>NC_064641.1:921515669-922778856 GCF_023864345.2 Schistocerca serialis cubense
TTGCAGCACGACAACACTCGACCCCACGTAGCAAAAGAGGTCAAAACATACTTGTAACCGTTAAAGTGGGAAGTCTTACCCCACCCGCCGTATTATTGAGACATTGCTCCCTCTGAATATCACCTGTTTAGGTCAATGGCACATGGTCTGGCTGACCGACACTTCCAATCTCGTGAAGAAGTCACAAATTGGATCGATTTGCGGATCGCTTCAAAAGATAAACCATGTTTTTGACACAGGATTTGTGCACTGCCCGAAAGATGGGAGAAAGTAGTTGCCAGCGATGGAAAATACTTTGGATGATACATATGTAACCAATTTGTTTCATTAAAGCCTCAGATGTCAGGAAACAACAGCAGAAGCAAAGTTGTACACCTTGTGCATACAAGCAAACTGTGGTTTTCTCTTATGTTTTGAGTTACATCAGGAGATGAGACTGGAGGTCAATAGAAGTACCCAGTTTCCATTATATGCACAACCCTGTTAAGGAGTCTTACCCAAACAATCTCACATGCAGCTTCAATTTCTATCTCAGTGGATATGAGTTTGTTGTCTATTGCAACAAATGCACAACCGCCATTTCCCAGTTGCCTGTCCTTTCAATAAACACTTAAATTTTCCCCAAGAAATCTCACTATTACCAATTTCAGGTTTCAACCAGTTTTCTGTACCTAGAATTATGCGAGCTTCACTGCTTTTTATGACTGCTTCAAACTCTGGCACACTGTTACGAACACTTCATCAGTTTACAATTAGGATTTTAATACTCTTGGCTGTGGGAGGCATTTCTTTCAATCTTACACTGATACTTCTGGGTTTCCTGCTGCTACTTTTATCTCTATTGGATGGAGACTCATGTAATCTAAAAAAGCTTTTTGTGCACACCCACATGCAGGTACCTGAGTAGCAGCCTCTGATGTGTAGTGCACAACTGACTCACTTAGGGGGACCCTACAGTTCTAAAACCTATGGCATAAGTCCAGAAAGTCACAGCCTAGCTTGTCACAGAGCTTCGAAAGTCTCTGGTTCAGTCCTTCCACTCTACTTAGAACCAAAGGGTCACAACCTATTCTGGGGGGCAATGCTGCAAGTTTTGAGCCTCATTGAAACTCCATGCACAAGACTGGTCTTCTCAGCCTTATCTGCCAGGCACGGGAATGACCCAAGTATGAACTCTGAGCCCAGACAATGCGTGTTATTTGTTCCAAAGTGTGCCACGATCTGCAGTCGATTGCGCCCTGCTCCCTCAGTGGCTGCTAGAATAGCCTCTTCAACATACTGAATGAGGCCCCAGGCACACCGACTGAGTGCATGTGGTACCTTTACCTGTCCCTCGCTGCCATTTCTCCGGGAAAATACACAAAATGAGATTGCTATTAAAGCAACACAAAAACATGTGGCAAAAATTACTAGTTTCCTAAAACATTTTGAGGTTATTTGGGAACTCAAATAGTGTTACTTACTACTGATAGATGCAGGTAATATATAGGGCTACTCCTCTTGAAGGGAAAACTATATGTAACACAGTATGTTAGTTAAAAATACCTGCTACAGTAACTAAATCACAAATGCTAGTTTACTACATATTGATCATGGATTATGCAAAGGACAATGATAGCTTCTGAAAATTCTCAAAAGTGCACATTTATTTGTGTCGATAAGCAACAAAATTAAGGGGTGATGTATTTTTGGCTGAACTGTGAACTGGAAACACTGATCCTCTATGAAATAAATATCACATCCAAAACACTCGTAAGGATAACTTACGAAAAAATAGTTTTCAAGAATCCAAAAATTCTCAGAAACTGTTTCTCATGTAATTGTACAATTAAATTGGAGAACAGTTGTTTCCAATGATGATAGACTGACTGGCTTCTCAAAAACTTTAAAAGACCACAATTAAGTTGAACTCTATAACTGACATTAACAGTACTGGTGTATTGTGGCATTTGCGAATGTTCAAAATTTCACAATATATCACAGATGTAATGACAAAAACAACTAGACTTTGAGGACATTGCCTTGAACCCAGATCCTGCAAAGTACTCCATAGCTGCAATGATAGAAATGGCTCTGAGCACTATGGGTCTTAACATCTATTGTCATCAGTCCCCTAGAACTTAGAACTACTTACACCTAACTAACCTAAGGACATCACACACATCCATGCCCGAGGCAGGATTCGAACCTGCGACCGTAGCAATCGCGCGGCTCCGGACTGAGTGCCTAGAACCGCTAGACCACCGCGGCTGGCTGCAATGATAGCCAATCTGTTTATGGAACTTGCTGACAAACAAAAGCTGAATGGAGTGAAAATGAGCATAAGCAGTGCAATGAGAGAATTGTTCAGTTACTTTAAAGTAAAATTTTGCCAACAGATCTGGCTAAGAAACCTAAAAAGTTTTGGTCTTGTGTAGAAGTATTAATCAGATCAAAATCTTCTGTTGTCACCAAATGACCATACTGGCACTGAAATGGAGGGTGATACAGAGCATTCTGAAATACTGAATTCAGCCTTCCACAACTGTTCCACACAGAAAGTTGCAATATGGTGTCTACCTCATAAGCACACATGTGATGATTGAAAGGAGACATTTAGATAAGTAATCCCAGAATAGAAAAGCAGTTACAATCACTTAGAGGAAAGGCATTTGGGTCAGATGAGATACCTGCAAGATCATACAAAGAACTTTCTTTTCTTCTGGCAGCAGTTTATTCATAGGTTGGGTTGCAGTAGCAACAAAGTGTATCCAGTGACTGGTACAAAGCCCATGTCAGTCGTGTCTTCAAGAAGAGTTGTAGGACAGATGCATATAACTGTAAGCTTATATTGCTGACTTCAATCTGTTGTGGAATTATGGAACATGTTTTATGCTCTTGTATTACAATGGTTTTGGAGAACTAAAATGTCTCCTTTAAATATCAGCATGGGTACCGCAGACAATGATATTGCAAACATAGCATATTGTGTCCCTCCTTGAGGTCCACAGAGATGTATACATTCATGTTCTGTTTGATGGTGTTTCACCATATGTAATGTGTGTATCCCTTGCAATGGTGAAGTGTTTCAGAATGTGTCGTCTGCACTGATTTCTTCGCTCCATCAGTCCTTCATAATTTTAGATGTCTTCAATGCTCATTACCATTTGTGAGGTGAAACCGAGACCACTGCTCACAGCAAAGTTGTCAAAAATTTCTTCACAGAGATCGATTCTTATCTCTTAAATACTGGTGCCCCGACACCTTCAGTGCGGAATATTGCTCCTATTTGGCTGTTGATATTTCCATTTGCTGCCCTGGTTCCCTCTCCTCCATCCATTGGATATTCTACTCCACGGCTATCCTTTCTCTCCCTCAGCCTCATTCACACGGGCATCCACCGAGATACGCTCTCAGCTGTTCTGACTGGGGAACCTTCACTTCTTCCATCACCCTTAGCACACCTCGCCATATGGAGGTCTTTTTGTTTGTTTGGTTTTTAGGGCGCCAAACTTCTATGGTCATTAGCGCCCAGTCCGTGACTTAGGAAACAGTAAAAAGCCGAAACTGAAAACCAGCGGCAATGGGAATGAAAGTCATAAAATTGGAGAAACTAAAAGCAGAAGGATGGCTTAAAAATCCACTACACAAAGGGGTTGGTTGTCCCCAAAAAAGGCTTCAAATGACTGACGTCATTTCACTGGCACTAATAAACTTGAGAACGCGGTTGGCTGATCGCGTGTCATCTGCTAAAATCAACGATGTATCAGGCGATAGCTGTAGATGGGAGCGTAACGGATTAAAATAGGGGCACTCAATTACAAGGTGTCTTACCATCCACAGCTGAGAGCAGTGAGGGCAGAGTGGGGGAGGAACGCCGCTTAAAAGATGTCAATGGCTAAAACGACAGTGCCCTATCCGGAGTCTAGTTAAAATTACCTCCTCCTGACGAAGCGTTCGGGAGGAAGAGGTCCAAGCACAAGGAAGAGCTTTCATGTCCCACAATTTATTATGGGGAAGTGTCGACCAATGCACATGCCATAAATGTACAACACAACGACATAAAACGCTCCGTAGATCAGCGAAGGGAATCGATCGAATAGCTGGCCAAAGAAGAGAGATTGCAGCCTTGGCTGCAATATCGGCCGCCTCATTTCCACAGATACCAACGTGTCCCGGGAGCCAGAGGAACGCCACCAAGACGCCCCTCAGGTGGAGCAAGCGCAGACAGTCCTGAATCCGGTGGACCAGAGGGTGCACAGGATAAAGAGCTTGGAGACTGAAGAGAGAGCTGAGAGAATCTGAGCAGATAAAGTACTGTATCCGCTGGTGGCGGCGGATGTAGTGGACAGCCTGGAGAACAGCTTAAATCTCCGCAGTATAAACCGAACACTAGTCGGGAAGCCGAAAGTGATTTGGGGTGTCGCCAACAATATAGGCACTCCCTACACCTAACGATGTTTTCGAGCCATCGGTGTAAATAAATGTGGCGTCCATCATTTGTGCACATAGAGCAGCAAATGCCTGACGATAAACAAGTGAAGGTGTACCATCCTTGGGAAATCGACAAAGGTCACGGAGCAGGCAGATCCGGGGACGGAGCCAAGGAGGTGCTGTACCCCCAGTTGTCAAGAAGGTTTTAGGAAAGCGGAAGGAAAGAGAATGGAGCAGTTGACGGAAGCGGACTCCCGGTGGTAGTAGGGAGGAGGAGCCGCCTGCATACCCTACATCAAAGAAGGCGTCGAAAAAAAGGTCATGGGCTGGATTAGCAGGCATGGAAGACAGATGGCTAGCATAACGACTCAGAAGGACTGCTCACCGATTGGACAGCGGAGGCTCAGCAGTCTCAGCATAAAGGCTTTCCACAGGGCTGGTGTAAAAAGCACCAGACACTAAACGTAATCCACGGTGGTGGATAGAGTCGAGACGCCGAAGAATAGACGGCCGAGCAGAGGAGTGGACTATGCGTCCATAGTCCAATTTCGAGCGCACTAAGGCGCGATAAAGGCGGAGAAGGACCACTGAGTCCGCTCCCCAGGAGGTACCATTCAAGACACGGAGGGTGTTGAGGGATCGCAGAGAGCGAGCCGAAAAATAGGAAACGTGGGAGGACCAGCAGTTTTCTGTCAAACATAAGACCCAAGAAATTAGCGACGTCTGAAAACGGAAGGTTGACAGGACCTAAATGTAAGGAGGGCGGAAGAAACTCCTTACGTCGCCAAAAATTAACACAAACGGTCTTACTGGGAGAAAAACGGAAGCCGGTTTCGATGCTCCAAGAGTGGAGGCGATCGAGACATCCTTGAAGACGTCGTTCAAGAAGGCTCGTCCGTTGAGAGCTGTAGTAAATTGCAAAATCGTCCACAAAGAGGGAGCCCGAGACATCACGAAGGAGACAATCCATAATTGGATTTATGGCAATGGCAAAAAGTAAAACACTCAGCACTGAGCCCTGGGGTACCCCGTTTTCTTGGGAGAAAGTACGGGAGAGAGTAGTGTTCACCCGCACCCTAAATGTGCGTTCTGCCATAAATTCGCTAAGAAAAAGGGGCAGCCGGCCTCGAAAGCCCCAAGAGAACCGTGTGCGGAGGATGCCTGTCCTCCAACAGGTATCGTATGCTCTCCCTAGATCAAAAAATATTGCTACCGTTTCGCGTTTCCGGAGAAAATTGTTCATGATATAAGTGGAGAGAGCAACAAGATGGTCAACTGCAGAACGATGCTTTCGGAATCCGCATTGGGCAGGTGTTAAAAGACTGCGGGATTCCAGCCACCACACTAAACGGTAATTCACCATATGCTCCAAAACCTTACAGACACTACTCAGTGAGAGAAATGGGGCGATAGCTACAGGGGATATGTTTGTCCTTTCCAGGTTTCGGAACAGGAACGACGATAGCATCCCGCCATCGTCTGGGAAAAGTACTGTCGGTCCAAATTCGATTATAAAGGCGAAGGAGGTAATGCAGACTATGGGTTGATAAACGCAGCAACATTTGGACGTGGATACCATTCGGTCCTGGGGTGGAGGAGCGAAAAGAAGAAAGTGCATGTTGGAGTTCCCGCAAGGAGAAAACAGTATTGTAGCTTTCGCGATTTTGAGAGGAGAAAGCAAGAGGTCGCACTTCCGCTGCACGTTTCTTCAGGAGAAACGCTGGCGGGTAATTTGAAGAGCTCGAAATCTCAGCAAAGTGCTGACCCAACGAGTTAGAAATTGCGACGGGGTCCACTAATGTGTCATGCGCGACAGTGAGCCCAGAGACCGGGGAGAAACTAGGCGCGCCTGAGAACTGTCGAAGCCGACGTCCAACTTCCGAGGAGGGAGTGATGGTGTTAAATGAGCTAATAAAGAATTTCCAGCTTGCATTCTTGCTATCGCGGATGACGCGACGGCATCGCGCACGGAGCTGCTTATAGCAGATACAGTTGGCCAAAGTAGGATGGTGACGGAAAACGCGGAGAGCACGTCGTCGCTCACGTATTGCATCACGGCATGCCTCGTTCCACCAAGGAACTGGGGGGCGCCGGGGCAATTCGGAGGTGCGTGGTATTGAACTTTCCGCAGCTGTAAGAATAACGTTGCTAATATGTGCGACCTCATCGTCGACGCTGGGAAAGTGACGGTCATCGAAAGTCGCTAGAGACGAAAAAAGTGTCCAATCGGCTTGGGCAAACTTCCAGCGCCGCGGGCGCATATAGGGCAGTTGAGACTGCAGTCGAAGAACACATGGAAAGTTGTCACTCGAGTGTGTATCATCAAGGGCGAACCATTCGAAGCGCCGAGCTATCGGAACAGTACCGACCGCAAGGTCCAAATGAGATAAATTTGTCGTGGAGGCAGACAAAAATGTGGGGACCCCAGTGTTGAGGCAAACTAGATCTGCTTGGTGGAAGACGTCTAGCAATAGTGAGCCACGTGGACAAGGATGTGGAGATCCCCAAAGCGGGTGGTGAGCATTAAAGTCCCCAAAAAGCAAATGGGGGGTGGAAGCTGACGAAGAAGATGAGGAAGATCATCTCGTGCCATTGGTGTGGACGATGGAATGTATACAGTACATAGAGAGAACGTGTATCCGGAAAGGGAAAAACGGACGGCGACAGCTTGGAAGGAAGTGTTTAAATGGATTGGGTGATAATGGAGAGTTTCATGGAGAGGAATCGTGAGTCCTCCATGTGCTGGAGTGCCTTCAACAAAGGGGAGATCATATCAGATGGACTGAAAATGAGGAAGAACAAAGCGGTCATGGGGACGCAGCTTTGTTTCCTGAAGACAGAAGATGACCGGCGAGTAGGATCGTATGAGGACCGAAAATTCATCCCGATTGGCTCGAATGCCGCGGATATTCCAGTGGATAATGGACATAGGGTGAACAGAAAATGGAGGAATGTGACCAAGATCGCTGTCAACGACTGCTCAGAGCTTGCGACCGACAGCATGGAATGGCATTCAGCCGAAGGCAGAAGATCCTGATCCATAGGTTGGTCAGGAGCAGCTTCTGCCATCAGCGTTCGGCTGGTTGATCGGCCGCCAGCAGTGCGTCTCAGCGACACAGAGGACAGCCGAGTGCGATTCCCGCCAGGTGGTGCTGTAGATCGAACACGCCTTGCCGGAGGAGGAGGAACTGGGTTTCTTTGTACCCTTCTTGGCAGTATGATGTTTAGATGAAGGAGGAACCGATGGTTGGGAAGTTGCGGTATGGAAAAACTCTTCACGAGTATGCTCTTCTTTTCGAAGTCTTGGTGTCTGACTTTTGGGCTCGAGATTTAGCAGAACCCGACGAAGGATGAGCCAGAGAGTGGGCAGGCGAAAGTGGTGAGGTTCAACGGGCGATCTTTGCACTGGCCTATCTGACGACCGTGGCACTAAAGGTGAGATCGCAAGTCTGCGTGGCCGCCTCCTTTGTTGGCGGAGGAGAAGCAAGGACAGTGCTTTATTTTCCTGTCTGAGGCACGGTGGGCTGTCGACTGGCGAATAATTTTCGAGCAGCAAAGGTCGACACCTTTTCCTTCACTCTTATTTCCTGGATGAGCTTTTCGTCCTTAAAAACGGGGCAATCTTGAGAGGAAGCAGCGTGGTCACCCATACAATTGATGCAGCGAGGGGATGGAGGTGGACAAGCACCCTCATGGGCATCCTTGCCACGTGTAACACATTTGGCCGGATTGGAACAGGACTGGCTGGTGTGATTGAACCACTGACACCGATATCAACACGTAGGGTTTGGGAGGTAAGGGCGAACGGAAATTATCTCATAGCCTGCTTTGATTTTCGATGGGAGTTGAACTTTGTCAAATGTCAAGAAGACAGTGCGGGTTGGAATGATGTTCGAGTCAACCCTTTTCATAACCCTATGAACAGCCGTTACGCCCTGATCAGACAGGTAGTGCTGAATTTCTTCGTCAGACAATCCATCGAGGGAGCGTGTATAAACGACTCCACGCGAGGCATTTAAAGTGCGCTGCGCTTCAACCCGGACAGGGAAGGTGTGGAGCAGTGAAGTACACAGCAATTTTTGTGCCTGGAGGGCACTGACTGTTTCTAACAACAGGGTGTCATTCCGTAATCTGGAACAAGACTTTACATGACCTGCAATTGCGTCGACACCTTTCTGAATAATGAAAGGGTTGACCGTGGAGAAGTTGTGACCTTCGTCAGACCGAGAAACAACAAGGAACTGTGGCAACAATGGAAGAACTGACTGTGACTGCTCACAAACGTAAATTCACCGAGTCTCAGACATAGTGGAAGGTGAGAAAACCATTGCGGAAGAATCCCCCACTATTACCGGCGTCTCCGATGGCGAGGTCCTCCCTTGTGGGGGCCCTCTCTGAGGGCACTCCTGCCTTAAGTGATTGTTCACACCTCAGGTCACACCTCCCGACAAACGGATGGAGGGACCAATCGGCACTTTCGGAAGGTATCAGCTCGGGTAATCACCCCTCCCTGGGCCTGGCCGTTACCAGGGGGTACGTACGTGTCCTACCTGTATACCCGGGGCGGGGAATTACGCGTTACCCCGTCACCGGCTACGCATGGAAGTGCGTGGGTCGGCCTTCAGACACGCACAGGGAGGAGGAAAGAGAAAGGGAAAGGAAAGAAGAGAGGTCTCAAACGCCGCAGCAGAGAAAAGGGTAAAGAGAAGAGGTAAGGAAAAGAGAAGGACAAAGGAAGGATGAAGACATACAAGCAAGGAAGGCTAAGAATGCGGTACATTTACAAGCGTCCGTCTCCGGACGTAGGCACAAACCATACTCCCAGAGGGGGAGAAAGGGAAGGAAAGAGCCAGCGGTGAGGGGGGGGGGGGGGGCGAAGATGGGGGATGGGGAAGGATGCGGAAAGGGAAGGTATGCAGCCCGGAAAGGAAGGAAGGCCACATTAGCTCGGGGTCCCGTGCTCGCTACGCACGTATCCACAAAAGAGTTGTGGATCCCCTGGGGGGGGGGGGGGGGGCCATATGGAGGTGTTGAAGCAGATGTACAGAGCATGACTACAGCTGTTATATCAGCAGCCAACTTACCAATCCTCTATTCCTCTTGATGCCCCTCCTCCCAAACTGGAAGGCAGTACTTTTGTTGACCACCAAAATGGACACAGCCATTAAAGATAACAGATGGACTCTTCAGTGTGGTAAGTGACATCCACCAATGAAGCACCTCATCACTTTTAAATTGCTCTATGTCCAGATCAGCCACCTAATAAAATGACAGAATCAAGAATTCCAGGAATGGTATGTTATTACCATTTGAATGCATACCCCTTGCTCTCAAGTTTGGGCAAAAATTCAGAGCCTCTATGGATGCCTATCTCCCTGAATCCTGGAGACACTAAAAGGTCTCAGATTATATAATGGTAAGACAGAGATTTAGGAACCAGATTTTAGATTGTAAGACATTTCCGGGGGCAGATGTGGACTCTGACCACGATCTATTGATTATGAACTGTAGATTAAAACTGAAGAAACTGCAAAAAGATGGGAATTTAAGGAGATGGGACCTGGATAAACTGACTAAACCAGAGGTAGTACAGCATAAGGGAACAATTGACAGGAATGGGGGAAAGAAATACACTAGAAGAAGAATGGGTAGCTTTGAGGAATGAAATAGTGAAGGCAGCAGAGGATCAAGTAGGTAAAAAGACGAGGGCTAGTAGAAATCCTTGGGTAACAGAAGAAATATGGAATTTGATTGTTGAAAGGAGAAAATATAAAAATGCAGTAAATGAAGCAGGCAAAAGGGAATACAAACGTCTCAAAAATGAGATTGACAGGAAGTTCAAAATGGCTAAGCAGGGATGGCTAGAGGACAAATGTAAGGATGTAGAGGCTTATCTCACTAGGGGTAAGATAGATACTGCCTACAGGAAAACTAAAGACCTTTGGAGAAAAGAGAGCCACATGTATGAATATCAAGAGCTCATATGGAAACCCAGTTCTAAGCAAAGAAGGGAAAGCATGAAGGTGGAAGGAGTATATAGAGGGTCTATACAAGGGCAATGTACTTGAGGACAATATTACGGAAATGGAAGAGGATGTAGACGAAGATGAAATGGGAGATACGATACTGCGTTAAGAGTTTGACAGAGCACTGAAAGACCTGAGTCGAAACAAGGCCCTGGGAGTAGACAACATTCCATTAGAACTACTGACGGCCTTGGGAGAGCCAGTCCTGACAAAACTCTACCATCTGGTGAGCAAGATGTATGAGACAGGCGAAATACCCTCAGACTTCAAGAAGAATATAATATTTCCAATCCCAAAGAAAGCAGGTGCTGACAGATGTGAAAATTACCGAACTATCAGATTAATAAGTCACAGCTGCAAAATATTATTGTGAAATCTTTACAGATAAATGGAAAAACTGTTAGAAGCAGATCAGTTTGGATTCCGTAGAAATGTTGGAACACGTGAGGCAATACTAACCTTCCAACTTATCTTAGAAGAAAGATTAACGAAAGGCAAACCTACATTTATAGCATTTGTAGGCAGGGCTAAAATACAGGGAACGAAAGACTATTTACAATTTGTACAGAAACCAGATGGCAGTTAGAAGAGTCAAGGGGCATGAAAGGGAAGCAGTGGTTGGGGAGGGAGTGAGACAGGGTTGTAGCCTCTCCCTGGTGTTATACAATCTGTATATTGAGCAAGCAGTAAAGTAAGCGAAAGAAAAATTCAGACTAGGTATTAAAATCCATGGAGAAGAAATAAAAACTTTGAGGTTCGCCGATGACATTGCAATTCTGTCAGAGACAGCAAAGGACTTGGAAGAGCAGTTGAACGTAATGGACAGTGTCTTGAAAGGAGGACATAATATGAACATCAACAAAAGCAAAATGAGGATAATGGAATGTAGTCGAATTAAGTCGGGTGATGCTGAGGGAATTAGATTAGGAATTGAGACACTTAAAGTAGTAAAGGAGTTTCGCTATTTGGGGAGCAAAATAACTGATGATGGTCAAAGTAGAGAGGATATAAAATGTGGACTGGCAATGGCAAGGAAAGCGTTTCTGAAGAAGAGAAATTTGTTAACATTGAGTATAGATTTAAGTGTCAGGAAGTCCTTTCTGAAAATATTTGTATGGAGCGTAGCCATGTATGGAAGTGACACATGGGCTTTAAATAGTCTGGACAAGAAGAGAATAGATGCTTTCAAAATGTGGTGCTACAGAAGAATGCTGAAAATTAGATGGGTAGATCACAGAACTAATGAGGAGGTATTGAATAGAATTGGGGAGAAGAGGAGAAGAGGAGTTTGTGGCACAACTTGACTAGAAGAAGGGACTGGTTGGTAGGACATGTTCTGAGGCATCAAGGGATCACATATTTATCATTGGAGGGCAGCATGGACGGTAAAATCATAGAGGGGGACCAATAGATGAATACACTAAGCAGTTTCGGGAGGATGTAGGTTGCAGTAAGTACTGGGAATGAGGAAGCTTGCACAGGATAGGGTCACATGGATAGCTGCATCAAATCAGACTCAGGACTGAAGACAACAACAACAACAACAACAACAACAACAACAACAACAACAACAACATCTCCCTGATGGTGATGTCTACAGTGACTGATGCTGATGCTGAACATTTTGCCCTGCATCACGTTCAAGTCTCTGAATCTGAGAATTATCAGCCCACCTTTAGTGTCCTTAAACAGTAGGTGGAGGGAATTCACTTATCTTTTAACTACACGCCACCTGGATCAGTATAAAGCTCCATTGAGTGAGTGGGAATTCCCCAATACCCAGGCCCCTGACCCTTTGCCCTGACAGGGTTCTGGAGCCGGACCATGCCCATAGTCAAATGTTCAAACACGTATTGCTGGAGTGCCAAAGTCACATCCTAATCTTTTTCAATTTTATCTGGAGCAAGGGTGCACTCCCATGTGAGTAGCGAGGAAGTATGATCATCCCGGTACTGAAACTGGGTAAACACACCCTCTAGTTGGACAGCTATCACCCAATTAGTCTCACTAATATTACCTGCAAGTTTCTCGAACTTGGGGTGAGCCTCAGGCAGTGTCGTTACCTCGAGTCTGGGTGTTTTTGGCTCCATCCCGGGGCAGTTTTCACTTAGGCGGTTCTAGTGCAGGCAATCTGGATTGCCTAGAGTCTGCTGTCCAGTCATCTTTTGCCTAGGATTAATACCTTATCACAGTCTTCTTTGACCTGCAACAGGCTTGTGACACTGCACGGCATCATTACATCCTCGTTATCCTACACGAGTTGGGCCTCCAGTTCCCGCACCTGATTTTTGTCTGCAATGTCTTGTCACGTAATTCTTTCTGAATTCGAGTTAGTGCTTCCCATAGTACCCCCCATACACAAGAGAAAGGCTCTGTAGTGAGTGTGCCCCCTTTTTCTAGTGACTGTCAGTGGTCTTCCTTCAGCTGTGGGGTCCACAGCGCCACCCTCCCTGCATGCTGACGATTTTTGTTTTTACTATTACTCCTCCACTGTGGGCACTGTTAAATGCCAACTGCTGTGTGCCTTATGAAAGCAGCAGTCCAGGGCTCACACCCTTGGTTTCTGGTTTTCAGCTGTCGAGACACAGGTTGTGCACTTCTGTCGCTGTTGTGCTATCCATCCGTACCCAGAACTCTAACTCGATGACCGGTTGCTCGATGTTGTGGGGTCTTATCGTTTTTTGGGACTGGTCTTTGATGTGCAGCTGATGTAGCTTTCCTGTATTGGCCAACTTAAGCAAACTTACTGAGGCAGTCAAGAGTACTAAGGTGTGACCAGTAACACTCAACCTATAATTTTGTGGCTTTACAAAGCACTAATCTTATCCCATCTCAATTATAGAAGTCTGGCGTGTAGCTCAGCATTGCCTTCAACACTGCAGATACTGGACCAGATACACCAATGTGGAGTCCAAGTTGCAACAGGTTCCTTTCGCATACATCCCTGTTATGTGTACCCCCATTCTCGAATATGTATGTTTTCCCTCCATCTGTTCTTGTCCGTTCTTGATGCATTTCTGCATTGGAAGTGGTATATATTGATGGCTCGAAGGTCAACTGAGGAACCAGTTTTGCCTACACACATTCGAGATGCAGTGAAATACACACACTACTGGACAGGCGCAGTGTATTCACTGCTGAATTGGTGGCCCTCAGTCGAGCCCTCAGTCACATTCACCACACACTGATGAGATATTCTTAATTGGCAGTGACTCCTTCAGTAGTATTCAGGCTACAGACCTGTGCTACCCTCGATACTCGTCGGTTGTGACTATCCGGGATCTCCATTCTGATCTCCATCAACCTGGACAGTCGGCCTACCAGTCAGCATGTTTGTTCCCTGGAATTCCAATGTGGCCTGGGACCCAGACAAAGATGACCAAGTTGCTACCAGGATGCCAACTTTGGAGGTGGGGTACCAAAATTGAATCTTCAGTTGACTCTACGCTGTAAATTGTTGGAAGCTTGGAACATGGAATGATGTGCCCTATTTCCTCCAAACAAATTGTGGACAGTAGGGGGGGGATCACGATCGAGTGGCAGTCTTCTCTTCATGTTTCTCACATAAAATCAACAGTTATCTGTCGACTTTGCATTAGCCCCAAGTGGATGACCCGTGGCTACATCCTGCATTGCGAGGAACCACTCATTGTTGGTACCGTGCCCATCTGACGGCGGCCCACATCCTATTGGACTGCCCTTATTTGGCCACATCACAATCGAGTCTTAGTTGTCGACATGCACACATTGGTGCTAGCAGACAACACCCAACAGGAAGATCTGATTTTACATTTTAATCCATGAAGGCATCATGCACTCCTTTGTGAGGTAAGGTGCTTTTGCCTAGTCAATTGCTTGAGGGATTCTTTGACTGCTCTGATCCAGGGGGATCGTAACTGCCTTTGCTCAGTGGACCGGCATGGCTTCTGCCCTTCCCACTTTTTTATCCTCCTTTTTCTTTTACATTTTTCATTGTTTTAATTTCTCATCATCAATGTTCTCTTTCCTGTGATTTTATCAACTTGACTGCATTGCTAGTTTCTTGTAGTAATGAAGGATGAGGAAATGCCTGAAAATGGAAAAGTGCATCTCATACCGCATAACTGTCCCGGGGGCCTCAAGGTGCTTTCTGGACAAAGGAACTCGCCCACCTTACTTCTTCCCACCCCTCTCTCACTTCTACTTCCTTCTGTATATTGATTTCATTGATTCTCATTTGTATTTGGATTCATTACAATTTGTGCTCAGTGTTCTTCCTCGCTGAGGACTATTACTGTACTTACACATCTAGGACAGATGGAGCAATGACCTTTTAACCTCATTAGTCCAATCCAGTCAGGTTCATCGTGTGTTCATTGGATTCAGTAGGGCATTTGATACAGAACTACACCATCTTAGTAGGAAAGGCAAATGTCAGAATGAGATTACTAGGAAGAATCATAAGAAAATGTAATTCATCCATAAAAGAAGTTGTTCGACCAATTCTGGAGTACTTCTTATCAGTGTTTTTGTTACAGGATCATTAAAATGGCATGAATGGGTCACAAAGGCACTCAGCCGAACTCCAATGGCAGACTTCAAGAGAGGTAGTGTGTGTCACAGAGAGATTTATTATAGAAATTCCGAAAGTGTGCATTCTGGGAAGAGTTGAGTAACAAATTACTTCCTCCCACATCCATCTCGCAAAATGACCACAATGAGAATATTCGAGAAATTAGAGCAATTGTGGCTGTTTACCAACAGTCATTCTTCCTATATGCTATTCACAAATTGAACATGGAAGATGGAAGATTGGGATCAGATAGTGATATCAGAATTACCCTCCACCACACACTGTCAGATTATATGTAGATTCATATGAATTAATGTAGATGATCCTAAGGGAATTTAAGTAGGAAATTAAGCACTATACTTTCAGTGTGGAAAAAGTAGAGATTTTAAATGCAGTTGGACAACAGCAAGAAAAGAATTTATGAAGAAGACGAATTTGCCAACATCTAATACACATTTAAGTTTTAGGGAATCTGTTGTAAAGGTTTTTGTCTAGTATTGTCTTATATGGAAGTGAAATGTGGATGAAAGGCAATTTGGACAAGCAGCAGACACTGCAGATGCTTTTTAAATGTGGTGCTGTAGAATAATGTTGAAGATTAGATGGGTACATCAGTTAACAGATGAGGTACTGAATTGAAATGGAGGAATAATTGATGTGACACATTCTGTATCATCAAGAAATCATTAGTTTTGTAACTGCGCAAGGGTGACAAAAGTGTGAACAAGCATGTATCAAAGTGTGAATAAGTATGTATGTTCAGATGGGTATAGGTCACAGTAGCTGTGCAGAGATTAAGAGGCATTTACAGGATAGACTAACATGGAGAATTGTTTGAAACCAGTCTTTGGATTGAAGACCACAATGACGACCACATAACAGAAAGTGCAAAACTGTTCACATTCAGATACACATATCAGTGAAATCATCAGCTCCAAACGATGTTCAAGTTAGATGTCACTCGAGATGCTACAGATATTCCTGTCGAAAAATCAGTTGTGGCTTGTGATACAAATCTTGAATTCAAATGTAAAATAATCTACGTAACAAAGCAGTTTCTGTGCAAGGTGCATGCAATTTGTGTTGGTGGCAGGCCCATAATATGTGCAAAATTCCAGTAAAAATGCTCTCCAATGATTTCATTCAGAAGATAATCAATTGTGATAGCCATATCTTAAATCTCCTATTCAACAACCAACACTGAATTTTTGACTAAGTTGGTAGACAAGCAAGAGTTTTTGTCAAGACCATTAATTACTGGGATTGAAATGAGTGGCAAAGAAAGTTGTGACACTATTTTGTTCAGACAAACAAGAAGCTGATTCCTGTGCATCGAAACAGCTTAAATGACAATTTCTGCACGAACACAAAGACAGCACTTGATTTAGAGCAGTGGTAAGAGCCAACTGTCGTTTTATGAAAGCTGTGTGCTGGGCAATGAGATGGAGTATTTCTTCCACCAAGATGTTTGTCAGGTGACTTAGCACTGGCACTAACATGTGGAGAATACATAACCCTCATTTGTCGCCAAGTTTGTTACGGCGACAATAAACACAGTGTGTGGAACATACTACTTTGTAGAGCAACACGTAAAGTATAGGTTGTGCAACATTCAAGATGTGCATAGGACTGAACACTTTGACTGGAAACTGTGATACAATGTAAAGAACAAGTTGAGCACTCGTGTGCAGTCACTAAAATAATGCTGTTTCTTTGGCAGCTCACCAGAGCACACCAGGGAGTGACCCAGGTGGCCTCTACAAGCAGGCCTGTGAACTGTATTGATGTGTACACTCTGAAATTGAACACATCACGAGTGAAGGTACATCACCCATGAGACACAGTCAGATGTCAATGTAACTATTACACGTGGACACGATCAGCGAGTATGTCGGTGATCAGAGTTGCAATTCTCTGTGAGAGGTAGAAAAGCCATCAAAGTGCATTTGTGTCATTCACATTTAGTGTAGTTACAAGGTCAGGTAGGATATATAAGAAATGTGAACAGCAGCATACGGGCCACGTGGGAGTGTGACGGCAGGTGTATTCGTAAATAAGGTTCCGGCTGATCACACCCGACCACGAGGGAGGATCACTGTATAGTACACACAGTACACAGCAACCCTGTCGTGACTGGGCCTGCCATTCGAGAAAAGTATTGGACGCCCTGCGGCATTCTGTTTCATCCTGCTACATCAGTTGGAGACTAGCAGCAGCCAGACTAGGGGATTACCATCCTGCGCCTCGGGTGCCATTAGCACCACAAATCGAACGGCCGATTTTGAAGCATTGCTGTGAGCAGTAATTGTCGACTGCCAATTAACGGTGTCACACTGTGTTCAGTGATGAATTGTAGATCCGTAGTACTCCAGATACGACTGTCAGTGAGAACTGTGACGAGCTGGGGAATTCCTTTCCTTCCGGCATTTTGGAGAGGAACGGCCACACAATTCCCGACTTCACAGTGTAAGGAGCCATTGGGTATGGCTTCAGGTCATGACTGACAGCGATCGAGGGAGATCTGATGGGACAAACGTACGTCACGGACATCCTGTGTTCGCACGTATTAACCCCTCATGCAACAGTATTGTGGACCCATTTTTCGAGAGGACAGTGTTCGTCCACACGTGGCATATGTCTCTCTGTACTTCCTACGTGAAGTTGAGTTACTCCTGGAGCCAGCAAGAACCCCGTATCTGTCCCAAGTAGGACACATGTGGGACCAGCTCACATGACAGCCTTGTGTCGGTGACAGTAAGCAGAATATTGAGGGCAAGTTATGACACTGGGGCGAGCTTGCAGCAGGAAAAGATACTGTGGCTTTGACTACTTCTAATGTTTTTGATGACAGGAATGTGTGAAGTTGTATTGCAACCCTCCAACTTCTTTTAAATGAGTCAACTTACTCGGTATGCGCAACCGATCTTTTCTAGATAGCCAGCTACGTCAATCACTGGAAACTAGTGCTCTGAAGAATGATGCTAGTTTAAAGGGACATATGACACACACTCCATACTCTTGAAATAAGTAGGTACTCGAAGAATACTTTTAGTTCATTCTCGGTATATTACATCTTCTACGAAGGACAAAATTATCATTTCTCACTTAAATATTCACCGGTGTCATCTCACATTACACACACTTAAGGTACATTTACAACAGAGTTGGTTTAACAACCACAGAAATTATAAACACGTCTCGCCTCTATCAGGTCTGTGTCAAGTTACTTAAGTCTTCCTCAACTCTACTGTTCTTTTGTCACTAACAATAGTCACAGTTACAAAACAGCACAAAATAATACAGAAGTTCCTCACTTTCGTTAACACTTAAGTGGACCGACCGACGAGTACTGGTTGGTGTCGTTCGACCACCGTGTCTACGGTCTTCTCGCGACAAACTTCGGACCTGCAACACGGATGGGTGACGTGCAGTAGATAGGGTTCTTTTCTCCCACTCACATCTAAAATATCATGTGTTCGAGATGGTGGAAGGCTGAGTGGTTCTAGAATTTACACAGAAATTCTCAGATTACTACAAACTTTCCTAACAAAATCGGTACGTGCATCCGTGCCAGAGAGAGTTCAATACCGTAATGGAAAAGTCTTTGAAAATGTGACTCTCAGTATTGTAATCACTGAAATAGTATCACATATTGTTGTAATCGTGGAAAGATCATCACACACCCTTTCAACCTACAAAGTTTCATTTCATTTCTTCCTCCCCTTCAAAGGACTTCACTTTCTCTAACAGCACTGTCAGATCATATCGGACAGTGCAAAACGAGAAGCCCTCCTTCTATTCAGTATTCCGTCAAACACATCTACGGTAAGACGTGCAATTTCAAAAAATTGAGGAACATATGCTAGAAGAGTTCATGGTGCGGAAGATACTGGCAGACTGGAAAAAATTGCAACAGCATAGTGGTGACACAGTTGCTAAGAAATTAAAGGGAACTGAATTAAAGGTTTAAAAGCCAATCAGAAATATGCCACGGTTTCAGTGTTATAATATTACACAGTTACATAGAAAGCATTGGGCAACATACCTGATGATCTTCCAGCAAATAATGTATTAATGGAACTTAAGTATGTTTTATGCACTGTCTTTTCTATTTGTTTGTAAATGGTGGCTTGTAGATTACAAAAGGCAAAAAAGATTATTTGAATGGTATGTTCCAGAGACAGGGGTGTAGATTTCATTGGCAGTTTAGTTGAAATACATTTCCTGTGGATACACAAGGTAGGCAGTACCTTTTATCTGCAGTAGTTGTAGTGCATAGATGCATCATTTTAATATAACTCTATGTGATCAAAGTATCTGGACACCTCTGTGTAATGTGGAACCATACACTAGATGTCATGAAAAGTGGGCCCCTCAGTGTAAAGGAGGTGATGAGTATTATGTTGTCAGTAGTGAAGCAGTAACAGCAGACCGGGTCTATCAGGAGGGTTCAGTGACTTCGAACACGGACTAGTCGTCAGATGTTACCAGAGTACAAAATCGATTGGGGATATTTCAACCCTTGCTGAGCTGTGAAATCGGTATGTGAAGGAACTTCCACAGTTAAACAGAGACCGGGCAGGCCTCATGCACTGACTGACAGGAATTGCCGAGCTCTGCAAAGGGTAGTTGTAAAAAAAAAAAAAGTCTTGAGAAATCAGTGGAAGGAATCACTTGTCAGATCCAAAGAGCTACCATCAGTCCTAACTACTCCCCCTCCATAGAAACTGTTTATTGAACGTCAATACAAATACTATCAGTCTTACAGTATGATAATTATGCATCACTACAAACAGTACGCAAAATGCATTCTTCAAACAGTTGTGTATGAAACATTGTTTTATACTTACAGAAACGAAAGTGATTGCATTTAATGATTTTTCAGTCTTTCACATATATAATGCCTCCATGATGAGAAGCAGAAAAATTAAGTGTTAAATTTACTGAACAAAAGTACAATGACAAACAAATAATTGTCAATCAATCACTCAATACAAAACTTAGTTTGTACACCAGCAATGAGTTATTCACTCCTTCATCTTCTCTTTTCCCTGTTGTTGCTGGTTGGTAACTGCTGGAACACCTGTCTGCACAGCTTGTAAAACTCACATCAGTTATTGTGCTAACAGGATTCTCCCTGCAGCAGAGGGAAGAGAGTAAGGAGTTAAAAAGAATGGGTACAGTGGTGGAGCAGCTCCTCATAAGCCATACACTGCTAAGAGACAAGTGAGATAGTGTAAATAGTGACAGCACTGGACCGTGGATGACTCAAAGCCCGTGATTTGGAGTCATAATCACACTATACCCTGTGGCAATGGAATGGAAAGGGTTCGGATGATGTGAATGGCCGGAGAACATTTCCCACCATCGTATGTAATACGAACAGTGATGTACAGAGGAGGTTGTATTGTGGTATGAGGGTGTTTGCCACAGTTATGGTGTGGTCACCTTATCGTGTTTAAGATACATGAAGTGTGGTAGGCTACGAACATATTTAACAGCATTGTGTATTGTGTATAGTGAAGGAATAGATTGGGGTTTTCGATCGATTGTGTCATCGAGAGAGAGAGTGTGCACCCTGTGATGAAAGAGCATCTTTGAGGCAATGGTTTGTGGACAGTAACGTTCCTGATATGGACTGGCCTGCCCAAAGTCCCAACCTGAACCCAATGGAAACTTTTGGGCTGAGTCAGAATGTCAAGTTGGCTCCAGTCCCCAGCATCCCTACCTTCTCTGGATCACCATTTCTCCAGACATTCAGACACATCATTGAAAGTGCCTCCAGGTGAGCTAAAGCCATCAAAAAGTAACCACAAGGCAGTTGCTGCCAGGCTAAATACTGCAACACCTACAACCACAAAAAAGAAACACAAAGTATAGCTATTTAAAAAAGTTGATAAAAATGCTCTTAACACCTTTTTAAGAGGCAGGCTTCACTATTCCGATCTGATCGTGTAAGTGCAGAAAAGATATGGAATGATTTCAAAGAGATAATATTGACGTCAACTGAGGTGTATATGCCACATAAATTAATAAGTGATGGTACTGATCCCACATAGTACACGAAACGGGTCAGACTGCTGTAGCAGAAGCAACAAAAATAGCATGCCAAATTTAAAAGAACACAAAATCCCCAAAATTGGCAAAATTTAGCAGAAGTTCGAAATACAGTACACACTTCAATGTGACATACTTCTAATAATTTCCCCAACAAAACTCTGTCTCATAATCTGGCAGAAAACCCAAAGAGATTCTGGTTGTACGCAAAGCATACCAGTGCCAAGACGCAACCGATACCTTTACTGTGCGATAACAGTGGTGAAGTCACTGATGACGGTGCCACTAAAGCAGAGTTATTAAACACAGTTTTCCAAAAATCCTTCACCAAATAAGATGAAGTAAATATTCCTGTATTCCAATCCACAACAATTGCCAAGATGAGAAACATAGAAGTAAATATACTTGGTCCAGCAAAGCAGCTTAAATCACTTAAGGTCCCTTTCAGAGCATTCTGATACAATAGCTCCATATTTAGCAATTATATGCAACTGTTCACTCACAGAAAGATCCATACTTAAAGACTGGGAAATTGTTCAGGTCACACAAATACCCAAAAAGGGAAGTAGGAGTAATCTGCTGAATTATAGTCCCATATCACTAACACCGATCTGCAGTAGGGTTCTGGAACATATACTGTGTTCGAACATTATGAAGTACCTCAAAGAAAATGATTTACTGACACAGTCAACATGGGTTCAGAATATATCATTCCTGTGAAACAAAACTAGCTCTTTATACTCATGAAGTAATGAGTGCTATCGACAGGGGGTGTCAAATTGATTCCATATTTTTAGTTTCCCAGAAGGCTTTTGACACCATTCCTCACAAGCATCTTCTAACCAAACTGTGTGCCTATGGAATATTGCATTAGTTGTGTGACTGGATTCATGATTTCCTGCCAGAAAGGTCACAGTTCATAGTAATAGATGGAAAACCATTGAGTAAAACAGAAGTAATATCGGGCGTTCCCCAAGGCCCACTATTGCCCCCCATCTATATGAACGACGTAGGAGACATTCTTAGTAGTTATCTTAGATTGTTTGCAAAAGATGCTGTATCATTTACCATCTTGTAAAGTCATCAAATGACCAAAATGAATTGCAAAATGATTCAGATAAGGTATCTTTGTGGTGCAAAAAGTGGAAATTGGCCTTGAATAAAGAAAAGTGTGAAGATATTCACATGGGTACTAAAAGAAATCCACTAAGGTTCAATTAAGTGATACATAATACAAATCTGAAGGCTGTAAATTCAACTAAATACTTATGGACTACAATTACAAATAACCTAAATTGGAATGATCACATAGATAATGTTGTGGGTAGAGAAAACCATAAAAACCATAAACTGCAATTCATTGGCAGGTCTACGAAAGGGACTGCTTACACCAAGCTTGTCCACCCTAGTATTGCTGTGTGGTGTTTATTCACATGAGGTGGGACTGATGGATGACTTTGAAAAAGTTCAAAGAAGGGCAGCTTGTTTTTTGTATTAACACGAAATAGGGGTGATAGTGCTACAGACATGATATCTGAATTGGAGTGCCAATCATTAAAACAGAGGCGTTTTTCCTTGCGATGGGATCTTATGAATTTTCACCATTTTTCTCCTCCAATTGTGAAAACATTGTCGGAACCCACCTACATAGGGAGAAATGATCATCACAATAAAATAAGAGAAATTAGAGTTTGCACAGAAAATTTAAGTGCTAGTTTTTCCTGTGTGCCATTTTAGAGTGGAACGGTGGAGAGACAGCTTAAAGGTGGATCATTAAATCCTCTGCCAGGTACTTTACTGAGAATAGCAGAGTCATCACATAGGTGTAGACACTCCTTTTTAGTGTCTGGTAATAGATGTTCTGATAACTTTTGATAAGATGGTGTTAAGGTACTAGCATTATCAATACTCCAGTAGCCATTTCCCACATAATGTTTGGTTTGTGAAGCCCATTTCATACTGTCATCCTTTATGAGCAAGCCTCACATTTGACTCCTGAAGCCTTGTAACACATGTAACCTTCTTAACAGTTAGTGTTAACAGCTGCTGAAATAAATTGATTAATAGTTGAAGTCTTTACATAAGATATGTTGCAATGGAACTGGATATTAAGATGGAGCAGTAAGGATAAGGATGCAGGGATCTAAGGCATTTCACAACAATGTTGTTTTGTTTCATTGTTGAGTGGTGTATCATATGGCTTTAGATGGGCAGTAAAAATTCTGATAACTTCAGATAATTGTTAGTTTTTTATGGAATCTCCTGGGCTCAAGATCAAGACAATATTGAATTGTGATAGAAATTCGCCTGTCTCAGCTTTCTCTTTTCATACACTTTGACAGTTGACACATCCTAATGCATCAGTGAATAGCAGATTTGGTAATGGAGGTAAAAGTGTGTGTGTGTGTGTGTGGGGGGGGGGGGGGGGGGGGGGGCGGGGGGGGGGGGGGGAGGTGGAAGAGGGTGTAAAAGTTTTACAGGGAAACACAGGCATTAATTCAGTAAGCTGGTTGTTAAGGATGTGGGTTGCAGTAGTTATTCAGGCATTAAGAGCTTATAACCGGTACCACTGTTATACTTTAGTTAAAGATCATGCTGACCAGGGAACCCTCCATTGCACATCCTTCAGATTTAGTGTTAAGAGGGCCCAGTGGATTGCCCATCAAAAACTGAACACAGATCGATGGTCATGTTGGACTCCGGGCGAAGTGTGTTCAAATTTGTGTCTGTGTTACAGTTTAATGCCAGTTCGCAACAGCGAGGTGTATGGAAGGGATCTATAATGAAAGTTGGTACTGGACAATTACTGTATTAGCAGCCAAAAGGAAGTGGCTTTTGAATGGGAACCACAAACATTTTATGACAAGGAAACTACTCAACTGAATTCTCCACCAGAAAACACATCTGGTATGTTATAATGGGAACACAGGTGACATCTGTATATAAGAGGTGTAAAAGAGCAGATTCACAAAATTACAGACTAATATCCTTGACATCAGTTTGTTGTAGAATCCTTCAACATATTCACAGTTGAATACAATAAATTTTCTTGAGGGGGAAAAGCTTCTGTCCACAAATCAAAACTTTTTAGAAAGCCTCACTCATGTGAAACTGGCTTACCCTTTCCCCCCATAATATCCTGGGAATTATGAATGAAAGGCAGTAGGCAGATTCTGTATTCCTACGTTTCGATAAAGCATTTGACACAGTGCCACACTGCCAACTATTAATGAAGCTACAAGTATACAGAATAGGTTCTCATGTACACGAGTGGCTCGGTGACTTAAGTAACAGAATTTGGTATACTGTCTTTGACAACAAGTGATCATCAGAGATGAGGGTATCTTCAGGAGTGTCTGGGAGGGGAGGAGATGTAATGGAACCACTGTTATTTTCTGTATACATAAATGATCTGGCAAATAGAGTAAGCAGCAGTCTGCAGCTGTTTGCTGACAATGCTGTGGTGCGTGGGAAGGTGTCTGTGTTGAGTGACTGTAGGAGGATACAATGTGGCTTCGAAAAAATTTCCAGTTGGTATGATGAATGGCAGGTAGCTATAAATGTAGAAACATGTAAGTTACTGCTGATGAGTAAGAAAAACAAAGCCATAATGTTTGATTGCAGTATTAGCGGTGTGCTACTTGACACAGTCTCATTGATTAAATATCTAGCTGTAATGTTGCAAAGCCATCTGATACAGAATGAGCGCCTAAGGACTGTAGTAGGGAAGGCGAATGGTCAACTTTAGTTTATTAGGAGAAATTTAGGAATGTGTGGTTCATCTCTAAATGAGACTGCACATAGGACACTAGCACGACCCACTGTCTAATACTGTTAGAATGCTCGGGATTTGCACCAGGTCAGGTGAAAGGCATTGAAACAGTTCAGAGGTGAGCCTTTAGATTTGTTACCGGCAGGTTCAAACAGAGTTGCAGATACTGTCAATACGCTTTTGGAACTCGATTGGGAAAATGTGGAGAGAATATTATTATCTTTTCAACGAGCAATATTGAGAAAATTCAGGGAACTGGCATTTAAGGCTGACTACAGAGCAATTATACTGCCACCGACATATATTTTGCATAAGAAGAATGAAGATAAGGTGAGAGAGATTAGAGCTCCTACAGGGGCATATAGACAGTTGTTTTTTCCTCACCGTATATGTGAGTGGAACAGAAAAGGAAATGATTATTAGTGGCGCAGGGTACCCTTCGCCATGCACTGTGCAGTGCTTTGCGGAGTATTTATATAGATACAGATGAAGAAGAGGATTGTACGTGGTGGACTATGTTGAGATCTGTATCAGACCAGTCCTTGGACTGAAGATGACAACAGACACTCTGATAAAGCACACAACAAATGTAGATATGTTTCCCAGCTTCTGCTCTTTAAACTGTTGAATGTGTACCCACTAATACAGCTATGTAACAGTCTCTTAATGAATTAGATATTACATTGTACTGTCTGATTTGCTTGTGAACACCCTGCCTCTTTTATTTCCTGTGAAAAGTTTCTAAATGATTTATCACATTTTCCTAACACCACCATCTTTTCCTATTTCCCATCCTCTTAGGTTGTGAAAGACTCTAAAACTACTGTGCAATGAAGAGCCAAAGAAACTGGTACACCTACCTAGTGTAGTGTAGGGCCCCTGTGAGCACGCAGAAGGGCCACAACACGATGTGGCGTGGACTAGACTGATGTGTAACTGACACCACAAATCCTGCAGGGCTGTCCACGAATCTGTAAGAGTTAGTGGCGGTGGAGATCTCTTCTGAACAGCGTGTTGCAAAGCATCCCAGATATGTTCAATAATTTTCGTGTCTTGGGAGTTTGGTGGATAGTGGAAGTGTTTAAACTCAGAAGTGTTGCTGGAGCTGCTCTAGCAATTCTGGATGTGTGGGTTGTCACACTGTCCTGCTGGAATTTTCCAAGTCTGATCACCTGCATCCATTCGTGTTCACTGTGCATTCCGACAGACAGGATGCTTATGTGTGCGTCACCTATCAGTCGTTTCTAGACATCTTAGGGTACCGTATTGCTCCAACTGCATGTGCCCCACACCATTACAGACCCTCTACCAGTCTTCACCCTGCTGATGTGCAGGGTCCGTGGATTTGTGAGGTTGTCTCCATACCTGTACATCTCCTTTCACTCAATCCAATTTGAAATGAGACTTGTCCGACCAGGCAACACGTGTTCCAGTCATTGACAGTCTGACATCAGTTTCGATGGGCCCAGGCGAGGCACAGAGCTTTGTACAGTCGCTGAGGGTACACGAGTGGGCATTTGGCTCTAAATCCGATATCTATGATGATTCGTTGAATGGCTCACACAGTGACACTTTTTGATGGCCTAACATTGAAATCTGCAGCAATTTGCAGAAGTGTTGCACTCTGTCATGTTGAATGATTCTATTCAGTCACCGTCGGTACCTTTCTTGCAGGATCTTTTTCCATCCACAGAGATGGTGGAGATTTGATGTTTTACTGGATTCCTGATATTCGCAGTACACTCGTGAAACGGTTGTGCAGAAAAATCCCCACTTCGTCGCTACCTCGGAGATGCTGTGTCCTGTCACTCGTGTGCTGACTATAACAGCGCATTCAAACTCGCTTATATCTTGGTGACCTGCCATTGTAGCAGCAGTAACCAATCTAACAACTGTGCCAGACACTTGTCGTCTCAAATAGTTGTTGCCGACCACAGCACCATATTCTGCCTGTTTACATATATCTGTATTTGAATACACATGCCTATACTGCTTTCTTTGGTGCTTCTGTGTATGTTGTATGTAACTGTTGAGGGTTAATATATATATATACATACATACATATATACATATATACATACATACATATATACATATATACATACATACATATATACATATATACATACATACATATATATATACATACATACATATATATATACATACATACATATATACATACATACATATATACATACATACATACATACATATATACATACATACATACATATATACATACATACATACATATATACATACATACATACATATATACATACATACATACATATATACATACATATATATATATATATATATATATATAAAAATCCCAAGAGCACACTCATTTACTAGGTTTTTGCTGCAATTTGAACCCAAATTAATGACATCTGATTATGTGTGAACTGGTATTTAAAACTAATTAAGATGAATAATTGTTATTATCCCTGAAGAAATGTATATATTGAACATCATATAGTGTGTCCACAATATATTTTAGAGAAAAAAATGTTTCTATTACTTTCCAAGGAATCTGCTTGTTACAAACTGATTTCCCACATCTGTTTAACACACTGTTTCTTCTTTGGCTGTTTTCTGCTTCTACCCTGAAGACCAAAGAAACAGTAATTAATAATGGTATTCTTGATTAAACAGGCTGCAGAACTTCTGGAAGTGAAAGGCTTGCCAAAGAACAAAAGGCTGCAAGAGGCATCCGCAGGTTCGGTGTCTGGCTCCACAGGTAATTCAGTCCTTGCAGCTATGGAAAGTGTACTGTAAAAGTTAAAATTTTAGTACTTCTGCTACAGAATACTGTTTGCACCTTACAGTGGGCTCATTTCCTCTTGGTGTATTTTGTGTTATGACATTGATTAACTGTAGTTTTTTCTGTTTTTTAAAAAATGCATTTAAACTTTTTTCTGAAGTATGGGATGTTAAACTCCAACCAACCTTCCTTTTCCCTTTTTGTAAAATTTGGTGGTAACCCCAGTGTTGTAAGAATGCAATGCTACCACCAACACAGTATTGCAACTGGTTATTTATTTTTAACCACATACTATTTTAATTGCAGATTCTTGAGTCTTAATTTTTCATGGCAGCTAATCTATTTTTAGAAATGTTGCCTACAATGTCATTGGCTTTGTCATACCTCTGTGAATTCTCAACTGTAAATCGACACTTTTGTAAACGTGCTAATATAGTAATACAACTGTAAGGAATTTATTACGTCAGTGAAATTTAATGCAATTTTGTCATATGATGACATGATGGAGACCTATGACATTACAGCCTTTATCAGTGCGATTTTTAACATGTAAAGTTTTTTTTTCTGTATTCGCGTCAGTATGTGCGAACTTTTAACATATACCAATGAATGTTGTAACCAGATATCTTTGCCGTGCTCCTGAAAAGTGCAGAATATCATGATAGCTATAAACTGTTATACGCTGCTATCGATCAGTAAAAAAAAAAAAAAAAAAAAAAAAAAAATAAAAATAAAAAAAAAAAAAAAAAAGCCAATTTTTACTTCTGCGGGGAGCCGCGCCGCTCTCTAGCTGTTCTGTGAATGTGTTGCGAGTCGGATGCAAAAGTATTTTGCTCCATACTGATATAATCATTTTATTGTAACTTTAAGAGTTTAAGTGATTAAAAATATATGTAGCCACAAACAAGCGAGAATGTATATCATGAAAATTCGCTCCACCACCACAATGGGGTGGCCATGTTAAATGTAAGTTTCCGTTTCATAATATAATACTTGAAGCCTTGAAGTTTATTTAATTTCAAAGAAAATCTCAACCTTATTTTCATTAATTGTACTTGTGATAATCTTTCCTGTTTAAAAGATTTATGCAGCTTATGATCCAGCGTGTGTTCTGTCGGAACAGGAGGCTGTCGTGACAACATCGGTATAGTATTTATTCCAAGTTCTTTCAGTTCCGTTTATATGTTCATACAAATCCAATTAGTTGGTCCCTTAGGTTTCTTTCATGTAACTTCCGTCTGTTTTCTCCGCGCGACCTTCCTCTGTAAAAAAAATTTCTGTTCATTTTTTTTAGTAATTTTCGATATCGCGAATGAGAAGAGACAGCCGCCTCCTGCTCCGAACAGAACACCATGACTTTTCAAACGTCGGAGAGTACCGCACGACAAAAAGAACCAATTTTATTTTTACCAAAGCAACAAATCTTTCAATTAAATTACTTAAAAAAAAAAAAAAAAATCATACCAGAGACCGTGGCTGTTGTTTGAAGACAAATGTTGATGGTGTTAGGACAGCAACCAGCCACAAATTTACTTTCATTTCCTTTATTCAAAGGGCACCTTTATCGGTTTCGAATCATTGCGATTCATCCTCAGACGGTTTAGACGCTTTCTTTGACATGTTGTGTGTTTTTTACAGATTATAATTATGTATTATTTAAATTTTAGTAAAATTAAACATGCCACACACAGATGGTTGCGTTACAGATTTTTGTTGCATGTGACTTATGTCACATGCACGTAAGTCACATGCAATGAAAATCGTTAACGCAACCGTCTGTGTGTGGCGTGTTTATAATTATGTATTATTTATATTTTAGGAAAATTAATCTGTAAAAAACGCAAAATGTCACCATCTGAGGATGAATCATAATGATTCGGAACCCGTAACGGTGCCGGTGCCCTTTGAATAAAGGAACTGAAAGTAAATTTGTGGCTGGTTGCTGTCCGAACACCATCAAGAATAGTGAAATTTAAATTTCTTTTAGGATACACAGTGAACACTGCATTTATGATAAAAACAGGGAACATTTGTGGTGCAGGCTCTGGACTGGGTTATTGGTCTATCTGCAGGTAGAGTACAGTATTTCTTTGCTGTGGCTCTATGAGGGGGAGAGTGGTGGGATATTCGCTCCAGGGAAGATCCTGAATACTTATGTGACAGCAGGCTATGTGGCCCTAGCACTGTCCTGGAGGGATCAAAAGAAGGAAAAATTCCTGCCCCTTTACAGGACTGAGCCTGGGACCTCCAGTGTTTGTCATTATGAGAAGGATAGTAGACAGACACCTGAATTTGAGCTCATATTCTGATTACATCACATGACGAACATCAGACTGTCATATCTTGCTGGACTCATATAAAATAAAAGTAAACATTTTTATAAGAATGTGACACTTCAGTTGAAAATAGAACAATATATGCAGTAATACTTAAAGGAAGGCATGATTTTTCATGCATTTTTGGTGAGTGTGAGCTTTGAGGACTCATAGAAATCAGGCTGAAATTAGGAGAGAAAAATTGCCTGTTTGTAGTTTAAAGATACTCATTCTCTATTCACAGGTGAACTTTCATCAGTTTCCATTTAGCTATTTTGTAGTAATTCTGGTTGATGTAAATTACCACAGTTTTCTAAATGCTGATGCGTATCAGCAACACACAAAGTGTAAATGCAAGCTCTGTTGTCGCCTTTCACGGCTGTTATATTTTTATGCCTATTAATCTACATACAATGTTAGTATCACATCTTTAATTCATTTGCTGGTTTGTCTTATGTGGTGCATACTTGCTTCTGCTATGTTGCCAAACCTCAGAACAGTATTTTCAATTTTTTGTTCATTGTTGCAATGTTTACATTGGGGCTTCCCGTCAGAAGGGGAACAATCTTGCTCCCATTTGTTGTTGTGTACTTGTGTGAGGCAATCATCATAACATAGTTAGTTGCCTTGCACTCGTGTGAAAATGTGTATCTTTTACATAGTTGTGGAAAGTGTGTGATGATCTGTGTGCATACTTACTTAGAAGCATAAAAAGAACAAGGCACGGGCAGTTCCACGTCACCGCCAGTGTGCAGAACTTGTGAATGTCATGGTGTTATGGAAGTAGATGACTTTAAATGTGAACATTTTAGGTTAAACTTTACCGTAACTGTTATTGACATTAAATGAAAAAACAAGTTTATTGTTACCAGTCACTTTATCTATCTCCATGACCTGTGTCAAAGGTTTAAACCACTGTCATCAGGTGGATTTACATTTGTGTATGTGTGTTGTGTTATGTTATGTTATTTTTTTGGAGGGACTTGTGGCACTGTCTCCAGTGGTCACAGGTTCTTTTCACTGTCATAATTCATCACGTGTGTACTGTCGTATTTTGTAAACGAAAAAAGAAAGTGGATGAAGCGGATTTTGAGATAATAGAGGAAAACTGCATGGCTTATATTGTCAAAAAGGAGTTCTGGCAGGCAACAGAAGTTTGCATTGGAAAGTTTACAGGAGGAGTCATAAGAAGGAAAATCCACAACTTCCAAGTGGAGAAATAATTTCCAATGTTAGCATCTGTATCGGAAAAGTTGAAAACGGAAGTGGAAGGTTTTCATTAAATGAGTGAAACAACCCTTTAATGTGCTAATCTAAAATTGGGCTTCCGATACAATTAGTTCAAAAAATACCTGTGCTGATGTAAAATAACAGAGTAGCAGGGAAAGAAGAATAATTCTTGTGGGAAATAAGACACTTTTGAAACACTGGGTGGACTATTTATTACATTGCTGGGAGTTTGTGTGGTGTAAATCATTCCAGAAAATTAGGATGGTAGAAACAAAAAACACTGTGTCAGAAAACATAAATGATAATTGCAGAGAAAGTGTGAATGAGTGGAATGGCTGGAAAGGAGGAATTCAAAGCACCTTTTGGTTCTGGAGTTCTAGAAAAAGGATTATGATGACGGATTTGACTGAAATGTTGGATTGTGTTTTATTGGGCATAACGGAGGTGCAGAGTATCTTTTAGAATGAATTCCAGACACTATGAAGAGTCGTTTAGGAGCATTTGAAAAATTACCTAACAAGGTCTGAAGTTGTTTTAAATCAAGCTCTGTATCACACGATGATAAATCCAGTACCACAAAGGATTCTGCCATTGAACGAATGGAAAGCAGTAATGCAGACCTTCCGTATAATGCGACATTGTAAGAAGAATTTACTAAAGCTGTCCTACTGGGACACAAGTGACTGTGCTCCAGCTCACAAGAATAGATTTTGGAATATGTATTGTGGTCAGTGGTCAAGAAAATTAAACATCCGTGATTACCAATGGCACACTGAAAATTTGTCACCATTGAATTTACTTTTACATTTGACAAGAACATGATAGGAAAGGAAGACAAGAATTTTAAGATATCTGATGCTTTACACTTGCTTTGCTTTGGAGAGTGTTCCCCAGACTGTTTGGAGGAATTCAGTGAGTCATGTACACAAACTTCAAAATATTTGTGCACAAAAATCCTACTGTATTGAAATAGAAATACAACTGCTGCTGAGTCAAGTAGGCAGCTGCAATAGCAGCAGCAGTGAAACTGATTAAGATAGGTTGGCCATTATTCATCATCATTTCTTGCAAAATGTATCCATCTGATACATTTTTCATTTACTGTTAAAATGTACATTACATTTCATTGTTCATATATTGACAGCTGGTTGTATGTCAAGCATTCACATGCTGTTTAACATATTATTGCCCTCTGCTCACAACAACTGAATGCGCAATGCTGTGTGGAAATGAGACTACGGAGCTTGCATTCTTTGCCGGTGAAAATGCACTTACCTTGCATTACGACAGTCTTAGTCTACTGACTTGACAACTGTGCTCTCGAAGCCTCGCATATATTGCAGCTGCTAATGCAATTACTTTACAAACTCTTAACTGAGAAACATAAGGAGTATTCATTAATAATTAAATTCAATGAAACAAGCACAAGTTTCAATTTTACACTCGTGCTTTCTCTGCCCAGTACCTACAACAGTAAGTTCAGTTTCAGCATCTTATGTTTGACATTATAGTGATTGAATATTAATCAGAAAATAACAAAAATCCAACTGCAAATGTAACTATGTTGTATCTGTGATTTGTGAAAAGGAAATTTTTCTCCTAATTAGGGACTGTCTTTTACAATCCTTCAAAGATGACATTTACCAATATATGCTTAAAGAACCACGCTTTCTCATAAATATTTCTGTGCATATAGCAGCACTCAACTAAAATGTAATATTCGTACACTAAATAAAAGTAGACATTTCCAAATATTCGGGCAAGGTACAACACGTTGATCTTCATCGTGCAATGTAACCAGAATATGAGCTCAAAATCAGTGGTCAGTCATTACAAAATCGATAATGGTGCCCTGAACACAACACTCTCACTGACTCACATTATTGTAAGAAAGCATTTTAGGGGATCTGGACCCTTCTGTATATGTGTTGTTGTCTAATAAAATTTGCAAATTGGTAAGCTGGATGAATACTGAAAATTTTGGTTCTTTGTCTCAAATAGTTACTTGAAAATGTTCCTTGTGTGGCAAAAAGGTATATTTTTGGGAAGTGGTGTTTTGAAGTTTTGTCACTAGTTTAATTGAGTCTCGTACCGTAGGAAGGTCTTCCTAAGTCACTGCAACTGAATCGGAATGACAAAGTGATTGACAGTTGTTTACAGGACAGTTGCCATAGCAACAACCAACCAGAGACCGAATTTCTTCATGCCTCTATTCTGTTCACCATTGTCATCATTCTACTGCACCACATGTCAGTTACCAAAGTCAAATGCTGATGACACTTGTGGCCAATAACATTACAGTTAGGATTCATTTTCATTGTTGCATTGCTTCCTTATGTGGCTTATTTATTTTTTGTTACAGAATGTCCTAAAAAAGTTGTGAAAGTGTACCAGAAAGTAATTAGATTATTTCCACCCTTCTAAACGAACTAGTGCTTCATAGTAACAAACCATGTGAATTAAACCAATACAGATATGCCCAGCTGTTCTGCAGCAGCCATTTTATGTGTACAATGACAAATGTGAACGAACAACTTTGCCTCCTCCCGTAATAGTGTCAATCACTTTATCATTTCGATCTAGGTATAGACAACTCATCTGTGTTTCTTCTTCTAGCTGTTGTGCTTTGTGTAGCTGGACTTTTCAAATTTCCTCTCAGCATTCTTGTTTCTCTAATTGTCTTCAATGACATAGTGCTGACCATCTACATTCCAGAGCACATAAAACCTACAGTAATTCCTTTGCTACTATGAATAACATGATGCCATTGCCACATACAGCAAACAAGTATACTTTGTCAGTCTTTAATCTTATGTGGATTACATCAGTGGGGACCAGACATTTGGTGTAAATACAATAGGTATCAAGTATTACAGTTTGTTTACACACATTATTGCAATGTATTGAAATATGTACTTGACATAACTGTATAAAGCTAATTTTCAGACATCTGTCTCATAATTAGTTATTTTAGAAATGTCTTCATGGCCACGCACATAATCAGAAAGATAGTGTGAACAATACGATTTTGACCAACGACGCTTCTTTTTGCACCAGAAGTTGGAATTGATAATTCTTTACACACAACTTCACTACTGTTAGCAGCATTCCATGCATTACCACGAGACACTCATTATTCTGTTATATCAACGAAAATAATCAATAAGATTTGGAGATTTACAGTGGAAGCCAGGTTAATATGCGATACAGAGATCATTCCTAAAACATCGTGCAGGAGTTCATAAGAGTGAAAAGCTATGTGTGTTGCATGTAACAGATGTAGAAGGGGGGAAGTGAAAAATAGACAAGTCAGAAAATGAAAGATGTAAAAAAACTAAAAGAGCATTTCTTTACAGTAACTACTACTTTCTTTACTGAGACACTGAAATTAATGTGAATTAAGGCCAGGCGGGTGGTGAGAACCAAAGACATGTTGCAGCTCTAGTTCCCACCTCGGAGTTCTGAGAAACTATTGTCTAGGAGAAGAATCCAGATGGCGCATGTGGTGAAACAGGCACAGAGGTCACGAGTGTCATTTTGTAGAGCATGCTTTGCAAAATGTAAGTACTGTTGTTTGTTAGAAGGTTTAATGTGGACAGAAGTGTGTAGCCCACCTGCAGTGAGGACAGTATCAAAATCAAGGAAAGTGGCATGGGATTCGGAATAGGACCTTGTGAAATTTAATTGGGGGAAGGTATTTAGAGATTCCAGGAATTTTAACAAATCAGCCCCACCATGAGTCCATATGGCAAAGATGTCATCAATGTACCTAATCCAAATCTCCCTCTTTACTAACATCCCCTATGTACATGGTCTGTTTGCCACTGAACATTTTCTCAGTCAGCCCCATGTGATTCCGAACCTATGACGTCCCCCCTGCTCACCTTAATCAACTTTATACTTACTAACAACTACGTCACCTTAGAGGGGCAGATATACAAATGGACCAGGGGTACAACTGTGGGAACCAGGATGGCTACTTCCTGTGCCAACCTTTTCCTGTATCACGTGCAGGGAGCTTTCCTGGGATCCGTAAGTCTTCAGCCCCTGGTTTGGTTTAGATACATTGATGATATCTTTGCCATATGGACTCATGGTGAGGCTGACTTGTTAAAATTTCTGGAATCTTTGAACACCTTCTCCAAATAAATTTTATATGGTTCTATTCCAAATCCCATGCCACTTTCCTTGATATTGATCTCGTCTTCATTGAAGGCCACTTCTGTCCACTGTAAACATACTGACAAACAACAGTACTTACATTATGCCATCCTTTCCGTGTCAAACGTTCCATCCCATACAGACTTGGGTTGGAGGCAGACATATTTGATTGGATGCAGACACCACAGCAATACACCACTACTGTCACCTCAGCCTTTACTGGACATGAGTACCCCACCAGTCTAGTTCAAAAGCAGATTACCTGGGCCGTCACATCCAGTCCTGGTACTGCCGATCCCCCCAATAGAACAACTTCAGAGCAAACTACTTTTCACGCAGTATTATTCCGGTCTGGAACACATTAATGAGCTATTTTGACAAGGCTATGGCCTCCTAAAATCATGCCCTGAAACAAGATTCATTCTGTCTTGAAATTTTATCCACCACACTCAGAACACCTTTCCTTCGCCTTCCCAACCTCTGCCATATTTACGTCAGGCACGATGCTCCTTCTGCACCATCTTCCTACCCAATGGCTCCTACCCCTGTGACAGTCCTCACTCCTAACTCTACCTACACCAGCCCTGTAAGTGGCGAAACATATGAAATGTTGTTGCACGGGTGACTCTCCCTTTGATAGAATAGATCAGTTGTTATGTAAATACTGTTTGGCCTTTTAGAATGGCACAAGTACCACCAATTTATCAGTTAGGATGAATAAGAATAGCTAGAGGGTATATACTGGCAACATACAATATCCTGTTGCAGGTAATGCCCAAAATCATGACGGTCGTGACCTAAGTACGTGTTTCAGCACTCGTGCTTTTTCTGGATTCTTCCCACAGACAACAGTTCCTCAGAACTCTGCACATAGGAATTAGCACTGCAATGTGGCCTAGGTTCTTGCCATCTACCTGTCTTTAATTTACGTTACTTTATGAGCCTCTGAATTTCTTCACAGTAGCTACTTCTTTCTTCACTCCATCTTAGTTTTCTAATCTATCTATTTTTCACTGTCCCCCTCCCACAATGCACTCAGCTTTTTACTCTTACTAACTCATACATTATGTTTTAGCAGTAATCTGTCTTGCATATTACCCTGTCTTCCACCTTTAAGCTCTCAGCTTTTCAAATCTTCTCTGATGCAGTCCCCAACAATCAGTCTTTCCTTCTCCGTCTGGTAAGTCCCCCAGACCTGCAGTTCCGGATGACTTTTCTGAAACATATCGCTTTTCCTAAACCCTTCTGGTCCTCCTCCTGCACACTTCTTCCTTCCCCTTCTGCCAGGAGGAGGGCCCATTGGCTCCTAAAGGTTGCGTAAGTATAACCTCCTTTATGTGTGTGTTCTGCTGCTGCTTGATGACTAGACTTTATTTTTATCTATCCAATTTTATTATTCTGTTACTTATGTACCTCCCTTGATCATTGTCCTTATAAAAACTTGATTGCTGAATCACACAACTATTGCCTGAACTAACAAAGCAATTTAAAATGTAATAAACAATTATGTGAAATGGTGACAGTAAATGTTTATTTGCCCCTGACGGTCTTTAGATAACTGGCCTACAACTGGAGTAAAGTTCTGGTTTTCTGGCTCTTGATTAATAATGTTGATTCTCATACATAATATAGTAGATTAGATGCTCAGTCGTTCACTGATGAGTAGGGATTCCAAAAGATTGAACTAACTGTTTCAACATGAAATGAAAAAGTACAGAATCAATCTTAGTTTCTCATTTAGTTGTTTTAATTTTGCAAATAAAATGTTTGTTATATTAACTCAAAAAAATTATTTTTTTCAATCAGGGTCTATTGAGGACAACGGCCCACCTCCTGCTGCTGACGCCCCAACATTTCATGTTGAAACAATCTTATTTTATTTGGTTGTTTTACTTTTGCAGAGAAAATTTTTTGTTATATTAACTCAAAATTTCTTTTTCTGTCAATCAGGACCTCATCAGGAACCTCTTCCGCAAAGAGTGGAGGGGAGAGGAACTTCAACGAGCACGTCTGAGACTGGCAGAGCAAATGTGAGTTTCACCAGTAGCAAGAAAGTTACATTTTGTAGCATATAATTAACCCCACATTCCTTCCTGGCCTCTTTCCAGGGTGGTCACAAATTTCATCAGCCCAGGGTTTCAGCCATTCATCACTTGCTCCTCCTGTGTGCTGCCCTGCACACTTCCAACTTACTTAATTAATTAAACTCCTTTCTACACATCCTATTTACCATAACTTCAGTCTCATTACATCCCACACTCCAGTTGGTTTCCTGACCCCACAACCTTTGCAACTTATACTGCACTGGTAACTGAAATGTTACCTCGAGTCTAAATTCTCTGTAGAACAATCCAAAATGTTTATCAGAGAATACTCACATACCGACTCCTCATTTGGAAGAGAAACTCCCCTCAATAACTAAAGGCTATACATGGATTAGCAGTTCGCATACCAAATCATAATGACACTTGACTTCATTCTCCAGATGTAATGGCAGTGGTCACATTGCTCACAGATCTAAGGACGCAGCATATCGCTTAACTGTAATGACGTGGTATGGAATAAACCACTGAAAAAAGCTATTGCATTGAAGCATGATACAGTAGCTATTTTTGTCCCACTCTGCAGAACTGCTTCATTCACCTGCACCAGCTTTCATGCACAAGAGAGAGAACTCCTAAAATGTATAAAAGTGTAAATCCTCTATTTTAACAAAAAAATAACTTTATGGTAGCCACCAACATTCATACATACTATAGACATTGTGAAATAAATGAGTTTACCAAAGTAGTATGTTGTATCACAGTACTCATTAAAAATGTCAATTACCACCTACAGATGTCAAAAATATGTATTTATTGCAATTACACATTCAAGTAAATTTCTAAAATGCTACAATTGTGGCTGGATGCACTTCGTAAAATCATCTTAAAATAAATCATCACACACACACTTCATAGATAGGTCTTCTTGTCTCTGTATGTCAAGCATTTCACACACACACACACACACACACACACACACACACACACACACACACACACACACACAGAGAGAGAGAGAAGAATCAGTCTGGGTGCTGGGCATGAGGAGGAGGCTGGGGCAGGTAGGGCCAAGTAGAGAAGAGCACAGGTGGTGGACAGTAAAGTTGTGGTTGTAGGAGTCCACAGGAATGTGATGAGGAGGGGGTGGTGCAGTTAGCTGCAGTCAGGGTTTAGATGGTGGGTGATAGGGTGTGGGGGAAGGAGAAAAGGAAAAAAGACAATGGGTGCTCTTGAGAAATTGAAGGCTGTGTGGTACTGAAGTGGTGACAGGGAAGCAGCTAAGTAGGTGGAGAACAATGGGACAATGACCAATGAATGAAGGTTATGGGAACATAGGATGTATTAGAAAGAGTGTTTCCACTTGTAAAATTCAAGAATGCTTGTGTCTACCTGGTGTCCTGGTCCAACAATTTGGACAGCCTGCGAGATTACACCCTTGAGGCAGTGCCCCTATAACCTGAGATTACTGCTGTCACCGCCACAGTGCTGCACACTGGCCGTGCCTGCCACATCAGCCTGTCTGCACTCACGGGGTCCTTAGAAAGCTGATTGTGCAGGTACACAGACTGACTCAGTCTTGTTCTGAATGTGCTCTTGTGTTCCATACCTTATGCTTCATTATTGACTCTCAAATCATGTTACATCTCGTCCCTTGATCTGGTTTACTCTACGGAGTTGTCTACTGCTATATCCGTTTGTGGTTGTTATCGTTTGCTGTGATTCCCAGACACATTTTTCTCACTTATAAAGTTGGCTCCACACTTAAACCCAGTTGCACTCACCTTCCAGAAAATGTATTCGTTGCTGCTGACCTATTATTAACAATAGGTCCACGTGGTCACACTGCACCTGAGGTTCCATAAGTACCACAAGCAAGGAAGCCATTCTTATCAATCACAGGTGATGGAATAGCAAGGTTTCAGCTATCATTGCGACTTCATCTCTGCCAATCTATCTTCAAAAACTTTGTACGCCAATTCCCTGATCTGTGTCGTAAGTGGTCTACTGCCTCCTGATACAGAACTTTGCACTGCACCCATCAAACTCAAGAATCCATCTTTGGGTGACATACTGGAAATTCTGCACTCTTCTGCCATCACGCAGGCAGCAAATGAACTACTTACAGCTCACTGGCAGATCCCACAAAGGCAGCAAATGAACTTCTTACAGCTCACCGGCAGATCCCTGGATCCCTGCAGTTCGACAACTGCTGCAGGGTCGGAATCTCACCGGCCTTCTTCCTGAAGACTGTGTCACGATTGCTTACTTTTGGGTGTGTTGGTGACATCTGAGCAGCCAGTCCAGTGATGTCAGGGCAACCGGTGGGCCTGCCCTCCTTGTTTTGTGAGGCACCGATGGACAGTCTGTCCTGATCGTTGGGCACCCTGCACCCGTTGCGAGGTCGGACATCTCCGAACTGTTTTCCATCGCCCGTCAAGTTAGTCCAATGATACTCTTAACATGCATCATGGGACAGTGCATGAGATCTGTGCCACAGTTTCCCAGGGCAAACCAAGGGATCGGTTGGTAGGACATGTTCCGAGGCATCAAGGGATCACAAATTTAGGATTGGAGGGCAGCGTGGAAGGTAAAAATCGTAGAGGGAGACCAAGAGATGAATACACTAAGCAGATTCAGAAGGATGTAGGTTGCAGTAGATACTGGGAGATGAAGAAGCTTGCACAGGATAGAGTAGCATGGAGAGCTGCATCAAACCAGTCTCAGGACTGAAGACCACAACAACATCCAACAATGCCTTCATCTCATCCTTTGAGGGTGACTCATTATCCAAGAAATTTAATGTCACTGTCTACCGCTGTGATGTAAAGCCATATATCCGTCCCCCGATGTGGTGCTTTAAGTGCTGGTAGTTCGGCCATATTTCTTCCAGCTGTACTTCCAGCGTCACCTGTCGGGATTGTGGATATCATCCTCATCCTGATGCTCTCTGCAGTTGACACAGTTGGGAGGCAGGGCACAGGGAGTACCATTCGTTTTGTTCGCCATACTGTAGGATTCTCCAGAAAGAGAAAAAAATAGTATAATAAAAGACCCTGGACTGACTGACCTACACTAATGCTAAGAGTAAATATGAGGTGCTATATCCTGTGCATATGAGTCAACATACGCCGCCGCTACAACAATAGTTCTACCATCTTCTGTTCCACTGCGTACAGTTGGCTCTCATAGCTGTTGGACTCCTACCGGTGGCAAAGCTGACACCCGCCAGTGGCTGAAGCAAATGAATGTAGATGGTCGTAGCACTTCATAGTCCTTCTCAGTCCCGGAGACTGAATCAGTGAATTCCTCTGTATCTTTTTCTTTTAAGGTTTCTCTTGCTGCTCCTCAAGTTATCCGGCTCAAAGAACCAAAGCACTGTAGTGACACCCACACCACCACTACCTACAAGCTGGCTGTCTGAGGAGATGGAGATACCGGCATCCGCTGAGGACCTAGACCTCACTGGGGCCTCAGACACAAAGGATGTGGATCGCACAGATACTCAGAGGCGTAAACTGCATCATTGACAGTTTCGTGCCTTTCCTGTCTCATGATCATGTAATCCTCCAGTGGAATTGTGACAGTTTTTTCCACCACCCATCTGACCTATGGCAACTGTTAAGCATAACACCTGCTTTCTGCATTGCCCTCCCCAAAACCTTGTTCCTGGCAATATGGAGCCCTGCCCTCTGCAGCTATAAGGGATATTACAGGAAACGTAGCGACTATGATAGTGTGTTAGGTGGAGTTTGCGTCTATGTCCTGAACTCAGTATGTAGTAAATGTGTGCCCCTTCATACTCCTCTCGAAGCCGTGGTCATCAGAATAAGAACAATGCAGGAAAGAACTGCCTCCAATGTATATCGTCCTTCAGATGGTGCAGTAGCCCTGAATGTATTGGCTGCCCTTATTGATCAACTCCTTGAACCTTTCCTACATTTGGGAGATTTTAACATGCATATCGCCGCCGCCACCGCCCACCCTCCACAGCCTGACAAAGCACAGCTTTTTTTGAGGCGATCTGATTTCAACAATTGGTCATTTGCCCCAGTCAGTGCTACATAACAGTAAGGAAATTTAGTGATACTAAGTGACAATCTGCATTACATCCCTACAACTTTCAGTAAGAGGGAATCATTTGAGGAGTGGGAAGTAACCATAATGCCACTAGTCTGACACTTCATACTTTTGGAACTGCAGTGGTAGTGAAGGAAGGAAGGAAGGAAGGAAGGAAGCCAGACAATATGGAACTGATGTAGCAGCAGCCCAGTATGTAAGCTATACAAGACTTGATATTAGTCTTGTACTCTCTGTGTTTATGGATCCAAGTTACTGTTATCTTCAGTCTGAAGGCATGTACTATGCATCTCTCCATGCTAGTCTATGTTGTACAAGCACCCTCATCTCTCCCCAACAGTTACTAACTTCATTATCATCTACGTAAATCCGGTAGGAGGCATACTACGACCATAACACAGCATACACATGGAATGACTTCAGTGCAGTCATCTCCACCGACTTCTGTGCAGATGACTAGTCAGAAAATTCTGTTCTGCCTTCACATATTGAACATAGTACTTGTTTCTCTTGACGTAGTGCAGAGGTGGTAGTCGAGCCCCCATCCTCTTAGCAATTGACACAGGTTGACAGGATCAAAGTGGATTTAGTCCCATTCAGAGGATTAATTCATGATCACTGCTGTAACCCATCATCAAACTTCCCTTTTCCACATCACACAACTATTACAAGTACCTAAATAAACATTTATAAAAATCCATCTGCAATGTAATTTTCGGTTCTGGTCCTCCCATGTTTCCTGTCTTTCAGCTCGGTGTCTGCGATCCCTCAACACCCTCCGTGTGTTGAATGGTACCTCCTGGGGAGCGGACCGAGTCGTCCTTCCCCGCCTTTATCGCGCTCGAAATTGGACTATGGAAGTATAGTCTACTCCTCTGCTCAGCCGTCTATTCTTCGGCGTCTCGACTCTATCCACCACCGTGGATTACGTTTAGTATCTGGAGCTTTTTACACCAGCCCTGTGGAAAGCCTTTATGCTGAGACTGCTGAACCTCCACTGTCCAATCGGCGAGCAGTCCTTCTGAGTCGTTATGCTAGCCATCTGTCTTCCATGCCTGCTAATCCAGCCCATGACATTTTTTTCGACACCTCCTTTGATGTAGGGTATGCAGGCCGCCCCTCCTCCCTACTATCACCGGGAGTCCGCTTCCGTCAAGTGCTCCATTCTCTTTCCTTCCGCTTTCCTAAAACCTTCTTGACAACTTGGGGTACAGCACCGCCTTGGCTCCGTCCCTGAATCTGCCTGCTCTGAGACCTTTGTCGATTTCCCAAGGATGGTACCCCTTCACTTTTTTATCGTTGGGTATTTGCTGCTCTATTTGCTGCTCTATGTGCACAAATGATGGACGCCACATTTATTTACACCGACGGCTCGAAAAAATCGTTAGGTGTAGGGAGTGCCTATATTGTTGGCGACACACCAAATCACTTTCGGCTTCCCGACCAGTGTTCGGTTTTTACTGCGGAGCTTTACGCTGTTCTCCAGGCTGTCTACTACATCCGCCGCCACCAGCGGATACAGTACGTTATCTGCTCAGATTCTCTCAGCTCTCTCCTCAGTCTCCAAGCTCTTTACCCTGTGCACCCTCTGGTCCACCGGATTCAGGACTGTCTGCGCTTGCTTCACCTGGGGGGCATCTCGGTGGCGTTCCTCTGGCTCCCGGGACACGTTGGTATCTGTGGAAATGAGGCGGCCGATATTGCAGCCAAGGCTGCAATCTCTCTTCTTTGGCCAGCTATTCGATTGATTCCCTTCGCCGATCGACGGAGCGTTTTATGTCGTTGTGTTGTACATTTATGGCATGCGCATTGGTCAACACTTCCCCATAATAAATTGTGGGACATGAAAGCTCTTCCTTGTGCTTTGACCTCTTCCTCCCGAACGCTTCGTCAGGAGGAGGTAATTTTAACTAGACTCCGGATAGGGCACTGTCGTTTTAGCCATTGACATCTTTTAAGCGGCGTTCCTCCCCCACTCTGCCCTCGCTGCTCTCAGCTGTGGACGGTAAGACACCTTTTAATTGAGTGCCCCTATTTTACTCCGTTACGTGCCTGTATACAGCTATCGACTGATATATCGTCAATTTTAGCAGATGACAAATGCTCGGCCGATCGCGTTCTCGAGTTTATTAGTGCCAGTGAAATGACGTTAGTCATTTGAAGCTTTTTTTGGGGACAACCAACCCCTTTCTGTAGTGGATTTTTAAGCCTTCCTTCCGCTTTTAGTTTCTCCGATTTTATGACTTTCGTTCCCATTGCTGCTGGTTTTCATTTCCGGTTTTTTATTGTTTCCTAAGTCACGGACCGTGCGCTAATGACCATAGCAGTTTTGCGCCCTAAAACAAAAAAAAAAAACAAAAGAAATTGATTCACATATGAATTTACAGTCCACATCCTTTGTGTCCGAGGCCCCAGTGAGGTCTAGGTCCTCAGCGGATGCCGGTATCTCCATCTCCTCAGACAGCCAGGTTGTAGGTAGTGGTGGTGTGGGTGTCACTACAGTGCTTTGGTTCTTTGAGCCGGATAACTTGAGGAGCAGCAAGAGAAACCTTAAAAGAAAAAGATACAGAGGAATTCACTGATTCAGTCTCTGGGACTGAGAAGGACTATGAAGTGCTACGACCATCTACATTCATTTGCTTCAGCCACTGGCGGGTGTCAGCTTTGCCACCGGTAAGAGTCCAACAGCTATGAGAGCCAACTGTACGCAGTGGAACAGAAGATGGTAGAACTATTGTTGTAGCGGCGGCGTATGTTGACTCATATGCACAGGATATAGCACCTCATATTTACTCTTAGCATTAGTGTAGGTCAGTCAGTCCAGGGTCTTTTATTCTACTATTTTTGTTTCTTTCTGGAGAATCCTACAGTATGGCGAACAAAACGAATGGTACTCCCTGTGCCCTGCCTCCCAACTGTGTCAACTGCAGAGAGCATCAGGATGAGGATGATATCCACAATCCCGACAGGTGACGCTGGAAGTACAGCTGGAAGAAATATGGCCGAACTACCAGCACTTAAAGCACCACATCGGGGGACGGATATATGGCTTTACATCACAGCGGTAGACAGTGACATTAAATTTCTTGGATAATGAGTCACCCTCAAAGGATGAGATGAAGGCATTGTTGGATGTTGTTGTGGTCTTCAGTCCTGAGACTGGTTTGATGCAGCTCTCCATGCTACTCTATCCTGTGCAATCTTCTTCATCTCCCAGTACCTACTGCAACCTACATCCTTCTGAATCTGCTTAGTGTATTGATCTCTTGGTCTCCCTCTACAATTTTTACCCTCCACGCTGCCCTCCAATGCTAAATTTGTGATCCCTTGATGCCTCAAAACATGTCCTACCAACCAATCCCTTCTTCTAGTCAAGTTGTGCCACATACTCCTCCCCAATCCTATTCAGTACCTCATTAGTTATGCGATCTACCCATCTAATCTTCAGCATTCTTCTTTAGCACCACATTTCGAAAGCTTCTATTCTCTTCTTGTCTAAACTATTTATCGTCCACGTTTCACTTTCATACATGGCTACACTCCATACAAATACTTTCAGAAACGACTTCCTGACACTTAAATCTATACTCGATGTTAACAATTTTCTCTTATTCAGAAACAATTTCCTTGCCATTGCCAGTCTACATTATATATCCTCTCTACTTCGATCATCATCAGTAATTTTGCTCCCCAAATAGCAAAACTCCTTTACTACTTTAAGTGTCTCATTTCCTAATCTAATCCCCTCAGCATCACCCGATTTAATTTGACTACACTCCATTATCCTCATTTTGCTTTTGTTGATGTTCATATTATATTCTCCCTTCAAGACACTGTCCATTCCGTTTAACTGCTCTTCCAAGTCCTTTGCTGTCTCTGACAGAATTACTATGTCATTGGCGAACCTCAAAGTTTTTACTTCTTCTCCATGAATTTTAATAGATACTCCGAATTTTTCTTTTGTTTCCTTTACTGCTTGCTCAATAAACAGATTGCGTAAGATCGGGGAGAGGCTACAACTCTGCCTCACTCCTTTCCCTACCACTGCTTCCCTTTCATGTCCCTCGACTCATAACTGCCATCTGGTTTCTGTACAAATTGTAAATAGCCTTTCGCTCCTTGTATTTTACCCCTGACACCTTCAGAATTTGAAAGAGAGTATTCCAGTTAACGTTGTCAAAAGCTTTCTCTAAGTCTACAAATGCTAGAAACGTAGGTTTGCCTTTTCTTAATCTTTCTTCTAAGAGAAGTCGTAAGGTTAGTATTGCCTCACGTGTTCCAACATTTCTACGGAATCCTAACTGATCTTCCCCGAGGTCCACTTCTACCAGTTTTACCATTCGTCTGTAAAGAATTCGCGTTCGTATTTTGCAGCTGTGACTTATTAAACTAATAGGCCTGTAATTTTCACATCTGTCAACACCTGCATTCTTTGGGATTGGAATTATTATATTCTTCTTGAAGCCTGTGGGTATTTCGCCTGTCTCATACATCTTGCTCACCAGATGGTAAAGTTTTGTCATGACTGGCTCTCCCAAGACCATCAGTAGTTCTAATGGAATTTTGTCTACTCCCGGGGCCTTGTTTCGATTCAAGTTTTTCAGTGCTCTGTCAAACTCTTCATGCAGTATCGTATCTCCCATTTCGTCTTCATCTACATCCTCTTCCATTTCCATAATATTGTCCTCAAGTACATCGCCCTTGTATAAACCCTCTATATAATCCTTCCACCTTTCTGCCTTCCCTTCTTTGCTTAGAACTGGGTTGCCATCTGAGCTCTTGATATTCATACAAGTGGTTCCCTTATCTCCAAAGGTCTCTTCCCGTAGGCAGTATCTATCTTACCCCAAGTGAGACAAGCCTCTACATCCTTACATGTGTCCTCTAGCCATTCCTGCTTAGCCATTTTACACTTCCTGTCGATCTCATTTTTTAGACGTTTGTATTCCTTTTTGCTTGCTTCATTTAGTGCATTTTTATATTTTCTCCTTTCATCAATTAAATTCAATATTTCTTCTGTTATCCAAGGATTTCTATTAGCTCCAGTCTTTTTACCTACTTGATCCTCTGCTGCCTTCACTACTTCATCCCTCAGAGCTACCCATTCTTCTTCTACTGTATTTCTTTCCCCCATTCCTGTCAATTGTTCCCTTATGCTCTCTCTGAAACTGTCTACAACCTCTGGTTCTTTTAGTTTATCCAGGTCCCATCTCCTTAAATTCCCACCTTTTTGCAGTTTCTTTAGTTTCAATCTGTAGTTCATAACCAATAGATTGTGGTCAGAATCCACATCTGCCCCTGGAAATGTCTTACAATTTAAAACCTGGTTCCTAAATCTCTGTCTTACCATTATATAATCTATCTGATACCTTCTAGTATCTCCAGGATTCTTCCAGGTATACAACCTTCTACCACAACTATGCTACACTGTGTGACGTATGACTTGTGATCTCTGCTAAATGGGACTAGAACCACCTAGCCCCAAAAGTTGGGGATCTGCTGCTGATCAGTAACCGGAAATACAGTGGAGACACTGTCAGAATTATATGTGACGTATCATCTCCTACAGTCTATTACTTCTTTCCCCTTCCATGATCCCTTGGACTATTTCACCAGGTCATAGCTGAGGGGTGTTCATTCCTGCAAACTATACTGTATTTGTCACTGCCAGTCTTACACCAACCTTGAAACATCTGGCAGCTATGATCTGCATTCCCACCCTGCTGACTTGCATTTCATGGGCACCTTTGTCTGCTCTGTGACGATGGCTGTACGTGGCAGCTGGCAGCCCTAGTGAATTCATATTACTGAGCTAAATTAAAAGTCATATTTTGTGATTATTCACTTGAATCATTATGCAGTTTCCATAAATGTCACTTCAATATACTTTCACATCTATCTGCTTGTCTCTGCACCTGATTTGTTACCTCCAATACTGTTTTAATTTAGCAACTTACTAATACAGAGATGAGCATTGCAGTGAGATGACATACTACTGCCATGTTTAAAGGTGTTTGATTTACACTCAAATTCAGTTGATGTAAAGTTATTACACTGCTTAATTTTATTTATTTATTTATTTATTTATTTATTTTTTGCAGCTCCCAAAAAAGTTACGCATTGAAGAGCTATTGGCAGGTGAGATTTTCACTTTCTTCAGTAGCTTAATTATACAATTAAAATAGCATGCAAATGTTTTCTTATGTGGTACTTTCTTTTTAGTCTTCTTCTTTGACTTTAATTCTTTATTGGTGGTACGCTAAAGTATTTCGGTGAATCAGTTGTTCAAAATTTTATACTTTAAGTTGACACTGGATGTTAATTATGTAGTGCATAATATTTAGTGTATAATTGGTAGTGTCATCATAACTGCAACAGATTGGTTACAGATGTTGCAGTTGTGTTAAAAATGTATACTGTGGTAGACTGTGAGGGAAATGTGATCAAAGATAAAAGAAGACAAATTTTTAAGTACCAAACTGACATTTAAAAATAGCTCTCGATGAAAGCAATCATTGCCAATAAGCACCCCACTATAAGCAGCAATGTTTAGACCCCACACACTTTATTCTGTAGTCATAGCACATATTTAGCTCATCATCTTGAGATAAATATATCTAAGTATACAACTGTCACTCAACATAGCTGAGATTCTTCAAGACGAAATATCCAATATGATCGGGGACTGGAACAAGTCAACCACATTCACAGCCAGTGATTCGAAACCTCATTGTTGTGTCTTGAGATGAAGAATAGTGTCCCTGTAATCCTTCCCCTCTCCCTCAAACCAGTATTTTTCCACGTGGCTGACGTATGAAATAGCCTGGTCCATTTGGGTGCCACAATTGCTGGTGGGTGTTATTGTGGACTAGCACGTAGTCTTCCTGGTTGTTGTTCTTCATTGCATCTGCAGGAGATCTATTGTTGACAATAAATGTCAGCAGAGCAAATAACACCCCAGGAAAGCAATTTGTAGAGCACCACACAATCTCTGTTCCACCAGATGCATAAGATTATCTTTTGCGGATGCACACACATCTTTGTATGGGGAGTTTCTCCTTCATTCAGTCTCTTCTGTAGCATTTGAACTATGTTTTCTATGTTGTGATTTAGTTATTCATTACTTCCTAATATATATACCTCTATATTTCTTAGCACAGTGACTGTTTCAAATGATTCCTCTTTCTAGGACTTAAAATTTGTGTAATTTGTAATTCAACACTAAACATTCACATGGCTTTGCTACTGGGTTGTAGTGCTATATTTTCAAAATGTTAGACAGAGACCTTGTGTTGTAAACATTCCTGGTTATACCACATGCTCTCTTCATTTATCATTTCTCCCAAATATTTAAATTCATTAACCCTCCTTATCTCTATCTGTTTCTAGGGTTACAGGGGCATTCTAATGTTTGTCAGAAATTTTCCTTTTTTTCTATACAAACTCTTAATGCTGCTTTGTTGGCTATTTCTCTTGAGAGACTGATTTGTATTTTTACATTTGTTGGATTTTCATCTAGAATGGCATAATCATTTCCAAATAGCCAACAGTGAATTTCAGTATTTATTTTCGTAGCATCTAGTCTTACTGGTGCTACCTTGTGTTCTGTCAGTTTTTGTTTGCATTATCTTACTATTTTCTCTAGGACGAAGTTCGAGGAGTGTAGACAGGCTGTCACCTTGCATTACACCTGTTTTTATTTTGAGTGCCTTCAATACTTCACACCAAAACTGTACTTTTGCTTCATTGTCTGTGAAAGTTGCATGAATAAGGTAGTTTAGCTTTAATGCCAAATTCTTGAGTCACTTTGTCTTGTGTTTCCCAGTCAATCAAATCAATTGCCTTTTTAAAATCTGTAAATGTTAAAACCATGTCTTCAGAGTTTGTAAGTGTGTGGCACATTATGGACTTGATGTTGAAATTCTGTTCTGAGCAAGATCTGCCCTTCCTAAATCCAACCTGATATTCTCACAAGTAGCTATAAAGTGACAGTAGAGATATATCTCTGCAACTATTGACATCATGCTCATCACAACTTTTGTGCACAGGATGGGTAAGAGTCACTACCCAGTCTTTTGACATTTTTCCAGCTTCCCCATATTTATTAATATATAGTCTGAAGTTGTTTAGTTGTTTGTCATTTTTAGTTGAGACTATTTTTGGTTGGGACATTTTATAAGTTTCTCCACTGGCTTTTTTGTTTTTCACAGTATTTATTATTTTTTTTATTTTTATTTCCTTAGCTGTGTGTTGTGGATTTGCTTCGGTGTTTCCATGAAGATAGGGAAATTCTAGCTAATAGTTCATTTGTCCACAATTCAAGAGTTGTTGACAGTACCATACTTTCTTATTAATTTACAGATCTGGTTATTTGCTTATTTTACCATTTTCATCTTTGAAGTACACTACACGCCATTGAAAATGCTTCACCAAAAAGGAATGCAGATGATGAATGGGTATTCATTGAATGAATATATTATACTAGAACTGACATGTGATAACATTTTCATGCAATTTGGGTGCATAGATCCTTATAAAGCAGTACCCAGAACAACCACCTCTGGCTGTAAAAATGACCTCGATACGCTTGGGCATCGAGTCAGAGCTTGGATGGCATGTACAGGTACAGCTGCCCATCCAGCTTCAACACGATGCCACAGTTCAAGAGTAGTGACTGGTGTATTGTGACGAGCCAGTTGCTTGGCCACCATTGACCAGACATTTACAATTAGTGAGAGATCTGGAGAATATGCTGGCAAAGGCAGCAGTTGAACATTTCCTGTATCTGGAAAGGTCCATAGAAGACCAGAAACATGCGGTCGTGTATTATCCTGCTGAAATGTAGGGTTTTGAAGGGATCGAATGAAGAGTAGAGCCACGGGTCGTAACACATCTGAAGTGTAACGTCCACTGTTCAAAGTGCTGTCAATGCGAACAAGAGGTGATCGACATGTGTGACCAATGGCACCCCATACCATCAAGCTGGGTGATAAGCCAGTATGGCGATGATGAATACACGCTTCCAATTTCCATTCACTGTGATGTCACCAAACATGGATGTGACAATCATGATGCTGTAAACAGAACCTGCATTCATCTGAAGAAATGCTGTTTTACCATTCGTGCACCCAGGTTCATCGTTGAGTACACCATCGCTGGTGCTCCTGTCTGTGATGCAGCGTCAAGGGTAACTGCAGCCATGGTCTCCAAGCAGATAGTACATGCAGCTGCATACATCGTTGAACTATTCATGCAGATTGTTGTTGTCTTGTGACTCAGGGATTGAGACGTGGCTGCACCATCTGTTACATCCATGCAGATAAGATGCCTGTCATCTTGACACCTAGTGATCTGAGGCTGTTTGGATCCAGCACGGCATTCCGTACTACCCTCCTGAACAAACCGATTCCATATTCTGCTAACAGTCATTGGATCTCGACCAACGCAAGCAGCAATGTTGCGATATGATAAACTGCAATTGTGATAGGCTATAAACCAAACTTTATCAAACTCAGAAACGTGATGGTATGCATTTCTCCTCCTTACACGAAGCATCAGAACAGCGTTTCACCAGGCGACGCCGGTTGACTGCTGTTTGTGTATGAGAAATCGGTTGGAAACTTTCCTCATGTCAGCATGTTGTAGGTATCACCACTGGTGCCAACCTTGTGTGAATGCTCTGAAAAGCTAGTCATTTGCATATCACAGCATCTTCTTACTGCCGGTTAAATTTCAAGTCTGTAGCATGTCATCTTTGTGGTGTAGCAATTTTAATGGCCAGTAGTGTAAATCATTGAAGCTTGGTAGCCCTTTAAGTGATTGTTAAAAATCCTATAGAAATTCTGGGTGTGTTCTTTAACAATGCTGTTTCATATGTCAAGAAGTTTACACTTCCCAAAAGACCATTTAGCACCCTTTATTATTCTTTCAGTTTCTTTCCTTTGCACTTCAAATTCATCAAAGTGCTTAGTCTTCCAAGAACATTTCCTTTTTTCCTTTCTGTTGTTCTTTCTGCAACAGCTTTTTCACCAGTTTCATTCCACCAGGCTATCTTCATTTATGTTGTTCTAATACATTCTTCACTGCCCTATTGATTGCTTTGGATAATTCTTCCCATTTTCCTGATTTTTCTATTTTAATTTCTTCTTGAAAATGTTGTATTTTCTCTTGTGATGTTTAGCCTCTCTTATATTTTATCAATTTTTTCTGTCTCTTGTGGTTTTTAATAGGGAGAAATTACAGTTTAATTTGTCGTGTAATGATCGGAGACTAATTCTCTGTTTCTTGTTACTTTCACATGCATAATATATTTAGTATTGTTTTGAGAAATAGCCACTTGATCTCATTGCAGTGCCTCTAGTATTATATTTGGTGATATCCACGTTTTTACTTTTCTTAGCAATTTTATGAAAGAAGTTGACATAAACATGAACTGAATGTTATATGAAGATTAGTAAGTCCTGAGCCATTTTTGTTCCATCTTTTATGGGATGGATATTCTCTTAAAGTACCCTAGTAGCATCACAAAAGTTGTCTTCCAAAAGTTATCAAATGCTGCTACTTCACTTGTATTTTTCTTATCATCATTATTTGGAATGTGGCAATTAAAAGGTACACTGTTTATTTTTGCATTTCACTGTGAGAAGTGTCTTTCTGAATGAGATTGTCACATTATATTCAAACTTTTTATGAATATAGAGGGCACTACCAAGTATTGGCATACCTTTTATAATTTTTATTGCTGGTTTCTCCTCAAAAAATTTTGTGGTTGTTTAGGTACTGTATCATTTTTGTCGAAAATTGTTTCTTGTACTGCTAAAAATTGTATGTCATGCTTGTCTAAGAGAATTTAAAGTTCTTCCTGTTTACCAAATTTTGGTAATTAGTTCACATTCAAGGTGCCTCTGAAGAATTTCCTTTTGAACTTGAGTTTGGAAGACTACGATGGATGCTCTGACTCATCCTTCCTGCTGTCTTTGTTGTTGATGTTGATAATGATGTTGTTGATGATATTGATGATTATAAAGGTAAACAGATGAGTTTTATTACTAACTCTTTCATGTACTAAGTGATTCTATCTTTGATTTACACCACATGGTGCCTCTTTGTCGATATTCAACAAAATATCCCTGATTTCCAACAGTCACTGTTTTCCAGAAACTAAAAAAATTTACATTTCAATACTTCCTTTGAGCTAAATTATTTTGGGAACTTAAGAAAGCCGCCACATACAGAAAATTTCAGACTACCGGTTATCAGAATTTTAGAAAAGAGTGTCAGTGTACAGGAATAAGTGGTGTCATGAAATAGTATCTTAAGTGATTAATGGCTTTTGAACTACGTAAATAATGTATAAATAATTACTTATTCAGTGTCAGGAACAACTGGTCTACAAAGCTGACTAGGTTGTTGTTCCTTAAAGTTAAATTGTGACACATGTATTTTTGCTTATTAATGAATGTACAGTATACTGTAATTGAAACTTACATGAACTAATTAACAAAACTGGAAAACAATGTCACAAAATATTCAGGGTTGAAGAATGTACAAATAGTGAACTGGAACTCCACAGACATGTCTAGATGTTGTTTAGCATTACCTAAATATTTTGGTATAAGGGACACAGTCTACAGCAGCTTGTCACACAGTAACAATGTAATTATAATTGATTTAGTTTGATACCCATATCACAATTATTTCCATGAAAAACTTTTACAAACGTGGAAGGGTTTAAATATGCAAACATCAAAAAACAAAATGCAGGTTAATGCCACTACACATAGATGAAATTGTGATGTGGCGGCCTTTGCAGTGGGAATAGCTCAGCACAGTGGAATCATTCCACTGCATTCAGTGAACCCGTATGAAAGTTGCATATCGGCCAATTTTAAGTGAGCTACGTTATCCATAGTTCTGTGCGTCACTGTTCATGTAGAACTAATAGGGGTGGAAGAACAATCCTGAGACAGAACTGGGCAGTACTGAATACAAACTCAAAGATGATAAGATAGGCATTATGTTGCTATCAGTAACTACTGTTAATGGATGGAACAGATTTGTTTCCAAGCACAAGACATGGCAGACAACATTGATATTTGTGGTGCTGTACTGATGTATTCAGTACATATGAAGTGCTGAATCTGCTCCTAGATCCATTAATCATTGGCCTAGTTCTTTGAAACCTTCACCAGAAATGGCATTAGAAGGACTTGTGCCTTCAGCACACATGGCTACACGCATCATTGTTATACTGTTGTTTAATATGTTCAGTATCACTGAAATAGCTGTGTTAGTGTGGGTTTTCTTACAAATGCATTGCTTTAAATGAGAAGTTCCTACTGGAAACACAATGATGCAAAGCAGTATATGTACATAGTTGACTTGCTGTTTTCATCCACAACCAATCAAAATGTATTCCAAACTTCACTGTTCAGATCCTCACAATTTAATTCATCAGTGTGTATGTATTGTACCAGTTTTTTCACAGCATTTTTTTTCTCATGCTGCAGGATTATTTGCACACAAATGCACAAATGAGAAGACGTTGGATGTATCTACAGTGCTTAACTACAGACATCCCCATTTTTGGAAATGAACTTTTATCCATGGCTAACAAAAGAAATTTGACTTTTACTTAAATATGGCATTGAAACAACAGAATAGTGGCAGATGAAAATTTCTTCTGTACTGGGATTGGGACAGATTTTTCACTTTACATGAGTGGTCACCTTAATTACTCTTGCTGTCTAACCCAAATATCCATATGACTGACACTACAGCATGTTGTACCCAGTATGTTGTTCTTTGCTTGCAGGTGTACTGTATTTCTGTAGAATAGTGGACAACATAGCGCATCTGGACTGAAAGGCAAATATGCCATTAGGCACCTGTGTTTATAAAGGTATGGTGTCTGTTATGGAAGTGTGACCAAAAGAACAGGCACTATATCTATAAATTACCTATGTTCGATACATTTTTGGTGCTTGGCTATGACAAGTGGTGTGGGCAGACTATAAATTTAGCCTGTGGTCACTTAATCTCACATTTTGTGCTTGATTGTTTAGTTGTGCAAGACTTCAACACCTGTCTTACTCCTCTGTCAACCACAGCTTCTGTTTCATGTCTTTTTTCTCCTAACACTACAGCCAGATGTGTTGCAGTGTAGTGATTTAGTCAAATGACAAATTATCTTCTATACCTTACCTTCCATACTTTTCTGAAACTCTTTTATAATTACTTTAAAATTCATAATTAAAGTCATTGCTACATCACATTTTTATAAAAAGACATACGTCACCACTTACAAAATAGAAATAAATCTAATGACCAACATCTGTACATTTATGTATGACGAATTGTTTAATATCACTATTTTCATACTGTAATCATGATATTAAAAGAAAGTAATTTGTTGTTAATAGGGCATAGGGCTGTGCATCATTCTTCTGGAGTGTCATGTATAAGCACAGTTCATAAAATTTCTATCCCTGAGGACAATGCCGAAAGCTTTCTTTCTTTCTTTCTTTCTTTCTTTTGTGCTTTCTGTTCTACAGACATGCAATGAACATGGGCTTCTGTTTCTTAATAACGGCTGCTGAAATCGGTTGTAGGCTCAGTACAGCTCAGTAAGTTAAAATACCCTTATATGCCAGTCATTGCAGGTATAATTGGAACACTTCGTTAAAGCAGCAGATGAAGATTTTTAAAAGAAGTTTTCCTCTGTGTATTTACAGCTGGAGGTACTAAGCGCAAGGCCAGTCAGCGTGACCGGGAACCAGAGGCCGGCCCCAGTACTAGGTCTCCAGATGCAACCTCACTAGGTGAGTAACAGTAAGTGCCCACCGTCAGAGGTTGGTGTTCCTACTCTACACACTACGGACTCCAATGCATAAGGGCACATATTAGTGGACTTTAAGATGGGGTGTGCCCATCCTTCTCCTTTTTGATGACTTGAACTCCTCTGGGGACACTTTCATCGATCCTTCCTTGATAGTGGATTCTGGAGAAGATGGAGATAGTGGACATCGGGTTTGGAGTGAAGCCACCTTTATATCTCATCCTTAAGATAAACCATTGCCTTCAGGCTGGAACATGGGCATACAGGCACACTTCAGGAATGTCACTGTCCATATATCATTTCCTCATAATTCCACTTCATGACAGCTGGCATTGTTGAACTCACTCAAACAGTCATTGTCTCTGCAATCATCCTCTGCTGTAGACAGTACAGAGTACTGTCAAATATATGCTTATCCTTCTGCATTTAGCATTTTCTAAAGCGCAATATGGAGAGAACAAGTTAACGAGGGGGACTAGCATATTGTATGGCATGCCTCCTGTGCATGTCATTGTTGGCACGAAGATGATGGCAGGTAAAGCAAACATAGGGTTTCGCAAACTGAATCCAGCCATCAGATTGCCATGGAGGAGATAATTTGTCACTTCACTCCAAAACCCTAGCTTCCAGTTGTCCTCTATCCAGCGGATATTGTTCATTAAATGAACTTCAGCATTGCTTAATATCAAGAACAGGAATGTGCAGTATTCAGAAGCTGCTCAGCCATTGTAATCAGGGCTGCTGAGAGTGGGGACCAGTCATGGAGTGTGACACTTGGCTGGATTCTAACTAGAAATATATCAACCCAATTTTATTGAAAATATAACGTACCTTGTCTCACTCTGGAAGCTTGCATAAGCTAAAAATTGATTTTCATTGTATTGTTATACTAACCCAATTTTACTGTTATTTTAAAGAAGGTTTGACATGAAACATGACAGTCTGAGGAATATTGGAGATAAAGAAAATGTGCTCATTGGGATTAAATACAGTGTAAATATAATTTCTTACTGAACACTAACCACACCTCTACAATTGCAATTGGTTTATGCATGATGGTGTGAAGCATTCCTATGTTCGAAAAAGCTGTGTGTAAAAATTCAATTTTTGTGGGTCATGTCTCAGGTTATGTTGATCAATGAACTAATGGTCCTGTGTTTTGGATAGACATAATCACTCTTGTGACATTTTGTATACCTGAAGGAAGAATTGTGGTACTCCAACTATCCTACAGTACAGGGTAAAATGTAAAAGTTAGCCGGCCGGGTAGGCCGAGCAGTGCTAGGCGCTTCGGTCCGAAACCGCGTGACTGCTACAGTCACAGGATCAAATCCCACCTCGGGCATGTATGTGTGTGATGTCCTTAGGTTTGTTAGGTTTAAATAGTTAAGTTCTAGTGGACTGACAATCTCAGAAGTTAAGTCCCCTAGTGCTCAGAGCCATTTTTTTCACTTTCATTTCTTTTTGATGGGAAATAATGGAAAACTTTACTGTATGTTCTAAAGATGACATTCTCAGGGAACATCAAAACGTTTATTTATAACATTACTTGTTACTAAAAACCAGTGGTTCCAAGTTGTCATACTTTTGCTGCAAAATATGCATGTAATTACTGGTCTGATGCATAAATGTAGTTTTGTCTGATGCCATGGACATGTGGCAAGAGTTCTAGGGCGAATTAATGATTTCTCATGTCACAAAATTGTGTTTTTAGTCAGACTTTTTTCACCATGAAGCTTTATGATCACTTGCTCTAAACAATGGACACTTTATACCTACACAGATATGGCCAAAGTGGTATTGCAGTAACAAAAAATTGGGTAACAAGGATCTTAATATATCTGGAAAGAAAATGATGGCAAAAATCTTGTAATACTGGAAAGACTGGAAATTCCGTAAAATATTTCTAACAGTTTTACTCGTTTATGGTACAAATCACAAACCAGATATTTTCAATGAATGGCAATTTATGAGCAAAATACCAGATAAAGTAAAACAAATGATAAAATGTTTTGTCACAAATGTCCTTCATTTGACTTCTGAGTGTGCTTTTATTTTGCACAATAATGACATTGGGTTTATAGCAAACCTTGTGTGTATGTTCAAATGTTAAAAAATGTCTGCCCTGCTGTGACATGTCATCACTGAAAAAACATTTCTATTTCCATAGGCCAGTTCTGGTTTTCAACTGTGCACAATGTGAACCAGATTTCGTATCTTAGACAAGTACTCATATCATGCAATAAAACTCATCTTTTAAGACGAAAAATATTTTTTCGATAAGTACAGACGGGGTAAAGGTATTTTAACATTTCAACATGATCTTGAGAAAGGCTATGAAGCTGAGAGCATGACTGTGTAAAACAAATGAACAATTAACAGTCAAGTGATGGGAATTTCTTTAGAGAAGTGGAAAAAGAGATATTAGTGGTCAGTGGGACAGTGGCAGTAAAGGAGGAGGAGAGATAAATGAAGACAGTCTGTGGGAGAAAGAGAGAGAGGAGGCAGTGTAGTCAAAACAAAAGATGTGTGTGTACAATACACAGGCTCTGTGGATGATGGAGGGGTGGAGTCTGGACCCTCTAAGATTAGTGGGCTTGAACACACAGTTGTCAGAGAGCAAATTTTAGACCAAAATTTTACACACCAGTGCTTAAGAGGAAAAATAACTTGGATGCCCCAGAATTTTTGAACTGTTAATGTGTTGTGGAGAGAGTGGGAGTATCAAAGAAAGACAAAAGGAAACAGTGTAATTGAGAGAGGCAGTGGCAGTGGGATATACTGTAAATCAGTGGGAGAAAATGAGAAAGTGGTAGATAGACAGAGACATAGACAGTGACAGTGACAGTGACAGTGAGATACTGAGTATGAAGGCTTCACTACAGAGAGAGAACAGGTAAAACTCTAGAATATTCTGTGTTAAAATAGTGGAAATATGTTCATAGACAAAAATGTTTGGAGAGGAAGGCAGAATGTAGACTGAGGCCGCTGGTTCCCCAGTCTCCTGTCAGTATTTCAAAGAGGAACATATTCATATTTTATTTGCTCCAACAGGAGCATTTTTCTGCTGGTTCATCCTATGGTACTTTTTTTTTGTTTGGCTTTAGGGCGCAAAACTGCTATGGTCATTAGCGCCCGGTCCGTGACTTAGGAAACAATAAAAAACCCGAAATGGAAACCAGCAGCAATGGGAACGAAAGTCATAAAATTTGAGAAACAAAGCAGAAGGAAGGCATAAAAATACACTACAGAAAGGGGTTGGTTGTCCCAAAAAAGCTTCAAATGACGTCATTTCACTGGCACTAACAAATTCGAGAACGCGATCGGCTGAGCGCGTGTCATCTGCTAAAATCGACGATATATCAGGCGATAGCTGTAGATGGGAACGAAACGGATTAAAATAGGGGCACTCAATTAAAAGGTGTCTTACCGTCCACAGCCGAGAGCAGTGGGGACAGAGTGGGGGAGGATCGCCGCTTAAAAGATGTTGTTGTTGTGGTCTTCAGTCCTGAGACTGGTTTGATGCAGCTCTCCATGCTACTCTATCCTGTGCAAGCTTTTTCATCTCCCAGTACCTACTGCAACCTACATCCTTCTGAATCTGCTTAGTGTATTCATCTCTTGGTCTCCCTCTACGATTTTTACCCTCCACGCTGCCCTCCAATACTAAATTGGTGATCCCTTGATGCCTCAGAACATGTCCTACCAACCGATCCCTTCTTCTGGTCAAGTTGTGCCACAAACTTCTCTTCTCCCCAATCCTATTCAATACTTCCTCATTAGTTATGTGATCTACCCATCTAATCTTCAGCATTCTACTGTAGCACCACATTTCGAAAGCTTCTATTCTCTTCTTGTCCAAACTATTTATCGTCCATGTTTCACTTCCATACATGGCTACACTCCATACGAATACTTTCAGAAATGACTTCCTGACACTTAAATCAATACTGGATGTTAACAAATTTCTCTTCTTCAGAAACGCTTTCCTTGCCATTGCCAGCCTACATTTTATATCCTCTCTACTTCGACCATCATCAGTTATTTTGCTCCCCAAATAGCAAAACTCCTTTACTACTTTAAGTGCCTCATTTCCTAATCTAATTCCCTCAGCATCACCCGACTTAATTAGACTACATTCCATTATCCTTGTTTTGCTTTTGTTGATGTTCATCTTATATCCTCCTTTCAAGACACTGTCCATTCCATTCAACTGCTCTTCCAAGTCCTTTGCTGTCTCTGACAGAATTACAATGTCATCGGCGAACCTCAAAGTTTTTATTTCTTCTCCATGAATTTTAATACCTACTCCGAATTTTTCTTTTGTTTCCTTTACTGCTTGCTCAATATACAGATTGAACAACATCGGGGAGAGGCTACAACCCTGTCTTACTCCCTTCCCAACCACTGCTTCCCTTTCATGTCCCTCGACTCTTATAACTGCCATATGGTTTCTGTACAAATTGTAAATAGCCTTTCGCTCCCTGTGTTTTACCCCTGCCACCTTTACAATTTGAAAGAGAGTATTCCAGTCAACATTGTCAAAAGCTTTCTCTAAGTCTACAAATGCTAGAAACGTAGGTTTGCCTTTCCTTAATCTTTCTTCTAAGATAAGTCGTAAGGTCAGTATTGCCTCACGTGTTCCAGTGTTTCTACGGAATCCAAACTGATCTTCCCCGAGGTTGGCTTCTACTAGTTTTTCCATTCGTCTGTAAAGAATTCGTGTTAATATTTTGCAGCTGTGACTTATTAAGCTGATAGTTCGGTAATTTTCACATCTGTCAACACCTGCTTTCTTTGGGATTGGAATTATTATATTCATCTTGAAGTCTGAGGGTATTTCGCCTGTTTCATACATCTTGCTCACCAGATGGTAGAGTTTTGTCAGGACTGGCTCTCCCACGGCCGTCATTAGTTCCAATGGAATATTGTCTACTCCGGCGGCCTTGTTTCGACTCAGGTCTTTCAGTGCTCTGTCAAACTCTTCACGCAGTATCGTATCTCCCATTTCATCTTCATCTACATCCTCTTCCATTTCCATAATATTGTCCTCAAGTACATCGCCCTTGTATAGACCCTCTATATACTCCTTCCACCTTTCTGCCTTCCCTTCTTTGCTTAGAACTGGGTTTCCATCTGAGCTCTTGATATTCATACAAGTCGTTCTCTTATCTCCAAAGGTCTCTTTAATTTTCCTGTAGGCGGTATCTATCTTACCCCTAGTGAGATAGGCCTCTACATCCTTACATTTGTCCTCTAGCCATCCCTGCTTAGCCATTTTGCACTTCCTGTCGATCTCATTTTTGAGACGTTTGTATTCCTTTTTGGCTGCTTCATTTACTGCATTTTTGTATTTTCTCCTTTCATCAATTAAATTCAATATTTCTTCTGTTATCCAAGGATTTCTACTAGCCCTCGTCTTTTTACCTACTTGATCCTCTGCTGCCTTCACTACTTCATCCCTCAAAGCTACCCATTCTTCTTCTACTGTATTTATTTCCCCCATTCCTGTCAATTGCTCCCTTATGCTCTCCTTGAATCTCTGTACAACCTCTGGTTCTTTTAGTTTATCCAGGTCCCATCTCCTAAAATTCCCACCTTTTTGCAGTTTCTTAATGGCTAAAAAGACTGACCTATCCGAAGTCTAGTTAAAATTATCTCCTCCCGACGACGCGTTCGGGAGGAAGAGGTCCAAGCACAAGGAAGAGCTTTGACGTCCCGCAAATTTTTATGGGGAAGCGTCGACTAATGCGCGTGCCATAAACGAACAACTCTGCGACATAAAACTCTCCATAGATCGGTGAAGGGAATCTACTGAATAGCTGGCCGAGGAAGAGAGACTGCAGCCTTGGCCGCTCCATCGGCCGCCTCATTCCCACAGATACCTGCGTGTCCTGGGAGCCAGAGGAACGCCACCGAGACGCCCCCCAGGTGGAGCAAGCGCAGACAGTCCTGAATCCGGTGGACCAGAGGGTGCACAGGGTAAAGAGCTTGGAGACTGAGGAGAGAGCTGAGAGAATCCGAGCAGATAAAGTACTGTATTCGCTGGTGGCGGCGGATGTAGTGGACAGCCTAGAGAACAGCATAAAGCTCCGCAGTGTAAACCGAACACTGGTCGGGAAGCCGAAAGTGATTTGGGGTGTCGCCAACAATATAGGCACTCCCTACACCTAACGATGTTTTCGAGCCATCGGTGTAAATAAATGTGGCGTCCGTCATTTGTGCACATAGAGCAGCAAATAGAGCAGCAAATACCCGACGATAAACAAGTGAAGGGGTACCATCCTTGGGAAATCGACAAAGGTCTCGGAGCAGGCAGATGCGGGTACGGAGCCAAGGCGGCGCTGTACCCGAAGTTGTCAAGAAGGTTTTAGGAAAGCGGAAGGAAAGAGAATGGAGCACTTGACGGAAACAGACTCCCGGTGGTAGTAGGGAAGAGGGGCGGCCTGCATACCTTACATCAAAGGAGGCGTCGAAAAAAATGTCATGGGCTGGATTAGCAGGCATGGAAGACAGATGGCTAGCATAACGACTCAGAAGGACTGCTCGCCGATTGGACAGCGGAGGTTCAGCAGTGTCAGCATAAAGGCTTTCCACAGGGCTGGTGTAAAAAGCTCCAGACACTAAATGTAATCCACGATGGTGGATAGAGTCGAGACGCCGACGAATAGACGGCCGAGCAGAGGAGTAGACTATGCTTCCATAGTCCAATTTCGAGCGCACTAAGGCGCGATAAAGGCGGAGAAGGACCACTCAGTCCGCTCCCCAGGAGGTACCATTCAAGACACGGAGGGTGTTGAGGGATCGCAGACAGCGAGCCGAAAGATAGGAAACGTGGGAGCACCAGCACAGTTTTCTGTCAAACATAAGACCCAAGAATTTAGCGACGTCTGAAAACGGAAGGTTGACTGGTCCTAGGTGTAAGGTGGGTGGAAGAAACTCCTTATGTCGCCAAAATTTAACACCAACGGTCTTACTGGGAGAAAAACGGAAACCGTTTTCGATGCTCTTAGAGTGGAGGCGATCGAGACATCCTTGAAGACGTCGTTAAAGAAGGCTTGTCCGTTGAGAGCTGTAGTAGATCGCAAAATCGTCCACAAAGAGGGAGCCCGAGACATCAGGAAGGAGACAATCCATAATTGGATTTATGGCGATGGCAAAAAGTACAACACTCAGCACGGAGCCCTGGGGTACCCCGTTTTCTTGGGAGAAAGTACAGGAGAGAGTAGTGTTCACCCGCACCCTAAATGTGCGCTCTGACATAAATTCGTGAAGAAAAAGGGGCAGCCGACCTCGAAAGCCCCAAGAGAACCGTGTGCGGAGGATGCCTGTCCTCCAACAGGTATCGTATGCTCTCCCCAGATCAAAAAATATTGCTACCGTTTCGCGTTTCCGGAGAAAATTGTTCATGATATAAGTGGAGAGAGCAACAAGATGGTCAACTGCAGAACGATGCTTTCGGAATCCGCATTGGGCAGGTGTTAAAAGACTGCGGGATTCCAGCCACCAAGCTAAATGGTAATTCACCATATGCTCCAAAACCTTACAGACACTACTCTTGAGAGAAATGGGTCGATAGCTAGAGGGGAGATGTTTGTCCTTTCCAGGTTTCGGAACGGGAACGACAATAGCTTCCCGCCATCGCCTGGGAAAGGTACTGTCGGTCCAAATTAGATTATAAAGGCGAAGGAGGAAACGCAGACTATGGGTGGATAAATGCAGCAACATTTGGACATGGATACCATCCGGTCCTGGGGCGGAGGAGCGAGAAGAAGAGAGGGCATGTTGGAGTTCCCGCATGGAGAAAACAGTATTGTAGCTTTCGCGATTTTGAGAGGAGAAAGCAAGATGTTGCACTTCCACTGCACGTTTCTTCGGGAGAAATGCTGGCAGGTAATTTGAAGAGCTCGAAATCTCAGCAAAGTGCTGACCCAGTGAGTTAGAAATTGCGACGGGGTCCACTAAGGTATCATGCGCGACAGTGAGCCCGGAGATCGGGGAGAAACTAGGCGCGCCTGAGAACCGTCGAAGCCGACTCCAAACTTCCGAGGAGGGAGTGAAGGTGTTAAATGAGCTAATAAAGAATTTCCAGCTTGCCTTCTTGCTATCGCGGATGACGCGACGGCATCGCGCACAGAGCTGCTTATGGCAGATACAGTTGGCCAAAGTAGGATGGTGACGGAAAATGCGAAGAGCACGTCGCCGCTCACGTATTGCATCACGGCATGCCTCGTTCCACCAAGGAACTTGGGGGCGCCGGGGGAATTCGGCGGTGAGTGGTACCGAACGTTCCGCAGCTGTAAGAGTAACATCAGTAATATGTGTGACCTCATCGTCGACACTGGGAAAGCGACAGTCATCGAATGTTGCTAGAGACGAAAGAAGTGTCCAATCGGCTTGGGCAAACTTCCAGCGTCGCGGGCGCATATATGGCAGTTGAGGCTGCTGTCTAAGGACACATGGAAAGTGGTCACTCGAGTGTGTATCATCAAGGGCGAACCATTCGAAGACCCGAGCTAGCGGAACAGTACCGACGGCAAGATCCAAGTGAGATAAATTTGTCGTGGAGGCAGACAAAAATGTGGGGACCCCAGTGTTGAGGCAAACTAGATCCGCTTGGTGGAACACTTCTAGCAATAGTGAGCCACGTGGACAAGGATGTGGAGATCCCCAAAGCAAGTGGTTGGCATTGAAGTCCCCAACCAGCAAATAGGGGGGTGGAAGCTGACCAAAAAGATGAAGGAGATCAGATCGTGCCATGGGTGTGGACGATGGAATGTATACAGTGCAAAGAACGTGCATCCAGAAAGGGAAAGACTGACAGCGACAGCTTGGAAGGAAGTGTTTAAATGGATTGGGTGATAATGGAGAGTATCATGGAGAAGAATCATGAGTCCTCCATGTGCTGGAGTGCTTTCAACAAAGGGGAGATCATATCAGATGGACTGAAAATGAGGAAGAGCAAAGTGGTCATGGGGACGCAGCTTTGTTTCCTGAAGACAGAAGATGACTGGCGAGTAGGATCGTAAGAGGATCGACAATTCATCCCGATTGGCTCAAATGCCGTGGATATTCCAGTGGATAATGGACATAGGGTGAACAGAAAATTGAGGACTGTGACCAAGGTCACTGTCAACTCAACGACTGCTCAGAGCTTGCGACCGACAGCATGGAATGGCATTCAGCCGAAGGCAGAAGATCCTGATCCATAGGTTGGTCAGGAGCAGCTCCCGCGACCAGCAGTGGGCCCGTAGATCGACCGCCAGCAGTGCGCCTCGGCGACACAGAAGATGGCCGAGGTCGATTTCCACCAGGTGGTGCTGTAGATGGGACACGCCTTGGCGGAGAAGGAGATGAAATGGGTTTCTTTGTAGCCTTCTTGGAATTATGATGTTTAGAAGAAGGAGGAACTGATGGTTCTGAAGTTGGGGTACGTAAAAAATCTTCACGAGTATGCTCTTTGTTCGAAGTCTTGGTTTATGACTTTTGGGCTTGAGATTTAGCAGAACCCGATGAAGGCTGAGCCATAGGGTGGGCAGGCAAAAGTGGTGAGGTTGAACGGGCGATCTTTGCGCTGGTCAATCTGACGACCGTGGTACTAAAGGTGAGGTCTCAAGTCTGCGTGGCCGCCTCCTTTGTTGGCCGAGGAGAAGCAAGGACAGTGCTGTATTTTCCTGTCCGAGGCACGGTGTGCTGTCGACTGGCGAATAATTTTCGAGCAGCAAAGGTCGACACCTTTTCGTTCACTCTGATTTCCTGGATGAGCTTTTCGTCCTTAAAATCGGGGCAATCACGAGAGGAAGCAGCGTGGTCGCCCATACAGCTGATGCAGCGAGGGGATGGAGGTGGACAAGCACCCTCATGGGCATCCTTGCCACACTTAACACATTTGGCCAGATTGGAACAGGACTGGCTGGTGTGACTGAACCACTGACACCGATAGCAACGAGTAGGGTTTGGGACGTAAGGGCGAATGGAAATTATCTCATAGCCTGCTTTAATTTTCGATGGGAGTTGAACTTTGTCAAATGTCAAGAAGACAGTGCGGGTAGGAATGATGTTCGTGTCAACCCTTTTCATAACCCTATGAACAGCCGTTACGCCCTGGTCAGACAGGTAGTGCTGAATTTCTTCGTCAGACAATCCATCGAGGGAGCGTGTATAAACGACTCCACGCGAGGCATTTAAAGTGCGGTGCACTTCAACCCGGACAGGGAAGGTGTGGAGCAGTGAAGTACACAGCAATTTTTGTGCCTGGAGGGCACTGACTGTTTCTAACAACAAGGTGTCATTCCATAATCTGGAACAAGACTTTACATGACCTGCAATTGCGTCGACACCTTTCTGAATAATGAAAGGGTTGACCGTGGAGAAGTCGTGTCCTTCGTCAGTCCGAGAATCAACAAGGAACTGTGGCAACGATGGAAGAACTGACTGTGGCTGAGACTCAGTGAACTTATGCTTGTGAGCAGACAGTGGAAGGTGAGGAAACCATTGCGGGAGAATCCCCCACGATTACCGGCGTTTCTGATGGCGCCCTCCTCCCTTTTGGGGCCCTCTCTGAGGGGACTCCCGCCTTAGGTGATTGTTCACACCTCAGGTCACACCTCCCGACAAACGGACGGAGGGACCAATCGGCACTTTCGGAAGGTATCAGCTCGGTTAATCACCCCTCCCTGGGCCTGGCCGTTACCAGGGGGTACGTATGTGTCCTACCTGTCTACGCAGCGTGGGAAATTAAGCGTTACCCCGTCACCGGCTACACACAAAAATGCATGGGTCGGCCTTCAGACACGCACAGGGAGGAAGAAAGGGAAAGGAAAGAAGAGAGGTCTCAAACGCCGCAGCGGAGAAAAGGGTAAAGAGAAGAGGTAAGGAAAAGAGAAGGACAAAGGAAGGAGGAAGACATACAAGCAAGGAAGACGAAGAATGCGGTACATTTATGAGCGTCCGTCTCCAGGCACAAACCATACTCCCAGAGGGGGAGAAAGTGAAGGAAAGAGCCAGTGGTGAGGGGGGGGGGCGAAGATGGGGGATGGGGAAGGATGTGGGATGGGGAAGGATGTGGGATGGGGAAGGATGTGGGATGGGGAAGGATGTGGGATGGGGAAGGTATGCAGCCCAGAAAGGAAGGAAGGCCACATTAGCTCGGGGTCCCGTGCTCACTACACACGTATCCACAAAAGAGTTGTGGACCCCCTGGGGGAGTATACATATTTTGATATCCGCACTAACGCATATAACATACAAAGGACAGTATCGTGCTTTTACTACTTTGAAAAACACAGGCGGCAGCACTTGTCGTTCGTCTTGACACGAAAGACATACAGAGAGTGTTTGCTACTTGCTTCGCAATGTTCACATTCCCATTGTTGCCATGAACTATACTATGCAACACCATGTGCAGTCCAAAGACCATTATTTTCTGCATTATGTTGCATATTTATTTTCTAGCTGGCCTTACAGTATAGAACTGAATAATAGGACTAGCTAAAGCTCTAATTGCCCAAAAGGTGAAATGTGAACTTTAATTTCACAGAAAAGTTCATTTGCAGGTTGTGAACTGGAAAGAGACTAAGAATTACTGCAGCCAGGAACAACGTTAGGTTAGGTAAATGATAGAGGAGACGAAACCTGTAATTTGCATTATTATAAGAACGAGAATGTGTGGCTCACAGTGACCACCAGTAACCCCTTTCAGAGGAAGTAACTGATGTGGAAAACATTGTGGTTTCCCATGTTTTCTGTAAAAAGCTTAGCTGTACTAGCAAACAACTAGCTTAATTCATTTCTGATGTAGCACAAAGACTGTATTCAGTCAGAAATGCAAAAAGTAGGATGTACTTTGCAGCTGAACCACCAGCAGGTGGGCACTTATTATGCCTTACAGAAACACTACAGCCATTGTGCACCAAGCTAACCAGGCGACATGTGGAAATAGTTGCCACAGCTGCACCTAAGCAGAAGGAATCCCTTTCACAACAGCAACAGCAAAAGCATTTAGCAAATGTGCCACAACAAAGTGCAACCTGTGAGCATATACATTGATCAGCCAGAACATTTACCACCATGCATCCAGGTGATAGCAACACCACCTGGTGAGAAATGACAGTCACACAGATGCACAGTGCACGTAGAATCAGTGACCGTGCTGTCCAAATGTAGAATGGGAATGTGTGTGAACTGAGTATGACTGAAGACACTGCTGTACTCATTGCACCATGAACAAGTAGCACAGTCCCCCAAAATGCTCATGCCTAACCAGCGCACCATCACAATTTTCTCCAATCTGTGGTGGAACCAAACCCCTGATATTGTGGGGTTTGGCAACCACCCTCATTACGTGCACTATCAAAAGTAACTGGAAACCCAAAAAACATGTTTTTCATATTAGGTGCATTGTGCTGCCAGCTATTGCCAGGTACTCCATATCAACAACCTCAGTAGCCATTAGACATCAGAGAGCAGATTGGGGCACTCCATGGAACTCACTGACTTCGAACATGGTCAGGTGATTGGGTGTCACTTGTGTCATACGTCTGTAAGTGTAATTTCCACACTCCCAAAAATTCCTACGTCCACTGTTTCCAATGTGATAGTGAAGTGGAAACGTGAAGGAACACATGCAGCACAAAAGCGTACACTCCGACCTCCTATGTTGATTGACAGACCACCGACAGTTGAAGAGGGTCATAATGTGTAATAGGCAGACATTTATCCGGGCCATCACACAGTAATTCCAAACTGCATCAGGATCCACTGAAAGTACTGTGACAGTTAGTTGGGAGGTGAGAAAACTGATTTCATGGTCGAGCAGCTCCTAATATGTCACGCATCATGCTGGTAAATGCCAAACGATGCCTCGCTTGGTGTAAGGAGCATAAACATTGAACAATTGGATAGTGGAAATACATTGTGTACTAAGATTCTTCACTCCTCACAAAGTGGTGATCCCACAGCAGGGTGTGGGTATGGCGAATGCACGGTGAGTGTCACCTGCCCGCGTGTGCAGTGCTAACGATAAAACTTGGAGGCGGTGGTGTTATGGTGTGGTGTGGTCGTGTTTCTCATGTAGGAGCCTTGCACCCCTTGTGTGTGGTAGTATAACAGCAGAAGCCTATATTGATGTTTTAAGCACATTCTTGCTTCCCACTGTTTAAGAGCAATTTGGTGATGGTGACTGCATCTTTCGACACGATTGAGCACCTGTTCATAATGCACTGCCTGTGGTGAAGTGATTATATGACATGAACGTCCCTGTAATGGATGGGCCTGCAGGGAGTACTGACCTGAAACCTATAGGACACCTTTGGGATGTTTTGGAACGCTGACTTCATGCCATGCCTCACTGATCGACATTGATACTTTTCCTCAGTGCAGCACTCAGTGAAGAATGGTCTGCTATTCCACAGAAATCCTTCCAGCACCTAATTGGATGTATGCCTGCAAGAGTGGAAGCTGTCGTCAAGGCTAAGCATGGACCAACGCCATAATGAATTCCAGCATTGCTGATGGAAGGCACCACAAACTTTTAAGTCATTTTCAGCCAGATGTCCAGATACTTTTGATCACACAGTGTGTCTTCATAGGCTGGGCAGACTGGTAAAACAGGACAGGTGGCAAATTGTAGCAAAACTACCATCAGACTGTAGTGCTGGGAGGAGTACAAGTTTGAGAGACCACAGTGCACTGAACACTCCTAGAAATGGACCTCTACAACCAACAAACCATGCATTTGCTAATGTTACCACAGCATCGGCAACTACGACAAATGGGTATGTGACCCTCAGTACTGGAGATTGGAGCATTAGCGGATTACTTGTTGGTCTGATGAATCCTGACACCATCTCTACCAAGCCGATGGAAGCATGGGCATACATTGCGTTCCATGAGAACATGTCCTTGACACTTGCACTGCAGGACAGAGACAAGCCCTGGGACACAGTGCACCTGCTTCAGCACTACTGCTTTGGGTTACTGCTGCCAAAGCACCCGAGGCATCAGCCAAGTCTCGGCCACCGAGCAAGGAGAACGTCGCCAGCAGAGGTACTAGTGTTACAGTATCCCAGTGGAGAGCCATAATAATGGAATTTGAAAGTGAAACACAAATCTTCCAAGTAGTCCTTTTCAAATGTGATGGCAATGTCTTTATGAAGCAAAGGAGGCGTTACTGAAGTAACTTTCAGTCAAAATAGTGCTTCCATCAGCAGACTCAGTGGAACAGATGTTCCTAAACTTAATTCAGCTATGGTGATGTCAAAATGGTAGAGTAGTAATTGTGTGTAAAGCAGAGCGAATCTGATTTTTAATGTAAGGAATGCTTTTGAAGGAATTCAGCATCACAAATGTGACAGATGGTGTTATTTCACAGTTTTCTTCAGTTTTGTCATAGAGGAAGTCATGTAAGAAATCAAAAGGTGGAAAGGTTGAGTTAAATTGGAGAACACAGTTATTGGGATATGTAGGCAACACTGCAGATCTAGTAGAGAGAGAAAACGCTTGTCAGAACAGTAAGATATTAGGTAAGAAACCATTGTATTAGACTGTGGTTAATGTGGAGAATGCTGTTATGGAAGTAGAAACTTTTCAACAAGCTTACCCAGAAATTAACGTATTTCAAGATGTCAAACTTATTTCACACACAAACATATCAGAAAGCCTGCCAAGTGAGATCAAACTTTCATCCTATAATCCAGTGATCTGTTTAATATGGGACAGGAATCTGAAGCATTGCAAGATATAGATGAAGAGAACTTTTAGATCTTTGAACAGGAAAATACAATGAACAGCTTTGGGTGCAATCCCTGAATAAAACACCCAGACATATAGAAAAAAAATGAGAATAGTACAACCTGATTGAACACTGAATGTCATGCTGAAAGTGACAATGCAGAGATTAAGGCTGGCAGTGCACATTGTTAGGAGGAAAGACACTTGCCAGGCCAAAACTGTGCTTGTGGGAAATCCTGGTGGATGTGTCCAATTACAAGACCAAGCAGGCAGTGCAGACATGAGCTGCGGAATGATTTTCAGCAATTGATGGGTCTATGAGAACTGGATCCAAAAGGCTGAGCTGCATATCTATAGAGGAGAATTGTAAACCCTGTGCACCATCTTTAGAGTCTACAACCACCCAAATCTGCATGCATATGCATGTCCATGTGCCTGCCTGTACAGGGTGTTCCAAAATTACACTAACCTAGAGGGGATTTGGAGGTTGCCTTAAGGAAGAAAATGAGAATATGAATCCATTTCCAGAAATATCATCCAATGCCTTAAGTGAAGTCAGGCTGGATTATCTTGTTACCACTTATTGACAAGGTCAATATGTGGGTGAAGCAGTCATTAAAGGTGTAAGACCGTTCCTGCACATGTGTTTTCAAATCTAAAGATCTGGGAGTTTTCTTCATGGAGAACTCATCATATTAAGTAGAGTGACTCCACATTCCATCCAGGAAACCAATGCTCCTACAGTCTAACTTAACTGCTTTGATCCAGGTGTCTCAAGATCATTCAAGATCCAGCTATACAAAACACTGATGCTACCTATGGTGCTGTATTGCTGAGACATCTAGTATTTATTGGAGACAATGGACAAGGGAACTTTTAGCAGCATATAGTCCATTGGTTTTGACTGCATGGAAGCCAATTACGGGAACACATATTCACCTTTTTTCGCTGAAAGAGTTGTGTGCACGTGTGTGGGGTTGGGGGGTATTGTCAGTTTCCCCCCCACATCTGCTATAGCCATATTCATTTTTGTTTCACATTCTAGGGGCATATGAATACTGAACTGTAAAGAGATGGGGTGAAAGACTAGAATGTTCGATATCTGAACAGCACGAATAAAATCACATACTAAAATTTTGGTGAAGAAAGGGGAATGAGGATTGAGCAGTTGGTTCCTCACTTTTCTCATATTGTTTTACAGAGGAACATATTCACCTTTTTTCACTGACAGGAGAATTCTTACAGTGCTTGTGTAGTACTTTAACATCTATGTTGAGGGCACACCCTCTTTCATGAATACATACATGTGAGGGGAAATCTGTAGCCAAGAATTGGTGTACTAAAAACATTGAAGAAAAACAGATGAAAATGTAGGGGCATTAATAACTCAAGATTCAGTATGTTGAAGTCACTATGCAGCCAGAATACTGTAATTCTAACTTTGCATTCTTATGTGACTGAGTATTTGGCTACTATGATCACTATAATAACTGTTTCAGTAACTGGTATTCAGTTCTATCTTCTATGTACCTGTATGTGACTGTAAGATTTGGTCAGTAAGTAACTAGCCCAGAGCCGCTACCAGTCTCAGATTGCTTATGTCACAGCTTCTAAGGACAATGAAAAATTCATAATCATTATTTCCCCAAATTGACAAAATTCAGAAATTTAGAATGCCATAATTTACTCTTTAAGATGTGTAATATAGTAGAAGTTCAAGTGAATAACACAAATAGTACAGTTAGGAACTGGAGAAAGTGAGTGCTTGTCATCTTAGCATGGATTGCATCCATCTACCTTGACTATCCATCCAGTGTTTTTGAGTGGGAGCACTTACCAACTACCAACAAATTTTATGCTTAACATCAAACCTTTCCCGAACATTTTGTTGGCCACATGCACCAAGTAAATTACTAACACATGAACTAATTTACAGAGCAATTAGTCTGCAGCTCTTTTAAGCATGGGTGATCAATTCTTTAGACAATACAGATTTACCAGTACATTTGTAAACCTGTATAAGGCATAGAATTTTCAGATACAGTACACAAACATGGTAATATCAATGCAGTAATATGTTTCCATTCAAAATAACTATGCAAGAACACTTCGTAGTAACTTCCAACAAACTTTTTGTTCCTCATTAGTGTCACTTGCAAACCAGTATGTACATAATAGTTTACTTCGTTCATAAACATTATCTGACTGCTAATTCTAGTATGAAAAAATGGCGATCGTTTTGTTCACATTCATAAACAATGAAGTCATCATCAGTTTAATTCATATGGGGAACTGTTATACATTTTACAGACTTGAGGTTTCATTTTAGAAATGTTATCAACAGACAGTTCTATGAGCATTACAGATTAACAACATATTTCTATTACTTCATAGTAATATTCATTAAGGAAGACTGAATGAAAGCTGGTGACATGCAAGCACATTTTTGCACCGACAATTTGCTCCCCAAGCTTGGTTAATTAAATCATCATCTATGCCAGCTTTCCAACAAACAACAGACTTGTTTTGAACCCAATTGACAACATGTTAACATGTTAACATGATGTTAACATTATGCATAAATTTATGTGTAGTAATTGCACATGATTCCACTATCTGTATAGTAGCAGATGTTTGAAAATTAGATACACTAGATGCTGTATTACTGAGGCGCAATGAAGTATGCGAACCATTTTCCCATAATCTGGTAACTAACGAAAACAGGGTATTTCACAATTCCTATCACACACTTGTAGAGCAAGTTTAGTAGATGAGGTTTTGGTAAGGAGGCAATGTTGACAAATATACAAAGTCTCCTGTACAACCTGTGAAAGCCTGGAATAGGAATTGTGGAACACACTGCACACTGAGGAGAACCGTGTGATCGAACTACAGATTATGTCTTGCTTGCGGTGGTGAGTGGAGGATTCCTTCACATTACCTTCACTGTGTCCCAACAATGAACAGTAAAACATCCTTAATGAACAGGTGCAACTGCGTAATTGTCTTTCTAGACTTTTTCAGGAGAGTTCTCAGTATACTTCAATTTAACTTTTGTATTAACACAAAATTACAGCTGCTCTTCAGTTCTTGTACAACTAGGCAGTCTTCTAGCTTTAACAGCAGTGCCACAACCGGCAAGTGCATTACAGCAGGTATGGTTCAAATTCTGGGACAATTTTAGTAATTAAAAATGGAGTGGAAAACTTGACTTTACAATGTTTATACAAGCGCATGAATTTTTGTGATGTAAGGAGGTATTACATAACTTTACATTCATATTATGTTTCGCAAATTATTATTAAATAAAATTATTATTATTATTATTATTATTATTATTATTATTATTATTATTATTATTATTATTATTATTATTATTATTATTATTATTATTATTATTATTATTATTCCACTCACACTATCATTTGTTGAGCCAATCAATCACTTAACTCACAAGTATGACAATCTAAAACATAGCATCCTATATAAAAATTGGGCAGCACAGCTTGCATGGAACTTCTTTTGGTGTGAAATATTCATACAAAGCTAGCTGTCAAGTAATAAAACATTTAACAGCTTGGTGTGTTTTTTTTTACTACAAAATACACCTCTCTTTCACATATCTATCAGCACTGAACATAAGCTGAGCATCAAACTGGTACAGCATTTTTTACTATATAATAAATGGCAAATATAGTGACATTGTGATTTCTTTCAGTACATTTAATTTTAATGATCAAAGTAATTTGTCATATCTGTAAAATATTTGTAGGTCTCTGTTACTGTATATTATAGACGCCAATTAACTTCATTTACCTGGTACATTCATTTAAATCTGCTTATTACATACAACGTAAGTTATGTTACTTGATACATTGCAGGCAGTAGTGTTAACATTTCATCACCTGTGTCAGTTGGGGCTTCCACAGCTTCTGTCCTGCACTATTGGTGCAGAACAGAGGCAGGTAATTCTCAAGTAACAAATATTTATGTACACAATATTTATTGTTAAATATAATTGACGAGAAAAACAGCAAAGCTGCAGGAAAGGTACATACATAAATATGTTAGGAATATCTCAAGCGAAACTAAACCCAGATTTTTTTTTCCCAGTGACACTGCCTGTGCTAGTAAAATGTTTTTGTCCTGCTCCTGGTCACAACTGATTTCATGGCACATGCATCACACTAGTGGTAACTGTGGCTGATATTACACTGAAGACAGAGTAACAGCAGTGACTAGGAGGCAATTTACTCCTGACAACAACAGGTTACTTTGTACCCTTTCACCTCTTATCACGAATTCTGGATGGTCTTCTCCGTTGATGTAGTTCATTGCGAAGTCCACACAGATCTTTGAGAACAGGTGGTAGTTTCTTGTGCCACACAACATGCTGCATTCTTCTGGTTATCCTGTTTCCCTCATGAAATATCGTGATATAAATCCTCAGCCGGGCCAACTTAGGAACAGCCACCCATAGACCTACCACTATTCTTTGAACTTTTTCTACAACACTCATAGTTCCACCACATCTCACTGATTGGTCCGTGAAACATCAGGATGGGACTTCCACTAAGACTGGCATCTCACACTTTATTTATTATAAGCTGTCCGTTCTCTCACCAGACGAAATTAGCAGTCCACTGGTATTTAATACTGCATTCAGCTGAATATTCTTTGAGATATGACTGTGTTACAAGCAACTGATACGCTTCTACATCATAGAATCCACAGCATGCAGACACAGCAGTCATCGTTTACTGTTCGTTCCTTGGTTTCTTGGCTCTAATGGTAAACATGTCAGCAAAGGTGAAGGAAATGCATGACAGGAGGAAACGTGCTAGCTGGTTAGCAGGTAGAGCTACTTTGTCACAATTTTAACATTTTTGTGGAACTATGTTGGCGTACAGGTAGTTCATGTCCCTCTCCCAAATGGAAGATTGCAGGTGAAGGTGCTTCAGATCTCTTGACAAGCTGACTGACCATCACGTCTTCCTGTTAAATGTCCAGAAACATCTTCAATAACAGTCATATTTCTCTTAGTGTGGTCACCAAAATACAAATGAAGACCATTAGTGCAGATGTCCATGAGGTATGGGATGACTCAACTCTGGAATCTTATCATGTGAGAGGCTGTGTAATGTGAGTTGTGGGCTGAAGTACATTGGTTCATCATTACAGCAACAGTCCCTCACAATGTTTTATTATTTCCACTTCAGTCTTCTCTTCACACTAGGCACCACTAAAATTACTTTCATTCTGTCCCTCAGCAATATCCAATGGGTGCATATCACGACATGTATTTTCGAACACCAGCCTCCTCTGTTGTGCTTTGTCACTTGCCTCAGTGCAGTGGTGAAGTGCTGTGCTTCTCTTCAGGATTGTCCTTGTAATGACTGCACCAACATGGGGTTACAAGTTTCCATTATTCTTCATTACTTCTTATGATGATAATTCTTCGAAGACCTGGAACAGTTCCCATTTTATGTGGTCACCAACTTCATTTTCCATGCAGAGCAGTGTCCCCAACTGCAGACCACTTTGTTCCCAAATGAGTGTCATTGTAGGTGAATGATGGTAGGAACACTCATGTCCACACACCCATTATGGTCTATTCTGTTCTCACAATCTCTTTGCTCCTGCAAGGATAGATTACCAGCAGTCACATAACCCTCAGTTTGGAGGACCACATTTTTCTTACAGGTTCGCAGAGGACTGGCATCACTGTGTCTATGGAGGCCCTCCTCCCCATGGAATGTAAGATTAGAGAAAGAAAATGAATGACACCCTCAGGCCTCGCAACCTAATACCGTCGGGGTCGAAAAAATCAAGAGTTGGCCAAGGGAGGCCGACAGGAGAGAGAAACAGATGTCTGCAAGTAAGCACAAGCTTTGTCAGAGCAGACAGACATGTGATTATCTTTTGAAAGATTGTCTAAGGTTATTTGATACACAGAAGGAAGATCCTTGCCTTAAGGGTTAGATTACAATTTAGATTTTTCTTACATGGATTGTTGAGTAACAGTTTTTCCCACCAGTGCATAAAAAAATAAAGATTAACAGTGCTGCTATTCAATAGCATTTATTTTTACAACACGCAGACACTTTACAGAGACTTTTTACATGTTGCATCCAATTAACATTGAAAGGTTTCTGTTTACCTGCTACAAGCAGGGTACTCCTTAGCTAAAAATAGAAACTATGCACATGAAAGATTTTCCTCATTTGAATAATAGTTGAAATAGCTATACTATATGTTTGATGTGGTAATACGAAAGATGATATTCATCATAACCAAATTGAAATCATTCGATAGAAATGTTACAATCTTTCTAAATTACATATTCAATGTGTATCTATAGAAAAGCATCATACAGCAGTAACACATTGCAAGTTTAGCACAAAGCTGGGAGACTTTACAGCTGATGAGTCACCAATTGAAATATTTTGAAACAAAATGTTTTCTCACGATTTTAGCTCATGTATGTTTGGGTAATGACTGATTTCAACCAAGACAAAATTTATAGATTTTTACATACCTAGGTTATAGAACACGGTAAACAACATTTTTAGGAGTTCCTCTCACGTTTCCATAATACTTACAAAGGCAGTGAAGGTTTCCCTAAATTAAGTTTAAATAATGACATTTAGAAGCTCTAACACAGTCTAAACCATCTTAGCTAACAATTTTTTTCATTTACAGCTTACTAACTTTGATGAACATTTGTTATATGTGATGACAGTCTCCAAATATTCCACAGAAGGAAACTTTTTTAGTCTGTACATTTATCATATTACTGGCCAGTTTGGACTACCACACTGCTGTCAAGTGCCTATGAAAAGACATACCACCACAGAGCAATATGTAATTTCTACTGTCAAGTGAAGTCAAAATGTATTAATGACAATCCAAATTTCAATTTGCATCATCACCCATTAGTTATTACTATATGAACAGTTTACACTATGTCCCACATGATGTGGCACACAAATTATCAATCCACATATAAAGCCATGTATGCATAATAGCACACTTCTTATGAAATACCTACTGAAGGGCATGAAGTAGCTGAAGATCTGTAACGCAACTTACAAAGGTTCTGTCCTCTCACTTCAGAACAACATTTTATCATGCACAAATCACAACAAATCTACTTGTAACATCAACATACACAGTCAAGATCTAGTTAGATGTTTTAACTTCTGCCAAAGATACAAAGACTACATACAGGTCTGTCAATAATATATGAACCTGTGGCTGACGGTATAATATACATCCTTAATGCAAACAAAGAATATCTTGTATCTAGCTGGGTAAGAGTTTCTAGTAACTGAGGAATATCATTTTAAATATTTTCATATTATGGAACATGCAACCTAAATACTGGATGTTACATGAAGGGTAGAATACATTTTCTACATCAGTGCTTTACAATTTCCTGTAGTTCATAAATCTCCAAATACTATAATGTCTATGTTGGAAGTACAAAATATGACATTGTGTCATTTAATTGAACTTCATGAAGCTCAGATTGTTGCAAATATTTGTACCAGACATTTTACAATGCTTGCAAGAATCGACAGTAATGTAGGAGCTTCAGTAATAGCAATATGAAATACTTATGCTTCCTTTCAAAGGGACCAAATTTAAATGACTAATTGTTACAAATGTCAATAATGATACATTTTTGGAACAAAATATTTTTAAGAGTGCTAATGGATAACACACCCGAAGCACAGAAATTCTGATTTCATTAACTATGCAAATTTGTACTACTAATTCAAGTTATCAGAATGTAAACTTACATGAAATCTATTGTATTTTACACACTTAAATACATATCATACGACTGTAATAGAATGTGAACAAGTCATAGCAAAACAGTGAAGATGTCAACAGAAATGTTTAACTGAGGAAACTATGGCTTCTTGAGCTAACAATTCTTTCCTCTGACAGGTGAGAGTAGTGAGAGGTTACTTTATTACAACTGGTTTCAGTCATTTACCATCCTCACAGTGCCAGTATTGTATAAAAAACAAAACTGAAGAAAACTGAATAAAAAAGGGTGCACATATTCTTGACGTATATATGCCATAACAAAAAACACAGTGTACCAACCCTAACTTATGTAAACACACAAAACTGCCATGTCATAAGCAGCTCACTCACTACAGCTAGTCAAGTCCAATATAATTACATCATGTCAAGGAACATAAATGTATTACTATGTCTTATTTATGGGGTCTAATATTTTGAAGACATGGTGATCTGTGTGTCAAACAATCTTAAACACATGGCCACCACTAAGCTTATACATAATCACATTAAATTGCCAGACAACACATACAATAAGTTCTTTGTAATGTAACGATACATCAACCTTTTTATTAGTCTGCTTAGGACAAGAGGTGGGATGTCAACATTAACAGGCACTCAGTATTTCAGATCATAAAAGTGCGTCTAATATTTCTATATGCACAGTTGTTCGCTTCAAAGGAAAAAATTTGCAACTGAATTACAGTAGTGTGCACAAAAATATATTTACAGGAAAATCATAAGAAGCCCACAAGTCTGTGATGTAAGCTCTCCTAGAGAGAGATTAAAAAGCACAGGAGTAACAATACATTCTTGTGTAGCTGCCCATGAAGATCAGATCATATTTTTCTACTAAGTATGTATGTCTACAAACTACCATGTCATGTAGTTACTGTAATAGAACCTATTTAATAGCATGACAGGAACGAGAGTCAGATCACATTACGATTATTTCTGTATTCTTAAAGCTTCAACAGTATGCAATGAAAACCTTGGATAGTGAAAAGGCTAAAGGACACAAAGCAGGAATGTAATACATATGTAGCTTTAAGTCTTGATTTCAAAAGCATGTGACAGAATTCAAAGGAAAGTGAAGTGTGGTAAACTCACATTTGTAATATAGTTTTCATAAACCTGGATTTATTGTAGCTCAAGCAAACCTTGAAAATGTTATGGAAGGCCACAAACAAACTAAGGGAAAACGTTTGCTATTGGGTTTCTAATTGCTATTATTGCTTCAAATAACTAAACTTCAAATTATTTGGAGTTTTTTTTACACACTGCAGTTTCTTTGAACTTCTGTTACTTTGTAAATGATGTTTTAAATGTCTGCTATTAAGACTTTTGAAAAGGTTTGAATTTATAATAAATGTTTGTTGGAAGAAGCTAAGTGCTCTCATTATGAAACACTGGATGAATATAGTGTGTGTTTTTTGTGCATCTTTATCTGCACTGGCTGAAGACATGCACACCGTTTCTTAATACTTTTCTTCCTATGTTTAACCTCTGATTCAATATCATACCTCTTACTGACTAAATTCTGGGAACAGTTTCATTTTCAGTATTTTTGTGATTACTGACTGCATTTTAAAAATGAATATTTCCGTTGACCCAGGACACGGTCAGATAAGCAATATGAAACTGGCACTGCACGTAATGAAGTTAGTCTTTTAGTAATATCAATGGAATAGGATTTGGGGGGAAAGTGCCTTCTGTCCTGTGTCTGTCCTCTGATTTCTGATAATCATCTGCCTGCTATTGTGAATGGTGTTGAGTACAAATTTACTATGTTTGCAGATGACAGCAGTATTCTAATGGAATATCTGTTATGAGGACAAGTGGCACATCTGAATTATAACCTCGAGCTGTACTGCTGGCGCCATGGGAATTAAAGGAGAGCAATGTGGAATCAAGTGATGGAGGCCAGTTCAGCAGGACAATGTCTGCAGTGTATGAGCAGTGCTGGCTTGTTTTTAGTGAGTGGCACTGGTTTCATTTCCGTGATATATTAGTGCTTACCCAGAATGATGTTCTTACTTACATGGTAAGACTTCTTAGAATTGGGATTGAGGCCAAGATTGCTTATGATTATTAAACTTCCTTGTTGATTAATACAGTGTCATTTGTGGCTGGTGAAGGACTAATTCTGTAGCTAAGCTTGTACATTCCAGGACTTTTTTTTCATTTAAGAGGAAAAAGAAGTTTGCCAAGCCACTAAGAAGTTTAATTCCCTGGAGCTTTTTCCTTGAGGGGAAGACCTGGATTAATCCCAAGGCGAGACCACTTCCTGACAGACAGCAACACAAAGATCAGAGGGAATGGAAGAATTAGCAGACCAAGGTACGAGGACAGCTGCCTCAGCAGCAGTATCAGCAGCCTCATTTCCTATCAGACTGTCATGACCAGGGACCCACAAATACATCACAGTGGCTCCATAAAGGGTTAGCAAGTGGAAGCTCTCTTGGATCTGTTTCACTAAGGGATGGACAACATACAGCACAGACTCTGAATTTCATAGAGAGAGCAGACGATACAACTGAAAAGCCTGTGTCACTATGTGGCCTGATACACAACAAAGAACACTGCTCTAAATACTGAGCAATGTTTTGACAGCTGATGCTGGAAATATTCTTTGCCAATGAAGAGACACCCGGCACCAGTCAGAGCCATTCATGTAGACGAAGGTACTACTCAGTTTCTGCATGAAGGTCAAGAAAGAGGTAAAAAAAAAAATCAACCAACAAGTCACAAATAAAAGTTGTGAATAAAAGTTTATTAGCTCTTCACCATGGTTTTGCTATTTTTACAAATATCTTATTCAGAAGAGCCCAAAAGGGGATGGTGCACATTGAAGTGCAAAAAGTGAGGAAGTTGCCCAATAAGCTGAAGGACATCTGCACTGGTAACACCCAATGATGGAGATACTTGGACAATAGAAACAGGAAAGATGAAGTGATGACTGCAACAGCTTCAGTCTGGTGTTCAGTGAGAGAGTGACAATGAATGTCATTGCAGATGAGCAGTGTGACTCCTCAGATGGAATGCCATCCCCAGGCAGAAGGTCAAAGAGGGCTGTAAAGAATATCAAGAGGTTTGAAGCAGGACAATTTTGTTTCCTGGAGGGAGAAAACAAGTGGACACTGCAACTGCAAGAGTAGCCATAATTCCCCTTGTTGGATCTAGTGCTGCGACTGGTCCACTGAATGGAAGTCACGGTGGGGAAATGGGAAGACTGAAAGAAATGATGGATAGTCACCTCTGTCGCCTGTAGTACTGAGTCTTCGAAGGCTGGAACTTGGCAGCTAGTCGCTGTAGGGTCCTGTTCCATGTGAGCTATATGTGTCAGCATTCTATCAGACTCAGCATGGAGATTCAGCATAGCCAAATGGTTAGCAGTGTGCACTGGCAAAACGGAGGTTGGGCAGGTGAGGGTATTATTCGGTGACACTGCTGAAGAGGACCTGTGAGTCAGTGAAGGAGAAGACTGTTTGCCTTTGTTTGGCTTCTTGCAAGCTTTGCATTCAGTAGATGAAAGCTGAGAAGTTTGTTAGCCTGAAGGAAGTAGGAAGCCTTCACAGGAGTATTTCCTCTGTCCTTTCCATCCTGCTGATTATGTAGCACGTGATTTCATTGCCAGAGGCAAAGATTTGGTGGCTTGTTGCACAGCTAGAGGAGAAGGTGGCACTACTGTGACACTGGGCAATTTTACAGCTGTAGTGCTGAATTTGAGGTCACACGTCTGCATGGCTATGTCCTTTGTGGAGCAAGGCGTATCAAGAACAGTACTGCAAGTGCCAGATGGTAAAATGCAGGGCTTTCAACTACCCAACAACTTGCAAGCCTTCACTCAGATCTGCTGGATGAATTTCTCATCTTGCGATGAGGCTGCATGGTCGCCACTGCAATTTATGCAGGAGAGAGGAGTAGGCAGCCAATCACTCATGAGCATCCCTACCACAAGTAACATTTGGCTGTGTTGTGACAGGAGTGTGGTTGTTACTGTGGCAGTGGTAACAGCTCGTCTGGCTTCAAATGTGTGGTTGGACTGATGACTTCATTACTTGCTCTATCTTTGACAGAGGCACTACTCTATCAGAAGTGAGAGTATGTACGAACTAACGCTGCATCAACCTGTTTTATTATCCAATGGCCTGCAATGACACACTGATCAGAAAGATACATTTGGATTTGTCCTTAATGTTTACCATCGAGCAGCCTGGTGTAAATACCACATTATTCCATGGGCCTTAACACTAATGTGACAGCTTTGGAGGAATGAAGCTGCAAGCAGTTGTTGCGCTTGAGGACCACACTTGGTCTCCAAAAGCAAACTGCCATTACATAAATGAGAGCAGGATTTCACAGGGCCAGCAATTGTGTCAGCACCTTTCTGAATAATAAATGGATTAACTGTAGCAAAGAAATGAATGTCCAGTATGTGGTATGAGGAACCAATGTGCAAGCTGGAAGAGTCTGAATGTTTAGCCTCATTCCCATTACGTTTAGGAGACTCAGATTGGAATTGGCTCATTGTGACAGAATCCCCAAGACCACCATCATCTCCAAAGGCATAGCATGTTCGTTCCTGCTGAGGGACCCTTCCTCAGAGGGGAGTTCACACTCATTAGGTGATGGTTCACACCTCAGGCTACCGCCCCTCCCTGGACCTGGCCTGTACCATGTATGTTCAAACCCTACCTACAGACCTGGGGACGGTAATTACGTTACCCCGTCACATGTTACACTTTAAACACTTGGGCTGGCCTTCAGAACTGCACAGTGATGAAGAGGAAACAAATACAAATCCCAACCACCAAAGTGGAGAATGATAGATTAAGAAAGAAGAAACTGTAGTCTGTGTGCTGAAGTTCTAGCACCTGAACGTCATTCACAAAAAGTGCCCGTGACATGTTCCAAAGGGACGGAAAAAAAAAAAGAGGATAGACATGCAGCACGGAAGTGCAAAGGTGCTACAGTAGCAGAGGTTCGATGGTAGCCAAGCACAAACTCATTGCAAATTGAAGAGCAATTTAAGAGGTTGAATTTTTTGGGATTATGAATCATTTTTCATAACCTGTCTAAAAGGTTGCAGTGTGAAATGAACAGGCAGCAACATTGGTACAAGCACTAATTAATCTACTGCAGTGCCCAGAGAACATGCCTCCTAGAGCGCTGCCTTCAGCGTTGTCTAGACAGCCTCTATTCATGGAGCGTGGCAAATGGCTTCCAGTTCTCTGAAGAGAAGACGGTTTGTATCAACTTTTGGCGATATACCCGAAACAACAAATAAAGGTGGTCATCCCTACCTTTTTTTTGTTTTGTTTTGGTAGGGTTTAAGGGCGCTCAACTGCTGAGGTCATTAGCGCCCAGTCACTGTTGTTAGAGCACATGGAATCTGTTAAAACTCAAGGAGATGGGGGGACACCAGAAGGACCTGACAAAGATGCAGATTAAATAAGTAAAAAGGTTAAATGTCTTTGGTGAAGCCAGTTAAAGTTATAAAACGCAGAATACGAGCAGCTGCTCGAGCGTCATCAGCTAAAACATCCGGTAAGGTAGATGGCAGGGACAGGACAACACGAAATTGACTAAAACTGGGACACGACAATAAAACATGGCGCACCGTGAATGCCTGACCACAAGGGCACTGCGGGGCTGGGTCACCGGAGAGCAGGTAGCGGTGGCTAAACCGGCAATGCCCAATCCACAACCTGGTCAGAAGGACCTCCTCTCGCCGAGATGGTCGGGAGGAGGTTGTCCAAGCAGTTGGGAGCGGTTTTACTGCCCGGAGCTTGTTTCCTTGGAGGGATGACCAAGCATCCCACCACAAGGACACAAGCCTCTTACATACATCCCCACAAACGTCAGATGACGGGACACAATGGGAGGCTGGCCGAGGCTGGAGGACTGCAGCCTTGGCTGCAGCATCCGCAGCCTCATTCCCAGGCACTCCTACATGTCCGGGAACCCACAGAAAGCTGACAGAACCGCCATTATCAGCGAAAGAATGGAGGGACTGCTGTATCCGTTGAATCAAGGGATGGACCGGATAGGGAGCCCCAAGGCTCTGAAGAGCACTGAGTGAGTCAGTGCAGAGTACGTACGATGAATGGTGGTGGCGGCGGGCATACTGAACGGCCTGATGGAGAGCAAGAAGCTCGGCCGTAAAGCTGGAACATTGGTGAAGGAGCCGGTATTTGAAGGTGGCGGCCCCGACGACAAAGGCACAGCCGACACCATCGTCAGTTTTGGAGCCATCGGTGTAAATAAAGGTGTGACCGGCAAGTCGAGCACGAAGTTCGACAAACCATGAGCAATACACTGCAGCCGGAGTACCCTCCTTCGGGAGTGAGCTGAGGTTGAGATAAATACGAACCGGACCCTGGAGCCAAGGTGGTGTCGGGCGCTCACCCTCTCTGAAGGTGGTAGGGAGGGCAAAATCCAATTGTCGAAGCAGGCGACGGAAGCGGACTCCGGGGGGAAGCAGGGCAGACACATACAACCCGTACTGACGGTCGAGAGAATCGGCGAAGAAGGACTGGTAAGAGGGGTGTTCAGGCATAGACAACAGCCGGCAGGCATACCGACACAGCAGTATGTCACGCCGGTAGGTCAATGGTAACTCAGCAGCTTCAGCATAAAAACTCTCGACAGGACTAGTGTAGAAGGCTCCGGTCGCAAGACGTATCCCCCGATGGTGGATGGAGTTGAGCCGGCGTAAAAGGGATGTCCGAGCGGACGAGTGGACGAAGCTCCCATTATCCAGCTTCGATCGGACTATGGACCGATACAAGCGAAGCAGGACAGTGCGATCTGCTCCCCAAGATGAACCGCTAAGAACTCTGAGGACATTAAGGGAACGTGTACAACAGGCCGCCAAATAAGAGACATGTGGAGACCAACAGAGTTTCCGGTCCAACGTGAGCCCTAGAAACTTAGTTGTGTCCACGAATGGGAGAACAACGGTACCGAGATGTAAGGATGGCGGAAGGAACGCTTTATATCGCCAAAAGTTGATACAAACCGTCTTCTCTTCAGAGAACCGGAAGCCATTTGCCACGCTCCATGAATAGAGGCTGTCTAGACAACGCTGAAGGCAGCGCTCCAGGAGGCATGTTCTCTGGGCACTGCAGTAGATCGCGAAGTCATCGACAAAGAGAGAGCCTGAGACATTAGGTGGAATGCAATCCATAATTGGATTGATCGCGATGGCAAAAAGGGCTACGCTCAATATGGAGCTCTGAGGCACTGCGTTCTCCTGGAGGAAGACGTCGGACAATACGGAACCCACACGTACCCTAAACTTTCGATCCGTTAAAAAGGAATCAATAAAAAGGGGCAGACGACCGCGTAGGCCCCACTTGTGCATAGTGCGGAGGATACCTCCTCTCCAACAGGTATCATAAGCCTTCTCCAAGTCGAAGAACACGGCTACCGTTTGGCGCCTTCGCAAAAAGTTGTTCATGATGAATGTCGACAAGGTCACAAGGTGGTCAACAGCGGAGCGGCGGCGACGAAAGCCGCATTGGACATTAGTAAGTAGTCGTCGAGTTTCAAGAATCCAAACTAACCGAGCATTAACCATGCGCTCCATCACCTTACAGACACAGCTTGTAAGAGAAATGGGGCGGTAACTAGAAGGAAGGTGTCTATCCTTCCCGGGTTTGGGTATAGGAACAACAACGGCGTCACGCCAACGCATGGGGACCTGACCTTCGGTCCAGACGCGATTGTAGGTACGAAGAAGGAAGCTTTTGCCCGCCGGAGAAAGGTGGGCCAGCATCTGAACGTGAATGGCATCTGGCCCCGGAGCAGAGGACCGGGACAGTGCAAGCGCACGTTCGAGTTCCCGCATAGTAAAGGGGGCATTGTAAGTCTCCAGATTCAGCGAGTGGAAGGAAGGTCGCCGAGCCTCGTCTGCCTCTTTCCTGGGAAGGAAGGCAGGATGGTAATGGGCGGAGCTTGAAACCTCCGCGAAAAAGCGGCCAAAGGCGTTGGAGACAGCCACAGGATCAACAAGGACCTCATTACCTGAGGTCAGGCCAGGTACTGAGGAGTGGGCCTTAATGCCCGACAGCCGGCGCAGGCTACCCCAAACAACGGAAGAGGGAGTAAAACTGGTAAAGGAGCTCGTGAAAGAGGCCCAGCAAGCTTTTTTGCTGTCTTTGATGACTCTACGGCATTGCGCTCGGAGTCGTTTGTATGCAATACAATTCGCCAACGTAGGATGGCGGCGAAAGGTGCGTAAAGCACGCCGTCGAGCACGGATAGCGTCCCTACAAGCCTCGTTCCACCAGGGGACGGAAACGCGACGTGAAGAAGAAGTAGTACGAGGTATGGAACGTTCGGCAGCATTGATAATAACAGCCGTGAGGTATTCGACCTGACTGTCACAACTGGAAAAATCGCGGTCCGGAAAGGTCGCCAGGGAGGAGTAAAGTCCCCAGTCAGCTTTCAGTATGTTCCAGCGCGAAGGACGTGGGGATGGGGTGTGGTGCAGGAGACGAACGACACAGGGGAAGTGGTCGCTCGAATAGGTGTCAGAAAGGACATACCACTCGAACCGACGGGCAAGAGTGGTAGAACAGATCGAGAGGTCCAAGTGGGAGTAGCTATGAGTAGAGTCCGAGAGGAAAGTCGGGGCGCCGGTATTGAGGCAGACAAGATTGAGATGGTTGAAGACATCCGCCAAGAGTGAGCCTCTTTGACAGGATGCAGGAGAGCCCCAAAGGGGATGATGGGCATTGAAGTCGCCAAACAATAAGAACGGCGGGGGAAGCTGATCGATCAGGTGCATCATGTCAGCCCTACTAACAGCAGATGACGGTGGAGTGTAGACGGTACAAACGGAAAAAGTAAAAGCAGAAAGAGTAATGCGGATAGCTATTGCTTGGAGTGGGGTGGTCAATGGGATGGGATGGTAATATACATCGTCCCGAACGAGCAACATGACCCCACCATGAGCTGGGATACCGTCCACAGGGGCAGGGTCATACCGCTCCGAGGTATAGTGGGAAAAGGCAATACGGTCAGTCGGGCGCAACTTGGTTTCCTGGAGACCAAGGACGAGCGGACAGTGCAGGCGGAGGAGCAGTTGTAATTCCTCCCGATTAGCTCGAATACCCCTTATGTTCCAATGAAACAACGCCATTGCTAGTCAAAAAGTTGGGGGAACGAGACGGGGAAGAGCTGGTCACCTCGATGGCCGCGGAGGGCCAGGTTGCGAGGCAACAACGCTACAACTGACGGCAGGCGGATCCGGTTCCATCGACTCGTCGCCAGCTGCGGCCGCTGTCCCTGATTGTGTAGGAGGGGCTGCATCATTTGCCGACAAAAGGCCGGCGGAACGCCTGGCAGCAGAGCGTCCCGGCGAAACTGAGGACGGCCGGGAGCAGCGACTCAAGGATGAAGCGTCAGATGAAGCGCGCCGGAGTGGAGAGGGGGATAGAGATTTCTTCTTGGAGGCCTTCTTGGAAGGCCGAGGAGGCACAGGGATGGTGGGCTGGACCCGAAGAAGGTCCTCAAGCGCGGGGTCCGTTTTGGAACGCCGGACCTCGGAAGCTGGGGTCCGGAACGTTTCCCCGATGGACGCCTGAGAAGAGGATCGCTTCTCAGGTGGCGTGGGGGGAGGACGAGGAGGAAGGGTGGCCCCTGGGGCAGGGGGGGTGGGGGCCGCGGGGGAGGAGGATTTGGAAGGGAGGGATTTGGGAGGCGGAGGCAGCGCCCCCTGACGGGCAGAGGAGGCGGAGGGGGGACAGGATAGAGGTGAGGATACAGCGGAAGGAGTAGACACAACTGAGGCAAACGAAGTGGCCAGTGACACGGGATGAAGGCGGTCATACTTCTTCCTGGCCTCAGAATAAGAGAGCCGATCCAAAGTTTTGAGTTCCTGTATCTTTTTCTCCTTCTGATAGGCGGGGCAGTCCGGGGACCTAGGCGAGTGGACGCCAGGACAATTAGGGCACCGAGGTGGTGGGGTGCAAGTATGTTCCTCACGAAGAGGACGTCCACAGTCGCCACAAAGGGGCTCAGCCTCACACCGGGACGACATGTGCCCAAAACGCAAACACCTAAAACAGCGCATAGGAGGCGGGACGTAAGGTCGCACGTCGCACCGGTAGCACATCACCTTTACCTTCTCCGGGAGAACGTCCCCCTCGAAGGCGAGGATAAAGGCCCCGGTGTCGATGCGACGGTCCTTGGGGCCGCGCTGGACTCGCCGGACGAAATGCACGCCGCGGCGCTCCAGGTTGGCCCTGAGCTCCTCATCAGATTGTAGCAGGAGGTCACGATGAAAAATGACCCCCTGCGTCCTATTGAGTGCCAGATGTGGGACAATGGAGACTGGGATGTCCCCTAGGCGGTCGCACGCCTGGAGTGCCGCCGATTGTGTGGCAGAGGTGGTCTTGATAAGAACGGACCCCGATCTCATCTTGCTGAGAGCCTCGATTTCCCCGAAGACGTCCTCAATGTGTTGAACAAAGAACATGGGCTTGGAGGTGGCGAACGTCCCCCCATCTGTTCGAGAACAGACCAAATAGCGGGGGAAGTACTTCACCCCAAGCCGGCGGGCCTGTCCCTCCTCCCATGGAGTGGCCAAGGGGGAAAGGGCAGGAGAACCAGAGCTGGAAACGGTACCTTTTCTTTTGGAAGACTCGGCCGCAGAGCGACCTGATACGTGTTGACGTTTCATGTGCGAAACGTCCGCCCCGATACCACCCACTCCGACCAGGGGCTCTCCCCACGGGCGCCACCCAGCCGCAGCAAGGGCCACCTGGCAGGATGACCATTGCCGGGAGTCCTGATGCCCCAAGGAGACGGGCATCTACTCCTTGGCCAACGTGGGGAGGGTGCAGCTCAGGTATCGGCAGTACGATCCCTGTGTTGTCAGGGGGCTACAACCTAGAGGGTACATGACGACCCCACCACAACGGGCTGGCTACCGTGCTGGATTTCTGGTGCCATGGAAAGTCCATCATGATCGCTGGTGCAGATGGAGAGGCACTATGGGCGTAACGTGGACAACCCATCAGGCGTTTAGGCCCAATTTGAGGAATAATGGGTATGGTGACAACGCCGGTGCAATGCTGAGTGCCAAGGTCTTAGTGCACTTAGGACCAGTGGTACACCATGTAAGGTGTCCTTCCCCAAAAGGCTCGTACTTCTGTAGAATTTTGAAAAATGGAGGTCAAACCCCAAGGGGGACCATCACATTAAGGCCAAAACATTTGAGACTCCTTTTAGTCGCCTCTTACGACAGGCAGGAATACCGCGGGCCTATTCTAACCCCCGAACCCGCAGGGGGGGCGCCGGGGTGGAGAGGGGGATAGAGACTTCTTGTTGGAGGCCTTCTTGGAAGGTCGAGGAGGCACCGAGATGATGGTTTGGACCTGAAGGAGGTCCTCACGTGCGGGGTCCGTTTTGGAACCCCGGACCTCGGAAGCTGGGGTCCGGAACGTTTCCCCGATGGACGCCTGAGAAGAGGATCGCTTCTCAGGTGGCTTGGGGGGAGGAGGATTTGGAAGGGAGGGATTTGGGAGGCGGAGGCAGAGCCCCCTGATGGGCAGAGGAGGCGGATGGGGGACAGGATAGGGGTGAGGATACCGCGGAAGGAGTGGACACAACTGAGGCAAACTAAGTGGTCAGTGACACGGGATGAAGGCGGTCATACTTCTTCCTGGCCTCAGAATAAGAGAGCCGATGCAAAGTTTTGTTTTCTTGTATCTTCTTCTCCTTCTGATAGGCGGGGCAGTCTGGGGATCTAGGCGAGTGGACGCCAGGACAATTAATGCACCGAGGTGGTGGGGTGCAAGTATGTTCCTCACAAAGAGGACGTCCACAATCGCCACAAAGGGGCTCAGCCTCACACCGGGACGACATGTGCCCAAAGCGCGAACACCCAAAACAGCGCATAGGAAGTGGGACATAAGGTCGCACGTCGCACCGGTAGCACATCACCTTTACCTTCTCCGGGAGAACGTCCCCCTCGAAGGCGAGGATAAAGGCCCCGGTGTCGATGCGACGGTCTTTGGGGCCGCACTGGACTCGCCGGACGAAATGCACGCCACGTAGCTCCAGATTGGCCCTGAGCTCCTCATCAGACTGTAGCAGGAGGTCACGATGAAAAATAACCCCCTGCGTCCTATTTAGTGCCAGATGTGGGACAATGGATACTGGGATGTCCCCTAGGCGGTCGCACACCTGGAGTGCCGTCGACTGTGTGGCAGAGGTGATCTTGATAAGAACGGACCCTGATCGTATCTTGCTGAGAGCCTCAATTTCCCCGAAGACATCCTCAATGTGCTGAAGAAAGAACATGGGCTTGGAGGTTGCGAACGTCCCCCCATCGGTTCGAGAACAGACTAAATAGCGGGGGAAGTACTTCGCCCCAAGCCGGTGGGCCTGCCCCTCCTCCCATGGAGTGGCCAAGGGGGAAATGGCAGGAGAACCAGAACTAGAAACGGTACCTTTTCTTTTGAAAGACTCGGCCGCAGAGCGACCTTATACGTGTTGACGTTTCATCTGCGAAACGTCCGCCCCGATACCACCCACTCCGACCAGGGGCCCTCCCCACGGGCGCCACCCAGCCGCAGCAAGGGCCACCTGGCAGGATGACCATTGCCGGGAGTCCTGATGCCCCAAGGAGACGGGCATCTACTCCTTGGCCAACGTGGGGAGGGTGCAGCTCAGGTATCGGCAGTACGATCCCTGTGTTGTCAGGGGGCTACAACCTAGAGGGTACATGACCCCACCACAACGGGCTGGCGACCATGCTGGATTTCTGGTGCCATGGAAAGTCCATCATGATCGCTGGTGCAGATGGAGATGCGCTATGGGCGTAACTTGGACAACCCATCAGGCGTTTAGGCCCAATTTGAGGAATAGCGGGTATGGTTACAACGCCGGTGCAATGCTGAGTGCCAAGGTCTTAGTGCACTTAGGACCAGTGGTACACCATGTAAGGTGTCCTTCCCCAAAAGGCTCGTACTTCTGTAGAATTTTGAAAAATGGAGGTCAAACCCCAAGGGGGACCATCACATAGAAGGCCGAAACGGTTGAAACTCCTTTTAGTCACCTCTTACAACAGGCAGGAATACCTCGGGCCTATTCTTACCCTGGACCCGCAGGGGGAATCCCTATCTTGGGTTTATAGAAGGAATTTAAGCTGTAATGTGGGAAGAAATTGAGGACAAATTATCTACATTGTCAAGCTAATAGGAGCATGGTAAACATGCATGAAGCAATAGGGAGCATGCTATAATACCGTATTACACACACATACCAACTTTGATGTCTTTTCAAGTTATCTTGGTCTGTGTACAAATCAAAACAGCAAGAACTACTGGATTTTAGCCATGTGCAGTGGTATATGGTCATAACATGCATTCAATTATTGACATAGGAAAACAAGAACGGAAATACAATAGGTTAAGGCATTTGTGAGGGTGGCAAGAGAAGAATTGAAAACGTTGGTTAAGGCAAATAAACTGGCACTGTAAAAGCAAGAGGAAGCACTGACTCACAGGGAAATATCACCCCAAGACAAGGATGGCCAATGTGTAATCTATCGACTTCACACACTGCAAATGGTAAGACACTACTTTTTATGCAGTGTCAAGGCCAATATCAGGTTGTGAAACTGTCACCAGTGACTGTCAAAATGCAGTTGTCTACGAGAATTCTGCATGTGGACATATGAAACTTGTGACAAGTCCTTAGATTAACCCAAGAATTGGAGGGCTGAACCAGAAAAAGTGGGAAACAAGTGTTGAGTAGCGAGCAAGAAGTTTTAAGTGAAACAGCAATAGTAGGTCTACATGGGAAGACCTAGGAGGTAAGGGAGTTTTCTTTGTATGTTTGGTACAAGGAAGATTACCTGCTGTGCAGCAGCAGTGGATTTTCGCACTAGAGACGCATGGTCAGTAGCTATGTCCTCAGATGAGCTATGCCAGGAGAGAAGATAAATCCAGTCTCAAGTGGACTACGGCTTGTCACTGCAGTGGAAGCATTGCTGAATGACCATGTTAACAGTGAGCACTGTTCACCAAGCACATCAACAAAATGAGGTTATCACTGGGTGATACACGTGTTATTTAATGCATGGTAGACATAGAATGAGGTAACATGGTTAGAAGAAGCCCTCAGTAATTTTGAACTGATGGTATGTCATCACAGAATGTTTGAAGGAGTTTCCAGGGTGTGTAGTAGGAAACATGGGAGGATTTGGGGGATGAGGTGACTCTGGCTTTGGGTAATATACCACATACCGGAAACAGAGGTTGGATCACTGTGTTAGGATGACATGTGGAAACAGTGGGACAGCTGATGAGGGTGACAGAGTGAATGATATAGTAGAAGTAATAAAACAATGGGTAGAATAAGGAAGGAAATAAGTGAGTGCTACAGCACAAAAACTCGTGTTTGCAGAAAGTTATGCTCTTACTGCACCAGTTGAATGGAAGTGTTTATTACGCAAAACTGCAGAAGAAATGGTGAATCTTAACTCAGATGTTGGTAACTGAAGCAGAAAATTGGATAAAGAACTAATAATTTAGTTGTTACTATCCTTGGAGGACAGCATGGGGAGGAGGTGGAGGAAGAGAGAGAGAGAGAGAGAGAGAGAGAGAGAGAGAGAGAGAGAGAGAGAGAGAGAGAGAGAGAGAGAGAAAATTACAGGAATCTATGGAACAAGTGAGATAAGCCAGCTAGAAGTGAAATACCATCACCAGACTATGCCGGGAGGTGCAACGTTAAGTGCAAAAGGAGCCACCACCAGAGAGTGAGTTTGCCCTTTAGCATCATCTTATCAACTAACCTCATTTTAACCTAGCCACAGCAGAGGAAATGACCAACAGGGGAAATTATAGATTTCAATTTCCTTTCCAGGAGCAGTAAGTATGCATGGTACATTATGCAGTTCACATGTATCCTCGAAAGTGTGAGATGCTGAAGAAACTTCTTGGAGTAAAGGAATTATAGTCATTGGTTACAGAAGACAATCACAGATTTGTCTATATGGAACAAGGAGATACAGAAGTATTACAGGGGTGTCATAGTTTGCCCAAACAGACTAGGTGGAGAGGTTCAGAAATCCCGAGCAGTTAATGTTAAAGGAAGACGGGAAATTATAAATGAACAGGACACCATGTAAAACAGCATTTTTGCTCCACCGGCCAGAATTTCAGGCACAACCCACAGATTGTACTGGCCAGGGGAATACATGGAAGTGCTACCAGCCACTAATTTGACTATGTTAAATAGAAATTTGGGGCCCGAGCTTATATAGTCCACAGACAAATTCATTAGCCGCAAGACTGGGCCCATCTCCATGGAGACATTGGTGCATCATGCAAGTCAGTACAGGGAGAGTCAGAACCAGAGGGAAACAGCATTGACCAATGTAATACCTGTTAATACTGTGACACTACTAACTATAGTTCTTGTTTACACATACTGGAAGTGGATTACTAGACAAAACCTGGATACAGCCAATGTTCGATCTCTTGTGGACTGGATTCCCAGAGACTAGGAAGCAGCAGAGGGAGAGCTGTACATAGCAATAAACTGAATCAGGAAACGAAGACTTGATACGAGTAGTGTTTAAGGGAACATGGTGGTGAAAGTAATACTCAAAAAGCTGACGGGAGCCATTTGTGGCAGTCAACAGGATCAGTCATTTTAGTGTAATGATGTACTAACTATGATGATCCAAGAGGCCAGGTCTTGTCAAGGAGGAGGGCACTGTAGCACAGTAATCATATACTGTTTTCCAAAACATGCGAAGTAAGAAGTAGATCACAACTGAGCCTGTCACTGGTGAACACGTATGTTGTGCCTTACATAGCAGCCATTGTGTGTTGTGAGGTGAGCTGGTCAGGCATGATGTTTAAATAGGTGACATAGGAGCATGTAACCTGAAATAAGAGACATCCTAACAGATATCCTTCCCACCCCTCCTCAAGTAGTCTTCCATGCCCGCACAACCTCCACAGGATTCTAATCACCTGTGACACTCTTATTCCCCATCACATCTCCACAGGGGTGATATCTCCCTGTGAGAACTAGGTGCACAGCCTGTCCAATCATGTTTCTAGGTCTGTCACAGGATTATCCCAACCTATCAGAGGAAAGGCTACATGTGAAAACAGCTTTATCAGATACCAGCTCTCAGATGAACCAGACAAAGACAGACTACGATTTACTGAGGATAAACAGTAAATTTGAAAGATCTCCGGGTCCACACACATTTCCCAAGGATACAAAGAGTGTCGTGGATATCTTAGAATTATATATTGGGAAAGACATGTTTGAGTATATTAGCAATGAAACCACTGAGTATTACAATCAACATTGCAATAGAAGGAAACTGGATTAAAAATGCCAAATTTTTCAACATTACGGGATCCGAACTTATAAAATGGGTTGGGCTTGCTATCCTTATGGGAATTTTCGAAACTTAAGGATATATGATTACTGATCAACAAATCCATTGATAGGCACTAATATTTTGCAGAACGATGTCCGCTACCAATTCAGACAAATATTTTAACATTTTTCTGACAACAACAACAAACCAGATAATTCTCACTGGCTATTCAATGTGCAATTTCCAATTGCTACTTTTTCAAAACGTTTAAAGAAATGTTTAATGTAAGTCAAAACATCTCAACTGATGAAGGAATGAAACCATGGCATGGACAGTTAAATTTTAAAGTTTACAATCCACCAAAAATTACCAAATAAGGCATACTCATTCGGATGCTGTGTGATTTGAGTACGGGATACATTTCTTCATTCAAGATATATTCCTGCACTGGACAACCTTTAGCAAAAACAATGATGGAACTATGGACATCACCTCTACATGTATAATTATAACAGTGTAGAACTAGCAGAGAAGTGACTCAAAAAGAAAATTCGCGTTTGTGGAGCAATATGGCAAAATGGAGGATTTCAAGAAAAATTAAAGTGCACAGAAGTCAATATGTTTGAAGCTTGGCGACAAGCCGCTGGCGACAAGCCGCTGGCGACAAGCCGCTGGCGACAAGCCGCTGGCGACAAGCCGCTGGCGACAAGCCGCTGGCGACAAGCCGCTGGCGACAAGCCGCTGGCGACAAGCCGCTGGCGACAAGCCGCTGGCGACAAGCCGCTGGCGACAAGCCAAGTAATCTGAATTAGTGCTGCCGGCGCCAAGCGAATAAATTTGTGAGAGACGTGTGGACAGCAAAGTGTTAAGTGCTACTTCAAAGGGATTGTCATGTCCCAAGGTATTCTGGTTGCATGTTATGATATACTCCCTCGAAATGGAGATCAAGGGCTCTGTGTGCCAGTCTGTTAGACACATCAAAAAATGCAATTTCAAGTTTAGTTGTGGTAGGTTGTGACCACCCTTTATGGAAAGTACTGGGTGAATATGTCTACCAGAAGTTGTTGCAAACTTTTGTGTTGAATAGATGTTGACCCGTCAGCTACATAGCCAAAGTATACGGGCTGTATTGGATAACTATCACCTACATTTAAATTTAAAAAAAAAAAAGAAATGAGGACTGATCTTTGTGGTAAGACATTATGCAATACTTCTGTTCAGTTATTGTCGTTCATTTTAGTTATAGAAAATGTCTTTCCATCTAATATGTTGTCAAATAGTTCAATTGCCACGAATTATTACAATTTATTCCATGAATATGGACAAAGATCTAAAGCCAAGAAGAAGAGGCAATCATAATCCTGAAGATCCCTTGGATAAAATGAACTTGCAAGACATGAATATCCAGTGACTACTGACATTCCACGCTTTGACTCACAAAACTGTAGAAATTAATTTGATAAGGAAGCTAGAAAATCTGAAGATGAAATTTTAATGTTCACTCTGGATGTAGTTGCAGTCCGTGAAATGATACAGGAAGAATATCATTTCTGGTAAGATGGATTTCTCACGAGCAGAAATGTAGGGTAGAGACTGAGTCACTGAATGTTCTAATCCTGCAAGAGAACACTATATAATGATGGACACAACAAACTAAGTCTAAAACAGAAATTATACCATGTACAGAGACGTGCACAATAACAATGAGGTAACACGCATGTCAAGGTAAACATGATTGAGCTAGAGGTGGCTTTTCCTGTATCTTAAGTGTCAGCTGGACAGCAGAGTGCATGGATGAGAGGCTGTGTGCATCCACAAGCAGCAACCTCCATTGTTTACATTCTAGTTGCATCTGACTTGCACGGTGCACACTGCAACTGCTTACAAAGATTTTGGGTGTGGATGTGTGGGTCAGTACAATGGACAGTTAAGTAATAAGATTATTCTCATCAAAACTGACACCAAAAAGCTAACGGTTATGTTTCAGGTATATCTGCGAATGTCACAATTGGATGAAGAGGGAGTATACGTTTATGACAAAGTGTGTATGTAATGAGGATGTAAATCTAATAATCATGAATGACTGGAATGCTGTAACAGGCAATGTAATACATGGCAGAGTTGAGAGAATGAGCTTGACAATAGAAGTGATGAGTAAAACCAAATTCAGTTGCTCTATAAGTCTGTTATTAATTATGAATATGCTATTTTAAAATTACTAGAGGAAGAGGTATATTTGGGAAAAGTCCGAGGGACATGAGGAGATTCTAGCTAGATTACATCATTTTGAGACATTTTGTAAAATCTGATATTGGATTGCAAGGTATACTCAGGAACATAATAGATTCCTATCGCTAGTTATTAATGATGAAGAGCAGACAGGTTGAAGAGAATAGTCAATAACTTAGTGGTGAAGTTAGTGGGGTACTGAAGAATGGTGTGTTTAAAGTTCTCTGAAGCAATAAATAGTGTGTTAATGAATACTGCAACATGCAGGTCAGTTGAAGAGGGAGGGATTTATCTGAAAACAGCAGTCACAGAAGTTGGACAGACAAATTTAAGTATTCACGAGGTAACTATAAGAAACTGTTGTTACAGAATAAATACTGAAATTGATTCATAAATTAAGAAAGTACAAAAATGTACAATAGGACGCAGAAATACATCAATTGAGTCACTTATGTGTGCAACAGTAAAGCAGAGAAGGCAAAGTGAAATGATGCGAAAGTAATTCCACTGTTGAAGCCAGAGGAATGAGCTGACATGTAAGAGTACATCAAGGCTTCTATGTGGGGTAGGATCTGTTTGATGACATGACAGAAGAAGAGTTAGAACACACAGGTGATACAATGAAAATTAGGAGTTGAACAAATTATTGGGAGACCGGCAATCAAATAATGCTGGAGGCACACAAAGTAATGTTTGAAGTCCTAAAGACCCTAGTGGAGGAGGGGGTGAAGCAGGTGGGGAGGGGATTTTACTTTTGGAACACAGAATTATATGAAAGTCAATTACATATTGTGATAAACCAGAAAAGAGAATTTAAGTATTTGGCCTCTGGTTCTACGGAGGAATGATGAAAATTCAGTGGACTGATGTAAGAAATGAAGAGTTTCACCACAGGAACAGTGACAAGAAGGGACATGCATTAAGAGACCAACAAGTAACTTCCATCATACTTTAGGGAGTTACAGAGGTAATAATTTCAGGAAATGGCAGAGATTGGAATATGTCTAGAAAATAACTGGGTGTAATAGTGTGAGGTGAAGTAGTTGGATAGAGGAGTTCACAGTGGGCCACATCAAACCAGTCAGGAGACTGCTAAAGCATCAGTATTCCTCATGAACTCACGTACAACAAATTTGATAAGAGAAAACTTTCACTTTAAATTTTTAGGTAGAATATCTAACATTTTATTCAGTTGTCTAAAATATGATCAAGGAAGAATCCACATTTATATGGCATCCTATTATACAATATATTGCTTTATGTGTAATTCTCTCATAGTCACTTTACTTAATTAGACTACACTCCATTACACTTTTTTCACTTCTGTTGCTCATCTTATGATCTCTCAAAGACACTATCCACTGTGTTGAACTGCTCTTCCAAGTCATTTGCCATCTGACAATTCACAGACAAAGTTTTCCTTTCATCTTTTTTAACTTCTTTGTTCAATGTACAGACTGAGTAGCATTGTTAGTAAGCTCCAGTCTTTTCTCCCTTTCTTAATACTATTCCCCTTATGCGTCTTTCAGTACTTAACTGCTGTGTGGCATCCATACAATTTCTGAACAACTTTTCTCTCCATGTACAGAATGTCAAACTGAACACCTATTAACCATCTAAATTTCCAAATTGCTTTGTTATTGAGGAAACAGTTTTGGTGATATATTATGCTGTCTTCAGGCCCCCTGCCCAATGTGTTTGAAGTTTTCCCATCTCTGGCCCAGTCACAATAGGGGCCAGTATTAAATGACTGGCATCTAGATTTTTGATACAATGCGCACTTCAAACATCACCTGCTGACTGCTCAGTTGTCCGTATAAAACCGTCTGTACTGAAAAGCCAAGGTCCCACAACCATCTGTGAGAAGATGGGTCATTTGAGCAAAATACGTCCATCTTGTGTGTTATGTATATGCCATTCTTTATGTGGCTAGTTATCGAAATAGCACTTTAATGCCTACTTATTTTCCTTCACTGCAGTATATTTGTCCTATTCTCTGAGTAGCGAGTCATGTTTGTCAGTAAATATATCTATTTAAAATTGGACCTCTCCCTACCACCTACAGCTCCGTAAAATATTCTGCATGCCTCCATTAGTGTGATGAAAGCCTTCAAGACAAGCACCTTAAACTAGACTGACTTCAGTACTGTCCACATTACTTTTATCATATTCTAAAGGTGCTCTGTCTGGCCAACATTTTACAGTACATGCCCTGTGTGTTTAAACTATTCATCACATCTTTTCCTCATTTCTGTAATTAACCTATTGTCTAACTAGGCCGACACAGAAAACAACCTGCAGATGAATGTCACCGATTCTTGTTTTCTAAGGAGTTAACCTACCTCATTTTTAACTATCTTCACTTTGCAAATGGAGGTTTTTTCTTTTTATTTGTGTTATGCAGTTTCTCTGATGTCTGACTTTTAGTTGGCTGTTCTAAATTTTTAGAATGGATGAATTACTGGGCTGCAGGTTTGATTATACACTTACATGGATGTCATACTTATGACCTGATTCACAATTCCTTTTGTGATATGTATTTTAATTTACATTAATGTAGACTGGGCAACAGACCATACTTCCTTGTCTCTCCCAATTCTACATAACTAGGTCTGTGATCCCAACTTTATTTTGTATGCATACTACCTGTATCTGCTAGACTCCTGTATCATAATACATTTTATACTATACATAAGTAGAGAATCAAATGAGCAATGAAAAAAGGTCTTTTATATGGAACACACCTGAGGAACTACTTGTCAAACAAAATTATTCGAGATGAGAAGTTCACAACCAAGTCTGATACTTTCTGAAGGTAGGCTCACCTTGACTATTCATGTCTGGCCACAAAAAATAACTTTTTTGCTGACCTCTTCCATTCACCAGGCAGACCCGACAGCAGTTTGTGTCCTCCAAATGGATCTGGTAGCCCATATTTCATTCCAGCCATAATGACCACTAAACTTCAGATTAAAATGGGTGCCTGGTGCATCTTGTGGGCAGTTTGAATGTGTACAACATCTTAGAACCACAATTGTAAAGAAACTCTCTACAGTACGATATCTGTCACCTAAATCTCTCCTTCGTTTCCTCCACTTCCATGAGATTACCACTCCGTGACATCCCCTGCCACTTTATCATGTGTGTTTCATGTTTGTTATACATCTGAAATAACATACAATTTTTTATTTTTACCATAAAGAAACTCATAACTAAGTAACAGTACACTACTAAAAAGTACCATTAAGCAGAATGTGCCTTTGTCTTATAGCAAATGACAGCAGTGTTTTGGACCAGGTGACACTGCATGCTGCTGGCATTAAAACGAGCAAACATGGCCGTCCGCAGATCCAGTGCATGAAAAACTGGCTAGGTAGTAAGATACTAATTTACACCTCTGTTGATTGTAAACAACTGATAGATATTCAGAGTTATGTCATAGTTTTTACAAAAATTACTCCTCAGCTTGTGAAACAGGAAGATCAAGAAATTTTGCCAAAATATTACGTTGAATTACGTCAATTGAGGCATTACATTGAATTCTGCAGCTGGAAGGAAATTAATAATGTAAGAGTGATATTTCTGGTAATATTGATATTTTTATATCTATATTTTCGTACGGTTGTTACAAGGAAGACATTTACCTGCAACATTCTCTAATTGCTTTCCCTCGAACATAGCTCGTACTAAAGCACTGCCTTCTCGAAATTACAGAGATTGTCTTTACCTTATTTCCACCATAATCTGCACTACTATTGTTCTTTTGGAGCCATAGTAGTGGTACAACCAACTGCCGCGAAATGAGCATTAAGTGACTGTTAGTGCCATAACAAAGGAATTGGATGTAAACTATTTAAGGAAAACAGGCTGTGCGCAGGAATGAAGTAAATCGGTGACTTATTTGGTTTCACCAACAAACAGCGTAAAATGCACTACTTTTTCTACCATTTGTAGTAGAACGACTTGTTTCATTTCAACACCAAACGATACGCTACACTCTTAAATGATCATTCAGTGAAAAAACGAAAATTGACAATTTGCGAACCAGTTTCTTGCCTCGCTATTTCTTGTCAAAAATCTATCATCTTAAACTTAGAAGATAGATCCTGAGAGATTATGCAACAGGCTTTACTGATTCTGTAAGTTTCAGTAACGTGACCAAAGAGATGTCTTCAAAACTGTCACATTCAAAAGCGAGAATCTTGCCAAGATTAATGGAACGACAATTGAAATCTTAAGGACAGAGAGAATGTCCTCAAGAACGAGTCACTGGTTTATAATTTCCTTAAAGGGTTATCTGAGTGCTTTGGCGTTATCTCCGGGAACGAATTGGTCAGGAAACGTTACTGGACCTCCGATTCAAACAAAGATTTTCAGCATGAAGGCTATTGCAGGAAAGTAAGCGTTGGTTGTTCAACAAGAACACAGCTCATTTCTGAACCATTTTCCACTGTAATGCCAGAGCAACTTGGAATGAGTTTGGTGAAACCAAGGAAGGCACCACGTGCAAAGTGTGGCAATTGTAGACTGATAAATATGCGGAGGGATATTTGCCTAGAAACAGCGATCCCGCGAACTGTTGAGAAACAAGAAAAATTGCAGTGGCCGACGCTGTATTAATTTGTTCCAAAAGTTTTATGCATCAGAGCAAGATCAGTGCCCTGTTAACGAATATTTTTAAAAGCACGACAAATATCCACTGAGAAGAGAGACGTCGTCTAAAGAGGGTCAGATTTTATTTATAAATTCCTTTTTGAATACACATATGGTAATACTGACTAAATGAAATCAGAAACACTAATTACAGTTTTAATTTATATACTGTATTTTTCCAATTAAAATGTCAAAATATAAGAAGGATCACTTGATAAATATTTAGTATTATTTTGCAACATTTGTAACTTTTACAGCAGACGATGTTTAAAACTTAAATATCTCACCATTAATAGGGCAGTAACAACTATTACTCCTCTTTGTAAGTTCTTTAGAACTAGGACCAAACCAGATAAAAATACAGGTTTAGTGACCTGAATTAAAAAGGCAATGTGACTTCCTTTCACTTATTTTGTGAGTGGTGAGTCATGAAGTAATCGTTCTTTCCGGTGGTTGACCAGTTCTGATCCGATCTCTGAGAAGAAGTTTTGCCCATCTCTAAATCTGCCGCAGCGATTTGCCTGGCTGGAAGAGTGGGGGAAGTCTAACAGTAGCGAATTACTAGGCGACGGATGCAGTGTTTGTTTCGCGCGCACGGGCAGCAACAGGGTAGTTAATTCTTCTTACCTAATTATTCAAACAGTCACCAGAAATGTCGGCTGACCACTGCTCTGTCTCAGATGAACAGCTTATGGAGTTGATATCCGAACAGCGTATTCTGTGGAACATAGCTAACGCTGAGTTGAAAAACTAAATACAGGAGTTGAATTGGATACAAATATGAATAAAACTGAATGAAACATAAGTAGAACTTTCTTTTATCCAAAGCACTGGGCGTGTTAACCCATTTGTTCGGAGGGGTAGACCAACGTAGTCCGCCCGTTTTCGACTGGTCAGCAACACGCTGCAATGATGGAATCCAGACACGCCCTGCGATCTTTCTCAGAAACGACTTTATAGAAAACATTCGGCAAAAAAATTTCTTCTTTACTAGATCTCTCTGATTATGCTAGTATTCCACTAATGGTCATAGTTATTGTCATATTTACGTGGAATCAAGACACTGCGCGAAATTCGAAGAGTTTGCAATGAAAATTGTGTGTTTATTGAATATTACATTATGTTACTGCACATGGAATTTACCTAATGCACTCAACTTTTCTTTAGACTTGAGCGGACGTCTGTCACCAATCTTGAGGAAATTTATCTGACGCAGCACACTCATTTGGTATCGCGCCGCGCCAGCGATAAAGCCGGAGTGAAATATCCACAACATTACCCATATTTCATAAACGGTTTGAGATATCTAAACGAGATTTTGGCAAATTACACAGAATTTTGCCTTACGATTATCATGCAAAACATTGCCATGTTGTTCCACTAACTACAGACTTTTCGATGAAAAAGTCATTTTGTAGGGCTGGTGAAACGACAGATGCTACGGATGTTGTGCAACTTTAGTGGAGACGTTACATGTTTTGTACTTAGGATGTGTTTTTCCATAAGCTACTGACCTTGCTTTTCCTCAGTTCGTAACTTCATGAACTTACTAAGCCACTGTTTCAGAATTCTCTCGCAGTCATGTCTGTGTAACATGTTAGAGGGATGATATTGTTTAAAGAAGCTAATTTCATCATCGAAACCAGTTAAATGTGATGGTTTTACTCAATATTCGCCACTCATGGCGTTTCTCTGAACGTTACGTACGATCAAACCAGGCTGCATTTTCGGCGAAGTTATTTTTAGGTACTAACCAAAGCATGTGACAGATCTTATTGAACGGTCACCTATCGAGTTTGTGGAGGGGCCCCACTTCGTATGTAAGCGTAGGTTTCAGATCAGAACGGCACTTCCCCTACAGCGCCTGCCCTTAACCACCACTACTGCTGTCTTCACACGTGCCCTGCCATATGCAATCTACCGGCCACTGTATTCTGCGTGGACTAGCGAGCCTTTAACCAGTTATTTTGGGTTGAGCGTTTTGTGGGCAATACTATGAACGACGATTAAAATTCAGTCTGTTGAAATCTGAACTTTCTTCTCATAGTCAATCTGTAAGGGTCTACGGATTGTGCGCAGCCGCACGGTACGTAACATGTGCCCGCCAGCCGATCTATTTGGAATGCTGACAGTTCGCTTTGTCAGTAGACGCGCATCCGGCCGCAGTGAGACGCGGAGTACGCCACTGGCCGCTGTCTGTCCACAGCGCGTGGTATTAACTAGCGCGGCCTCAGCATGGAGCCTTTCGATATGACCGCATTAGCCACTGTTAGGATGTCTGACACAGTGACGATGTGTACGCGTAGCGTGCGTGTTTTATAATCCGCCTTCACTAATAGAACTGTTTAATCTTCCTTCTCGGTGTTCGCATATTGCTGTACCCCAAGGATCGACCGCTTACAAATCCTGACAACTATTTCGTCTAATTATCATCTTGGGCAACAACACAAACTACCTCCCTTATAGAAGTGGCAGCATGGGGATAATTATGTAAAATCTACAGTTCTGAAGATGGGCAGCACAACGTGAACTTCGAGGAGCAGCAGCTACATGAACATCTTTCAACTACGAGGGGACATCCAACGCTGGAACTCGGGTTCGTCTACTCCAGTTTGGCTAGAATACGAACGGCAGTGATCTATTTTTATTCTACATTTGAGTGACTAATTGGCGTTAAGTTCGACGAAATGTCGCAATCCAGTCAGAGTAACATTGTCGATCTACAAACACATTATGAACTGCAAGAGAAGATTCGGCAGTTAAAAGCAGAAAGAAGCGAGGGTAACATTCCGAGACACTTGACAAATGATAGTTCATGCAGTACAGGTAGAACTACAATGAATTTATTATTGCCATCAGCATCAGTGTTTAGCGGGAAACCCGAAGATGATGTGAAGTTTTTTTCGGAAACTTGAAGGTGCCGCCCTGTTAGGATCATCGACAGATTCCGGTAAGCCAGTGGTTGCCAAATTGAGAATTCAGGGAGCAGCACAAGATTTCATTAGCACAGAGCCTACTTGAGTGAAAACAGAAGATTACAATGAGTTTAGAACGACTGTTGTTCAGAGATTTAAACGTAAAAGCGCTATCAGTTTTTACAGAGAGCAGATTTGCAGTCTGCGAATGCGACGAGACGAATCTATCGAGCAGTTTGCCGACGAATTCGAAACAGCAACGCTCTAACGTACGAGTTAGAAGATGAAAATCGCATTCAGTTGTTCAAAGCTGACCAGAGAGACTTGGACACATTCATTTATGGGTAAGCAAAGCTGTTAGATTGGCACGATGTAAAACGTTTCAGGAAGCAGTAGAATGAGCTGTTGATTTCATTGAAGCACTAAGACGACCGAATGAGGTGCAGAACCAAGAATGCAGTTTTCAACACAGCAATACAATGCTACAAATGCAATAAGCTGGGTCACAAGCGTAATGATTGTAAAGAGAATGGAATCTGCTATCATTGCGGGATGAAGGGTCAGGTTTCGAGAGATTGTCGCAACAAGAAGGAAGGTAATGCGAAGAACAATCTGCGAGATGTTTAAACGAGTACGAGGATATACGGGCCACCACTCCGTCCGCCCCTTGCCAGAGAGTAACTCCTGTTAGTTCCAGCAAAAATCAGGCCGAAAATGACTTCGATGTTTTTCCCGCGATATACAGCACCTATCACGAACTACTTATTGACACAGGACCACAGACAATTAGGTGTGGCATAGATGAACGGGACAAATTGAAACTGCCGCTATTAAAAGTGCGAAGGTTAAACGGAGGGAAACTACGTAACTATGGAGAAGCTGACGCAGGATATTTATATTTTTTTTTTTTTTTTTGTGGGTTTAAGGGTGCTCAACTACTGAGGTCATTAGCGCACAGTCACAATTGTTAGAGCACATAGAATCTAGTAAAACTCAAGGGGGGACCACAAAATTCTTACAAAGATGCAGATAAAATAAGTGAAGGAGTTAGATGTCTTTGGACAAGCCAGTCAAAGTAATGAAACGAAGAACACGAGCAGCTGCTCGAGCGTCATCAGCTAAAACATCCGGTAAAGTAGATGGCAGGGACAGGACAACACGAAATTGACTAAAACGGGGACACGACAATAAAACATGGAGCACTGTTAATGCCTGACCACAAGGGCACTGTGGTGCTGGGTCACCGGAGAGCAGGTAGCGGTGGCTAAACCGGCAATGCCCAATCCACAACCTGGTCAGAAGGACCTCCTCTCGCCGAGATGGTCGGGAGGAGGTTGTCCAAGCAGTTGGGAGCGGTTTTACTGCCCGGAGCTTGTTTCCTTGGAGGGATGACCAAGCATCCCACCACAACGACACAAGCCGCTTACATACATCCCCACGAACGTCAGATGAAGGGACACAATGGGAAGCTGGCCGAGGCAGGAGGACTGCAGCCTTGGCTGCAGCATCCGCAACCTCATTCCCAGGCACTCCTACATGTCCGGGAACCCACAGAAAGCTGACAGGAGAACCGTTATCAGCGAAAGAATGGAGGGACTGCTGTATCCGTTGAATCAAGGGATGGACCGGATAGGGAGCTCCAAGGCTCTGAAGAGCACTGAGTGAGTCAGAGCAGAGTACATACGATGAATGGCGGTGGCGGCGGGCATACTGAACGGCCTGATGGAGAGCAAAAAGCTCGGCCGTAAAGCTCGAACATTGGTCGAGGACCCGGTATTTAAAGGTGGCGGCCCCAACGACAAAGGCACAGCCGACACCATCGTCAGTTTTGGAGCCATCGGTGTAAATAAAGGTGTGACCGGCAAGTCGAGCACGAAGTTCGACAAACCATGAGCAATACACATCAGCCGGAGTACCCTCCTTCAGGAGTGAGCTGAGGTCGAGATAAATATGAACAGGAGCCTGGAGCCAAGGTGGTGTCGGGCTCTCACCCTCTCTGAAGGTGGTAGGGAGGGCAAAATCCAACTGTCGAAGCAGGCGACGGAAGCGGACTCCGGGGAGCAGCAGGGCAGACACATACAACCCGTACTGACGGTCGAGAGAATCGGCGAAGAAGGACTGGTAAGAGGGGTGGTTGGGCATAGACAACAGCCGGCAGGCATACCGACACAGCAGTACGTCGCGCCGGTAGGTCAATGGTAATTCGGCAGCTTCAGCATAAAGACTCTCGACAGGACTAGTGTAGAAGGCTCCGGTCGCAAGACGTATCCCCCGATGGTGGATGGAGTTGAGCCGGCGTAAGAGGGATGGCCGAGCGGACGAGTAGACGAAGCTCCCATAATCCAGCTTCGATCGGACTATGGACCGATACAAGCGAAGCAGGACAGTGCGATCCGCACCCCAAGATGAACTGCTAAGAACTCTGAGGACATTAAGGGAACGTTTTTTTTTTGTTTGTGGTTTTAGGGCGCTAAACTTCTATGGTCATTAGCGCCCAGCCCGTGACGTAGAAAACAGGAAAAAAACGAAATTTAAAATCAGCAGCAATGGGGACAAAGTCATAAAATTTGAGAAACTAAAGGCAGAAGGAATGCTTAAAAATCCACTATAGAAAGGGGTTGGTTGTCCCCCAAAAAATGCTTCAAATGACTGACGTCAGTTCACTGTCACTAATAAACTGTAGAACGCGGTCAGCTGAGCGCGTGTCATCTGCTAGAATCAACGATAGATCAGGCGATAGCTGTAGACGGGAGCGTAACGGATTAAAATAGGGGCATTCAATTAAAAGGTGTCTGACCATCCACAGCTGAGAGCAGTGGGGACAGAGTGGGGGAGGATCACCACTTAAAAGATGTCGATGACTAAAAAGACAGTGCCCTATCCGGAGTCTAGCTAAAATTACCTCCTCCCGACGACGCGTTCGGGAGGAAGAGGTCCAAGCGCAAGGAAGGGCTTTCACTTCCCGCAATTATTATGGGGAAGTGTTGACCAATGCGCATGCCATAAATGTGCAACTTAGCGACATAAACCGTTCCATAGATCGGTAAACGGAAGAGACTGAATAGCTGGCCGAGGCAGAGGGACTGCAGCCGTGGCCGCTATATCGGCCGCCTCATTCCCACAGGTACCAGCGTGTCCCGGGAGCCAGAGGAACGCCACTGAGACGCCCCCCAGGTAGAGCAAGCACAGACAGTCCTGAATCCGGTGGACCAGAGGGTGCACAGGGTAAAGAGCTTGGAGACTGAGGAGAGAGCTGAGAGAATCCGAGCAGATAAAGTACTGTATCCGCTGGTGGCGGCGGATGTAGTGGACAGCCTAGAGAACAGCATAAAGCTCCGCAGTATAAACCGAACACTGGTCGGGAAGCCGAAAGTGATTTGGGGTGTCGCCAACAATATAGGCACTCCCTACACCTAACGATGTTTTCGAGCCATCGGTGTAAATAAATGTGGCTTCCGTCATTTGTGCACATAGAGCAGCAAATTCCCGATGGTAAACAAGTGTAGGGGTACCATCCTTGGGAAATTGACATAGGTCTCTGAGCAAGTCGATCCGGGGACGGAGCCAAGGCGGAGCTGTACCCCAAGTTGTGAAGAAGGTTTTAGGAAAGCAGAAGGAAAGAGAATGGAGCAGTTGACTGAAGCGGACTCCCGGGGGTAGTAGGGAGGAGGAGCGGCCTGCATACCCGACATCAAAGGAGGCGTCGAAAAAAGGTCATGGGCTGGATTAGCAGGCATGGAAGACAGATGGCTAGCATAACGACTCAGAAGGACTGCCCGCCGATTGGACAGCGGAGGTTCAGCAGTCTCAGCATAAAGGCTTTCCACAGGGCTGGTGTAAAAAGCTCCAGACACTAAATGTAATCCACGATGGTGGATAGAGTCGAGACGCCGACGAATAGACGGCCGAGCAGAGGAGTAGACTATGCTTCCATAATCCAATTTCGAGCGCACTAAGGCGCGATAGAGGCGGAGAAGGACCACTCGGTCCGCTCCCCAAGAGGTACCATTCAGGACACGGAGGGTGTTAAGGGAACGCAGACAGCGAGCCGAAAGATAGGAAACGTGGGAGGACCAGCACAGTTTTCTGTCAAACATAAGACCCAAGAATTTAGCGACGTCGGAAAACGGAAGGTTGACAGGACCTAGATGTAAGGAGGGCGGAAGAAACTCCTTACGTCGCCAAAAATTAACACAAACGGTCTTACTGGGTGAGAAACGGAAGCCGGTTTCGATGCTCCACGAGTGGAGGCGATCGAGACATCCTTGAAGACGTCTTTCAAGAAGGCTGGTCCGTTGAGAGCTGTAGAAGATCGCAAAATCGTCCACAAAGAGGGAGCCCGAGACATCAGGAAGGAGACAATCCATAATTGCATTAATGGCGATGGCAAACAGTACAACACTCAGCACGGAGCCCTGGGGTACCCCGTTTTCTTGGGAGAAAGTACGGGAGAGAGTAGTGTTCATCCGCACCCTAAATGTGCGCTCAGCCATAAATTCGCGAAGAAAAAGGGTCAGCCGGCCTCGAAAGCCCCAAGAGAACAGTGTGCGGAGGATGCCTGTCCTCCAACAGGTATCGTATGCTCTCTCCAGATCAAAAAATATTGCTACCGTTTGGCGTTTCCGGAGAAAATTGTTCATGATATAAGTGGAGAGAGCAACAAGATGGTCAACGGCAGAACGATGCTTTCGGAATCCGCATTGGGCTGGTGTTAAAAGACTGTGGGATTCCAGCCACCAAGCTAAACGGTAATTCATCATACGCTCCAAAACCTTACAGACACTACTCGTGTGAGAACTGGGTCGATAGCTAGAGGGGAGATGTTTGTCCTTTCCAGGTTTCGGAACGGGAACGACAATAGCTTCCCGCCATCGCCTGGGAAAGGTACTGTCGGTCCAAATTCGATTATAAAGGCGAAGGAGGTAACTCAGGCTATGGGTTGATTAATGCAGCAACATTTGGACATGGATACCATCCGGTCCTGGGGCGGAGGAGCGAGAAGAAGAGAGTGCATGTTGGAGTTCGCGCATGGAGAAAACAGTAGTGTAGCTTTCGCGATTTTGAGAGGAGAAAGCAAGATGTCGCACTTCCGCTGCACGTTTCTTCGGCAGAAACGCTGGCGGGTAATTTGAAGAGCTCGAAATCTCAGCAAAGTGCTGACCCAATGAGTTAGAAATTGCGACGGGGTCCACTAAGGTATCATGTGCGACAGTGAGCCCAGAGACCGGGGAGAAAATAGGCGCGCCTGAGAACCGTCGAAGCCGACTCCAAACTTCCGAGGAGGGAGTGAAGGTGTTAAATGAGCTAATAAAGAATTTCCAGCTTGCCTTCTTGCTATCGTGGATGACGTGACGGCATCGCGCACGGAGCTGCTTATATCGGATACAGTTGGCCAAAGTTGGGTGGTGACGGAAAATGCGAAGAGCACGTCGCCACTCACGTATTGCGTCACGGCATGCCTCGTTCCACCAAGGAACTGGGGGGCGCCAGGGCAATTCGGAGGTGCGTGGTATTGAACGTTCCGCAGTTGTGAGAATAACGTCGGTAAAATGTGTGACCTCATCGTCGACGCTGGGAAAGCGACGGTCATCGAATGTCGCTAGAGACGAAAAAAGTGTCCAATCGGCTTGGGCAAACTTCCAGCGTTGCGAGCGCATATATGGCAGTTGAGGCTGCAGTCGAAGAACACATGGAAAGTGGTCACTCGAGTGTGTATCATCAAGGGCGAACCATTCGAAGCGCCGAGCTAGCGGAACAGTACCAACTGCAAGGTCCAAATGAGATAAATTTGCCGTGGAGGCAGACAAAAATGTGGGGACCCCAGTGTTGAGGCAGACTAGATCCGCTTGGTGGAAGACGTCTAGCAATAGTGAGCCACGTGGACAAGGATGTGGAGATCCCCAAAGCGGGTGGTGGGCATTTAAGTCCCCAACCAGCAAATAGGGGGGTGGAAGCTGATCAAGAAGATGAAGGAGATCAGCTCGTGCCATTGGTGTAGACGATGGAATGTATACCGTACAAAGAGAGAACGTGTATCCAGAAAGGGAAAAACGGACGGCGACAGCTTGGAAGGAAGTGTTTAAGGGGATTGGGTGATAATGGAGAGTATCATGGAGCAGAATCATGAGTCCTCCATGGGCTGGAGTGCCTTCAACAGAGGGGAGGTCATATCGGACGGACTGAAAATGAGGGAGAACAAAGCGGTCATGGGGACGCAGTTTTGTTTCCTGAAGACAGAAGATGACCGGCGAGTAGGATCGTAAGAGGATCTACAATTCATCCCGATTGGCGCGAATGCCGCGGATATTCCAGTGGATAATGGACATAGGATGAACAGAAAATGGAGGAACGTAACCAAGGGTGCTGTCAACTAAACGACTGCTCAGAGCTTGCGACCGACAGCATGGAATGGCATTCAGTCAAAGGCAGAAGATCCTGATCCATAGGTTGGTCAGGAGCAGCTCCTGCCACCAACGATCGGCCAGTTGACGGGCCACCAGCAGTGCGCCTTAGCGACACAGAAGATGGCCGAGGGCGATTTCCGCCAGGTGGTGCTGTAGATGGGACACGCCTTGGCGGAGAAGGAGAGGAACTGTGTTTCTTCGTAGCCTTCTTGGAGGTATGATGTTTAGATGAAGGAGGAACCGATGGTTGTGAAGTTGCAGTACTTAAAAACTCATCACGAAAATGCTCTTTTTTCGAAGACTTGGCGTCTGACTTTTGGGCTCGAGATTTAGCAGAACCCGACGAAGGGTGAGCCATAGAGTGGGCAGGCGAAAGTGGTGAGGTTGAACGGGCGATCTTTGTGCTGGCCGATCTGACGACCGTGGTACTAAATGTGAGGTCGCAAGTCTGCATGGCTGCCTCCTTTGTTGGCCGAGGAGAAGCAAGGACAGTGCTGTATTTTCCTTTCTGAGGCACGGTGGGCTGTCGACTGGCGAGTAACTTTCGAGCAGCAAAGGTAGACACCTTTTCCTTCACTCTTATTTCCTGAATCAGCTTTTCGTCCTTAAAAACGGGGCAATCTCGAGAGGAAGCAGCGTGGTCACCCATACAGTTGATGCAGCGAGGGGATGGAGGTGGACAAGCACCCTCATGGGCATCCTTGCCACACGTAACACATTTGGCCGGATTGGAACAGGACTGGCTGGTGTGATTGAACCGCTGACATCGATAGCAACGCGTAGGGTTTGGGACATAAGGGCGAACGGAAATTATCTCATAGCCTGCTTTGATTTTTGATGGGAGTTGAACTTTGTCAAATGTCAAGAAGACAGTGCGGGTTGGAATGATGTTCGAGTCAACCCTTTTCATAACCCGATGTACAGCCGTGACGCCCTGGTCAGACAGGTAGTGCTGAATTTCTTCGTCAGACAATCCATCGAAGGAGCGTGTATAAACGACTCCACACGAGGCATTTAAAGTGCGGTGCGCTTGAACACGGACAGGGAAGGTGTGGAGCAGTGATGTATGCAGCAATTTTTGTGCCTGGAGGGCACTGACTGTTTCTAACAACAAGGTGCCATTCCGTAATCTGGAACAAGACTTTACAGGACCTGCAATTGCGTCGACACCTTTCTGAATAATGAAAGGGTTGACCGTGGAAAAGTCGTGACCTTCGTCAGACCGAGAAACAACAAGGAACTGTGGCAACGATGGAAGAACTGACTGTGGCTGAGACTCAGTGAACTTACGTTTGTGAGCAGACATAGTGGAAGGTGAGGAAACCATTGCGGAAGAATCCCCCATGATTACCGGCGTCTCCGATGGCGCGCTCCTCCCTTGTGGGGGCCCTCACCGAGGGCACACCCGCCTTAGGTGATTGTTCACACCTCAGGTCACACCTCCCGACAAACGGATGGAGGGACCAATCGGCACTTTCGGAAGGTATCAGCTCGGGTAATCACCCCTCCCTGGGCCTGGCCGTTACCAGGGGGTAAGTACGTGTCCTACCTTTCTACCCGGGGCGGGGAATTACGCGTTACCCCGTCACCGGCTACGCATGGAAGTGCGTGGGTCGGCCTTCAGACACGCACAGGGAGGAAAAAAGAGAAAGGGAAAGGAAAGAAGAGGGGGTCTCGAACGCCGCAGCGGAGAAAAGGGCAAGGAGAAGAGGTAAGGAAAAGAGAAGGACAGAGGAAGGACGAGGACTTGCAAGTGTAAAAGCAAGGAATTTGGAACAGTTTCGAGCGTTCGTCTCCTGACGTAGGCACAAACCATACTCCCAGAGGGAGAGAAAGGGAAGGAAAGAGCCAGAGGTGAGGGGGGGGGGCGAAGATGGGGGACGGGGAGGGATGCGGAAAGGGAAGGGAAGGTATGCAGCCCGGAAAGGAAGGAGGGCCACATTAGCTCGGGGTCCCGTGCTCGCTACGCACGTGTCCACAAAAGAATTGTGGACCCCCTGGGGGGATTAAGGGAACGTGTATAACGGCCCGCCAAATAAGAGACATGTGGAGACCAACACAGTTTCCTGTCCAACGTGAGCCCTAGAAACTTAGTTGTTTCCACGAATGGGAGAACAATGGGACCAAGATGTAAGGATGGCGGAAGGAACGCTTTATATTGCCAAAAGTTGATACAAACTGTCTTCTCTTCAGAGAACCGGAAGCCATTTGCCACGCTCCACGAGTAGAGACTGTCTAGACAACGCTGAAGGCAGCGCTCCAGGAGGCATGTTCTCTGGGCACTGCAGTAGATCGCGAAGTCATTGACAAAGAGAGAGCCTGAGACATTAGGTGGAATGCAATCCGTAATTGGATTGATCGCGATGGCAAAAAGGGCTACGCTCAAGACGGAGCCCTAAGGCACTCCGTTCTCCTGGAGGAAGACGTCGGACAATACAGAACCCACACGTACCCTAAATTTTCGATCCGTTAAAAAGGAATCAATAAAAAGGATCAGGCGACCGCGTAGGCCCCACCTGTGCATAGTGCGGAGGATACCTCCTGTCCAACAGGTATCATAAGCCTTCTCCAAGTCGAAGAACACGGCTACCGTTTGGCGCCTTCGCAAAAAGTTGGTCATGATGAATGTCGACAACGTCACAATGTGGTCAACAGCAGAGCGGCGGCGACGAAAGCCGCATTGGACATTAGTAAGTAGTCGTCGAGATTCAAGAATCCAGACTAACCGAGCATTAACCATGCACTCCATCACCTTACAGACACAGCTTGTAAGAGAAATGGGGCGATAACTAGAAGGAAGGTGTCTATCGTTCCCGGGTTTGGGTATAGGTACAACGACGGCGTCACACCAACGCATGGGGACCTGACCTTCGGTCCAGACGCGATTGTAGGTACGAAGAAGGAAGCTTTTTCCCGCCGGAGAAAGGTGTGCCAGCATCTGAACGTGAATGGCATCTGGTCCCAGAGCAGAGGACCGGGACAGTGCAAGCGCACGTTCGAGTTCCCGCATAGTAAAGGGGGCATTATAAGTTTCCAGATTCAGCGAGTGGATGGAAGGTCGCTGAGCCTCTTCTGCCTCTTTCCTGGGAAGGAAGGCAGGGTGGTAATGGGCGGAGCTTGAAACCTCCGCGAAAAAGCGGCCAAAGGCGTTGGAGACAGCCACAGGATCAACAAGGGCCTCATTACCTGAGGTCAGGCCAGGTACCGAGGAGTGGGCCTTAATGCCCGACAGCCGGCGCAGGCCACCCCAAACGACGGAAGAGGGAGTAAAACTGTTAAAGGAGCTGGTGAAAGAGGCCCAACAAGCTTTTTTGCTGTCTTTGATGACTCTACGACATTGCGCTCGGAGTAGTTTGTATTCAATACAATTCGCCAACGTAGGATGGCGGCGAAAGGTGCGTAAAGCACGTCGTCGAGCACGGATAGCGTCTCTACAAGCCTCATTCCACCAAGGGACGGAAACGCGACGTGAAGAAGAAGTAGTACGAGGAATGGAACGTTCGGCAGCATGGATGATAACAGCCGTGAGGTGTTCGACTTGACTGTCGCTGCTGAGAAAATCGTGGTCCGGAAAGGTCGCCAGGGAGGAGTAAAGTCCCCAGTCAGCTTTCGGTATGTTCCAGCTCGAAGGACGTGGGGATGGGATGTGGTGCAGAAGACGAACGGCACAGGGGAAGTGGTCACTCGAATATGTGGCAGAAAGGACATACCACTCGAACTGACGGACAAGAGTGGTAGAACAGACGCAGGATTAATTCGTGGCCAAGGCCAAGATGAAGGTGAAAATAAAGATAAATACCCAGCAAGGGTGCAAGCAGTTTCAAATAACGAAACGCGTTATGACGGTGTACTTTAATTCGATTTCTTGTCCGCTAGCGAGGCAGGGATATTTGTCGCAGAAAGGAAGATCAGACTAGGCCATAGCAACAACCACCCAGAAAATCGCTCTTCAGATCGCACTCAAACGAGCAGCAATATTGACGTCATGGGAATGGACCACCCAAACGATGCATCAGCTCACAGTCTGGGTCCATGTTCAGATTGATCAGCCTCAGCAAATTCCCAATGGAGCAGGAAAGACCATCTACGTTCAGTTACCCCGATGCAACGAACTAACTTTGTTATTAATTGAGCGATCCGAGAAGACTGAGTAACTAGATAGAATGCATTGTCAGTTGCTAGAAGTGTAGGTGAGAGAATGTCGCTAAAGTCCTGGTTACAATAGCGAATATGAGCAATGAGGATGTTTTTTGCCAGGAGGAACAAAAGTTGCTGAAGAGTCGAGCGTAAGTAAAAGTGATGTAATACAGATCCCAGATGAGGTAACAAACGTTGCAGTTATAAACACATTTTTGTAACATTACTGCAAAATTGCAACGAGGAGACGAAGTTAATATTGAACTGAAGTGCAAGATTTGGGAGAAGATACATTTGACAGCTGATGAACAGAAGATTTTAGCACCTGTTTTGTTGGAGTTTGCAAATTTATTCCGAGAACGTGCAAATTTACCTGTCACTCGATTCAGCTTCGTATTCATACAGGGAATGCAGCCTGAATCTCATAGAAACCTTACCAAATACCATTCAGTCAAAGACAGTTGGTAGAAGACATCGGTAAAGAACAATTAGAAGCCGGAATTATAAAACAACGATCCTTCAGACCCACCGTGGTGTTCACCCGTTGTAATTGTAAAGAAGAAATCAATTTCTGGAGAACAGCAGTTGCGTTTTTGTGTTGATTACCGTTCTTTGAATGCTGTGACCACACCCGACGTTTACCCCTTAACCGGAATCTACAGGCTAGAGCCCATGAGTGGGCCTTGTGAATAGCTCCCTGGAGGCGCCGCTCGGCAAAAGTAGTACTAGAGCAGCAGTACGAAATGAAGTCGTCTGCACACAGAGAAGGTGAGCCGGAGCGCCGAACAGCTGCTGTTAGACTAGAATGGCCACTAAGATTCGAGAGACAAGACAGAAATACAGGGACTATTCTCCTGGGTATGGATGGAACTATGAGAGGCACCAACTTGGACATGGAAAGTACAGAGCGACAGCAAGTTTTGGATCAAAATTGGGAGTGGGCCCCGGAGACGCCACTCATATAATGTGCTAAGCATGTGATATTGCCAGGTTGTGTCGTACGCTTTATGTAAGTCAAAAACGACGGCAACCAGGTGTTGCCGTTTGGAAAAGGCTGTTTGCACGGCAGACTCCATGGACAGAATATCATCAGTGGTAGAGCGACCCTGGCAGAAGCCACACTGACTTGGAGCCAGCAAGCCACATGACTCCAGTACCCAACCCAACCACTGACATACCATACATTCCAGCAGCTTACAAAGAACGTTTGTGAGCTGATGGGCCGATAGCTATCTACATCAAGCGGGTTTTTACCGGGTTTGAGCACCGGAATGATTGTGATTTCCCGCCATTGCGATGGAAAGGTGCCATTGCGCCAGATTCAGTTGAATATAGCGAGGAGAAGTCGCCTATAGTCAGAAGAGATTTGTTTAATCATCTGACTATGGCTCTGATCCGGCCCAGGAGCTGTGTCAGGGCAATGTGCAAGAGCACTGGGGAGCTCCCACTCTGTAAATGGCGTGTTACAGGATTCACTGTGGCATGTAGTGAACGAGAGAACATTCTCTTCCAGCCGCCGTTTGAAAGTGCAAAAAGCTAGGGCGTAATTCTCCGACACAGAGGCTTCAGCAAAATGCTCAGCAATCGCATTTGCGTCGGTTAATAATACGCCATTTTTGGTAACACTGAACATCTGTTGCGATCTGGTACCCGAAAAGACGTTTGATCTTTGCACAGACTTGGGAAGGTGACATGGCACCCATTGGTCGAGACTTATCTCTCCCAACACTCCTGCTTCATTTGGTAAGTTGCCGAACGAGGGCACAGAGCTGTTGTAGAGGCTATGAGGTCCTCCAGGGAAGCGTGCTGCTCATGCCACTGTAGAGCTCGCCGACGCTCCTTAACTGCTTCAGCGACTTCTGACTACCACCAATGGACTGCCCTACACCTCTGGCACCCTGAAGAGCGAGGGTCCACGTTTTCTGCCACAGAAACAATTTTAATCACCTGCCCAAACATCAGATCGATGTTACCATGTGCGGCAGAGTCAATGGTAACAGCAGAGGTTAAATTTTCCCAGTGTGCCTTGTTTAAAGCCCATCTGGGCCGGCGTCTGTATGCCTGATGCTGGGGCAGTCACAGGAAGATGTGAATGTGGTCACTACCATACAGATATGTTCTCTCATCATCAGATTACAGAAGGACAGGGAAGGAAGTCGGCAGTGCCCTTTCAAAGAAACCATCCTGGCATTTGCCTGGAGCTATTTAGGGAAATCACGGAAAACCTAAATCAGGATGGCCAGTCGTGGGATTGGACCGTCGTCCTCCCAAATGCGAGTCCAGTGTGCTAGCCACTGCGCCACCTCGCTCTGTCGTTAAGTGATCACCAGTGGATAAATGGGTAAGTCCTGGGCTGCAAATTGATAATTCAATGGGCGAGTAACTACCTCGAGCCACGTTGAAATGTGTGGCGGCCCCAGTATTTATGAGGTAGAGGTCGAACTGAGACAGTAATGTTTCGATATCTCTGACTCAGTAAGCACACTGTCACCTCAAGGGGTTATGGGCGTTAAAATCTCCCAGAAGTAGGAAGGTTTGGGGAGTCGATCAATCAGTGCAGCTAATACAATCAGAGGTACTGCACCATCTGGAGGAAGATATACACTGCACACAGTTACTTCCTGCATCGTCCTTATTCTGACAGCCACAGCTTCAAGAGGGATTTGAAGGGTCACAGCTTCACTACAGAGTTTAAGACAAACATGAACACCACCTGACACATAGACGCTATAGTTCCTGTAATATCCCTTATAGCCATGTTGGGCAGGGGCCCACATTGCTGGAATCCAGGTTTCCTGGAGAGCAATGCTGATAGCAGGTGTAAAGCTTAACAGTTACTGTAGCTCAGCCAGGCGATGGAAAAAAACTGCCACAGTTCCACTGGAAGATGACGTCATCGTGAGACTGGGAAGGCATGAAACATTCAGTGAGGTAGTTTACGCCTCAGTGTCACCTGCTGCCACCGATTTATTGCCTGAGCAGTCTATATCCATTTTGTCTGAGGGTCTGGCGACATCTAGGTCCTCAGCAGACGCCAAAATCGCCGCTTCATCCTCAGACACAGAGCTTGTAGGTAGTGTTGTAGGTGCCACCACAATTTCCTTGGTCTTAGGGGTTTTCTTTTTGGATTTGTCTCGCTGTTCCTTGGGTTTCCCTGGCTGGGGGACTTCACAGGCTCAAGTCTTTGGATGAGCGTAAAGCCCTATGACCAGCTGCTTTTGGGCTCTTCAGCCATTGACAGGTGTCATCTTTCCCATTAGCAGAAACCTGGGAGGAGTGTGACCCAAATGACTCCTCCCTAGTAAGAGGAACCAAATAAGCCTTGGCTCAGAAGTGGGGACTGAAATCCCTGATGGTTGGGGGGGGGGGGGGGGTTGCTCCTCAAGTAGGTGGTGCAGGGAGGTAAGTGCTCCCACCATCAGGGTGACAGGTGTAGTCTCTTTGTTCTGAGAGGCGACAGGAGTTCGAGGAACTGATAGGGCGACAACTATTCTTGTAGCAGCAGCATATGACATGGTCATAGCCACAGGATGTAGGTGCTCAAATTTTCTCTTACCCTCCGTGTAGGAAAGTCAGTCCAGGGTCTTATATTCCACGATTTTCCTGTTTCTATGTAAAATCCTGCAATCTGGCGAGCAAAGTGAATGGTGCTCTCCACAGTTGACACAGATGGGAAGCAGGGCACATGGTTGTGGACATCCATCCATCCCAATACTCCTTGACAGGTGGGCTGGAAGTACAGTGGGAAGACATGGCTGAACTTCCAGCACTTAGAGCATCACATCAGATGAGGGATATATGGTTTGGCGTCACAGTGGTAGACCGTCACCTTGACCTCCTTGGGCAATGGGTCACCCTCGACAGCCAAGATGAATGCAATGGTGGCAACCCGGTTATCCCTTGGACCCCAATGGATGCGCCAGAGGAAATAAACACCTCGCCACTCTAAATTGGCGCACAGCTCGTCATCAGACTGCAGTAGTATGATGGTAACAAACATCCCCAGCTTGTTGCAAGTGAATAATGCCTGTGACTGGGCAGAGGATGCTGTTTTTATCAAAACTGACCCTAAGCACATTTTGGACAAACCTCCACCTCCACTAAATTACCCTCCAAATGCTCCACAAAAAACTGAGGCTTCATGGACATCAAAGATTCACCATTGACTCTCGTACATACGAGGTACTTGCGCAAGCAAGCTTCACTGCAATCCTTAGCATGGCATTCCTGCCATGGTGTGGCCAGGGAAGGGAACGACTTGGGGGTCATATTTCTTAGCACTGAAGTTTGACTTTGCCCACTGAGACTGCTGGCAGCAGACCACCAGCAAGGGATGACGTACTATGCTTCATGGTGTGTCATCTGCCTTTATGCCACCCACTCTGACAAGGGGTCCTCTCCACAAGCGCCACCCAGCTGCAGCAACGGCCACCTGGCAGGATGGCCATTGCCAGGAGTCCCAATGCCCTACAGTGACGGGCATCTACTCCTTGGCATACATATAGCGTTAATGGCACAGGCAACAGCAGAGCGATTGCCGTTTTGTCAGGGGGCTTCAATAAACAGGGTACATGGCGGCCCCACCACAACAGACGGGCTTCTGTGCTGAATATGAGGTACAATGAAGGCCATGGTCATCATCGGCACAGAAATGGACATTGCATAGTGCATGGTGGGAAACGCACCCAGGAAGGTGTCCTCGCCCAAGAGATGGAGAATGGGTAGGACTGCAATGGGACAATTGCAAAATGGGCTAAAGATCTCAATGCATGAGGGACATGATGCACCATGTAGGGCGCCCTTCCCCAGTTGGTTAGCTCTTCAGGAAAGTTTTGAAAAACTGATGTCAAACCCCATAAGGCACCATCACAAAGGTCGAAATGTGAGACACTCCTTTTAGTCGCCTCCTATGACACGCAGGAATACCTCGGGCCTATTCTAACCCCCAGACCTGCGGGGGTCTTCTCATGTTGCAAAAATTTCTACGAAGTTGCTGCCACAGAAATGGAAGAACAATGCAACGTAGAGGACCATGTCTGGTCAAATTTACAAGTATTCAAACCAGAAGCAGGGCTCTCGCCATTTCAGGAGCTGTTTCCCAGCACTAATGCCTCTTATTGAAGTGGTTCCACTTATAATTGCACCTGATGATCATGCAAAAAAGTAGACGATCAATGGAGGCGGTTGCCAGAGACACAAGCTCTGTATGCTGAATGATTGAATGAATCAGTGAGCCTGGTATGTTTTGCGATCTTCTTCTGAAAACTAAGGATTTTTGTGAGCTGGCTCTTTCTGCTCTGACTGCACTGTGCTTACCTCATGCAAATGCTGGCTATGTGCTATTTTCAGTAAGGTTAATAAGATAAAAACAGACATAAGAAACCGGCTAACTGTGGGAAGTGTGAGAAGGACACTTCATGCTGCAAAGAGCATACGGAAAATGAGTCAATTTTGAACCGACAAAACCTGTACAGCCGTATGACTAGAGAAAAATTATACGGCAACATAAATAAGAATGATGACAGTGGGCTGAGGATGTACCTGATATTTGGAGACTAGAAAATACCACTAAAAATTTCATACTCTTATGCAAATGGGGGTTAGATGGCGCCACAGTTTTGTGATCTATGGTGGTGTCGTGGCCTAAGTCCCACATCTATTGGCAGACAAGGAACGAAAAACGTATCAATGTCACCAAAGATTTGCCAAAGCAACGAAGAGGTTTTTTTCCCCGCCAATGATAGGGGAGTATATTCCCGTCAGCTAACAAAACAGTTAAGTAAAGTGCCTTAAGATCGAATAATATGTACCCATGTAATTTTATAAACTACTATATTATCACCTGATTGTTATATCACGTTGTGAAATTTATTAATGTGCATTCTCATTTAATCCCAGTGTATAATTAGCGTTTGTGAATCCTTCATACTGCCAAGAGTAAAATAAAATTGTAGCCTATCGTAGTTGTTAATCGATATTAAGCGTTCACGCATTCTAGGAAGTTTCTTCTCACTGCCTCTAACCCCTCCTCCTAACCTCCCCACTACCACCCCTCCCCGCCCTAACGGCCGAGAAGAGTAATGCGTCCCGAACTAGGTCTAGAAAATATGGACACAAATATTTTATTTAATTAAAATTTTTTAAATTAACAAGTGTCTGCTATATTGACCCTCATTAATAAATCTTAATTTTGATTGATGGTTAATAAATGTACGAGGTTTCAAAACCAAAGTACAAGACTTTGTAGTTTATGTACAACCCTGGTAACAAGGCCAAAAACGCCAAGAGAAATCTGGGCACAGAAGTGCCTTATGCAAGGAAAGATTCACCTACTTCGTTACATAAACGGATGGGAACCTATGCTTTTCATAATCATGTCAGGACTGTTGAACATCAAACCATTTTAGCGAAAAATACATTCGCAGTAAGTTGGAAGCTGCAAGGAGAAGCTGCTCGTTACATAATGATTTCTAGCCACTTGCTAAGTTAACCGAACCTCAAATACAGTGCTGTTGTATCCCCAATTATCGACTGAAATGATTCACTTTTCTGCAACGCGATTTATACTTGACTGAGTAGGTACAAAACGAAAAAGCAAAATAAAAGACATTGAAATAAACATATTTCCAGTTGTAGAAGAATGGCATTTTTTGTAGGGTAGGCTGAGAATTATGAATTGCGAAAAAGGAGAATCTTAAAACAAATCTCGTAAAATAGAAACACCTCAAAAGTGACTCAGTAGAAATATGCAACTAAGAAACTAGTACATAAATGCATGAATATATTAAACACCTACACATTCAATAAAATGTAATACATAGTAAAGCACCGTTAGGTCTACACTTTTCTGTAAATTTGTTCCACCCTCCTGTCCTTTTTCTGGGTGTAAACGTCGATGGCACGAGGTATGAAATCCTGCCGATTTAAGATTTCACAGTTCCCCCTCTACCGGTACAGCCAAAATCGTAAAGTTTGACGGTGTCATTTGTGTTGTGAAAGTAGGCCTTAACGCTTTTAACGTACTCATGCTTCTTTTGCACGACAGTGGTCGCTGGAATTGCAAGAACCAAAGACAGTAAATATCACACATTTAGAAAACACATTTTTAATCGATTGCTTATAATCCATTTAAGGAGGTCCTCAGGCTCTAGACGCTTATCCTCACCGCTGTAAGTAAATTCAAGTTCTCATTTCAGTTTTTCATTGTCAATAAAGGATATAATTTAAGTAGTTTTTAAACATAACATACAGGGAAATTTTTTGGCCTACTATAACCTGCGAACTTTTTCTCATTTACAAGATGTGCAGAATAGTTTAAGGGGTGTCCTGGGATCCAATACTACTACCGTGTCAATTATTTCTAAAACTAGCCTTCTCAATTTCTGAACACTTCTGTTTCGTTAGAAATAATTTTAACTTCTAAATTTGTAAGGCTCTTACCTTCCACATTGCATTTCAGAATAATTTCCTCACATCTTAAGTGTTTCGCCTGCCTTAATGCAGTTTTATATTTGAAGCTTACGGCCGTCTTCTGTCCACAGTTTTACTTTGAAAATGTAGAATAAGATATTTGTAATTGAGGGAAATCTAATTGTACAGCTGCTGTAGAAAAAGAAGCCTGGTCATCCAGAACCTTTAGCCCAATTGCTCGATGTAAGAAATTATCCCACTCTTCATTGTCTATCGCATCATTAAATGTTGATCATGTATATAGTGAATAATCGTTTGTATAGCGCGTGAATGAAAATACCTTGTTTCACATGAACCTGGTAGTTCAAATCCCTATTCCTCAGTAGTTCACTTTTTACTGTAATGGCTAAAAATGCGTGAAATCCTGGTTTGCCACAAAAATGTTTAATCTATTAATTTTTACAAGCACAGAGGAGGGTTTAACTGATGTGCATAGCAGTGGACAGAGAGCGCATGAGGATACGCTTGTTTCACGATAGAATGGACAATTTTTCCGTGCCACTGCACTGCAGCCGCCGTATGTTTGCGATACTTTTTTATCGGTATTGTAACTGCGTAACACTTGCAACGAAACAGTGGCTATGCCTTGTGCACTCCGGTTTATGGATAAGTCATAAAATCTTATCTCCTGATTCATTATCTGCAGAACGATAATTCATATTTGACTTCCAGTTGAGACATCCGTTGTTTCGTCGGTTTGTACGCTGCCACTTAACCACCGTTTTGAATTGTACCTTTGTGTTTGGAATCTTACAAATTTTCCTGAAGATTTTTTAGTGAAATGAGATTTCCTGTGGCTAGGGTCTCCCGTCAGACCGGTCGCCTGGTTCAAGTGGACGCCACTTCGGGGACTGGCGTGTCGATGAGGATGCAATGAAGAAAATACCCAGTCCCTGCGTGGAGAAAATCACCGACCAAGCCGAGAATCGAACCCGACACCCTTTGCGCGACATGCAGTCGTGCTGACCACTCAGCTATGGAGACGGACAGATTTTTTAACAGAAAAACTTTACGTCAGCTTTCGTTCTCTCACCAGGAGTTTATCTTCCAAATAAAGACGAGAGAAAAATGAAGGGTTTTCAATTGGAAAATTCTGTGGGTCATGTGATGAAATAAATGCGTGCATGGGAGTTGTAGTCGGAAAAACCATGCCTTGCGACAGATTAATTTAAATATTAACATCGTACCTTTTTCCTTTCGACGACAGAGTCAAGACATTATCGATGACACCTGGGGTGACTGGGCCACACCGGAACATCACTAGTCAGCCATTACCACGACTAACATTTCAACTACTTAATTCATGTTACAGCTTTCACCATAAGCGTGTCTATGTTAGTTTCCTATTTAATCTGTATTGCTAGAAATCACTGTGGATTCGTTAAAATTCAGGAAAGAGCTTAATTTATTCATCTATAGTTGCACTCCTCAGATGACGTGTCCCATAAACATCTGCAGATTTCTCCAGACACACCGACTAAAGAAACGATGACAGGCGGTTGGCACAACCGCCCAACATCCCGACATGGAAAGTTAGTCGGTCGGTCAAAACGCCTACACGCGTTAAATATGTCGCTTGGTCGGTGCGTGTGCAAACTGATTCTCTCACATCTATTACCTTTGCCAACTCATCTTCAACCTAATCTAGACCTCTAGCTATGCTAGAGATCGATCTGAAGCCATAACCATTATTTCAGGGGGGCGGGGAGAGGGGGTCGCAATATCATAGTCTGCACTTCATACATGGTAATTTCTAAGGCAACAGTTTTCACCGAAACCACCAATCCCACCTATAGTTCAGACGCCAAAAGAGGCAGATCGTCGCAAGCGTAAATGTTAATTTAATGCCTCCAACAAATGTAGGGGAGGAAGGAGACACACCACGGCGCGCATCCACTTCGTGGCGTTGGCTGCCTACACCCTTGTTCTGCGCTTCTGCGATAGCTGAATGAGTCATTGCCACATGGAAATCAATCCCCTGTGCTGGAAGTTAAGCCCTCATAAACGACCGAACTTTAACGAATCCTCAAACAATGGCAAATTTGACAACCAAACCCGTACAGGAACGAAGTTTGTCAGTTTACTCTCACTTTGAAGTATACACTGCTCGTATTTTGACACAGAGAATGGCACTAATGCAGATAAAGCAGTTCCGGATTTCACTTCGACACTGTTTAGTGTTGAGAAAACTGGCGCTTATCGAGTTAAGGGGGACAATTTTCGAAAATATCTCACGTTTTGATCAGTTAGACTATGTTGATCTAAGATGTTTGTTTTCATACCCGATAAATACTTTATAATATATCGAGAGAAAAACTTTTAATGAAAAATCTCATTTTTTGACCGGACCACGAATATGTTATTTGCAAACATCAATCGAGCTAAATCGTAGCACATCAAAGCACTTGGATAAAATCGCCTCATTCAGTTTACACTAAAAGTCAAGTAACAGTGTATTTTAGTGTTAGTTCGGTGTTTCTTCTGTGAGTTTGTTCTAACTCGCAACGATTGGAATTTTCTCTGATTTGGCCGAATTTCGTATGGCAAATTTGTTCGATGTTTGCCGTGATAGTGATTCAGCTATTGAATAGGCTTTCGGTCATGGTTTGCTGAAACGTGAGATTCTGTGAAGATGGCCAATGCCTTGCCGGTGCGAATAAAATGTTCTTAGAACGCAAGCAATCTGCCGACGGGGGTACTGTGAGACGCATTTGCAGAAAGATTTCAATTCGCAAAGTTTTTTTTTTTTGTTTTTTTTTCTTTTTTTTTTACAGGTAGTCATCTGTCTATCGAATGCATTATCAAAATGGCTTACTTCTGTAGCTTCGAACTGTATAAACTGATGAGAACTGCAAATCTCTGCTAATACGGCTGTGGATTGGAAACAGTTCTGCAGAGACATTTTCCACGAGTATTTCGTGCGAGAACCGATTGTTTTAGGCGGTCAAGGGCGTACAGTTGAGGTCGGCGAAATCTGTTTTGTCCGAAAATACTATCGAGGTGACAAGGTGTCGGCGGATACGACACTAAGACCAGAGAAAGATTCCTCGTTCCTGTAGTTCTAAGATATGCTGCAACTTTTCTGCCGATTCTACAACAATATCTGCGGCCTGGGACCACTATGGTTTCAGATTTGTGGGGAGCGTTAACAGTGCAGAATGTAGGTTATCAGCATTTGACTGTTAATCATTCCATGCATTTCGTTGGTCCAATTATTCACGCAACTACCAATCATGTTGAAAGCTTATGGCAGAAAGCAAAACAGAAAAACAAGCGTATGTTTGGTACTCATCGCAATATGCTGTCCAACTATTTGGCCGAGTTTGTATGGCAACGCTTTGGAACAAACCCATTTCACAATTCGATTGATCACATCAGGCGCGTTTGTCCGAATGCTGCAATTTAACTTTAATGATTTTACGCATTGTTACATTTCGATTACATGAGTTTTATTGTTTCAATCACAATGTTATGTTGTTACATTTTGATTAAATGACAATATGTTGCTTTACTGTTTCAAAACTGATGACAAATATGTCATATTCGTGATCAGCATAGTCAAAATGACTATAATTCGTAAAAAATCAAAGATTTCATGGGTGTCCCCTAAACTCGGTAAGAGTCGCAAAACGTTCAGGGAATGGCTTAAAATGAAAAAAGATTTATCCACGAAACTCCCAGTATACATAAATGGTAGAAACGGTGAAAAAATTCTCAAAAGTATCCGTGACTTGTTTTCTGCAAATAGTTTCACCCTGAATTTCACGTTCATTTCCCAAAATTGCTGTAAGAATAGTAGGGACTAGTGCAGCAGGGGATACAACCCGTCGGCTTTGGACATTGACGTAACAAGTCGCCAATCGAGAAGCGATTCTTCTTAGTGTTGTAGCTCCCTTCAGTGGCTGATAAGTGTTTTTTGGCTTTTTTTAAAAATCTCACGAGATAGAATAAACAGATCCACTTTATTAAGCAATCAGTAAAAAAAACGAAACTGAAACATAACAGCAAAAGCGAAAATGGTAAACTGCTATCTGGCGACTTGTGACGTCATTGTCCAAAGCCGACGGGTTGTATCCCCTGCTGCACTAGACCCGAGTAGTATGTGGCGCTCACCCGCGATCATCTTTTAGACCTCTGTTTAAGGAGCTGGGCACTGACTACTACAGAGTCTACTAATTCCTCATGAAGTTAACAATGAGGTGCATAATTACATTTCCAGAAGAAAAAATTACTTTCATTAATCAGCATTATGATTGTCTTTAGCACAGAAAGGGGTGCACAACGCTGCAACAAATTTTTGACCACTTATCCTGTGATGTAAAATGCTTGACAGCAAGGTAAACTGAAATAAATAGAAAAGTTTCTCCTTGACAACTATTTTGTAGAAGAATTTCTGTATTTGTAATGTGTAGAAGCTGGTGGGTTGGCATTGCTAACTCAATCTGTATATCTTCATTTCGGGAAAGGGGGGAGAATTATATGGTGAAGTTTATAGTACAAATTTGCAATATGAATGTAAAATGACTCGTTCCAAAGGACAATTTATCGTGCAAAATGATCTATGAACATATAAAGCACCAACTCTCCGAAAGGAAATAATTTTCTTAAAACCTGATTACATGAACTTTCTTCGAATGGTTGATGAAAGCGTTAATAACTTTGTTAATGCTGCTTGGTCCTCACAGTGGAAGAGGCACACTGATGCCAAGATTTATCCCCATACTTGGTCCTCTTACGGCAGTTCCTTAAAATACAACGTAAGAAAAATACAGCCCACATTGTCCGTAGACGAACCGGAGAATAATATTACTATTTCACTGCGCTTCCACTTTTATACTGTGGGTGGAATACATTCCCATCTCAATCTCTTCATGAAAGATGCAACATCACTCCCCTTTTGGTAATTAAGAGTGATACTTTCTTTTTACCTTTGTAGTTTCTACGGTTGTGGAAAGTGACGACACCGTGGGATAAGTTGTAATGAAACTATTTTCACTGAACATGAGCGGCGAAACTTCCAATACTGTTGTCATCTTGTTAAGCTTTTTGTCGAAAAGCTTTCGCAAACACCATCTACGCTCGACAAGTTACACAGCACGGTAAAAATATAGTTGCGTTTATTAATTGTAGTGAACTTCGTTTTCTAGCGTACGGGGGTGGGGGATCTCCACGCTACCCTAGTGTACCTACTACTTCGCCATAAACTGAAACGTTCTAGCAGCCACGCTATTTGTAGGAGCTGTGACCGTCTCAACGCGTTACGCACCAATATTTACTTGTAATTACGGGACACCCTTTGTGCTCGCCTTCCAACACCGTTGCCAACTGTGGTTAATCTTTCCTGTGAGTATTCTATGCAATGAAAACTCTGCGACATTAGACTACAGAGCGCAACTACGAAGCCAAATGTCCCTAAGCAATTATTGCACAAATCGTCAAAAATCCCAAATTAACATTTATTCAAACAAGTTTCACTACTAATAGTGTGCTGAAGCAACTAACTCAAAAGTATCCGTGACTTGTTTTCTGCAAATAGTTTCACCCTGAATTTCACGTTCATTTCCCAAAATTGCTGTAAGAATAGTAGGGACTAGTGCAGCAGGGGATACAACCCGTCGGCTTTGGACATTGACGTAACAAGTCGCCAATCGAGAAGCGATTCTTCTTAGTGTTGTAGCTCCCTTATTATTTCCTTATTATTTCCTTATTATTACCTTTTTCCTAAGTGTCAGTCAAAGTGAAAATTCTCTAAGGAATTAAAGTAAACCAAAGTTCGCTAACACAGCAAACACTGACATCACGCATTAGCTTCTTCGTCGCCCGCAGATTAACAGGGAATGCTCTCTAACGGCTGCGCTGTGAGGCGTATCAGCAAAGAATGATCCGTACTCACCGAGAACTGCGCAGTCAGACAGCAAAGAGATGAAGACCCAGGAGACACTGCTCGCGAAATACGGACAACCGCCTTCGTAGCTGTCGTCCTCTTCTCCATTTCGTTATCTACATGCAAGTCGCCGAACTGGGGTAAAATAAGATTCGCGGAAGGCAACCGATCACCCAGAAACGGAACTCCCGCCCAGAATACACACATTTTACCATAAACTCTGGTACTACTCACACTCTCCACGCAAACGGAAGCCTCGCGCCGTAAGACAGAACTGCGGCACTCAAAGTCAACACAGAGTTAATGGGGTACCAGCGCTTGCACAGACACCAAGTGAATCGACCCTAGCGCCTTCAGTACCAGCAATCGACACGAATCACATCTCGATATCAGACAAGTCGCAATCTACAAATTGCTGGAGAACTCTCAGGGCAGGCTTTCCAGTCATGATTGTCGATACCCGATGTATATTTCAATACGAAGAGTCTTGGTTTCTGGCACTGTGCAGAGTATTAAGTTATGGATGAGGTGTTACCCGTAGTAATTCGCTGGGCTATGGAAAATGGTTTCAGTTAACCTCTGAAGGAAATTTAGGTAACTCGATATTCGACCTTAGTAGGGAAGAGGGCACACTATCTTCCACCGCCACGTTTTTTCGTTATTGAGAGGTAAAACAGAGAAATATTGAAATTAATAAAAAAAATTCTGCGCATGGTTATGAGTTTGCCACTTGAAAGACACTTCCCAAATGCGATGCCATGATGTGGTTAGTAACCTTACGCATATCTACGCAAATATAACTAAACCTTTCAGCATACTGAGTCGTTACTATGTTTTTTAACCTTCAAGCCGCCGATGTTACATTCTTTCGGTGTATTAGACCCTGGTTGTTACTGAGCACGATCGACCATCGCTGTTTGAAGGCTCGTTGACCGTAAAACACTACTGTGCATTCCACGTAAAAAGTAAACATTCGATCGGACTTCGTAAAAATAGATCTTCAGGTCCGACGTGTGGAGAATATGCGTAAACGGCACGTCGCAATAAGCAATCGTTCGTTTCGCCTTCAGATAATGTGACCACAATTCCGTGATACATCTACCAGGAAAATATAAAATCATTAAAGAAATTCATTACGGTAATGCTAAAAGGTTCACTGCAGTAATTGCAGACCCCGATATTTATGAATCATAACCTTATGTTCCATAAAAAATATATAACATACGGATTTCGGCAACCTACCTTTTAGTACATCGAATGTCAAAACAGAAGTGAATCATAAGAAGAGAAGTCTCCGTTTCTTCCAAAAATCACTTGTTTCTTTCGAAAAATTAACGTAGTTTTTGCTACAGAGGTTTCCTTTTTACGTTTTTGAAATTTTTTATTAATATCTGTTAATCATTGACATATATATTACTCATGAGACAGGAGGTTTAACAATTTGAAAGTTCCTGCGTAAAGGAGAGACTGAAACGTCTTTCTATTTACACTTCACTGACCTCCTGAATTCTGCATGTTACCGTATAAGAGCACCTCACATCTAGGATTTGGCTGGTAATTATTAAAATGGAAATTAGTGGTGGTTACTTGACTAGAGTACACGCAGTTTCCTACGTTCACCCAAACTTAGAAGTTAACAAAAACTGATTACTATCCGCAAAACATTTGAGCATTTAATGACTCATTCAGGAAGTCTGGAAACATTTTGTCCTTAGTCTGGACATGTATTTTGGTTTTTTAACCAGTTTGGCTGCGTATTGAGGAAACCGGACTACAAACACCAATCTCAATCTTCAAACTGCCTTATTTTCAATATTTTTGATTACATGACTTTCAGTGAGTGGTACATTTATGTAACTTGGGAAACGCCATGGAATAAGTGCTCAATTTGTAAAAAGGCAACGAATAATTTTAGTATTTTTAGTTGCAAGGTAAGTAGAACTAATTTTTGAGTAGGTATCCTTGGTGTTTTGCAATAGTACTTTGAAATTTAGAGTTCATTTGCGTTAAGGAAGTGAATTTAAAGGTATTTTCTAGAACGACTTTATGTTTCATTGTGATCGTATTATACAGTTTTGATTTCAGTTTGCAGATTAGATAAGTATGTTTTACAGAAGCGGGTTTAATTGTGAATAAGAAAATAGGAATGCAGGTAAGCTACTGTGAACATCATAGTGGACGTTTTACCATAGCCAAAATAGACACGAAGCCCATACTTACTACCGTAGTACACGTTTATATGCCAACTAGCTCCGGGGATGATGAGATTGAAGAAATGTATGATGAAAGAAATTATTCAGGTAGCTAAAGAAAACGAAGATTTAATTGTGATGGGGACTGGTTTTTGCCAGTAGGTAAAGGAAGCGAAGAAAGAATAGATGGTGAATATGGACTGGGAGAAAGGAATGAAAGAGGAAGCTGGCTGGAAGAATTTTGCACACACCATAACTTACTCATCGTTGACACTTTGTTTAAGAATCATAAAAGAAGGGCATATACGTGGAGACATCGGAAGGTTTCATGTTAATTCTATAATAGTAAGAGAGATCTAGGGGCCAAATATTAAATTGCAAGATTTTTCCAGGGGCAGATGTGCACTCTAGCATTTTATTGGTTACGAAATGCCGATTAAAACTGAAGAAATTGGAAGAAGACAGGAAATTAAGGTGATGGAACGTGAATAACGTAAAGAAAATTAGTTTTTTTTATTACTTATATACAGATAATTAATTATTCAACACTCATACCAAAGATTAATTTGAAAAGGATTTAACACTGGCGGACAAAAGATTTACGCTGTTCGTTTATTAGTTTTAGTAACAGTTACCATTCGTTGTTCTGATGTCCTGGTAATTAGACGTATAAACGAAGTGCTCAGCATTGTCAAGTGAAATTGTGCTAAATAGTGAAAGCAACTTCTGAAACAATATGAGCTTCTCATTTACGATACCATGGATCCCAGCTCCTTTAATCATTAATTTAATTTTGGATGGGGAATTTAGATGCAGGCGACGATCTTCATGACTGCGCTGTTCAACTATAGAGGTACGTGAATGTTTATCCCTTTCCCTTCGTGCCCAATTTCAATATTTAGGTCATGTTTGCCGCGACATTCAGAACATGCAATCTTTCTTTTCGTTTAATTACGAAGTCCGATCATTTTCTTACTCAAGCGAATAGATGCATTTTAACAACAATTCTTTTTACGTACGCCGCGGGGAATGACGGTACCTAGAATGTACGTGCCTCTATCCCGATCGTGCGTTCGCGTACAACTGAGTATGTACCAACGTAACTATACTTATGACCCATTTCCCTTACAGTATTAATTCTTATTTTGAAGCACTCGCTCGCGAATGTACGTGCCCTTTTGTTTTGTGTAGTCCGTCCTTAATAACGTTACTTTTAATATTCAGTGGCTTAGTTTCCACAATTGACCTTTGCCTATGTCGCAACGGCGCTTCAAGCGAAACATTTACTACGCGATATTCGTACTAACTCTTATTTCAAAATTACGACACCGGCTGACTACGTTTCTAACAATTTAACAGGGCGGTTACAATAAGTTAACCGAACCAGAGGTTGCTGTAAGGCTCAGAGGCACCATTAAGCAACAGTTGACTAGGACAGGAGAAAAGAACGCGTAGCTTTAAGAGATGAGATAGTGACCAGGCAGCAGAGGATCAGATAGGTAAAGAGATAATGCCTAGTAGAAATCCTTGGATAACACGAGATACATTCAGTTTAATTGATGATAGGAGACAATATAAAAATGCAGCGAATGAAGCAGGCGAAACGCAATAATCGTTTAAAAAATCAAATTGACAGGAAGTGCGAAATGGCGAAGCAAGACTGGCTAGAGGACAAATGTAAGGGCCAAGGGAACTAGAACCAATCAGATAGGCCATACCGGCGTGTCGTGCTGCCACTGGCTAACGCGAATGACGTCAGCAGGTATACTGTTCTACCGCGGTACTGATGCACATTATTAAGCATCGCTTGAATCTAACATAATAAATGAACACCTCCATGTCACAATAACAACCAGCTTGAAAGACTTAAAATTAAGAGCTAGAACTCACTGTAACACCCTGTAATTCAGGAAGATCACGAAGCAACTCACTAAAGATTTTACTTCATGGCGAATTTTAAAGTTCCCTGTTTTAGTTTGCGTGTACATATGCCTTTTTCTAAAGAAGGTTCTTGGTCTTACGTAGAGAGAAAACATTACGCCTATCCGCCCTCTCCTGGAGTATTGCTGTGTGGCGTGCGATCCGCTTCAGACAGGATTGACGGAGGACTTCGAAAAAGTTTGAAGAAAGGCAGTTCGTTTTGTACTATCGAAAAATAGGGGAGAGAGTGCCTTGCATATGATACGTGAACTGGAATGGCTATCATTAAAACAAAGGCTTGTTTCGTTGCAGTAGAACCTTCTCGTGAAATTTCAAACACTAACTTTTTCCATCGAATTGGAAAATATTTTTCTTGGCGCCTATCTACATAGGGAGAAATGATCAGCGTAATAAAATAAGAGAAATCAGAGTTCGCACGGGAGTATTTACGATCTCGTTTCTCCCGCGATCTGTCAGAGTGGAATGATAGAGGAATAGCTTTAAGGTGATAGGATGAACCGTCAGCCACTTAATTACGAAATTAAGAGTAGTCACGTAGATGTAACAGAAGCACGTCTCTTTACTTCCACAACATACTTCGAATACTTAGCTTGAAGGCCCTTATTACTTCTTTCAAAAAATGGCTCTGAGCACTATGGGACTTAACACCTGAGGTCATCAGTCCCCTAGACTTAGAACTAATTAACCTAAGGACATCACACACATCCATGCCCGAAGCAGGATTCAAACCTGCGACCGTAGCAGCAGCGCGGTTCCGGACTGAAGCGCCTAGAACCACTCGGCCACAGCGGCCGGCCTTCACATCCTTTCAGAACGTAGTTTTCTCTCTTCTACAGTTGTATCTCAGTTTTTGAACTGTCAATTTCGTGTTTAACAGCAACGTCTGGGTCAAGAACTACCTCTGTATCGGTCAACTGATCTAATTTAGTTTTCTTCGGAGATAAAGCTTTCAAGGCAGGCATCGTATGCTTCTCTTTTCACATCGGCGATCCCTTGCCCATGATACTTGTTAATACACAACATTTTAGAAAAGCATAATCATTGGTATAGAAATGAAACTGCAACGCTATGAAGAAACAATTCGCGAATAATTCTATAAGCGATAAAACACAAACGTTTTTCTGAACAGTCAGTTACCTGTACGTTGTCCTTGCTGGTTCTTGCGACAGCCTCGAATGAATCTCCATGCCAACTTGGAATTGTTTGTGATGGCAAAAAGGTACCCTTTAATTATCGTTTCATATGAAACCCCACAAACTCATTCTTTGATTCCCTTTCATAATTCTGGAAAGGAAATTATTTTAACAAATCCGTGCGTTATTCACATTAACAAGATTAGTTCTTTTAAAGCAAGGCACCCATTTGCGCTGCAGTTCCCTTATCTTTTGGAAATCGGTGGTAAACGACGTAAGCAGTTTTATGCGAAACATTTTAGCATCCAGCAATAGCACAATGTTTTCTAGTTTCGCTCATAACGTGACAAAACGACCACCAAGAAGAACAGCAAATAAGCAGTTACTGCATTCCATCTATTTCAACGCAGGGATCTGGGAATTTGCATTAGCAATGCTCGTGCAGTGTTCACGCATAGCGCTTCTCGCTTCCTATATTCCTTATAACGTCACGGCGTTTCGCCAGCAGTCTGGACGGGAATCCGATACAGTATGCCCTGTGTAAGGATTTAGAAGCTTATTTCACTAGGGGAAAGATAGATACCGCCTACAGGAAGATTAAAGAGGCCTTTCGGGAAAAGAGAAGCAACTGTATGAATATCAAGAGTTCAGATGGAATGACAGTCCTAAGAAAGAAGGGAAAGCTGAAAGGCGGAAAGAGTATACAGAGACTCGTTACACAGGAGATGAATTAGAAAGCAATATTATAGAAATGGAGGAGGATATAGATGAAGATGAGATGCAAGATATGACACTATGAGACGCATTTGACAGAACTCTGAAAGGTTTAAGTCGAAACAAGGCCCTGGGAGTAGACGATATTCCATCACAACTACTGATAGCCTTGGGAGAGCCAGCCGTATTAAACTCTTTGATCTGGTGTGCAAGATATGGGACAGGCGAAATAGCCTCAGACTTCAAGAAAAATGTAATAATTCCAATTCTAAAGAAATCTGTTACTGACAGATGTGAATATTACCGAACTATCAGTTTAGTGAGTCATAATTGTAAAATAATAACATGAATTCCTTGCACAAGACTGGAAAGACTGTTAGAAGCTGACCTCGGACAAGATTAGCTTGGATTAGGAGCGCGCGAGTCAGCACTGACCCTACAACTTATTTTAGAATGAAGGTCAAGGAAAGCAAACCTACCTTTATAGCATTTGTAGCCTTAGAGAAAGCTTTTGACAATGTTGACTGGAATTTTGTCTTTGATATTCCGAAGGTAGCAGGTGTGAAATACAGGGAGCGAAATGTTATTTACAAATTGTACAGAAACCAGGGGGCAGGGTAGTGGGTGGTGGTGGGATCACTCACTCATGGAAAAACTCCTATATAGTTGGTGTTAGAGCTGCACCTTTTATAGATTGAAGTCAGCTGATAGCCATCTCTGCTTAAAGGTAGTTCCTCTAACGAAGGAATCGCTGATAAGTCAGATATACGTACAGGTTTAACAATCACTTTCTGAGCATTGTTGATGAATTAAATAAAAACTTAGTTCCTGTAGAGAATCATAACTCTCTTGGCAAATTCCTTTCCGAGATTGATGTCTGAAAACTCCTCTGTGATACTGACAAGGGGGAGACTGAGACAATAACTAAATCACTCAAGACTAAGGACGCCCATGGATATGATGCAGTGCCTAGCAGAATATAGAAGTACTGTGCTGCACATGTTAGCCCTATGCTTAGCTGTATTTGTAATTTTTCTTTAGGAATGGTCAGTTTCCTGAACAATTTTAAGCGGTAAAGCCATTTTATAAAAAGGGAGGAAGGGTAATTTAGACAATTTTGGACTATTTCTGTGCCATCAATGTTTGCTAAAGCTATTGAAAAGGCTGTATATGTAAGGATAATTAGGCATTCTATGGCACATAATTTGCTGTCAAATGTACAGTTCGTCTTTAGAAGTTGTTGAACAACTGAAAATGATGTATTCTCTTTTCTCTATGAGGTACTGGATGGATTTAACGAAAGGTTTCGAACGCTTGGCATATTTTTTGATTTTACTAAGGCGTTTGATTGTGTTGACCAGGCCGGCCAGAGTGGCCGAGTGGTTCTAGGCGCTACAGTCTGGAACCGCGCGACCGCTACGGTCGCAGGCTCGAATCCTGCCTCGGGCATAGATGTGTGTGATGTCCTTATGTTAGTTAGGTTTAAGTAGTTCTATGTTCTAGGGGACTGATGACCACAGATGCTAAGTACCATAGTGCTCAGAGTCATTTAAACCATTATGAAAGGACAATATTTACGGTGTTGAGAATGGCTGTGATGTCGGGTCTGAATGGGGCACAGTCAAATGGGATCAGTGTCGGGGCCACTCCTGTTCCTCATTTATATAAACTACGAGCCCTCTAGTATTGCAGGTAACTAAAATATTTCTGTTTGCTGATCCTTGGTAGTAAAGGATATGTCCAACATTGGCCTGTTTCAAATAGTGTAGTTCATGATGTGAGGGTCTACGGATTGGGCGCAGCCGTACGGTACGTGACAAGTGCTCGCACAAGCCGACTTGTCTGGCATGCTGACAGTTTGCTTGGTCAGTAGACGTGCGTGCCGCCACACTGCGATGCAGATCACGGATGGCCGCCGTCCGCAGCGCGCAGTATTAACTGGCGAGGCCTCGGGAGCGAATATGTCTCTCTCTCTTAGCTCACCATGGAGCTTTTCGATGCGACCGTAATTAGGATGTCGGACACAGTGATGATGCGTACGCATAGCATGCATGTTTTATAGTCCGCCTTTGTTAATAAAAATGTTTAAACTTACGTCTTGGTGTTTGCGTATTGCCGTGCCTCAAGGACCCACCACTTAGAAATCCTGACAAATATACGTGTAATCATCATCCGGGGCAACAACACAAAAAATCCCCCTTATAATGACACAAGTTCATGGCTTGTAGAAAATAAACTAATGCTAAATCACAGTAAGACTCAGTTTTTATAGTTTCTAACACACGTTCTACGGATCGAAGCGTGGAATGTCAGATCCCTTAATCGGGCAGGCAGGTTAGAAAATTTAAAAAGGGAAATGGATAGGTTGAAGTTAGATATAGTGGGAATTAGTGAAGTTCGGTGGCAGGAGGAACAAGACTTCTGGTCAGGTGACTACAGGGTTATAAACACAAAATCAAATAGGGGTAATGCAGGAGTAGGTTTAATAATGAATAGGAAAATAGGAATGCGTGTAAGCTACTACAAACAGCATAGTGAACGCATTATTGTGGCCAAGATAGATACGAAGCCCACACCTACTACAGTAGTACAAGCTTATATGCCAACTAGCTCTGCAGATGACGAAGAAATTGAAGAAATGTATGATGAAATAAAAGAAATTATTCAGATTGTGAAGGGAGACGAAAATTTAATGGTCATGGGTGACTGGAATTCGAGTGTAGGAAAATGGAGAGAAGGAAACATAGTAGGTGAAAATGGATTGGGGGACAGAAATGAAAGAGAAAGCCGCCTGGTAGAATTTTGCACAGAGCACAACATAATTATAACTAACACTTGGTTTAAGAATCATGAAAGAAGATTGTATACATGGAAGAACCCTGGAGATACTAAAAGGTATGAGATAGATTATATAATGGTAAGACAGAGATTTAGGAACCAGGTTTTAAATTGTAAGACATTTCCAGGGGCAGATGTGGACTCTGACCACAATCTATTGTGTTATGACCTGTAGATTAAAACTGAAGAAACTGCAAAAAGGTGGGAATTTAAGGAGATGGGACCTGGATAAACTAAAAGAACCAGAGGTTGTACAGAGATTCAGGGAGAGCATAAGGGAGCAATTGACAGGAATGGGGGAAATAAATAAAGTAGAAGAAGAATGGGTAGCTTTGAGGGATGAAGTAGTGAAGGCAGCAGAGGATCAAAGTAGGTAAAAAGACGAGGGCTAGTAGAAATCCTTGGGTAACAGAAGAAATATTGAATTTAATTGATGAAAGGAGAAAATATAAAAATGCAGTAAATGAAGCAGCCAAAAAGGAATACAAACGTCTCAAAAATGAGATCGACAGGAAGTGCAAAATGGCTAAGCAGGGATGGCTAGAGGACAAATGTAAGGATGTAGAGGCCTATCTCACTAGGGGTAAGATAGATACCGCCTACAGGAAAATTAAAGAGACCTTTGGAGATAAGAGAACGACTTGTATGAATATCAAGAGCTCAGATGGAAACCCAGTTCTAAGCAAAGAAGGGAAAGCAGAAAGGTGGAAGGAGTATATAGAGGGTCTATACAAGGGCGATGTACTTGAGTACAATATTATGGAAATGGAAGAGGATGTAGATGAAGATGAAATGGGAGATACGATACTGCGTGAAGAGTTTGACAGAGCACTGAAAGACCTGAGTCGAAACAAGGCCCCCGGAGTAGACAATATTCCATTGGAACTACTGACGGCCGTGGGAGAGCCAGTCCTGACAAAACTACCATCTGGTGAGCAAGGTGTATGAAACAGGCGAAATACCCTCAGACTTCAAGAAGAATATAATAATTCCAATCCCAAAGAAAGCAGGTGTTGACAGATGTGAAAATTACCAAACTATCAGCTTAATAAGTCACAGCTGCAAAATACTAACACAAATTCTTTACAGACGAATGGAAAAACTAGTAGAAGCCAACCTCGGGGAAGATCAGTTTGGATTCCGTAGAAACACTGGAAGACGTGAGGCAATACTGACCTTACGACTTATCTTAGAAGAAAGATTAAGGAAAGGCAAACCTACGTTTCTAGCATTTGTAGACTTAGAGAAAGCTTTTGACAATGTTGACTGGAATACTCTCTTTCAAATTGTAAAGGTGGCAGGGGTAAAACACAGGGAGCGAAAGGCTATTTACAATTTGTACAGAAACCAGATGGCAGTTATAAGAGTCGAGGGACATGAAAGGGAAGCAGTGGTTGGGAAGGGAGTAAGACAGGGTTGTAGCCTGTCCCCGATGTTGTTCAATCTGTATATTGAGCAAGCAGTAAAGGAAACAAAAGAAAAATTCGGACTGGGTATTAAAATTCATGGAGAAGAAATAAAAACTTTGAGGTTCGCCGATGACATTGTAATTCTGTCAGAGACAGCAAAGGACTTGGAAGAGCAGTTGAATGGAATGGACAGTGTCTTGAAAGGAGGATATAACATGAACATCAACAAAAGCAAAACAACGATAATGGAATGTAGTCTAATTAAGTCGGGTGATGCTGAGGGAATTAGATTAGGAAATGACGCACTTAAAGTAGTAAAGGAGTTTTGCTATTTGGGGAACAAAATTACTGATGATGGTCGAAGTAGAGAGGATATAAAATGTAGGCTGGCAATGGCGAGGAAAGCGTTTCTGAAGAAGAGAAATTTGTTAACATCCAGTATTGATTTAAGTGTCAGGAAGTCATTTCTGAAAGTATTCATATGGAGTGTAGCCATGTATGGAAGTGAAACATGGACGATAAATAGTTTGGACAAGAAGAGAATAGAAGCTTTCGAAATGTGGTGCTACAGAAGAATGCTGAAGATTAGATGGGTAAGTCACATAACTAATGAGGAAGTATTGAATAGGATTGGGGAGAAGAGAAATTTGTGGCACAACTTGACCAGAAGAAGGGATCGGTTGGTAAGACATGTTCTGAGGCATCAAGGGATCACCAATTTAGTATTGGAGGGCAGCGTGGAGGGTAAAAATCGTAGGGGGAGACCAAGAGATGAATACACTAAGCAGATTCAGAAGGATGTAGGTTGCAGTAAGTACTGGGAGATGAAAAAGCTTGCACAGGATAGAGCAGCATGGAGAGCTGCATGAAACCAGTCTCAGGACTGAAGACCACAACAACAACAACACACGATTCAACAAAACCTGACTTTTTAATCTCACAGAATGGGTATACGATTAATGAAACTGAACAGTTCATTTTTCTAGGTGTTTACAAGATAGTGAACTGTTGTGGAAAGCCCACCTTCGGGATCTTCTTCAAATATTTAATGCTGCCATTTTTACTATTCGAACAGTATCTGAAGTAAGTGATCGTTCGACACGAAAATTAGTCTACTTTGCTTATTTTGATTGTCACACTGTATTATATTTTGGGTAACTCTTTCCATTCTCAAAGGATAATTTTGGCTCAGAAATGGGAAGTTCAGCCAATGAGTTACGTAGGTTTGCGAACCTCTTGTCTACCCCTGTCCACTAGTCTGGGTATTCTGACGCTGGCCTCTCTCTATATGTATTACTTACTGTCGTTTCTTGTTAACAATATCAGCTTATCTCAAAGAATTAGCAGCTTTCACTCAGTTAATACTAGGCAGAAACCAACTTGCGTTTGGATCGCACTTCCTTCACTCTTCGCTCTAAGCACTATAGGACTTACCATCTGAGGTCATCAGTCCCCTAGACTTAGAACTACTTAAGCTTAACTAACCTAAGGACATTACACACATCCATGCCCGAAGCAGGATTCGAACCTGAGACCATAGCAGTAGCGTGGTTCCGGACTGAAACGCCTAGAACCGCACGGCCACATCGGCTGGCCCTTAACTCTTGTGCAGAAAGGTGTTCAGTATACTGCTGTATCCATTTTCAATAAGCCACCAAAAGTATTCAATCTTAGCAGTAATCCACGCGCTTTCAAATCTAAACTGAGGAGTTTCCTCATGGGTCACTTCTTCTATTCTGTCGAGGAGTTGCTTGAAAAATTAAGCTGCTTCTTGTGTTATATTGTTCAATGTGTTAACTAAATTTATGGTTTGTCGATTCAAAAACATTTTATTTTATCTATTATTTTTGTGTTTTAGTTTCATGTACTGACGCGTTCCATTACTTTGAAGATTTGCTCCTCAATTTTGTCTAACGAAACTAGTCGTGTAAATAAAAATAAATAAAATAAGAGTCGAGCGACGTGAAGGAGATGCAGTGGTTGTGAAGGGCTGTAGCCTTTTCCAGATGTTATAAAATCCGTACATTGAACAAGCACTAAATGAAATCAAAGAAAAATTTGGAGTAGGAATTAAAGTTCAGGGAGAAGAAATAAAAACTTCGAGATTTGCCTATGACATTGTAATTCTATCATAGACAGCAAAGGACTTGAAAGAGCAGTTGAACGGAAAGAACGGTGTCTTGAAATGGGGTTATAAAACGAACATCAACAAAAGCAAAACATTGATAATGGGATGTAGTCGAATTAAATCATGTGATGCTAAGGGAATTAGATTAGAAAACAAGACATTCGACGTCATAGATAAGTTTTGTCGTTTGGGCAGTAAGAAATTGATGATGGTGGAAGTAGAGGGGATATACACTGAGCAGCCAGAACATTATGACCACCTACCTAACCGCCGGTATGGCCACTTTTGGCACGGATAACAGTGGTGACACATCGTTGTATGGAAGCAATGAGGCCTCGGTAAGTCGCTGGAGGCAGATGGTACCACATCTGCACACACAGGTCACCCAATTCCCGTAAATATTGGGGAGTGGGGCAATAATCCCTGGCACCACGTTCAATGACATCTCAGATGTTTTCGATGGGGTTCAGATCTGGCGAGTGGGGGGGGGGGGGGCTGCACATGAACTGGAACTCACCGCTGTGTTCCTCGAACTACTCCATCACACTCCTGGGCTTCTGACATGGCGCATTCCCTTGTTGAAAAATGCCACTGCCGTCGGGAAACACGATCGTCTGGAATGGGTGTACGTGGTCTGCAACCAGTGTGTCACACTCCTTGGCCGTTATGGTGCCTTGCATGTGCTCCACTGGATCCATGGATGCCCACGAGAATGGTCCCCAGAGCGTAATGGAGCCGTCGACAGCTTGTATCCGTCCTGCTGTACAGGTGTCAAGGAGCTGTGCTCGTGGAAGACGACGAATTTGCGCCTTCCCATCGGCCTGCTGAAGAAGGTGTTTGAATTCACGAGAGCATGCAACTCTCTCGACTGCGGAAATGTCCAATGCCGATGGTCACGAGCACATTTCAGTCGTAGTAGCCAATGTCGTGGCATTAACATTGGCACATGCACGGGTCGTCGCTGTGGAGGCAGACTGTTAGAAGTGTTCAATGCTCTGTGTGTTCAGATACACTTGTACTCTGCCCAGCATTAGAGACGTGTTAGTTTAGCCACAGTTCGTCGCCTGTCCTGTTTTACCAGTCTGCCCAGCCTACAATGTCCGAAATCTGTAATGAGGGGTAGGTGCCCAATCCCAGAACGTGTGTACGAGGTTTCACCTCGGTTTTGTCTTCTTTTGAAGACACTCACCACAGCACTTCTCGAACACCCGACAAGTCGTGCAGTTTCCCAAATGCTCATGTCAAGTCTCTGGACCATCACAACCTTCCCTCGATCAAACTCAGATAGATTGCGCGCCTTCCCCATTCTACACACGGTCAGGATGCTTACTGATACAACATGCACTGTGCGTGTGTCTGACTAGCAGTCATTCCTTTCCAAGTGATGCTGCTATAGCCTGGAAGGGTTTATACCGATAGTAGGCCGGTATTCATAATGTTATGACTGATCAGTGTAAAATGTAGGTTGGCAATGGGAAGAAAAGTATATCTGAATACAGATTTGTTAACATCCAATACAGATTTAAGTTTTAGGTAGTCTTTTTTAAGGCATTTGTCTGGAGTGTAACCATATATTGAAGCGAAACATGGACGATAAACAGTTTATACAAAAAGAATAGAAGCTTTTGAAGTGTGATTTTACAGAAGAACGTTGAAGGTTAAATGGGTAGATCACGTAACTAAGCAAGAGGTGCCGAATAGAAATGGGCAGACAAGAAATTAGTGACACAGCTTGACCAAAAGAGTGGATCCGTTGATAGGATTCATTCTGAGACACGAAGGGATCGCCAGTATAGTAGTGCAGGGAAGTGTGGGAGGTAAGTAAGCAGATCCAGGTTGCAGTTGTTATTAGGAGATGAAGAGGCCCGCACAGGATAGCGAAGCATGGAGGGCTCCATCAAACCAGTCTTCAGACTGAAAACCACAACAACAATTTACAAAACAAGATTTTGTTGTATTTCTATGTCGGAAGGTTGAAATCGTTATTATGTGATGGATGGCGCGTGTGCGTGGAATTCTGTGAAATCAGGCAGGCAGCAATCGCGGCGTTCAGGCGATCGCTGTTGCTACTATGCTGCCTCTTTTGCGGGGTCGTCATCCGTTGAAGTCATTACCGATCAGCTGTTCTTCATTGGTAAGAACAGTCGCTCATCCGGATTTGTATGCAGTTCACTTGTAGCCCTCTGTTCGTGCATCCGTACATTTCAGTTTAGAATGTGTAGTACTAAAGGACTCACTGCCCTCCCCTTATTTCCACTCCCCAATGATTTCAACAACCTTAACGTGGACATACTTTATTTCTAACTACCTCACAAGTGCCCAAAGTGATTTATGGATACATTACAAACCACCCGCGAGCTGTGGCAGCGATGTCTCCAGGCTACCCGAGGCATTCGCTCTCAATGGTTGTCTAGCAGTACCTGAGGGTAGAGAAGACCCGGAAAATCCAGTTCCGCACACATGATATTACAATATTTCCTGACTGGGAGAGGATTATACTAGGTAGACTGACTGTCCAGTTCGCAAAATGCAGCTACATGACAGTGGCAAGAGAGTTATGGAACACACCATATTCCGATTCTAAATTGAGTTTTCTCATTTCACAAGATAAACACGAATTTGACACAAAGTTAAAACGTAAATTCCAAAGAAGAAAAAAAAATTAACTAGAGACAATATCAAGGCATATAAAAATGACAAAAAAGAGACATTAAAGGTACTAACATTTAAGACATAAAAGCAACAGAAGTATTAGTTTCACACAGCACATGAAATTTAGGAAAACGATATTGACAGATTTTGCTATACGCCTCTTGATCTGCCCGTTAGCAGTTTTCACCACAACTATATGGACACACTTGTCAGGTGCAGGGAACAGCTGCCTGACCAACCCCAACCCAGCCTCCATACCAAGGGAGCAGATGATCGCCGATCTGGCGCTACCATGCCTCTTCAAAAAGGGCTGATGCAGCTGCTGTACAAGTTGCCACCTGTGAAACCTGTTGAAAAATCTCAAGGATACGTCATGAGAGAGAGCCCACAACGGCATTGAATTTAGGCATGCTTCTGCCTGTCAGTTCTTCAGATGTCAGTACTGTATTGCCAATGACACGCTTGAGATGTGACTATACATTTGATTGATTCCCACAATCGGCCAAAGTGGGTGGCACGAGGTGGAGTAAAATATTAAATTATACTGTCTGAGGCCGAAAAATTCACCACACTTTCAACTGTAGCCAGAGAAAGCACCTACAAATGTGGTAGTATTATCCCTATACATGTGAGAAGGATTTCCCCTTCTCACACCGAATCCCGTTAGAGCAGCTAGAAATGATCTGGTTGCCAAGTCGCTAACTAGCTCTAGGTGTATGGATTTGGTTTCCACGCAAATCAATAAAGCAATATAGGCTTTGGTAGTAATATTACTCCGCCGTCCACCATGCTTCACTGTAACACGGCCTGCATAATCCACTCCACTGGAATAGACGAGACTTTACTCTAGATGCTGGTAGGTGGCCCGTAAGTTGAACTGCAGCCTAGGACTTCAAGCATTTCATTTCAGACATTTCCCGCTAACTCCTTTGACTGTGTTGCGACCGAGGGAATTCAAAACCCCCTACGCAACATAGGAAGTGAAAACTATGTCACAGCATACAACAAACGTTCATATACATACACGATGAGAATTTATGATGCTTAGGTGGTGTGAAGTCTCATCATACGGTGCGTTGGCACTCATCAGCCTCCCTTCCACTCAAATAGCTTCTGGATCAACTGATGGATGCATATCTCTTAATTTGATATTATGAGGAATAGAATAACTGGCTTTCAACAATGCGATCTCACTAGCGTAATCACCATGTTGAACTAGGCCAAAGGCTCTTTTGATAGCGTTTTGGTATTCCTGTGGAGGCGAGTGTCCCAGTTATCCTCTGTTTGTTGCAGCCTTTTATTGTTAAACCTCAGTGCATAAGCCAAAACCCTGTAGGTTTCCTTGAAATAGGAATACTTACACTACAATTCAGCATCAAGCTTAATAACAGACATCAAAGACACCTACACACCTTTCTGGCGCATCTTCTATCACACGTGAAGGACAAGTGCTGTAGTCCAGGTCACAGCTGAATAGCCATGATGGGGCAGAGCACCACTGCAAAAGTGAATCCATTTGTGCTGCGCTGATGCCACGTGATAAGCAATCAGTGGGAGTGTCTTCTGATTTGACGTGTCTCCAGTTGGAAACAACTCAGTTCCTGAATTTCAGAGACTCTGTTGACAACGAAGGTTTTCCAATGACAGACCACGTTGCAGCCAGCTGGGAACTATTGGAGAATCCGTCCAAATATGGATATCACTAATGTTTACAATGTCTAAGTCAGTGGCCAAATTATGAATGAGTCGAGCAAGAAGAAGTGTATCTCACAATTCCAGTCCCGGAAGAGATTGTTCTTTGACAGGGGCTAAACGAGATTCGGCCACAGCCAATGAAATTACAATCTTTTTGTTGGGAAGAACACATGTGATGTATACACAGGCATCATATGCCAACTGTGAAACATTACAGAAACATGAAATTTCGAATTTAACGTATTGAACACAGGGAATGACATGCCTTCTAATAAAAATATCATTTCGAGAAGGCAGTTACATATAAAGGACATTCCATTCATCAGCTAGGTTGGATAGGACTTCATCCAAATGAAGGCTTAGTTGACACGAGTGCTGCAAGAACAGTTCCATCTTGTGACTAGTGGGTCCAAAAGGCCTAGTGGGTCAAAAATGAATGCTATTGTAGACGGGCGATCTTAGAGCACCGATGATTCTTCAGATGCGCGAGGCACTGAAATGGATGAGAGCTGTGGTACCGTAAGATTCCCAATGTTTTCATTGCTTCTCCATCAATGAGATTACAATGTACAAACGTTTCTGTGTGCCGCACTGGAATTTGTTCCACAACCTCGTGGCTACTGGAGTTCCATTTCCTCAGTGGAAACCATCCAGAAGCAGATAGCTGAGTCACCTGGGTTTGAAGTTTCTGAGTTTCAGATTCCATATCTGACTCGCCTAGGAAGTCGTCCACATAGAAACTAGACAACAAAGTTCATGCTGCCACTGGAAACCTGTCTTGATTTTCGAAGCCCAACTGTTGGAGACATCTAGTCGCAATAAAGGCAGCAGGAGCAGTTCCATAAGTGACTGGACAATCCATATTCTTGTATCAGCGCACACTGTGATTCTCACCACAGAATTCTCCGAAAGTTACTACTATCAGAATGGAGAGACACTTAGTGATACATGGCCTCGTAACTGAATGAGAGAAAGAGCTCGAAAATCTTTATTTGGCTGCAGCAGATTCCGACATCTCATAACAGGCTTCTGACTTAAGTGTTTCAATACTATACCTTACCAATTATGTAGTATATCGATGCGAAAAGGACGACAGATCACTGGCGACATCCAATGGGGAGTTACTGGCAATGCTTGAGGGAAGTTCGGTTGAGTGGGTGACCAAGATTTCTCGCGGAGGTTGGTTTGTAAGCCCACGATCGTTCCTTAAAACTAGTATGATTATCGAGCAAGGTAACGCAGTAGTTACCATAATGGACTCGCATTCGGGAGGTTGACAGTGCAAACCTGCGTCCGGCCAGTTAGGTATAGGTTTTCCGTGATTTCCCTTAACTATTTACTGCGAAAGCCATGATGGTTCTCTTGAAAGGGCACGGCCGAATTCCTACTCCATCGTTCCATATTCCGAGCTTGTGCTCCTCCTCGTTGTCGACAGGACGTTAAACTATGACCTCCTACTCCTCCAGCTACGAAATAGGAGTTAATATTTGCCCAGATCTGAGTGAATTAGATTAGGAAATGAGACGCTTAAAATAGTAAATGAGGTTTGCTATTTGGGGAGCAAAATAACTGATGATGGTCGAAGTAGAGGGGATATAAAATGTAGACTGGCAATGGCAAGGAATGCGTTTCTGAAGAAGAGGAATTTGTTAACGTCAAGTAAAGATTTAAGTGTCAGGTAGTCGTTTCTGAAAGTATTTGTATGGAGTGTAGCCATGTATGAAAGTGAAACATGGACGATAAATAGTTTGGACAGGAAGAGAACACAAGCTTTCGAAATGTGGTGCTACAGAAGAATGCTGAAGTTTGGATGGGTAGATCACCTAACTAGTGAGCAGGTATTGAATAGGATAGGGGAGAAGAGAAGTTTGTGGCACAACTTGACCGATTGGTCGGGCATGTTCTGAGGCATCAAGGGATCACAAATTTAGCATTGGAGGGCAGCGTGGAGGGTAAAAATCGTAGAGGGAGATCAAGAGTTGAACACACTAAGCACATTCAGAAGGATGTAGGTTGCAGTATGTACTGGGAGATGAAGCTTGCACAGGATAGAGTAGCGTGGAGAGCTGCATCAAACCAGTCTTAGGACTGAAGACAACAACAACAACACAACAACAACATGGATACCACAATTTGCCCACGGAACGTGGTGTCACCAACAACCTGTACGCCATATTTTGCGAACGATTCTCCGCCGTTCATCAGGAAGTAATTAAAGTTTGTGCCAGAACCAAAACATTTATCCGGCTGTGTTGGCTATCATCAGAGACAAAGGCAGCTCAGCGTCGGAAAGCAGGGAAGTCTCCTTTGTCATTGGTTTAAGTATAAACGAACAATATTTGCGTAAATTAGGGCGTATGTAACACCCCTTCACACGCACGAATTTACTGTCTGACAGACGACCAATTCCTTGACAGCCTACACACGTCCCGACCGACTGAACTCAGCGATTACAGTGCGGGCCTGCTGTCGTAATTTGATTATTTTATGTTTAGTTCATTGTGTTTGCCCTACGGGATCCCGCTCGGTTCTTCACAAAAGCAAAAACGGGTGAATCGTGCATTACGGAACTGCTTATCATAAAACCATTCTGAAGGGAAAATACTGCAGTCCTGGCAGAGGTTGTAAACTCCGAGGAGAGAATGTTAGCTACGTACATTACGATTTCTCGCCAATGGCAGCAGACGTAAGATTCAGTGCTCTTCTGCCGCCACAATTATTAACTAAAATTGTTCCTGAAATGTGCAACTTGATTTATAGTTGATTGAGAAAATACATCGTGGTAAAGCAAAATAAATACAACAAAAGACGTTCGTGAAAACATTTATGGATGTAGCACAACAAGATGACCTGTAAATTTCAGATACTCATATTCGAAGAAGAAAGATTACACATGGTGGCGGCGTGCGTCATCTAATATATACAACAGATGCGTAATAAATGAAGCATTTAGCGACTGTTAGAACTGAAAAAACTACATAGCAGATGGCGTGGATATAGGCTGGAATTTTTCAATACTTACAACAATGAAGGAAGTACATTTTATGATGTCGATACTTCGGTTTTTAGATTTCATTTCCGAAAAGTGTCGGAAATAAAACCTAAAAACAGAAATAAAGAAGGTCGACAGACTTAACCTCGTGCTGCACATAGAGAAACCATTACGTATTCGGTAAAAAGTGGAACAGGTGCTTCATTTCTCTAATCTCTATTGTTAATATTCCTCGCACGACGTGCCGCGAGTACATCAGCAGTCTTTAAATTTCTTTAAAACTCTGTCCGTAAAGTTTCATCCGCCTCTGACGTCGACATGTATATTAAAATAGTATTTAATTCCGTTGGCTGTGGCAAAACATGAATTTTTGTCGGGCGGCTGGCACGATCGCGCTACACTCAACACACGCTGTTGGGTCGCCTGTCAGGTGGTGCGACGTGCCCGTCAGTGAAAGTCGGTCGGCCAAAACACGGACACGCAGCCAATTTGTCAGACGGTCGGTGGTTGAGGCATCACGAGAGGCGCTGCTGGCGAGTCCTGTGATCAGGCTGACGGCTGCGACAGACGAATGGAAGAGCTGTGAATCATTCTTCCTGCTTTGCTGGTTGCCCAAGTTGTGGAGTGCTATCTCGAGTTGTTTGGAGGAGTTGGTGGAGTAGTAGTTGTCGGAGTAGTTTTCGCTGTTGGAGTTATTCAATAACGTGACCAAATCTATGTGTAATGATTTACAAGCTTTAATTCCTTCTGAACAGAGACCGAAAACCATGAGAAGGTGTTTGCTGGAGACAAATCTTGTGCAGAATTATGCACAATTTGAGGTGGCTTGAAGAGCTACCCTGTCAACTCTGAGAAGAGCAAAGAGGAAGTATATCAAGGACACCATTGTGGAGGCAGAAACAGATGAGAGCAGACAGTGTCACAGTAATGCTTATAACGGTAAAGGGTTTTATTAAAGGGTCAGAGGCTACAAAGGATTTTGTCAAAGAGGTAGTAAAATAGTTGCAAACGACTGAAATCGCCAAAAGATGGAAGGAGTACTTTTACCATCTCCAATTGTAATGAAACCGAAGTAGGATTCTATTTCCAGTCTAACCACGGCTGACCCACACCACTTTCGCCTCTTCCCTCCCCCCTCCACACGCGCACACGCGCACACGCGCACACGCGCACACGCGCACACGCGCACACGCGCACACGCGCACACGCGCACACGCGCACACGCGCACACGCGCACACGCGCACACGCGCACACGCGCACACGCGCACACGCGCACACGCGCACACGCGCACACGCGCACACGCGCAAAATCCAAACGAATCAAGTAGCTTAAGATGAGTGAAAACAATACAAGCCAAGATGATCCAGACGGGAGGTGAGAAACTTGCAGCAGACTACCCCAGCAGCTAATTGTAAGGACCAAGGAAGAATTACCAGAAAGGAAAACGCTGCTAATCTATGCAGTCCATAAACGAGGATGACAAATGTGTGTGTTACTGTTGAGTGGCCCTGCTTAGTCAAAGGCACGTCATCCTGTCCAGCTGCCCGTATAGAGAACTCAACTCTTGAAAATTAGTAATTGGTGAATTCAGGGAGGTTTGCAGTCAGGGTTCTGAACAATAGATCAGATCTTCGTTCTCTGATAATTCATCGAAAAGCAGATGACACAGGAAGGAACCAGAGTTAATCTGTCGATTTCACGAAGTTCTATGATTGCATACACCACAGAAGCCTGTTCATTATCACTCGTCGACTAGGTCAATATACTGGTCAAGTAGTTACTGTGGGTGGAAGACCGGTCCTGCAACTGCGTTTCTCAATGGAAACCCTTCATATTAAGCAGAGATCAGCTCCATCATCCATGCAGGGAACCACTCCTACAGCCCAATGGAACTGTTTTGGCCGAGGTGAATGTCGAGACCGTGAAGGATTCAGCTATAAAAAAATATTGATCCTACAAATAGTACTATATTCCTGAGACAAGTCGAGTATCGACTGGACACAGTGGAGAAGGTAACTTTTCACCACATGCTGTCCTTTGGGTCTGACTGCATGGAACTGAATTAAGGAAGAACATATTCGCATTTTTGCATTGAGAGACAGTAGCAGAGAGACTGTGGAACAGATGCGACAGTGGCAGTGGTAGACAACAGGTGCAGCGAGTGAGTGGAGCCTAGATTTTCTCCCGTCATCGTCACTACTTTCATGTGGTGGGGGGGTGGGGAGGTGGTAGGGGGAACTATTTTCCTCTTTTCCACATCCCTATAGCCATGTTTTTGTTCCCCATTCTACCGGAGTATGAATACTTAGAGAGATTGGGTGAAAGGATGTACAATGTTCCATGTTAAAACAGCGTACGTTCATGTGCCAAAATGTTTGGTGAAGAAACGAGAATGAGACTGAGCAGCTGCGTCCCCACTTTTCTGTCATTGTTTTACAGAGAAACATTCACCTGTTTGTGCTCAGGGGAGCATTTTTAAACTGCTGGTATACTACACAAATGTCAGTGTAGTGGGGACACCCTCTTACATGAATGAATACATACATCTGACTGGGGTGGGGGGTGACATCTGTAGCCAGTAGCTGGTGTAATAAAAACATTGAAGTAACAAGAGAAAATGCAGTGCCAGTAACTCAGGGTTCAATATGTTAAAGTCACTATGCAGGCAGTCAGAGCATACTGTAAATCTAACTTTGTCTTCTTGTTACGTGAGTACTTTGATCACAACGATTATAATAACTGTTCCAATAACTGGTATTCAATCATGTCTTCCATGTCCCTGTATGTCACTAAGATGGTGACACTAATAACCATCCCAGAGCCTGATACCAGTTTCAGGTTGCCTACATTACAGCTTCCAAGGACAACAGAATTTTTATAATTATTTCACATAATTGACCAAATTAAGACATTCAGAAAGCCATAATTTACTCATTAAGATGTGTAATATAGTGGAAGTTCAACGGAATAACACAAATAGTTAGGAACTTGAGGAACCGAACGCTTTTCTACTCTCCGTAGATTGCGTGCGTATACCTGGACTTTATCCATTCACTGTTGGCGAAAGAGCGCTTACCAACTTCCATCAAACTTGACAACTTCAAACCTTTCCTGAACTTTTTCTTGATTATATGTTTCAAGTCAATTAACACAATTTACAGAGCGATGAGTCTGCTACTCTCATGCGTGGGAATCTTTAGAAAATCAAGTTTTACTGGCACATTTTTAAGACCTGTGTAAGACAAAATTTTCAGATACATTACACAAACACGGTAATATCACTGCAGTAATAAGTTTGCATTCAAAATTACAGAAGCCCACATAGTAACTTTTAACAGACTTCTTTGTTCTTTATGAGAGAATTAAAGTGTCTTGCAAGCCAGTATTTGCATAACCAATGGCACTTAGTATCGGTCTTAACGGCACACTTTCTTTATGAATTTTGGGCAATTCATAAAGCGTCGGTGGTAGCGCAACCGAATTGCAGAGACCTACTCGTTAGCCAAGTTTTTGACTACGCTGCTAAAACCACATGTGGGCCGTTTGGACTCTTATTTAAATAATTCGACACATTTCATCAGCAGATTGAATGGCATAGTGGTCCAGCCGGAGGACATATTGGTCAGCTTCGATGTGGTATCGCTGTTTACCATGGTTCCACTTAATGATGTATTGGAATAGCTGGATCGAATTTTTCCTGTCGATATTTCAGAACTGTTTAAGTGTTGTTTGACGACCACATACTTCAAGTGGAATGAACAGTTTTATGAGCAAACGGATGGCGTGGCTATGGGAAGCCCCCTAAGTCCCGTAATTGCAAAGTTCTTTATGGAAAAATTCGAAAAACAGGCCTTAGGTACTGCCAGAAAAAAACCAAATGTATGGTTCCGATAGGTGGATGACACGTTTGTGCTGTGGAGACATGGTAGGGAGGAACTCAGCCGGTTCCACGAACATCTGAACAGTATAAACTCGAGAATTCAGATTACAATGGAGGAGGAGGCAGACGGCAATTTACATTTCCTCGATGTGCTTGTTTTTAGAAACGAATAAGGTAATTTGGGCCACTCAGTATACCGCAAAACCACGCACACGGACCGTTATTTGCACCGGGATTCGAACCACCACCCACAACAGAAGCGGGGTGTTATCAAGACGTTAGCGGACAGAGCTAGAAATAATTGTGAACCTGAGTTGCTCGACGCTGAGATGGAACATCTCCACAACGCACTAATGAAGAACGGATATTCGTCCGCCGAAATAAAACGTGCGTTGAGGCAGCCACGCAGAAATCATACTGACGTACAGGCTACTGCAATATCTAAGGTTTTCCTGCCGTTTGTTAAGAATGTAACGGAAAGAATAGGGAGGATCTTGACGAAGCGGAATATTACCGTAATTTACAAGCCCACAAGGAAGATACAGGAATTCCTTAAGCCAGCCAAGGACGTTCGCAAACCACTGGAAAAAGGTGGAGTGTATAGGATCCCATGCAGCTGTGGTGATGTTTATGTGGGTACCACTAAAAGAACTGTTTCTAAACGTTTGGGAGAGCATAAGGGAAATTGTAGAAGATGAGAAACGGAACGATCAGCTGTTGCAGAGCATGCTTTCCAGCCAGGGAACCACAATATTCGTTTCGAGGAGACGCAAGTACTAGCGGCCACAAGCGGATATTACGAAAGGCTCTACAGGGAGGCAATCGAAATCGCTAAACACCCAAATAATTTCAACCGAAAGGAGGAGGGTGTGAAATTAAACGGTATATGGACGCCGGTGTTAAAGATGTGTACCACCCGTCCACTACTGGGCGATGGCAACGGCGATCGACGGCAAAGGACAGCGGCCAATTGCACTGACGTTTTCAAAACACGTGACGTCACGCCGCGGCGTGGGAACGCGCGGACACGGAATTTAGCGGCAGTCAGTAGCGAGCCAGTGGATGTGTTGGACCTTCCATCGAGCTACGGACCCCCTTGAAGATATCTCCCGCAGTCAGACGAAACGTTGGGAATCGACACAGAATTCATCAACCGACCATGGCATAACAGCCCGGATAATTATAATGGACCTTACAACGCTGCCATTTAACCACCGTTTTGAATTTTACTATTGTGTTTGAAAGCTTCTTACAAATTTTCCCTAAAACTTAATAGACAAACTGCGTCAGCTTTCTTTCTTACACTCTTGCTGAGAGATGAGTAAAGGATGCAGTGTTTTCAGTTAAAAACATTTTGAGGGTCTTGTGATGAAATAATTGCGTCCATGGGAGTTTGACGTAGACGGCAATACCATGCTTTGCAACAATAATTTAAATACTAGACATCTTACCATTCCCTTTCGACAACGGTGTCAAGACATTGTCGATGACACCTGACAGGACACACCGAAACATACTTCACTAGTCAGTTTTATCACTACCACTGCTTACTGCATTTTTGCTTCTTAATTCATGTTACAGCTTTCACCATAAACATGCCTATGTTGATTTGAGAACTTACGAACACACTGCATTACTACGAACGTGTGAAATAAGTAAGGCTACTAAATTTTAATCTGAGGAACAACGAAAACACAAGCTATTCCCTGTCATCTTCCAATGACATCCAATGATGGTTTCACATTTATTTTAAACGAATTATGAATGTCTTCTTGTTCTTTGTGTCATTCTTCTCTGCTTGCTGCTGGCGCGCAAGACTGTGCTAAGACCAGTATTAGACTGTCATATTTCTTTGACAAAGAAATATCAAATATTCATCAAATTTTTTTGACAAAGATCGTGGCGCTAAAAACGGGATTACACTGTCACTTCTCGTCAAATTTCAAGATGGCGGACGGAAACTTACTATGCGCTGCAGTTGCTAATACCACAATTGCATTGTGTGTGTATTTGGAAGAAAAGCGGTAGAGAAAGAGTTGAATGAAGCCCTAGGTATTACGTCTAGATAGTAAAAGAATTCAGCAAAATTTGTTACGAGAGCTGCAAGAGGAGGAATTCAAGTCTTAACATATAAATTACTTACGAATGGATGAGAGTATTTCAGTATTTGCTCAGTAAAGTGGCTTCTCATGTTACAAAACAGATTGTTCTTAGAAATGCTGTACGTCCAGAAGACAAACTGTGTCACTGCGATTTCTTGATACACGAGAGCTACTATGGTTTACGACACAGCACATTAATATCACTTTGTAATCAACCAAAATAATTTCAGAAACGTGTGAAGCGATTTATAAACCGATGAAGGTGGAATATGTGAAGGTAAATAAACTTTAGTGCACTTTATGGACTATAAGAACAATTTTTAACTTTAAATAATTTAATTTCTGGAATTAGTGATCCCACAACGGCAAAATTAATACAAAGTACGAAACAGATGAAGCGCTTTTTAATTTGTCGCATCCAGAGTCCATAAACAGACAAGGTAGAAAGGAAAGCTAAGAAAGAATTTGAGTGTGACCACATCCTCTATTCCGGCTTGCTACATGTATGTTTCCAGATGTAGAGGTGGATGGCTGTAGCTGTGATTGTGGACATGAAGTCGCCTGCAGTATATGACACCTCCAATCAACACACAATTGATAGCATGCATTATGCCCCTTTGCTCCCGCCCCCCCCCCCCCACCCCCCTCCCATAGCCCAAGCTACTTTATTTTAAAAATTCGACGAAACTAACTTTGAAGCCATGTTTACAAACACACTACAGATACGTCCAACAGCTATAGCGACGACAGCGCTCGAAGGTGTTACATTTCACATTGCAGTGAACAGATGATTAACGACTATGACCAAATCTATGGCGAGGCTTTAGATTTGATCATACTTTACGACATGCCAGTTTTGACAAAGTTTCTTATTACACCATCAAATTTCTTTGACAAATGCTTGACATGTCAACTTTGACAAATGAATGGGATAGTGTAATAGCGGCCCAGGTAGCGCTCAGTTAGTGAACTCGTGGAAGACATTACACAGGCGTGTATCCACCTGCTGGCGAGAACCAGAAAAATCTAACGCCAGCTTTTAAAAACTGTACCCACGCTATAGAATCCCCAGTACGCCACGGAAAAGAAACGGGCTTACTGTGCATGCTCATAAGCAGCACAGAATTTCGAGCTGCTATTGGTTACAAAGCTGGGAGTGATGCATTCTACCGGCGGGTGCATATAAGAAATTCTAAAGTGAAACATTCACAAGTTTACATTGCCCGATCTGATTAAATTCAGTATGGGAGAATTTTTTTTTTTTTGGGTAGGCTTCGCCACCGATTAATTCATGTACGCAGCAAAGTTTAAGACTCATTTGGAAAATACTACACGGAGCATGACGCAAGTCTAATAAATAGAACATACATAAGAAACGAAGAATTCATCATCTGTTGGAACAAAATTATCCCATAGTTTGCTCTCTTCATCGAGGGCTTGGATACAGGCTGGACTAACGATGAAGGAGGGATATTTCATGAATTAACGTCAACTGAGTGTCGATATTTCGTTTCTTCAGAATCATTTCCGTTAGGTATCTGAACTGAAAGACAAAATCAGAAACACAGAACATCGGCCGACTTACTCTGTGCTGCAGGAAGTCACTATGGATTCGTTGAAAACTGAGGAAAGAGCTTTTTTTTGGGTAGGCTTCGCCACCGATTAATTCATGTATGCATGTATATTGATATATTCCTCGACGTGTTCTACAAACATCTGCAGAAACACTGACTTAAGACAGACGTCTGGCATGCAGTTGGCAGAAAGACCCAATATCCAGACAAGGAAAGTTTGTCTGTCGGTCAAAACGCATACACATGTTCAATATGTCGATTGGTCGGTGCGCGTGCAGGGGCCTTACCACAACCTTTGGCATTTATTCACATCCATTAGCTTCGCCAGTTCACCTTTCAACCTCTAGCCATGCTGCAGATCAATCTGTCACAACCAAGATTTCAGGGGACTTCGCAGAGGGTGGGTGGTTGGGGGGGGGGGGGGGGCGCTCGCAAAATCTCCTTTTGAACTTCACTTCATACGTGATCACAATTTCAAATGTTTCACCGAAACCACGAATCCCACCCATAGTGCGGACGCCAAAAGTGGCGGAAATGTGAGTCAGTCCTTCCCACAGGTGAGGTGTGGGTGACACCACAGACCACGGCTCGCCTCCACTTCGTGTCGCTGGCTGCCTACACCCGTGTCCCGTGCTTCTGCGAAAACAGAATGAATCACTGTCACAGGGACCTCCGACCACTTGTGCTGACAGTTAAGACCCCCATAAACGACAAAACTCTGACGAATCCGCAGCTAGACAAGGGCAAATTAACAAACATGTACAGGTACGAAGTTTGTCACTTTCACCTCACTTTGAAGCATACCCTGCTCGTATTTTGACAGAAAGGCCACTAATACAGATAAAGCAGTTGTGGCTTCGATTTCGACGCTGGTCCAGGGAATGGCTTTCAACAGCAGAGACTTACATACGAAATTCCTCGAAAGGAAATATTGCTCTTAAAACCTGATTACACGAACATTAGTGGAATTGTCAATGAAACCTGTAATGACTATTAATTTTACTCCGCTCTCACGGTGTGAAGGCAAAGGGACGCGGCGATTTACCCTCATATTTCGTCCTCTTATGACAGTTCCGTAAATTAAAACGTTGGAACATACAGCCGACGTCGCGCGTAGAAGAACCGGGGAACTTTTATTACTTTTTATTTCGTTACGCTTCCGTCTGTATTATGGGCAGAATATATATTCCCATCTTAACCTATTCCTGAAAGACAGCACTCATTTTGGTAATTGACAGTACTACTTTGTTTTTACCGTTGATTGTAGTTTCCATACTTGGAGACTCACGATACAGTGAGAAATTCTAATCAAACTATGTCACTAAACAGGTGCGGCGAAACAGACAACATCCCGCATCTTGTCAAGCTTGTAGTCAAAAATTTCTCAAAACACGATGTATGTTTAAAGTTAGACAGCACCGTATAACTACAGTTTACGTTTATTAAATATCTTTAAGTCTGACATCCTTTGGTACCGCACGGAGGGGCAGCGTCTTCACGCTTCTGTAGTCTAACCAGTATCCCGTCATAGACTGACACGTTCTAGTCGCCACTTCATGGCTATTCGCAGAAGCTGTTAACAGTCAACATGTTGCGCATCGTCAGTTACTTGCAGTTATGGGACACCCTTTGCGCCCGACTTCCAAGACTTGCCAGTTGTGGTTGATCTTTTCAGTCAGCAAATTCTACGAAATTTGGCTACATAGCTGAACTACGAAGCTTACTCTCCCTAAACAGTTATTCCACAAACCGCCATAAACCCCGAATTAACATTTGTTCTAACAATTTTCATTTAGCTACTAAGAGTATGCTGAAGCAACTAACTTTTCAAGTTTATCAAAAATGTAAGTGAAAATTCTTTAAGCAATTAAAGTGGCCCAAAGTTCGCTAACACAACATGTACTGACATCACGAATTAGCTTTTTCGTAGCGCGCCAGTAAAAAGTCAGTGCTTTGCAACAGCTGCACTGTGCGGGATATCACCAAAGAACGTTCCGTACTTACCAAAACCTGCGCCGTCGGACCGTCAACAGCCACGAAATACAGACCCAGGGCGCTCCGCTCGCAGAACACGGACAGCCGCCTCCGTAGCTGTCGCCCTCGTCTCCATTTCGTTGTCATCTACACGCAAGTCGCCGGGTCGGGGTCAAATAAAATTATTCGCAGCAGGCGACCGAACACCCAGAAATGGAACTACGGTCCAAAACACGCACTTTTCACCGTAAACTGTGGTGCTGTTGCTTACACTCCTAAGTGAAAAGAAAGCCTCACGCCACAAACCCAAAGTGCGGCACTCAATGCTACGAGAGTTAATGGGGTAACATCATGTGACAGATACCACGTGTAATCTACTCTAGCGCCCTCCGTACCAGCAATCGACACGGATCACTTCTCGATATCAGACAGACTCACAATCTATAAGTCGACAGAGAACTCTCAGGGCAGACTTTCCAGCAATTCGCCGGGCTAGGGAAAACAGTTTCAGTTAACCTATGAAGGAAATTTAATAAACGCGATATTCCACTTCAGCAAGAAAGATGGCAGACTAGCGTCCATTGTAATGTTTCTTTCCTTATTGGTAATTAAAAGTGAGAGAAATATTCAAATTAATGAAACAATATTCTGCTCATTATTATGAGTTTGCCACAGGAAGGACACCTTACAAATGCGATGCCACGGTGTGGTTAGAATCCTTATGCGTATAAATATGTATATATATATATAATCCTTTTAATATACTGGACCATTACCATAATTTACCCTTGAGGCCAACGCTGTTACATTCTATCAATGTATGAGACCCTGGTGTTGCTGAACACCTTCGTCAACCGCTGTTTGAAGGCTCGTTGACTGCAAGACACTTCTGTCGATAATCGACCGGTCTTCGTAAAAACAGGTCTTCAGGTCCGACCTATGGAGAATAATATACTTAAACGGCACAACGCGATAAGCAGTCGTTCATCTTGCTTTCAAATAACGTGATCACAATTTCGTGATACATCTGCCTAAAAAATATAAAATCATTTAAGCAGTTCAGTGTGGTAGTATTAAAAGGTTCACTACAATAACTGCAGAGAACGATGTTTATTAATGATAATCTTATTATTCCACAAAAAATATAAGACATAAGAATTTCGGCAACCTACCTCTTAGTACATCGAATGTCAAAACAGAAGTGAATCATAAGAAGAGAAAGTCTCCGTTTCTTTACAAAATCGCTTGGTTTTTTCGAAAACTTAATTTTGTTTTTCCTACAGAGGCCTCCTTTTACGTTTCATACATACAAGCTCTGAGTTTTCATTAACATCTGTTACTTAATCATTGACATTATATATATTATTCGTGAGACAAGAGTTTTCAAGATTGGATAGCTTCTTTTTTTTTTTTTTTATTTTTTAAAGATACACTTCAGTAACCTTCTGAATTCTGGAAGCTACTGTATAACAGTATCTCATTCTAGCATTCAAGTGAAATTGGAGTGGTTACTTGACTAGATTACACACCAATTACTTCGTTCATACATACTTGCAAGTTAACAAAAAATGACTATTTTGAGCAAAACGTTTGTGCCTTTAGTGATTCGTTCCAAAAGTGTGGAAATATTTTGTCCTTGGTCTGGACTGATATTTCGGTTTGATCACCAATTTGGAAGCATGTTGAGAAAATCAGACCTAAAAACATCAATCTGAACCTTTAGACTTGCTTAATTTCAATGTTTCTGATTACATGCCTTTCAGTAACTAGTACATTTTGCAGTTGAAAAACGCCGTGGAATAAGCGTTCAGCAATACTGGAACAAAGTATATACCACCTACTCTGCATTGTTGCCAGATGTATCCAGAATTATGGTGATGACGTCATCCTAGATGGCGCCGTGTGGACTTGGCAACAGCACATGACGTCATCCAAGATGGCTGCCATGGCGTCATTCAAGATGGCGGACTTTGGCGGCAAGTTTGAATTTTGGTGGGAAAGTTCCATGCCCCCTTCACCTCAGAAAAATAGTGGGAAGTTCAAATTCCAACAGGATAATGCATCACACCACAGTTATCCCTACTAAGCAAAGAAAATTGCGGGAAGATAGCTCACTCGGGCCACATCCACTAACATAAGTCACTCGACCACAACTTCCTCCTATGAACTGGGGCGAAGATTGAATTTTGGTGGTAAACAAAGGTCACTTGTGGTTTCTCTACTAAGCTAAGAAAATGGAGCCAAAGAAAGGACACTTGTACTAACCTCAATCGCCCAACAGCCACCTCCTAAGAATTCGTGGGAAAAGGACTTGGACATAAGACTTTATTTAAACAATTACAAGCAGTGCTATCCATCCGTTGTGTTCACCACAAGGTCCAGAGCCCAACTGACGTAATACACATCGCCACCACCAGAGGGCGCTTTCATCTGTGACGTAATCCAAGATGGCGGCCATCCGGTGTGTTGACCACGAGCTCCAGACTCCTACTGACTTAGTACATATTGCCACCGCCAGAGGGTGCTTCCATGACATCAGCTGATGACGCAAATACCGTCATCCAAGATGGCGGCGAACAGTCAGTTCATCATGTAGCCTAGTACCCAGCACTGGCACTAGAGGGCATTGTTGTGCCATCAGTGGGAACAAATAGGAACCCTTAATCCAGTCACATGCTAGACTTCAGTCAGTTGAATGGAAGTATCTGATGACGTCATTGTAGGAGATATAGATGAGGTTAAGCAGCTCAAGGGCCTCAGTCTTGTTCAGTCAGTCAGCAGAAGAACGAAAACCATGAAGCGTCAACAGCAGTCACATTCCAGCACAATCATGCAGAACAGGATTAAACAGAAAAGTAAATATCCCATATCACATCTTTATCTCTGGTTCGCCTTATTACTATTATTATTTAAAGTTTTCACATTTTGGTCCATATCTAATGCTTCTTCATCTTCGTTCAACAGGGTCGAGCGCCAACATGCCTAGCTCTGCTAACACATCCGGTGTGTTGCAACGTGACCTGCCATCTTGTCGCTACCTACTGATGCAGCCTCCAGCATGTCTGAACCAGTAGCAGCCACGTGGGACTTGGTAGCACACACAGGTTACTTGCTGGAGCAAGACAAGGAGTTTCTGCTGTCCATCCCACTCATCGACTTGTGTGATGAGGACATGCGATCTGCCCCCGACACATCGAATGCTGTCGCTGGCGGTGTTAAACAACAAGATGGGTACTGGTTGCCAACATATGACCCATCCTAGCAGAACATCCCTGTGATAGCGCACCCACAGAGTGGAGATACTGTGGATAAGAAGGCATCGGGTGCACCTGCGCTTTTCGCCTCCACATACAATTTAACTGCCAGTGGATCGAAACGTGTGAACATTGCTATAAAAGTGCATCATGTCTGGGGGCTGCATGCTAGAATGGAGATTGAAAATGTATCGAAATGTGTTAAAGTACCAATTTCCGAGTTCGACTGGGAAGAAATATGTCGTGCAGAGCGCTACATCAATCAGCAGATGACTACAGAATATTATCCAACTCATTCTCCCCCAGACATTTGCCTTACTGATGTGACACTTTCTGTTACAACAGTATATGATGACTGTGCATTATGTGCGAAATCGGGTGACAACTGTGTTTATCTGAACATGCCTCAGTTATGAAGTTATACGATCTGGACATTGCCATATGTCTTGCATTTGACAGACTGAATCGTTGGTTGCCTAGCACAGGCTCTGCACACAATGATGTTGTAAACTCCCTACGTGTGCATAGCATACATGTTGATGATCTTAAGCAACCCCTATGTTCGCACATGAACGCTAAACCTAAAGAGAAACAGATGAAATGTGTCTGTGAAGAACCTGAGTACTGTGAGTTATCTATTGGCTTGAGTGAGATATGCGCTGAATTTATCGCTTGCCAAAAAGCTTCATTGGTAAATACTGTATAGGTGCGAAGAAGAAGATACATACAGATTGTAATGATAGTCCTGAAATACTACGTCCCATGTATGATTTTTAAATAAATAATTTATGTATAATCTTGAACAGTGTTTGTGTATTATTTCATACCTCTGTCATTGTAATCAAAGTATTACAATTTTTTTTCACTGCTATACAAGTAACTGAGATGATCATTGATCAAGTTACTCTTCATGTGTAAAATATATAGCTGTTTTCTCTGTGTGGTCAATATAGCTCAGTCGGTTAAGTCATGGAACTATAGTGGCAACACATACTATTATTACCCTTTCAAGATTATTTTCTATATATGTCAACTACATGACTATACCTGGTGCAATTAGTATGATGGAGGGGTGGGTGAAGCACCCTTGCCACAAAGACTTTGTTGTTGGAGACTGGTCCTGTGAAGATGCAAGTGAAGACCTGAAGAAGAACAAGAAGAACGGAATTCTCCTTCCTGATAATATAAGAGCAATTATTGTGGGTCCACCCAGTTGTGGGAAGACTAATGTCCTCATGACTCTGCTAACACATGTAGATGGGGCCCGATTTGAACATATTTGTGTATTCTCAAAAACACTGTTTAAACCCAAGTATCAGCTGTTGCATGAGATATTGTGCGGTGTAGATGGTGTTACACACATGACATTCAGTGAAAGCAGTGATATCCCTCCACCTGATAAAGCAAAGCCAAACACAGTCTACATATTCGACGATGTCGCCGTGGAAAACAAAGACCAAATTCGAAAATATTTCTGTTTCGGTCGTCATATGGGTGCTGATGTATTTTATCCAAGTCAAGCATATTCCAGAATCCGCAAACAGTTGTTTACGGATAACGCAAACCTCATTATAGCCTTCAAACGAGACAACCAGAATTTACAACACATTTACCAGGCACATGTCGGAACGAATATCATGCAATAATTTTCTAAAGATATATGCAGATTGCTGGAATCATTCACAATTTGGGTTTCTCGTTATTGATAAAACAAGAAAACTGGGTGATGGTAGGTACAGCCAAACTTTCAAGAGTTTTTGCATATTTAGCACTGTAAGTGAGGTTAGTACATCAGTCCAAGCTACACCATGGACAAATTCGCCTGTACACAGGCACAACATTCGCCTGTACTTGGAAGCGGAAATTCAGACTATTGCGCATAAACTTGCAGCTATGCGCACGGAACTAGAGACGTATTACCATACTCTTCTGAGAATGGTAAGTGCATTAAATGAGTTAGTTAATCAAGTCAGTAAGAAAGTAACCGAATTAATTGAAAAGGTCCATGCTATTGAAGGGAAAATAGATGTAGACTTCCTTGTTGAGAAGGGTGGTCACGATGACTGGGTATATACAGCCTCACACCGCAGAGATGTCTGATCAGTTTACACCATGATGTCCACGAAGCAGAAAGTGATTCAGGTGCGTAAAGCAGTTTTTAAGAAATCACGGCTGCTGAGGTTAGGTCATATGGATCGACAGCAAACGCTAAGACAGACCTTTAAGCCGGTTAATGAATCCCTCTAGCAGCTCTCAGGAAAAAAAAAAAATAAAAATAATAATAATAAAATAGAACACGATTAGATAGAGCTTTTGGTGTTAGCAGGTGAAGAACGTACATGTTGGGTACGCATTCTATAACTGTAACTGAAGACACAATACAGATTGGTAATAGACGGTTTGAGAGAACACCAGGCTTAATGAATCTTTATTTTCCTAAGACCTACCAAAAATAGGGCGAAGTTCAAATTCCAACATCATAATGTGTCACCCAACACTTACCTCTACTAAGCAAAGAAAATGGCGGGGAAAAAGGACTTGTCTTTATTATTTAACCAATTTCAAGCGTGTGTGTTCTCCACTGGGTGTGGACTCAAACTGGCTTAGTTCATATCGTCGCCACCAGAGGTTGCTATCCTGACGACCGATCATGAGGCAGGTACCAGTATTCAAGATGATGGCACCCACTGTGTTCACCGCGAGTTCCAGAGCCAAACTGACTTATTTCATATTGTGCCCACCAGAAGGCGCTACCGTGAAGTCGCGTGATGACACAGGATCGTCTGCTCTCTCTCGCGCGCGTTATTACGAGACACGCGCCGCGTCAGTGCCTGCGAGCGACTGCTTACGTCACAGCCTTAGCCTGCACCTTTGTACTCATGCCAGACATAGTCTTCTGTAAATATACCAACTAAAGTAACACCCACATCGCGCATCTAACCTATCAATTACCTAAGTACTTACTTCCATTTAAATTTTAATCAAATTCAATACGTAAATTTACAAGTTCAATATTCAATGATCAAATGAGAAGTTCCACATTTTCTCACTATCAACATGGTGTTTATTAATGACCTAGCACCCCCCACCCCTAGAATGCTGCACTCCTATTGACTACTGTATTAGTCATGTGATTCGACTTCATATAGGTAAGAAAAGGGGTTCACTACACTTTCAACTACCTAGTTTCAACTACTTTTCAAGGTCCAGACCGCCACCTCCTCCTAGGAACCGGCGACAAGTTTGAATTCTGGCAGTAAGGAAAGGTCACTTGGGTTTTCGCTACCAACATAAGAAAATCGTTGCAAACAAAGCTCACCCCCCCTAACCAAAACCTCCAGGGCGCGACCTCTCCCTAGGGGTTGCTGGTAAAAGGACTCAGCCAACACTAGGCTGATGGAGAGAGAAAGGAGTGTACTTTACTTATTTGGGAACAGTTTATTTAAGGATGGAGTATATGTATCAGAACAGACGCTCTGACATGCCCCACAGCATACAGACCTGCAATCTACTCCTACATAACTCATGTATAAGGCTCTGCACAAACTCTTGCTAATTGTAAACCGTCAAAAGTAACGCATTGCACAGCCTACAGACATGCGAACCACTCATAAATAATACAACACATTTACGTCTAGACAGACAAACAACTCGCAAATTGTCAAAATAATAATCCATCTAAAAGACTCTACCTGCTAGTCGTCAACTGTCGACATCGTACACCAGTCTTTATTTAAACAATTAGAGGCAGCATCACCACCAATTGTATTCGCCACTGCATCCACAGCCCAACTGACTTAGCCCATATCGATACCACTATAGGACGCTGTAGTTATGTCAGGTGATGACGCAAGTACAGTAATCCAAGATGGCGCCACCTAGTGGGTTCACCATGAGCTCCAGACCACAACTGTTTTGGTACATTTCGTCGCCGCCAGAGGACGCCATCATCACACCAGCTGATGACGCAGGTACAGTTACCCATGATGGCGGCAAACTTCTTTTTAATCACACTCTAGACATCTTCCACTCGCACCCATTTCTACAGCTTTCCACAAGTGCAAGTTCAAATTTAGGTTGGAGAGAGGCATATCTAACACCTTCTGCAACCCGTGTAGAGAGAGATCGAGCTGAGTTACTGCTACAGGACCGTGTTTTGAGCATTCAGAGGAAATGCGCGCAATGTGGTATGCACCCGAACTAGATACAAGTACTAAAGATCCCTAACATGTTATTTTCGTTGTTTTATACCTATCCCAACATAGAAAAATTACGAACTATAAAAGGACTGATGACCTCAGAAGTTAAGTCCCATAGTGCTCAGAGCCATTTGAACAATTTCATAAAAGCTCGTCCTATTCACTAGTCACCTACGCGTCGATGCTGGTGCAATGACGTTGTGCCTCCAGCGTGAAGAAAGAGATTTTGCAATACTTCCCCAGAATAGCGTAGAGTGCAGCCATCCAGGCATTCCTAACGGTTCACCAAGTCCGACACCCCAAACTGCAGCTGCCTATGTGCACACGATGATATTAAATATACAAAAACCGAAGAAACCACTTTAAACTTACATCACCTATACTCTAAGTGAATTATCGTATGAGACGCTTCCTCTGGTCCTGATTCAAACACTGTTTTCTAACACGCTTTTGCACGTTGCCAAACATTTCGTTTTCTGCCACGACTTCGAGGTCTGTGTCAGATTCTAAACTGACATTAAGATGCTCAGGTCCACGACCTCTCACAGAAAACTATACATCACACGTGTAAATCATATTCTTATGTCGGATAACATAACACTAGACCATTTTTAAATAAAACACACTTTCAACATAAGGACACTAGAAGAGTTTGGCAGCGTTGTGGAGAGTTTCCAAACTACCGTCCGAAAGTGACTGAAGACATCTGCATTTAAACTCAATGTCACAGTGACAGAATAGATGATGGCTCCGTGTTCCATTTCGAGTTATTCCGAACTTTGCACTCATGTACGCGATCGCTGTTTAGCTCCTAGCAACCCCCAGAAGTTGTCACGCATCTACAAAACTTCTTCCCCAACTCAAACAAGCGATGTGACTCAATCATTATGTGGTAACCATCAGCGCACCAATTCACAGATGTGATGGAAAAGGCACCGCCGATGTACTGTAATATTAAGCAACAGACTTGATAGCGCGAAGAATTTTACACTAATTTCAGCACCGGCCAATAATGTGACAGCATGTTTCCCCAATTTCAGTATCATAGCTAAACAATGCCCTATCCACGTTGCGAATATCATTGCGAGCATCGACAGGTGACTGAACAGTACGTCCATTAACTCTTTATTCTAACTCTTAACTCTAAACACGTTAATCATCAAAGTATATTTCTATCACCTCGAGCATGGTGTTTAATTTACGATCTATCTCACAACATATGGGAGTCACAGAGCATTCCCGCCGTCTTAGGGTAAAAGACCTTTACACACTGTCATTGACCAACCAGACCCGCACCACAGTTAGCGAATTATTCTAAAACCGACCAAAAGAAGACCTCTACACTCCACGTCTAGTGGACGAATTGAGCTTTCCCGGTCGTAACCCGTCAAAGTTAACGAGATTTCTCGAGATGCGACCATGTCGAGAAGCTTTGCACCCCATGTATAGTAACAGATTCCATAGTGCGGTCATATAATAGCGCACAGTTAAGAAGAACAACAAAGGACTGATTTTTATTCGTGATGGAGCCCCAGATGGATGGAGCTCGACTTATTTTTACATAAATCAAACAAGCTATCAACACTACAGTATTGTTCTAGAGTCTAGGATCTGCACCTGGAAGTTATTTCTGAGAGAGAGAGAGAGAGAGAGAGAGAGAGAGAGAGAGAGAACACAAACACACGCTCTCCTAAGAATATAACGTTTTGCACTTAAAAACTGGCTATAACGTTAGATCGCATACTTTTCCGACCTATCATACACACATCCTTCTTCCCGGTTTCTCTACGCTGAACTATCTTATTGAATCATAAAAATTTGCTTTGCATGATACGAGCACAATATAGCTTTGTGGAGACGTATAATGTCCACTGTTCACATTAGATCATGGGTCAGCCCTATATATAAAATGGTAGTTAGTAGCGCGGAATACATCCTACAAGGAAACAAATAAACGCATAGCAGCGTCTGACATGTGAAAATTACAAGTCATTCCGTCACTGACTCTGTAAACAGCACATCAGTCGGGCAAATGTGTACACAGGGATTGCACCGCATCACAAGCTCATAGCGCTAAGTTAGTTATAACCCTGAAGTCTCGATTTTACACCCAAGATGCGACAGGGGGATCGCATAAAATCAAAATTCGTTTAGAGCAATGTGTCAAGTTTCATCATACATGAGATGGAAGTCATCTGATGACCGAGAGGTTTACCGTTAACGATCGCAACTGCTTTAAACCACATACCGAACATGTAGCTGTATACGACTAGAACGCAGGCTATGTCACGTGACTCATGCATCCGGATAGAACACTGGAAAAAAATTGACCTGCACCAATTTCTCCTTCTGTAGAATTTATTAGTCAACCTTTAAATCGCGCCTCGTTACAGCTCTTTCTCAATCGATCAGCCCCTCCATTCTTTGTTATCCTATAACGCAGATGCAAGTAAGTTTAAAGGTGAAATGATTTCTGCACTCCTCATAAGCACGAAATACAGTAGTCAACTCGCGTGTATCGCTGATACCTCAGTAGACATACAGAATAATACTGACTCAATGGGAAAAAAATTGACTACCTCCCTGATTCCTCTTCGTTTCGATGTCAACGTTTTGTAGCATTCCTCTTGCTGGTGCATACTTGATCCCATGTACAAACTGTCTTTTATCCTAAGACGGCGAGAATGCTCTGTGGCTCCCATACGGTGAGAGATAGATCGTAAATTAAACACTATACTCGAGGTGATAGAAATATGTAGCGCACTGTTAGGTATAGTTTGATTATTTGTGTGTTCGAGATTTAAGAGTTAATGTACGTACTGCTCAGTCATCTATCGATGTTCGCAATGATACTCGCAACGTGCAGAGGGCATTGTTTAACTATGATACTGAAACTGGGGAAACATGCCGTCACATCATTGGCTGGTGCTGAAATTAGTGTAAAATTTTTCGCGCTATCAAGTCCGTTGCTTAACATTACAGTACACCAGCGCTGTCTTTTCCATCATATCCGCGCATTGGTTACTATATGATGACTGAGTGAGATCGCTTGTTTGAGTTGGGGAAAAAGTTTCTGCTGCTGCTACTGCCGCCTGTGTGCCACAATCCTATTAAATGTACAGGCTCGGCAGAGGCGACTTTTAGGTTTGGTCACCTATACCATAGGCGAATGACCGTATCCCACAGAGTATACTAAATCGCATGAGACGCTCCCTCTGGTCCTGTTTAGTTGTTTGAAACGCTTTTGTACAATGCCAAACATTTCGTTTTTCTGCAACGACTTCAAGGCCTGTGCCAGATTCTAAACTGACAAGAAGTTCTGATCCATGGCCTTTCGCAGGAAACTAGACCCTGCACGGTGTAAATCACATTCGTACGGCGGATAGCATAACACGCCACACATCGGCTAATTTAAAAATAAAAAGCAGTTACAACATAAGCATACTGGCATGGGTTTCCAAACTACAGTCCAAAGGTGAATCACGAGCTCTACATTTAGACTCGTCTCTCACACTGACGGAATAGCTGGTGGCTCTGGCTTCCCTTTCGACTGATTCCTCATATTGCACTCATGTACGCGATCAGTGTTTCGGTGCTATCCACCGCAGAACGTGCTGTCTGTCCTCGAAAACTCTTTCCTCAAAGCAAACAAGCGATATCAGTCAACCATTATGTGGTAACCAACAGCGTGTCACGTCACAGGTGGGATGGAAAAGACACCATCGATGTACCCTAAGAATAAGCATCACAGTTGATAGGGTGAACAATTTTAGCAATTTTATAGTAACTTCACCACCGGCCAATGATGTGGCAGCATGTTTCCCCAATTTCAGTTTCATAGCTAAGCCACCCCCTCTCCACTCTGCGAATATCATTGCGAACATGGATAGATGACTGTGCAGTACATCCATTCTGTGTTAATTCTCGAACACACAAATCATCAAAGTATACCAGATAGTGCTCCACATATTTCTATCACCTTGAGCATAGTGTTTAATTTACGATCTATCTCTCTGCGTATGGGAGTCACAGAGCATTCTCGCTGTCTTAGGGTAAAATTAGAGAGTGAAAGACCCTCCTCACACTGTCATCGTCGAAAAGATTTATCCCCTTATCACCGCGTGCCAATGTTTTTTGAACTTTTGTTCCAGGTTGACAGTAACCATATCCAGGAATGTGTAATTCGACTGGCAGTTTGCTGAGAATACCGCCGCCTCCTCTAATGCGTCTTTTATCACGCATGTTATGCTACTGAGGTGCTTGTGGTCTGCGATCCCTGTTACATAACACATCGTCAGCGTAGATCCAGCCAAACCATTTAACCAACGCTATATTCCCCCGAAGCCGTATGGCCCTCTCTACGAGATACACATTTGGTTCCGAACACTTCTGTAACTCTCGTGTGTAAAAGCATCCTGCGATTTCAGTACTACTGCTGTCCTTTAAGACGTAGGTTCTAGGATTCGTTCTCCGCATTTGGGGAAACTGCATCTCGGTTGGCCAGTTTGGCATGTATTTCTCAAATGCTGTCTTGTGTTTTGAAATACGTACTAAACCACCTATATTAAATTGCTGTTTTCTCGGATCTCACATTTTAATACCGTTGTATACTGTATTTAGAAATCTATTATTACGAACATCCATTGGTCTCATTTTTATTGTACCATGTTTGGTTCGATTACACTGTGCAATTATTTGTGGTAGGATATAGACCCATTTGTGTGAGCTACGAATATTGAATTGCATCCACATTTGGGTTTTCACTGTTCTGTTCAGACATTCGACGATACTCACCTTCAGGTGGGTGAATGTCTAATAGTGATGTCTTCCATACCGCTCCATCACCGCCTTGAAATACGAGGACTATTCAGACAGTAGGGAACGTTTTGGCATTAAAAAAAACTAAGTACTAAAAACACATTTTATTATATAGATCTGAAAGAGCGACTGACACACTACTTCTCCACATAGTCACCAAACACATTGAGGAACTTATCGTAGCGGTGGACAAGCCGTAAATACCTTCGTCGTAAAATTCTGCCACCTGAGACTTCAGCCAGTGAATCACGCCCGCCTTCACTTCCGCGTCGTCAACAAAGCGCTGCGTTGCAAGCCAGTTCATCTTGGGAAACAAGTGGAAGTCGCTTGGCGGAAGATCGAGGCTGTAGGGTGGATGAAGGAAAATTTCCCATTTGAATGAATTAAGGATTTCTTTAGTGAGGTTTGCTGTGTGAGGTCAGCATTCGTGCAAAAACATGATTTTGGACGTCAGCTTTCCTCGGCGTTTGTTTTGAACTGCTCTAAGGCTGTGCAAAGTTTGACAGTAGCAGGCACAATTTATGGTTGCTCCACGTTCGGCAAAATGAATAGGAAGCACACCTTGCCTATCCCAAAAGACTGTCGCCATCAACTTTCCAGATGACAAGGTTTGCAAACACCCCTCACAGGATCCCTCAACTGCCGCTGGAATGCGTTGCGTGAGGATCCTGTATCCATCCCCCAATTCGGTGCTTTACGTGCTGGAAGTTCAGCCATATGTTTTCCCGCATTACTTCCAGTGTCACGTGCCAAGATTGTGGATGCCCATCACATCCCAATACTCCATGTGCCCTGCCTTCCACCTGTGTCAACTGCGGAGAGCACCATTCACCTTGCTCACCTGACTGCTGGATTCTCCAGAAAGAAAGGAAAATCATGGAGTACAAGACCCTGGACCGACTGACCTACACTGAGGCTAAGAGAAAATTTGAACACCTGCATCCTGTGCGTATGACATAGTCTTACACCACCACTACAACAATTCTGACACCATCAGCTCTCCCAACCCAGGTCACCTATCAGATCCTGTAGACTACACCTGCCCCATTGATGTTGGAGAGCATTTCCATCCCTGTTGCTCCTGCACCACCTACTTAAGGAGCAACACCCCCCCCCCTCCTCCATCCCCCCCACCCCCCCTAACCATCAGGGACGTCTATCCACACCTCTGATCTGGAGAAGCGTAAGTGTTCTTCAGCTTCTCTCGCTAGGAAGTGGTCCCTTTGGTCACTCCATTCCCAGGTATCTTCTAGTGGGAAACATGACACCTGCCAGTGCCCAAAGAGCACAAAAGCAGCTGGTTGTACGACTTCACGCTCATCCTCAGTCCTGGAGTCTTAGCCAGTGAAGTCCTCCCAGCCAGGGAAACCCAAGGAGCAGTGAGAGAAATCCAAAACGAAAGCCGCTAAGACCAAGGAAATTGTGGTCGCACCCACACCACTGCTACCTACAAGCTCTGCAGCTGAGGATGGGGTGGAGATTTCGGCGCCTGCTAAGTACCTAGATCTCGCCAGACCCTCACACACGATGGATATAGACTATTCAGGCAATAAAGCAGTGGAAGCAGGTGACTCTGAGCCGTACACTGGCTCATTGAATGTTCCGTGCCTTCCCAGTCTCACGATGTCATCGTCCAGTGCCAGTGCAACTGCGGTGGTTTTATCCACTGCATGGCTGAGCTACAGCAACTGTTAAGGTTTACACCTGCTATCTGCGTTGCCCTCCAGGAAACGTGGTTCCCAGCAATGTGGACCCCTGCCCTCCGGGGCTATAAGACATATTACAGGAACCACAGTGACTATCATCGAGTGTCAGATGGAGTTTGCGTTTATGTTCTAAACTCAGTCTGTAGTGAACATGTGCCCCTTCAAAACTCTCTTGAAGCTGTGGGTGTCAGAATAAGGATGATGCAGGAAATAACTGTCTGCAATGTATATCTTCATCCAGATGGTGCAGTACCCCTGAATGTATTAGCTGCACTGATTGATAAACTGACTAAACCTTTCCTACTTTCGGGAGATTTTAATGCCCATAACCCCTTGTGGGGTGGTACCATAGTTACCGGGCGAGGCAGAGATGTCGAAACTTTGCTGTCGCAATTCGACCTCTGCCTCGTAAATACTGGGGCCACCACACATTTCAGTGTGGCTCATGGGAGTTACTCGGCCATTGACGTATCAATCTGCAGCCCAGAACTTCTCCCATATATCCATTAGAGAGCACATGACTACCTGTGTGGTAGTGAGCACTTCCCCATCTTCCTGTCACTGCCCCAGCATCAGGCACACAGATGCCTGCCCATATGGGCTTTGAACAAGGCCAACTGGGTAACTTTCACCTTTGCTGTCACCGCTGAATCTCCCCCACATTGTAACATCGATGTGATGGTTGAGCAGATGACTAGCACAATTGTTTCTGTCACAGAAAACGCAATCCCTCACTCTTTAGGGTGCCCGAGGTGTAAGGCAGTCTCTCGGTGGTCGCCAGAAATCATTGAAGCAATTAAGGAGCATCTGCAAGCTTTACAGTGGCGTAAGTGGCACCCTACCCTGGAGCACCTCATAGTCTTTTAATGGCTCCGTGCCAGTGTTCGCTACCTTATCGAACAATGCTGTCCCTGGTGTTACCATAAATGGCGAGTTATGTACCGACGCAAATGCGACTGCCGAGCACTTTGTTCTAGCCACTGCATTGGATAATTACCCCCCAGGGTTTCACACACTCGAACGGTGGCTGAAAGGAAACGTTCTTTAATTCACTACATGCTGTGGTGAATCCTATAACACCCCATTTACAAAGTGGGAGCTCTTCAGTGCCCTTGCACATTGCACCGACACAGCTCCCGGGCCTGATCGCATCCACAGCCAGATTATTAAACATCTCTCATCTGACTCCATCGACATATTCTCGTCATCTTCAACTGGTTCTGGTGTGATTGCTTCTTTCCATCGCAATGGTGGGAGAGCACCATCATTCCTGTGCTCAGATTCGGTAAAAACCTGCTTGATCTTGATAGCTATTGCCCCATCAGCCTCACCAATGTTCTGAGAAAGCAATGCCACAAGTGTGAGAATAAAACGGACGAAACGTGTAACACAAAACAGAAAGAAAGGAAAAGCCATAAGAATGAAGGGAACGCTATGAATACTAAAAGGAACAAAAGAGGACAAGAAAACAACAGAAGAGAGTAAAACATGAAAGCAGATTACAGTGGCTAGCAACCATGAGAATAGAAAGGGAAAGCCAGCGACTCTGCAACACATTAAAACCTCAACCCTAAAGCACTAGGCTGGAGGACACAGAGGGTCAAAGGACACACACTAAACCCTACGTAGAAATATAAAACCCAGTCTCACGGATGAAATCTAAAACTAAAGCTGCTGTGGAGGCATTGTGTCCAACACCGAAGGCAGGGTGGTGGGAAAGTTGAAAGTCTGCCGCAGAGTGGCTAAATGTGAGCAGTCCAGCAAGAGTTGGACGACTGTCATTTGGAAGCCACAGCGACACTTAGGTGGCTCCTCCCAACAGAGTAGGTAACCGTGCATTATCATCATGTAGTCAATGCAGAGCAAGCAGAGGATGACTGATTCCCTGAGAGAGGCCTTCCTGGAAGATTTCCACACATTCATAGTCTCCTTAATGACACACAGTTTGTTGTGCGTGCTGTTATGCCATTCCATTTCCCAAAGCCAGAAAACCCCATGGTGTAAGACAGAATGTAGGTCAGCTTCAGAGAATGCCTATCTCCAGAAGCAGTTTCTGTGTCGCCTGTTTGGCCAGCCGTTCCATGGTTTTTTGGTGGACCCCAGGACACGTCATTATCCCCGGCCACAGACATGCTGATAGGCAGATGTGAGAAAACGCAAATCAACAAAACGTAAGTAGTTACTCATTTTTTTTAAAAAATTGTTAAGTGAACTGTTTAATAATATAAATCAGGAAATGGCAGCTTTATTTACAAAACAAATTTTTATATGCTTGCTGCAGAGGATGGCCACACAAACAGACTTGTTATTCATGCCATGCCAGGCATTTCCACGTGGCCCATACCAGAAATTCAGAAGATTCATCTGAACATCCATAAAACCATACAACACACACAATTCAACAACATATGCAAATGTAACGATCTGGTACCTAAATATTCAATGCAAAGATTAAAAACAGTTAACCCACCACCCAAAAAGCAATGCATGCTGCTCAGAAAATATGGTTAAAATACGAGATCAAATCCCTATACTCTAAAAAACAAGAGTGAAATTATGAGTTGTATAAGACACATTTACAACTCGCAGACACCATAAATAATATGAAAGTTTTCTCCCATCTGGTCAACAGGGTCGAAAAGCACACAAAAACTGCTGTACAAAGAATAGAAACAGTTCATAGAAGAAAGATCAACCAACTCAAAAAACTCCAGCCACAACATATTACCTTTACACATACACACACACAAATTCTACCCATGATTAGTGAACCTTACAGACACACAGTCAAACAATAAAGAAAGACAGCTGTTGGAGAAAGGATGAAAATACAATGTAAATTCAGAAATAGATGAAGATTACTCAGAAAATCTAATTATAGAAGCAGAAAGTGTTTTGACAAGGGGCGATAGGAATGAAAATAACAGTGTTAGCATTGGATTAACTAGAGAACTAGTAAAAAAAGAAATCCAGAATATAATAACCAGCATAAAAATGCAACAACACAAAAACAACAAAAACTCAGGATCTGCAATACTAGGAAAAGTTAGGAGAAAACTACAAAACAAAATGTTATCATTTTAAAAGCAAACAAGGGGAACACAGTATTACTGACACACAAAGAACAATACATTGAAAAAATGCAAGAATTCATTTCACAAAATAGTATTACAAATTTAAAATCAGACATAACAAACAGATTCAAGACAAAAGTAAAAAACACTCTGAAAAATATTGACATCATACTGGATAACATAGAGAAAAGAAAGTTGTCATAGATCAGTCCCACTGCGCCGGTCCTCCGAAGCCTACCAAAAATCCGCAAACCAAATCTTCTGTGAGGCCAATACTGGATTTCAGAAAATCCCCTACTTAAAAGCTTGCAGGATACATGTTAAACTTACTGTCTGAAAATTTCAAAGTACAAGAAGACAGAACCATTAAAAACACCACTCAGCAAATACAACAAATATAACCCTCCTTTCATTTGATATAGAAAACTCTGAGCACTATGGGACTTAACATCTGAAGTCATCAGTCCCTTAGAACTTAGAACTACTTAAACCTAACTAACTTAAGCACATCACACACAGCCATGCCCGAGGCAGGATTCGAAACTGCGACCGTAGCAGTCGTGCGGTTCCTGACTGAAGCGGCTAGAACTGCTTGGTCACACCGGCCAGCAGTACCAGAAATAATAGAAATTATAGATAAGAACATGAAAACTTATAGTCATCTTTCTGATGAACAGATTAAGGAAATATGCACACTAATAAATCTCATAACAGAACAAAATTACTTCAAATTCAGTAATGAATTTTATTTAGAAGAAGATGGATTACCAATTGGGTCCCCAGTTTCAGAAGCCTTAGCAGATATTTTTGTAAACCACATTTAACAGATCATTTTCACAAAAATGTTAGCAAAAGAATACAACATATTATATTGGTTCAGATACATGGATGACATCCTTTGCTTAATAGATGAACCACAAAGAAAAATTGATAAACTACATACTGACATCATCAAGATGCATAAAAATATAAAATTCACAATTGAAAGAGAACAGAATAACCAAATTAACTTAATGGACATAACAGTAAAAAAACAGAACCATAAGCATATGTTTGAAATTTACCGTAAACCCACAGCAACAGACAATATGATTCCTCAATCCTTGAACCGCCCACACGCACAAAAGCAAGCAGTACTTCAACACATGCTCCATAGACTCAACACAGTACCACTCGCCAAAGAATGCTACCAAAAAGAATTGGACATAATGATGCAGGAGGCACAAAATAATGGCTACAACAGTAACACAGTAACAAAGCTTAACAACAAAATTAAAAGTAAAATAAAAGCAGAAAGCTCCAAACCACAGACAACAACACAACAGAACCAAACACAAACATGCAGTCCCATAACAACTGCACAGGATAATCAGAAAAAGTTGAAAGAAAACACTAGATGGTACACAATGACATACAAACACAAACTCATCCATCAAATCACCAACATTTTCAAAAGACAGGGAATAAACATAGCAGACACAACAGATAGTTCTATACAAAAATACACCCCAAAACTGACAAATAACAGAGACATATACCAGAAAGCAGGTATATATCAGCTACAGTGTAACACTTGTGAAGGCAGATACATAGGGCAAACAGGGAGAACATTTGATGTCAGATACAGAGAACATATGAGAGTTTGGAAATATGGGACAAACCACATCACATTTGCAGAATGCCTAAGAGAAAATGGCCACAAACCAACCACTAGAGACAGTGACATAAAATAATTAGAATCAACAATAAAAAAACACCTCCTAATGATGCAAGAAAATTTCCACATACATAAAACCAAAGCAGAAGGGGAAATCCTGTTGAATGACCAAGTACACATGCCAAGCAATTCATTATTTACAATAATAGATAAAATAATAGAATAACATCTGCAAAAAGTATTAATAAAATAATACAGTCCAACATAATAATTAGAATCCAAATCTCTACACCCATTCATCCATGAACCCCTCCACATAATATTGAAAGGAAAAGTCAAATCAGCTGTCGCTGTCACCAAAGTTTTCAACCACTCACTAATAGCTTTTACACCCGCCTCCACTAACCCCCCCCCCCCCCCCCCCCCCCCACAAATTAAAACTCGTCAGCTCTATCCCCCTCCCTCTCTCTCAATCATACATACACACACACAGTATAAACATCATAAATAGAAGTCCGTCTTAAACATATACTTCGTTTCATTGGCAACATGTAGGTAAACTTCCCATAGAAGATGAAACACATAATGGAGTCGCAATATTTACGTTGAGGAAAAACAGTGTACGATGAAATAGTTGTACCGAGTGACAAAAGAACAATAGTCGACCACAAATAAGAGTGAGAAACATTGTGAACAGTGTGTGGATGGTGAGAACACAAAGATGTGATTATGTGGCAGTGATAAAAGTGGTAGTGTGACCTCCAGACCAGATGTGAGGAAAATCAAATTAGCAAATCATAAGTAATTATTTTTTTTACAAAGTGAACTGTTTAATAATGTAAAACTAACAAAATTGTATCATTATATATCCCACTGATGATGCCTTAGAACAGGAGAAGGCAAAACACATATGGGATAAATAAAGTAACTAGCAGAAGGAAAAGGAAGCTTTATTTACAAACCAAAAATATATATCATAGTACCCTGGAATGAGGAATGTATTAACCACTATCTTTTATGTCCCTTCGACAGTAGTATTCCACTGACCACTGAACCTTGAGAATATCATTGTCCATCACTACTACACAACCCCTGCTCGGTGCCCTTTACCTTGTGGCTCATGCCCCTGTAAAAGACGTAGATGCAAGACTTGTCCCATACATCCTCCTACCACCACCTACTCCAGTCCAGTCACAATTGTCACCTATCCAATCAAATACAATGCTACCTGTGAAACCAGTCATGTGATCGAAGAGCTAAGCTGCAACCACTGAGCTGTATTTTATGTTGACACGGCAACTGACAAAATGTATGTTCACATGAATGACAACCAAAAAACTGTGATGAAGAAACAGTTGGACCAATCAGATGCTGAGCATGCTGCACAGCATGACATTTGTCATTTCAGTGACTGCTTCACAGTCTGTGCCTTCTGGATCCTTCCCACCAACACCAACTTTTCTGAATTGCACTAGTGGGAACTCTCCCTACAGTATAGCCTACATTTAAGTAACCCTCCTGACCTCAACCTTCATTAGTCACTGTCTTCCACCAAACTATACAATTCCTTGTTCCCATTCCAGCACTCAATTCCACTAATGCACCCACAGTTTTTATAGCTACCTCCTTTTCTGATGGCCCTCCTGCCCCCCTGCCGACATCTGTCTAATCTCCCGACTCCAACTAGCTGCCGTACCCTCTCCCCACTTCATCCCTGTAACCGTCCACAAGCAGCACATAACTGTCCCCCTACTCTGCTATCTCTCCATGCCCCAGCCTCCACCTTACCACCACCCGCACCACCTGTTTGCTTCTCCCACCATGTGCTGCTGCTTGCAGTCTGGTCTTGGGTGCCAGAGCTTGTGTGTTTTTGTGTTTGTTTTCCTTGCTCTACCTTCAAAGAAAAGCTCTACAATTGGGTGCACTTCCTTGAAGTAGCTTCCGGCTATGAAGCATTTAAAACACTGTGGGTCTCAAACTTATTTCTGTTATCTCTCTCTGAACATAATGCTAATAATCAAGAACATATATTTAAGAATATTTCTATTTTGTCTCATCTGTGATCAGATTCTACAGATTTCCAAAAATTTACTTCTTTTCAGTTTTAATATATATTGAGCAATAATGACTGTTTACTAGCACTGAAGTTCACTAAAACAAAACAATAGTTGTTAGCAACACAAGGATTTTTGTGCATGATCTTTCAAATGGCGCTGAAGATGAGTTCCCACTGTCATATTTGTAGTCCTCTACTATTTCATGTTGCAGGTTCAGAACCCACTGAATTATTGAGATGTTCATCATCAGGATGATGGTTCAAGTAAGGTTAAACCCTGTAATGGATAGAATGGGAACTTCATTGCAGAAGACAATAGAAAATATACCGTAGGTGTTATGTCACATCAATAGTTGTGATACAAGCCATTCAGAAGCCGTACAGTTTCAGAGGATTGGCACCTGAAATTGCTGTTGATAGTTCTGTCCTTAAAATGGATAGCCAGAAGTTTATTTTACAAGATCAAAATTATGAGCTCACCGATCTTTAATCATGTCCTTAAGATCCTATTGGGGATGACCAGATCTCTTACAGTTTCTAATGATGTATCCAGACAGGTACTTAGTATGGACATCTGTGGAGCACAATACTTATTATCTCTTCAGAAAGTAAATGTGCACACAATACAGATGAAGCGATCAAAAGTTGTTTCACATGCAGTTAAGACAAATTTTAGTAAACAAAACTGAAACACACACATAATGATACATATTGCTCATAATTGTAAAATAAGTTCTCTCAACCTGACTTAAATGAATGGAGAGGCAACACAAATAGTTCCCAAGAGTGGTCTAGAATGCAGCCTAGCTAAACTGAAGCCATACTTGAAGAAGATTAACAGCAGAATGAACAGAATGGAGTGAAAATAGGCCGTAAACAGATTTGTTCTATGGTATTAATGAACTGTGTTAATTTATTATTGTTTACAAAACCTGTGAGCCAGAAGGCTAATTTTTATTGGCTGTGGATATAGTCATTATATTTTGCATGAGCAGCATCTATTCAAAAGTTAAATTCTAATTTATGCCTATGCATTGGAAATCAAGGGCTTATTATTATGGGACCCATCTTGCATATTAAAATGTAGTTATTGAAAAATCTGTAATTTTTAATTCAGGACTCTTGCTCATTAGTACTGGTGTCAATAGAAATTTGAAAAATCAGATGATGAAAAGTGTGTCAACAGATATTAAAATGTAGTTATTGAAAAATCTGTAATTTTTAATTCAGGACTCTTGCTCATTAGTACTGGTGTCAATAGAAATTTGAAAAATCAGATGATGAAAAGTGTGTCAACAGATCCTGGAAATTCACAGCAATATGTCCATAATTGTAACTACAAATCTGGATAAAGTCAAAGTTAAAATTATCAATATCTGTAAATGTATATAAAAAACAAAGATGCTGTGACTTACCAAATGAGAAAGCACTGGTAGATAGACACAATAAAAAATACACAAACACACACACAAATTTCAAGCTTTCGCAACCCAAGGTTGAAGCAATCTTGGGTTGCGAAAGCTTGAAATTTGTGTGTGTATTTGTGTATTTTTTATTGTGTTTGTCTACCAGCACTTTATCGTTTGGTGAGTCACAGCATCTTTATTTTTTATGTGTATTTTTACCATGTGGAATGTTTTGCTCTATTGTATTCAATATCTGTTAAGATAGTTAAGTTTACTGAAAAGAGGCAAAATAACCCTTTAAATTGAAAGTGATCAATCCCCAAAATATACCTATTAACTCATAAGACTTTGCATAATGTATGAACTTCATCATCAGAATTTTGAAAATAAAGTTAGCAAAAGGCTTATGTGGATTTTAATATACGATACGGGAGTGGTGCCACCACTCCACACTTCTCTCCAGTGCTAAACTAGTGATCCCTTAACGTCTTATAATGCATCTTGTCAACTAATCCTTTCTTTTAGCCAGCTTGTGTAGGAAATTTCTTTTCTCTCCAAGTCCATTTACCCATCTAACCTTCAGCATACATCTGTAGCACCACATTTCAGAAGCTTCTATTCTCATCCTGTCTAAGCTGTTTGATATCCATGTTTCACTTCATATATGACAACAATCCATACAAATGTTTCCAGAAAAATCTTTGTAACACCTAAATCTGTAAACATCTTGTGAATATTGCAGTTCTCTTTATTTCTGTGTTTAAGAAAATTAGAGAGAAATTTCCCCCTTTTTTTTTTTCGGGCATGTTCATAGCCGTGTTTTCACACAAACCAGTTTCAGCATTTTCTATACTATCTGAAGATAGCAAAAAAAAGTGCTGAAAAATGTCTCACTGAAAACAAAGCTACAAAGGTGTCTTGCATAAGGTGCAATTACTCTACAACCTAAGTTTATATTCAATGCTCCAAAATTTCTCTTCTTCAGAATCACTTTCCTTTCCATTGTCTGCCTAGATTTTATATCGTCTCTACCTCGAACATTATTAGTGATTTTGCTGCCCAAATAGCAAAAATCATCAACTTTAAGTGTCTTATTCACTAATCTAATTCCCTCACATCACCTGATTTAATTTGACTACATTCCATTATCTTCTTTTGCTTTTGTTTATGTTCATATCATATTGTCCTTTCAAGAACTGTCCATTCCGTTCAACTGCTCTTGCAGATCCTTTGCTGTCTCTGACAGAATTACAATGTTGTTAGCAAACCTCAAAGTTTTTATTTCTTCTCCATGTATTTTAATTCCTATTCTGAACTTTTCTTTTGTTTCCTTTACTGGTTGCCCAATATACAGTTTGAATAACATCGAGGATAGGCTACAACCCTGTGTCACTCGCTCCCCAACCACTGCTTTCCTTTCATGCCCCTCAACTGTTATAGCTGCCATCTGGTTCTGTAAAAATTGTAAATAGTGTTTCACTCCCTGTATTTGATCCCTGCTTCATAATTTGAAAGAGAAGATTCCAGTCAACATTGTCAAAAGCTTTCTCTAAGTCTACAGATGGTAGAAACATAGGTTTGCCTTTCCTTAATGCATTTTCTAAGATAAGTTGTAGGGGCAGTATTGTCTCATGGGGTCCTACATTTCTCCAGTATCCAAAGTTATCTTCTATGAAGTCAGTTTCTGCTGGTTTTTTATTCCTTTTATAAAGAATTTGTGTTTGTATTCTGCAACGACAAATTCCTAAACTGACAGTTTGGGAATATCCACACCTCTCAGCACCTTATTTCTTTGGAACTGAAATTACTACATTCTTTGTGAAATTTGTGGGTATTTCACCTGTTTCGTACATATAGCACAGAAAATGGAATAATTTTGTCATTGCTGGCTCTCCCAAGGCTATCGGTAGTTTTGACAGAATGCTGTCTACCCCTGGGTATTCGTTTCCTTGTTTCAGTGTAGGTCTTCAGTGCTCAGTCAAATGCTTCTCACAGTATATCTCCCTTGTTATCTTCACCTGTCTCTTCTTGCATTTGTATGATGTTGCCCTCAGTTATATCTCCCTTGTATAGATCCCCTATACACTGATAAGCCAAAACATTATGACCACTGCCCACTGTGATGTCGGATGCCACCTGATGGCGTTACAGGCATACGACACTCTAACCACAGTATGTAAGAGGGGAGCAGACGCATATTGTGATCACTCTAATGAAGATACAGGCTGAAAATGGGGAAATTCATTGAGGTAAATGACTTTCACAGGTGGCAGTATTCAGGTGTATTATGTTAGTTGGGCTGCTATTTCTAAGTTAATTATTAATTTTGATATTTGACTGTTCAGTACACAGAGGATACAATAAGAGTAGTTTAAACACTGACTTTTTCTTTCAGTACCTTCTTCAAGATAACCATGTGAGATGTGTCTCATTACAGCATTAGTTGTCCAGCACAGAGCGCGGTCTGGCCACTACTTGGGCAGAGCTGGTGGACTCCCTGCAGCAGGAGGCTGAGAAAATCAGAGCTGAGCACCCCAAGGAAAGAGAGCTGATCTGGGAGAGGACTGTGCAGATCAAACTCATGTAGGAGCAGCTAACACAGATGGTGAGTAGCTGCAGCAATCTCTATTATGCACAATGTACTGTGTCATTAAACTTTAGTTACACAAGAATTGTCAGTCCACCTGTATCTCTGCACAGATAAACCAAAAAGTAATTATCATTGTTCAGGATTAGACTGAATGTTGCCTGGTGGTGTTGCTGGCACATAATACGGTGACAGAACTGTACAAGGAGGGCAGAGATGAATGGGGAATCATTCTGGCAGTGATAGGAGTCGCAAATGAGGGAAATTGTCTGGGGAAAATGACTTTGAAAGAGAGCAGTTTATTATGGCCGGCCCTTGCGACAAATTCTCAGAAACAGTGAAGTTGACATACTGTACATGTGTTGCTGTTGTGAGTGACTATAGAAAGTGATCGAAGGACTGTGAGACCTCAAGTAGGTGGTGAAGTGTTGCATGTCTTTGCATCTTCACAAAATGTGGAGGTCAGATACTTTCCGACTGTGTAGAGAAGAAAAGGTGGCAGGCCATACCAGATATGATGACAGAGTATAGCATTGGCACAAAGGCAAGTTTTTCAGAGCACTCAGTTTGGTGTAGAGTGTCAGGAGAGGCAATTTGTAGCAGACCAACTCTAAAAGCTACTGTGTCAAACCGATGACATGTGGATTATGACATGCAGTGGGTATGAGATCATAGAGATGAGACTGTGAATTCATGTAAACTTGTTACACAAACTGACAACATTGTTACTTATTACACTGGATTGATATCTGTGTGCAAGTATGTCATCATTACAGTGAGATGGTGATCACAATAAAGGGTTGTGTCCGCAAGCTAGTGGTAGTGAGATTATGGTACGAGAAATGTTCATCAGCAGAATATTTTCCTGTGTTGAGAGACCAGACTTCTGCTGCAGTTAGCAATTGTGAATTGAGATAATGAACTGACACTGAGATGAATGCCAAAAAATTTGCTGATGTAAAAATGAGTGCCACAAGTGAGAGAGGAGCTTTCTGCAGCTTCCTTAAAAAATAATTCACATAGGGTTATGGGTAAAATAGGATGATTGTTGCTTTGTAGTAATTATACCAACAAAGTGATAGTAGTGTGAGATGAGAATTCTGCAGGTTCTTTCAGATATAATTGACATAGGGTTATGGAAGAACTGCGATGATTGTTGCTTTGTGTAAACTATAAGGACAAAGTGACAGTACTGAGAAGGGGAGCTCTCTGTAGCTTCTTTCAGAAATAAATCACATAGTGTTATGGATGAAATGCGATGACTGTGACTTTGTATTAACTATACCAAAAAAGTGATAGTATTGTGAGGCGAGCTTTCTGCAGCTACTTTCAGAAATAAATCACAAAGGGGTAAGGATGAAATGTGATGATTGTGGCTTAGTAGTAACTATAAAAACAAAAAGATTGTAGTGCGAGATGAGCTTTCTGTAGCTTCTTTCAGAAATAATTCACATAGGGTTATGGATGAAATGCGATGATTGTGGCTTTATAGTAACTATCCCAACAATGTGATGGTATTGTGAGAGGAGCTTTCTGCATCATCTTTCAGAAATAAGTCACATAGGGCTACAGATGAAATGAGATAATTGTGGCTTTGTAGTAACTATACCAACAAAGTGACAGTACTGAGACAGGAGCATTCTGCAGCTTCTTTCAGAAATAATTCACACAAGGTTATGGATTAAATGTGATGATTGTGGCTGTATAGTAGCTATACCAACAAGTTAATAGAATTGTGAGGGGAGCTTTCAGCAGGTTCTTTTAGAAATAGCTCACATAAGGTTATGGATGAAATGTGATGATGTGCATTTGTAGTAACTATCCCAACAAAGTGATAGTATTGTGAGGGGAGCTTTCTGCAGCTTCTATCAGAAATATTTCACATTGGATTATGGATGAAATGCGATGATTGTGGCTTTTTATTGACGATACCAACAAAGTGATAGTAGAGTGAGAGAAGCTTTCTGCTGTTCATTTCAGAAATAATTCACATAGCATTATAGATGAAATGCAATGATTGTGGCATTATAGTAACTATACCAACAAAGTGATAGTGTTGTGAGGGAAGCTTTCTGCAGCTTCTTTCAGGAATAAATCACAAAGAGTTATGGATGAAATGCAATGATTGTGGCTTTGTAGTAACTATACCGTGAAAGTGATTGTAGTGTGAGAGGAGCTTTCTGGAGCTTCTTCCAGAAATAATTATCGTAGTGTTATGGATGAAATGAGATGATTGTGGCTTTGTAGTAACTATACCAACAATCTGATTGTTTTGTGAGGGGAGCATTCTGCTGCTTCTTTCAGAAATAATTCACATAGTGTTGTGGATGAAATGCAATGATTGTGGCTTTGTAGAAACTATACCAACAAAGTGATAGTATTGTGATGGGAGCTTTCTGCAGCTTCATTTGGAAATATATCACAAATAGTTATGGATAAAATGCAATGATTGTGGCTTTGTAATATCTGTACGAGCAAAGTGATAGTATAGGGAGGGGAGCTTTCTTCAACTTCTTTCAGAAATAATTCACATTGGATTATGGATGAAATGAGATGATTATGGGTTTGCAGTATCTATACCAACAATTTGATTAAAGAGTGAGAGGAGCTTTATGCAGCTTCTTTCAGAAATATTTCACATCGTGTTAGGAATGAGATGCAATGTTGGTGGCTTTGTAGTAACTACACCAAAAAGGTGATAGCATTTTGAAGGCAGCTTTCTGCTGCTACTTTCAGAAATGATTCTCATACCATTACGAATGAAATGCGAAGATTGTGGCTTTTTAGTAATTAACCAACAAAGTGAAATTTCCTGACAGATTGAAACAGTGTGCCCGACCGAGACTCAAACTCGGGAACTTTGCCTTTCGCGTGCAAGTACTCTACCATCTGAGCTAATGAAGCAAGACTCACACCCGGTCCTCACAGCTTTAGTTCTGCTAGTATCTTGTCTGCTACCTTCCAAACTTTACAGAAGCTCTCCTGCGAACCTTGCAGAACTAGCACTCCTGAAAGAAAGGATGCTGCAGATACATGGCTTAGCCACAGCCTAAGGGATGTTTCCAGAACAGTTTTAATCTGCCAGGAAGTTTCATATCAGTGCACACTCTGCTGCAGAGTGAAAATCTCATTCTGGAAACATCCCTCAGGCTGTGGCTAAGCCATGTCTCCACAGTATACTTTCTTTAAGCAGTGCTAATTCTGCAAGGTCCGCAGGAGAGCTTCTGTAAAGTTTGCAAGGTAGGAGAAGAGATACTTGCAGAAGTAAAGCTGTGAGGACCGGGCGTGAGTCGTGCTTCAGTAGCTCAGATGGTAGAGCACTTGCGCATGAAAGGCAAAGTCCCCGAGGTCGAGTCTCAGTCGGGCACACAGTTTTAATCTGCCAAGAAGTTTCACATCAATGCATACTCTGCTGCAGAGTGTAAATCTCATTCTGGAACCAAAATAGTGATTGTATTGTGAGGGGGCTGTGTGCAGCTTCTTTCTGATAAAGTACTTAGGACTATGGATGAAATGGGATGACTGTTGCCTTGTAGTAACCATACCAACACAGTGTAATAGAGTGAGAGGAGCTTGCTGGAGCTTCTTTCAGAAATAATTCACATAGGGTTTTGGATGAAGTGTAATGATTGCGGCTTTGCAGTAACTATACCAACAGGATGATGGTATTGTGAGGGGAGATTCCTGAAGCTCCTTTCAGAAATATTTCACATAGGATTATGAATGAAATGCGATTATTGTGGTTTTTTAGTAACTGTACCAAAACTCATAGTATTGGTCGGAAAGCTTTTTGCAGTTTCGTTCGGAAATAATTAACATAGGACTATGAATGAGATGTGATGATTGTGGCTCATTAGCAATTATACTGGCAAAGTGACAGTATTGTGAAGGGAGCTTACTGCGGCTTCTTTCGGAAATAATTCACATACGGTAATTGATGAAATGTTATGATCCTGGCTTTGTAGTAATCATACCAATAATGTGATGCAAAAGTGAGAGGTGCTACTTGCAACTTTATTCAGAAATATTTCACAGAGTGTAATGGATGAGATGTGATAGTTCTCATTTAGTAGTAATCATTCCATCAAAGTGACGCAAATGTGGGAGGAGCTTTCTGCAGCTTCTAGCATGAAATTAGTCAAATACCGTATTGGATGAAATGCGATGATACTGACGGTGTAGTAATCATACTGACAAAGTTACACAGATGTGGGGGGTGCTTTCTGCAGCTTATTTCAGAAATTTTTCCCATAGAGTAATGGATGAAATGCGATGATTCTGGCTTTGTAGTAACTATACCAACAAAGGGATGGTAATGTGAGAGGAGCTTTTGTCAGCTTCTTTCAGAAATAATCTTCATAGGGTTATCGATAAAATGTAATGCTTGTTGCTTGTTGGGGACCTTTCCTACAAGAGAGTGCAAGAATTCACTTACCTAGGGGCACTTTCCACTGTGAACTCGTCATGTGAAGCAGAGATCAATTCCAGAATACAAGCAGGAAACCAATCTTACCACAGCCTAGCACAATTGCTTCAGTCCAAATCACTCTTCAGACAGTTCAAGATTTGACTGTACAAAACCCTGATCCAGAATGTTGTTCTATATGTCTGTGAGACATGGAGTATCCGGAAACAGGACTTCCATAAGCTCCTTGTTTTTGAGAGAAAAGTGCTTCAGAAATTTTTTGGTACAGTTCTGGATGCACATACAGGGGAATGGAGGATCAGATACATCCAAGAGCTTGAGGAACCATACCAACAGCCCAACATAGCAGGAAGTGTCAAAGCCAAACGAATGCAGTGGGCAGGCCATGAGGCCCGGATGGAGGATCACAGATGGCCTCGGAAGCTCCTGCTTTTCACACCTACAGGAAAGAGACTGCCAGGGAGACCCAAGGAGCATTGGAGGGATGGATCCCATGAAGATTTAAACCAAGTGTCAATAGATGTGGACAAATGGCAGATAGCAGCATTGGACAGAATAGAGTGGAGGAGGAAACTTGAAGATGTGTGAGGTCTACTGGGCCTGATCACGTAGTGGTAGTAGTAGTAGTAGTAGTAGTAGTAGTAGTGTTGCTTTGTGTAAAATATCGAACAAAGTGACGGTACTGAGAGAGGTGCATTTTGCAGCTTCTTTCAGAAATAGATCACAACTGTACCAACAAAGTGATAGTAATGTGAGAGAATCTATCTGCAGCTTTTCTCAGAAATAATTTCCACAGGGTTATGGATGAAATGTGAAGATTGTGGCATTGTAGAAACTGTACCAACAAAGTGATAGTAGTGTGAGGGGAGCACTTTGCAGCTTCCTTCAGAAGTAACTTACATGGGGGTATTGATGAAATGCGATGATTGTTGCTTCGTAGTAACTGTACCAACAACGTGACAGTACTGTGAGAAGAGCTACTAGCAGTTCCTTTCAGAAATAATTCTCATAGGGTAATGGATGAAATGTGATGATTCTAGCTTTGTAGTATTCATACCACAATGTGACAGTGCTGTGGGAGCAACTTTCTTCAGCTTCTTTCAGAAATAATTATCATAGGGTAAAGCATGAAATGCGATGGTTCTGGCTTTGTAGTAACTGGACGACCAATGTGATGGTAGTGTGAGAGGAGCTTTCGGTAGCTCCTTTCAGAAATAATTCACGTAGAGTAATGGATGAAATCCGATGATTCTGCTTTTGTTGTAACTATACATACAATGTGATAGTACAGTGGGAGGAGCTTTCTGCAGCTTCTTTCAGAAATAATTCACATAGGGCAATGTATGAAATGTGATGTTTCCAACATCGTAGTAATCATACCAACAAAGTGATGCAAATGTCCACAGCTCGTGGTCGTGCGGTAGCATTCTCGCTACCCGCGCCCGGGTTCCCGGCTTCGAATCCCAGTGGAGTCAGGGATTTTCTCTGCCTTGTGATGACTAGGTGTTGTTTGCTTTCCTTAGTTTAGTTAGGTCTAAGAAGTACTAAGTTCTAGGGGACTGATGACCATAGATGTTAAGTCCTATAGTGCTCAGATTCATTTGATCCATTTCAAAAGTGATGAAAATGTGGGAGGAGCTTTCTGCAGCTTCTTTCATAAATAATTCACATAGGATAATTGATAATATGTGATGAATCTGGCATTGTAGTAATCATACAATCAAAGTGATGCAGCTGCAAGAGGAACTTTCTGTAGCTTCTTCCGGAACCAATTCACATAGGGTAGTGGATGAAAGGTGATGATTCTAGCTTTCTAGTAATCATAGCAACAAAGTGACACTGCTGTGTGAGGATCATTCTGCAAATTATTTCAGAAATATGTCCTGTAGTGTAATGAATGAAAAAGCGATGATTCCGGTTTTGTAGTAATCATACCATCAAAGTGATGCTGCTGTGGTAGGAGCTTTCTGCAGCCTTTTTCAGAAATAATTCCCATAGGGTAATGGATGAAATGCAATGATTCGGGCTTTGTAGCAATCATACCAACAAATTGACGCAAAAGTGTTAGGAGATTTCTGAAGCTTCTCTCAGAAATAATTCACATGGGTTAAAGGATGAAATGCAATGATTCACACTTTGTAGTAATCATACCAAAAACGTGATGTTGCTGTGTGATGAGCTCTCTGCAGCTTCTTTCAGAAATAATTGAAATAGGTTAAAGGATGAAATGCAATGATTCAAACCGTTTAGTAATCATACCAAAAAAGTGGTGTTGCTGTGCGATGAGCTCTCTGCAGCTTCTTTCAGAAATAATTCACATAGGGTAAAGGATGAATTGCAATGATTCTGGCTTTGTCGTAATCTTACCAACAAAGTGACGGTGGTGTGGTTGGAGCTTTCTTCAGCTTCATTTAGAATTAATTCATATAGGGTAATAGATGAAATGTGATGATTTTGGCTTTCTTGAAACCAACCATCAAAGTTGTGCAAGTAAGGGCATTGTGTTCTGCAGCTTCTATCAGAAATAATTCACATACGGTATTGGTTGAAATGGGTTGATTCTGGCTTTGTAGTAATGTTATGAACAATGAGTTGCTGCTGCTGGAGGTACTCTCTGAAGCTCCTTGCAGAAGCAACTCACATAGGGTAATGAATGAAACGCGATGATTCTGGCTTTGTAGAGATCATAAGATCAAAGAGACGCTGCTGCAGGAGGAGATTTCCGCAGCTTCCATCAGAAGTAAGTCACTTAGGGTAATGGATGAAATGCGATGATTCTGGCTTTGTATTAATCGTAGGAACAAAGAGATGCTGCTGCTGGAGGAGCTTTCTGCAGCTCCTTTCAGAAATATTTCACATTGTGTACTGGATGAAATGTGATGATTCTCGCTTTGTAACTATCATACCAACAAAGAGACTTTGCTGCAGGAGGAGATTCCTGCAGGTGCTTACAGAAATAATTCACATTGCGAAATGATTGAAATGTGATGATTCACTCTTAGTATTAATCATACGAACAAAGAGATACTGCTGCAGGAGGAGCTTTGTGCAGGTTCTTTCAGAAATAATTCATATAGGGTAATAAATAAAATGCAATTATTCTGGCTTTCTAAAAGTCATACATACAAAGACACGCTGCTGCATGATCAAGTTTCTGCAGCTTCTTTCAGAAATAATTCATATAGAGTAATGTGTGAAATATGATGTTTCTGGCTTTGTAGTAATCATACCAAGAGAGTGACGCAAATGTTGGAGGAAATTTCTGCAGCTTCATTCTGAAATAATTCACATAGGTTAATCGATGGAATGGCATGATTCTGTCTTTGTAGTAATCAAGTCAACAAAGTGCCGCAATTTTGGGAGGAGGTATTTGCAGCTTGATTCAGAAATAATTCACATAGTGTAATAGCTGAAATGCTATAATACTGGCTTTGTAGTAATCATACAAACAAAGAGATGCTGCTGCAGGAGATGCTTTCAGCAGCTTCTTTCAGAAATAATTCACATAGGGTAATGGTTGAAATGCGATGATTCTGGCTTTCTAGTAATCATACCAACAAAGTGACAAAAATGTTGAAGGAGCTTATGCAGCTTCTTTCAGAAATAATTCACATAGTGTAATGGACGAAATGCGATGATCCTGGCTTTGTAGTAATCATATCAATTAAGTGCTGTAATGTCGGATGAAATTTCTGCAGCTTCATTCTGAAATAATTCTCATAGTGTAAGGGATGGAATGGGATGATTCTGGATTTGTAGTAATCATACCAATAAAGTGATTCTGCTGTGTAAAGAGCTTTCCACAGCTTCTTTCAGAAATAATTCTCATAGCGTAACGGATGGAATGCGACGATTCTGGCACTGAGGTAATCACGCGAACAAGGTGACAAAAATGGGGGAGGAGCTTCCTGCAGCTTTTTTAACGAAATACCTCTCAAAGGGTAATGGATGAAATGCGATTATACTAGTTTTGTAGTAATCAAACCACCAAAGTGACACTAATATGGGTGGAGCTTTCTGCAGCTTCTTTCAGAAATAATTCTCTAAGTGTAATTGATGGAATGCAATGATTCTAGCTTTGTAGTAATCATACCAACAAAGTGACACAAATATGGGTGGAGCTTTCTGCACTTTCTTTCAGAAATGACTGACATAGATTAATGAATGCAATGCGATGATTCGGGCTTTGTAGTAATCATACCACCAAAGTGACGCAAATGTGGGTAGAGCTTTCTGCAGCTTCTTTCAGAACTAATTCTCAAAGGGTAATGGATGAAATGCGATGATTCTGGCTTTGTAGTAAACATACCAACAAAGTGACACAAGTGTAGGAGGAGCCATCTGCAGCTACTTTGAGCAATAATTCGCATAGTGTAATTGATGAAATGTGATGATTGTGGCTTTGTATTCATCATACCAACAAAGTGACCCTACTGTGGGTGGACCTTTTTGCAGATTTTTTCTGAAATAATTCGCATAGTAGAATGGATGGAATTGATTAGGGTGGCTTTGTAGCAATCATACCTATAAAGTGAACCAAATGTGGTAAGAGCTTTCTGCAGCTTCTTTAGGAAATAATTCACATAGGGTAATGGATGAAAAATAATGATTCTGGGTTTGTAGTAAAAATAACAACATAGTGATGCAGCTGTAGCAGGAGCTTTCTGCCGCTTCTTTCAGAAATAATTCTCATAGTGTAACAAATGGAATGTGATGATTCTGCCTTTGTAGTAATCATATCAAAAAAGTGAGGCTGCTCGGGCATTAGCTTACTGCAGCTTCTTTCAGAAATAATTCTCATAGTCTAATGGATGAAATATGATGATCTAGCCTTGTAGTAATCATACCAACAAACTGGCAAAAATGTGGGAGGAGCTTTCTGCACAACCTTTCAGAAATATTTCACATAAAGTATTGGAAGGGAAGTGTTGATTCTCGCTTTGTAGTAATAATACCAACAAAGTGTCGCAAATGTGGGAAAGCTTTCTGCAACCACTCTCAGAAATAATTAACATAGGGTAAGGAATGAAATGCGATGATTCTGGGTTTGTAGTAATCACACCAACAAAGTGACGCAAATGTGGGAGGAGCTTTCTGCAGCTGCTTTCAGAAATAATTTACCTAGGGTAATGAATGAAATGCAAAGATTATGGCTTTGTAGTAATCATACCAACAAAAGGACAGAAATGTGTGAGAAGCTTTCTGCAGCTTCATTCAGAAATAATTCTCATAGGGTAATGGATGAAATGTGATGATTCTGGCTTTGTAGTAGTCATACCAACAAAGTGACGTAAATGTGGGAGGAGCTTTCTGCAGCTTCTTTCATAAATAATTCACATAGGGCAATGTATGAAATCCGATGTTTCCAACATTGTAGTAATCATACCAACAAAGTGATGCAAATGTGGAAGCAGCTTTCTGCAGCTTCTTTCATAAATAATTCACATAGGGTATTGGAGGAAATGTGATGATTCTCACTTTGTAGTAATCATACCAACATGATGATGCAAATGTTAGATGACCTTTCTGGTGCTTCTTTCAGAAAAAATTCAAATGGGGTAATGGATGAAATGCGATGAATCTGGCTTTGTAGTAGTCATACCAACAGAGTGACGCTACTGTGAGTGGAGCTTTCTGCAGCTTTTTCAGAAATAATTCATATAGGGTAATGGATGAAATCCACTGATTGTGGCTTTATGTAGACATACCAACAAAGGGATGCAAATTTGGGAGGAGCATTCTGCAGCTTCTATCAGAAATAATTCACCTAGTGCAATGGATGAAATTGATGATGCAAAGCAATGTGGTTTATAGCAATCATACCTATAAAGTGAGCTAAATGTGGGAGGAGCTTTCTGCAGCTTCTTTCAGAAATAATACTCATAGGGTAATGGAGGTTATGCGATGATTCTGGCTTTATAGCAATCATATCAACAAAGTGACGCAAGTTTGGGAGGATCTTGCTTCAGCTTCTTTCAGAAATAGTTCACACAGTGTAACAGATGAAAGCCGTTGATTCTGGCTTTGTATTAACCATACCAACAATGTGGCAAAAATAAGGGAGGAGCTTTCTGCAAACAATCTCAGAAATAATTCACATAGGTTAAAGTATGGAATGCGATTATTCTGGCTTTTCTAGTAATCACAACAACAAAGTGATGAAAATGTGGGAGGAACCTCCTGCATCTTCTTTCATAAATAATTCACGTAGGATAATGGAAGAATTTTGATGATTCTTGCTTTGTAGTAATCATACCAAAAAAGTGATGCTGCAGCAGAGAGAGCTTTCTGCAGCTTCTTTTGAAAGTAATTCACATATGGTAATTGATGAAATGTTATGACCCTGGATTAATAGTAATCATACCAATAATGTGATGCAAATGTGGGAGGTCCTACTTGCAATTTTATTCAGAAATATTTCACAGAGAGTAATGGATGAGATGTGATGGTTCTCGATTAGTAGTAATCATTCCATCAAGTGACTCAAATGTGGGAGGAGCTTTCTGCAGCTTCTATCAGAAATTATTCACATAGGGTAATGGATGTAATATGATGATTCTGGCTTTGTAGTAATGATACCAACAAAGTGATGCTGCTGTCATAGGAGCATTCTGCAGCTTACTTCAGGAATATTTCCCATAGGGTAATGGAAGAAATGCGATGATTGTGGCTTTGTAGTAATCATACCATCAAAGTGACACCTCTGTGGGTGGAGCTTTCTGCAGCTTCTAGCACGAAATTAGTCACATACAGTATTGCATGAAATGCGATGATACTGGCAGTGCAGTAATCATACTGGCAAAGTTACACAGCTGTGGGGGGTGCTCTCTGCAGCTTATTTCAAAGATTTTTCCCATAGGGTAATGGATGAAATGCAATGATTCTGGCTTTCTAGTAATCATACCATCAAACTAACACAAATGTGCGAGGAGCTTTCTGCAGCTTCTTTCATAAATAATTCACATACTGATACAGATTAAATGCGATGATTGTGGCTTTGTAGTAACTATGCCAACAAGTATATAGTTTTGTGAGTGGAGCTTTCTGCAGCTTCTTTCAGATAAAATTGATATACCATTATGAATGAAATGTGATGATTGTAGCTTTGTAGTAAATATACCAACACAGTGATAGTAGAGTGAGACGAGCTTTCTGCAGCTCCTTTCAGAAATTATTCACATAGGTTTATGACTGAAATGCGATGATTGTGTCTTTCTAGTAACTATACCAACAAAGGGAGAGTAGTGTGCGAGGAGCTTTCTGCTGCTTCTTTCTGAAATAATTCACTTAGGGATGCGGATGTAATGCAGTGATTGTGGCTTTGTAGTATATATATCAATGAAGTGTTCGAAGTGAGATGGGAGCTTTCTGCAGAATATTTCGTTTATAAATTCACATATATTTCATAGTAAAATGCATTGCTTGTTGCTTTATGTAAACTATACTAACAATGTGCCCGTACTGAGAGAGCAACCTTCTGCAGCTTCTTTCAGAAATAGTTCTCATAGAGTTATAGATAAAATGCGATGATTCTGGCTTTGTAGTAACTATACCAACAAAGGGATAGTTATGTGAGAGGAGCTTTTGTCAGCTTCTTTCAGAAATAATCTTCATAGGGTTATCGATAATATGTAATGCTTGTTGCTTGTTGGGGACCTTTCCTACAAGAGAGTGCAAGAATTCACTTACCTAGGGGCACTTTTCACTGTGAACTCATCATGTGAAGCAGAGATAAATTCCAGATTACAAGCAGGAAACCAATCTTACCACATCCTAGCACAACTGCTTCAGTCCAAATCTCTCTCCAGACAGTTCAAGATTTGACTGTACAAAACCCTGATCCAGCCTGTTGTTCTATATGTCTGTGAGACATGGAGTTTCCAAAAACAGGACTTCCATAAGCTCCTTGTTTTTGAGAGAAAAGTGCTTCGGAAGTTTTTTGGTACAGTTCTGGATACAGATACAGATACAACCAAGCGATTGAGGAACCATACCAACAGCCCAACATAGCAGGAACTGTCAAAGCCAAACGATGCAGTGGGCCGGCCATGTGGCCCGGATGGAGGATTACAGATGGCCTCGGAAGCTCCTGGATTTCACACCTACAGGAAAGAGACTGCCAGGGAGACCCAAGGAGCATTAGAGGGATGGATCCCATGAAGATTTAAACCAAGTGTCAATAGATGTGGACAAATGGCAGATAGCAGCATTGGACAGAATAGAGTGGAGGAGGAAACTTGAAGATGTGTGAGGTCTACTGGGCCTGATCACGTAGTGGTAGTAGTAGTAGTAGTAGTAGTAGTAGTAGTGTTGCTTTGTGTAAAATATCAAACAAAGTGACAGTACTGAGAGAGGTGCATTTTGCAGCTTCTTTCAGAAATATATCACAACTGTACCAACAAAGTGATAGTAATGTGAGAGAAACTATCTGCAGCTTCTTACAGAAATAATTTCCACAGGGTTATGGATGAAATGTGAAGATTGTAGCATTGTAGAAACTGTACCAACAAAGTGATAGTAGTGTGAGGGGGGCACTTTGGAGCTTCCTTCAGAAGTAATTTACATGGGGGTATTGATGAAATGCGATGATTGTTGCTTTGTAGTAACTATACCAACAACGTGACAGTACTGTGAGAAGAGCTACTAGCAGTTCCTTTCAGAAATAATTCTCATAGGGTAATGGATGAAATGTGATGATTCTGGCTTTGTAGTATTCATACCACAATGTGACAGTGCTGTGGGAGCAACTTTCTTCAGCTTCTTTCAGAAATAATTATCATAGGGTATGTATGAAATGTGATGATTCTTGCTTTGTAGTAACTGGACGACCAATGTGATGGTGGTGTGAGAGTAGCTTTCGGTAGCTCCTTTCAGAAATAATTCACGTAGAGTAATGGACGAAATCCGATGATTCTGATTTTGTTGTAACTATACATATAATGTGTTAGTACAGTGGGAGGAGCTTTCTGCAGCTTCTTTCAGAATTAATTCACATAGGTCAATGTATGAAATGTGATGTTTCCAACATCGTAGTAATCATACCAACAAAGTGATGCAAATGTCCACAGCTCGTGATCGTGCATTAGCGTTCTCGCTATCCGCGCCCGGGTTCCCGGCTTCAAATTCCGGTGGAGTCAGGGATTTTCTCTGCCTCGTGATGACTAGGTGTATGTGCTTTCCTTAGGTTAGTTAGGTCTAAGAAGTACTAAGTTCTAGGGGACTGATGATCATAGATGTTAAGTCCCACAGTGCTCAGATTCATTTGATCCATTTCAAAACTGATGCAAATGTGGAAGGAGCTTTCTGTAGCTTCTTTCATAAATAATTCACATAGGATAATCGATAATACATGATGATTCTGGCATTGTAGTCATCATACAAACAAAGTGACACAAATGGGGGAGAAGCTTTCTGCAGCTTATTTCATAAATAATTCACATATGGTAATGGAAGAAATGTGATGATTCTTGCTTTGTAGTAGTCATACCAACACTGTGACGCCGTTGCGGGAGGAACTTTCTGTAGCTTCTTCCGGAAACAATTCACATAGGGTAGTGGATGAGAGGTGATGACTCTTGGTTACTGGTAATCATACCGACAAAGTGACGTGAATGTGGAAGGAGCATTCTGCAGCTTCTTTCAGAAATAATTCACATAGGGTAATGGATTAAGTGTAATGATTCCAGCTTTTTACTAATCATACCAACAAAGTGACTCTGCTGTGTGAGGATCATTCTGCAACTTATTCCAGAAATATTCCCCATAGTGTAGTGGATGAAACGCGATGATGCTGGTATTGTGGTAATCATACCATCAAAGTGACGCTGCTGTGGTAGGAGCGTTCTGCAGCCTCTTTCAGAAATAATTCCCATAGGGTAATGGATGAAATGGAGTGAGTCTGGCTTGGTAGTTATCATACCAACAAATTGATGCAAAAGTGTTAGGAGATTTCTGAAGCTTCTTTCAGAAATAATTCACATAGGTTTAAAGATGAAATGCAATGATTCACACGTTGTAGTAATCATACCAAAAACGTGATGTTGCTGTGTGATGAGCTCTCTGCAGCTTCTTTCAGAAATAATTGAATTAGGTTAAAGGATGAAATGCAATGATTCAAACTTTATAGTAATCATACCAAAAATGTGGTGTTGCTGTGCGATGAGCTCTCTGCAACTTCATTCAGAAATAATTCACATAGTGTAATGGATGAATTGGGATGATTCTGGCTTTGTATTAATTACACGAACAAAGAGACACAAATGTGGGAGGAGCTCTCTTTAGTTTCTTGCAGAAATAACTTAGATAGTGTAATGAATGAAATGCGATGTTTCTGGCTTTGTCGTAATCTCACCAACAAAGTGACGGTGCTGTGGTTGGAGCTTCCTTCTGCTTCATTCAGAAATAACACACATACTGTAATGGATGAAATACGATGACTCTGCATAGTAGTAATCATACAAACAAAGTGATGCAAATGTGGAAGCAGCTTTCTGCAGCATCTTTCAGAAATAGTTCGCTTAAGGTAACGTATAAAATGTGATAATTCTGGCATTGAAGTAATCATACCAACAATGTGATCCAAATGTGATAGGATCTATCTGTAGCTTCTTTCAGAAGTAATTCACATAGGGTATTGGATGAAATGTGATGATACTGGCTTGTAGTAATCATACCAACAAAACAAACGAATGTGATAACATCTTTCTACTGCTCCTTTCATAAATGTTTCACATAGGGTAATGGATGAAATGGGATGATTCTTGCTTTTTATTAATCATACAAAGAATGTGATGCTGCTGTAGGAGGATCTCTCTGGGTCTTCTATCTGAAATATTTCACAAAGTGTAATAGATCAAATTCGATGATTCTGGCTTTGTAATAATCATTCCAACAATATGACGCAAATGTGGGATGAGCTATCTGCTGCTTCGTTAGGAAATAATTCACATAGTGTATTAATGAAATGCGACGATTCTGGCTTTCTAGTACTCTTACCAACAATGTGATAGTGCTGTGGGAGGAGCTTTCTGCAGCTTCTTTCAGAGACAATTCATATAGGGTAATGGATGGAATGCAAAGATCCTCGCTTTGTAGTAATCACATCAACAAAGTTCCTCAACTGTGTGAGGAGCTTTTTGCAGCTTCTTTCAGAAATAATTCGCATAGCGTAATGGATGAAATGCGATGATTCTGGCTTTGTAGTAATCATATGAACAATGAGAGAATGCTGCAGGAGGAACATTCTGCAGCATCTCTCAGAAATAATTCACTTGGTGTAATGGATGACATACGATGATTCTGGGTTTGCAGTAGTCAGACCAAACAAAGTGACGCAAAAATGGGAGGAGCTCTCCGCAGCTTCTTTCCGAAATAACTCACATATGGTAATGGGTGAAATGCAATGTTTCAGGCTTTGTAGTAATCATACCCTCAAAGTCCCGCAAATGTTCTATTAGCTTTCCGCAGTTTGTTTCAGAAATAAATCACACGGGGTAATGGCTGAAATGCGATGATTCTGGCTTTGGAGTAATCATCTACAAAAAGAGCCACAAATGTTGGAGGACCATTGGGTAATGGATGATATGCGATTATTCTATCTTAGTAATAATCATAGGAACAAAGAGAGGCTGCTCCTTGATGCGCTTTCTGCAGCTTTTTTCAGAAATTATTCACATAGGATAATGGATGAAATGCAATGATTCTGACTTGGTAGTAATTATACCAACAAAGTGACGCAAATGTTGGTCTAGCTTTCTGCAGTTTAATTCATAAATAATTCACATAGGGTAATGGATGAAATGCAATTATTCGGGCTCTGTAGTAATATTACGAACAAAGAGATGCTGCTGTGGGTGGAGGTTTCTGCTGCTCCTTTCAAAAATAAATCACATAGCGTAATGGTTGAAGAGCAATGATTCTGGCTTTGTAGAATTCATATCAACAAGTGCTGCAAATGTGGAAGTAGTTTCCTGCAACTTCCTGCAGAAATAATTCACATAGGTTAATGAATGAAATGCATTGTTTCTGGCTTTGTCTTATTCATACCAAAAAAGTGATGCAAATGTGTGGGGAGCTGCCTGCAGCTGCTTTCAGAAATAATTCACATAGGGTAATGGATGAAATGCGATGAACCTGGCTTTGCAGTATTCAAACGAAGACCTGCTGCGGAAGGACCTTTCTGCAGCTTCTTTTGGAAACAATTCACATAGGGTAATGGACGAAATGCGATGATTCTGGCATTGTAGTAATCATACTAACAAAGTTACGCAAATGTTGGAGGAGCTTCCTGCAGCTTCTTTCGCAAATTATTCCCATAGTGTAATGGATGAATTTCGATGATTCTGGCGTTGTAGTAATCATACCAAGAGGGTGACGCAAATATTGGAGGAAATTTCTGCAGTTTCTTTCTGAATCAATTCACGTAGGTTAATGGATGGAATGGCATGTTTCTGTCTTTGTATCAATCATATCAACAAAGTGCCACAAACTTGGGAGGAGGTATCTGCAGCTTCTTCCAATATTAATTCACATAAAGTAAAGGATGAAATGGGATGATTCTGGCTTTGTAGTAGTCATACGAACAGAGAGACACTGCTGCGGGATGACCTTTCTGCAGCTTCTTTCAGAAATAGCTCACAGTAGGTGATGGATGAAATGCGGCGATTCTGGCTTTTTAGGAATCATAACAACAAAGTTACGCCAATGTTGCAGTCGCATTCTGCAGTTTGTTTGAGAAATAATTCACTTCGGGTAATTTGCTGTATCATATCAAGAAGTGCCGCTAATGTGGATGGAGCTTTCTGCACCTTATTTCGGAAATAATTCCCATAGGGTGACGGATGGAATGCGATTATCCTGCCTTTGTAGTAACCGTACCAAAAAAGTGACGCAAATAAGGGAGGATCTTTCTGCCGCTTTATTCAGAAATAATTCACATAGTATAATGGATGAAATGCGATGATTCTGTCATTTTAGTAATCATATCAATATAGTGCCGCAAGTTTGGGAGGAGGTGTCTGCAGCTTCTTCCAAAATTAATTCACATAAAGTAAAGTTTGAAATGCGATGAACCTGGTTTTGTAGTAGTCATACGAACAAAGAGACACTGCTGTGGTATGAGCTTTCTGCAGCCTCTTTCAGATATAATTCACAATAGGTGATGGATGCAATGCAACGATTCTGGCTTTTTAGTAATCATAACAACGAAGTTACACAAATGTTGCAATCGCATTCTGCAGCTTCTTTCAGAAGTAATTCACTTCGGGTAATGGATGAAATATGATGATTCTGGCTTTGTAGTAATCATATTAAGAAGTGGCGTAAATATTGAGGGAGCTTTCCGCAGGTTCTTTCAGAAAAGATTCACATAGGTTAAAGGATGAAGTGCAATGAATCTGGCTTTGTAGTAATCCTACCAACAAAGTGACCCAAATGTGGGAGGAGCTTTCTGCAACTTCTTTCAGAAATCATTCACATAGGGTAATGGTTGAAATGGGTTGATTCTGGCTTTGTAGGTAGTAATGTTACGAACAATGAGTCGCTGCTGCGGGAGGTGCTCTCTGAGGCTCCTTGTGAAAGCAACTCACATAGGGTAATGAATGAAACGCGATGATTCTTGCTTTGTAGAGATTATACGATCAAATAGACCCTGCTGCAGGAGGAGATTTCTGCAGCTTCTATGAGAAGTAAGTCACTTAGCGTAAGGGATGAAATGCGATTAGTCTGACTTTGTAGTAATCATACCAACAAAGAGATGCTGCTGCGGGAGGAGCTTTCTGCGGCTCCTTTCAGAAATAATTCACATACGGTAATGGATGAAATTCGATGATTCTGGCTGTGTAGTAATCATACCAAGAAAGAGACGCTACTGCTGGAGGAGCTTTCAGCAGATTCTTCCAGAAATAATTCATATAAGGTAATAGATAAAATGCAATTATTCTGGCTTTGTAAAGGTCATACATACAAAGACACGCTGCTGCATGATCAAGTTTGTGCAGCTCCTTTCAGAAATAATTCATATAGGGTAATGAATGAAATATGATGTTTCTGGCTTTGTAGTAGTCATACCAAGAGAGTGATGCAGATGTTGGAGGAAATTTCTGCAGCTTCATTCTGAAATAATTCACATAGGTTAATCAATGGAATGGAATGATTCTGTCTTTGTAGTAATCATATCAACAAAGTGCCGCAATTTTGGGAGGAGGTATCTGCAGCTTGATTCAGAAATAATTCACATAGTGTAATAGCTGAAATGCTATAATTCTGGCTTTGTAGTAATCATACGAACAAAGAGACGCTGCTGCAGGAGGTGCTTTCAGCAGCTTCTTTCAGAAGTAATTCACATAGGGTAATGGCTGAAATGCAATGATTGTGGCATTGTAGTAATCATATCAAGAAGTGCCGCTAATGTGAAAGGAACTTTCTGTACCTTCTTTCCGATACAATTCCCATAGTGTAACAGATGAAATGCGATGATCCTGGCTTTGTAGTAACCATACCAAGAAAGTGAAGCAAATAAGGGAGGATATATCTGCCGCCTTTTTCAGAAATAATTCACATAGGGTAATGGTTGAAATGTGACGATTCTGGCTTTGTAGTAATCATATCAATTAAGTGCTGTAATGTCGGAGGAAATTTCTGCAGCTTTATTCTGAAATAATTCTCATGGGATAATGGATGCAATGCAATGATTCTGCCTTTGTAGTAATCATATCAACAAAGTCCCGCAAATTTGGGAGGAGGTAACTGCAGCATCTTCCAAAATTAAATCACATAAAGTAACGGATGAAATGTGATGATTCTAGCTTTGTAGTTGTCATACAAACAAAGAGACACAGCTGCGGGATGAGCTTTCTACCGCTTCTTTCAGAAATAATTCACAATAGGTGATGGATGAAATGCGATGATTCTGGCTTTATAGTAATCATAACAACGAAGTTACGCAAATGTTGCCTTCACATTCTGCAGCTCTTTTCTTCAATAATTCACTTAGGGTAATGGATGAAATGTGATGATTCTGGCTTTGTAGTAATCATATCAAGAAGTTTCGCAAATGGTGAAGGAGCTTCCCGCAGGTTCTTTCAGAAAAGGTTCACGTAGGTTAAAGGATAAGGTGCAATGAATCTGGCTTTGTAGTAATCATACCAAATAAGTGACGCAAATGTTGGTGGAGCTTTATGCAGCTTCTTTCAGAAATAATTCACATATGGTGATGAATGAAATGTGATGATTCTGGCTTTCTAGTAAATGTACCAACAATGTGACCCAAATGTGGGAGGAGCTTTCTGCAGCTTCTTTCAGAAATCATTCACATAGGGTAATGGATGAAATGTGATTATTCTGGCTTAGTAGTAATCATACAAACGAGGATATGCCGCTGTGGGAGGAACTTTCTGAGCTTCTTTCAGAAGTAATTCACATAGGGTAATGGATGAAATGTGATGATTCTGGCTTTGTATCAATCACATCAAGAAGTGGCGTAAATATTGAGGGAGCTTTCCGCAGGTTCTTTCAGAAATGAATCACATAGGTCAAATGATGACATGCAATGAATCAGACTTTGTAGTAATCATACCAGTAAAGTGACGCAAATGTGGGAGTAGCTTTGTGCAGCTTCTTTCAGAAATAATTCACATAGGCTAATAGACGATATGTGATGATTCTGGCTTTCTTGAAATCAAACCAACAAAGTTAAACAATTAAGGGCATTGTGTTCTGCAGCTTCTATCAGAATTAATTCACATAGGTAAATGGTTGAAATTGGATAATTCTGGCTTTGTAGTGAAGTTACAAACAAAGAGACACTGCTGTGGGAGGTGCTCTCTGAAGCTTCTTATGGAAACAATTCACATAGGGTAATGAATGATATGCGATGATTCAGGCTTTGTAGTGATCATATAAACAAAGAGATGCTGCTGCTGGAGGAGCTTTCTGCAGCTTCTTTCAGAAATAATTCAAATGTGATAATGGATGAAATGTGATGATTCTCGCTTTGTAGTAAGCATACCAACAAAGTGATGCAGATGTAGGAGGAACTTTCTGCAGATTCTTTCAGAAATAATTTTCATATAATTATGAATGAAATGCAATGATTCTGGCTTTGTATTAATATTATCAACAAAAGGACACTGCTGTGAGAGGAGCTTTCTGCACCTTCATTCAGAAATAATTGACATAGTGATAAAGACAAAATGCGTTGATCCTGGGTTTGTATCAATCATATACACCAAGAGATGCTGCTGTGGGAGGAGCTTTCTGCAGCTTCTCTCAGAAATAATTCACATATCGTAATGGATGAAATACGATGATTCTGGCTTTGTAGTAATCATACGGACAAAGAGACGCTGCTGCAGGAGGAGGTTTCTGCAGCTTCTTTCAGAAATAATTCACACAAGGTTATGGATTAAATGCGATGATTGTGGCTGTATAGTAACTATACCAACAAGTTAATAGAATTGTGAGGGGAGCTTTCTGCAGGTTCTTTTAGAAATAACTCGCATAAGGTTATGGATGAAATGTGATGATGTGCATTTGTAGTAACTATCCCAACGAAGTGATAGTATTGTGAAGGGAGCTTTCTGCAGCTTCTATCAGAAATATTTCACATTGGTTTATGGATGAAATGTGATGATTTTGGCTTTTTATTGATGATACCAACAAAGTGATAGTAGAGTGAGAGAAGCTTTCTGCAGTTCATTTCAGGAATAATTCACATAGCATTATGGATGAAATGCTATGATTGTGGCATTATAGTAACTATACCAACAAAGTGATAGTGTTGTGAGGGAAGCTTTCTGCAGCTTCTTTCAGGAATAAATCACAAAGAGTTATGGATGAAATTCGATGATTGTGGCTTTGTAGTAACTATACCGTGAAAGTGATTGTAGTGTGAGAGGAGCTTTCTGGAGCTTCTTCCAGAAATAATTATCGTAGTGTTATGGATGAAATGTGATGATTGTGGCTTTGTAGTAACTATACCAACAGAGCAGTAATATTGTGAGGGGAGCTTCCTGCAGCTTCTTTCAGAAATAATTCACATGGGGGTATGAATGAAATGCGATGATTGTGACTTTGTAGTAACTATACCAAGAAAGTGATAGCAGTGTCAGAGGAGCTTTCAGCAGCTTCTTCCTGAAATAATTCTCATAGGGTTATCGATGAAATGTGATGGTTTTGACTTTGTAGTAACTATACCAACAATCTGATTAAAGAGTGAGAGGAGCTTTATGCAGCTTCTTTCAGAAATAATTCACATAGGGTTTTGGATGAAGTGTGATGATTGCGGCTTTGTAGTAACTATACCAACAGGATGATGGTATTGTGAGGGGAGTATTCAGAAGCTCCTTTCAGAAATAATTCACATAGGATTATGAATGAAATACGATGATTGGGTTTTTTAGTAACTGTACCAAAACTCATAGTATTGGTCGGAAAGCTTTTTGCAGTTTCTTTCGGAAATAATTCACATAGGACTACGAATGAGATGTGATGATTCAGGCTCATTAGTTATTATACTAGCAAAGTGATAGTATTGTGAAAGAGGCTTTCTGCAGCTTCTTTCAGAAATAATTCACATACCATTATGAGTGAAGTGTGATGATTGTCACTTTTTAATAACCATACCAATCTTGGTTCTAGAGTGAGAGGAGCTTTTTGCAGATTTTTTCAGAAATATTTCACAGCATGTTATGAATCAAATGCAATAATTTTGGCTTTGTAGTAACTACACCATCAAGGTTTATAGTATTTTGAGGCGAGCATTCTGTATCTTCTTTCAGAAATAATTCACATGATCTTGCGAAGTAAATGCAAAGATTGTTGCTTTGTAGTAGCTACACAAACAGATTGATTATTAAGGGAGAGTATCTTACTGCATATTCTTTCAGAAGTAATTCACATATGGTTATGAATGAAATATGATGATTCTCACTTTGTGGTAACTACACCAAGAAAGTGATTGTAGTGTGAGTGGAGCTTTCTGCAGCTTCATCTAGCAATAATTCTCGTAGTGTTATGGCTGAAATGCAAGTATTGTAGCTTTGCAGAAACTGTACCAACAAAGTGACAGTACTGTGAGAGCAGCTACAAGCAGTTCCTTTCAGCAATAATTAACATATGATAGTGTATGAAATCAGAAGATTCTGGCCTTGTTGTAACTACACAAAGAAAGTGATAGCAATGTGATAGGAGCTACCTCAAGTTCCTTTCAGAAATATTACTCATAGGGTAATGGATGAAATGCGATGATTCTGTCTTTGTAGTAACTGTACAAACAAAGTGTAGTATTGTGAGTGGAACTTTCTGCAGCTCATCTCAGAAATATTTCAGGTAGTGTCATGGATAATACGCAATGATTCTGGCTTTTTTGTAATTATACCAACAATGTGATAGTACTTAGAGGGGAGCTTTCAGCAGCTTATTTCACAAATAATTCTCATAGGGCAATGGAAGAAATATGATAATTCTGGATTTCTAGTAATCATACCAACAAAGCGACAGTGCCATGGGCGGAGCTTTCTGCAGCTTCTTTCAGAAATATTTCCCACAGGGTAATGCGTGAATTGCCATGATTCCGGCTTTGTAGTAATAATACCAACAAAGTGCTGCTGCTGTGGTAGCAGCTTTCTGCAGCTTCTTTCAAAAATAATACTCGTAGGTTAATGATTGAAATGCATTGATTCTGGCTTTTTAGTAATCATACCAACAAAGTGAATCTGCTGTGGTATGAGCGTTCTGCAGCTTCTTTCAGAAATAATTCTCTCAGTGTAATTGATGGAATGCGATGATTCTAGCTTTGTAGTAATCATACCAACAAAGTGACACAAATATGAGTGGAGCATTCTGCACCTTCTTTCAGAAATGACTGACATAGATTAATGAATGCAATGCGATGATTCGGGCTTTGTAGTAATCATACTGCCAAAGTGACGCAAATGTGGGTGGAGCTTTCTGCAACTTCTTTCAGAACTAATTCTCAAAGGGTAATGGATGAAATGTGATGATTCTGGCTTTGTAGTAATCATACCAACAAAGTGACGCAAGTGTAGGAGGGGCTTTCTGCAGCTACTTTGAGCAATAATTCGCTTAGTGTAATTGATGAAATGTGATGATTGTGGCGTTGTATTCATCATACCAACAAAGTGACCCTACTGTGGGTGGACCTTTTTGCAGATTTTTTCTGAAATAATTCACATAGTACAATAGATGGAATTGATGATGGTGGCTTTGTAGCAATCATACCTATAAAGTGAGCCAAATGTGGTAAGAGCTTTCTGCAGCTTCTTTCGGAAATAATTCACATAGGGTAATGGATGAAAAATGATGATTCTGGGTTTGTAGTAAAAATAACAACATAGTGATGCAGCTGTAGTAGGAGCTTTCTCCAGCTTCTTTCAGAAATAATTCTCATAGTGTAACGAATGGAATGTGATGATTATGGCTTTGTAGTAATCATATCAAAAAAGTGAGGCTACTCGGGCATGATCTTTCTGCAGCTTCTTTCAGAAATAATTCTCATAGTCTAATGGATGAAATGTGATGATCTAGCATTGTAGTAATCATACCAACAAAGTGGCAAAAATGTGGGAGGAGCTTTCCGCATGTCCTTTCAGAAATATTTTACATAAAGTAATGGAAGGGAAGTGTCGATTCTTGCTTTGCAGTAATCATACCAACAAAGTGACGCAAATGTGGGAGAAGCTTTCTGCAGCTGCTCTCAGAAATAATTTACCTGGGGTAATGGATGAAATGCAAAGATTCTGCCTTTGTAGTAATCATACCAACAAATGGACAAAAATGTGTGAGAAGCTTTCTGCAGCTTCATTCAGAAATAATTCTCATAGGGTAATGGATAAAATGTGATGATTCTGGCTTTGTAGTAGTCATACCAACAAACTGACGTAAATGTGGGAGGAGCTTTCTGCAGCTTCTTTCATAAATAATTCACATAGAGCAATGTATGAAATCTGATGTTTCCAACATTGTAGTAATCATACCAACAAAGTGATGCAAATGAGGAAGGAGCTTTCTGCAGCTTCGTTCAAAAATAATTCACATAGGTAATAGATGATAATAGATGATTCTGGTATTGTTGTAATCATACCAGCAAAGTGACGCAAATGTGGGAGGAGCTTTCTGCAGCTTCATTCAGAAATAATTCTCATAGGGTAATGGATGAAATGCGATGATTCTGGCTTTGTAGTAGTCATACCAACAAAGTGATGCAGATGTGTGTGGTGATTACTTCAGCTTAAATTCAGAAATAATTCACATAATGTAATGGGTGATATGAAATGATTCTGGCATTGTTGTAATCATAGCATCAAAGTGACAGAATTGTGGAAAGAGCTTTCTGCAGCTCCTTTCAGAAATAATTCACATAGGGTAATGGAAGAAATGTGATGATTCTGGCATTGTAGTAATCATACCAACAAAGTGACAATGCTGTGGGAGGAGCATCCTGTAGCTTCTTTCAGAAGTAATTCACATAGAGCAATGGAAGAAATGTGATGATTCTGGCATTGTAGTAATCATACGAACAAAGTGACGCAAGTTTGGGAGGATCTTGCTTCAGCTTCTTTTAGAAATAGTTCACAGAGTGTAACAGATGAAAGCCAATGATTCTGGCTTTGTATTAACCATACCAACAATGTGGCAAAAATAAGGGAGGAGCTTTCTGCAAACAATCTCAGAAATAATTCACATAGGCTAAAGTATGGAATGCGATTATTCTGACTTTTCTAGTAATCACAACAACAAAGTGATGAAAATGTGGGAGGAGCCTCCTGCATCTCCATTCATAAATAATTCACGTAGGATAATGGAAGAAATGTGATGATTCTCGCTTTGTAGTAATCATACCAAAAAAGAGAGGCTGCTGCGGAGAGAGCTTTCTGCACCTTCTTTTGGAAATAATTCACATACGGTAATTGATGAAATGTGATGATCCTGACTTTGTAGTAATCATACCAATAATGTGATGCAAATGTGGGAGGTGCTACTTGCAACTTTATTCAGAAATATTTCACACAGAGTAATGGATGAGATGTGATAGTTCTCGTTTAGTAGTAATCATTCCATCAAAGTGACACAAATGTGGGAGGAGCTTTCTGCAGCTTCTACAGAAATTATTCACATAGGATAATGCATGTAATGTGATGATTCTGGCTTTGTAGTAATGATACCAACAAAGTGATGCAGCTGTCGTAGGAGCATTCTGCAGCTTACTTCAGGAATATTTCCCATAGGGTAATGGAAGAAATGCGATGATTGTGGCTTTGTAGTAATCATACCATCAATGTGACACCTCTTTGGGTGGAGCTTTCTGCAGCTTCTAGCATGAAATTAGTCACATACAGTATTGGATGAAATGCGATGATACTGGCAGTGTAGTAATCATACTGACAAAGCTACACAGCTGTGGGGGGTGCTCTCTGCAGCTTATTTCAAAGATTTTTCCCATAGGGTAATGGATGAAATGCAACGATTCTGGCTTTGTAGTAATCATACCATCAAATTGACGCAAATGTGCGAGGAGCTTTCTGCAGCTTCTTCCATAAATAATTCACATACTGATACGGATGAAATGCGATGATTGTGGCTTTGTAGTAACTATGCCAACAAGTATATAGTTTTGTGAGTGGAGCTTTCTGCAGCTTCTTTCAGATAAAATTGATATACCATTATGAATGAAATGTGATGATTGTAACTTTGCAGTAAATATACCAACAAAGTGATTGTAGAGTGAGACGAGCTTTCTGCAGCTCCTTTCAGAAATAATTCACATAGGTTTATGACTGAAATGCGATGATTGTGTCTTTCTAGTAACTACACCAACAATGGGAGAGTAGTGTGAGAGGAGCTTTGTGCTGCTTCTTTCTGAAATAATTCACTTAGGGATGCGGATGCAATGCAGTGATTGTGGCTTTGTAGTATATATATCAATGAAGTGTTCGAAGTGAGATGGGAGCTTTCTGCAGAATCTTTCGTTTATAAATTCACATAGATTTCATAGTAAAATGCATTGCTTGTTGCTTTATGTAAACTATACTAACAATGTGACTGTACTGAGAGAGCAACCTTCTGCAGCTTCTTTCAGAAATAGTTCTCATAGAGTTATAGATGAAATGCAATGATTCTGGCTTTGTAGTAACTATACCAACAAAGGGATAGTAATGTGAGAGGAGCTTTTGTCAGCTTCTTTCAGAAATAATCTTCATAGGGTTATCGATAAAATGTAATGCTTGTTGCTTGTTGGGGACCTTTCCTACAAGAGAGTGCAAGAATTCACATACCTAGGGGCACTTTTCACTGTGAACTCGTCATGTGAAGCAGAGATCAATTCCAGAATACAAGCAGGAAACCAATCTTACCACAGCCTAGCACAACTGCTTCGGTCCAAATCTCTCTCCAGACAGTTCAAGATTTGACTGTACAAAACCCTGATCCAGCATGTTGTTCTATATGTCTGTGAGACATGGAGTATCCGGAAACAGGACTTCCATAAGCTCCTTGTTTTTGAGAGAAAAGTGCTTCGGATGTTTTTTGGTACAGGTCTGGATGCAGATGCAGGGGAATGGAGGATCAGATACAACCAAGAGATTGAGGAACGATACCAACAGCCCAACATAGCAGGAACTGTCAAAGCCAAACGAATGCAGTGGGCCAGCCATGTGGCCCGGATGGAGGATCACAGATGGCCTCGGAAGCTCCTGGATTTCACACCTACAGGAAAGAGACTGCCAGGGAGACCCAAGGAGCATTGGAGGGATGGATCCCATGAAGATTTAAACCAAGTGTCAATAGATGTGGACAAATGGCAGATAGCAGCATTGGATGGAATAGAGTGGAGGAGGAAACTTGAAGATGTGTGAGGTCTACTGGGCCTGATCACGTAGTGGTAGTAGGAGTAGTAGTAATAGTAGTAGTAGTAGTGTTGCTTTGTGTAAAATATCGAACAAAGTGACAGTACTGAAAGAGGTGCATTATGCAGCTTCTTTCAGAAATAGATCACAACTGTACCAAAAAAGTGATAGTAATGTGAGAGAATCTATTTTGCAGCTTCTTTCAGAAATATTTTCCACAGGGTTTTGGATGAAATGTGAAGATTGTAGCATTGTAGAAACTCTACCAACAAAGTGGTAGTAGTGTGAGGGCAGCACTTTGCAGCTTCCTTCAGAAGTAATTTACATGGGGGTATTGAGGAAATGCGATGATTGTTGCTTTGTAGTAACTATACCAACAACGTGACAGTACTGTGAGAAGAGCTACTAGCAGTTCCTTTCAGAAATAATTCTCATAGGGTAATGGATGAAATGCGATGATTCTGGCTCTGTAGTATTCATACCACAATGTGACAGTGCTGTGGGAGCAACTTTCTTCAGCTTCTTTCAGAAATAATTATCATAGGGTATGTATGAAATAAGATGATTCTGGCTTTGTAGTAACTGTACCATCAATGTGATGGTAGTGTGAGAGTAGCTTTCGGTAGCTCCTTTCAGAAATAATTCACGTAGAGTAATGGATGAAATCCAATGATTCTGGTTTTGTTGTAACTATACATACAATTTGATGGTACAGTGGGAGGAGCTTTCTGCAGCTTGCTTCAGAAATAATTCACATAGGGCAATGCATGAAATGTGATGTTTCCAACATCGTAGTAATCATACCAACAAAGTGCTGCAAATGTCTGCAGCTCGTGGTCGTGCGGTAGCGTTCTCGCTACCCGCGCCCGGTTTCCCGGCTTCAAATCCCAGCGGAGTCAGGGATTTTCTCTGCCTCGTGATGACTAGGTGTTGTGTGCTTTCCTTAGGTTAGTTAGGTCTAAGAAGTACTAAGTTCTAGGGGACTGATGACCATAGATGTTAAGTCCCACAGTGCTCAGATTCCTTTGATCCATTTCAAAAGTGATTCAAATGTGGGAGGAGCTCTCTGGAGCTTCTTTCTGAACTAACTCACATATGGTAATGGGTGAAATGTGATGTTTCTGGCTTTGTAGTAATCATGCCTTCAAAGTCACGCAAATGATCTATTAGCTTTCTGCAGTTTGTTTCAGAAATAATTCACACGGGGTAATGGCTAAAATGTGATGAATCTGGCTTTGAAGTAATCGTATACAAAAAGAGCCACAAATGTTGGAGGACCATTCTGAAGCCTCTTTCAGAAATAATTCACATTGGGTAATGGATGATATGCAATTATTCTATCTTAGTAATAATCATAGGAACAAAGACATGCTGCTGCTTGATGCGCTTTCTGCAGCTTTTTCCGAAATTATTCACATAGGATAATGGATGAAATGCAATGATTCTGACTTCGTAGTAATTATACCAATAAAGTGACCCAAATGTGGGAGGAGCTTTCTGCAGCTTCTTTCAGAATTAATTCATACAGGGTAATAGATGAAATGTGATGATATTGGCTTTCTAGAAACCAACCATCAAAGTTGTGCAAGTAAGGGCATTGTGTTCTGCAGCTTCTATCAGAAATAATTCACATACGGTATTGGTTGAAATGGGTTGATTCTGGCTTTGTAGTAATGTTATGAACAATGAGTCGCTGCTGCTGGAGGTACTCTCTAAAGCTCCTTGCGGAAGCAACTCACATAGGGTAATGAATGAAACGCGATGATTCTGGCTTTGTAGAGATCATAAGATCAAAGAGACGCTGCAGCAGTGGGAGATTTCTGCAGCTTCCATCAGAAGTAAGTCACTTAGGGTAATGGATGAAATGCGATGATTCTGGCTTTGTATTAATCGTAGGAACAAAGAGATGCTGCTGCTGGAGGAGCTTTCTGCAGCTCCTTTCAGAAATATTTCACATTGTGTACTGGATGAAATGTGATGATTCTCGCTTTGTAACTATCATACCAACAAAGAGACTCTGCTGCAGGAGGAGATTCCTGCAGGTGCTTTCAGAAATAATTCACATTGAGAAATGATTGAAATGTGATGAATCTCTCTTAGTATTAATCATACGAACAAAGAGATACTGCTGCAGGAGTAGCTTTGTGCAGGTTCTTTCAGAAATAATTCATATAAGGTGATAGATAAAATGCAATTATTCTGGCTTTGTAAAAGTCATACATGCAAAGACACGCTGCTGCATGATCAAGTTTCTGCAGCTCCTTTCAGAAAGAATTCACATAGGGTAATGGATGAAATATGATGTTTCTGGCTTTGTAGTAATCACCAAGAGAATGATGTAAATGTTGGAGGATATTTCTGCAGCTTCATTCTGAAATAATTCAAATAGGTTAATCGATGGAATGGCATGATTCTGTCTTTGTAGTAATCATATCAACAAAGTGCCGCAATTTTGGGAGGAGGTACCTGTAGCTTGATTCACAAATAATTCACATAGTGTAATAGCTGAAATGCTATAATTCTGGCTTTGTAGTAATCATACGAACAAAGAGATGCTGCTGCAGGATGTGCTTTCAGGAGCTTCTTTCAGAAGTAATTCACATAGGGTAATGGCTGAAATGCAATGATTGTGGCAATGTAGTAATCATATCTAGAAGTACCACTAATGTGAAAGGAACTTTCTGCACCTTCTTTCCGATATAATTCCCATAGCGTAACGTATGATATGCAATGATCCTGGCTTTGTATTAATCATACCAACAAAGTGACGCAAATGTTGAAGGAGTTTATGCAGCTTCTTTCAGAAACAATTCACATAGTGTAATGGATGAAATGCGATGATCCTGTCTTTGTAGTAATCATATCAATTAAGTGTTGTAATGTCAGAGGAAATTTCTGCAGCTTCATTCTGATATAATTCTCATGGGATAATGGATGCAATGCAATGATTCTGCCTTTGTAGTAATCATATCAACAAAGTCCCGCAAATTTGGGAGAAGGTAACTACAGCATCTTCCAAAATTAATTCACATAAAGTAACAGATGAAATGCAATGATTCTGGCTTTGTAGTAGTCATACAAACAAAGAGACACAGCTGCGGGATGAGCTTTCTGCCGCTTCTTTCAGAAATAATTCACAATAGGTGATGGATGAAATGCGATGATTCTGGCTTTATAGTAATCATTACAACGAAGTAACGCAAATGTTGCCTTCGCATTCTGCAGGTCTTTTCTTTAATAATTCACTTAGGGTAATGGATGAAATGTGATGATTCTGGCTTTGTAGTAATCATATCAAGAAGTTCCACAAATGTTGAAGGAGCTTCCCGCAGGTTCTTTCAGAAATGATTCACGTAGGTTAAAGGATAAGGTGCAATGAATCTGGCTTTGTAGCAATCATACCAAATAAGTGACGAAAATGTTGGTGGAACTTTCTGCAGCTTCTTTCAGAAATAATTCACATATGGTGATGGATGAAATGCGATGATTCTGGCTTTCTAGTAAAGGTACCAACAATGTGACCCAAATTAGGGAGGAGCTTTCTGCAGCTTCTTTCAGAAATCATTCACATTGGATAATGGATGAAATGTGATTATTCTGGCTTAGTAGTAATCATACGAACAAGGATATGCCGCTGTTGGAGGAGCTTTCTGAGCATCTTTAAGAAGTAATTCACATAGGGTAATGGATGAAATGTGATAATTCTGGCTTTGTAGCAATCATATCAAGAAGAGCCGTAATTGTTGAGGGAGCTTTCGGAAGGTTCTTTCAGAAATGAATCACATAGGTCAAATGATGACATGCAATGAATCAGACCTTGTAGTAATCACACCAGTAAAGTGACGCAAATGTGGGAGTAGCTTTGTGCAGCTTCTTTCAGCAATAAATCACATATGGTAATGGATGAAATGCGATGATTCTGGCTTTGTATTAATCATATGAACAAAGAGACGCTGCTGTGGGAGGAGCTTTCTGCAGCTTCTTTCAGAAATAATCCACATAGTTTAATGGATGAAATACGATGATTCTGGCTTTGTAGTAATCATACGAACAAAGAGACGCTGCTGCAGGAGGAGGTTTCTGCTGTTTCTTTCAGAAATAATTCACACAAGGCTATGGATTAAATGTGATGATTGTGGCTGTATAGTAACTATACCAACAAGTTAATAGAATTGTGAGGGGAGCTTTCTGCAGGTTCTTTTAGAAATAATTCACATGGGGGTATGAATGAAATGCAATGATTGTGACTCTGTAGTAACTGTACCAAGAAAGTGATAGCAGTGTCAGAGGAGCTTTCAGCAGCTTCTTCCTGAAATAATTCTCATAGGGTTATCGATCAAACGTGATGGTTTTGGCTTTGTAGTAACTATACCAACAATCTGATTAAAGTGTGAGAGGAGCTTTATGCAGCTTCTTTCAGAAATAATTCACATAGGGTTTTGGATGAAGTGTGATGATTGCGGCTTTGTAGTGACTATACCAACAGGATGATGGTATTGTGAGGGGAGTATTCAGAAGCTCCTTTCAGAAATAATTCACATAGGATTATGAATGAAATACGATGATTGGGTTTTTTAGTAACTGTACCAAAACTCATAGTATTGGTCAGAAAGCTTTTTGCAGTTTCTTTTGGAAATAATTCACATAGGACTACGAATGAGATGTGATGATTCTGGCTCATTAGTAATTATACCGGCAAAGTGATAGTATTGTGAAGGAGGCTTTCTGCAGCTTCTCTCAGAAATAATTCACATACAAATTATGAGTGAAGTGCGATGATTGTCACTTTTTAATAACCATTCCAATCTTGGTTCTTGAGTGAGAGGAGCTTTTTGCAGATTCTTTCAGAAATATTTCACAGCATGTTATGAATCAAATGCAATAATTGTGGCTTTGTAGTAACTACACCATCAAGGTTTATAGTATTTTGAGGCGAGCATTCTGTATCTTCTTTCAGAAATAATTCACATGATCTTGCGAAGTAAATGCAAAGATTGTTGCTTTGTAGTAGCTACACAAACAGATTGATTATTAAGGGAGAGGATCTTACTGCATATTCTTTCAGAAATAATTCACATATGGTTATGAATGAAATGTGATGATTCTCGCTTTGTGGTAACTACACCAAGAAAGTGATTGTAGTGTGAGTGGAGCTTTCTGCAGCTTCATCTAGCAACAATTCTCGTAGTGTTATGGCTGATATGCGAGGATAGTGGCTTTGCAGAAACTGTACCAACAAAGTGACAGTACTGTGAGAGCAGCTACAAGCAGTTCCTTTCAGCAATAATTAACATATGATAGTGTATGAAATCAGAAGATTCTGGCCTTGTTGTAACTATACAAAGAAAGTAATAGCAGTGTGATAAGAGCTACCTCAAGTTCCTTTCAGAAATAATACTCATAGGGTAATGAATGAAATGCGATGATTCTGTCTTTGTAGTAACTGTACAAACAAAGTGTAGTAGTGTGAGTGGAGCTTTCTGCAGCTCCTCTCAGAAATATTTCAGGTAGTGTAATGGATAATACGCAATGATTCTGGCTTTTTTGTAATTATACCAACAATGTGATAGTACTCAGTGGGGAGCTTTCAGCAGCTTATTTCACAAGTAATTCCCATAGGGCATGGATGAAATACGATAATTCTGGATTTCTAGTAATCATACCAACTAAGCGACAGTGCCATGGGTGGAGCTTTCTGCAGCTTCTTTCAGAAATAATTCTCATAGTGTAAAGGATGGAATGGGATGATTCTGGATTTGTAGTAATCATACCAATAAAGTGATTCTGCTGTGTAAAGAGCTTTCCACAGCTTCTTTCAGAAATAATTCTCATAGCGTAATGGATGGAATGCGACGATTCTGACACTGAGGTAATCACGCGAACAAGGTGACAAAAATGGGGGAGGAGCTTCCTGCAGCTTTTTTTAAGAAATACCTCTCAAAGGGTAATGGATGAAATGCGATGATACAAGTTTTGCAGTAATCATACCACCAAAGTGACAAAAATATGGGTGGAGCTTTCTGCAGCTTCTTTCAGAAATAATTCTCTCAGTGTAATGGATGGAATGCGATGATTCTAGCTTTGTAGTAATCATACCAACAAAGTGACACAAATATGGGTGGAGCTTTCTGCACCTTCTTTCAGAAATAACTGACATAGATTAATGAATGCAATGCGATGATTCTGGCTTTGTAGTAATCATACCACCAAAGTGACGCAAATATGGGTGGAGCTTTCTGCAGCTTCTTTCAGAACTAATTCTCAAAGGATAATGGATGAAATGCGATGATTCTGGCTTTGTAGTAATCATACCAACAAAGTGACGCAAGTGTAGGAGGAGCTTTCTGCAGCTACTTTGAGCAATAATTCGCTTAGTGTAATTGATGAAATGTGATGATTGTGGCTTTGTATTCATCATACCAACAAAGTGACCCTACTGTGGGTGGACCTTTTTGCAGATTTCCGCTGAAATAATTCACATAGTACAATGGATGGAATTGATGATGGTGGCTTTGTAGCAATCATACCTATGAAGTGAGCCAAATGTGGTAAGAGCTTTCTGCAGCTTCTTTCGGAAATAATTCACATAGGGTAATGGATGAAAAATGATGATTCTGGGTTTGTAGTAAAAATAACAACTTAGTGATGCAGCTGTAGTAGCAGCTTTCTGCAGCTTCTTTCATAAATAATTCACATACTGATACAGATTAAATGCGATGATTGTGGCTTTGTAGTAACTATGCCAACAAGTATATAGTTTTGTGAGTGGAGCTTTCTGCAGCTTCTTTCGGATATAATTGATATACCATTATGAATGAAATGCGATGATTGTAGCTTTGTAGTAAATATACTAACAAAGTGATAGTAGAGTGAGACGAGCTTTCTGCAGCTCCTTTCAGAAATAATTCACATAGGTTTATGACTGAAATGCGATGATTGTGTCTTTCTAGTAACTATACTAACAAAGGGAGAGTAGTGTGAGAGGACCTTACTGCTGCTTGTTTCTGAAATATTTCACTTAGGGATGCGGATGTAATGCAGTGATTGTGGCTTTGTAGTATATATATCAATGAAGTGTTCGAAGTGAGATGGGAGCTTTCTGCAGAATCTTTCGTTTATAAATTCACATAGATTTCATAGTAAAATGCATTACTTGTTGCTTTATGTAAACTATACTAACAATGTGACTGTACTGAGAGAGCAACTTTCTGCAGCTTCTTTCAGAAATAGTTCTCATAGAGTTATAGATGAAATGCAATGATTCTGGCTTTGTAGTAACTATACCAACAAAGGGATAGTAATGTGAGAGGAGCTTTTGTCAGCTTCTTTCAGAAATAATCTTCATAGGGTTATCGATAAAATGTAATGCTTGTTGCTTGTTGGGGACCTTTCCTACAAGAGAGTGCAAGAATTCACATACCTAGGGGCACTTTTCACTGTGAACTCGTCATGTGAAGCAGAGATCGATTCCAGAATACAAGCAGGAAACCAATCTTACCACAGTCTAGCACAACTGCTTCAGTCCAAATCTCTCTCCAGACAAAACCCGGATCCAGCCTGTTGTTCTATATGTCTGTGAGACATGGAGTATCCGGAAACAGGACTTCCATAAGCTCCTTGTTTTTGAGAGAAAAGTGCTTCGGACGTTTTTTGGTACAGTTCTGGATGCAGATACAGGGGAATGGAGGATCAGATACAACCAAGAGATTGAGGAACCATACCAACAGCGCAACATAGCAGGAACTGTCAAAGCCAAACGAATGCAGTGGGCCGGCCATGTGGCCCGGATGGAGAATCACAGATGGCCTCGGAAGCTCCTGGACTTCACACCTACAGGAAAGAGACTGCCACGGAGAACCAAGGAGCATTGGAGGGATGGATCCCATGTAGATTTAAACCAAGTGTCAATAGATGTGGACAAATGGCAGATAGCAGCATTGGACAGAATAGAGTGGAGGAGGAAACTTGAAGATGTGTGAGGTCTACTGGGCCTGACCACGCAGTGGTAGTAGTAGCAGCAGTAGTAGTAGTAGTAGTAGTAGTAGTAGTGTTGCTTTGTGTAAAATATCGAACAAAGTGACACTACTGAGAGAGGCGCATTTTGCAGCTTCTTTCAGTAATAGATCACAACTGTACCAACAAAGTGAGAGTAATGTGAGAGAATCCATCTGCAGCTTCTTTCAGAAATATTTTCCACAGGGTTATGGATGAAATGTGAAGATTGTGGCATTGAAGAAACTCTACCAACAAAGTGATAGTAGTGTGAGGGGAGCACTTTGCAGCTTCCTTCAGAAGTAATTTACATGGGGGTATTGATGAAATGCGATGATTGTTGCTTTGTAGTAACTATACCAACAACGTGACAGTACTGTGAGAAGAGCTACTAGCAGTTCCTTTCAGAAATAATTCTCATAAGGTAATGGATGAAATGTGATGATTCTGGCTCTGTAGTATTCATACCATAATGTGACAGTGCTGTGGGAGCAACTCTCTTCAGCTTCTTTCAGAAATAATTATCATAGGGTATGTATGAAATAAGATGATTCTGGCTTTGTAGTAACTGTACCATAAATGTGATGGTAGTGTGAGAGTAGCTTTCGGTAGCTCCTTTCAGAAATAATTCACGTAGAGTAATGGACGAAATCCGATGATTCTGCTTTTATTGTAACTATACATACAATGTGATAGTACAGTGGGAGGAGCTTTCTGCTGCTTCTTTCAGAGATAATTCACATAGGGCAATGTATGACATGTGATGTTTCCAACATCGTAGTACTCATACCAACAAAGTGATGCAAATGTCTGCAGCTCGTGGTCGTGCGGTAGCGTTCTCGCTACCTGCGCCCGGTTTCCCGGCTTCAAATCCCAGCGGAGTCAGGGATTTTCTCTGCCTCGTGATGACTAGGTGTTGTGTGCTTTCCTTAGGTTAGTTAGGTCTAAGAAGTGCTAAGTTCTAGGGGACTGATGACCATAGATGTTAAGTCCCACAGTGCTCAGATTCATTTGATCCATTTCAAAAGTGATGCAAATGTGGGAGGAGCTTTCTGTAGCTTCTTTCATAAATAATTCACATAGGATAATCGATAATACGTGATGATTCTGGCGTTGTAGTAATCATACAAACAAAGTGACGCAAATGTGGTAGGAGCTTTCTGTAGCTTCTTTCATAAATAATTCACATATGGTAATGGATAAATTTGTGATGAACTTGGCATTGTAGTGATCATACAAACAAAGTGACACAGTTGCGGGAGGAACTTTCTGTAGCTTCTTCCGGAAACAATTCACATAGGGTAATGGACAAAATGCGATGATTCTGGCGTTGTAGTAATCATACTAACAAAGTTACGCAAATCTTGGAGGAGCTTTCTGCAGCTTCTTTGAGAAATAATTCACATTGAGCAATGGATGAAATGCAATGATTCTGGCTTTGTAGTAATCATATCATCAAAGTTCTGTAAATATAGGTGGAGCTTTCTGCAGCTTCTTTTGTAAATTATTCCCATAGTGTAACGGATGAAATTCGATGATGCTGGCATTGTAGTAATCATACCAAGAGAGTGACGCAAATATTGGAGGAAATTTCTGCATTTTCTTTCTGAATCAATTCACGTAGGTTAATGGATGGAATGGCATGTTTCTGTCTTTGTATTAATCATGTCAACAAAGTGCCGGAAACTTGGGAGGAGGTATCTGCAGCTTCTTCCAAAATTAAATCACATAAAGTAAAGGATGAAATGGGATGATTCTGGCTTTGTAGTAGTCATACAAACAGAGAGACACTGCTGCGGGATGACCTTTCTGCACCTTCTTTCCGAAATAACTCCCATAGCGTAACGGATGGAATGCGATTATCCTGGCTTTGTGGTAACCATACCAAGAAAGTGACGCAAATAAGGGAGGATCTTTCTGCCACTTTTTTCAGAAATAATTCACATAGTGTAATGGATGAAATGAGATGATCCTGGCTTTGTAGTAATCATATCAATAAAGTGCCGCAAATTTGGGAGGAGGTATCTGCAGCTTCTTCCAAAATTAATTCACCTAAAGTAACAGATGAAATGCGATGATTCTGGCTTTGTAGTTGTCATACAAACAAAGAGACACAGCTGCGGGATGAGCTTTCTACCGCTTCTTTCAGAAATAATTCACAATAGGTGATGGATGAAATGCGATGATTCTGGCTTTATAGTAATCATAACAACGAAGTTACGCAAATGTTGCCTTCACATTCTGCAGCTCTTTTCTTCAATAATTCACTTAGGGTAATGGATGAAATGTGATGATTCTGGCTTTGTAGTAATCATATCAAGAAGTTCCACAAATGTTGAAGGAGCTTCCCGCAGGTTCTTTCAGAAATGATTCACGTAGGTTAAAGGATAAGGTGCAATGAATCTGGCTTTGTAGTGATCATACCAAATAAATGACGAAAATGTTGGTGGAACTTTCTGCAGCTTCTTTCAGAAATAATTCACATATGGTGATGGATGAATTGCGATGATTCTGGCTTTCTAGTAAAAGTACCAACAATGTGACCCAAATTAGGGAGGAGCTTTCTGCAGCTTCTTTCAGAAATCATTCACATAGAGTAATGGATGATATGTGATTATTCTGGCTTAGTAGTAATCATACGAACAAGGAGATGCCGCTGCGGGAGGAGATTTCTGAGCTTCTATCAGAAGTAATTCACATAGGGTAATGGATGAAATGTGATGATTCTGGCTTTGTATCAATCAAATCAAGATGTGCCGTAAATGTTGAAGGAGGTTTCTGCAGGTTCTTTCAGAAATGAATCACATAGTGAAAAGGATAAAATGCGATGATTCTGGGATTGCATTAATCATACGCACAAAGAGAAGCTGCTGTGGGAGGAGCTTTCAGTAGCTTCTTTCAGAAATAATTCAAATGTGATAATGGATGCAATGCAATGATTCTGGCATTGTAGTAATCATACCAACAATAGACGCTGCTGTGGGAGCGGATTTCTGCAGCTTCTTTCAGAAACAATTCACACATGGTAATGGTTGAAATGCGATGATTCTGGCTTTGTATTAATCATACGAACAAAGAAACGCTGCTGTGGGACGAGCTTTCTGCAGCTTCTTTCAGAAATAATTCCCATAGTGTAATGGATGAAATGTCATGATTCTGACTTTGCAGTAATCGTACCAACAAAGAGACGCTGCTACAGGATGACTTTTTTCCTGCTCCTTTCTGAAATAATTCACATAGGGTATTGGATGAAATGCGATCATTCTGGCTTTGTAGTAATCAGACGAAAAAAGAGACGCTGCTGCGGGAGGAGCTTTCTGCAGCTCCTTTCTAAAATAATTTGCATAGGATAATGTATGAAATTCGATGATTCGGGCTTTTTAGTAATCATACCAAGAAAGAAACGCTACTGCAGGAGGAGCTTTCTGCAGCTTCTGTCAGAAGTAATTCACATATGGTAATGGATGCAAAGCAATGATTCTGGCACTTTAGTAATCATACCAACAAAGAGATGCTGCTGTGCGAGGAGTTTTCTGCAGCTTCTTTCAGAAATAATTCACATATGGTAATGGATGAAATCTGATGATTCTGGCTTTTTATTAATCATACGAACAAAGAGTAGCTGCTGTGAGAGGAGCTTTCTGCAGCTTCTTACAGAAATAATTCACATAAGGTAATGGAGGAAATGCGATGATTCTGGCTTTGTAGAAATCTTACCAAAAAAGAGACGATGTTGCGGAAGCAGCTTCCTGGAGCTCCTTTCAGAAATAATTCATACGCGTTAATGGATGTAATGCGATTATTCTGGCTTTGTAGTAATCATGTGAACAAAGAGACTAATCTGCGGGAGGATTTTTCTGCAGCTCCTTTTGGAAATAATTCACATATGGTAATGGTTGAGATGTGATGATTCTGGCTTTGTAGTAATCACACCAAGAAAAAAGACCCTACCGTGTGAGGAGCTTTTTGCAGCTTCTTTCAGAAATAATTCCCATAGGGTAATGGATGAAATGTCATGATTCTGGCTTTGCAGTTTTCGTACCAACAAAGAGACACTGCTGCAGGAGGACTTTTTTGCAGCTCCTTTCTGAAATAATTCGCTTCGGGTATTGGATGAAATGCGATCATTCTGGCTTTGTACTAATCTGATGAACAAAGGGACGCTGCTGCAGCAGGAGCTTTCTGCAGCTCCTTTCTAAAATAATTTGCATAGGGTAATGTATGAAATTCGATGATTCTGGCTTTTTAGTAATCATACCAAGAAAGCAACACTGCTGCAAAAGGAGCTTTCTGCAGCTCCTTTCAGAAATAATTTTCATAGGATAATGGATGACATTCAATGACTCTGGCTTCGTAATAATCATACCAACAATAGATGCTGCTGTGTTAGCAGCTTTCAGCAGCTTCTTTCAGAAACAATTCACATTTGGTTTTTCATGAAGTGTGATGATTCTGGCTTTCTATTAATCATACGGACAAAGAGACGCTGCTGTGGGAGAAGATTTCTGCAGCTCCTTTCAGAAATAATTCAAATATGATAATGGATGAAATGCGATTATTCCAGCTTTTGTGGTAATCATAATAAAAAAGTGACTCAAATGTCCGAGGAGCTCTCTGTAACTTCTTCCAGTAGTAATTCACATAGGGTAATGTATGAATTGCGACGATTCTGGTTATGTATTAATCGTAGTAACAAAGATATGCTGCTGCTGGAAAAGCTTTCTGCAGTTTCTCTCAGAAATATTTCACATAGGGAAACAGATGAAATGTGATGATTCTGTCTGTGTAGTAATCATACCAACAAAGAGATGGAAATGAGGGAGGAGCTTTCAGCAGCTTCTCTCTGAAATACTTAACATAGGAAAATGGAGGAATGCGATGATTCTGTCAGTATGGTAATCATACCACCAAAGAGACTCAATTGAGTGAGGAGCTTTCTGCAGCTTCCATCAGAAATATTTCACATAGGGAAATAGGTGAAATGCAATAATTTTAACTGTGTAGTAATCATACCAACTAAGAGATGGAAATGAGGGAGGAGCTTTCTGCAGCTTCTTTCTGAAATATTTCACAAAGGGTAATAGATGAAATGTGATGATTCTGTCTGTGTAGTAATCATACCAACAAAGAGATGGAAATATGGGAGGAGCTTTCTGCAGCTCCTCTCTGAAATACTTCACATAGGATAATGGACGAAATGCGATGATTCTGTCAGTGTAGTAATCATACCGACAAAGAGACTCAAATGAGGGAGGAACATTTTGCAGCTTCCATCAGAAATATTTCACATAGGGAAATAGATGAAATGCGATGATTCTGTATGTGCAGTAATCATACCAACAAAGAGATGGAAATGAGGGAGGAGCTTTCTGTAGCTTCTCTCTGAATTACTTCACATTGGGTAATGGACAAAATGCGATGATTCTGTCTCTGCAGTAATCATACCAAGAAAGAGATGGAAATGAGGGAGGAGCTTTCTGCAGCTTCTCTCTGAAATACTTCACATAGGATAATGGATAAAATGCGATGATTCTGTCAGTGTAGTAATCATACCAACAAAGAGACTCAAATGAGGGAGGAGCTTACTGCAGCATCCGTCGGAAATAATTCACATGGGGTAATAGATTAAATGCGATGATTCTGTCAGTGTGGTAATCATACCACCACAGAGACTCAAATGAGTGAGGAGCTTTCTGCAGCTCCTTTCTGAAATACTTCACATAGGATCATGGAGGAAATGTGATGATTCTTTCAGTGTAGTAATCATACTATCAAAGACACTCAATTGAGGGAGGAGCATTCTGCAGATTCTCTCTGAAATACTTCACATACGATAATGGATGAAATGCGATGATTCTGTCAGTGTAGTAATCCTATCAACAAAGAGACTCAAATGAGGGAGGAGCATTCTGCAGCTTCCATCAGAAATTCATTCACATAGGGAAATAGATGAAATGCGATGATTCTGTCTGTGTAGTAATCATACCAACAAAGAGATGGAAATGAGGGAGGAGCTTTCTGCAGCTTCTCTCTGAAATTCTTCACATAGGGTAATAGATGAAATGGGATGACTCTGTCAGTGTGGTAATCATACCACCAAAGAGACTCAATTGAGTGAGGAGCTTTCTGCAGTTTCCATCAGAAATATTTCACATAGGGAAATAGATGAAATGCAATAATTCTTTCTGTGTAATAATCATACCAACTAAGAGATGGAAATGATGGAGGAGCTTTCTGCAGCTTCTCTCTGAAATACTTCACATAGGGTAACAGATGAAATGTGATGTTTCTGTCAGTGTGGTAATCATACCACCAAAGAGAATTAATTGAGTGAGGAGCTTTCTGGAGCTTCCATCAGAAATATTTCACATAGGGAAATAGATGAAATGCGATGAATCTGTCTGTGTAGTAATCGTACCAACAAAGAGATGGAAGTGAAGGAGGAGCATTCTGCAGCTTCTCTCTGATATACTTCACATAGAATAATGGACGAAATGTGATGATTCTGTCTGTGTAGTAATCATACCAACAAAGAGATGGAAATGAGGGAGGAGCTTTCTGCAGATTCTCTCTGAAATATTTCACATAGGGTAATAGATGAAATGCGATGATTCTGTCAGTGTGGTGATCACACCACCAAAGAGACTCAATTGAGTGAGGTGCTTTCTGCAGCATCCATCAGAAATATTTCACATAGGGAAATAGATGAAATGCGATGATTCTGTCAGTGTAGTAATCATACCAACAAAGAGATGGAAATGAGGGAGGAGCTTTCTGCAGCTTCTCTCTGAAATACTTCACATAGGGTAATAGATGAAATGCGATGATTCTGTCAGTGTGGTAATCATACCGCCAAACAGACTCAATTGAGTGAGGAGCTTTCTGCAGCTTCCATCAGAAATATTTCACATATGGAAATCGATGAAATGCGATGATTCTGTCTGTGTGGTAATCATACCACCACAGAGACTCAATTGAGTAAGGAGCTTTCTGCAGCTTCTCTCTGAAATACTTCACATAGGAATATGGGGGAAATGTGATGATTCTGTCAGTGTAGTAATCATACCATCAAAGAGACTCAAATGGGCAGGAGCTTCCTGCAGCTTCTCTCTGAAATACTTCACATATGATAATTGATGAAATGCGATGATTCTGTCAGTGTAGTAATCCTACCAACAAATCGACTCAAATGAGGGAGGAACTTTCTGCAGCTTCTCTCTGAAATACTTCACAAAGGAAAATGGAGGAAATGCGATGATTCTGTCAGTGTGGTAATCATACCACCGAAGATACGCAATTGAGTGAGGAGCTCTCTGCAGCTTATCTCTGAAATACTTCACGTAGGAAAATGCAGGAAATGCGGTGATCCTGTCAGTGTGGTAATCATACCACCAAAGAGCCTCAATTGAGTGAAGAGCTTTCTGCAGCTTTTCTCTGAAATACTTCACATAGGATAATGGATGAATTGCGATGATTCTGTCAGTGTAGTAATCATACCAACAAAGATACTCAAATGAGGGAGGAGCTTTCTGCTGTATCCATCAGAAATATTTCACATAGGGAAATAGATGAAATGCGATGATTCTGTCTGTGTAGTAATCATACCAACAAAGAGATGGAAATGATTGAGGACCTTTCTGCAGCTTCTCTCTGAAATACTTCACATAGGATAATGGATGAAATGCGATGATTCTGTCAGTGTAGTAAACATACCACCAAAGAGACTCAAATGAGGTTGGAGCTTTCTGCAGCTTCTCTGAAAAATACTTCACATAGTTTAATAGATTAAATGCGATGATTCTAGCTTTGTAGTAACCATACCAGCAAAGAGAAGCATATTACAGAAGAGCATTCTGCAGATTCTCTCAGAATTAATTCACATAGGGTAATGGATGAAATGCGATGATTCTGGCTTTGCAGTAACCATACTAACAAAGAGATGCAAACGAGGGAGGAGCTTTCTGCAGCTTCTCTCAGAAATACTTCACATATTGTAAAGGACGAAATGCGAAGATACTGGAATTTTAGTAACCATATCAAAAAAGAGACGCAAATGAGGCAGGAGCTTTCTGCAGCTTCTCTCGGATATATTTCACATAGGGTAGTGGATGAAATGTGATGATTCTGTCTGTATAGTAATCATACCAACCAAGAGACTCAAATGGGGAGGAGCTTTCTGCAGTTTCTCTCAAAAGTACTTCACATAGGGAAATGGTTGAGATGTAATGATTCTGGCTTTGTAGTAACCATACCAACAAAGGGATGCAAATGAGGGAGGAGCATTCCGCAGCATCTCTCAGCTGTCTTTGTACTCATCATACCAACAACGAGATGCAAATGAGGGAGCAGCTTTCAGCAGCATTGTTCAGAAATACTTCACTTTGGGTAATGGATGAAATGCGATATTTCAATCTGTATAGTAACCATACCAACAAAGAGACTCAAATGGGGAGGAGCTTTCTGCATCTTCTCTCATAAATACTTCACTTAAGGAAATGGATGAAATGCGATGATTCTGGCTTTGTAGTAACCATACCAACAAAGAGATGCAAATAAGGCAGGAACCTTCTGTAGCTTCTATCTGAAATACTTCATCTAGGGTAATGGATGAAATGCGATGATTCTGTCTGTGTAGTAATCATGCCAACAAAGAGTCGCAAGTGAGGGAGGAGCATTCTGCAACTTCTCTCAGAACTACTTCACATAGAGTAATGGATGCAATGCGACGATTCTGCCTTCATAGTAACCATATCAACATAGAGACGCAAATGTGAGAGGAGCTTTCTGCAGGTTTTCTCAGATATACTTCACATATGGCAATGAATGAAATGCGATTGTTCTGGCTTTGTAGTAACCATACCAACAAAGCAATGCAAATTAGGGAGGAGCTTTCTGCAGCTTGTCTCAGAAATACTTCACATAGGGTAATGGATGAAATGCGAAGATTCTGGCTTTGTAGTAACCATACCAGCAAAGAGATGCATATGAGAGAGGAGCTTTCTGCAGCTTCTCTCAGAAATAATTCACATGGGGTAATGGATGAAATGTGATGTTTCTGGCTTTGTAGTAACCATACTAAGAAAGACACACAAATTATGGAGGAGCTTTCTGCAGCTTCTCTCAGAAATACAACACATATGGTAAAGGTCGAAATGCGATGATTCTGGACTTGTAGTAACCTTATCAAAAAAGAGATGCAAATGATGCAGGAGCTTTCTGCAGCTTCTCTCTGAAATACTTCGCATAGGGTAATGGATGAGATGTGATGATTCTGTCTGTGTTGTAATCATACTAACAAAGATACGCAAATGAGGGATGAGATTTCTGCCGCTTTGCTCAGAAATACTTCACATCGGGTAATGGAGGAAATGCGATGTTTCTGTGTGTATAGTAATCATACCAGTAAAGAGAAGCAAATGGGCAGGAGCTTTCTGCAGTTTCTCTCAGAAGTACTTCACTTAGGTCAATGGATGAAACCCGATGATTCTGGCTTTGTAGTTACCACACCAACAAGGTGACGCAAATGAGGGACGAGCTTTCTGCAGCTTCTCTCAGAAATACTTCACATAAATGAAATGCGATGAATCTAGCTTTGTAGTAACCATAACAACAAAGAGATTCAAATGAGGGAAGAGCTTTCTGCTGCTCCTTTCAGAAGTACTTCATATAGGGTAATGGTTGAAATGCGATGATTCTGGATTTGCAGTAACCATACCAACAAAGCGATGCAAATGAGGGAGGAGCTTTCTGCAGCTTCTCTCAGAAATACTTCACATATTATAATTGACGAAATGTGATGATTATGGCTTTGTAGTAACCATACCAACAAAGAGACACAAATGAGGGAGGAGCTTTCTGCGACTTCTCTCAGAAATACTTGACATAGCGTAATGGATGAAATGCGATGATTCTGGCTTTGTAGTAACCATACCAACAAAGAGATGCAAATGAGGCAGGAGCTTACTGCAGCTACTCACAGAAATACTTCACATAGGGTAATGGATGAAATGAGATGATTCTCTCTGTGAAGTAATCATACCAACAAAGAGATGCAAATGTGGGAGAAGCTTTCTGCAGCTTCTCTCAGAAATACTTCACATTGGGTAATGTACAAAATGCAATGATTCTGTCTGTATTGTAATCATACCAACAAAGATATGCAAATGAGGGGGGAGCTTTCTACAGCTTCTCTCAGAAACACTTCGCATAGGGTAATGGATGAAATGTGATGATTCTGTCTGTGTAGTAATCATACCAACAAAGAGACGAAATGAGGGAGGAGCTTTCTGCAGCTTCTCTCAGAAATACTTCACATAGGGGAGTGGATGAAATGCGATGATTATATTTGTGTAGTAACCATACCAACAAAGAGACACAAATGAGGCAGGAGCTTACTGCAGCTACTCTCAGAAATACTTCATACAGGGTAATGGATGAAATTCGATGATTCTGCCTAGTTAGTAACCATTGCAACAAAGAGACGCAAATGAGGGAGGAGCTTACTGCAGCTACTCACAGAAATACTTCACATAGGGTAATGGATGAAATGTGATGATTCTGTCTGTGAAGTAATCATATCAACAAAGAGACGCAAATGAGGGTGGAGCTTTCTGCAGCTTCTCTCAGAAATACTGCACATAGGGGAGTGGATGAAATGCGATGATTATGGCTTTGTAGTAACCATACTAACAAAGAGACGCAAATGACGGGGAAGCTTTCTGCAGCTTCTCTCAGAAATACTTCACATAGGGTAATGGAAGAAATACGACGTTTCTGCCTTTGTAGTAACCATACTAACAACGAGACGCAAATGATGGTAGAGCTTTCTGCAGCTTTTCTCAGAAATCCTTCACATAGGGTAATGGATGACATGCGATGATTCTGTCTGTGTAGTAATCATACCAACAAAGGGATGCAAATGAGGGAGGAGCTTTCTGCAGCTTCTCTCAGAAATACTTCACATAGGGTAATGGTTGAAATGCAATGATTCTGCCTTTGTAGTAACCATACCAACAAAGAGATGCAAATTCGGGATGAGCTTTTCTGCAGCTTCTCTCAGAAATACTTCTACATCTACACATCTACATTTATACTCCGCGAGCCACCTTACGGTGTGTGGCGGAGGGTACTTATTGTACCACTATCTGATCCCCCCGTCCCTGTTCCATTCACGAATTGTGCGTGGGAAGAACGACTGCTTGTAAGTCTCCGTATTTGCTCTAATTTCTCGGATCTTTTCGTTGTGATCATTACGCGAGATATATGTGGGCGGTAGTAATATGTTGCCCATCTCTTCCCGGAATGTGCTCTCTCGTAATTTCGAAAATAAACCTCTCCGTATTGCGTAACGCCTTTCTTGAAGTGTCCGCCACTGGAGCTTGTTCAGCATCTCCGTAACGCTCTCGCGCTGACTAAATGTCCCCATGACGAATCGCGCTGCTTTTCGCTGGATCATGTCTATCTCTTCTATTAATCCAACCTGGTAAGGGTCCCATACTGATGAGCAATACTCAAGAATTGGACGAACAAGCGTTTTGTAAGCTACTTCTTTCGTCGATGAGTTACAATTTCTTAGAATTCTTCCTATGAATCTCAACCTGGCGCCTGCTTTTCCCACTATTTGTTTTATGTGATCATTCCACTTCAGATCGCTCCGGATAGTAACTCCTAAGTATTTTACGGTCGTTACCGCTTCCAATGATTTACCACCTATGGCATAATCGTACTGGAATGGATTTCTGCCCCTATGTATGCGCATTATACTACATTTATCTATGTTTAGGGAAAGCTGCCAGCTGTCGCACCATGCATTAATCCTCTGCAGGTCCTCCTGGAGTACGTACGAGTCTTCTGATGGTGCTACTTTCTTGTAGACAACCGTGTCATCTGCAAATAGCCTCACGGAGCTACCGATGTTGTCAACTAAGTCATTTATGTATATTGTAAACAATAAAGGTCCTATCACGCTTCCCTGCGGTACTCCCGAAATTACCTCTACATCTGCAGATTTTGAACCGTTAAGAATGACATGTTGTGTTCTTTCTTCTAGGAAATCCTGAATCCAATCACAAACCTGGTCCGATATTCCGTAAGCTCGTATTTTTTTCACTTAACGTAAGTGCGGAACCGTATCAAATGCCTTCCTGAAGTCCAGGAATACGGCATCAATCTGCTCGCCAGTGTCTACGGCACTGTGAATTTCTTGGGCAAATAGGGCGAGCTGAGTTTCACATGATCTCTGTTTGCGGAATCCATGTTGGTTATGATGAAGGAGATTTGTATTATCTAAGAACGTCATAATACGAGAACACAAAACATGTTCCATTATTCTACAACAGATTGACGTAAGCGAAATAGGCCTATAATTATTCGCATCTGATTTATGACCCTTCTTGAAAATGGGAACGACCTGCGCTTTCTTCCAGTCGCTAGGTACTTTACGTTCTTCCAGCGATCTACGATAAATGGCTGATAGAAAGGGGGCAAGTTCTTTAGCATAATCACTGTAGAATCATAAGGGTATCTCGTCTGGTCCGGATGCTTTTCCGCTACTAAGTGATAGCAGTTGTTTTTCAATTCCGATATCGTTTATTTCAATATTTTCCATTTTGGCGTCCGTGCGACGGCTGAAGTCAGGGACCGTGTTACGATTTTCCGCAGTGACACAGTTTCGGAACACTGAATTCAGTATTTCTGCCTTTCTTCGGTCGTCCTCTGTTTCGGTGCCATCGTGGTCAACGAGTGACTGAATAGGGGATTTAGATCTGCTTACCGATTTTACATATGACCAAAGCTTTTTAGGGTTCTTGTTTAGATTGTTTGCCAATGTTTTATGTTCGAATTCGTTGAATCCTTCTCTCATTGCTCTCTTTACGCTCTTTTTCACTTCGTTCAGCTTTTCCTTCTCAGCTATGATTCGACTACTCTTAAACCTATGATGAAGCTTTCTTTGTTTCCGTAGTACCTTTCGTACATGATTGTTATACCACGGTGGATCTTTCCCCTCGCTTTGGACCTTAGTCGGTACGAACTTATCTAAGGCGTACTGGACGATGTTTCTGAATTTTTTCCATTTTTGTTCCACATCCTCTCCCTCAGAAATGAACGTTTGATGGTGGTCACTCAGATATTCTGCGATTTGTGCCCTATCACTCTTGCTAAGCAAATATATTTTCCTTCCTTTCTTGGCATTTCTTATTACACTTGTAGTCATTGGTGCAACCACTGACTTATGATCACTGATACCCTCTTCTACATTCACGGAGTCGAAAAGTTCCGGTCTATTTGTTGCTATGAGGTCTAAAACGTTAGCTTCACGAGTTGGTTCTCTAACTATCTGCTCGAAGTAATTCTCGGACAAGGCAGTCAGGATAATGTCACAAGAGTCTCTATCCCTGGCTCCAGTTCTGATTGTGTGACTATCCCATTCTATACCTGGTAGATTGAAGTCTCCCCCTATTACAATAGTATGATCACGAAACTTCTTCACGACGTTCTGCAGGTTCTCTCTGAGGCGCTCAACTACTACGGTTGCTGATGCAGGTGGTCTATAGAAGCATCCGACTATCATATTTGACCCGCCTTTGATACTTAACTTAACCCAGATTATTTCACATTCGCATTCGCTAATAACTTCACTGGATATTATTGAATTCTTTACTGCTATAAATACTCCTCCACCATTGGCGTTTATCCTATCCTTGCGGTATATATTCCACTCTGTGTCTAGGATTTCGTTACTGTTCACTTCCGGTTTTAACAAACTTTCCGTTCCTAATACTATATGCGCACTATTTCCTTCAATAAGAGATACTAATTCAGGAACCTTGCCCTGGATACTCCTGCAGTTTACCAATATTACGTTAACTTTTCCTGTTTTTGGTCTCTGAGGACGGACGTTCTTTATCAACGATGATAATGTCCTCTCTGGTAAGCCGTCAGGTATTTTATCGTTTCGCCCAAGGGGGGGTCCCTCTAACCTAAAAAACCCCCGTGTGCACGCCAGACGTACTCTGCTACCCTAGTAGCTGCTTCCGGTGTGTAGTGCACGCCTGACCTGTCTAGGGGGGCCCTACAGTTCTCCACCCAATAACGGAGGTCGATGAATTTGCAACCATTATAGTCGCAGAGTCGTCTGAGCCTCTGGTTTAGACCCTCCACATGGCTCCAGACCAGAGGACCGCGATCGACTCTGGGCACTATGCTGCAGATATTAAGCTCAGCTTGCACTCCGCGTGCGATGCTGGTTGTCTTCGCCAAATCAGCCAGCCGCCGGAAGGAACCAAGGATGGCCTCAGAACCCAAGCGGCAGGCATCATTCGTTCCGACATGTGCTACTATCTGCAGCCGGTCACACCCAGTGCGTTCAATAGCTGCCGGAAGGGCTTCCTCCACATTACGGACGAGACCCCCCGGCAAGCACACCGAGTGCACACTGGCATTCTTCCCCGACCTACCCGCTACTTTCCTAAGGGGCTCCATAACCCGCCTAATGTTGGAGCTCCCTATAACTAATAGGCCTGCCCTCTGTGACTGTCGGGACCTTGCCGGAGAATCGGCCACTGGCCCAACAGGCGAGGCATCCTGTGGTGGCTCGGAAACGATGTCATCACCACTAGGAAGCACCCCGTACCTGTTGGAAAGGGGTAAGGCAGCTGCCACGCGGCCAGATCCCACCTTCGCCTTTCGGCCAGGCACTCGCGAGCCCACCACTGTCCGCCATTCACCCTGGAGTGATGGCTGACCGGTAAGATGCTCACTGCCGGAAGACGCAGCGACATCAGGGTTTCCATGTGATTCCAAGGCCACCGAAGTAGGCATAGGTCTCACCACAGTTGCCCCAACGCCACTACGAGCCGACGCCTGTGCCTCGAGCTCGATGAGCATAACAGACAAAGCCTCCACCTGCCCCCGAAGAGTGGCCAATTCTCCTTGCGTCCGCTCACAACAACCACAGTCCCTACACATGACTATGTTTACCCTACTCTATACGGTGAAAAATTCCCAAGATAATCTTCTGATGAGCTACTCTGATAATCAAGAAACACTCACTGAAATACGAGACGTGAAAACTACGCTAGTTTTTCCCAGAAAAACTATTTAAAAGCTAAGCGCAGCAAATAAGTATAAAAACGCTTTATACAAACAGTACTCGCTGCTGCTGGTGCTCTCGCTCTGGCTGTCACAAGACAACTGCTGATTCAAGTGACTAGTGGCTAACGGCTGCGAAACAAACAAAAGACGGTTTTAGGGCGCTTTCTGTTCTAAACGATCAAGAAAACACTAAGAAATCTAACACGAAAACTACGTAAAGTTTTATCAACAACTGTTAGTTACTATGCAGAGCAGATAAACACAAATAGAATCCCTTCCTTAGTGGAAGGTCGTAAACAAAATGCAAAATAAACGCTTTATACAAACAGTACTCGCTGCTGCTGGTGCTCTCGCTCTGGCTGTCACAAGACAACTTCACATAGGGTAATGGATGAAATGTGATGATTCTGGCTTCGTGGTAATCATACCAACAAAGAGACGCTAGTGAGGGCGGAGCTATCTGCAGCTCCTCTCAGAAATACTTTACATAGGTTAATAGATGAAATGCTGTGATTCTGGCTTTGTTGTAACCATACCAACGAAGAGATGCAAATGCGGGAGGAGCTTTCTGCAGCTTCCCTCAGAAATACTTCACATAGTGTAATGGATGATATGCGATGATTCTGTCTGCGTAGTAATCATACCATCAAAGAGGCGCAAATGAGGGAGGAGCTTTCTGCAGCTTCTCGCAGAAATAATTCACATAGTGTAATGGATGAAATGTGATGATTTTGGCTTTGTAGTAACTATACCAGAAAAGTGATGGGAGTCTTACAAGAGCTTTCTGCGGTTCCTTTCAGAAATAATTCACATAGGGTGAAGTATGAAATGCGATAATCCTGGCTCTGTTTTAACCATAGCAATTAAGTGAAGTAGTGTGTGAGTAGCTAGCAGCAGCTCCTTTAGAAATTATTCACATAGGTTTATTAATGATACTCGATGATTCTGGGCTTGATGGTATGGTTACTACAAAGTGACGAAACTGTGGGAGGAACTTTCTGCAGCTTCTTTCAGAATTAATTCTCATAGCATAATGGATGGAATGCAATGATTTTGGCTTTGTAGTAACAATACCGACAAACTGATAGCAGTGTGAAGGGTGCCATCAGCAGCTCCTTTCAGAAATAAGTCACAAAGGCTTATGAATGCAATGTGATGATTGTGGCTTTGTAGTAACTATACCATCAAATTGATAGTGGTGTGAGAGGAGCTATCTGCAGCTCTTTCCAGAAATAATTTACATAGGGTAATGGATGAAGTGCGATAATTCAGTCTTTGTTAAATCTATACCAACAAACTGATAGTTGTGTGAGAGGAGCTTTCTGCAGCTCCTTTCATAAAATAATTCGCATAGGGTAATGTATGAAATGCAATGATTCTCACTTTGTAGCAACTATACCAACAAAGTGATAGTAGTGTCAAAGGAGCTTTCTGCAGTTTCTTTCAGAAATAATGCTCATAAGGTTACGGATAGAATGCAATTATTCGGGCTTTGTTTTAACTTTACCAACATAGTGATAGTAGTGTGAGAGGAGCATTCTGCAGTCCTTTCAGAAATAATGCACATAGGGTAACGGAAGAAATACTAAGATTCTGGCTTTGTTACAACTATACCAACAAAATGGCAGTAGAGTGGGAGGAGCTTTCTGGAGCTTTTTCCAGAAATATTTCTTATAGGTTAATGGTTGGAATGTAATGATTGTGGCTTTGTAGTAACTATACCAACAAAATTATAGTAGTGTGATAGGAGCTTTCTCCAGCTTCTTTCAGAAGTAATTCACATAGGGTAATGGATGAAATGTGATGGTTTTCAAATGTACTTGGCTTGTTCACTACCTATTTTTCATGTGGCTTATATGCAAAGGGGGTTGATATTGAGCAGTTGCATTTGTGCCCCTATTATTGAGTCATATATTGGCTAGCTTTTGAACAGCAACGAACTGAACTATACATGTTCAGATTGTAATGTAGTTATTTAAAATAAAAACTTGAAAATGCATGGCAAAGAGTTAAAGTTCACAAATGAATCCGATCTTTACAAATAATAATCGATGCAATTCATACACTGTTTGTCCCACACCTATACAGTTTCACATTGTTCCTTCACATACCATGGCCTCCACGCTTACACTTGTGGCACTTCGTTCGTTGTCCATTGATGTGGCAAGTTGGGAGCGGAAAGACCCAATTTTCCCGCTCATATCCACTGTCCTGGGTCAGGTCACATGACACTACATTAGTCAAAATAATCCCTAAACATAGCCACAATTCGATTACAACATTTTATAATATTTAAATACTTAAATCTAAATTCGTTATATAATTTTACATATTTATCACCACACTTTTACCGAGCGAGGTGGCGCAGTGGTTAGACACTGGACTCGCATTCGGGAGGACGACGGTTCAATCCCGCGTCTGGCCATCCCGATTTAGGTTTTCTGTGATTTCCCTAAATCGCTCCAGGCAAATGCCGGGATGGTTCCTTTCAAAGGGCACGGCCGACTTCCTTCCCCGTCCTTCCCTAATCCGATGAGACCGATGACCTTGCTGTCTGGTCTCCTTCCCCAAACAAACCAAAAAACCACACTTTTATAATTTGTTTCACTTAATAGAAAACCAAAACACTATGCAACGGAAATACAATGCCCATCAAAACACAAAACAAGTATTTTCCAGTCCATTTTGCCCAGCATATTATCTCTGCAGCTGTGCTTTAAATTTAAATTATGAACTACTTGAAAGAGCTCCATAATATCCCCTGTTACCTTACATACCCCCACTTGATGGAGACATTACCTTAGTAATGGCAACATGAATTTGCACCAAACTGAGCAAACCCATATTACTTTATATTTTAAACATTTTAATAATAACTATAATGCCACCAAATCATATAGAACAGTGTTATAGTGGTGAGTTAATTAGTGTAAGTACTGTCATGAGAAAACATACACACATTATCCAACAATGCATCCAATTCAATTATACAATTAGATAGTCTCCTATTGAGTCCAAGGAAAAATGCAAAGAAATTTATATTATATAAATGCCCATGTTCATCTAAAATGTAGGTTGCACACTTGCTGCTCATTAACACTTCCTCTTTCTACACAGTTGTTTCTGTAAGTTGCATGAGGTTGTTGTATCCAGATCCTTGTGTTCACTGGTTTATGCTTTGGAATGCAGGCTTTACAAACTTGTCAGCCAGCAGTACTGTGCTTCCTCTGTTAGCCAAGCCATCCTATCAAAATTTAATCAAATCCTCATAAATCTTGCCTAGACATGCAAATCCACATTTCCCAGGAGGCAGGCTATCCAAACCCTGCCTTTAATATCCTGTGTTCACTAATCAGCTCTTATTGAGGTTTATACAAATGACAGACATGCACACAAATCAAACACAAACATGGCATTCTTAAATATATTCTATTTCACCCTTCAAATGTTCCCAAATCAGCAGCTCCAACATTTCCAGCCCCCGCACCAAGAGAGTTTATTCCCAGATGCGAATTCTTATATTTTTTAAGTACCCATACAGCTACATCACTGTACATGAATAAGCTCAATTTTTTTTCATGAATTCTGATATCAATTTTCACATAATATTTGGCAATATCTTGAAACCCATTATTTTCTGCCATTTCCATGGCTAACTAGATTCAATCACAAATGGCAAACAAACTTACTAAGATCATAAAACTTATACAAGCATCCACTTAGTCATTATTGTTCTTTCCTTCACTTTCCTCATAAACATCTTATAATAAGAAAGTTAATTATTTCCCATATGCCTCTACAATTTGCATATTTAGTGAGTGCCCTATATGACTGTCTCAGCAACAGTCCTACTCCCATGCACCAGTATCAAATCCAGATGCCACATATACATTAGAAATTTTAATAATATCTCAACTATTTTTAAACAAACTATTTGCAGATTTCCTCCCTCCTATACTCTCCACACATTTATACAGAAATAGTGACTATATATACAGTAGGTTTCAGTTCCTGTATGACCTTTTCAAAAAGGCTTCCATCACATCCACACCAGTTGTGCAAATCCATTGGACAACAGATTCCCTTATTGCAAATACATACAGTATAATGAAGGTTGTTGACCACCAACAATGGCACCAGAACATACACAGTAACACAAATAATACTCTAATTATAAATACATATATACATAGCCCCCAATAATTTTTTTTAACTAGACAAAAGTATACATTGGAATCTCACTTCCTTACCCTTTATTCTTTCACCACATATTTTTTCAACTCCATTACATTTCTCAGTCCTAATGGCTTTTTGGACACTGGATATACTAACCTATATGAATTAGGGTGTGGACAACCCGTTATCTCAAAGGGTCCATGGTATAATTCAAATAACTTTTTGATTTCGCCATCAACATCACTGGATTTTTTATTGTTCCTCACTAGCACCTTATCTCCCTCCTTGAACTTTGTTGTCTTATATCTTTCTCCATGCCTCCTCTGTCTCTCATGTCCTTTCTTTAACATTTGCTGTCTGGCCATCTGCATCTTCTCTTGACTTGTCAAGCCTTGAGATGGAGGAAAATCTATGTGTTCTGCTACTAGTTTGTCTGGCTTGATATTTTTCATGAGATAATAGGGTAAGAATCCTGTTGCACAACTCTCCACTGTGTTCATAAGATCCTCAAAGACAGTTATATATTCTGCCCAAGTACTATGCTTTTTACTGCAATATGTCCTACATAGCCTACCCAGCTCCGTTATATACCTCTCAGCCAGGTGAACCGCAGGGTGATACACTGAAATCCTTATATGCTTTATCCCAGATCTTTGCATAAACTTCCCCCACACACTAGATGCAAATTGTGCTCCGTTATCAGACAGAACATTCTCTGGTTTTATAACATTCACAAAGTAATCTTTTCCCCCTGCGGGTCCGGGGGTAAGAATAGGCCTGAGGTATACCTGCCTCTCGTAAGAGGTGACTAAAAGGAGTCCTTCCCACTCAAGTGGATAGTTTGCGCCTGCGTCCGGAGACCCATGGTTTAACGACTTACATTTGTATTCATTTTGGTTTTTCACTTCTTCTGGTTTCTTCCTTCCTTTGTTTGTTTCCTTTTTTTCTTCTTCTCCCTCTCTTACTGTCTTCCTTACTTTTTATCTTGCCTTCTTCTCCTTGCCTTCTTGCCCACCCTATGGTCTCTGCCTTGGCGTTTGAGACAGTCTGTCCTTTCTCTCCCTCCCTCCCTTTTTTTCCTATTCTTCTTTCCTCCCTGTGCGTGCCTGAAGGCCAGACCCACGCATTCACATGCATAGCCAGTGATGGGGTAACTCATAATGCCCTGCCCTGGGCAGACAAGTAAGGCATGCATGTACCCCCTCGTAAAGGCCAGGCCTGGGGAGGGGTGACTGCCTGAGCTGACACCTTCCAACCATGCCGATTGGTCCCTCTGTCAATTTCTCGGGAGGTGTGACCTGAGGTATAAACATTCACCTAAGGTAGGAGCGCCCTCTGAGAGGGTCCCCACAAGGAAGGAGTGCACCATCGGAGATGCTGGCAATCATGGGGGATTCATCCGCAATGGATTTCTCTCCTTCTTCTCCTTCTTCTTCTTCTCCTTCTTCTTCTTCTCCTTCTTCTTCTTCTTCTTCTCTCTTGACTTCTGCCCAAAAATGGAAGCATGACCAGCCACCAGTGACAAAAGTATTACCGCCTGCCCCGAAGTTCCTAGTACTTTCTAGATCTGAGGACGGAAAGGATTTTCCATCTGTCAACCCTTTCGTTATTCAGAAATGCATAGATGCCATAGCCGGACCTGTCAAGTCTTGTACCAGGATGCATAACGATACCTTGTTGTTGGAAACTGAGAGCGCTTTTCAAGCACAATAACTCCTTCAGGCCACACTCTTGTACACGTTCCCAATTCGGGTGGAGGTTTACCGCACTTTAAATTCGTCACATGGTCTGGTATATACTAGATTACTCGATGGATTGACTGACGAGGAGATTCAGTTTTTCTACGATGAGCAGGGTGTGACAGCTGTCTGTAGGGTCATGTAAAAGTCGACAATGACCTTGTACCAACCCGGACACGTTTTTTGACCTTTGATAGTGCTCAGCTGCCATCGCGCATCAAAGAGGGCTATGAGGTTATCTCTGTTCGCCCCTATGTCCCGACACCTACGCGCTTCTACCAGTCTCAGAGTTTTAATCACACCCACCAGTCTTGTTCTAATGCGGCTAAATGCATCACTTGTGGCAGGGATGCCCATGAGGGTGACTGTCCACCTCCATTTCCTCATTGCGTGAACTGTCAGGGTGACCATGCAGTGTCCTCCCGCGACTGTCCCATCTACAAGGATAAATGCTGTATACAGGAAATTCGAGTCAAAGGGAAAGTGTCCACCTCGGCTGCTCACAAGATATTTGCTAGTAGGAAGCCCACGCTGCTCCCAGTGGGGAAATACAGTACTGTCCTCGCCTCTCCTCGGACTGCCAGGGAGGTGTCGATGCAGACATGCGATCTGACCTTTAGCGCTACGGCCGTCCATTCGGCCAGTGTTAAGATCACCCGGTCAGCGTCTCCTCTTCCTCCCGTCACCTCTAAGACACAAGCACCTTCATCAGCTTATGCCAAGACTAAGACCCAGAAGTCAGATGCACGGGCCTTCAAGAAGGAACCGTCCCATGAAGACTTCCTACGTACCCCGAACTCCCAGCCATCGACCAGTACATTGACTAAACAACCTTCCAAGAAGGATCACAGGAAGAAAAGTTCTCCTTCTCTGCCATGGCGCATTCCTTCTCCTGCGCTACCCAGTGGTTGCTGCCCCAGGCCGTCATCCATTTCGCCTGGCCGCACTGCTGGTAGCCGAACATCTGGCCGTTCACCGGCGGAGGAAGCTGCCCCCTCCCGGCCATCTTAACAAGATGGCTGATGAACCTATTGAACAAATGGACGATGACTCTCCACCTATTGATAGTGGCAGCTGTGCTCGCTTGAAGCCAGGCCCTCAGCAGCCTTCGAGGTGACTCCTTCTTGCTTCTCCTTTTTCTTTTTCTTCTCATGATGGCACTTCTCCATTGGAATATTCGCGGCATTCAGTCCAACTGAGAGGACTTAAAGTTGCTGCTACACTTGCACCATCTGCTCGTCGTAGCTCTCCAGGAAATGAAGCTACGCCCATGAAATCAAATTGACTTGGCACACTATGCCTCTGTGCGTTTTGACCTACCCCCTGAGGCAGGTAGTCTGGCTCATGGAGGGGTTATGTTGCCAGTATGGGATGATATCTACTACCATCCCATCACATTGCACACCGACCTGCAGGCAGTTGCCATCCGAATTACTCTCCCCACTTTTACATTTTCCATCTGTACCGTTTACACTCCATTGTTGTCTGCCATTACTAGGGCAGATATGATGCAAATTATTGCTCAGCTACCTGCACCATTTTTGGTGACTGGAGACTTTAATTCCCACCATCCCCTTTGGGGCTCTCCAGCATCCTGCCCGAGAGGCTCCCTGTTAGCAGACCTTTTCAACCACCTCAGTCTTGTCTACCTCAATACTGGCTCCCCTACTTTTCTTTCGGACACAACTCACACCTATTCCCATTTATACCTCTCTGTATGTACTACCCAACTTGCAAGCCAGTTTGAGCGGTATGCACTTTCTGATACGTATTCGAGCGACCACTTCCCTTTTGTTATCCATCTCCTGCATCATACCCCATCTCCATGCTCAACTAGTTGGCACATCTCCAAAGCAGACTGGGGGCTCTTCTGTTCCAGGCGACTTTTCAGGATCAAACATTCGCAAGCTGCAATAGGTCGCACACCTCATGAAAGTCATTCTCACTGCTGCTGAATATTCCGTCCCTCATACTACTTCTTCTCCATGTTGCGTACCAGTCCCCTGGTGGACCGCAGCATGTAGAGATGCCATATGTGCTCGTTGACGTGCTTTACACACCTTTAAATGCCACCCTACGATGGTGAATTGTATTATAAGCGATTACATGAGCAGTGTTGTCATGTTATTAAAGAAAGCTAGAAAGCCAGCTGGGCTGCTTTCACAAGCACCTTCAACAGTTTTACTCCTTCTTCTGTTGTCTGGGTTAGCCTGTGCTGGCTGTCTGGCACTAAGATCCACTCACCAGTTTCTGGCTTGACGTTTGCGAATGATGTCCTTGTGGCCCCTGAGGATGTCTCCAATGCCTTCAGCCGATTTTTCACAGAGGTTTCGTGCTCCGTTCATTACCACCCTGCCTTCCTCCCCCGAAAACAGGAGAGGAGGCAAGGTTGCCAACCTTCCGCTCCTCGAATCATGAAAGTTATAATTCCCCGTTCACCATGCAGGAACTCGAAAATGCACTTGCCCAGTCACGGTCCTCTGTTCCGGGGCCTGATTCTATTCATATTCAGATGCTGAAGAACCTTTCTCCTGTGGGTAAAGGTTTTCTTCTTCGAACTTATAATCACATCTGGATTGAGGGTCATGTTCCCACATGCTGGTGCAAATCTATTGTTGTCTCGATTCCTAAGCCAGGGAAGGACAAGCACTTGCCTTCCAGTTATCGACCCATTTCCCTTACCAGCTGTGTCTGTAAAGTGATGAAACAAATGGTTAACCTTCATTTCGTTTGGCTGCTCGAATCTCAATGCCTGCTTAGCAATGTACAATGTGGATTTCGTAGGCGCCGCTCTGCTGCTGACCATCTGGTTACCTTGTCGACCTTCATTATGAATAACTTCTTGCGGAAGCACCCGACTATGGCTGTGTTCTTTGATTTGGAGAAGGCTTACGACACCTGCTGGAGAGTGGACATTCTCCGACCCATGCATACATGGGGCCTTTACGGTCGCCACCCTCATTTTATTCGTGCCTTTTTAATGGATCAACAGTTCGGGGTACGTGCGGGTTCTGTCCTCTCCAACGCCTTTCGCCAGGAGAATGGGGTGCCACAGGGCTCAGTTTTGAGTGTCACCATAGCGATCAATCCAATAATGTATTGCCTCCCAGCTGATGTCTCAGGCTCCCTTTTCGTGGACTGTTTTACCATCTATTGCAGCGTGCAGCGTACATGTTTCCAGGAGCGCTGTCTTCAGCGTTGTCTTGACCATCTTTACTCCTGGAGTGTCGCCAGTGGCTTCTCTTTTTCTGCCGAGGAGACGATCTGTATTAACTTCTGGCACTACAAAGAGTATATCCCACCGACCTTACATCTCGGTCCCGTTGCTCTCCCATTCATGGAGACAACAAAATTTTTAGGTCTTACATTTGACAGGAAACTTAGCTGGTCTCCACATGTGTCATATTTGGCTGCCTGTTCTACCTGTTCTCTAAATTTCCTTCGTGTTCTCAGAGGTACATTGTGGGGAGCAGATTGAACCATCCTATTTCACCTATATCGGTCGATTGTCCACTCAAAGCTGGATTATGGGAACTTTGTATACTACTCTGCCCGGCCATCCATCTTACGACACCTCAATTCTATACAACATCGTGGTTTATGTCTTGCGATCGAAGCGTTCTCTACTAGTCCTGTCGAGAGTCTTCATGTTGAAGCCGGTGAATTGCCACTAACCTACTGGCGCAATATACTGATTTGTTGGTATGCCTCTCGGCTATTGTCAATGCCCAACCACCCGTTTTATCATTTCTTTTTGACGACTGTCTCGACCGTCAATACGGGTTGTATGTATCTGCCCTGCTACCCCCTGGAGTTTACTTTCGTTGCCTCCTTCAGCACCATGATTTTTCACTCCCTGCAACCTTTCAAGTGGATGAGAGCCAAACGCCACCTTGGCTCCAGACTTAGGTTCGCGTTCACCTTGACCTCAGCTCGCTCCCAAAGGAGGTTACCCCAGCTTCGGTATACCGCTCGCGGTTTGTCGAACCTTGTTCGAAGTTCATTAATACGATCTTCATTTATACAGATGGCTATAAGACCAATGACAGTGTCGGGTGTTCTTTTATTGTCGGGGCACACAGTTTCAAATACCGGCTCCATGGCCGTTGTTCAGTCTACACAGCTGAGCTATTTGCCCTCTACCAGGCTGCTCTTTACATCCACCGCCACTGACATTCTGCTTATGTCATCTGCTCTGATTCCCTGAGTGCCATCCAGAACCTCAGTGATCCGTATCTGGTTTACCCTTTCGTGCACCGGATCCAACGCTCTCTTCAGCAGCTGGCGGACTACAGTTCTCCGATTACTTTTATGTGGGTTCCTGGCCATGTCGGTATCCCTCGGAATGAAACTGCAGATGCCGCAGCCAAGGCTGCAGTCCTCCAGCCTCGGACAGCTTCTTGTTGCGTGCCTTCATCTGATTTAAGCAGGGTCATTTGTCAGCACATCTTATCGCTGTGGCATGCCGATTGGGCTACACGTACTGAAAACAAGCTTCAGGCCTTGAAATTTCTCTTTCTACTTCACTCCTGCTTTCCTCTTGCATAATGTAAATATCTTTAGCTGCTTCTCCAAAACATAAATCAGTATCCCCTTCAAACAGATCCTTAATAGCAAACTCAACATTCTCTTCTTCACTTAATTCTTCCAATTTTCTGGCAATTTTAATTTTACTTTACCTCATTTTTCAGGCATAAAAGCTTTATGATTTGGGTGATTGGGTGTCCTATGCAAAATCACTTAATCAGCCTCCTCCTTTCCTAACCATCCACAATTAACATCTTTCAGGCTTGCATCATCAGTTAAGAAAACATAGGTTTCAATTTTATCTTCTGGGCAACCTACAGCAACATTCTCCATACCATTACACATTTCCATATCCACATTGAAGTCATTATCACTACCACAGTTAACACCTGCACCCACAAGCACAGTAACATTATAAGTAGGTAATTTACCAGCATTTTCCACATTGTCAAATACACCACTCATATTATCCTTTACATCACACTGAATAACCCTCTCCTCACGTTTTCCACAATTCTCCATACTATTTCCAATATACATATCTACCCATTCATCACATCCATTATTACTGTGAACATAGCCCCTTAATTCCATATCCACTTCTGTCCCCCCTTTTGTTGAAACTACCTCTGTCTCTGATCTTTCAATGAATTTTACTGCACACAAACCAATATTGTCCTCCTCTGCTTGTAATTTCTCTTCCCTTTTAAACATGTCGTCAATGCTAAACTCACCCTGTTCATTGCTGATATTAGCCTTGTTCCATTTTTTCCTCTTATACCTTTTATCTGTATTTCTATAATTGTTAAAATCTCCCCACAGATTTTCATTTACTAAGACAGCATCCATATGACACATCCCAATTTCCCTATTTTCCTTGTTGACTTTATTACTCATCACATCATGTCCTTGTCTGTCCCTGTTCACATAATTACCAGCCCCCCTGCGGACCTTAAGTGAGGCATCAAATAGTTTTTTGATTACCTACCCTGTCCATTTGCATCTGGCATTCCTATTTTCATACCTTCTCTATCACTCCTCATCTGATCAAAATTGTCTCTTCTCCCCTCAAAATTTCTGTTATATCTTTGTGACCTGCTTCTCCAATTTCTATCCTGATTATTCTGATCACTTCTATCTTCTCTCCACCTGTTATGATTATTACTGTACTCATAATTAATACTGTTTCCCCTTTCATGATACCTTCCACTCTCCCTCTGTTCCATGTATTTAGGTCTGTAACACAATGCCCTATCCATATTATCCACAAAATGAAGAAATTCTTCCACTGAATCTGTTGCACTGTGAATCAAATCCCATTGAAAATGCTCTGGTAATCTTCTTTTTAGTGTAAATATTTCTGTTAATACACCCAGTGGCCTATCCAGATGGTTTAATTTATTCAGTTCTCTAACACAGAACCCTCTCATACTTTCCTTTCCATTCTTGTAACTGGGTCCACTCAAAAATCGTTTTGCAATCTTAATTGTTTTGCCTGGCCCCAGTATTTGTTCAAGAACAGGTTTTCAAAGGTTTTAAAATCACAAAATTTATCATCATTTTGGTTCGCCCAGGTTCGAGCAGGCAAAAATTAAATATGTTAAGAGGCAGTTGGAAGATGGAGCTCACTCATCCCTGTCACAAAGTTATCCTTACACATAGCTAGAAAGTCAACTGCATGGTATTTATTCTCCCCACTAAAAGGTTTTGACTGAAATCCATGCCCCATAGGATATCCCAACAATAAATTTCCATTCCCTGCTGCCACAGTATTAACTGTTTCCCTCAAGACATTTATTTCCCCTCCTAATTCCTTCTTATTGTCAGTAATCCCCTTATGGCAATCCAGCACTCCTATCTTAATGGATTCAATGTCTGCCTCTGTTTGTTTTGAAATAATGTGCATTTCTGTTCCTGTACCTGAATCTGCCACACAAGATTACTTTGCACAGTGTCCACCTTGGCTACTAGTCCTCTTTCAACCTCAGCAACTCCCTCAATAATCAAATTTTTCACTCACTGTCTTTATTTTAACCATAAGCCTCAATTCCATATCCCCTATTTTCGAATCCATTTCTCCAACTATTGCAGTTTTTATATTCCCTATTTTTGAATCTATTTCTCCCAATTGACTAGTAAGTTTTACAAAAAATGTACTCAGGTCACTTCCTGGTATCCAACCTATTTCTTTTGGCATGCTGGGGCTACTACAGTTACTCCTAACATCCATTGATTCGCCTTCACTTTGAGATTCACACATCTCGTCGGCCATGGCTAAGGAAAGGGCACAATTTTGCAATGTAGCTGCTGGTTGTATTTATCTTTTATATCCTCATGTGACGCGACATCTGCAGTGAGCTCTGCAGCACAGGTATGCAATGAACCATAGTCGGCGGCGTGGACATGCAGCAAACTCGATAAGGAGTGAGAAGACGTTGCGTGGGCCCATGGCAGCATGTAGTCATGTTGGTCGGTGGCACAGACAATGGCGTTGATCATCGGGAGCATGTGGATACAGCTTAGACTGCTTTACCCGTAGCAACATATGGACATGGCACGGACGACTGATTCACCCGCGGCAATACATGGTCAACTAATCAGGCTGTGTAAATGACTGCCTCACAATCGTGTGGCCTTATGTCGGCATAACCAAGGGACAGCACGTATCTTGTCCAGCACACACTCCACTACTGCTAATGCACCGATTTAGCTCAGAGCCCCCACACTGACTGTTCAAAAGCCTAAACATCAGATGGACACCCGATTCCGAAATACTATGGAATGAGACGAAAGTCCTATACCAGACCAGACCCCAATTGCAACTGTACTCAGGCTTGTTCATTACCTATTTTTATGTGGCTCATCTGCAAAGGGGGTTGGTGGTGAACAGTTGCATTTGCGCCCCTATTATTGAGTTATATATTGCCTAGCTTTGAACAGCAGTGAATTGAACTATACACGTTCAAATTGAAACTTATTTATTTAAAAGAAACGCTTTAACTCTGTGGTCATGCATTTTTAAGTTCACAAATAAATCCGATGTGTATAAATAATAATCGATGCAATTCGTACACTGCTTGTCCTGCGCCTAAACACTTTCACATTGTTCCTTCACATACACTGGCGTCCATGCTTACACTCGCGGCACTTTGCTGCTCCCAACTTGCCACCACAACGGACAATGACCAAAGACCCAATTTTCCGACTCATATCCACAGTCTTGAGTCTGGTCAAATGACACCACATTAGTCAAAATAATCCCTAAACATGGCCACATTTTGTTTACAATATTTTATAATATTTAAATATCTAAATCTGAATACATTATATAATTTTACACATTTATCACAACACTTTTATAATTCGTTCCAATTAATAGAAAACGAAAACCCTATGCAACAGAAATAAGATGCCCATTAAAACACAGAACAAGTATTCTCCGGTCTATTTTGCCCAGCATATTACCTCTGCAGCTGTGCTTTCAATTTTAATTATGAACTACTTGAAAGAGCTACGTATTATCCTCTGCTACCTTAAAGATTCTAACTTTGTACTAACTATACCGTCAAAGTCATTGTAGTGTGATTGGTGCTTTCTACAGCTCCTTTCAGAAATAACACACATAGGGTAATAGATGAAATCTGATGATTCTGGATTTGTTGTAACTATACCAAAAAAGTGATAGTAGGAAAGAGGAGCTTTCTGCAGCTCCTTTAAGAAATAATTCACATAGGGTAATGAATGAAATGTGATGATTCTGTTTTTGTTGTAAATATACAACGTGATAGTAGAGGGAGAGGAGCATTCTGCAGACCTTTCAGAAAAAATTCACGTAGGGTAATGGATGATATGCAATGATTCTGGCATTGTTGTCACTATACCAGCAAAGTGATAGTAGTGTAAGAGGAGCTTTCTGCTGCTCCTTTCAGAAGTAATTCACATATGGTAAAGGATGAAGTGCAATTATTCTGGCATTGTAGTAACTATACCATCAAAGTGACAGTAGTGTGAGAGGAGCTATCTGCAGCTCCTTTCAGAAATAATTTACATAGGGTAATGGATGAAATACGATGATTGTGGCTTTTTAGTAACTGTACCAACAAAGTACTAGTACTGTTCAAACGAAGAACTGTTGTTACAAAAGACCCAAATACGAAAGTAACAGACATTCTGAATTAAAAATTAAAAATATGGAAAAACCAAATTTTATTAAATAAATTTTAAGATACTATCTTAAACTATTTTTCTGTGTAATTGTCATTCAGACTGAGGCACTTATCACACCATTGTACAAGTTTTTCAATACTGTGTCTGTAGAAATCTGGTTTGTACCAGCCTGCAGTTTGGTGTCAGTACCAAAGCGTTGTGTAGCGAGCCAAATCTTCATTGCTGGGAAGAGATGGCAATCGCTCAGTGCCAAATGTGTGCTGTATGGTGGATGATCAAACACCTTCCACCCAACATTCGGCATGAGCTCTCGGGTACGATTGGTGGTGTGTTTTGTCAGTGTTTGACATACTTCATTTTGTTTGCAGTTTTTTTCCAACAAAAACCTAATCACAGAACGCATCTCAGAAGTAACATGATTTTCTATTGCAGCGTACATTTTAAGACAATTCAGAAAGCAAATTGACATGGACCACATGCTACCATTAGGCTACTACTGGATGTGTAGTGAGTGTAGAACATTATTGTATCAATATGTTGGCTATTGCTCTGTTCACCACAATGTGGACCAAAACATGTTACTTTCTGATATACCTCGTAATTTGACATAGAATAATGTGTTAACCTACTCAAAAGTAAAATCATATTTATATTAATAAAGGCTGTGTTGTACCACTGAGCCGATCAATGGGACAACCTGTGTTGTTTGGTCATATGTACAACATACTGTTGGCATCTTTTTAAATTACTTAACTTCGGACCAGAAGCTACAAAGTTTATGTCGTACATCTAGAATACTTCATAAACCATTTGCTTTTATTTCAGTAGCAAACATTGAAAAATATTGTTATGCAAAAAGCAAAAAATTATTTAGATTAAAAATAAGAAAATATGACAATTTTCTTAGGTAATGTTTAAAATGACACAGTTATTTGTTCAACATTTTGTCCATTTATAATGTTTGTATAGATTGCAGGGACCAAATCTTCAAATGATATGCCATATGTTTTAATTGTTAAAACAAGACTCCTTTCAGAAGCTGCTCTCAGCCTGCTGCAAAGTGATTTAAGAGTGACGGCTCCTTTAATATTGATTTGTGTGGCTTGGCTGCCAGACAAGTTTCTTTTTCAGAGTTACGGTGAAGGTTGTAAGTTGGACCAAGGGCATGCAACCCCTGCTCCAGGACCTGCTACACAGAGCAGCTGGAACCCAAGTTTCAATGTGGCAAATCTTCTCCATATCCTTAATAACGATAATTCATGCTAAAAACAGACCACCTCAAGCTCAACTTGAATTTACGAATTTATGATCCACGTAGGTGTGGAGCATTGGACGGCAAAGAATACTTCTTAGGTTAAAAATGAGAGGCCATGGTCAATGTACAGAAATCTTCTCTGGTGTTTTGTCTCTGATGGTCCATCTGCAGGAAACATCTTTGAAGATAAAATGGAAACTTTCAAGGATGTCTCCCTCAGTCGGAGATGAAACGTCAGAAATAATTTTATTTATCGGCCGTGCCGTCCTCCCACAAGCCAGCCCAGAAGTTTTGACTAAAGTGAACAGTGGCTGTGAAAGCCTATGTTGTGTAAATGAATGTAGGTCTCCTGAAGTGTATCTCGTGAGAGGAGGAGTAGGAGGTGGGTTAATGCTCGTGGTGCGAGTAGCTTCGCAGTATTTTCTATCCTTCAGTTAACATGTGTTTTCATTCTCGTTGCTCATGTATTTAGAGGAAACAGCACTGTCATGCCCTACATGTTTCATTGGGATTGAACAAGAATGTCATGAATATCAGCCACAGTCTCCAACCGTTGTCACTATTTAACTTAAATTATTGTAGGACCTGTCTGAGGAAATGTGTGTCAAGTAATGTACTTCACAAGGCCTTTCTGCTGTGCTCTAATTCCTCATGTTCATATACAGGATTGAAGCAGTTGAGGGTTGAGAAACATTATGGGTTTGGGAAAGAATAAGATCTTTAGTCGACTTGAAAAGACAGACAATGCTATTGTGGTAAAGTGCAGTATTAAAAATTCTGTAACTTCACAAAAGGTCTAAAAAAAATCAGTAGAATCAGCTGTGACTGGTAAACCATCTTTTTTCAGTTGGTATACATTTTGTTCTTTTTCATTTATAAATATACATCTATCTGTTCCAGGAGATACATTTTCCTGCCACTGGAATGAATACGCAGGTTTTTCTGCGTGTCACTAACAATGTGTTTTTTGTAGATCATGTCTTCCACAGTGGCCGACTTTGAAAAATCATTTGACTGAAAGCCATTTCCTTGTGCAAATGCGTGTCCTGTGACTGTGTGGTAAGGCAGGCCAACCTGGCCATTGTATTTTATATTCTGTACCGTTGCAAGTTGAAATCAAACTACACACACACACACACACACACACACACACACACACACACACACACACACACACATACATACAAATACTATGTAGATCTTCTTTTGTTACATCTGAGCTGCCAGTGCACGTAATTCATATTTATGCATTATTTTTAGCAGATGGGCAAACATGTGCAAACTCAGTTGATGAAAAATAAAGGATATAACGTAACTACCTAATTCATTTTTCACCAAATTAAATCTCTTCTCATTTTCAGGTGGAAAGCCTTAATCTGTGTCACAGTACAAGGTGCGACCCCTGGGGGGACCAGATGATCTGGCGTAATTGTGAGGTTGATAAGATCTGCAACAGCCCAAATTGATTGGAACTGAACAGCTGGTATAATGAATAAACGTGCGAAATCTGTGGCTATTACTCCCTATAAAGATGCCCAGGAGGTAGACAAGAGAAAAGGTGAAAAGGAGGAATCCAAGAGTCTTGCTGCAGATCTACATAGAGGATAATTGGCGACTAAAGCTAGGAAATAGAATCCGGTGGGAGAGGAACCTTGTAGTTGCATATGGTCCTCTGGACCTATCACGTAAACCTTAAAGTATGTAAGTAAATAAGTTTTCACCACTAGTTGAGGAGACACTCAGTGAAGGATGTTCAGTAGCTGACTGTGGTCATGTCATGTAGTTACTTGCAAGCAATTATGCAAAACACGAACAAAGCCCCCGTCCCAAACATACAAGGCGTGACCAAAAAATAATGGGAATTTTTTGTATTCTTAAAGAGTTTTGTTTGTTTATCTCCACTTCCTCTGTTCCATTGAAAGCAACCCCCCTCAGAAATAATACGCCTGTGCCAGCACTTTTTCCGATGTTGGAATCTCTTCTGGAACTCACTTTTCGTTATGGCATTCAGCTTCTTCAGCGATTATTTTTTTACGTTATCAGCTGTGGCAAATCGACGTCCTTTCACAGTTCTCATCAGCCTTGGGAACACAGTGGCTGAGATAACATAAGTTTTGTTTTTTGCCAAAAAATCATGATGTATTAAGGGATAGGTGGTTAGTATTACCATGATGCAGCTTCCACCAGTGGTTTTGCCACAGTTCTGGTCGTTTTCTTCAGATTGCTCCACACAAACAGCGCTTAACTCGCAAGTAGTATTCTTTATTGGCCATACGGCCATTAAGCAGAAACTCTGATTCACTATCGAATTGTAATCAAAAAACTCAGTAAGATGTACTTTCCTTTCACATGTGATCGACTTGTCGACTGTTTTTTTGGTCTTGGTTTTTCATGCAGTTTCCATTCTGACAGTTGGACGTCAGTTTCAACATCATACCCTTACACACGTTTTGTCACCTGTTATAACCTCCTTTAGAAGCTCTGGATCGTTGTTCACTGCATCGTTCCGCAATTGCTGAGTGATGTCTATACCAGACATCATGTCTGGTGTAAATTCAGCAATCTTGGAACCAACTTGGTGCTACAGATTTCAGTCCCAGACATCCTAAAAATTGTTTGACAAGAGCCAGAGGTTATGCTAACTTCATCAGCATCCTCTCTGATGGTGATTGTGTAATTTTCCAGAACAATTTACTTCACTCCTACCACATTGTTGTCAGTAATTGCGGTAGTCATTTTCAACGTCTTCTCAATCACCTTTGAAACATTTGTACCACTTGTAAAATCTTGTAATTGTAGTAGAGTCGCTAAAAGCCACACTTGATGTTTCGAATGCGATACTGCACTTAGCTCCATTTTCAAGTAAAATTTAATGCAAACTTTTTGATCCATCTTTTTTGAAAGTAAAAATTCTCTGAGCTCTCAAAAACATGCACATCCTTTTCCACTGTCAACAATGAACTAAATATTGAAAATAGATGTAAATATATGTATAGTACATCAGGAACACGTGTACTAACAAGAAAAGAAAAAAAATGCATACAGCCCACAAAATTAAATTCCTGTTACTTTTTAAACACACCTCGTATGCAGTGTCTGAAAAAAGGAAATTAAGCACCCATAACAGTGTAACTTTGTACAAGTACAAACTATTAGCGGGCATGTAAACAATTAGAGCAGCAATTCTCAGCGAATGTAGAAAGGCCACTAGTGTTGATGGTGGAGGGTATATAAGAGGTGTGAGCACCATCGGATAGACTACTGATAAGAGGTGTCACATTGTGTTCAGTGTTGAATCACGGTTCTGCACCATCCCCGATGACCACTGTCAGCACGTGTGGCGGCAGCTTGGGGTGACGTTCCATTCTTCCAGTGTTTTGGAAAGGCACAGTATGGCCAGCCAATGGTTATGACTGTAGGTTGCAGTTGATAGTGATTGAGGGAACTGTGACGGAACAACAATCCTTCAGATATCGATCATCCTCGTGTTACGTCTCGTACGACAGTATCGTGATGTTATTTCCAACACAACAGTGCTCATCCACACAGTGGAATGTGTATGTATCAATTGTATGCACGGTGTTAGGTGCTCCCATGGTCAGCAAAATCCCTAGATATGTTCCCCACAGAGCATATGTGGCACCAGCTTGGACATAAACTCTGCCCCAGTGTCAGTATCCAGAATATTGTGGACCATTACAACAGTTTGAGGCCAGCTTGCCCGAGGAAGGACTGCAGTGGCTTTACGACACCCTTCCAACCGAACGAGAGTATGTAAGCAGTGCAATTGGGTGCACGTCATATTGATAAGTTAGCTCATACTGCCAAGTTCTTTGTAAATTTAACTCTATTTTGTAATCACTAATGTAACATCACATACCCTCTGAATCCACAGCATTTCTTTTCTTTCGGTGAATTTCACTTTCTTAGTCGGGCAGTGTTTATGAACATGTTGGACTGAAAGAAAACTAGCATGATACAGAGAAGTAAAACTATTAGAGACGTAATTAAATGTAAAAGTGTCACTAAAAACACATTTAAAGGGGAAAGCCTGAAAAAACACCAAGTTGTGTGTCCATAAAATCTGTATTACTAAGGGTTAACAGTGAGATAACCTGCAGCAACTGCAACCAAATGGGAAAAATATCTTCTTCCCGTCCAGGCTGTTGTGGCAGCTTTTCTGCAACTTCACATTCCTAATGCTTCTGTATATTTTTTTCTGTTTCTACAAAGTCCATTCTTGGCAACTATAATTTAAAATGATCCAAGTCACTGTCTTTCTTCTTTGTATACTAAGGTGTCTGTCTGTAAATAATTTACTCTTATTTCTGAAGGCTTGGTCATTGCAATTCTTCTTTTAATATCCACTAGCTTTTTCCCTCAACTACACTCCTGGAAATGGAAAAAAGAACACATTGACACCGGTGTGTCAGACCCACCATACTTGCTCCGGACACTGTGAGAGGGCTGTACAAGCAATGATCACACGCACGGCACAGCGGACACACCAGGAAGCGCGGTGTTGGCCGTCGAATGGCGCTAGCTGCGCAGCATTTGTGCACCGCCGCCGTCAGTGTCAGCCAGTTTGCCGTGGCATACGGAGCTCCATCGCAGTCTTTAACACTGGTAGCATGCCGCGACAGCGTGGACGTGAACCGTATGTGCAGTTGACGGACTTTGAGCGAGGGCGTATAGTGGGCATGCGGGAGGCCGTGTGGACGTACCGCCGAATTGCTCAACACGTGGGGCGTGAGGTCTCCACAGTACATCGATGTTGTCGCCAGTGGTCGGCGGAAGATGCACGTGCCCGTCGACCTGGCACCGGACCGCAGCGACGCACGGATGCACGCCAAGACCGTAGGATCCTACGCAGTGCCGTATGGGACCGCACCGCCACTTCCCAGCAAATTAGGGACACTGTTGCTCCTGGGGTATCGGCGAGGACCATTCGCAACCGTCTCCATGAAGCTGGGCTACGGTCCCGCACACCGTTAGGCCGTCTTCCGCTCATGCCCCAACATCGTGCAGCCCGCCTCCAGTGGTGTCGCGACAGGCGTGAATGGAGGGACGAATGGAGACGTGTCGTCTTCAGCGATGAGAGTCGCTTCTGCCTTGGTGCCAATGATGGTCGTATGCGTGTTTGGCGCCGTGCAGGTGAGCGCCACAATCAGGACTGCATACGACCGAGGCACACAGGGCCAACACCCGGCATCATGGTGTGGGGAGCGATCTCCTACACTGGCCGTACACCACTGGTGATCGTCGAGGGGACACTGAATAGTGCACGGTACATCCAAACCGTCATCGAACCCATCGTTCTACCATTCCTAGACCGGCAAGGGAACTTGCTGTTCCAACAGGACAATGCACGTCCGCATGTATCCCGTGCCACCCAACGTGCTCTAGAAGGTGTAAGTCAACTACCCTGGCCAGCAAGATCTCCGGATCTGTCCCCCATTGAGCATGTTTGGGACTGGATGAAGCTTCGTCTCACGCGGTCTGCACGTCCAGCACGAACGCTGGTCCAACTGAGGCGCCAGGTGGAAATGGCATGGCAAGCCGTTCCACAGGACTACATCCAGCATCTCTACGATCGTCTCCATGGGAGAATAGCAGCCTGCATTGCTGCGAAAGGTGGATATACACTGTACTAGTGCCGACATTGTGCATGCTCTGTTACCTGTGTCTATGTGCCTGTGGTTCTGTCAGTGTGATCATGTGATGTATCTGACCCCAGGAATGTGTCAATAAAGTTTCCCCTTCCTGGGACAATGAATTCACGGTGTTCTTATTTCAATTTCCAGGAGTGTATGTTGGCACCTATCTTGAACCTGCATGAATTTTGAGTCGCTCTGAAGCTTATTATCCATGGGAAAAATGGATATAAAAAACTGAAAGTGAAGTTGTCAAAAGGATGCAATGGTAAAGAATTGATATGTTTGTAAGCACAGATACAGATATTTGAAGTATGAAATAGCAAAACGCCTGGATAGGGGAACAAGCTAGTGGCGTATTTAATGAAATTACAAAAAATTAAAGAATCTGTAGTTACAAATAAGTCTGTTCTTTACTGTTGCACCCTTTTGACAGTGTCACCTTCAGTTTTTTATATCTGTTTTTCTTGATAATAAGCTTCAGCATATTTATGAAAATTCATGCCGATGATGTCGTTTGCTTAATAAGCTTCAGTGACAAAACTTACAGTAATTTGAGAATGAATTCAAGAATGTCTGTGGGTAAAGGAATTAAACTGTTAACATTAGTATTATGATAATGAAACTTTCCAAAATATTACTGTTTACTACTTTTTACTGATTTTTCTCATTTCTGGTCCTGGTTTGTTTTGTTTAGTTTTATAAAACTTCCACTGTCCCGATGTTTTTTCTTCCAGTATAATGAAATGATGCTTATATGAAACTGAGTTGATCCACATAAAGCACTTGCAGTCTCTTGCAGGCCTGCTTACAATAAAAAGTATTTAATACTGCATTTTTTGTAATCAGTTCAGCATGCAACTCTGTATACATAACTTGTCAGTAACTGCCCACAGAGCTATTTTCAATTTTCCTGTAACTAAATAACATAAAACATGATAAATAGATGTAAAACCTTTTTATAATATGCAAAAATTACTGTACACCATTATTATTTGCAGTATGTAGATAGTCACAGGATATGTGATGCATTCTCTTCAGGATCTGAGTTACTGGGCACACATTTGTTTCCATACTGATGTGTCAGCAGAAGTGCCGACACCGTGTGATTTGAGGAGACCGAAATGCACGCTATAAGCTCACGCAGGATGGCATGAGGTCTGAAACAGGATACGTAATGAATGCTATAAAGAAAAGTACATAGCTTCTGGAATACTTAACTTTAATTCATAATTGTAGAACATCGCTCTTGGTGATACAGAAGTATAATAGCAATTGAATACGGCGCCTTGCTAGTTTGTAGCAATTGACTTAGCTGAAGGCTATGCTAACTATCTTCTCGGCAAATGAGAGAGTCTTCGTCAGTGTCTGTTGCTAGCTACGTCGGCTGTACAACTGGGGCGAGTGTTAGGAAGTCTCTCTAGACCTGCCGTGTGGCGGCGCTCGGTCTGCAATTACTGACAGTGGCGACACGCGAGTCTGTTGTACACTAGCGGACTGCGGCCGATTTAAAAGGCTACCACCTATCAAGTGTGGTGTCTGGCGGTGACACCACACATACTATTCGGGCCCACGTAGTTAAATGTACAGTTCAGTTTATCATGTTTTATAGATAAACTCACTTAAAAATTTCTCTGAGGGTTGAAATGTTTTTATAAATATGTAATGTTGGACCATTGGCTGTTGTCAGCTTAGCATATAATTTTAGCGTTCTTTTATCCATTCTGGATCTTGCTGAACTCAACAGCTGTGAACAAATGTTGGTTAAGAATGCAACCAACCATGAGTACTTCCAAAAGTTTTTATTTAAATGCCATTACCAGTCTCAAGCAATTAAGTCCATCTACAGATTTTTATGTTATTTACTTACTATTTTTAAGTAACAGCAACAATGTACTAATATACATGCATTTGATAAAATATAAAATTAAATACTTACATACCCTAGATTTTTTTGTGGATATCATTTAGGCTTTCTTTGGTCCTTAAGCATTTTCAGGATGACATGCGAAGTTAAGAAGCATAGACAATGCACTTATTCTAAACAAACCACTGTGTTGTGCACACACTTCACAGTATTTCTCATCAGCTGCAGCCTTTGACAAGTACTTCACGTGTAAAGATTTTGTTTACAGTGAAAAGTCTATCCACTGAGCAAAGATATCACTCATTTCTCAACAAGGAAAGATCCCATCTACTGTACATTAAGTAAAGAATGTGTGGGTGATGCAAATCTAAATAACAGAAAAGTGCCTTGTCCAGAAAAGTGCACTTCTTAAAAATGAGGAACTCTAATTGTAGCATGTCATAGGAGAAATTAACAAGAAGATTTATCAGGCTACTCTCGAGAAGCAATGGCATGTGTTTTGATTTTGGTCCCTGACCATTTTCTTTAATGGATGTTAAATTGGGCAGCTAGCGGAATAAGGATAGCCTTGTTCAGAGTCCTAACCCAGACCAATCATGTTTAATTTGTGTGAAAAGTGCAATGAACATCTTCAGGATTGTTTGTTAGCCAGCTGTAGTTGCTCATTTAGAATTTGCTGAGATGAATTGAAGGTGTGAATGTATATTTCTAGTTATTTTAAGAGACCCATTTTCCTCCATAAGTTAGTTGTATATTTTGTTTGTAGATTATGTTTAGTGTTTGAAATGGTGTATCTATATTGAGCCATGTGAGTGGCAGTTGCAGATTTACTTAAATTTTTTTAGTCTAAAAGCATCCTTGTATTTGTGGTATCTTGAAGTTGCTGCCAGTCAGGCCAAGATAAAATCTGATGCAATTGTCACAATCAGTACTGTGTATTCCTCAGTTTCTAGAGACCCAGCCCAATGGTTTTGGTTTTATGCACTATGTTATGTTGCAGAATTTAGTGTGTATCTATGGGCTTAAAGTTGAAATTGTGCAGAAAATATTAGTAAGTTATTTTATTCAACCATAGATTTATGAAATATTAGATATGTCATGGTCATTGAAAGAGGAAACAGTTTTTTTAATTAACTAATCCATGTTTAATATTTTTTTTTTTTTTTGTGGGATCTAAAATTTTAAAACCTCTCACACCGGCCTGCTTTAGCTTCACTGATCAGGATAGTAAAAAGATGCGTATATTAAGGGAATTTTCATAGACAAAGCAGGCTTATCACATTCACACAGTTCAATACTGTTCTATCCTGATTAAATTGAGCTTAACTTAAATTCCATAAGGCAGTGAAGTAATTTCGAAGTCTCGGTGCGACGAAAATTGTCAGTCGATCTCCTGGAAACATTTGTAATAATTATTAACTTTCGGTGATCACGTGGGGAAGACCGGAGATCTGCTGGTAAGACGTGTTAGCCTATTTATTTGAAGTAACTGGATATCTTGAGCATACAAAACGGCAGGTTGGTCCAGTGTAAATCAGATGTTCCCCACTGATCCCGTGCAACACAGCGTAGTAAGCAGACACTGTCAATAATAAACAGTTAAATAATACACGAACACACTTACTTTAGTTTAATTCATGTATTAAATTTCCTCTCATACACAATATCATCAAGATTGCGACTAGCCCAACAATACATACATATACATCCTCCTTTCACGACTAATCGGCAAGAAGTCCTCTTTCTTTTCATAGGAGAAAACATAGATAGCAGAGAAGCTATTCCATGGAGTAAATGGACGCTCCAAGGAATAATTGGGCTTGAAACTACTTTGCATTGATAATCGGTAAGATAAGAAGAGATATTTCGAGATATGTACTGAGTTATATAATTTATAAAATTTCTGAAAATATCGCGGAGAGACCGCTGCAAGAGACATTACACATGCATATAGTAATAACATCTTGTACAATATAATGGAAGGAAACATTCCACGTGGGAAAAATTATATATAAAAACAAAGATGAGGTGACTTACCGAACAAAAGCGCTGGCAGGTCGATAGACACACAAACAAACACAAACATACACACAAAATTCAAGCTTTCGCAACAAACTGTTGCCTCATCAGGAAAGAGGGAAGGAGAGGGGAAGACGAAAGGAAGTGGGTTTTAAGGGAGAGGGTAAGGAGTCATTCCAATCCCGGGAGCGGAAAGACTTACCTTAGGGGGAAAAAAGGACAGGTATACACTCGCACACACGCACATATCCATCCACACATACAGACACAAGCAGACATATTTTGATTATGTCTGCTTGTGTCTGTATGTGTGGATGGATATGTGCGTGTGTGCGAGTGTATACCTGTCCTTTTTTCCCCCTAAGGTAAGTCTTTCCGCTCCCGGGATTGGAATGACTCCTTACCCTCTCCCTTAAAACCCACTTCCTTTCGTCTTCCCCTCTCCTTCCCTCTTTCCTGATGAGGCAACAGTTTGTTGCGAAAGCTTGAATTTTGTGTGTATGTTTGTGTTTGTTTGTGTGTCTATCGACCTGCCAGCGCTTTTGTTCGGTAAGTCACCTCATCTTTGTTTTTATATATAACATCTTGTACAGTTGTAGATGATGATATGCTGTTAATTCTGAAGTGTTGTGCACATTTTTTTATACATATTGCCAAACAAATTTACAATTAATGTAAAAAAATTGCAGTTTGTGTCACAGAACTACACACTGGATGAGTGAATATTTGTAGTTTGGGCACTGCCTTTCAGCTGTCTTAAGTACCTTGATAATACTTTTAGCATCCCCTTGTATTCTTTATGTTGTCTCTTTAGCCCATTTGAAAAAGCAGAGTCATCAGCTCACCACAATGTTAAGCTGACAAAAATGGATCAAGTATGGAAATTATCCATCACAGACATTGGGTATAGGATTTCACATTATTTCTAATTAAATAGTAATAATAAGTTTTTCAATGCCTTCTCAATGTTACATAAATAATCTTTGACTTTTTAGTATGTACTGTTTGAGAGGTATGTTTCATTTTTTAATATCAGTATTTTAATGGATTCAAAAAATTTATGGTGCAGTCTTATTCCTTTGTAAAAAATACTGGTCGCTGTTTTGTTTATCTTGGAACATGAGTCAGACAAAACTGACATTTACCCAGATCATGTGAATACTTCTGTATAAGCCAAAAATATTTTTATTCAATCTGATATTATGTAATTGCCCAAACTATGAGGTTTGTGACGGGATTATTTGGGACAGATATGCTACAGATTGGTATGCTGTGCAAACAACAATGTAAAATGAATGACTTACAGGGGATGATGTGAAGTTTGCGCTGTGTGCAGATTCAGTTAGACTGCTCAGCTACAACTGAACTTGCGATCATATGAATTTGCACTGTATAAAAATCTGATGACCTGTAGCTGCCAAGTGAAGTGCTTCACTGAAATTTATTTCATGTACTTACCAAATGTTGAAAATTGATCTTTTACCTTAAACTTATAAGACCTTTGATGATTTACATTCTGTATGTAGTAAACATCACTATAGAAATCTGCCATTGTGCTGCTTGTAAAAGTTATAACTGTTTGATAGTAATTTAGAATGTTTCTAGCTACGTAAGTACTTTTATTCATGTTATATAGTAACCTGTTTATACATTATGTATGTAAATGTTTATTGTTCACTAGGAAACTTAAGTTGGGGTGAACAGAATTCCCAGCACACAGTTATAATTTGTGATAATAATTAAAATAGTTTATGCACAATTATCTTAAAATATTCATAATTAAATGTGAACTTAGTAACAATCAGATTAATGCTTAAAGACATTCTTCCCTTTCTTACTGTACATTGATTTCTGCAGGCATTTTTAAGTGTAAAGATGCCTTGCTGGTACCTGGTACTTAATGCTGTAAATGTTAGCTCTGTTAGCTTCAGTTTTGCTTGGTTGTATGCATCATATGGAACAAGTCAAAACAATACTATTTTTGTGTAAAACAAATGAGCTCTGCATTTGCATGATAACAATACTATCAGAACTAAATGAACTTACAGATTTTAATCACATTGTTACAGTGAAAGGCATTATTTGTCCCTCTCTCTTTTTTTTAGGATAAATTTCGGTCATCAGTTGCAAATAAATTTTATTATGCTTTACTGGTTTCGAAAAATTATTTTTTTGTATTCAGCAGCTTAGTTTAGCACCATGAGTGTCACTTTCATAAGGATAATGTCATTGTATGTTCAGAATTTTACTTATAGTGTGTGATTATTTCAAACATTCTTTGAAATTTACAGTAACTGAATCACGTCTGTGTATCTGTTCAGTACTTGATAATGTAAAAATGTAACTTCCCTTTGTTGTGTAACCTCTAATAATGTCTTGTTCACTTTACCGCCAACATCCCTTGGGCATTATCATCATCATCTAATATTCTGTCAGTTTGATAGTAAACTTTGTTGTGACCTTTTTTTGTAAATATGGCTCTCCTTGTTAAGCTATTTCCAGTTTGTGTTGTTCAGTTCCTAATGATATAACTGAAGTTTGGCAGTAGGCATTTATTTACATTTTATTTTGTTTGAGTCATAAAAATGACGATTTTTTTGTTTCTTTTTTTTACTGTCAGATGTATATATCTCTGTGTTAAAAGTAGTAATATTTATTGAAATTCAGTGGAGTATTTACACACATTAGTATTGCAAGTATTGTTAATTTACCTCAAACCATAAATGCCATCATATTTGTTACAGCACTTGAAACATCATTGCTAGCTTGTGTATAATTTGTTATAGTATATTAGTAGGTTCCTATTGTTTCCTCCTTTAAAATTTGTTGTTGTTGTTGTTAATAATGATGTACATATAATGTTCTTACAAACCTATAGGTGCATTTATGAACAAATAAGTCAATGGAATTGACCAGCAACCAGAGCACTAGCATTTTTATCTATCAACAATAGTCACAACAGCCAATTTGAGCAATGATCTGTGCCACAAAGAACCTGTCTCGAGTGCTTGCAATCTGCTGTACTACTAGTGCTAACAAAACTAGTACGTATGGCAAGAGTATGAGAGTCAGTGTACCACTGGAGCGTATTACAGAATTTTCAGCACTAACTACTAGTATAGGAACTGCAGTGAATCACTGGAAGATACCACTGAGCCTCGCCTTTTTAGGATAGAATGTGACAGTCAGGGACTGGAATACACTGGACAGGAGCTCTACTGACACACTTCCACAAGGACATCACCAAAAGATGTGGTCATGCTTGTGGGAAATACTTTACTGTGTCATTATTACGAGATCAATCTGCAGTGCTGGAGATCACTGAACTACTCTCAGATGACCAACCAGTGGTTAGCCATGGGAACGAAATGGTTAAATGTTGTAGCCCTCAACATCACTTCACAGCTTCCAGAGCCATCAAGAACCTGAGCTGATGACATCCTGTGATCATCAGAAAAGTCATTTCTAAGATGTTCCTGGATGTAACAGCATAACTAGTGCTGCGATGGGGCTGATATGACAATGGGACTAGTGCTGTGATGGGACTGGCGCAATGATGAAAACGGTCTTGAGTGGATGAGCATCTCTGGGGTGCAAGAATTTCTACTGATAGGTGTGCAGCCACCAGGATTACGCTCTGTTCCTAGCTATACTGGACATTCCATATTTCTTAGACTCCTGGATCAATCTGTACTGATATCACGCTGTCTACCACACCCTGTTCTCTGTACCTCCCTTTGCAGGTGCAGTGGGTAACATGACACTAGTGAAGACACTTCAGTTTTCTTTCCAAGAGAAAATTGGTCCTATGCAGACCCATCCTGACTCCACTCATAAACAACAGTTCTCAAATTTTGGATTTGACATCAGGTTTATAGGGGAAAACAACATTCCACAAAGAGCTAAAATTTAAGGACTTCAAAACCAGTGAATATGAATCTGGATGTGCATGAAAGCCTTTCTTGTGGAGCACAAGACATGGGTAGCCGACATATGTTTGTGGCACTGTGAACTGTGACTCGACAGCTTACCACTACCTTATCCAAGACTGCTTCTAAAGTAGTGGCGATACAGGCTGTGCATATGTGCAGTGGACCTTGGTGTGAGAACATCCATCAGGGGTTTCAGAATAGATAATTCTACAGCATGGAATGAGTCACAAAGTGCTCTGTGACCCAATTAAGTTATAACATTGCATGAATAACGCACAGCACAGTGAACAGTATTAATGATGATGATAACGACACCGACGACATCAACAAAAATGATAATAGTCTATTCACTGGACAGTAAATGTGTAATTATTTATGTATTGTATTAGACGAGTCAATTGTTAATCAGTGGGATGATGACTGCATTACCATCTGAAGCAAGACTGAATAAAGCAGAAATTTGTATTAAGCAATCAATTTTTGGTGTGCACATATGTTCCTGCAACAATAAAGTAAAATTAAATGATATGATTGAATTGTTCTTTTGATTGAATTCTGTATACACACCAGTGTATCATTTCTTTAATACCTCATCTGAATACTTGCCACTTTAGCAATTTTTATATCAAATTTACGTATAGCATTGCCCAACACTTGTTTGTAATTTAGTTTTCAAAGCTATAATTGTAAAAAAAATCACAGGTCGTTTGTGTTTAATATGTTGTTTAAGTTGAATGTGTTGTTTCACTGTTAGTATGTTCTGAACATTAATAATGTATTTTAGGACAGTTAGTAATATTCTTTAAAGTTATCCCCTATTGTTGCTTGCAGTGTTTTGTTAGTCAATATAATATGTTGGTACTGATTTACACTTTTATGGCCATTTACCATTATTTTGTTACTGATCTCTTATAAAAGCAAATTATTGATTTATATACTTCATCTATTTTTATATCTTTCTTCCCTGTTGCGGAAAGTGGATGTTAACAATTTGTTCAATTATAGTGTAAGCAGCTATGCCTTGATGCAGAAAGAAATAAAACACGTTTGGCATGTATAGGTGTTTTAATTCATGTCCCTAAGGATATCTCACTTTTAATTTGTTTCATCTCTGGCAGTGTTTATTAATTTGATGTGGTAGTCAGGAAGCAACCTCAAGATATAAAACAAACTCTTGCAGTGTTTTTGTCCATAAAGTTCGGAATTCAGAAGAAAGATGATGGTGGTAAATGCTGTTATCAAAATACACAACACTGAAATGATTGTATTTGTGTGGTTATACACTACATTAAAACAGAATTTTCCAGTAATCAAAATTTCTTTTGACAGCATTATGGAATAAGTTTCTCCTATTCCCACATGAGGATGCACAGATAGCTTGAGCGTTCGGGAGCTTGTTCCATACTCACTGGCAGAGCTCTCTCTCTTAACTAACACTGTGGCAGTTTTTTTATGTGCAGAGGATGACAGTGTGGGGTTCAACAGGCAGTTCCTGCTGATGACAGGGAAGCTGTTGAAAACTTGATTCCCCCTAAAATCTGAAGGGGAAAGTAAACCTGAAAAACAAATCTAAAAATTTCCCAATCTTGTTATGATTGTGTAGAAACATTTGGTATTCCTAAGTAACACTCATACACAATACAGAAGCCCTGTTGTGGTAAATAAATTGATGCTCATATTTAGGGTACGCTAATTATCACATTCATGTAGGGAGTGACTCTTTATCACGTTTGTGCACCATTTTCAAAACTTTAAGTGGTATGTAAAATCTTGTGGCTTTTGAAAACAGAAAAAGAGGCACTTGCAGTTTATTCCATGCCTTCCACGGCATGACTGTGAAGGCCTAATGATGTAAACAGAAAGGTATACTAGGGTTTAACCTCCCATTCTTAATGCTGCTTTCACAGTGCTCTCCCAGAAAGTGGATGATCACAAGTGCATGGCATACTGTCTCATCTGTTCCAAAACATGAATGTTAGGGTATGAGATTGATAACCATTTACCATTTATTGTTCCGCAGTGAGAAAGATTTATTGGATTTTTCCCATTGGTGCAACAGGTAAATCAAATATACCTGTGCACGTTACAATTTATTGCATCAAAATGCTTATAGAAACAGAAGTACAGAGAGATGACAAACCAAAGATTGTCGTTACTTAAACTGTAAATAAAAAATGTAATTCTGTGTGAGAACTCCCACAATTGCCCGGTTTAGGCAGTGCACGATCCACATCTCCATTCAACAACCTGTAGTAGTATTCATGGAGATCCATAGGAAACCCAGCATTCCATAGTAACCCTCTTGTCTGTCATGTGTTGTGAATAGATCTTTAATATTTAGTGCTGCACTTTGTACTTTCTTGATGCAGTGGACCTGCTGTGCAGTTCCAATACTTCTGGCCACATAATTTTGTTTCTGTTTGCAGAGGATCAAGGACTGTAAGAAAGCACATATCTACTCCGACTCACAATGGAATAATGTAACCACTCTTAACAGACTCCTATAAAGTGACGAGTGTTCATCGGAAACAATGGTATTGTCAGGAATACCCCTAGGGAAGTGTTTTCTGTACATGTAATGATTTGGCAGACGGGGTGGGGAGCGATCTGCGGTTGTTTGCTGATGATGCTGTGGTGTACAGAAAGATGTGGAAGTTGAGTGATGGTAGGATGATACAAGATGATTTAGACAACATTTCTAGTTAGTTTGATGAATGACAGCTTGCTCTAAATGTAGAAAATGTAAGATCTTTTAAATATCTGGGCAGAATGTTGCAAAGGGATGTGAAATGTAACGAGCATGTCAGGATTGTGGTAATGAAGGTAGATATTAGGTTCATGGGAGACTTTTTGGAATGTGTGGTTCATCTGTAATGGAGACTGCATGCAGGATGCTAATGCGATCTATTCTCGAGCACTGCTAGTGTGTGTGTGTGATGTGCATCAGTTTCGATGAAAGGAAGGTACTGAAGCAATTCAGAGGCTGGCTAATGGATGTGTTAACGGTATGTTCAAATGACACGCAAATTCTACAATGATGCTTCGGGAACTCGTATGGGAATCCCTGGAGGGAAAGCAATATTCTTTTTGAGGAACACTGTATAGAGAAATTTAGAGAACTGGCATTTGAAGCCGATTGCAGAATGATTCTACTGCCATCAGCACACATTTTGCATATGAATTATAAAGATAAGCTATAAGATACTGGGGCTTACACAGAAGCATATAGATATTCATTTTTTCCTCGCTCTTTCTGCGAGTGGAACCGGAAAGTGAATGACTAGTAGTGGTGCAGGGTTCCATCGGACACGCACACTGCAGTTGCTTGTGGAATATGTATGGAGATGTAACCAGGCTCATAACAGGAGCTCACATTCAATCTTGTTGTGACAGAAAGGTTTCTGGATCATTGTCACCAGTGTCCAGTTTCTCCTCGAGTTCAAAGACACTACCAAGCCATCACGACTTCAACCAATAAGTGGACCTCCACAGCATGGTGAGAAGCACAAACACTGCCGTGCCTTGCTGATGTTAAAGAGTTAACTCCACTTTTCACAAATCTATACATACATGACAAAGGGCACACACGGTTGTTTGGCCCACACTTATTGATTACTTAAAATACCTTTCTAACACCACGAATGTCGTTCCTTGGTGTGAGAGATAATACATGCATTTCAAGTTCTTGTTAACATTGATTACACTTATAACATTCCCAGTTAAGTGTAATAGTATGTAATTACTTCATAAACACATAGTTTTTCACTATATTTAGGTGGAAAGAGTTTAACTGTTCTTTACCATAAGGAGTCACATGCTGATGCTAGGCTCTGTACTGCACTCCATTACTTCAAATCTGATTTGTGAGAAGTCAACATGTACAGAGACACCATTTAAAATTTGTCATTTTCCACACAAGTCTCTTTACTTTTGACTATTTTGGAGAATATGTCATTAGAGTGATTCAACATCACAGTGCAGCTTAATATCCTTGTAGCATCAACATTTACAACTCAATTTTTGGACAGACACTGTGTACATATATTATTTTTGTGATGATAGTGTCCCTTCTTTTATACCTCCATACAAAAATAGTATAGGTAATTTCCTCTATATATCTACCTGACCCCAGGTAAGACCATCCCTCTCATGGGTCCGTCTATGCACCCTCACTTCCATACATAAAATGGGGTTCACTGACCTTAAAAATTGAAACTATATCCCTTTCTGTGTCAAAAGTGTCTACATAGCCTATTTAAGTTTTACTTAATACACGGGTTTCCTACTACTTTCCATTCTATCACTCTTACTGTGCTTTTCACTAAACCATACCTCCCATCTATGTTATATTAACATTTAATAGCGTGCTTTCTCTCATACAATCTTAAGATTAACTACAGACTGTTCATTAAGACCTTATTTGCTGTTACTGGATAATAATATTTTGATGTGATTGTTCTTATCAATAGAGTAGTGAACCACTCATTTTGAAATCGTGAAGTAGTACTGGGAATACAGAAGTTTCCCTTAATTTGTTACTTTTCCTCTCAACTACTTTGTCATGTACTAGGTATATATTTGATACAGTAGCTTTTCACTTTCCACTGAGGACGCATCTATCTTTTTGTTAATCCCAATTGAAAAAAATCATTAAATTATCAAACTCCAAACCTTCATTTATTGTGAGTCATACACTTTACACTCAATCACGTAACATATGTATAAGTATCAGCTTTTTCATACTCTTTGACATAAGGTTGACACACAAGTTAATAGCATTTCCATTTTGCATGTTGTTATGGGTTTGTTTATCGATTACCATTTTAATTTGTAGTTCACTGTTGCTATCTCAGATTACATTTTTCCATTTGGAGATAGTGAGTGGTGCTGTGGACACTGGAAAGTGGAGTGCCAATTGGAATAATCGGAACATTTTCTACTTGGGTTCAGTAGAGGGGTGACAGCAGTGGAGGCAGCTAGAAACATATGCACCATGTATGGGGATAATGCTATTTGACAGAGCACAGCAAGAAAATGGTTTTCCCGTTTAAAGGAGGACCACGTTGATATTATTGACCCTCCAAGTTCAGGAAGGTCTTCGAATTTTTATGAAGATCATGGAACATTAATCCACAATGATGCACGCCAGTGTATTCGAGAACTGAGCCATGGGATGATCATGATCATTCCACCATTGTGCAAATTTTGCATGCAACAGAAAGGTTAAAAAATGAGGTGTACGAGTACCGCATGTCCTAAGTGAAAATCGGAAAAATCAGTGGGTGGCCATAGCTATCTCTATTTGCTCATCATCAAGTGGCTCATGAAATACTGACCATTACAACTGTTGCAGGGTTGGGGGTCTAACCTGGGACTCCAGATGGTGTTCAAGAATTTCGAGGGTGCAGAGTGATACATCGTTATTCAGTAACATTGCTTTATTCAGCTAATTTACAGTATTTGATGGTGAAGCGTAGTGTCAGCATGCTGCCCGCCCGATGTCCTGCAAGTCTAGCCGGCTCAGCAGACTCCTGATATGCCGACGCCGCTGCTGTCGTTATCAAGGCTGCCCGCCGAGGGAGTCGGCCGCCGCTCTCCCGCTCACCACCCACCGATGCGTAGCGACTTGCGCCGCGCTGCTGCCCGCGATTCCGGACACTGCTACAGGCCCTGATCCTCACTGCCCTCCGCCCCTTTTGGCCTACTCTGTCCGACCGTGGGATGAAGGTGGATGTACTGGTCAGCCACGGCCCTCAGGGCGCTGCTGTTCCCAACACGTGACCGGACTCAAACCCACGCCCATCTGGATACTGTGCTGATGTTGCCACTAATGTTGCTTGCCGGATGGCAACACCTGCCGCCATTTCTGGCGCTGTCGCAGTGCTGCTGTGCTACTCGCAGGGTACGCCTCGCCCAGACCCCAGGTGGGAAATTGGGAAATGAAGTTGACCAGTAGACTGGAGTGGAACTGAGCCCCTTCTGGACCCGATGCAGACTGCTGTCACTGCCCTCTTTCAGCCAGACCGTGCTATCTCCAAGTTCCAGGCTGCCGTTCCACCCTCCCCTGGTGTTGTGTCCCCGGATGCGGAATAGAGCTCGAGCGACTACATAGAAACAAAGTATAAGTTTATGCAGAATGCTTGTAACATTGCTGCCAGACTGACCCCTATAAGCATAGACCAGCACAGGTCTGTCCCAACACTCGACTGACCTGGCACACCCTGTCAAGCTAAACTTGCCTTTCTATTTATCTTGGTTTCTCCCTTGCTTCTGACATAGTGTCAGAGAGAGACAAAAGCTATGGCAGGGATAAATTCCTACAGGTCAGCCATTTACAAATCGCCACTCCTGGCTCTGGCCTAGTGCCCCGCCTCATACATCCAATAACTTAGATCAGCGCTGCAGTTTCCTTCCTTGTTGTTGCTCCACTCAAAACAAATCGTGCGTACAATACCGCTGTCGCAGCTCTGCGCCTGCAAGTGCCATGTTTACATTGCCTGGCCTGCTGGCTGTCGTCCGTTACGACACTCTGCCAGTGGCGCCAGATTTCATCGCCCAACCGCGCCTTTATTGAATTTCGATAGAATTTCCCTTTCCCTTGACTAGACTGACACTAGCGCACCACTATCCTGGTGATGAAAAATTGTATCTTTATGATAACATAAGGAAAAGAAAGGATTGGTTGAGGCAAAACAAAGGAGCAACATCCCATACAATAAACTGCATGCATCCACAAAAGATAATGTTATGCATCTGATGGGACGACGACGGTGGGTTGTATTATGAATTACTTCCGCAAGATGTAACCATCATTGCTGACATTTCCTGTCAACAGAAAAGATGTCTTGCAGACACAGTCTAAGAACAACAACCAGGAAGTCCACGTGAAGCAATACTGATCCACATAAATGCCTACCTGCATTCCGTACAGTATTTTATTTTATTTTATTTTATTTTATTTTATTTTATTTTTGTCAGTCTAGCAGAAGTTGGGTTGGGAAGTGATGTCACACACACCTTATTCACCTGATCTTGTGCCTCAGATTTGAACCTTTTCCACACTCTATCGAATAACCTTCATGGAACTTCCTTTCCGGATTAAAAATGCACTCTGAACATGACTCAATGAATTCTTCACCTAAAAACCATGCCATTTCTACTGTCGCAGAATCGAAAATTTCCGCAATGTTGGCTGTCTATCGTAAACACTGAAGGATGATATATTATTGTACACTGAAGTCTCTGTTATTTTTATTAAACTTATAGAAAAATTATACGAACTTATGCACCAGCTACGTACTTGTGTTGGGGCCTAGCGCAATGGTTGTCATATAAACATGATGTAGAAGGTTGTAGGATCAAAAAACGACAAATGAAACTTTTTTCAATTTATAAATCTGATCAAAAGAATGTGATTATTATTTTTATGCAATTAATTCGTATGAATGTAATTTTTGATCTTATTGTTTGTTTTATTTGCCCTTATTTTTCTTTCTGTCATTCTTTTTTCTCCTGGAATCTGCCTGTGTCACCTATAATCTGCAACCAATTGTAAATGAGGACTGCTCATTGGTTAGTAGCTCATGTAGCCAGTGCGACAATCATTTCAGGTAACCAATGGCGGTGACAGATTAGTTTGCTTCAGTGCTAAAACTTTTTTTTTCCTCTCTCTCTCTCTCTCTCTCTCTCTCTCTCTCTCTCTCTCTCGCTCTTTGTCCGTCTCGAGTTGCTTAGTAGAGGTTAGCTTTAACGACCATAACAATCTGCGGCAGATCTAAAAATTGCAATCGCTTTGTTTGATTGCTGTTTTCTCTGATGCATTTCACATCATGAGGTTGTGGTTACCTTAGGACACAAGTTTGAATTCAGGGCTTTGTCTGCTGTGGTTGTCATTGGTTATTTAGAATCAGCTGTCCATAGAGCATCTCGCATTTCCAACGTACCTGGCAGAGGCTGCCTCCGACATTATTCTGCATTACACATTAACAGCATTTATGGAGTGTTTATGTGTCACCTGTAACCAAGCGGTAGCTGGTAGCCGATGTGGTAATATTGTTGCTGTAAGTGAAAGATGTCAAATAACGAGTAATTTAATTGGTCCATAGTCATCAAGTAAAAACAAAATATTCCTACTTTGATAGTTCTCTGCAATTTATTGCATAATTGGTAAACCATACAGTTGTTTATGCCATGCTCTGGCGGTTTCCGGTGATTAAGGGTGACAGTGTGGTACTGGTGTGCGAGACTCACACTCCCTCTTGGCTATCGAACTTACTTGGAGTTGCTTCGACGATCTTCATTTCAGGATAGCCGGCTGTGATGTCCTGCACAACTTCTTCTCCGAACATAAGATGCTACTTTGGAGGAAATTTTGTATACTTTTAAAATAACTCCGTGCGCTCGAGAATATTTTGAACTCAATCACACTGTATTTTCATCACACAACAGTTTTCATACAACTAAAACATTTTTTGTAAGTTCGGAACCGTCCTGTATGTCAGAAACTATCACATTCATTTTTCCATAAATACAGTCTACAAATCTCTCAAAGTTTAACAAGACAACCGTCTGGACCTTACGTAAGTAAGAGAAAGAATGAATAAGTAGTAGTCCCTTCTCTTCTTTCAACAACATTCAAATGTTCACACAGTAATGTTTGACGTCGCACGGAGTACAGCGCGTTTATTCCTTGAGCTGGACGTGTAACTCCTTAGGCGGGATCGGCGACTACCTGCCCGCGCCCGTCATCCGTCCCATACACGTCCGTCCTGCACACACATACTTGTGGTGCAGTAGACACAGTTCTACTTTACTACACTCATCTCCAAAATAACGCGTGTTCAAGACGGTGCAAATACGAGGGTCTCTAGAATTTACCACGAAATTCTCGCACCGCTACAATGCCTTCCAGAATGCTGAAAGTTAGCAAAGTATAATTATTAAATTGTCATTACTTCAACACACCCATCAATTTAATAATTTCGTTAATTACCCGTAAAATTCACTATCGCCAACTTTTGATATAGTCTATTGAAATGTTCACTCCTAGCTGCTTTTGGTAAAATATCTGCCATTTGTTCCTCGGAGCTAATGTATTGAATATTCAGATGGCCTCACCCTGTATAAAGAACAGCCGTCCTATCACACTTCGTGGTCTCTGATGAACACTCGCCGTCGAGGACAACATACTGGGTTCTATTATTCAAGAAGTTTTCGAGCCATTCACATATCTGTGAAATTATTCGATATGCTCGTAGTTTCTTTAACAGTCTACAATGGGGCACGTTGGCAAATGCTTTCCGGAAATCTAGAAATATGGAATCTGCCTGTTGCCGTTCATACATAGTTCTCAGTATGCCACGTGAGGAAAGGGCAAGCTGAGTTTCGCACTTACGATGCTTCCTAAAACCATGCTGATTCGTCGACATAAGCTGCTTAGCCTGAAGTAAGTCTATTATAATCGAACTGGGAATGTGTTCAGGAAGTCTGCAGCAAACAGAAGTTTGGAATGTTGGTCTGTAATTTTACGGGTCCGTTTCTTTACCTCTCTATATACTGGAGTCATTTGCGCTTTTTTCCAGCCGCTTGGAACTTTGCGCTGGGCGAGGGATTTACGACAAATGCAGGTAAGGGGGCAATGACGTAGAATACTCTTTGTGAAATCCAAAACCTATAACAATATTAATATACAGAAGAAACACGCTGCGATCTTATGCACCATCCTAATACTTTGCGACCTCAGAATTTGCGGCATGAGGCAGCGTCACACGTCGCGAGGGCCAGGGAAGACCGCCCTCCCTTCGAAAAAGCACTCGCATTGTCGTGCCTGTAGAATAGACTTGCTGTCCTTACGACACTCGCTCTCTACGTGGCGCTCACATTCCGCCAGTAGCAGGGTTATCGCCTGCTAGTTAGGCAGCCAGCTACACACGCCAGCTCCTATTTAGCTCCGCGCCACCTGTGTGTCAAAGCAGCGCGCATATAGCCACGACCGTCTCTCATCCTCTCCGCGAGCAACCTCAACATTTCTTCTTTTAAAATATGTAAAATTAAATAAATAAGTTTTTTAGTTTACTGCGACTATTACTTTTTGAGGCACTGTAAACATTTTCTTTGTTTAATTACAAAGAGTGGGGATAATATGGAAAATGTTCTCAAACATAATTTTTAACGTCGAAAGTGGAATATATATACGAGTTTCCTAATGCCAAATGCTGATTGGAAGTATCTTGCATGTAGTGTGCAGGTTGACAGAAACTGTTCCGTCAGTGGTGGCGCGTCTATTTGGTAAAACATCCACACCACATCTCCGTACGACATATCACTAGCCACGGGTGGGTCCTGAACCTGTCCTGGAGAGTGGAGGCGTGTTTCACCCCGATTTAATGGAGCGCACTGTTAGTTCAGAGACAGGTCTCCGTGCCGGCGCTGACGTACGGCGTGGTAGGAGGTCCACGAAACCTCAGGCGTGGTGGGGATGTTTTGGACTTTGCGAAGGCAATAAGGAATCAACTTTTACACTAGTATGGCCGCAGTAGTGAGCTGTATGTAGCCTTCTTATCCTGAGAAACTGCAACTCTATTGGAATTTTCGGAAGAATCCTTAGATAATTCTGCAGAACTGATACTTTCATGTTCATTAGTGAAGGACTGCACTGCTGTTATTACGCAGTTTAATCTTTGCTTCATTAAACAACAAAAAATAAACCCACATTATATGAGCTAAATCACTGTTGAATTAAACAGTAATAATGTACCCAGTATCATTCTGGCAATATCCCCCAGGCTGTGGCTAAGCCATGTCTCTACAATATCCATTCTTCCAGGAGTTCCAGTTCTGCAAGGGTCGCAGAAGAGCTTCGGTGAAGTTTGGAATGTAGGAGACGAGGTACTGGCACAATTGAAGCCGCGAGGACGGGTCGTGAGTCGTGCTTGGGTAGCTCAGACGGCAGAGCACGCCGTGAGGCACATATCCTGAGTTCGAGTCTCGCTCCGGCACACAGTTTTAATCTGCCAAGAAGCGCCAGTAATAAAGTAAACTTTCATTACATCAGACTGTTGGTGCGTACAAGTGTTACTCCGTGGTAATGGCCCATACGAAGGAATAAACACCGCAGCTGCAACAAATCCCAGCCACCAGCTTATTCGATGAAAGCTGCCTCGTTGTGGGATTGTGCTTCTGGCTCGGAACCTGGGTCATTTTCTTGCAGGTATCGCCAGTTTTTCTTGTCCAGTTCGTTGCCCGGGTCAGAATGTATGGCATGGGACCAGCCATGCGTAGCGTTCTAGATATGAGATGCACACAGACGTATATCTCATTAAATAAATTATGAGTGCAGTTATCCTGTTAGTTTGGTCGCGGTACGTGGTAGTGGCTGAGTGAAGTAGGCAAAATCCGCGAAATACGGAGCAATAAATACTCTTAGGTAATACTAAATAATATGCACCGAAGCCCCAAAGAGACTGGTATAGGCATGCGTATTCAAATACAGGCTGAATACGGCGCTGCGGTCGGCAACGCCTGTATAAGGAAACAGGAGTCACGCACAGTTGTTAGATCGGTTACTGCTGCTACAAGGACAGGTTATCAAGTGAGTTTGAACGTGATGTTATAGTAGGCGCACGAGCTATGGGACACAGCATCTCCGAAGTAGCGACGAAGTGAGGATGTTCCTGTACGACCATTTCACGGGTGTACCGTGAATATCAGGAATCCGGTAAAATATCAAGTCTCCGACATCGCTGCGTCCGAACCATTTAACGAAACATCATCGATATGGGCTTTCGGAGCTGAATGCCCACTCGTGTATCCTTGATGACTGCACGACACAAAGCTTTACGCCTCGCCTGGGCCCTTCAACACCGACATTGGACTATTGGTGACTGGGAACATGTTGCCTGGTCGGACGAGTCTCGTCCGAAAGAACAGACACCATTGCTGACCTGAAGCCGTCTAGAACGAAATTTGAATGATATTTATACCTTCAGCTGCTGACGAGCGTTGATATATATCAACGGCGACAGGTGAAACATGTGTGCCCCGGCCGGTACTCGAACCCGGGATCTCCTGCGTAAATGGCAGACGCTCTGTCCATCTGAGTCACCGATGGCACAGAGGATAGTGCGACTGCAGGGACTATCTCGCGGATGCCTCCCGCGAGACCTACATTCTCACCTTGTATGTCCACACACTACGTTCGTAGTGTCCCACCCCAACACACTCATTACTCCTGGAAGACATTCTTACCAAGCCCCATAAGAAATCGGGGAATATGTGTGCATTCCCTATAGAAGAAGAAGGTCATGACCAGGATTTCCAAAACTATATACGTATGTGGATATGGTGTCTGTTCTTTCGGACATGTCCGAAAGAACAGACACCATTGATGACCTGCAGACGTCTAGAACTAAATTAGGATTGTATTAATACCTTGAGCTGCTGACGGGCATTGATATATAGCAACGGGGACTGGTGAAAATGTGTGCCCTGACAGGGATAGAGCGTCCTTCATGTAAGCAGGAGATCCTGTTGTTCGAGTCCCGGTCGGGGCCCACATTTTCAGAAGGGGCCGTTGATATATATTGATATATATCAACGCCCGTCAGCAGCTGAAGGTATTAATATAACTTCAGACACTAGCCGAGCCATGCCACGTCGAGTTGCGGTACTTCCGCGTACTCATGGGGGCTTTACACGATGTTAGGGTGGAGTACCAGTTTCTTCGGCTCTTGAGTGTATATGACTTACAATCAAAACATTTTTACATATATGGTAATGTTCGTATCACTTATGGTGCAATTTAGTGGTGATAGAGTCTTCAACGTGTTTCATCAGTACTGTGGTGTATCGAGGTGAGTGAATGTGGTTGGCAGGTACCTCAGTGTACTGCGGGTTGTAGAACACTTAGTTCTCTTAGAAAAGGCTATATTCTCTATGACCTTTGTATAATCGAGTATATTAAGTAATACGGTAAGGTTCAATCCTCTCCCTGTTCCATCCATACTGGCATTAACGTTGCGTTTCGCGACATATTTAACCGCAGTAATACTCTCTTAACATAATGCTATTTAAATTAAGCTCGAAATGCGCGGAAGTTGCTTTATTTAATTAGGCATGTACTTTTCATTGCATATATGTAATATATAGTTTTCACAATACTTGCTTACAGACTATATTTGCAGTTACTGACGAAAACGCACTAAATCGTGGAAAGGATTATACATACGAAGAATAAGCGAAATTCTTATGCGAAATCACTGTAGAGAACCGTTCGGTTACCCATTTGTTACTTACCAGTGGTTGTACCTTGTAGTCTATCTGGATTTTTTTTCTTTGTGACTGTTGATTGTCGGCAAAGTGCAGTTAACGAAAACGCACTGGGACATTACAAACTGATATATTTATTAAAGTTTGAATGACGAAACTGCGCAAGCATCATATGTCCGACGAATGAAACAATAAACGCATTTTCACAGAGTATGTAGCTTTTCCTAAGGGTATTTGTTGCTCAGTATTTCGCAAATTTCTGTTCGCCACACTTATCCACTATCACGCACCAAGAGAAAAGTCGCTTACCGACAGCGTGAGACCAAGCGGTAGCTACGAACATAACAACGAGTCGGTGGCAGTCGGTCATGCCGGAAAGTCTGTCAGTAAAAAAAAAGAACAGCCCTACGGCCTACCCAAACCATTGTTTCCCATTCCGGGCAGATGGCGCTGTAATCGACAAATATCAGCTGTGCCTGTTTTTGCATTTAAGACACAAAGCATTTTATTCTACGTTTCATTTACAAAGTAAATGTAAACCTTTCTATTCAAAAGGTACATACTGATCTTCAGACGTTGCTTGAGTGTGTTGTAAATGTGTACGGTGCAAATAAAAGAGATTTCTAGCAAATAAGCTACCTGTATGGTAACGTAGTTATCCGTTTACTACGGGGTTGGCTGTGATAAGTGCCCAAACCACGTGAATGCTTCGCCATGCGTTGTGGCCGAGCGTTTCTAGTTGCGTCATTCTGGAACCGCGCGATCGCTACGGTCGCAGGTTCGAATCCTGTCTCTGGGATAGATGTGTGTGATGTCCTTAGGTTAGGTAGGTTTAAGTAGTCCTGAGTTCTAGGGGACTGATGACCTCAGATGTTAAGTCCCATAGTGCTCAGAGCCATTTGAACCATTTGAAGCTGAATGCTTCACTTCGGTCGCCTCCCTCGAACCCCGCCAACAGGGTGACCGATTTAGATGTGCGTTTCCGCCCAACCGTTGTAAATCTCACGCTGGCCGCTACGCGGAATACAAACCACAACCACTGTAATAAGCTAAAATGCCCATGAGGTGATAATGATTGGCTCACCTGCCACGGATACTCAACGAAATCAAGCATTCCAATGGTGAGTGGCATGGGTGCTCAGCGGTAGTAAGCATCCCGATGCGAACAAAATACTATTACATCAAAACCTTGTTCCTGGATCACGTTAAACGTCGATTCTAACCAGACACTGAAACCGCTAACCATTTTACACTCTACAATCCAATTTGGAACAGTCAAGTAGGTATCCCACTGCTATCCAGGGCGTCTCCAGACTCACCTTCGCTAAGCGTCAGCGCTCAGTTCGAAGAGGGACTCAAGACTGAAGACAGCTATACCCCAGCCAAAGAGATTCCAGGCCGAAGGCGTTTGTGGAGACGTCATGGACAGTGGTGGTATACCGAGCTGTATGTCGCCCACCGTATGACCCGACAACCAGGAGTCATGCTCTGGGGTGCCATTACTTTTCACAGTAAGGCCCCTTTGGTTGTCAGCCGCGATATCCTTACAGCACAGTGGTACGTGTAAGACACTTCATGTGCTTTTTTTCTTTTTTTTTTTTTTTTTTTTTTTTGTGAGAAGCCATTCCGGTCTGACATTTCAACAAGACAACGCCTTCCAGCATACGGCGAAAGTTTCTACTGCTTGTCTTCGTCCTGGCCAAACCTTACTTTGGCCAGCAAGGTCTCCTGGTCTCTCCCCAACTGAGAACGTTCGGAGCATTATGGGCAGCACCTCATCTACATGGATACTCTGCAAATTGCATTTAAGTGCCTGGCAGAGGGATCATTGAACCACCTTCACAATCCTGTATTATTCCAATCGCGTATAGCGCGTGGAAAGACCAAACACCTATATCTTTCTGTACGATCTCTGATTTCCCTTATTTTATCGTGGTGGTCGTTTCTCCCTATGTAGGTCGGTGTCAAAAAAATATTTTCGCATTCGGAGGAGAAAGTTGGTGATTGGAATTTTGTGAGAAGATTCCGTCGCAACGAAAAACGCCTTTCTTTTAATGATGCCCAACCCAAATCCTGTATCATTTCAGTGACACTCTCTCCCATATTTAGCGATAATACAATACGTGCTGCCCTTCTTTGAACTTTTTCCTTGTACTCAGTCAGTCCTATCTGGTAAGGATCCCATACCACGCAGCAGTATTCTAAAAGAGGACGGACAAACGTAGTGTAGGCAGTCCCCTTAGTAGACCTGTTACATTTTCTAAGTGTCCTGCCAATAAAACGCAGTTTTTGTTTAGCCTTCCCCACAATATTTTCTTTGTGTTCCTTCCAATTTTGGTTGTTCGTAATTGTGATTATTAGGTATTTAGTTGAATTTACGGCCTCCATATTTGACTGATTCATCGTGTAACCGAAGTTTAACGGATTCCTTTTATCACTCGTGTGGATGACCTCACGCTTTTCGTTATTTAGGCTCAATTGCCCATTTTCGTACCATACAGATATATTTTCTACATCATTTTGCAATTTGTTTTGCTCTTCTGACGACTTTGCTAGTCGATAAACGACAACTTCATCTGCATACAATCTAAGACGGCTACTCAGATTGTCTTCCAAATCGTTTACAAATATAAGGAACAGAAAAGGGCCTGTAGCACTACCTTGGGAACACCAGAAGTCACTTCTGTCTTACTCGATGGCTTCCCGTCGATTGCTACGAACTGTGACCTCTCTGACAGGAAATCACAAATCCAGTCAGCTGAGACGATATTCCAAAGCACGCAATTTCACTAATAGTCGCTCATGTGGTACAGCGTCAAAAGCCTTCTGGATATCCAGAAATACTGAATCGATCTGAAATCCCTTGTCAATAGCAGTCAACACTTCATGAGAATAAAGAACTAGTTGTGTTTCATAAGAATGATGTTTTCTAAACCCATGTTGATCGTGTGTCAATAGATCGTTTTCTTCGAGGTAATTCATAAAGTTTGAACACAATAGACGTTCCAAAAACCAGCTGCATATCGACGATAACGATATTGGCCTGTAATTTAGTGGATTACTCCTACTACCTTTCTTGAATATTGATGTGACCTGTGCAACTGTCCAGTCTTTGGGTACGGATCTTTCGTCGGGAATTCGACGATGTAACGCCCCGGTTGGACAGAATTTTGGCACGATATCCCTCAGGTGAACATCCAACAACTGTATTTGTCAATGCCGAACCGAATAAATGCCTGAATAAGCACCAGAGGTGGACCAAAGTGTTACTTATTTGTTCGGTTTCTGAAGCTCTTTCTGTTGGATAAATCATCCAGATTGTTCTGTACATGTACTACACATCGACCGATTTTCGTCTCATTCGCAATATTCCTTCATGGCGTATAGTTTTGTGTCTTAGAATGTATATCCATATTTCCAGAATGACTACGGAAGATGCTTTATAAATAAAAGCGAAGCGCTTCTGGTGAAAGTACTCTTCAATTATTTGCAGTACCCTTAATATGGGAAAACCATACAAATTATTCTACAACTGATTGCAAAAAGTTATGACAGTCCTTTTTTAACAGCAAAGCCTTTTCAGAAGAGAACGCTTCTGCTCAGATAATGCGTTTACCTTTAATCAGTTTCAATAGATGGTTCAAATTGCTCTAAGCCCTATTCGACTTGATATTTGAGGTCATCAGTCCCCTAGACCTGGAACTACTTAAACCTAACTAACCTAAGGAGACCACAAACATCCATACCCGAGGCAGGATTCGAACCTACGACCGTAGTAGCAAAGCAATTCCGTAAGTAAGCTCCCAGAAACTCTCGGCCACAGCGTCTGGCCAATTTCAATAGATCATCGAACATTGAGGACAGCTGAAATCTCTCAAATTGAATGAAGCTCCATGGCTCGACCGAATCCCTTAACACGCTGCATGGTATGTGCGGCTGTGTTAGCACTTCTGTTAACTATAATCCATCGTACATCGCACGAACAAAAAGCCCTGCCCAGTACTTGGAAGAAATCACAGATCGCACCCACCTACGAGATGGGCAGTACAAGTGATCCTCAAAATTACCGTCCGGTATTCTTGATATCGATTTGTTATAGATCTTCTAATATATTCTAAATTAAAAAATAACGCGGTATCTCTAACGGAACGACCTCCTCGGCAACCAGTATGGATTCCGAAAAACTTTGATCATGTGAAACCCAACTCGCAATTATCTCAGATGACTGCTAAAAGTAATGAATGAAGGCAGATAGTTGCAGTATTTTTCGATTTTCGAGAAGTATTTGACTCAGTACCACGGCTATAGTATCATCAAAACTAAGACAGTATCGGCTATCAATGGAAATTTGTGACAGTTGAGGACATTTGATAAGGAGACTGTAGCTTGTAATCTTGGATCGACAGTCATCATTAGGTATCAGTGTAACTTAGAGTGTGCCCCAGGGAAGTGTCTTGGGGGCCTTGCTCTTCATATTGTGCAAGGTGTTGCAAAAGTCCATATTATTTCAAAAGTCAATACTTCACGGAATAATGCAGGTAGAGAGAGCCGCACGGGGTAGCCGCGTTGTCTTAGGCGCCTTGCCACTGTTCGCGCGGCTCCCCCCCGTTGGAGGTTCGAGTCCTCCCTCGGGCACGGGTGTATGTGTTGTCCTTTGTGTAAGTTAGGGAGCGATGATCTCACCAGTTTGGTCCCATAGGTACTTACCACAAATTTCCCAAATTCAGGTTTTTACTGAAACTAAACAAAGTGCAAATGACAAATAATCCTGAGATAGTAACGAGCATCAAAAGCGATATAGGGATTAGTGAACACAGGGTTGTCGTAGCGAGACTGTATATTCTGATCCCCAAATCCTGGAAAAATAAGCGAGAAATATACCTGTTCAAAAAAGCACATAAAACTTCACTTGACGCCTTCCTGAGAGACAGTCACCACTCATTCCAAATTAATAATATAAGTGTAGACCAGAACTGGCTTGCATTCAAAGAAATAGTATCGGCAGCAATTGAGAGATTTATACGAAATAAACTAACAAACAATGGAGCTGATTCTCCTTGCTACACAAAACGGGTTAGAACACTGTTGCAGAAACAACGAAACAAACATGCCAAATTTAAACAGACGCAAAATCCCCAAGATTGGCGATCCTTTACAGAAGCTCGAAATTTAGCGCGGAGTTCAATGCGAGATGCCTATAACAGTTTCCACAACCAAACTTTGTCTCGAAACCTGTCAGACAAACCCAAGAGATTCTGGTCGTATATGAAGTATGTTAGCGGCAATTTACAATCAATGCCTCCTCTGCGCGATAACAATGGAGATACTATCGAAGACAGTGCCACCAAAGTAGAGTTTCTAAACACAGCCTTCCGAAATGCCTTCACAAAAGAAGACGAAGTAAATATTCCAGAATTCAATTCGAGAACAGTTGCCAACGAGAGTAACGTAGAAGTAAATATCCTTGGAGTAGTGAAACAACTCAAATCACTTAATAAAAGCAAGTCTTCTGGTCCAGACTGTATAAAAATTAGGTTCCTTTCCGAGTATGCTGAAGCATTAGCTGCATACTTAACAATCATATACAACCGTTCGCTCGACGAAAGATCCGTACCCTTAGACTGTAAAATTGCACAGGTCACACCAATAATCAAGAAAGGTAGTAGAAGCAATCCACTAAATTACGGGCCCATATCGTTAACGTCGATATCCAGCAGGATTTTAGAACATATATTGTGTTCGAACATTATGAATTACCTCGAAGGAAAAGGTCTATTGACACACAGTCAACATGTGTTTCACAGGAACGATCTTTCCTAAACCCAACTAGCTCTTTATTCACATGAAGTGCTGAGTGTTATTGACAAGGGATTTCAGATCGATTCCGTATTCCTGGATTTCCGGAAGGCTTTTGACACTGTACCGCACAAGCGGCTCGTAGTGAAATTGCGTGCTTATGGAATATCGTCTCAGTTATGTGACTGGATTTGCGATTTCCTGTCACGGAGGTCACAGTTCTTAGCAATTCACGGAACGTCATCGAGTAAAATAGAAGCGATTTCAGGCGTTCCCCAAGGTAGTGTTGTAGGCCCTTTTCTGTTCCTTATCTATATAAAAGATTTGGGAGACAATCTGAGCAGCCGTCTTCGGTTGATTGCAGATGACGCTGTCGTTTATCGACTAATAAAGTCATTAGAAGATCAAAACAAACTGCAAAACGATTTATCTTAATGGTGCGAAAAGTGGCAGTTGACCATAAATAACGAAAAGTGTGAGCTCATCTACATGAGTACAAAAAGGAACTCTTTAAACTTCGGTTACACGATAAATTGGTCTAATCGAAAAGCCGTAAATTCAACAAAATACCTGGGTATTACAATTACGAACAAGTTAAATTGGAAAGAACACATAGTAAAAGTTGTGGGAAAGGCTCACCAAAGGCTGCGTTTTATTTTCAGGACGCTTGGAAAATGTAACCGACCTACTAAGGAGACTGCCTACACTAAACTTTTCCGTTCTCTTTCAGAATACTGCTGCGCGGTATGGGATCCTTACCAGATAGGACTGACGGAGTACATCGGAAAAGTTCAAAGTAAGGCAGCACATTTTGTATTATCGTGAAATATGTGAGAGAGTCTCACAGAAATGATACAAGATTTGGGTTAGACTTCATTAAAAGAAAGGCATTTCTCGTTGCGTCAGAATTTTCTCACGAAATTCGAATCACCAACTTTCTCCTCCGGATGCGAAAATATTTTGTTGCCACATACCTACATAGGGAGAAAATATCACGGAGATAAAATAAAGGAAATCAGAGCTCGTACGGAAAGATGTAGGTGTTCATTCTTTCCGTACGCTATAGGAGAGTGGAATAATAGAGAATTGTTAAGGTGTTTCGATGAACCCTCTGCCAGGCACTTAAATGTAATTTGCAGGGTATCCATGTAGATGTAGACCAACAGATGGCTCTTTATATGATACAGAATCAATATTTAGCATAGCAATTGATTTTTGACGATGTTCCTTATAACAAATTCTCAGTATGTCGGCCGTCATTCATCAACAGCGCTTGTAGTCAGACGACAAAGTAGTGAAAAGCTCTGTACAACTTCCCAGTAGGCATGGTGAGAAACTGCCGTCGAGTGTTGTCTTTTAGCATCGCTAATGTTGTCTGACGATCGTGGGTGACTTGAGACTTCAGGTAAGCCGACAACCAATGATCACACGTACTGAGGTCTGGGGACCCGGGAGTGGATGCTCAGCACGCGATCCTCACTAAATAATGTGCACGAGACATCTTTCACACGTGTATCAATGTGGGGTGGAGCGCCATCCTGGATGAAAGTCGTACCTTCCGGCGAGTGTTTATTAGCCAGATATGGGACGATGACATTTTGAAACTTCGGCCTACCTCGCACCCGTCACGCTGACAGTTTGAAAAGTTGCACGTCTGTTGCCCAGTTTTACTGTCGTTTTCCGTTTCAATAAAAGCCGATGTCATTTCAGGCATTTGTTTCACTTTTTACCACTCGACCTAAGTTGTTCCGTGAATTAGGCTACAGGAAAATTAAAGAGGTCTTCGGGGAAAAAGAGAAGCAGCTGTACGAATATAAGGAGCTCACATGGAGAACCAGTCTTCAGCAAAGAAGGGAAAGGTGGGAGGTCGAAGGAGTAAGTAGAGGGTCATACAAGGTGCGGGATGGCGGGTTAATAGTAATAATTGTAATCAGTCATGTTGTTGTTGATGTTTTGGTCTTCAGTCCTGAGACTGGTTTGACGCAACTCTGCCATGCTACTCTATCCTGTGCAAGCTTCTTCATCTCCCAGTACTTACTGAAACCTACATCCTTCTGAATCTGCTTAGTGTATTCATGTCTTGGTCTGCTTCTACGATTTTTACCCTCCACGCTGCCCTCCAATACTAAATTCGTGATCCCTTGATGCCTCAGAACATGCCCTACAAACCGGTCCCTTCTTCTGGTCAAGTTGTGCCACAAACTCCTCTTCTCCCCAATTCTGTTCAATACCTCCTCATTAGTTGTGTGATCTACCCATCTAATCTTCAGCATTCTTCTGTAGCACCACATTTCGAAAGCTTCCATTCTGTTCTTGTCCAAACTATTTATCGTCCACGTTTCACTTCCGTACATGGGTGCACTCCACACAAATACTTTTAAATCTACACTCGATGTTAACAAATTTCTCTTCTTCAGAAACGTTTTCCTTGCCATTGCCAGTCTAAATTTTATATCCTCTCTACTTCGATCATCATCGGTTATTTTGCTCCACAAATAGGCAAACTCCTTTACTACATTAAGCGTCCCATTTCCTAATCTAATTCCCTCAGCATCACACAACTTAATTCGACTACATTCCATTACCCTCGTTTTGCTTTTGTTGATGTTCATCTTATATCCTCCTTTCGAGACACTATCCATTCGTTCAACTGCTCTTCCAAGTCGTTTGACGTTCGCCGATGACATTGTAATTCTCTCAGAGACAGCAAAAATTTTTATTTCTTCTCCATGGATTTTAATACCTACTCCGAATTTTTCTTTTGTTTCCTTCACTGCTTGCTCAATATACAGATTGAATAACATCGGGGAGAGGCTGCAAACCTGCCTCACTCCCTTCCCAACCACTGCTTCCCTTTCATGTCCCTCGACTGTTATAACCACCATTTGGTTTCTGTAAAATTGTAAACAGCCTTTCTCTCCCTGTATTTTCCCCCTGCCACCCAAGCCCTCTATATGCTCCTTCCACCTTTCTGTTTTCCCTTCTTTGCTTGGAACTGGGTTTCCATCTTGATATTCATACAAGTGGTTCACTTTTCTCCAAAGGTCTCTTTAATTTTCCTGTAGGCAGCATCTATCTTACCCCTAGTGAGATAAGCCTCTACATCCTTACATTTGTCTTATAGCCATCCCTGCTTAGCCATTTTGCACTTCCTGTCGATCTCATTTTTGAGACGTTTGTATTCCTTTTTCCCGCTTCATTTACTGCATTTTTATATTTTCTCCTTTCTTCAGTTAAATTCAATATCTCTTCTGTTACCCAAGGATTTCTATTATCCCTCGTCTTCTTACCTACTTGATCCTCTGCTACCTTCACTATTTCATCTCTCTAAGCTACCCATTCTTCTTCTACTGTATTTCTTTCCCCCATTCCTGTCAATTGTTCCCTTATGCTCTCCCTGAAACTCTGTACAACCCCTGGTTTAGTCAGTTTATCCAGGTCCCATCTTCTTAAATTCCCAGCTTTTTACAGTTTCACAGTTTTAATCTACAGTTCATAACCAATAGATTGTGGTCAGAGTCCACATCTGCCCCTGAAAAGTCTTACAATTTGCCGGTTAGAGTGCCGAGCGGTTCTAGGCGGTACAGTCTGGAAACGCGCGACCGCTTACGGCCGCAGGTTTGATCCTGGCTCGGGCATGGATGTGTGTGATGTCCTTAGGTTGTTAGGTTTAATTAGTTCTCAGTTTTAGGGGACTGATGACCTCAGATGTTAAGTCTTATAGTGCTCAGAGTCATTTGAACCATTTTTTTTTTGTCTTACGATTTATAACCTGGTTCCTAAATCTCTGTCTTACCATTATATAATCTATCTGTTACCTTCTAGTATCTCCAGGCTTCTTCCATGTATACAACCTTTCTTTCATGATTCTTAAACCAAGTTTTAATCACTCATAGGAGGAAATATTTGAAATATTAGAATTATTTTGAATTTCTGTAAATATTGTTCGCCGTCGTTTACGAGAGCCTGGAACATTTCGATGTTGACAATGCAGTTGGAATATTTAAACAATTGTGGCGCTTTTTAATCCCAATTGTGCAAGGAATGCCATCAACGTAACTCACTAATCGTAATTACACTGTTAAAATCCTTTTCACCCACCTCATAGCACTGTGCGACCACACCCCCAACCGCTTCGCCAGGCTGGCCATTTCGCCTACTCCTTCATGCGGAGGCCACACTACTCCCACTCAGGTCCATGACTGGCTACTGGCAGAGCGGAAGTTGCACTGATCCCTACACAAAAGCTTCAAATGGTGGCAAACTTTCGATATTTGATACCTGAGAAATTCCTGTTGAAGCACATGCTCTCTCTCTCTCTCTCTCTCTCTCTCTCTCTCTCTCTCTCTCAGGCAGTCACGTCATGTAGTGTGCCACTGCCAGGACTGTACGCACCGTTCTCCATGGTTGGTTAAAACCACAAACAAAGCAGCATTTACCCAGTAAACCCCAGCTGTGGACGTCTTGGAAATATTCCCTCACTCTATCTGACTGATTGACTAATTAATTAAATCGATACCCTTTTTGTGGACAGTTATTCCTTGCTTCCTATTGGTGGATAATAGAACTGGAATATTTGATGGTATTTGATCCTACAACCTCCCAGTATCCAAACCCTACTGTTTTTTCCCTTGCCTCCTATCTGTCGATACTAGTACAGTTACGTCATTTGGTAGAGAGTCCATTAAGTTGAAGGTAACGGAAAATTTCAAACTTCAGTTCAGTTGCATGCTCTGTCTATAAACAATCTGTGGAGGGTTTGTACTGGTGCCACAATGAGATGGAGATGGAGGAGATCTCTGCGACCGCTGACCTTGAACTGCGGTAGGTATGACAGAAGTGGCAGAGGGCCGCTCAGTAAGGTCCTCTCTTCTGCCTCTGAGAGTTTACAGTAACGGAGCGTATCCGGTGTTGGAGCATCATTGTTGTTTCTTTCGTGTCAGAAGCGCTACTTGAAATTTCTCTATAGAGCGTAAGAACACGTTTGCAAGGAATTGTTGGTCCACTTTATCAGTTTAGATGCAATTTCTGTAATGGCGTAGTGGCGCTATCACAGGTCTAAAACGACACACTCAGAAACTGTTCGTTAAAAAAAAATCATTAGTAATGCGAGCGGTATCGTTTCTTTTTTGCGAGTTAGTAGTACATCAGTGAAATATAGTAATGGAAATCCTCTGCACTTACAGTCCTGACCATTAACTCTCGCAATACCAAGGACGGAGGAGGGGTACTTTGTGCCCACCTTTTGAAAATATTGAAATCTACTCTGGTACTTTATTGTTTTATGTTTCGTAAAAAATGTTTATTGTCTTTGATGAAGTCTTCTTCTAGATTCTATGATTATGTTACATTTTTCGTTTAATCTTAATCGGAAAAGGGAGGTGTTTATAAAGTCTTACCCCCTTGGTAGTAGATGCGACTTCCCACAATGTTTGTCTTACTCCACAAATAATAGCATTACATGGCCTTAGAAAACATGGACATTATATTTCTATGGACTGATATGGACTCAACAATAATTCATTTTCCTTTGGTTCTTTATTGTTTCCTGTTCAGTGGCACTTAGTTCAGTCTTAATACAACTGTGCTTCAAAATGTATCGACAGTCACTTACTGATGGAGAAATATCACAGATTTTGGAAGAATCTACAGTTTCTCAAATTGAATCTGATGAAACTGAAGATGTAGTGAATGAACCTGAAGAGGATTGTGTTGTGCGCGAGGATGTGGACAGTGATATAGCGCCTACAAAAGCTGGAGATGAACTCTGGATGCGTGAAACTGATGACGACGCAGTCTGCGAGGTTAGTGACAAGGATATTACAAGCACTGGAAAAATTTATACCACCAAACCTCCTCAAATTAGAAGACGAGTAGCACAAAACACAGTGACAGAAAGAGAAGGCATAAGAGACGAAGGTAAACTAGCAACAATAACAGAACTATTTGAAGAGTTTTTGTCTCCAGAAATTGTCAACATCATAATAAAGCATACCAAAGAAGAGGCATTGAGGCAGAAAATACCCAAGACAGACAGACAGACCTGAATTCATGGCTAATATAGGACTATTTATTATTATGGGGAAGGAAAACGACAGTAAGTCACCTGTTACAAATTTATGGTCCTACCTTTAAGGAAGGTTTGTTTATACTGCTACCATGAGCCGAACCAGATTCGAGCAGCTTACTAAAATAATAAGATTTGATGACAATGAGTCGCGAAGCGATCGCAAGAAATGTGATAAGTTTGCTGCAATACGAGAAGTTTTTGATAAAATGAATGAATTGCTGCCAAAACATTATTCTGTTGGGATGCACACTGTTATTGATGAAAAGTTGCCATTGTTCCGTGTCAGGTGTCCCGTTAAGGTCTTCGTGAAGGAATAACCTGGTAAATACGGTGTACTTACACGCATGCTCACAGACGCTAGAACCAGATATGTTATCTGCACGGAGTCTCATGCTGGGAAAAGAAATAATGGTACACAGCACTCAAATTCCGCTGCAGCTGTGGTCAAACGCCTGATGGCGTTACATACACAATTCAGTGAAAAATGTCACCACACATAGCTATTACACTTCAATTGATTTGGCCGAAGATCTATGGAGGAATCACAAGCTGACTCTCGTGGGAACATTACAAGCTAATAGGGAACACATACCTCAAGAACTGAGAGACATCTCAAGATGAGAATTACATATTAGTGCTGGAAATATTCCAGTCACAATTGTATCCCCCGTGCAAAATCTAAAAGAAATCTGCTGTTTCTATCATCTCATCATAAATTTATACTATAATGAGACTAAACGTGGCGTTGACACGACAGATCAAATGGTGAGGAAATATTCAACTAAGAGGGCTACAAGAAGGTGGGCGCTCTATGTTTTCTGTACTCTTGTGGACATAGCAGTGGTGAATAATTTTACACTATTTTTGTTGAACTTGCCGGACAGGGATAAGAAGAACCTAATAAGTGACGACTTTGGTTTCGTGAGCTGTAGTCCCAGTTCTTGATGCAATACACTGAAGAGAGGGCTACAAATATTTCAGGACTGCCAAAGCCTGTAGTTTCAAGTATAGAGGGTATTCTCAGAGGAAAATCAAGCAGGGCTTCGGTGCAAAGGAAGCTCATGGAGGTAAAGGTAGATGTCTTTTGTGTATTAGTGAAAGCCTTTCAAAAGCAAAAAAGTAAAACAAAGTGAACAAAACAACAATAGTCTGCAACAATTGTAAGAGATACATATGTGCCAAACGCAGCAAAAAACTGTTGTATGTTCCAAGCCCAAGAAAGTCGTGAATAATTACTCTCACATCACTATGTTATGTACCTTAGTTATTTGTATATTACCTCAGGTGTTTGTAACTTTTTCAATTATAGTAAAGTGCACTTCAATAGTACTATAACGACTTTTACTACTAATTTTTCTCAAGATAATTAGACTCACTAAACTTAAAAATGAAGTGAGTGAAAGATATAAAATGCATTTTTGAAAACAGTTTAAAAGAAATATTCAGGTTCTGGATCCTGATTATGTTCAATATTTCTTTCAGAAGTATGCTATTAACGCAATTTAAGAACAATTAATGAACTGTATTTTTTTAAATTGTTTGACGGTGGGCACAAAGTACCCCTCCCCCCACCCCCCTCTTTGGTAATACACGTTACTGAAAATGGCTTGGTATTGCGAGTGTTAAAACTGCACCAGTGGAAGGACAGCAAATAACTAAACTTTCACACTGTGTACTCCACACAAATTATAAAAATGTGGAACGAACATACATACATACATACAAACAAATATACATACATACATCTCTTCCTAAACCACCTGACGAATTTCAACCGAACTTGGTGCACGTATCATTTACTGTCTGGAAAGGATTACTGTGGTGGTAAGGACGACCCACCTGTGAAAGGGGTGGGGGTGGGAGTGCAAAAGCAACGCAGCCGACGAGCGAGAACACCCACCGTTCGGGCATCCAGCATTTGTAACTCAGAGTACTTATAGACTTGCCTTAAACTTAACACGTAATTTCAAATCTTTAAGAAACTTTTTCTCTCTGATAACCTCAAAAAATGATGAAAAGAAAAAAACTGTCGCTTACTACAGCAGTATTGCTGTACACGCTGCAACGCTGCCACGTGGCACGTGAGGTTTTAATTAATTACATCCTTGTTGCTAACGTATTAGTGACATTTTTTATGCAGACAGTATTCACCTACACCACTGAATGTAGTAGAAAAATTACATCGTGGAACGACATTTAGTTTAGGCGACAAGACTTCATAAACACTGACTGCGTGGAAAACTACTACATCAATTCAATTGGCTCTGAGCACTATGGGACTTAACTTCTGAGGTCATCAGTCCCCTAGAACTTAGAACTACTTAAACCTAACTAACCTAAGGACATCACACACACCCATGCCAAAGGCAGGATTCGAACCTGCGACCGTAGCGGTCGCTCGGTTCCAGGCTGAAGCGCCTAGAACCGCTCGGCCACTGCGGCCGGCTACTACATCATGCAAGACGTTTAAATCAATTACTTAGTTGCTACTAATTCTATTAGCAACACTTTTGGCAGATAATTTCCACATTTGTCTCTGAATGTACCTACAAAAATATATCATTATAAGACACACAGTACAGGAGCTATGGCGTCAAATACTGAGATGCGAGAAAAAAGACTGCCGCACCATTCATGAGGTTTTCATTGATGACTTGTTTGCTGCGAACTCTATTCACAACGCACATCACAGAAAATATCTACATATGTCGCTGAATGTACCTACAAAAATATATCATTCTTCAACTCATGGTTCGGGAGACATGTCAAACACTGAGATGAGTGAAAAACGTCAGATCATGCATGACGTTTTAATTTATCACTTCTTTGCAAAATGTTTTGCAACTAGAGATGGTTGCAGACATCATCCATATATGCCGCTCAACTTACCTAGAAAAATATATAAACAAATAGTTCAAAAGATATGACGTCATAAACAGTTCTCACGCATCTCAGTGCCACATGATGTGTGACGTTTTAATTTATTACTTCTTTACTGCCAACTGTGTTCACAACGCATTTCGCAGATAGTAGCCACGTATTCCGCTGGATCTACCTGGAAAATTATCTCATTGTACAACACATATTTCAGGACATACGACGTCATAAACATCTAGCTGTATGAAAATACAACAGCAGGGTGAAAATTCGCTAGGCATACAGGTGAAGTATGCGTACAAATACGATTGAAGTTTGTTTGAAATATAGGTGACGTTCACGTATACGAGCAAACTAGCCGTAAAATGCTGATCCTAAACCCTGGAACGACTTCAGTCATATATGGCACACATATTAGTCGCTGTCTAGAATGAAATGCTGTAGAGCTAAAAACCACCAGCTTCCTGCTGGGGTGAGCGTGATAGCGTGGAGTGAGACGAGGGGAGGAGGAGGAGGAGGAGGAGGATGACATGGACAGCAGAAGAGAGGAAATGGACAGAGACAGGGGAGAGGACGAGGTTGACAGGAATCGGAAAGAGGAGGAGATGGCCAGGGAGAGGATTTGGAGCAGATGCACAGAGAGAGGGGTAGAAGCAGATAGCAGATGGACGGAGAGGGCAGAGGGGGAGATCGCAAGAGAGAGGGGAGGTGTGGAGGCGATGGATAAAGGAGGGACGGGAGAGGAGAGTGGATAAAGAGAGAGAGAGAGGATGGCTAGAGAAAGGGGGAGGATGGAGGTGGACAGAGAGAAGCGGGAGGAAGAGATGGACTAACGGAAGATTAGAGGAAATAAATAACTAGACGAGAAACCAGGCATTGGACAGGTGGAGTACTCGAGTTAATTTTTTGTTCATTCAGGCTTCGAAATTTAATAGACAGTGAAGCTACATCTGACAGTGACAAGCGGCTGCACATAGAGTCGAACTAAGCTCGTGTGACAGACAGGGGTGCAGCCAGGCACTCCACGCTGATACCGCTCTGTATCGTAGTGAATGAGGGGTGGTGACCCGCCACAGAGAATACCAAAATATCAGAAGAGTAACGACATTGTTAACGTACGGTCGCAGAGACCGGCACTAGCGCTCCAAATGGCCTGGCGGTGAACTTCGAATTCGGGAAAATATGACGAGATAATCTGTGTTCTTGCTCTGCAAAATGCGAGTACTATGTGATAATATTTTTCATTTATATGAGTGGGTCTGGTGCCAAAGTGCATTTATTTTAAAACCCAATACTGCAATTTCTACCGTTTGGCTGTAATCAAGTTGAAATTATGTTCCCGGTTAAGACCTCTCTATCGCGCGACCGCTACGGTCGCAGGTTAGAATCCTGCCTCGGTCATGGATGTGTGTGATGTCCTTAGGTTGGTTGGGTTTAAGTAGGTCTAACTTCTAGGGGACTGATGACCTGAAATGTTAAGTCCCATAGCGCTCAGAGCCATTTGAACTATTGGAAGACCTCTCTGTGTGTATTGCACTCTTTGAATTGCATTGTAAATACGTTGCTCGTATTCTGCTTAATTTTTGCTGTCATCCGTAACATGGGGTGAGGTAAATGATTCCGCATTTGTTTTTGTTGCATATTAAAAGGACGCTGGTTTTGTCGCACGGTGTTCTGCAGACTCACGTATTTTTGTTACAGCTTAAGAACCTCGATTGAAATACATTGTTAGTATACTGTTTGTAATCTTTGTTATTTTTGTTCCCATCCGTTTTTCGTACTCCACCAAAATTTTCATTGACTTCTGCTAAAATACATTATTTGCACTGCCTGTTAATAACGTATGAAAACATTTGCTAGTTACTGAGACTACGAAACATACACATCTACACCTACATCGACACACTTCGAGCCATTGTGAAACACATAGTATTCAGTGACGAGAAGCAACAGCACTCAACGTAGAATTAAATACACATTCCGCAACAGATGTAATAAAATGCAACAGCAACACTGTCGACACCCGCTAAGATGGAGTTCTTCATTAAATGCGAGAAAGTACAGGAAACGTATGTAAACAGATATAAAGTATAATAAAATCAGTGTTCTTACTGATCTGTGTGTTAAGTACACGATTCAGACGATTGTTAAGTGGTAACAAATACCAAAAATATCAGAACATCGTGTGACGAAACCAGATCCTGTTTTATATGAACCAAAACCAAATACGGAATCATTTACCCCACCCAGTATTACTGATGTCAACAGAACTCAATCAGAATATGAGCAACATACTAACAATGCAACTCAAAGAGTGCAAAACACACAAGAAGGAATGAGAAGCACAATGTTTTGAAACCAGCTTCTGTAAGTTCCGTTCACTACTAAACGAAAACAAACAGAGATCACTAGAGATGATCCAATAAGAAAGCGACATGATGCACTAATAAACTTGCAGCACTGCAAGTGGCCTGACAGCGAACCAAAGTCGTGTTACGGGCAGCCCCTACACGAGTTTCACCGCCTGGTGTGGCTGTCTCTGCACAGGTCGTAGCCAGCGTCTTTAGTGTGCTTAAAGCAACAGTCTGGATCCCTCTGTCTCGACGCAAAGAGAATTATGTACCGATCAAGGTGGTGCAGTGGTTACCACACTGGCCTCAAGTTCGGGAGAACGACGGTTCAATCCTGCGTCCGCCATCCTGATTTAGGTTTTTGGTGATTTCCCCAAATCGCTTCAGACAAATGCTGGGATGGTTCCTCTGAAAGGGCATGGCCACCTTCCTTCCCCATCCCTCCCTAATCTCAGGGGCCGATGACCTTGCTGTTTGGTCCCCTCCAACAATTAAACCAACCAACAGTAGATTACAAGTACCGAAATCCTGGTCAAAATGATTTTTGATAGTTTCAAACGTTTAAAGCACTCCCTTTCACTACTAGCTTAACTGTAGTTGTGAATACCCCTAAACTACTCCACTGCCAGCCTTAGAGAGGGGCCTGGGATGACTCGGCGTGCATTTGTTAGTTTTTCTGCCTGTCTTTCAGTTTGTACCATGCCACATTCCACAATTTCGTATCCTTTTGGACTTGAAAACTTCAAAGTAGATTCGTGTGATACCCTTAATTTGCTGCACTGATTTTACTGGCGACGTGATAACAGGAATGCTTGTATTAGGGCATCGATTTGCTCGTCACGTATATGATTGCGAGAAATTATGGCAAACCAACTACTTATGCAACAATTTTTTTTGATGCGCTTTCAAACTAATTATAGCTATGTACTGTGTAATATATGTGTGTATTGAGGAGTATATGTTAGTATGTGTTATTTAGGTTGGTTCTGTTACGTTCACTCGTCTAATGTTACCGATCACAGCAGGCGATTGTCCCAGGCCTCTCGCAAAGTTCTTTTCAATTGCAGTTTGGTGTTTTTTCTTACTTCTCGTAGTTCACAACCTGATGTGATGGATGGTGCTGCAAGCAGCGCTAGATTGGGAGCAAAATCTATCGACGTAGGGGGGCACCACCTCTGTACGCTCCATCGTGACGTAATCCAGCAAATCAGATGCCTTCCTATGAGTATGAAAGAGGGAACCTTGCCAGTTCACGACAGTCAGTTTTAGTCCCTGACGACGATGATGGAGGGTATCATCGAAAGCTAGGAACTTTCTCAAAGTTTGACGAGGCAAGTGAACCGAGGACCTGTTATGCACTTGCTACAATAGTTGAGCAAACGTCCATTTCTGCAATTTTGGCCAGAATTACGGTAAATATACTCCGGTGTGCGGCACAGGTCAGCACAGCATGGGCAACATGTGGTCTTGCTGTAATGTGTTGAAAGATAATGTCACGAAGATGTGGAAGAAGGGTCATAGCCACCGTCCTTAAGGCGTCAGAAATGTGATCCGTGCATTCCAAATTGCTATCAGTGTGGACAAGACTTGATCATCTTATTTACCCAATGGTACCCCATACCAACAAGTCAGGTGCTGAGCTCATGTGACGTTGACGAAAGCAGTCTGGCAACGTTCGTCCTCCTCAGAGCCTACACGCGTGGATACGTCCACTGTGGTGTTGTACACAGGACTGGGACTCGTCTGAAGAGACGACATGGAGCCGCTCTGGTAAGTCCAGTCTCGTCGTTGGGAGTACCGCTGTCGGCCGCCTCGGTCTGCTGCCGCGTCGAGGTGGGCTTCGACAACAGTTCGCGCCGGTCTGGACGTCATCGCACAGTCCGTGAGGGCGCTCGTCTGGTTACCAGTGAGCGCGTTGCGTTCCCTGACATGGGGAATCTGATGTGGCTGTGCGCTCCTGCACAGCCAACCAACAACACGTCGAGCCTCTCAGGCGCTAGTCACGTAGGGCCATTAACATCGTACATAGCGCTGAATGTGACCCTCGCGAACCGATAGGCACCGTATTCACGTGACAGCGAGAGCAGCTTAACGACAAACTGCAGTCTCGGATTTTTGTACATGCTGGTAGACGTTTCCCCTTCGTACACAAGGCGTCACACAGTCTTTTCAGAAACAAACAACACTCAGATGCGATTTCTGAACGACAAAACCGCTTCGAAGTCTTCACTTACATACAGAGTATAGTGGCAGCTGTGAAAAAGCACTGGTCCACATCTACGCTATACCCTGCAAGTCACATAACGTGGTGTGGCGGATGGTGGAGTCCGTGCGGGATACAGTGGCGGATGCGCAGAGAACACTTCTCGTCCGTAGCACCGGGCGAGTTCATTTGTTTCTTTAGGCGAGGCCGACCTTGTCTGGCCTCTTCAAGCCGGCTGGCGACACACTGCGATGGCAGAGCCGCACGTCCTGCGTTCTTCCTCAAACGATTTTACAGAAACTATAAAGGGTGGCGCACGAAATGTGTTACCAATTGTTTCTTTCACAATTTACGACGCACATTAGATATCCCGCTGGGATCTCTACAGCAGTATCCGCAGAGCTTGGAAAAACAAATGAGCTATGAAATGACCTGTAATTCATGATACTGCCGCCAGGAGACTAGTAAGCAGCAATGGCTGACAAAGGAAGACTGACGACACAGCGACGATCGGCAATTGTGTAACTTTTTCATGAAAGTAAAAGCCATATTGTGACTCAGAGGCGTTTTCGACAACAATTTAACACACGATGGGTCCCATGCTAGAAGACCATCCACAGGTTGTACGATAAATTTGTACAGGAAGGAACAGTATTGGAAGCGAAGCCTGTTTGTTCGCCGGAGAATGTTGAAGCGGTACGAGTTGCTGTACAGACAAGTCCCGGGAAATCGTCTAGAAATTCAGCAGTGCAACTGGGAATATCCAGACACTCCGTTCACGCATTCTTAAAAGTGACCTCCATATGTGCCCATACAAGATACCTGTGCACAGAAGCTCACTGAAGAACATAAGCAGCAGAGACTACTGTTTGCTCAGTGGGCGGAGGATAGGGAAGAAACACTCAGCAACGTTTGGTTTTCAGACGAGGCGCATTTTCATTTAGACGATGTGGTTAACGAACGAAATGTACGCATTTGGGCCACTGAAAACCCACAAGTGCTTCATGAACGACAACATTATGCTCCGAGGATTACAGCATGGGCAGCAATTTCCAGTCACGGACTTATTGGACCCTTTTTCTTTGAAGAAACTGTGAACAGCGAGCGTTATTTGAACATGCTTCGTAATAGCTTCGTAATAGCTTCATTCCAGAGCTTCTTGCTACTGCCTTGCCCTTCAACACGCAGTGGTTCATGCAAGATGGAGCAAGGCCACATACTGCAAACACTGTGTTGGAGTTTTTACACGAGCATTTCGGAGCTCAGAAGACTTATTCTTTAAGCTTGCAGCGAAATTACGGAAGACATGTGCCGTAGTGTAATCACTAACTTCAGTGTTCGTTTGAAGGAAGTTAGGAAATTAAATAGTGTACATATTGAGCATGTCCTGAGTTAGAACAAATCTCCATGGACGGCTCTTCATTGTAGTATATGTTCCTTTCAGAGTGTATTGACAATAAAGTTATTATTCAAAAACAAAATGGTAACACATTTCGTGCGCCACCCTGTAGCTTTATATGCCAGCTTCATGTGACGTGCCCATCATTTCGTTACCGGTGACAGTTATCACGGTATTTCGATTTAAGTAAGACACTGCATGAAATATGAAAAAGTTTAAAATAGAAAATAGGGGTTGCTAAGATTTTGCGTTTGGTACATATTATTTAATGTGTTGCTGCGTATAAAATTCAGCTGAGATACTGAATTTTCCTTTAGACTTGGGTGGAAGTCTCTATCTGACACGAATGACGGGAAAATTAATCTGATGTAGCGCACTCATCTGCAACCGTCCGCGTCAGCGAAAAAGCCAGAACGACATATTCTTAAGATTCCTCAAATCTCAAACGGTTTGAGATATGCAAACAAGATTTTGGCAAATGACAGCACGCAAAGAGAATGCTTTGCCGCATCGTTAACATGCAAAACTTCATTATTCACGGCGTTATACGATGAAACGACGTAATTATCAAGGGCATCGATAACTGGTGAAACAAGATATACTGTGGGATACAGAACAACATAAGTGAAGACATTACAAACTCATTTTTGTACCGAGTATGTGCGTTTTTATAAACTTTTCCTCCTTATTTTTCCTCAGTTTCTCACTTAAAAAAACTTCATAACCACTGTCCATCTTCAACTTCTCGCGGCGTAATGAATAGTCCATTAAATTTCGGGCATGCAGCCGCGCAAATAAAATTTCCTACGCTGATGTTTCGGCCGCGTATCGTCCGGCCATCCTCAGAGTGAGTCTCAAGACTGATAAGATGCCAAGCGCGGCCTTATATGCTCCACCGCGGCGGTACTGCGCATGCGGGTCACAGATGCCGGTCGGCGGCAAAGAAATGCGCTTACACATGCACCGCCTGTGGCGAAGGCGTAGGGACATTCGATTCGCTTATCGATGTATGATCGGCGGCGGTGACACCGTGACGACTTCTCTGCAGTTTAATTACCCCAAGAGCCGGATTCCATGCTTTGTCCAAATTAAAACCATTATCTCCATTTATTAAATTATTAGCTAATCTAATCTCTATATCTTCCTTGAAGAAAGATTCCCAACAGGAAGAGGTGGATGTTAAAATCTTCACATCACCGTAATTCATGGAATGACCTGTACCAATACAGTGTTCGGCCACAGCTGACTTGTCTGGCTGTGATAAGCGTGTGTATCTTCAATTCTCCACACATCTCTCATGAACGGTGCGTCTTGTTTGATCTATGTACGATTTCTCACAATTTCCGCAAGAAATCTGATACACACCCGCTTTACGAAGCTGTAAATCGTCCACAGAGCCGAGTAAAGCTACAGTCTTCGTGAGAGGGGGGAGGGGGGGGGGGCGGAAGATTACCATAACACAGAGTTTCTCAAGCATACACCCACATAGGGCAAAAACGCACTATATCTGATGGAATTACTATCTTCTTCCCCATTACATACCTGCATTCTAGGTTTGCAATGAATGCTCTACGAATTTGTTGCGGAGAAAATCCATTCGATTTAAAAATGCTCTTGAGGTACGTGAGCTGTTCTTGCAAGTTGTCTTTATCGGATATACAGCGCGCCCTATGCACTAAGGTCTTAAGAGCACCTATGGTCTGTGAAGGGTGATGGCAGCTACTGGCATGAACATATAGATTTGTATGCATTGGTTTCCGATATACGGCATCTCCTAATGTGCCATCAACTTTACGGTGAACGACAACATCCAAAAATGGAAGGTAGAAGTCTTTTTATATTTCCATAGTAAATTGGATACTAGAATGGATGGAATTCCAATGTTCAAGAAATCGATGTAATTCATTCATTCCGTGCGGCCATACTACAAATGTGTCGTCCACGTACCTCCAGAAGACCGTTGGTTTAAAACTTGCTCAGTCCAGTGCCTTGTCCTCGAAGTCTTCCTGAATAAATTAGCCACCAGAGGGGAGAGGGGGCGTCCCATGACATCACTATCGATCTTGTATGAATGCATGGTTTCGCAGCGATATGAATTAATAAAATTTTCTAGGGCTTCCAGCGGCGTCAGGTGGTTAAAATCCCACGAGCTTCCGTCCGTGCTCTTTCCGGTCATTGTCAAATGGTAAGACTGACTGCTGTGTCGCCGTGGCTGCGTCGTTATACAGCCGCACTGCTGGCTGTGACGTCACTGGAGGTCTGTTCCTCGACATATATGGTCATGTTTTCATTCCGCGTCCGTCGCGCCCGTTTTAACATCGCGATAGCCGGGTCCCGTCCATATTGATGGTGTTTTCAGCGGTTTTTATTTCAATAGCTTCTTTTATGACGCTGTCGCAAAATCCCTTCGTCTTCATGACGACAGATGTTTCGTCGAATAGAATTCGCTGTCCATTTTCTAAGGCGTGATCTGCCACGGGTGAATTTTCTACCTAATGTAGGCGTAAGCACCTCTCGTGTTCCGTCCGGCGCTGCTCCACAGTGCGTACTGTTCGGCCGACGTAGTAACAGCCACGCTGACGTGGTATTTTGTACACTCCAGGCGTTCTGAGCCCTAGGTCGCCCTTCACAGGCCTCATGAGCTGACGAATTTTTGCTGGGGGCCTGAACACCGATGAAATGTTATATCTCTTCAGAAGCAGGCTAATCTTTCCCGACACTGTACCACAGAAAGGCTAAAACACAAGTTTCTTGTTTCTTCTTCGGTAGTGTTCTCTACTCTGCTGGTGTGTTTCTTGCGTGTCACGCCAGATATAGCCTGTGACACCTGTTCGCGGCTGTAGCCGTTTTGCCGGAAGACTTTTCGGAGGTGGTTCAGTTCTAGTGGCTGACTTTCAGCGCCTGAGACGACTTTAGCACGATGGACGAGGGTATTCAGAACGCCATGTTTTTGTGCGGGATGGTGGAGGCTGAGAGCGTGCAGATACCGATCTGTGTGAGTCGGTTTCCTGTAGACACTGTGGCTGAGGTGCCCGTTGGTTTTCCGTCGAATGAGGACGTCAGGCGAGGGCAATGCACCATCTGTCTCGACTTCCATCTTGATGTGGCCGGGAAGAGCTCGGTCGAAAGCTCGTAGGATTTTAACGACCTGACTCGGCTGGAAGCCGAGAAAATCTTATTAATTCATATCGCCACGAAACCATGCATTCATACATGACGTACCTCTACGGGGAGGAAACGTGTCGCTGCATTAAACGCCTATGGAACCTGCGTGTTAACCTGGTAAGCTCTCTAGCCTTCCTGCTACGCTGTCGAGATTAGAACGTGATTCCACGATTTACCATGGTGAGCCATCACATCAACACCTCGGCAGTCAGTAGAATCTACCGTTGAGCCTGCTCTGCCCTGTTGCGGGGAAGGATACACTTCACTAGAAGGCACCTGGATTTAAACGGTCGCGAGCCGCTGGCTATACATCTGCAGTTGATAGAGGGACTCTCACAAGTAGATTTGGAGTGGTTCGACGCGGACACCACAGCACAACAGGTGTCATCGCAAAAGAAGACCACAGAGAAACATAAAGGGAAGTTCACGCGGCTATCTCATCAACAACACGGTGCAGAAAGGAAATCAGCGGAACAAACTATCATCAACATGACGGAGAAAGAGATCGACGCGGGTGTCATTTCGGCGCTTAAGAAAAGTCTTAACTTCGCACCAACGCCTCAGAGCATCCCCATCTGTTATATTATGAGTGGGATTCAACAAGCAATCCGTAAGATGCCTAGTGAGAATGCTGACGAAATTCGTCGCGAAACGTGTCGCATCATTTCAAAATCTAAACCACCGAGGTCTAACTTGACTGGGTTGGTTCAAATGGCTCTGAGCACTATGGGACTCAACCGCTGTGGTCACCAGTCCCCTAGAACGTAGAACTACTTAAACCTAACTAACCTAAGGACAACACACACATCCATGCCCGAGGCAGGATTCGAACCTGCGACCGTAGCAGTCGCACGGTTCCGGACTGCGCGCCTAGAACCGCGAGACCACCGCGGCCGGCTAACTTGACTAGGGCAAAACGCAATGGTCTTCACGCACTCCGCAACGACGCCCTCAACGTGGTTCTGCCAGCTAACAAGGGCAATGCATCCGTCATTCTCAATAAAGCTGACTACGACGCCAAAATTCAGTTGATGCTTGAAGAGGATACATAGCGGAAACTGCCATGGGACCCGACGTCAAGAATAATGAGGAAGACATCAGAGCTTCTAAAACAGTCAACACTAGAAGAGAGCGTTATTAAGAATCTCTTCCCTCAGGCGGCGAGACCACCTACTCTTTATGGATTACCAAAAATCCACAAACCGGATTCTCCTCTTCGCCCTATTGTGAACACCATTGGGTCATCCACTTATAGACTGGCAAAACATCTGACCAGCTTCCTTGCACGGCATGTGGGTCGTTGTGTGCATCACATCAAGAACACCGACGACTTTCTCAACAGAATTAAACAACTGCGTCTTAGTCAAGGAGATATATTTATTTATTTAATTTATTTATTTATTTAACCTGATCAGATTAGGGCCATCGGGCCCTCTCTTACATTGGACCAGTGTTCCACACATGCAGCATTTCACACATCACAGTTACATCATGACAATAGTTTTAATGAGAAAATTAGATTACTCTAGTGACTATATGAATAAAGAGTAGTGACTAAGACCTAATAAAGTAAATGAGGCAGTATTTTTACAACAGGTGCTATACATACAGATTATGATAAAAGCAATAATAATAACAGTAAAAAAATCAAATAATAATAATAAACATGACTAAGACCTAATAAAGTAAATGCTGGCAGTATTTTTACAACAGGTGCTATACATACAGATTATGATAAAAACAATAATAATAACAGTAAAAAAAAGTCAAATAATAATGACAAACATGAGAAAAATTGGCAATAGTAATGAAGGTTTGTGCAGATGTACATTAATATCTTGGTGTGTAAAGTAGATGTTTACTAGTATAGCGAGTTTTGGGGAAGCGAGATTTAAGGAGGGGGAAAGAGGGAAGTAATGTGGTGAAGTGCATTCATGTACAGAGAAAGGCATTACTGTTGCTTAAGTAGATACGTCATTAACTGTTTTTTGAAGCTGGACATGTTTTTAAGTTCTCTAACATAACGAGGGAGGTTATTCCAGAGTCGGGTTCCCGCTACTATAAAGGACTTGGAGAAGGTGACAGCGATGCAGTGGAAAGGGAGAGGATTTTATTATAATGGGAACGTGTGTTTCTGTCATGTTGTTCCGACATGAGCGTTAGGGACGAGGAGAGATATGAGTGACAGTGTACATTTATAAGGCAGTAGATCAGAGAGAGTGTATGGAAATCTCTGCGTTTGTCTGCACGCAGCCAGGACAATTTTGCATATGCTGGTGAAATGTGGTCAAAAAGTCGAACGTCACAGATATATCGGACGCAGGCATTCATGACCAGTTCTAGACGTCGCGAATTTTCCTGAGAGAGGCCTTGTAGGATAATATCGCTATAGTCAATGATTGGGAGTATAAGCATTTGTACTAATTTCGTTTTCAGATAGAAAGGGAAGAGTTTTTTATATTTTTCTAGGACATGAAGGGATGCCGATGCTTTTTTGCACACTGCAGTTACATGCTCTGTCCTATTTAAATTTTCATCTATTATTACTCCCAAACTCTTTGCTGAGGGAGAGAAGTTAATATTTGTTCCATTTAGAATAAGAGGTGGTACGGATCCCCGATGTTTTGGGCTAATGAGCTTAGAGTGACCAACAAGTACCGCTTGAGTTTTAGATGGGTTTAGTTTTAGACCTATGTCCTGTGACCATTTTGACAGTGCATCGAGGTCAGTATTGAAATTTTCGATAGCTTTCTTGCTTGGTTTCGCACTTCGACACAACTGAAGGTCATCAGCATACATATGATATTTGCAATATGTGAGAACCGATGACACATCATTTACATACAGAGAGAAGAGTATAGGACCTAATACTGAGCCTTGGGGAACGCCTGACACTACCTGCCGCCATTGTGATTTTATATTTCCAGACAGGATGCGTTGCTGACGAGACGTCATGTATGAGCGAAACCATTGCACTGCACTTGGTGAGAAATTTAGACCGCTAAGTTTGGCTAGTAAGATGTCGAAATCGACAGTATCAAATGCTTTGCAGAAATCTAAGAAGCAAATGATAGTCGCTTCTTGTCTGCCCATGGCAAGTTTCAGGTCATCTGTCACCTTTATCAGTGCGGATGTTGTGCTTCGATGTTTATGGAAACTTGATTGGTATTCGACTAGTAGGTTGTTAGTAGTTAAGTAGTTTGTGAGCTGGTCGTGAACTATATATTCTAAGGCCTTTGACAGTGCAGGAAGAATGCAGATGGGGCGATAGTCAGAGGGTGCTGTGGCGATGTACTTTTTAGGCAGTGGCTTAATTGGTCCCAGTTTCCAGGCCTCAGGGAAAATACTTGTGATTAATGAATCGTTGAAAATGTCTATTATAGAGGGCAGTACTTGGTCAATAATAAGTTTTACCATCTGGATAGTGATGCCATCATGTCCAGTAGATGCTGATGTAATCAGCATTATGGCTTTCTTGACAGTACTGCAAGTGACGTGCTGTAGATAGAATTTTTCTTTGCTACAGTCTTTCATCGACATGAAGTAATCAATGATTCTCTGCTTTTTTGTGGTTCAATTTTGGTTGTAGGTAATGTGAAGAATCGGTTTAGTTCTTCAGTTGGGACCATGGGATTTTCTGCAACTTTTATTTTGCCTAAACCGAGACTACGGAGATTTTTCCACAGAACAGCTGGTCTACATCTATTGTCAGCTAATGTACGGGCATGTCTGGGCTTAGCGTTTCTCACCGCTTGACTGACTTTGTTTCGTTTCTGCTTGTATACAGTATAATTTTCAGGTGTAGGGTGTATCTTGCATGCTTGATGTGCAGCGTCTCTGAGATTCATGAGCTGTTTAAGTTCATCAGTCAGCCAAGGTGCAGGTTGCCTTTTTACTTTTCTGGTCTTTATTGGAGCATATTTGTCATAAAGTTCAGTAATTTTGCTAGTGAAATCCTAGAGTTTGTCGTTCATGTCCATGAGGGGAGTAGAGGTCATCCCCCAAACTATTTCTTGTGCCTCAGTTTCGAGTTCAGGCAAATTTATGCGTTTGAGGTCTCAGTATGTAGATAGTTTTTGTTTCCTTATAGGACATTCTAGTGAATACATCATGAAAATTATGTCATGGGCAGACATGCCAGGCGCAGATATTTGACAGGTGCAGTTTATTCTGTTTGGAGATTTGGTTGCGAATATATGTATGAAAGTGTGACGTAGTCGTGTGATGAGTAGGTGCCAGCTGAAGTAGCGTCATATTTGAGGAAGAAAGCATCCTCTTAAATTTCCCAGTGGAAGTACTATTGCACAGAAAATTAATGTTAGTGTCACCTGCTATAATTACATGTTCATATGTCGATTCGAGACTAGAGAGGGCAGTTTCGAAGCAGACGAACCCACCTACTTTAGGAGGTTTGTAAAGGACACATATTAAGCACTTTCTGTTAAGTGATTTGATCTCTATGAAGATATATTCCTCTTGTTTATCTACATTGTTGACGGATGTGTGTAGTACTCTAGGTGACAAATCAGAGTGTATGTACACCCCTACTCTGCCCCCTCGTCTGTTGCACCTGTCGTGCCTGAGAAAGATATAGCCATCTAGGTTTACGGAAGTTGTAGGAATACAAGTCTCTGACAAAAACGTGTATATCAGCAGTTTGAAATATATATTTGAACTCGTCGAAGTGAGCTGGCAGAGACTGGACATTTGCATGTGCAATATGCAGCTTGGTGTTTGTGGGTCGTGGTTAGTGGTGACAAGAGGGTCTGGCATGAGGAATGCAGAAGGCGTGTGATGGAGAGGGGAGGGGGTGAGGGAGTGTCCTCCCAGTTCTGTGCAGTGAAAGCGGCCCGGAGGGGGAGGGGGTGGGTCCCCGGGGAGGCAACGGGAACTGCGGCCAAGGGCAGCAAGGTCTGCAACGGTTCTGGAAGTAGCTGTGGGCCGACAAGGGAAGGAATTTCGCTAAAAACAACGGGAGTAATCTGCACGTAACGTAGAGTGTGATATTAATTGCGCTTATGAGGATAACAACTAAAGTATGATGCTGGGTTGCTAATTAAGGATGGAAGTGAGACTACCTTATGTAATAATTAACAAAGTTATAAGAGAAAAAACGATTAAAGATGAAAATAGTTATGTGGAGAAACGAAAAGTTGATAATACAAATAATAACAAAATTACACGAGAAAAAATAATTAGAGATAAAAAAATAGTTATGTAGAGAAACGAACAATGTCCTAATACATTAGTTAAGATATGGTTGACAGTGTAAACAATATAAACATACAGGTTAGTGGCAGCAAGATTAGACATGATTTAGCTTCTAAAGCACAGGCTTCCGAGTTCATTAACACTGCAAATTGGTTTCTTTCCGTTTTCGGTCTTAACCATTATCCTGCCGTCATTTGTCCATACGTTCTGTAGCCCAAATTTCGAAATCGCGCTCTTCAAAAGGTTTAGTCTTTCAGAGGTCAGACCCTCGCATACTGTCAGACCCGACTTCGCGAAATTCTTCTTAGCTCTGAAGACTTCAGATCTTTTCCTATAGGACATAAATTTCACTATTATAGGTCTTGGTTTTGTAGAACCTGGCGACCTACGACCCACTCTATGACTTCTGTCAATGTCACTCAGAGTCACCTGTACGCCTAGCTTCTCTTGGACAAGGTTTATCACTAGTTCATCTGTTTTCTCTCTGCTGCTCTCTGGAATGCCGAACAGTCTGAGATTATTGCGTCTCTGATATTGTTCGAGCTCGTCCGTCTTCTCGATCAATTTCTGTTCGAGCAGTCGTACTTTCTCCTCACTTGCTTTTAACGATGTGTCCAGTGCACGGATCTCACTCGCATTCGCCTCCTGAGTTTTCTGTATTTTGTCCGTCACTGCTGCAGTGACGGCATCAGTGATGGTTTGAACAACGAGCCCGAGCGTATCCGTAGCCTGCAGCGCGGCACTCACCTCACCTCAGCCTTCACGAGTGCGGCGGTGTCAGCGATGCCGGGCGGGGCGGCCGCAACTCCACGCCTGCGCTGTCTCCGGCCTGGCCGTTGGTTGCACTGCGCGTTGTTCGGCGATTTTCCATTTTAAGTGCGATTCCGTGTAATTGGTGCTCAGTATGTGATGTAAAATACGACACTCGGCAGTAGATATACGGCTTTAGTATATGTAGACTGGCCTAACTGCTTAAAACACCTCCAGATTTCACGTAAACTAGCGAGCCAAGCTAACGCACGTCACTCACTCGCCACCATGTTGGTCACACACCAATATATAATGATTGGTTTTGATGTGGTCTCACTGTTTACACGTGTTCCGGTCAAAGACTGTATAGATCTCCTTTCCCAATTATCTGATAGTACAATTGTGGGACTGATTAAGCACACGTTGACATTGTCGTACTTATTACATGGCGGCCAGAATTTCGACCAGTTGGACGGCGTGGCTCCATCCATAGCCAACCTTTTTATGGCAAAATATGAAGACATCGCCTTGGACACGGCTCCAGCAAAGCAAAGGTGCTTTTATCGTTACGTCGATGACACTTTTATCATCTGGCCCCATGGTCGTGAAAAACTGGGAGAATTTTTAGAACACCTGAACAGCATTCACGGCCACATCAAGTGTATGATGGAAGTCGACACAGATGGTGCATTTCCATTGCTTGACGTCCTCGTTCGACGGAAAACCAACGGGCACCTCAGCCACAGTGTCTACAAGAAACCGACACACACAGATCGGTATCTCCACGCTCTCAGCCACCGCCATCCGGCACGAAAACATGGCGTTCTGAATACTCTCGTCCATCGTGCTAAAGTCGTCCAAGACGTAGAAAGTCTGCCACTAGAACTGAGCCACCTCCGAAAAGTCTTCCGGCAAAACGGCTACAGCCACGGACAGGTGTCACAGGCTATATCTGGTGTGACATGCAAGAAACACACCGACAGAGAAGAGAACACCAACGAAGAAGAAAGCAAGAAACCTGTGTTTTGCTTTCCTGTGGTACAGTACGTACAGGGAGATGAAGCAGCTTGCACAGGATAGAGTAGCATGGAGAGCTGCATCAAACCAGTCTCAGGACTGAAGACCATAACAACAAAAAAATGTCGCGAAAGATTAGCCGGCTCCTGGAGAGATATAACATTTCATCGGTGTTCAGGCCCCCAGCAAGAATTCGTCAGCTATCGAGGCCTGTTAAGGACGATCTAGGGATCTAGGGCTTAGAACGCCTCGAGTGTACAAGATACCACGTCAGTGTGGCTGTTACTACGTCGGCCAAACAGAACGCACGGTGGAGAAACGCCGGACGGAACACGAGAGGTGCTTACGCCTACGCTATCCAGAAAAATCAGTCGTGGCAGAACACGCTTTAGGAAATGGACACCGAATTCTATTCGACGAAACATCTGTCGTTATGAAGACGAAGGGACTTTGCGATAGCGTCATAAAAGAAGCTATTGAAATAAAAACCGCTGAAAACACCATCAACAAGGACGGAGGTTTGCAGCTCAGCACAGCCTGCGACCCGGCTATCGCGATGTGAAAAATGGCGCGACTGACGCGGGGTGAAAACGTGACCATATATGGCGAGGAAGAGAGCACCAGTTATAAAGGCACATTTGCATGCCGAGCGTGAGTTTCCTCGGAAACGCGAGATATTAATTAAATAAATAATCAGTGACAAATAAATAAAGCCTATGGCACACAACTGCAGCGCTGTGTCGCTGATAAAACAAAAGCACAATTACGTTACTCGTATGTTTGATTAAGAAAGGAGAGCTCTGGTTGAAGTGGTGCGAGAAGCATGTATTTTAGTTTATTGTCTGGCACACCGCCATATTTTATGTTATAGAAAATGACTGCGAGTTGCAGCCATACTAGGCACTCGATTCTGAAAAGAATTTATATTTATAAAAGTAAGTAGGATTGTGAACTGTAGGCTTATTCATTGAATATATCTGATTTAACTAACTGTGTAATTTTTTTGTTTAGTAGACAATCACCTCTGTACGACGTTTTGGCTTGGCTGGCAAATTATTGTAATATTGAGATTTAGTTTATGAGTCCGCACCTACCGCAGCAGTCTTTGGAAACGATTTAATTACGAAGTCCGATTATTTCAGTTTTATTTCACGGTCAACTACGAGTAACATTGCCTTTACGAAAAAGCCATTGTCAAGCGTCTGATACCGAATAATTAAAACCTGACGACTCATAGGAGAGACAATCATACAGATAAAATAATTAATATTTTATTTTATTTTATTTATTTTATATTGGCGACTGCGTGTCGGACTTGTTATTTTGTCATTTGTTACATTTTTCTCTTTGTTTCATGTGAAAAATCAACTTTCTGGACCTGGACTTGACTATATGAGAAATAACAAAAATCAGAAGATATTTGCCAATTATAAAATTTTGCGGGAAGACGCAAAGAAGCTTCCAGCAAAATAAGGTAAGACGCAGCATCTTTGCATTAGCAGGCTTGACCAGACGTATAATTCAGTGTATTAGCTTTTCAGTAGATTCTGTAGTGTTTCTTTTCCGCATAACAGTTTCAGTGATAAATTCCATTCTCAGTATTTTTCCTTAAACAATAACGTATACAACAATACCAATACACGAGCGTACAATATGGCCGACTTCTGTACGATATCATGTAACATGGCCAGCAGCCATTACCAATAATCTCAAATTGAGTTTATATTTTTAAATTAACAGACAGCCATTGTTGCTACGACCGATTCATGCTCAACTGCATTTTATTTTAAAATCAGTGTCAAATATTTTCTTGAAACATATATCACGTGTGGCATGGTAATAACTAGAAAACAATACGCAAAAATGGAACAGCAAAGACGTACTATTCAGACGCAATCCGACTCGGACGAGAGACAAATGTTAGAAAATGACTTTACGACAGCAACCGGTAGTGACAATTCATCAAACATTGACGCAAGTGTTGACGAAAATTTTGACAATAGGCCTTCCACCACAAAAATTTCAAAGTCTCAATCAGAGCCCATGTTAATGCATGACGTCACGTCTAATGACGCGGCGGGGGCAGAGACCTTGCAAACGGCAAACATTGCCGACATGTTACAAATGCTAATGAAACAAAACGCAGAAAATATGGCAACCTTACAGACGCAAAATGAACAGTTAAAGACACAAAATGACGGAATCAAATCTGATCTCATAGCACTCAAGACAGGTAATGACACTTTATGTAAGCGTGTGGAACTTATAGACGCCACACTGACCAAACAGATGACTGAACTCAGTGCTAAATTTTCCCAGCTTAATACGAGACAAGAAAAGACTACAACTGACGTAGTACTTTTACAGACACAAGTAAAAAACCTTAATGTCACGTGTGAAGTTCTTACTGAACAAATTCAAACATATCCTTCAGTACATGACAATCTTGAAAAACGAATTACTGACGTACAGAATAAATTTGACAATGTTGAACAACACCTGACTGACATCTTACAATCTGATGCCACAGCTCATTTTCAAAATATTAATAAAGAATTTCATGATTGTGTAGTCAACAAAGACAAACATTTTGATAGATGCTTACGTGAAAATTTACCAACAATTGTGCACGACTCCGTAGCGCAATACATTACTAATAACAAACAGCTGATCAGTGACGCAGTACAATCCGTCACTGCACCCATGAGACAATTCACCGATCGACCACAGTCTGAATGTAACGAAAATATCAGTCAAAATGCACAGTTCAGGAACCAATATACATTCGAGTATGACACACACATACCGCACACGACAAATACACAAGAACAAAACACACCACGACTACAACACATACCACGATGTGGAAACACAAACACAAGCTATTATCATGGTAAACCACAGCAACATTATCGTAATTACTCGCCAGCTGGACATAGCAGTAATTACAGTGGGACAAATCCATATCATAATGCAAAGGAAGACGAAAGCTTAATGAAACACAGGCAATTTCAGATTTTTATCCCAGAAAAACGAACCATTCATCCCGTGATTTTTCTCAAATCTTTTAGTAACGCATTTCCACGCACTTGGAGTGACCGGAAAAAGATTTCATATATTGTCGGTTAAATCCAAGGCGATGCAGCTGTCTGGGCATACAGTTAAGCTGACGTATGTACCACGTACAGTGAGTTTGAGCGTGCTTTTCTGAACAAATTCTGGTCGCAATCCGTTCAGGAGCGACTCAGAAGACAAATTTTTGAACCTGAAACTTTTAACAGTAAAAATGGTAACTTACGCAGATATTTTGAAAAATACTTGAACATGGGACACTTGTTAGACGAACCAGTCGCAACGCGAGATATACTCCGTGCGTTGAAGGCCAAATTGCCTTTCAGCATTAAAGAAAAACTCCTACATATCCCGGATGACGATTCAGATTATTTTTTAACAGCTTTAGATTCGGTTGACATGTTACTTGAAGATCAGCGCTTCGCGCGGCAAAACAGCAGCCACAATGTTTACACTAGTGGTATGCAAAACATGCAGGCTTGCCAACACTATTCTGGCGCGCCCACAGTTGGATACGCGGTACAACAAAAACAGCAAACTCACATGCCGTCTCAGTACGGAAATCAAAATCAACACGCGTATTCCAATACAAACAATAGTTACAACAGTAATAACATTTCATGCGGCAATCCATACAAAAGGCACCGCGGTAATAACTACAACGGTAACAACGGATACAAAGGTAATAACAAAAACACAAACAGAAATAGAAATAATAATAACTACGAGCCAAGACAGCATCAAGGTTGGACTCGTAGCGATCAGTACTTTCATTCAAACTCTGCTTTACCACAGCAGCCACCAGGTCAAAATTGGAGCATACCTTACGACCGACAGGTAAGTTATAATGCGCAACAGCAACAACAACCGCAAAAGTTTGGAGATCATAATAGGCAATATCCGAATGTGAATATAATAGAAATGACACCTGATGCACAACCTCAATCTGTGTCAGTACCTAGTACAAATGCTAATCCAACAAACTAGAAACAGTCACTACTTTGCCCCAGGTCGTGGCTGAAGAATCCTTGGGGGGCGGCTTCAATGTTAATCAGTTATTTGACACCACACTTGAACAACAGAATAATGATATGCCGAGTAATTCTAAACAAAAACTACCTGTTTTATTTATAAGATACAACCACAATAACAATATATCAGATGAACTTTTACAAGACAGTACACAATGTCGTTTAAACACAAATGAAATTGTTTTAGCATCCACTACTGGTGTAGTAGGTGGGATTCCAACTACTATTATCCTAGATACAGGTGCAGCTGTGAGCGTTTTATCTTTTAATTTTTATAAAAAGATGTGTGAATTGGAACCTGTGCCTGAGTTTCCTGCCCAAAACTGTAAAATAACTACTGTACTAGGTAATAAGTCATGTAGGGTTACGAAGCAAGTTTTTGTAAACGTTAAAATAGGTAATGGAAACGTACAATGGCCATTCCTGGTTGTACAAAACCTTGTGACTAATTGCATATTAGGAATAGATATTATGAGCGAGAAGGACTGCATTATAGACTTCTCCAAAGGTAAATGTATTTTAAATGATAAAAGCAGGGTAATTATTACTGATTTGGACAGGAGAACTCTAAAGCATGACAAACACTGTACAGGGTACAAGGTTCAGTTAGTACTTGACGAAGTCATTCAAGACATGCAAACACGCTCATCTGACGCAGAGCTAATGGACTTGAAAACATTGCTTGATCATAAGATAAGTGAAGCTACAGCTCTCAGTGTACATGAACGTATAAAACTACAGGACGTGTTATCCAAATATTCACAAGTTTTTACCAAACGATTAGGTGTTATCAACACGTATGTGTACAAGATTGAAGTTAAGCCTCACAAGATCTTCTACCATAAGACATATAACGTACCGTTATCTCAACGACCTGCTGTGTGGCAAGAATTAAAACAAATGTTAGACTGGAAGGTCATTGAACCATCCACCTCACCTTACTGTAGTCCTCTACTTGTTGTCAAAAAATCAAATGGAAGCATTAGGTTAGTGTTAGACGCACGAGCTATTAATGAAATAATTTTACCGGTTCACACAAAACCTGAAAATTTAGAAGAGCAATTACAGAAATTTCTAGATGCAAAATATTTTTCCACAATAGATCTCGCTAATTCGTTTTGGCAGGTGGGTATCACTCCTGATTCTCGGAAATATACTGCATTTATGTTCAGGGGGCGAACCTATCAGTTTTGTGTTCTACCCTTCGGACTGAATGTCAGCTCTGGGGTATTCATTACAGCCCTGGATACCGTGCTTGGCGACGATTTAGTTGAGACAGTCACACATTATGTAGATGATATACTGATAGCTACACAATCCTGGAATGAACACGTTCACACACTTCAAAGAATTTTAGAAAAATTTGCACAAGCTGGAGTCACAGCCAATCTTAGAAAATCAAAGTTTGGTTGCAGTGAGATAAAGTATTTAGGACATATCATTAATTCACAGGGCATACGTCCGGATCCCAGTAAATTAGATGCTATCAGAAACTTTCCTAGCCCTCGAACTAAAAAGCAGTTAAAATCATTCCTTGGGCTATGTTCATTTTTCAGACGTTTTGTGCCACAACCACTTTTGAACAGTAAACATCTGCTAAATCTACTCAGAAAGAATCAAGTCTGGATCTGGTCGGAACAGTGCCAGAATGACTTTAATACAATTAAACATGCTTTAGTGAATGCTAACATATTGAACCATCCAGATTTCAATTTAGATTTTTGTATGACTTGTGACGCTTCACGTACTGGCTTGGGCTGTTGCTTATTTCAAGTTGTAAAGAATAAAGAGGAAGAACAGATAAGAATTATTGGGTTTGCGAGTCGCACTCTAACTGAATGTGAGCGTACATACTCCACTACTGAGTTAGAAACACTTTCCATAGTATGGGCATTCAAGAAATTCAATTATTATTTATTTGGAAAACATACAGTAATTTACACCGATCACCAGGCCCTGACATTTTTGTTAACTTGTAAACTTGTACACCCTAGACTATCACGATGGGCAGTTACACTTCAGAACTACTCTTTTGAAATTAAGTACATAAGAGGTAAGGACAACACCATTGCAGACACTTTGTCTAGACTTCCACAAGGTATGAATGATACCAACAGTGACTTAGAAAATATAAATGACTACAGGATTCTCTTAATGCAAGACAATCAGTGTCACCAATATTATATGGATATGTGCAGAAACATGGCTGAATTACAAAAATCTGATCCTCACTGGTATAAAATAATAACATTACTGGTAGAAAAACACAATCATCCTTTGACTAAGTATTACAAGTTACACAATGATGTGCTATTTTACTGCCGACATCCAAATGCTACTAACTGGTGTGTATGCATTCCCAAAGAGTCTGAACGTAATTTAATTTGGCACACACACTTAGTATGGGGTCATTATGGGACAAAAAGTGTTTAGCGAAGCTCAGTACATACTGTTATTTTAGCAATATGAGAAGAAAAATTTACAGGGAACTGAAAACATGTGTCATATGTCAAAAATCAAAACCTCAGAATTTATCCACAAAAACAGATTTACATTCTATTTTACCTAGTAAACCCCCGGAAATTCTGTGTACTGACATCAGTGGACCGCATCCAGCAAGCTCTGGAGGCGTCAAATGTATCTTAGCTTTTTACGATATATTTTCTAAACATGTTAAACTTTATGCTTTAAAATCCGCCACTGCAAGTGCTATAATACGAAGATTCTCAAGTGATTACCTGACGCACGTGGGAAAACCTAAAGCAATTCTATCAGATAATGCAGCATACTACTCTGGGTACAAATGGAGAAATTTCTTGAAGGACAATAACATTAAAAGTATATTTATTTCGAGGTTTAGTCCACAATGTAACGCGACTGAGAGACTTTTCCGAGAATTAAATCGTTTCATGAGGACCTATATTTCATCAAAACATACTAATTGGGTGTCCTACCTAAGTCTTTTCGAAGACGTACACAATAACTTAAATATTTACGATACAAATTACACACCTAACGAGATTATGTTCAATTGCAAACAGAAGGATCAGTGGATAGAACCATTACCTAAGTTGTCAGACAAGGAAATCACACCTGAACAGAAAATAAAAGAAGTATTGACTACGCTGACACATCACGCACAGATACGAAACAAACATCACAGAAACATAATAAAAAGAAAACAAAAATTCGAGGTAGGAATGCTTGTACTACTTCGTACTCATCATAAATCTGTTGCACTCAAACGACGCAACGCTAAGTGGCGTCTGCTATATGAAGGACCTTATATAATTGTTAACATACCGCACCCTGGTGCGTATCTGTTACAACATCGTAGAACTAACAAAATTATTGGGCTATACGCACACCGAGATCTTAGAGCATTTCATGCTGAATAATGTCAAAGACATACCCATCAAAATATTGCTAAGCAACTCGAAAAACTCTGTTGCTACAACACAGATAATAAGTAGTATAGAAATTTTCATTTCAGCGTTCCAGAGTCGCAGTTGAAGACAGAAGAACTTTTCTTTCAACGCTGCGGCTCCACCGAGAAGACTGAATATTAAAGTAAAATTTATGATTACGTAGCAGTGAATGACATGTTAATTTTTCACGGAACATTTGTTATTGTAGGTACCACTGACTTGGTATGACACCTGACGAACTGACAGACGTCATCTGTGAAGCGATCTTTTACTTTGAGAAATAGATTAGACGCACATCCCTCAACACGAAAAGCATCTATCAGTAGTCAAGGCCACACAGACACTCTACACACACGCACAAAACGCGAGGAATCGAACATTTTCTCTCTCTTACTATTTTGAATATTTATTGAGTAGTGAAAACGCCTGGTCTTGCCTACTGATGTAATGAATGTTGTGTCTAACCTATCTTAATTTCAGATGACATCACAAAAAAAAACATCGATAATATCCCAGCAAAACCGCTAAAGAGGATGTAAATATCTGCAATTCATGTAATCAAATGTGACACAATGTAATAACCTATAGCGATGTAATGACGATGTAAACATGTTTATGTGCAACTGTATTATGTTTATGCTAAGAAAATATGTGACGTGTATATGTATAATTACTTATTTTCTTTTTAACTGATGTATCATGTAAAAATTTGAACAAAACGAGTGCCAAAAAGACATTGCATAGTGAACCTCTGTTCACGGACATTAACGAACATTACTAACTCTGTCACTACGCAGAAACCTATGTGAAGGAAACGGTTAATGCCATTCATTATGCATCGTACCTATGTAAACGCGATGAACGATTTCCTTGATTAATAACTACGAACATTTAGGTGAGCTATATTCAGCAAAAAACTGAAAATGTGAAGTGAATAATTCGTGCATCGTCTAGTGACATTACTACAGTACCCAACTTCAAGATGTTAACTGGATTAAATGGACACAAAGTGCCTGTCCAGAAAACAACACGACGGGTGGAAGAATTTTGGTTGGAACTTCAGGGAATGAAATGTTCTCGAAATGTGACGGACACTCTTACCTGGACTGTCCAAGGATCGACGCCAGCTATGTGCCGTCCGAGGTTCTGCAACCAAGCTTCCACGGAATGTAAAAAAATAACGAACTGCACGTGGACCAATTACTCGACGGGTTACGTCTGATCTGTAATAAGCAATGCTTTTACTCACAACGAACTGCATCACAACGACTATAATGGAAATGGAAAATGGACACGCTTATGTATTAATCACGTTGTTATACAACGATGTTACTGTGATGAAAAAATTTTACCACGACGATACTAACCTGTAAAAAAAAAAATTATTGTGCAGCAGATGAATATGAACTGTAATAACGACACGATGTGTATAGGTCAACGCACCTGAAAAATACGGACATTTTTCTTTGAAGTATTTCAAAACAATACTATGTAACTAAGAACATTCAACAATCTAAGTTGTATTGTGTTATAACGAATATTGTAAATTTAAAACTAAGTTACCTGTCGTAGAATGTAGTCTTCATATGTAATCTTGGTTGAATATTTTCTTTGTGTAACGACTGAGAAACGCGCGCACACGAACAATATGAACTGCAATACTGTGCCGCGTGATCTAACTATACGACATAACGGCAGTCACATAGACGCTTCTGCGCATGCGCGCACTCTATCTGCCAACATAAGAACTTTTACGGCGCACCCGCGTCATTCAAAGTTTGTATATAATGTGTATAATGTGTATAATGTAGGTCATGTAAATAGTTGTAGATAACTTAGATTTTCTTGTGCCTTTAGGTGAATTGCTCGCCTGCAGGTGTGTCCTTTCGCCTCGCAATTCAGGGGGCAATATAAAGGCACATTTGCATGCCGAGCGTGAGTTTCCTCGGAAACGCGAGATATTAATTAAATAAATAATCAGTGACAAATAAATAAAGCCTATGGCACACAACTGCAGCGCTGTGTCGCTGATAAAACAAAAGCACAATTACGTTACTCGTATGTTTGATTAAGAAAGGAGAGCTCTCGTTGAAGTGGCGCGAGAAGCACGTATTTTAGTTTATTGTCTGGCACACCGCCATATTTTATGTTATAGAAAATTACTGCGAGTTGCAACCATACTAGGCACTCGATTCTGAAAAGAATTTATATTTATGAAAGTAAGTAGGATTGTGAACTGTAGGCTTATTCATTGAATATATCTGATTTAACTAACTGTGTAATCTTTTTGTTTAGTAGACAATCACCTCTGTACGACGTTTTGGCATGGCTGGCAAATTATTGTAATATTGAGATTTAGTTTATGAGTCCGCACCTACCGCAGCAGTCTTTGGAAACGATTTAATTACGAAGTCCGATTATTTCAGTTTTATTTCACGGTCAACTACGAGTAACATTGCCTTTACGAAAAAGCCATTGTCAAGCGTCTGATACCGAATAATTAAAACCTGACGACTCATAGGAGAGACAATCATACAGATAAAATAATTAATATTTTATTTTATTTAATTTATTTTATTTATTTTATACAGTGACGTCACAGCATGCAGTGAGGCTATATAACGACGCAGCCACGGCGAGACAGCAGTGACACGAACCGGGGAGAGCTCGGTCGAAAGCCTGTGGGATTTTAAGCACCTGACGCGGCTGGAAACCCGAGAAAATTTTATTAACCATCAATCTTCTCATAAAATTCACCATCAATCTGAAAATAAGATGTTAAAGCACATGTTCAAATAAGGCCATAATGTTCTTATCAAAATGTTGGCTGATAAGAGATAAAGCGTCCTTTAAAGGTACCTTGGTGTATAATGATAACACGTCAAAACTAACAAGCACATCAGTATTATTTAGCCTGACGTCTCTGAATAAAATCCATAGAATTACGAATGTGGTGACTACATTTTCCTACCAATTCTTTTAATTAGGAAGCTAAGTATTTCGCAGGAAAATACGTTGGTGAACCAATAGTGCTCGTTATAGGTCTCATAGACCTCTAGACGCTCATCCTTACCCATTTTGTGAACCTTAGGAAGACCATAAAATCTCGGTGGTACTGCACCTCGCACTTCTTTCACTTCCTTCGGTAGTGATGAAGCGTTCAGCAAGGCAGCAGTCCTTATTGCCACCTTGTTAGTAGGATCTTTGTTAATCTTCCGGTATGCACCAGAACTAAGTAGACCACATAGCTTTCCCTTGTAGACTTCCTGAGGCAAAAGGTCGGTAGCATTACCCGCGCACGGCGCAGACGGAAAACTATAAGCACGACGCCAAAGATAGTACAAGGGTACGAATATCGATACACGCTGCTGCTGCGTCTCACGGATAGAGAGGATAACAGAATAATCGCGACAACCGCGCTAGACTAATCACAGAATAGCAACCAAGGTTTAATGCAAAGCATAACACGAGCCAGCCACGGCTCAACCTCCCACCCTCAAACACGTTGCCTGGGGGGGGGGGGGGGGGTCAACCATCAGACGGAGTGGTTATCCTTAACCAGCAGATTCACCGGGCCTAAAATGCGCACAATGGTGCAAGGCCCCAGAAAACGGGGAGTAAATTTACTCATATTTCCGCCACACACCTGCCTAATGGGGAAATTACGGACATAGACCTGATGTCCTGGCCTCCCTCTAAAGGTTCGCCGATGGCGATTGTAGCGCTCAGCTTGATTATTATGGATTCTGAGTATATTACTGCACGGTTCCAGTTTTCCTTGATAACTTGAGGAGTAATATCCACCGTAGCTAGATCTTGAATCCCCCACAAGTTCGAATGAGGGGAATTAACAGGATAGGAAAGGATCAAAGAGGCGGGAGTAGTTCGCAAGGCTTCATGATTGGCGGTATTAAAAGCAAAACTAAGCCAAAGAAGACTGGAGTCCCACTTACGAGGCGTTTTCTGATGATAAATAATCAAAGCGGATTTAAGATTTCGGTTAACCCTCTCCGCAAAGCATCCCTGCGGATAATACGGTGTAGTCGTGATAGGCTTGACACCGTTCTGAAAATAGAACGCCTTGAAAGGAGCCGAAAGGACGGCGGCGTATTATGACTAACAATTTTATTAGGGGAGTCAAAAACACTGAAAACATTAGTTAAGTGAGAAATAGTGGTGGTAGCAGTGACGTCAGGACTCGGAAGGAGCCAAGTGAATCTGAAGAACGCATCAGTAATAACTAACACGTATCGGTGACCGTTCTTAGTACGAACTAAGGGTCCTAGATGATAGATACAGAGTTTGTGCATAGGACAGGACTCGCGCTCAGAGCTCAGCAAATCCTTTGAAGAGCATTCTTGGGTTTGGCTACATTACACAAGCGATGTTGCGATACCATCTCTCTGACATCTCGTTCTATGGAGGGCCAAGTCAAATGCTCCTTATAAGTTCCTAAGTGGCTACTCACCAACGAGTCATGAAAGTAACGAAAAACCGGGGGCACCAGAGCTACTGGCAAACAGATCTTGAACTGCTTCGCATGCCCCACCTATTTACGCAGAATGCCACTATTAGTAATATACTCATGCGACAGTTCCCCAGCCAAAAGGCGTTGCCTAATCGGCCCCCAAATAGGGTCCTGGTCCTGCTCCTGAGCGACATCATCAAACAAAAGAGGAATTTCACCCAATACTGCCTCCATCTGTCTCCCGGGTTCCCTCACTAGGTGTAGATTCGGCGAACATCCGGCTGAGGACATCCACAAGGATATTTTCAGTGTCACTTCACGTGTTTAACTTCAAATTGAATTGCGTACCGCCCATCTGGCACTACGGCCAATTTTACGCGGTCTAGCCAACACCCAGCTCAAAGCCTGATTGTCGGTTTCTGACTGAAATAGCCGATGCTCAAGGTAGAAGTGGTACTTCTCCAATGCAAACAAAACGGCCAACGCCTCGCACTCGTAGACGGAGTACTTAAGTTCGGCACCAGTTAACCGATGAGACGCGTTAGCTAATGGCTGCCTCTGACCTTCGAACTCCTGGAGGAGGACAGCTCAAATACCAGCATTAGATGTGTCAGTTTGGACAATAAACCTTTTATTAAAGTCTGGTACTCCGAGAACCGGAGGATTGGCTACAGCTGCCTTAATATACTCAAACGCGGCCTCCTGGACAGGTCCTCATTCAAAATGCACTCCCTTCCGGCGCAGTTCGTTCAAGGGCGCCGCCAACTAAGCAAAATTAGGGACAAAACACGTAAAATAGTTCGCCATGCCTATGAATCTACCAATTCAGCGTTTATCAGTAGGCGGAGGCAACGCCCGTAAGGTCTTAGGTCAGAGTATTCGCATCGACCAAGAGCGAACTGACACTACGTGACCTAAGAAGGACACCTGCTGCCTGGCTAACGTCATCTTACTGGGTTTAACTGTCATCCCGGATCCCTGCAACCTCGAAAGAACTTGCTGGATATGACCCAAATGGTCCTGAAACGAAGGACTGTAGATGACTAAATCGTCCAAATAATTACACACACACACTAATTTCAAGTCCCTGAGGATATTATCCAGCAAACAAGTTGCCAAACCAAAGGGAACTCTATTAAACAGATGCCAATCAGTACAAAATGCGATAACATGTGTACATTTTTCAGCTAATGGAATCTGATAATAGGCTTAGTTCAAATCAGGAACAGTAAACCAATTAGCACCGGCAAACCAGGTAAGAGTTATGCAGATCAGAGGCAGAGGCACATTCGAAGCCAACCTTAGTGTTCATGCACCCGGTAGTCAACCACAGGTCTGAAATCGCGCCCCTGATCCTTGGGAACAAGGAATATGGGGGAAGCATAAGTAGATGTAGAAGGCCTAATAACTCCTTGTTGGAGCATTTGTGATATTTTCGCCTTCAGTACCTTCACCTTAGGAGGTGAGAGGCGATATGGGGACTGCCTGACAGGACTATCGTCGGATAGACGGATATGGTAATTAAGAGCATTAGTGACACCCAAGTTATCACTAAGAAGCTCAGGAAAACTCTGTAACAAATCCCGTAATTGAGAAGCCTGATGCGGCGAGAGATGGGTAGGATCAAACTCATTAGCCACAGCCTCAACGGCCAATGCATCTGCACTTCGATGCACAACACGTTTAGCGCACTTACAGAAACGAAACTTCTCGACAGGAGCGAACTTAAAGAAAAAGGTGTGGCCAGAATAATCCAAGACTAACCCAGTCATTAGTGAAATCACATCCGAAAATTAGATCGACCGGCAGCTCCTCGACCAAGGGCCAGGAAAAATCCCCCACCGATATACTTCCTCGGACCCAATCATGCAGAGGCAACACCTGGCCATTGGCCACCCGACATCTCTGCACTGGAGAAAGCACCGACCGAAGTTTCGTAAGATGATCAACTTCCAAAAACCACTCGTAGCACAATAATGAAAAGGAGCTACCAGAATCGGAAAGAGCACAAATCGGTTCGCCACGCACCAAGTGAGCCGCGCTGCCGCACCTGAAACAACCCCGGGGTTCCCTTCTTACTGCTTCAGCTGATGCAGACACTTCGGAATTTCCCTTGCCAATGCCGGCGGCCTGCCCCTTGACTTCGTGACACACATCGTATCCAAGCGGCAACGCAGACATCGCTACAACCGCGGCACGGAGCTCTTCCCAAGTTGAAGGCTGATTACGGAAGACAAAGTGCTACTTATCCGCGACGCGTATTGCCTTAAGAACAATAGACACCAGCTCTTGTTCAGGCAAATCGATTAGCAAAACCAAGGACGCCGTCTGAACTCTGTCCACATACTGATGTAACTGCTCTTTATCCCACTGCATTTCCCAAATGTAACGACACTCAAGCTGTTTTCGAACTCCGGTGGTCAATCTCTGGCTAATGACGAGCTCTCTGAATTGCTGTAAGGAGAGCCCTTCTGCCATGGCTCGAGAGAGGAGGTTCTGCAACTCACCTCCAGCTAACGGGTACAACAGTGACAACATTACTTGGTGTGGAACCACGAAAGGGAGCAGCATATTGTTCAAGACGAATCAACAACCATAATAATTTTTCGACCTGTTCAAGCCGCTCCACGACTAATTCAGTAATATCAGGAAAGAAATACACCAGAGGATTAGGCAACTTGGCAAACATTGAGTCTAACTTCACAGAGGATGTAACAGTGCCGCCCCCGGGCTGGCTCTCGCCCTCTCCCTAACACAGCAAGTCCCGCTCTTCAATCCTCTTCCCATCCCATTCTAAACACGTAAGCTTAAACTTCAATACGCTAACCAAAGATCCCAATTCGACGGTTAATTTTTTATGATGATCTTCCAAAGCTAACATGCCCAAATCCGCTATCCGATTAGTTAAATGCATTAACTGCGCCCACACTCTATCCATTTGACTGACAATAGGTTCAGTGCCTTCCAAAACACAAATAGTGTCCTCAAGGCCCCTACCAGCCTTCAACAAAATGGTTCAAATGGCTCTGAGCACTATGGGACTTAACTACTGTGGTCATCAGTCCCCTAGAACTTAGAACTACTTAAACCTAACTAACCTAAGGACATCACACACATCCATGCCCGAGGCAGGATTCGAACCTGCGACCGTAGCAGCCGCGCGGTTCCTGACTGCGCGCCCAGAACCGCTAGACCACCGCGGCCGGCGCCTTCAACAAAAATTCAGTGACTGCTCCTGTCTCACCCACCACCGCCAGCGTGACGTCACCGGCTGAATAACGGCAGCACCTAAACGGGCCACTAAATCCGGAACACTGCCCTCGATGGGTTGGCGCCTTATTGCCAACTCGTAAAGAAGAAGAAGAGAGATTAAAACTCGACTGAAGGCCACACACCATGGAGAAAACAATTTTACGGCTTAAGGCCTACAGGGAAGAGCTTCTGAACTTCAACTAAAATAGACTAAAGGCTTTATCCTAAAATGCTCCACATAACTCTCGGAAGAAGGCCACATATGAAACCCAAAAAATCTCACGGCTTAAATCTCAGACAAAGAAATCTCCAATTTTTACTTTCAGCTGGAAAACTCGGCTGAAGGCCACATAAAAACTAGAAAATATCTCTTACGGCTTAAAGCCTAGACAAAATTTTCAACTTTTGAAAAGGCTGAAAACTCGGCTGAAGGCCACATACCAACTTGAAACCAATTTACGGCTTAAGGCCTAGGCTCAAGAAATTTTCAATTTTAATTTTGAAAGGCTGAAACTCGGCTGAAGGCCACATACCAGTCAATAAATATTTTTTACGGCTTAAGGCCTAAGAAGAAAAGCCTTGCAATTTCAATAAGCAAAAACTCCGCTGAAGGTCACACAGAGTACTTAAGACTAAAAAGTAAATCACTATGTAAAACACTAGGACCGGCCCTCAGAAGGTTCCAAGGACCGACCTTGGGAGGTAACTACAACGCACGTTTAGGTGAGACAGGCAGCCAGACCGACAACCTCTTAATAAGAAGGCAACCCAACCGAAAGCCAGCCGACGAACCAACCAACAAGATCAGTTCTACTTCACCCGAATAGCAAAACGACAACAAGACGTCAATAGCACAATGTTCTGGATACTGGTGGCCGATCCAGCCAAGTCAGAATAAACGCATAAAACTACCAACAACACCTCAGCTGTCGAACTACACGCTGTAGTGGACAGTATCAACACGATGTGGAAAATACACTGCCAAAAAGTACGTCAACAACCAGGGCAGGTCACCGGAACATCAACGGCCGCAAGGCAGAAGATACCTCTGGTACACTTCATTAATGAAGGAATGAATTAAATTAAGTTAAACACCACGCAGGAAGACGGCTGCAATTCTAGCCGACTTCAATGCACACACGTTGTTGCTCGCGGGAATCTCTCAGAAAGCGACAACCAGGATCAAACGAAGAGATGTGATGGCATGATAGTGTCCAGTTTCGGTGGCTGACGAACTTCGTAACTCTCGCAAGAAGCGCTTCACAACTCCAACCGTGCGTGCACGCCGCCAGCGGCTCCGGCCTGACTATGCGCCACGGAGACCTCCTCGTTGCTCTGCCCCAACCGACCGGCTGCCACACACAGCACACCCGGAAAACATATCCGCCACACCAAAGATAGTACAGCAGTACTAGTATCGATACACGCTGCTGCTGCCGCTCACGGAGAGAAGACAGCAGCGTTATGGCGGTAACCGAAGAAGAAATAAGACACCACTGGACTACAACCAATGATTAAAAAAACAAGGCTCCACTCCAGCCATCCATGGCTCACATACGTTGTAAAGAGCAACAGTCCTGTCACACTTCTTTTCAGTACTCAATACTGCCTTCTCACGTTTCCATCCAGATAAGTCAATGTTGATTTTTATAGAAGAGGTTTTATGTGTAAGAATTGCGATGTTTTTGGAAAATGAAAATATGTTCCATAATTGTACAACAGTTTTTGTTTCTATACAGACTACACTTTAATGCTTCTGCCAAGAACTGAATTCTGTTTGTGTATTTAACTGGTCAAATTTTTCAGTGAAACAAAAATATGATTCCCTATAAATTGCGCAGTGGGTTTTTGTTCGAAATTTAATAGTCAGACAAAGAATAGGATATGACCAAATGAGGAGTCAAATAGACCAGCGTGAGGCCTAGTTTTGCGAAAAACGATTTAACTTCTTTAAAAAAATCAGGGTAGCTGAGAAAAACTTAAATCTTTCGTTGGGATACATCTGTCATACTGAAGTCATACGCAGTGTTTAGAATTGTGACGTCCATGTCTCATATCTGCCTAGTGTTAGTGTATAGCGAGATGCTTTAGGAACTTGAAGTAGAATGCTACGGACCACAGGAAGTACTCAAAAAATGTCTGAAGTAACTAATTGTATTTTCTTATACATCATAGATATTGTTTTGCAACACTACTATACATCTCACAAATTCTGCTGGTTTGTACATAATGCGGATGTAGTGGAACATAGATGCCCCAGAAAATGGCGTAGAATGTACAAAATATTGAATTGTGTTATGTGAAAGCCATCTGTAAATATTATGTCGAAATTTTGTGAGCAATATTTCACGATTTGTCATACTTATTGTGGTGTCACCGTGGAACGTCCCCTTATTGAAGAATTATACACGACTGTGCTTATACTGACACACAATATTTTTAGCGCAACGCAATCTGACTTTCAAAAATCCCTACAAAAGAATGGCCCTGACTAATATTAAACTATACCTTTCAGAAATCACTTATCTCACAAAAATCTTCATTACTCGAACTACTGCAATACAGCGAGCGCCACTACTGCCAGCTAAATAAATGATTCAAACTACGGAAGGCACTAACTACTGATAGGCATAGTTAGCAAATGAAAGTTTTAAATAGAGAACAAACAATGTATTTACCTTACTAGTCATAATATATATAGCAGTTCATGACAAATTACAAAACTCCGCCATCTCTCTCCCCACATCCACCACTGTTGGCGGCTCACCTCCAACTGCGCAACGCTACGTGCTGTTCGCATCCAGCTGCTGCTGCCCAACACTACAATGGCGAGTATTACAACAATGCAAAGCAGCCACAGACTGCACACAGAACAGCCAGTGATTTTCATACAGAGGTGGCGTTACCAATAAAGAAACCTAAACAGCCTACTTACATAGCCCCCATGCTCCCCACAAAAAATTTTACAAATTGTTTTGGGCAGTGGCCAATAATGACTTGATAAAATTTTTCATAATTACAATAACAAAGATATCAAATGCACACACTTATTGATACAATGTTGGTCAAAAGCTAAAATTTCCTCACAGTCTATAAAGACAGTCCTGATTCATCACAGTATTAATTTCAATTTTATGCACAAAGTTTGAGCAGTAAAAGAAAATGCACACAGAAGTAGTGGATTTCCATGCAGTCTTGAAGAAGTAGTGTTGTCCTTCCAATGGAAAGACAGTGCTGACTCTTGACATGCAGACAGGTGATGGGCCACAACAGAGCAAACCCACAGCAGAGTCATTCGACGTTTTGAAGAATATTGGTAGGTAGGTCATCACAGAGTAGACCCACTGTAGTCCTGGTAGAGAGTATGGTATTGGTGGGCCACCAAAGATGCAGACCCACTATAGCCCTTGTAGAGATAATGGTATTGGTGGCCCATGAAAGATTCAGACCCACTGTAGTCCATGTAGAGACGGCCAGCAGCCATCTGTTGCGACTGTGCAGGTGCACAATCACCATCAAAGAGTTTTGCGGAGAATATAGCAAGTCCATAAACCACCACTTGTGCACTCACAAAGTTTTTGAATTGTCCTGAGAACCAGCAATGCTGTTATCCAGTCCCTTGCTGAATTATTAACACACGTGCAAACACTAACAGTCCCTACTTCTCACATATTGTCCATATACTATGACCAACAGAAACATGTGCAGTGAAATGTAACTTACAAGTTACTTAATTTGATAAACTGGTGTCAATTACAATTTTATAACATAAAAATACAATTACAAAGGTACAAAATACATCATTAAAGAACATAACGATACAAATAACATTTGTGGTACAGGCTTTACAAAAGAATCGAACTAACATATATATCAGTGTTACAGGAATTATGACATAAGTAAATACATAAAAGATCAGAATAACTTTTGGAACATCAACTTTACACATGAGCATTAAAACAAAACAGAATAAATAATGTCTAAACATATTTACAAGGTAAATAACATATTATTAATGTCAATTATATTTGAGGATAACAGTATTCCTCATCATAGTGAATGTAGCTTAGTATTAGAAGGAAAAAAAATTCTATGAAACTACATAGAGACAGGAAGAAAACAAATACACAAGGGTACACAAACACATAGTGGGATAACACAAAAGGGAAGGACAGGGTTTATTTTACTGCAGTGGTTTGCATGGAGATCTCCCTTGGTTCATCATTATTCCCAAAAGTCCTATCTATACCTGCCTTCTGTACTTTTTTCGTATAACTTCTCAATGCATTTCTTCCAATTCATTGCAACTCATTCTCTTATATAGTCTACCCCCTCTTAAGCTAACTTAAATCTACTGAGCTCAGATGCTAAACTAAGGGATGAGGCAATTCAGCAGCACAAAACTAGTAACACAAACATCAATGGCAAAAAATTCAAATTGGCAAAGCAATTGCAATATTACAACTAATATAAGGCAACGTGCAGCAAACAAGAAAAATAAATCTGGCTTAGCAGAGTAACACAAATTAAAATTCAGTACCACCATGCCTGGCAAACAGCAGCAGTAAATGCTATAACGTATACCTAAGCATGACAAAGCTCAAGCACAAAAAATAGTACACTAAAGATAACAATGCAGACAAGGGAAATGTATAATCACATCTTAATGTATATGTAATTAAAGTGGTGCACCACAACAACTTATTGTAAAAAAAATATTACCGTGTACTTGAAAAGAAAATTATGTGTGCAGTTACTGTTACTAGTCCCTTCTTATTGTTCTTTCCTTTCCAAGTGCTCCTTTTTTTTTTAAGAATGTGGATTACAAAATTATTATTTAATAGATCTGTTGACAGAAAGTGTTCACATTAGCAAATGCATTTTATTTTATAAAAGCAATGCTGCAACACAGCTGGAAACTAGATATCAAATGAAATAAGCAACTATGAAAAGCAAAGCATAAAAATATCATTCAATAGTAATGTGACATTTCGTAAGTTAGTAGAAATTCTCTCAACTCTCTTAGAAAGATGCTTGTCATAATCAGGTGTGCAGATGCATCTTTCCAAGTAATGAGCTTGCCGTATTTGCGATGCTTTCTCTAAAGGAATGTCAATGGCGAGAATAATGGCCTCTTTTTTTCTCCACCTAATGGCTTTCTTTTGTCAGACGACTACCTCTCAGCTGGGCGCCAAAAACGCATTATGTCAAGGTCACTTACCTTTCTTAACGAAATGTTTACGACAGCAGTTTCCGCTACAGTGGCAGTCTCATATAAAAAATTTCACAGGTCAAGAATTTGCGTTACAAATCTGTAGAAACAAAGTCTTATTGATATAAGTGTCCAAAAAAATTTTCGTCGGCATTGTGATACATTCATGCATTTACACACATTTTATAACTCTTAAAGTACGATTCTTGGTTTCCAACATCCTTTTCCACAAATCAGAGTCCCTAACCACTACTCATTATTCATATACGTATTTGTCAACACTTCTTCAATATTTCATCAAAATAAATATGTAGCATAATCAAATTCCTCATATACAGTAGCAACACTTTATTGATCATAAACGTACCTCAACAGCATAATACAAATTGTCGTCATAAAAATAACATCATAACACCTCAGTCAAATCTCCAAATCGTCGTAGCTTCCTCCAATAGTGTCAAAACCTAAAAATAATTCTCTTCTCATTTCAGTAGTGTCATCTACATCAAACGTACTTTAAAAATCATGATCTCATACGAAATACAATATTCAAAGCTCTCATAGTATCACAATGGTTCCAAAAAAAATATGAACATTTCACAAAGTACAGACAAAATACAATTTCGTAAGTGTGTAGTAATCCAACTCTGTAATTGCGTAAACATGTGTCACTGACGTAATAAAAAAAATGTTTATCTCTCAGTTAAATGATCAGATAGCTGTGTATAATTTGTGTGTTAGAGGAATATGGTACCAATGTGTAAAGTTGTATAAGCAAACACCATATTAGCTAGGGCTCCTTGTGCTTGCCAAACACATGGTACACAAAGTGAGCATGTACCCCCCTGAGGATTAATGTAATTATACCCTCAGGTGTTACAGATTACAGCAATGGAATGAAATGTATCACTGAAAACCTTTGTATTATTGTGCTCCAAATATCTTTAAAAAATAAATGATTTAAGTACAAAATTAATCACTCAAACACATGTACTGTAGCGCTAAATGTGCGTCTTGCTGTAAGATAATCTCTGTGGAAGTGTCGTAGTTATCGTGCTCCGAAAGCTAAGTTCTGCAGAAGCCAATGTACTTACCTCATGATACACCGAATTTCAAGTAAACCAAAACGTTGCATTAAAATCTCATTAGCAGTACTGGTAAATGTTCTAAGTATGTGAGCCTTATAGTCGTTACGTAATCGTGCAACTAACAAGCAAGAATGTACACACACAATAACACTGTGACGTCTGTTCACTATAACAATGCATTCGTAATTTCTGTTTAAAAATGTTCCCTAGGTTATATTTAACTTCAAACATTGTTGCTTGTTAACAGTTTCTTAAGTCTGACAAAGCATACTAGAAATGTGAAGTGAAAAGTTTTATACCAAAGACTAAGTTAGAAAGCAGATTATCTCTCAATAAATGGTTTTACATGTGAAATGTGATGTAAACCTTTACTCTTCCTAGTACGCAGACTTTCAACTGAAAAGCAATTGTCATGTTTTATACGTCGGTAAGGAATGCTAAAATTTTTCTCAAGGTTAGCGTCTGTGTTATTTTTCTCTGAGCCAGCCGTCGCACGCGGCTGCCTGTGGTGCGAGTCACTGTCTGTCTCTTTGTTGGCGCACGCCGTTATTGGGATTAGGAGAGCTAACTTCTACAAATTCACCGTGACGAGAGGGCCCTGCCCTGTTTAAATCCCGCCAGTTCTGATGAAATTCAGGTCTGTCGTTATGATTATCTCGTTTGTCGTCATGTCGGTAGATTTCATAATTTCTTTCTTGTCGGTCATGTGGTGGAGAATTTCTTCCTGAATCGTAACTGCCCGCTGAATTGTTGAGTCTGAAGTTATTCTGTATCCCTTGATAAAAATAGTTCTGGTTACCATATTGTCTGTTTCTATGATTGTCTCTGTCATATTCATTACTACGGAAATGCGATCTTTCTCTGTAACTATTATTACTCTGCCAGTGGTTGTCATATGGGTGGTGTCTGTTTGGGTCACGATTTGCGTTGTAAGAATAGCCTTGTCGTGTCCAGTTATTGTTTCTGTCATCACGGAATTGTGACGTATGTGACCTGTAGTGATTATTTTCCTGTTTTCGCATCTGGCGACTGTCTGTTTCAATTTCTAATTCTTGTAAGAGTCCTTGAGAAGCTTCAATGTCGTCTTTGCAACGTCCTGCCAAAATAATACGTCGTAAATGTTCAGGTAATTTGATTAAGCAAATGCGGATGACATCTGAGGGGCTGTATGGGTTTGTCAGGTACTGATTATTGTACAACATGTCATCAAAATATTTGACAAGACTGGAAAATTCAGATTGTTCAAAGTGTTTCATCATCATGATGCTATGTTTTACTCGGTCTTGTGTAGCTTGAGACCAATATGCTGAGAGGAAGGCATGGTAAAATTCTCCTTCACTGTGGCAATCGTGAATGACCGATCGCATTCTCACAGCTGGTTCATTCTCTAAGTAGCCACACATAAATTCCAATCTGTGTTCTAACGACCAGTTGGGAGGAAAACAATGAGAGAATTGATGGAGCCATGCTTGTGGATGAATGTTGTTGCCAGAATTCTTAAATGTTTTGAATTTACGTGTAGTAATGAACAGCTTATAGTCAAAATCATCATGTCGGCGAGTCGCATATCGGTCATTGTTAGGTCGTGTCGGCCGTTCCATCTCAAAATTCGGTGCACATTGCCAATTTCTTTCATAACTTCCGAAATGCCCTGTGTTATTATTTTGTGGCTGTTCCGTATTTCTATGTCCCTCTTCCCGTACTGGAGTGCGAGTGTCCTCTGAAATATGTAATTCTTGTATTACCTGTGTCAACTGATCTTGTACTTCCCGGATTTCTCTTTTGTACTGTGTATTGATTTGATTTTGATTTTGTTTGAATTTTCTAATTTGTTCATACTCTTCTGTGCCAGTGAAGGCTACAGGTCTTGTGTCATTCAGATCATCATCTACCTTTGTAGATAAGTTAGTGACCTGATCCGAAAGTTCGGCTACTTTCTCCGATAGTGAACACATTTCCTCAGTGTGTTTTTCTGAACCAAGTTTCAGTGTGTCCATTTGTGTTGAAATCGAATCTACTGTGTCCTTTAAGTTTTCCTGAGTTTTTGCAAGTTGCGTAACCGAATCGGTAGATGCAACTGAGTCAATTTTAGCCCACAAGGTCTCATGATTTTCATGAACAATGGTTTGCAGTTCTTTTATGGCTGCTTCGTGATTCTGTAATGCATTTTCATGGCGCAAAAAAATAGGTTGAAAATGATCACAAATTTGTGTTTTTACGTCATTACAGACTTTTTGACATTGCGATTCAATGTTATGTAACTCAGTAGTTAAATCTTGACGTGTTTGTTCAAGTGTGGTGTCTAACTTTTTAAGATTTTGTTCCACTGTGTCTAACTTTTGAAGATTTTGTCCCATTTGTTTCTGATTTTGTTCAAGTGTTGTGTCTAACTTTTGTAGCCTTTGTCCCATTTGTTGCATTAACTGTAATAACAATGCACTGGTGTCTGAAACATGTTCCTCAGTGCTTTTCGGCAGTGAAGTTGCACCGGCGACATTTACATTTTGACAAGCAGAAAATGTGTCTTGACTTATTTGCGAAAACGGTGAGGACTCAAAACCTGAATGTACAGTATTTGCAAAATTGTGTCCTGTCATTTCGAATTCCTGAGGCGAGCTGTTGCCGACCGATGTATCGATAATCATTCCCTGTTCACTACCTCTTTCACTGCCTACGCCATTGTTTGCCGCCCGCTCCATTTCCCTATGCACAATTACCAAATTACTACTTTGAACATTAGTTAATTTATTACTCGGTGGCACTAACACACTGCTTTCGTCTTCACTGTCATTTCTCAGTTTACTTCGGAGCCTAGTATTACGTTTTTCACACGCCATTATTGTCACAATATTTCACACGATAACACAGAAAAGCACAATTTGAAGAGCAAAAATAAGAGAACATATTAACATAGCACTGAAAATAATATCTAGTTAATTGCAGCTGCGAAATACTTGGTGCAAATCTACATGCATGCCACAACTGTTTTACTGTACAACAATGAAAAACTACAACTACAAAGGAAATTCTCTCTATGATTACGCGCTAGCAATAAACAAAAGCTACACTAATTACACAAACTACAAGAAAAAATCAGAAGATTCCAGTGCAGTATCCTCGGCTAAGTGTCCACATATGAAACGTCCCCTTATTGAAGAATTATACACGACTGTGCTTAAACTGACACACAATATTTTTAGCGCAACGCAATCTGACTTTCAAAAATCCCTACAAAAGAATGCCCCGACTAACATTAAACTATACCTTTCAGAAATCACTTACCTCACAAAAATCTTCATTACTCGAACTACTGCAATACAGCGAGCGCCACTACTGCCAGCTAAATAAAAGATTCAAACTACGGAAGGCACTAACTACTGATAGGCATAGTTAGCAAATGAAAGTTTTAAATAGAGAACAAACAATGTATTTACCTTACTAGTCATAATATATATAGCAGTTTATGACAAATTACAAAACTCCGCCATCTCTCTCCCCACATCCACCACTGTTGTCGGCTCACCTCCAACTGCGCAACGCTACGCGCTGTTCGCATCCAGCTGCTGCTGCCCAACATTACAATGGCGAGTATTACAACAATGCAAAGCAGCCACAGACTGCACACAGAACAGCCAGTGATTTTCATACAGAGGTGGCGTTACCAATAAAGAAACCTAAACAGCCTACTTACATAGCCCCCATGCTCCCCACAAAAAATTTTACAAATTGTTTTGGGCAGTGGCCAATAATGACTTGATAAAATTTTTCATAATTACAATAACAAAGATATCAAATGCACACACTTATTGATACAATGTTGGTCAAAAGCTAAAATTTCCTCACAGTCTATAAAGACAGTCCTGATTCATCACAGTATTAATTTCAATTTTATGCACAAAGTTTGAGCAGTAAAAGAAAATGCACACAGAAGTAGTGGATTTCCATGCAGTCTTGAAGAAGTAGTGTTGTCCTTCCAATGGAAAGACAGTGCTGACTCTTGACATGCAGACAGGTAATGGGCCACAACAGAGCAAACCCACAGCAGAGTCATTCGACGTTTTGAAGAATATTGGTAGGTAGGTCATCACAGAGTAGACCCACTGTAGTCCTGGTAGAGAGTATGGTATTGGTGGGCCACCAAAGATGCAGACCCACTATAGCCCTTGTAGAGATAATGGTATTGGTGGCCCATGAAAGATTCAGACCCACTGTAGTCCATGTAGAGACGGCCAGCAGCCATCTGTTGCGACTGTGCAGGTGCACAATCACCATCAAAGAGTTTTGCGGAGAATATAGCAAGTCCATAAACCACCACTTGTGCACTCACAAAGTTTTTGAATTGTCCTGAGAACCAGCAATGCTGTTATCCAGTCCCTTGCTGAATTATTAACACACGTGCAAACACTAACAGTCCCTACTTCTCACATATTGTCCATATACTATGACCAACAGAAACATGTGCAGTGAAATGTAACTTACAAGTTACTTAATTTGATAAACTGGTGTCAATTACAATTTTATAACATAAAAATACAATTACAAAGGTACAAAATACATCATTAAAGAACATAACGATACAAATAACATTTGTGGTACAGGCTTTACAAAAGAATCGAACTAACATATATATCAGTGTTACAGGAATTATGACATAAGTAAATACATCAAAGATCAGAATAACTTTTGGAACATCAACTTTACACATGAGCATTAAAACAAAACAGAATAAATAATGTCTAAACATATTTACAAGGTAAATAACATATTATTAATGTCAATTATATTTGAGGATAACAGTATTCCTCATCATAGTGAATGTAGCTTAGTATTAGAAGGAAAAAAAATTCTATGAAACTACATAGAGACAGGAAGAAAACAAATACACAAGGGTACACAAACACATAGTGGGATAACACAAAAGGGAAGGACAGGGTTTATTTTACTGCAGTGGTTTGCATGGAGATCTCCCTTGGTTCATCATTATTCCCAAAAGTCCTATCTATACCTGCCTTCTGTACTTTTTTCGTATAACTTCTCAATGCATTTCTTCCAATTCATTGCAACTCATTCTCTTATATAGTCTACCCCCTCTTAAGCTAACTTAAATCTACTGAGCTCAGATGCTAAACTAAGGGATGAGGCAATTCAGCAGCACAAAACTAGTAACACAAACATCAATGGCAAAAAATTCAAATTGGCAAAGCAATTGCAATATTACAACTAATATAAGGCAACGTGCAGCAAACAAGAAAAATAAATCTGGCTTAGCAGAGTAACACAAATTAAAATTCAGTACCACCATGCCTGGCAAACAGCAGCAGTAAATGCTATAACGTATACCTAAGCATGACAAAGCTCAAGCACAAAAAATAGTACACTAAAGATAACAATGCAGACAAGGGAAATGTATAATCACATCTTAATGTATATGTAATTAAAGTGGTGCACCACAACAACTTATTGTAAAAAAAATATTACCGTGTACTTGAAAAGAAAATTATGTGTGCAGTTACTGTTACTAGTTCCTTCTTATTGTTCTTTCCTTTCCAAGTGCTCCTTTTTTTTTTAAGAATGTGGATTACAAAATTATTATTTAATAGATCTGTTGACAGAAAGTGTTCACATTAGCAAATGCATTTTATTTTATAAAAGCAATGCTGCAACACAGCTGGAAACTAGATATCAAATGAAATAAGCAACTATGAAAAGCAAAGCATAAAAATATCATTCAATAGTAATGTGACATTTCGTAAGTTAGTAGAAATTCTCTCAACTCTCTTAGAAAGATGCTTGTCATAATCAGGTGTGCAGATGCATCTTTCCAAGTAATGAGCTTGCCGTATTTGCGATGCTTTCTCTAAAGGAATGTCAATGGCGAGAATAATGGCCTCTTTTTTTCTCCACCTAATGGCTTTCTTTTGTCAGACGACTACCTCTCAGCTGGGCGCCAAAAACGCATTATGTCAAGGTCACTTACCTTTCTTAACGAAATGTTTACGACAGCAGTTTCCGCTACAGTGGCAGTCTCATATAAAAAATTTCACAGGTCAAGAATTTGCGTTACAAATCTGTAGAAACAAAGTCTTATTGATATAAGTGTCCAAAAAAATTTTCGTCGGCATTGTGATACATTCATGCATTTACACACATTTTATAACTCTTAAAGTACGATTCTTGGTTTCCAACATCCTTTTCCACAAATCAGAGTCCCTAACCACTACTCATTATTCATATACGTATTTGTCAACACTTCTTCAATATTTCATCAAAATAAATACGTAGCATAATCAAATTCCTCATATACAGTAGCAACACTTTATTGATCATAAACGTACCTCAACAGCATAATACAAATTGTCGTCATAAAAATAACATCATAACACCTCAGTCAAATCTCCAAATCGTCGTAGCTTCCTCCAATAGTGTCAAAACCTAAAAATAATTCTCTTCTCATTTCAGTAGTGTCATCTACATCAAACGTACTTTAAAAATCATGATCTCATACGAAATACAATATTCAAAGCTCTCATAGTATCACAATGGTTCCAAAAAAAATATGAACATTTCACAAAGTACAGACAAAATACAATTTCGTAAGTGTGTAGTAATCCAACTCTGTAATTGCGTAAACATGTGTCACTGACGTAATAAAAAAAATGTTTATCTCTCAGTTAAATGATCAGATAGCTGTGTATAATTTGTGTGTTAGAGGAATATGGTACCAATGTGTAAAGTTGTATAAGCAAACACCATATTAGCTAGGGCTCCTTGTGCTTGCCAAACACATGGTACACAAAGTGAGCATGTACCCCCCTGAGGATTAATGTAATTATACCCTCAGGTGTTACAGATTACAGCAATGGAATGAAATGTATCACTGAAAACCTTTGTATTATTGTGCTCCAAATATCTTTAAAAAATAAATGATTTAAGTACAAAATTAATCACTCAAACACATGTACTGTAGCGCTAAATGTGCGTCTTGCTGTAAGATAATCTCTGTGGAAGTGTCGTAGTTATCGTGCTCCGAAAGCTAAGTTCTGCAGAAGCCAATGTACTTACCTCATGATACACCGAATTTCAAGTAAACCAAAACGTTGCATTAAAATCTCATTAGCAGTACTGGTAAATGTTCTAAGTATGTGAGCCTTATAGTCGTTACGTAATCGTGCAACTAACAAGCAAGAATGTACACACACAATAACACTGTGACGCCTGTTCACTATAACAATGCATTCGTAATTTCTGTTTAAAAATGTTCCCTAGGTTATATTTAACTTCAAACATTGTTGCTTGTTAACAGTTTCTTAAGTCTGACAAAGCATACTAGAAATGTGAAGTGAAAAGTTTTATACCAAAGACTAAGTTAGAAAGCAGATTATCTCTCAATAAATGGTTTTACATGTGAAATGTGATGTAAACCTTTACTCTTCCTAGTACGCAGACTTTCAACTGAAAAGCAATTGTCATGTTTTATACGTCGGTAAGGAATGCTAAAATTTTTCTCAAGGTTAGCGTCTGTGTTATTTTTCTCTGAGCCAGCCGTCGCACGCGGCTGCCTGTGGTGCGAGTCACTGTCTGTCTCTTTGTTGGCGCACGCCGTTATTGGGATTAGGAGAGCTAACTTCTACAAATTCACCGTGACGAGAGGGCCCTGCCCTGTTTAAATCCCGCCAGTTCTGATGAAATTCAGGTCTGTCGTTATGATTATCTCGTTTGTCGTCATGTCGGTAGATTTCATAATTTCTTTCTTGTCGGTCATGTGGTGGAGAATTTCTTCCTGAATCGTAACTGCCCGCTGAATTGTTGAGTCTGAAGTTATTCTGTATCCCTTGATAAAAATAGTTCTGGTTACCATATTGTCTGTTTCTATGATTGTCTCTGTCATATTCATTACTACGGAAATGCGATCTTTCTCTGTAACTATTATTACTCTGCCAGTGGTTGTCATATGGGTGGTGTCTGTTTGGGTCACGATTTGCGTTGTAAGAATAGCCTTGTCGTGTCCAGTTATTGTTTCTGTCATCACGGAATTGTGACGTATGTGACCTGTAGTGATTATTTTCCTGTTTTCGCATCTGGCGACTGTCTGTTTCAATTTCTAATTCTTGTAAGAGTCCTTGAGAAGCTTCAATGTCGTCTTTGCAACGTCCTGCCAAAATAATACGTCGTAAATGTTCAGGTAATTTGATTAAGCAAATGCGGATGACATCTGAGGGGCTGTATGGGTTTGTCAGGTACTGATTATTGTACAACATGTCATCAAAATATTTGACAAGACTGGAAAATTCAGATTGTTCAAAGTGTTTCATCATCATGATGCTATGTTTTACTCGGTCTTGTGTAGCTTGAGACCAATATGCTGAGAGGAAGGCATGGTAAAATTCTCCTTCACTGTGGCAATCGTGAATGACCGATCGCATTCTCACAGCTGGTTCATTCTCTAAGTAGCCACACATAAATTCCAATCTGTGTTCTAACGACCAGTTGGGAGGAAAACAATGAGAGAATTGATGGAGCCATGCTTGTGGATGAATGTTGTTGCCAGAATTCTTAAATGTTTTGAATTTACGTGTAGTAATGAACAGCTTATAGTCAAAATCATCATGTCAGCGAGTCGCATATCGGTCATTGTTAGGTCGTGTCGGCCGTTCCATCTCAAAATTCGGTGCACATTGCCAATTTCTTTCATAACTTCCGAAATGCCCTGTGTTATTATTTTGTGGCTGTTCCGTATTTCTATGTCCCTCTTCCCGTACTGGAGTGCGAGTGTCCTCTGAAATATGTAATTCTTGTATTACCTGTGTCAACTGATCTTGTACTTCCCGGATTTCTCTTTTGTACTGTGTATTGATTTGATTTTGATTTTGTTTGAATTTTCTAATTTGTTCATACTCTTCTGTGCCAGTGAAGGCTACAGGTCTTGTGTCATTCAGATCATCATCTACCTTTGTAGATAAGTTAGTGACCTGATCCGAAAGTTCGGCTACTTTCTCCGATAGTGAACACATTTCCTCAGTGTGTTTTTCTGAACCAAGTTTCAGTGTGTCCATTTGTGTTGAAATCGAATCTACTGTGTCCTTTAAGTTTTCCTGAGTTTTTGCAAGTTGCGTAACCGAATCGGTAGATGCAACTGAGTCAATTTTAGCCCACAAGGTCTCATGATTTTCATGAACAATGGTTTGCAGTTCTTTTATGGCTGCTTCGTGATTCTGTAATGCATTTTCATGGCGCAAAAAAATAGGTTGAAAATGATCACAAATTTGTGTTTTTACGTCATTACAGACTTTTTGACATTGCGATTCAATGTTATGTAACTCAGTAGTTAAATCTTGACGTGTTTGTTCAAGTGTGGTGTCTAACTTTTTAAGATTTTGTTCCACTGTGTCTAACTTTTGAAGATTTTGTCCCATTTGTTTCTGATTTTGTTCAAGTGTTGTGTCTAACTTTTGTAGCCTTTGTCCCATTTGTTGCATTAACTGTAATAACAATGCACTGGTGTCTGAAACATGTTCCTCAGTGCTTTTCGGCAGTGAAGTTGCACCGGCGACATTTACATTTTGACAAGCAGAAAATGTGTCTTGACTTATTTGCGAAAACGGTGAGGACTCAAAACCTGAATGTACAGTATTTGCAAAATTGTGTCCTGTCATTTCGAATTCCTGAGGCGAGCTGTTGCCGACCGATGTATCGATAATCATTCCCTGTTCACTACCTCTTTCACTGCCTACGCCATTGTTTGCCGCCCGCTCCATTTCCCTATGCACAATTACCAAATTACTACTTTGAACATTAGTTAATTTATTACTCGGTGGCGCTAACACACTGCTTTCGTCTTCACTGTCATTTCTCAGTTTACTTCGGAGCCTAGTATTACGTTTTTCACACGCCATTATTGTCACAATATTTCACACGATAACACAGAAAAGCACAATTTGAAGAGCAAAAATAAGAGAACATATTAACATAGCACTGAAAATAATATCTAGTTAATTGCAGCTGCGAAATACTTGGTGCAAATCTACATGCATGCCACAACTGTTTTACTGTACAACAATGAAAAACTACAACTACAAAGGAAATTCTCTCTATGATTACGCGCTAGCAATAAACAAAAGCTACACTAATTACACAAACTACAAGAAAAAATCAGAAGATTCCAGTGCAGTATCCTCGGCTAAGTGTCCACATATGAAACGTCCCCTTATTGAAGAATTATACACGACTGTGCTTAAACTGACACACAATATTTTTAGCGCAACGCAATCTGACTTTCAAAAATCCCTACAAAAGAATGCCCCGACTAACATTAAACTATACCTTTCAGAAATCACTTACCTCACAAAAATCTTCATTACTCGAACTACTGCAATACAGCGAGCGCCACTACTGCCAGCTAAATAAAAGATTCAAACTACGGAAGGCACTAACTACTGATAGGCATAGTTAGCAAATGAAAGTTTTAAATAGAGAACAAACAATGTATTTACCTTACTAGTCATAATATATATAGCAGTTTATGACAAATTACAAAACTCCGCCATCTCTCTCCCCACATCCACCACTGTTGTCGGCTCACCTCCAACTGCGCAACGCTACGCGCTGTTCGCATCCAGCTGCTGCTGCCCAACATTACAATGGCGAGTATTACAACAATGCAAAGCAGCCACAGACTGCACACAGAACAGCCAGTGATTTTCATACAGAGGTGGCGTTACCAATAAAAAAACCTAAACAGCCTACTTACAACCGCCAGACACCACACTTGCTAGGTGGTAGCCTTTAAATCGGCCGCGGTCCGTTAGTATACGTCGGACCAGCGTGTCGCCACTATCAGTGATTGCAAACCGAGCGCTGCCACACGGCAGGTCTAGAGAGACTTCCTAGCACTCGCCCCAGTTGTACAGCCGACTTTGCTAGCGATAGTTCACTGCGTACTTACGTTCTCATTTGCCGAGACGATAGTTTAGCATAGCCTTCAGCTGCATCATTTGCTACGACCTAGCAAGGCGCCATTATCAGTTACTATTGATATTGTGAATCATGTACCGTCAAGAGCGACGTTCATCATTAATGGATTAAAGTTAAGTACGTCCGTTTTTCTAAATTCTGATTTCGTTGTCCTGTTCCAGACCACACACCAGCCTGCGTGAGCTAAAACGCGTGCCTTTCAGCCTCCTCTAGTAACACGGTGTTGGCTCTCCTGCCAACCACAACATTGCCCTGATTTACTTGTGTAATGGCTTCGCCACAATCTCCAGATGTACTGTCCAAATCTTATCGCTTACAGAATCAGCAGACGCAGGCCTTACTGGATGCCCTTGGACAGCTCGTCCAGGGTCAATGTGCAATGCAAAACAATGTGGCAGCAGCCGCTCCACCGCTGACGCAGCCACAACACGCTGTTGCACCATCTTTTCGACCTTTTGATGCTGCACTGGAAAGCTGGAAAGCTGGACGGAGTGGTCACGCCAACTTGGATTCCATCTCGCCGCCTACAGAATTCAAGGTATCGAGCCGCAGCCTTATCTCATATCATCGGTCGGTGTACAAATGTACCGTGTGATAGTCAAATTATTTCACCGACGTGACGTAGCAACTCTGTCCTATGAAGAAATTTTGTCTGCATTAGATGCATATTTCAAAGAATCAGTCAATGTAGTTGCAAAACAGTATACCTTCTTTCGTACAAAACGTACGGCAGGTCACACTAATTTGAGTGGGTTGTAACCTTGCAAGGCCTTACTAGGGATTGTGCTTTTGAGTTTCAATGTGGACTCCCTTATTCAGATACTATGGTACGTGATACAAATGCACAGAACGTTTCTGATGTTCGTATAATGGAACAGATTTTGAAACTTGTCAATCCCTCCCTTCAACAAGTGATGGACATATTGGATGGGAAGGACACACTTGACTTTGCTCAGGAATCATTTGAAACTTCACCAGCTATGTGTCAGGTTAACCGGCCCACAGGGCGAGCTGCACGGAGCAGTAAACAGCCCTCGCGCCTGGCCGCACGGCTGCCACCAGGCTCTCAGACCCGTGTGCCGCGCCGGTAAGCAAATGCAGTGCTAAAATCATGCACGCGGTGTGCTACTAGACATTCACGTTAGAATTGTCCGTCATGACAAGCTGTTTGCTTTTATTGTAATAAAAAAGGACATGTTCAGAGTGTTTGCCAGAAACAGCTCAGATCGGAAGCTCAAAACCATTCCAGGCCCTTTGCTTCACGCCGGAATCGGAATCGAACCAAGGATACTCAGGCTCACGTAACTTCGCCCATGGAAATTCATGTAGTTCATTCCACTCCGCCCAGTGCCACTCTCTCTAACAGTGATTGTGTTCGTCCCACAAATAGTGCGCATCGACATCGCCAGAACCCCCATCGAGTTGCAAGTGATTTTGTACTAGTCTCAGTTTACATTGCACGAGACAGTCGCTCTTGTTGTCAGTAGGACAATAAACTTTTTGTGGACTTGGACATTAACGGCAAAGTGATACCAATCCAGCTCGATACCAGGGCTGCAGTTTCACTGACCAATCAAGACACTTACAAACTGCTGGGCACATCTCCGTTGTGTGCCGCACACGTTAGGTTAACTAGCTATTCAGGTCAAAAGATCCCTGTGTTAGGACAGTGCAGCCTTCTTGCAACATACAACGGACAAACAAAACTTGTGTCGTTTTACGTCCTTCGTTCTTCTTCTGCAGTGAACTTTGTTTGTTTCGATTTATTTCAGTTGTTTAACTTGTCTATAGTTAATCAGGTCCTATCAGTGAAACAGACTGTGCCTTCAGACAGTGTTTCTCGTCAATGTGAAGAATTTGCAGACATTTTTCCACCGGGCCTTGGTTGCGCTAAGAACTATAAAGCACATTTGGAACTGAAAGTAAACGCGAAACCGAAATTTTTCAGAGCGCGCAATGTTCCCCACGCATTGCGTATGAGGTCGCAAAAACATTACACGATTTGGAATCACAAGGTCTAATTGAACGTCTGCAGGCTTGTCTCTGGGCATTACCCTTAGTAATTTTGCCAAACCATTCCAGAAAATTGAGACTTTGTGTGGACTTCAAGGGAACAGTGAATCCACAACTAGTGATTGCAACTCTTTCTTTACCCTGCCTGGAAGATCTTTTTGACAAATTGTGCCTTTGTAAATGTTTTTCGAAGTTGGACCTCGCAGATGCGTCCTTGCAAATACGAGTGGACGAAGAATCCCAACGCGTTTTGGTGGTTAACACGCATCTTGGGTTGTATCAATTCATACGACTGCCATTCGGATGTGCATCCGCCCCTGGATTGTTTCAGCAATATCTACAAACTGTTTGTGCGTTGGTCCCTACTGCAGCAAACTATCTGGACGATATTGTGATCTCCGGAAAGACGGAAGAAGAACATTTGCCCAATCTCGGAACATTATTTCAGGTCTTGCGACAAAATGGTCTTCGCTTGGGGAAGGACAAATGTGTGTTTTTTGCTCATGATTTGCCATACCTGGGACATGTACTCAATGCCCAAGGCATACATACCAGTCCCACGCACCTTCGTGCCATACAAGACTTGCCTTCGCCGCAGAATTTGAAGCAGCTACAGAGTGTGCTGGGAAAAATCTATTATTATCACCGATATGTTCCACACGCCTCTTCCATTTCAGCTCCGCTTCATCGCTTACGCCATAAAGGTGTTCCGTTCGTCTGGACGACGGAATGCGAACGCGCCTTTCGCCAGTTGAAATCGGCGTTGCTTTCCAATACTTGCCTCACGCCATTCGATCCCCAGAAGCCCCTTTTGTACATGGTGGATGCATCGGATTTCGGGGTCGGTGCTGTGCTTGCGCACAAAGATGGCTCGCACGATCACCCTATTGCCTTTACGTCCAAATTGCTCTCGTCTGCGCAATGAAATTATTCACAGATCGAGAAAGAAGCATTGGCTCTCGTATTTGGTGTTACAAAGTTTAATGATTCCTTGTACGGTCGTCACTTTACCATAGTCACAGACCACAAACCTTTGACATCGCTTTTTCATCCGACCAAACTTGTACCTCCACGTACAGCGCAAAAATTCATTCGCTGGTCTATTTTCCTCTCGCAGTACCGCTACGATATCTTGTATCGGTCCACTGCTAAGCACGGAAACGCCGATGCGTTGTCCCGTTTGCCTGTTGCTGAGGATAGGGCATTCGATTCCTCCGAACTTGCTTGCATGTTCATTGATGCAGAAACCGATGACGTGGTCGAATCGTTTCCGATTGATTTTCGTCGTGTAGCTACACCCACAGCTGCGGACCCTGTCCTTGCTACCGTTCTGCGTTTTGTTGCTACGCAATGGCCCTTGTCAAAGTCACGGATCGGGGACCCGTTGGTTCGCCGATTTTTTGCTCACAAGGATAGACTTTTTGTTCGACGTGGTGTTTTGCTGTTGCGTTCTGATAATGATCAGTCCAGGGTCGTGGTCCCACGTTCGTTACAGTACTCTGTCTTACAGCTTCTCTACCAAGAACATTGGGGTATAATGAGAACGAAACAACTTGCTCGTCAGCACTGTACTTGGTTCGGAATCGATGCCGCGATTACGAATATGTGCTCTTCTTGCATGGTGTGCGCCGAAGAACAATCAGCACCACCGCGGAAATTCTTTGCATAGCCAAACGCCACTTCCCCTTTGGAAACGCTTACACATCGATTTTGATGGTGCATTCTGGAATGCTCGATGGTTGGCTGTGGTAGATTCATTCAGTAAGTTTCCTATTGTTGTCAGGATGTCTTCCACGACGTCATCTGCCACCATCCAAGCGTTATCTGCTATCTTTTGCATTGAAGGTCTTCCACAGACTATTGTTTCCGACAATGGCCCACAATTCATGTCCGCAGAATTTCAGTCATTCTGCAAGGCCAATGGTATTCAACATCTGACGTCCGCGCCCATTTCGCCACAGTCAAACGGTGCTGCTGAGAGATTGTTCAGGACATTCAACTCACAGATGTTGAAGCTAAAATATTCGCATTTTCGGGAGGACGCGTTATTGCTCTTTTTCTCCTCGTATCGTTCTCAGCCCCGAGATGGTCGCTCGCCGGCGGCGTTGCTCCACGGTCGTCATCATCGAACCTTGATGTCTTTGCTACTTCCGCCGCATCAGGTTCCTGTGCAGCGGCAGACACCTGCTTTTGCTCCAGGCGACGTTGTCTACTATCGCCACTATTGAGGTTCTCGGCGTTGGCTGGAAGGGCGAATTCTTCGATGCCTCGGCCGCGATATATATCTGGTTTTGGGGGCCTCTGGTGAGGCGCGTCGGCATCTCAATCAGCTGCGCCTGTTCTCCCGCCTGTTCTCCCGCCGGCGACGCCTGCAGTGGACACTTAGCTGCAGCCGCCGGGCGCCTCCCTGGGTCACGCGCCGCCGATCGCATCCCGGGGCCAGTTGTCCTCCGACATGGAACTCTTGCCCGCTCCAGACCATATGTCGTCTTCGCCCGTCGGGTGCCCCTGCCAAATGGAGGTCGACCCTTCGGCACCTCCTGTCTCTCTGCGGGCGCATACACCGCATGTTAGCGTGCACCCTGGAGCAGGTTTTCAGACGTTTCCTAGCTCCCCGCGGTCCGAAGGGCAGGGTGCGGGTGGCACAGCCTGTCCTGTTGTTAGGCTCCCCACCTCGTCACATGCGTCAACATGGGGTCCTCCCCACGGCGGGCGGAAGCCTTATGCCACAACCGTACGCCGATTTGCGGGGGAGGAATGCGGTGTCACCGCCAGACACCACACTTGCTAGGTGGTAGCCTTTAAATCGGCCGCGGTCCGTTAGTATACGTCGGACCAGCGTGTCGCCACTGTCAGTGATAGCAGACCGAGCGCCGCCACACGGCAGGTATAGAGTGACGTCCTACCACTCGCGCCAGTTGTACAGCCGACTTTGCTAGCGATAGTTCACTGCGTACTTACGTTCTCTTTTGCCGAGACGATACTTTAGCATAGCCTTCAGCTACGTCATTTGCTACGACCTAGCAAGGCGCCATTATCAGTTACTATTGATATTTTGAATCATGTACCGTCAAGAGCGACGTTCATCATTAATGGATTAAAGTTAAGTACGTCCGTTTTTCTAAATTCTAATTTCCTTGTCCTGTTCAGACCTCACGCCAGCCTGCGTGAGCTAAAACGCGTGCCTTTCGGCCTCCTCTAGTAACACGGTGTTGGCTCTCCTGCCAACCACAACACTTATTCCACAACTGGTGTCCAGATACAAACGCTCTAAAACAAAAAATTTAACTCTGAAAATCGTAGGTTCACTTGAAAACATGTATCTATTAGGCGGGTGCAGAAATTCATAGCGTTTTTGTTTTGCAAGCTTGTATTCGGCTTGCTATGGGTTTATTTATCGATTCTCAATTTTTATTTGTAGTTCACTGTTGCTTTTATAGTATACGTGTTGAAATTTTGTTGTTTGAGGATAGTGAGTTGAGCTGTCGACGCTAGAAAATGGAGTACAAACAGGAGAAATTGGAACATTTCCGACATTTTTCGCGGTCTGAGTTCATTCGAGGGCGACAGCAGCGGAGGGGCCCAGAAACATGTGCACCGTGTGTGGGGATAATACTACTGGACAGAGCACTCTAAGCAAATGGTTTTCTCGTGTTAAGGAGGATCGTGTTGACGTTAATAATTTCGGTGTTTGATGAAAGTCGTTTACACTCATGAACCCACAATGATCCATACGAGTGTACTTGAGAGCTGGTAAATGTGATGAACTGCTTCACTACCGTACGAAATTACGTGCCATGGGAAAGGCTCAAACATCAGTTGTACGGGTTCGCATGCTCTAAGCCAAAACCACAAAATCAGCGTACACCACTGCTTGGCTCGTGAACAACACCGATGATTACTACCCTGTACCGCTCCTGGTGACGAGAAATGGAGTTTTTATGCTAACACAGGGAAACGAAAGGAATGTTTGAGCCCAAACAAAGCAGCAACGACCTGCAATCATCCACAAAAGACAATGTTATGCAGCTGGTGCGCTACGAATTGCTTCCCCGAAGTGTAACCATGACTGCTGACGTCTATTCTCAACAACCGAGACGTCTTGCAGACGCAGTCCGAGCACGACAAGCAGGAAGACCGCGTGAAGTGGTGCTACTCCACGATAACGACCACCCGCATTTTGCTGGACTGACAGAAGACAGTATACGGGAGTTGTGTTGGGAAGTCCTTCCCCAACCACCTTATTCAGCTGATCATGCGTCGCCATACACAGATACTTTTGTGGCGGCGTTCGTAGCGACAAGCAATTCGCTGTAGAAACGGCTTACGAAGTCACCGCCACACTTTTAATAGCGGGCCGACCGGTCCGCTGGAACAGTGAACAGAAAGATGGAAACCCAAACACTCTGATTAAATAAAAGTCGGTACATATCTTTATTAACGAAGATACAGAAACACAATAGTGAACTCCGTGTCTACAGAAATCTGTCTAGTTCGAGTCGGAGCGGCTAGGTCAGCGTCGGCTGACGACAAACAACAACTCTGCTGCGATGAACACACAACTGACTAGCAAGTACACAATTCGGTGGCGAGTATACAACTGAGCGGCGAATACAGAACTGTCCTAGCGCTCGCGACTCCAGCGCTTAAGAAACCAGAAGCCAGCGGTGGCGCGCGCAGACTTGCGGCGATTTCCTGTCTCGCTGGCGCTGCTTATGCGGACGGCGTCCGGACTTTGATGCTGCCAACCTTTTGGCAGCGGGCTCGGGTGGCATTACTGGCTAGGATATAACAGATACAACCTTGAATTAACTTCCCTTTGCAATGAAAATGCTCTATGAACATGGCTAGACGAGTTCTTCTCCTAAAAATCACGTGATTTCCACAGTCGCGGAATAGAAAACGTACACCAGCGTTGGCAGACTGTTGTAAACAAAGAAGGAGAATGTATTATTGATGACAAAAGTCTGTTTGAACTTATGCACCAACCAAATACCTTTTCTGCAGTCCGCAGAGCTTACCGGTGTGACGGGATGCCGCAGCGTCAGGGGAACGTGCAGACGGCCATGAGGTTGCCCCGCTGATGAACAATAGAAGGCGTAGGACAGTATCTGACAACTTCTCGAGCGTGAAACTACCCATTTCAGAGGTAGTATTGATCGTCACGTGAATAGTTTTCAGTCTCAGTTTTTTGACGTTATAACAACAGCAGCTGCTGAAGAGCACTGAAAGACATAAATCAAAAGAAGGCAGCTGTAGTAGACGAAATTTCTTCAGAATTGTTGAAAACCTTGGGTGAACTTACCTTCGTACCACCATTCCACTAGGTAAGTGAGATATATGTATCGAGTAACACAGACTCTGACATCATTAAAAAATATAATAACTGCAATTCGGAAGAAGCTGACATCAGTGAAGAATATTACGGTTACAAAGACGGCTCGGACGCAATATCAGCAGAGGTCAGTTACTGGATGCAGCTGTATTCCGAGCACTTTATTCACCGTGGTCGTTTCTTTACATTTGATTAGCCAGATAGGATTCTACAAGCAGTCAGCTGAATTACTTCTTAGCAGCTTCCCTTACGGTTGGGCAATGCCTTTGCCACACACTAAAAAAAAGACGTATTACCCAAAAAAATTTTCAATGTTAAAGGATTCCTTTCCTGGTTAATGGTTGGTTTAACGATGTCTCTCAGCATTCGCAACCACTGTGCCCTGATGAGTAGTAAATCTTCTTCGTCTCAGTATCATCCACGGCAATTATCCTCCTAACTTACAGGCAAAGCAAGTGGAGGTCCTTTCTGTACATAGAAAAGCTTGGTGAATGTTGGGCGGTCACATCATTGTCTGGCGAGTTGCCATACCTACCTGTCACTCTGGGAATGATGGGATTCCCTCAAATATATATATATATATATATATATATATATATATATATATATATATATATATATGAAATACTCCTTCAGATGTCTGCGTGAGACATCTAGCAGTTGACGCCTAAATGTGGTTCCTTAGGTATCAAAATACCACCTTCAGCTGTCTTAATTTATTTGCAATGGATTTCAGTGTTACTCCATCTTCTTGCATGTCTACGGCACCATGTGTCCATGCGTGTACCGGCTAATAATCATTATACACACATCTCATACAGGGTATAACACTGAAAATGCACACAAAGTACCTCCTGCAACATTCAAAATTTTCGCCTTTTAATTTTCGTCGATAACTTGCACTATACTCTTGATTCTGAAGGTATACGCTGTACTACAGAAACTAAATACATTAGTACTTCGATTACGTATTAAATACAAATTTGACTGTATATAATTGATTGTAATTATAATAGAAATATTGTAAATAGCTGGGTAATAGGCAAGCGAACTTTACTGAAATGTATCAATAGCAACGATGAAATGATAATAGTTGTGCCGATGTTTATCTTTGCGTATGGAGAGTCTCTGTCGCGTTGCGTGCAGATGGGAGGCAGAGCAGCTTGTGTCGTGAAAGAGTGCGGAAGTGTTTGTTGGGCGCTCCGGCGGACCCGGTGTGCACCTATACTCGCGCCAGTATAGATATCCCGGACTCGTTAACCTATGATTATTGAGAGCCCGGCAGGAGTGGACAGGCGGAGGAAGCTGCAGTTTCAACTGTTGCCTGTCCCATATTTATCCGTGGCTCTGGAGACGACTCGGGGCTCCTCTCATCAAGCAGCAGCAGCAGCAACAACAACGGCAGCTCATACTAAAATGTAAACTTTCACGGCCGGAAATATCATGTCCATTATAATTATCCGGGCTGTTATGCCGTGGTCGGTTGATGAATTCTGAGGTGATTCCCAACGTTTCGTCTCCGACTGCGGGAGACATCTTCAAGGGGGTCCGTAGCTTGATGGAAGGTCCAACACACACACTGGCTCGCTACTGACCGCCGCTAAATTCCGTGTCCGCGCGCCCCCGCGCCGCGGCGTGACGTCACGTGTTTTGAAAACGTCAGTGCAATTGGCCGCTGTCCGTCGCCGTCGATCACCGTTGCCATCACCCAGTAGTGGACGAGTGGTACACATCTTCTTTAACACCGGCATCCATATACCGTTTAATTTGACGCCCTCCTCCTTTCGGTTGAAATTATTTGGGTGTTTAGCGATTTCGATTGCCTCCCTGTGGAGCCTTTCGTAGTATCCGCTCGTGGCCGCTAGTACTTGCGTCTCCTCGAAACGAATATTGTGGTTCCCTGGCTGGAAAGCATGCTCCGCAACAGCTGATCGTTCCGTTTCTCCTCTTCTACAATTTCCCTTGTGCTCTTCCAAACGTTTAGAAACAGTTCTTTTGATGGTACCCACATAAACATCACCACAGCTGCATGGGATCCTATACACTCCAGATTTTTCCAATGGTTTGCGAGCGTCCTTGGCAGGCCTAAGGTATTCCTGTATCTTCCTGCTGGGCTTGTAAATTACGGTAATATTCCGCTTCGTCAAGATCTTCCCTGTTCTTTCCGTTACATTTTTAACAAACGGCAGGAAAACCTTAGATTTTGCAGTAGCCTGTACATCAGTATGATTTCTGCGTGACTGCCTCAACGCACGTTTTATTTCGGCGGACGAATATCCGTTCTTCGTTAGTGCATTGTGGAGATGTTCCATCTCAGCGTCGAGCAACTCAGGTTCACAAATATCTCTAGCTCTGTCCGCTAACGTCTTGATAACACCCCGCTTCTGTTGTGGGTGGTGGTTCGAATGCCGGTGCAAATAACGGTCAGTGTGCGAGGGTTTGCGGTACACTGAGTGGCCCAAACTACCATTTTCGTTTCTAAACACAAGCACATCGAGGAAATGTAATTTGCCGTCTACCTCCTCCTCCATAGTAAACTGAATTCTTGAGTTTATACTGTTCAGATGTTCGTGGAACCGGCTTAGTTCCTCCCTACCATGTCTCCACAACACAAACGTGTCATCCACGTATCGGAACCATACATTTGGCTTCTTGCTGGCACTACCTAAGGCCTGTTCTTCGAATTTCTCCACAAAGAAGTTAGCAATTACGGGACTTAGGGGGCTTCTCATAGCCACGCCATCCGTTTGCTCATAAAACCGTTCATTCCACTTGAAGTATGTGGTCGTCAAACAACACTTAAACAGCTCTAAAATATCGGCAGGAAAAATTCGATCCAGCTGATCCAATACATCATTAAGTGGAACCATGGTAAACAGCGATACCACATCGAAGCTGACCAATATGTCCTCCGGCTGGACCACTATGCCATTCAATCAGCTGATGAAATGTGTCGAATTCTTTATATACGAGTCCGAACGGCCCACATGTGGTTTTAACAGCGTAGTCAAAAGCTTGGCTAACGAGTAGGTGGGCGAACCAATGGCACTTAGTATCGGTCTTAACGGAAAATTTTCTTTATGAATTTTGGGCAATCCATAAAGCCTCGGTGGTAGCGCAACCGAACTGCAGAGACCTTTCTGTACACTCTCTTCAATGGAGGACTTTTTTATTAACCGCGACACAGTTCTGAGAACGTTGTTAGTGGGGTCCTTATTCAGCTTCCTATATGCTTGCGAATCCAGTAGATCCGTAATTTTTCTCTGATAGTCGGCCACATCTATTACCACCGTTGCGCTTCCTTTGTCAGCTCTGAGAACCAAAATACTATCGTCGTCATTCAGGAGTTTTAAAGCTCTTCTCTCACCCACAGTTATATTACTTTTCGGCGGTTTTGCATTGGCTAATATTCTCACTGTTTCTATACGGATTTCTTCAGCTGTTACAGAATCTACACTGCGAATTCCTGCTTCTACATTGGTTATAATTTCTTCCGTGGGCACAAAACGCGGACTAACAGTAAAATTTCCTCCCTTGGCAAGCACAGATGTCTCATCGTCAGATAACGAACGTTTGGACAAATTGATAACGGTCCGGGAAACGTCTAAATGCCGAACAGTCTGATTAGGTAGCAAATTATCAAACTTCTTCTTCTGTCTACTAGGCGTCGTCAACATACGCTTCCCCATAGTATCATGCAGTAGTCTATCAATTTTATCCCAGTCACCGCTGCACACTTTATTACTGATCGTAGTATGGAGAGACATTAACTTGCAGTTTGTGCTTGCCAAGTCCCGTCGGGTCTGCTGAATGCGCTCTCGCAGTAAGGCCTCCTCAGTCCGTTTGAATGCGTTGTGCCTTTCCCGAATAGAACAGTCGCTTTATCTTCAGAAACTTCGGTATAACGCCGACGGCTCTGCAACGAGACAGGAATGTGAGGGAACACAAATCTGCACTCTCTTCATCTGGAGTCCTTCCAGGCGTCGCACTTCTCTTGACATCTCCTCCCCGTAGAGGCGTCTGATACTAAAATGTTATGCCGTGGTCGGTTGATGAATTCTGAGGTGATTCCCTGCCGTTTGTTAAAAATGTAACGGAAAGAATAGGGAGGATCTTGACGAAGCGGAACATTACCGTAATTTACAAGCCCAGCAGGAAGATACAGGAATACCTTAGGCCTGCCAAGGACGCTCGCAAACCATTGGAAAAATCTGGAGTGTATAGGATCCCATGCAGCTGTGGTGATGTTTATGTAGGTACCACCAAAAGAACTGTTTTTAAACGTTTGGAAGAGCACAAGGGAAATTGTAGAAGAGGAGAAACGGAACGATCAGCTGTTGCGGAGCATGCTTTCCAGCCAGGGAACCACAATATTCGTTTCGAGGAGACGCAAGTACTAGCGGCCACGAGCGGATACTACGAAAGGCTCTACAGGGAGGCAATCGACATCGCTAAACACCCAAATAATTTCAACCGAAAGGAGGAGGGCGTCAAATTAAACGGTATATGGATGCCGGTGTTAAGGAAGATGTGTACCACTCGTCCACTACTGGGTGATGGCAACGGCGATCGACGGCGACGGACAGCGGCCAATTGCACTGACGTTTTCAAAACACGTGACGTCACGCCGCGGCGCGGTGGCGCGCGGACACGGAATTTAGCGGCAGTCAGTAGCGAGCCAGTGTGTGTGTTGGACCTTCCATCAAGCTACGGACGCCCTTGAAGATGTCTCCCGCAGTCGGAGACGAAACGTTGGGAATCACCTCAGAATTCATCAACCGACCACGGCATAACAGCCCGGATAATTATAATGGACAACGGCAGCTCAGCATTGTCGTCGGCTACATTCTTGTCGTCCGCACAGCTACAATATCGTAACACTGTTAACTGACAAACATTGTAATGTAAAATCTTCACCCAGCAACATTTCATTCACAGAGTATGAATAACTTGAATAGCCGGCCGAAGTGGCCGTTCGGTTAAAGGCGCTGCAGTCTGGAACCGCAAGACCGCTACGGTCGCAGGTTCGAATCCTGCCTCGGGCATGGATGTTTGTGATGTCCTTAGGTTAGTTAGGTTTAACTAGTTCTAAGTTCTAGGGGACTAATGGCCTCAGCAGTTGAGTCCCATAGTGCTCAGAGCCATTTGAGCCAATAACTTGAATAATAACTTGCAAAAGTTAAAATTTCTAGGGCATCTGTGTTGTATTGTCTTCAGACATTATTACCATGCGGGGTCCCTTTCCATTCAATGCAATCATCGAGTGTCATAAGAATATGAAAACTGGTTAAATATTTACTGCTAGTTTCGTGTATTTCGTACTGACCAGTTTCAGTCTACATTTTCTACCTCACAAGGGAACCTCCCCATCGCACCCCCCTATGATTTTGTTATAAGTTAGCACAGTGGATAGGCCTTGAAAAACTGGACACAGATCAATCGAGAAAACAGGAAGAAGTTGTGTGAAACTACGAAAAAAATAAGCTAAATATACGAACTGAGTAGTCCATGAGTAACATAAGCAACATTAGGATATTGTGAGCCCAGGAGCGCCGTGGTCCCGTGGTTAGCGTGAGAGGTTCTTGGTTCAAGTCTTCCCTCGAGTGAAAATTTTACTGTCTTTATTCTCGCAAAGTTGTGATCCGCCCGTTCGTTCATTGACGTCTCTGTTCACTGTAATAAGTTTAGTGTCTGTGTTTTGCCACCGCACCGCAAAACCGTGCGATTAGTAGACGAAATGACGTGCCTCTCCAATGGGCACCGAAAACATTTGCTCGCAAGGTCATAGGTCAACCGATTCCTCCACAGGACAACACGTCAGATATATTCTATGCGACACTGGTGACGGCATGTGCGTCACCTGACAGGAATATATTGTCGACCCATCTAACTTGTACACTTGGCGAATGGGTAAAAAAATTTTCTACCTTTCCGATTTAGGTTTTCTTGTGGATGTGATAATCACTCCCAAAAAAGTGATGAAAACGTAAGAGTTTGTCACATGAACTGCAACAAATGAATGCAACAGTTTCACAGTCGCACAGTTTTCCCTGTGCTCTGTCAAAACATATGTTTTTTGTTTTCAAATTTTTCCGTGTGTAGACCGTCAAATCCTGCATGTGTCCAAGCAAATCTGAACATGTCCTGGAATTTTGGAGAGCGAAGTTGATTATGTTTGAGTGCCTTAACTTTGATAATAGTCTGAAAATAAAAATTTTTCACTCGAGGGAGGCTTGAACCAAAGACCTTTCGTTTCGCAGCTGCTCACGCTAACCACGTGACCACGGCGCTTCAGAGTTTACACTGCCCTTGATGCTGCCTATCTTCCGCATGGACTACTCAGTTTGTATATTTTCCTTTTTTTCTCATAGTTCCAAACAACTTCTTCCTGTTTTCTCGATTGATCTGTGTTCAGTTTTTCAAGGCCTATCCACTGTGCCAACTTGTAATTAAATCTAAGGGGGGTGCGATGGGGAGGTTCCCTTGTCAGTAACTCTTCATTCTCGTATTGCTTAACAGAGGCTACTTACAGTAAAGTAAATTTTGCTGGCAAAACTAGTAACTACAGATACAATATAAATTAAGAGAGAGCAATTTCATTTATTCTGTATTAACCTTAGTGAGTGACTTCTGCTGGCTTGATATTTATTTGATTGTTGTTATTTGAAAAGTGAAACCTATTGCTCATTGGATTAAAGGTAATTCAGTTCAATCTTTCAATAATCAAAAATAAATTGCTTGCCGTTTTCTAAATTTTGCATTAAGTTACCCTGAGGTTACTCACAGATTTTTTTCTTCTCTTTTTTTTTTTTTGCATAACAAACTTTTACTTAACCAGTAATTACAATTAACGTTCCTTTCAAAATTTAGTGTTTCAGAATGAGTAACTGCAAGTAGTGGGGCAAGAAGGACGTGGCCGCAAAGTACCGTTATGCAAGACGGCGGGCGTCACCGCAAGTACCGTTGTCCAAGACGGCGGCCGTGACGGAAGTACGTGATGTCAGCTGATCACGCGATTGACGTCAGCTGATGACTCGAGTACCGTTATACAAGATGGCGGCTGTTGGAGGGAAGATAGCAGATTTGTGCTTCCTCTACTAACCTAAGAAAGTAAAACGCCCCCCTGACAGCAAGTTTGAATTTTGGAGGGAAGATAGCTCAATTGCGCTACCTCTACTAACGTAAAATAATTAGGGGAAAGAATGGGCTACTTCCACTAACCTGAGTCAACTCTTCCTAGGAACTAGGTATAAGTGTTTATTTAAACAATTAGAGGTTGAAACACCATCAAGGGTATTCGCCATCCTCTTGTAAAATGTTCACGACTTTTCCTCTAAGAGCTTACTCCTGCAGCTGAGGCCAGTTAGTATGGTATTCCGTTCAATTCGAATATAATTCTTATAAATTTGTTTAAATTTGCTTAAATTTGTTGAGATAAGTTTAAATTTGATTAAATTTGTTTAAATTTATTATCTACCTACAGCATTAGTGTCATGTTAGCACCACAAGAGGCTGAGATATAGGTTGTCGGTATGTTACATGAAATAGTTCTGCTCTACACATAAGTCCTTACTTAAGCAGTTAGAGCGAAATGAACGTGCATTTTCCAAGAGGATTATGGTACTACCTCTGAGAACTTACTCCCGCAAATCATGGGAGTTAGTATAGTGTTGCCTCCACTAGATCCTGCTCATTCAATTCGGAAATACTTTGTTTCAATTTATTATCTACCTACAGCATTAGTGTCGTGTTACCGCCATAAGAGGCTAAGATATCGATAGCTCTATTACTTGCACTGGACATAAGTCCTTATTTAAACAATTAAAACCACTACAACCATCAAATGTGTTCACCACCGTGTTTGAGAATGTTCACGAAATTTGCTCTAACAGTTTATTCTTGCAGCTGATGAGAGTTAGTATGGTGTTTCCTTTCAATTCGAATATATTTTGTTCAAATTTTTATAAATTTATTACCTATCTACAGCATTAATTTCATGTTACCTCCAGAATAGGCTGAGCTATCGATAACTGTATTTATGCACTAGACATAAATCTTTATTTAAACGATTAGACCACTACAACCACCAACTCCGTTCACGAAATTTGCTCTGACAGCTGATGGGAGTTAGTATCGTGTTTTCAATTCAGTTGGACTATAATCTCTATAAATTTGTATAAATTTCTTTACATTCGTATAAATTTCTTTAAATTTGTTTAAATTTATTATCTACCAACAGCATCAGTGTTGTGTTAACGCCATAAGAGGCTTAGATGTCGGTGTTTGAATAGCTGTATTTCATGCACTGGACCTAAGTCTTTATTTAAACAGTTAGAGCCACTATCAAGATCAAATGTGTTTGCCATCCTCTTGGAAAATGTGCATGAATTTTGCAGAGGAGGAGGGGGGGGGAGGGGGGGGGGGGCGTTAGTATGGTGTCGCCCGCACTAGAGACTGCTCGATCATATTGGCAACAAAATGTGTTCACTACGCTTCTAAATATCTCGTTTCAACAACTTTTCAAGGTCATCCAACCACATTTTCTACACATATGGAATTACGGATCTCACCTAGTTTATTACGCTGATACAAAATACTCACCATGCCAGCCGTCTGGAGGGGCGGAAAATTGGTGTGAAAAAAGGAATCACCCTGTTCTGTGCTGCTGGAGAGAGGAGGGAGTGTACTTTATTTATTTTTTTGAACAACTTATTTAGTTACGGATTTCACCTAATATATTTATCACGCTGATGCAAAACACTCACCCTAATGTGCAATATACAGTTTACAGACCACGAACCTACTTGTAAATAATAATACATTGCACTGATGTGACGCAAACAACTCGTATATTACGAAGTCGCGCAGTGGCTAACACACTGGACGCGCATCCGGGAGGACGACGGTTCTCTCCCGCTTTCGGCCCGATCCTGATTTAGGTTTTCTGTGATTTCCTTAAATTGCTTCAGGCAAATGCCAGGATGGTTCATTGGAAAGGGCACGGCCGACTTCCTTCTGTGTCCTTCCTTATTCGATGAGACCGATGACCTCGCAGTCTGGTCTCCTCTCTCTAACAACCCAACTCTTAAATTACCGAAATAATCCAGTACATACGATGCAGACGTGCAATCTACTCGTAGCTAACCAAAATAATGCACGCAAACACGCTTACAACGCTTAACTGCCCGAAAACAATTCAATGCACAACACTCGCTGCAAGTAAAAAGCCCAACTTATCAACCACTCGAACCCTGATTCTACTGCATTGAAAGTGTTGTGGGTTGGCAGGAGAGCCAACACCGGGTTACAAGAGGAAGCCGAAAGGCACGCGTTTTAGCTCACGCAGGCTGCCGTGCGGTCTGGAACAGGACATGGAAATTAGAATTTAGAAAAAACGGACGTAACTGGTGGAATACTTAACTTTAATCCGTTAATGAAGAACGTCGGTCTTGACGGTACATTATTATAGTATCAATAGTAACTGGTAATGGCGCCTCGCTAGGTCGTAGCAAATGACGTAGCTGAAGGCTATGCTAACTATCGTCTCGGCAAATGAGAGCGTATTTTGTCAGTGAACCATCGCTAGCAAAGTCGGTTGTACAACTGGGGCGAGTGCTAGGAAGTCTCTCTAGACCTGCCGTGTGGGCCGGCCGGAGTGCCCTAGCGGTTCTAGGCGCTTCAGTCTGGAACCGAGCGACCGCTATGGTCACAGGTTCGAATCCTGCCTCGGGCATGGATGTGTGTGATGTCCTTAGGTTAGTTAGGTTTAATTCGTTCTAAGTTCTAGGCGACTGATGACCTCAGAAGTTAAGTCGCATAGTGCTCAGAGCCATTTGAACCATTTTTAAGATATTGTTCTTGAATTATTTTGCTCGGGAAACTGACCCAAATATCTATCCTAATTACGTAATTAATCAGAGTTACGCAACTATATGCATAGCGCTGCAGAAGGACGGCTTAAAATTGTTAAAATTAACTATACAACTCACCTTATCCCGCTTTAATTACACAAGTATATGGATAACACTGAACAAGATCAGCAATAAACTCGCAAATACTGACAACTCGTGTTATCGTGTTCGGGAAAAATATTGTACCACTCAAAACCAGCGACAGTAACACACAAACTCTACCCTACACCTACAAGCTAGGGGAAAAACGTTCAACTCACTAGATCCTGCTGTTCGACAGACATTAGTTTAAAAACAGTCTATTAGCTCCAAGCATATATCATCTATCCCTGTTTGACGTCAGAGTTCACTACACATGCCTACTAAAAAATTACCCTATCCGAAGCTAGTGCGAGATCTTCGTCTTAAAAGGCTACCTTCTAATCCACATACAATCACAAACTATGAGATCGCGTTACTACGCCAACAGTCTCACGGTGGCTGCCTCCCCAAAACGGCTCGCCGCGAAAGTCCCACTTTCCCTCCAAATGCATCCTGTTCCTCTAAAAGTGCACTGACCTAATGGCTACGAAGCACCGCATTCACAGCCCCACAGCGCGTCGCGTTCCCAGACTTTGTTTCACGTCACGTAGTATACTCGAGCAGGAATGGACGAGAGCTACCATTCAGCATTCGATTGTTAACGATTTAACATCAACTTCGCTCTTATAATAAAGCAAAACATTTCTGACCACAATAAATGTCCTATTTTTCACGAAAATAGACAAAGTCCAGTTTTATGAGCAAAAATCTATATAGTTTTTCACCTTCGACTTAGAAACTTATCACCTCTGCAAACAGATTTACGTCTAAACTGATATTTCCACTCACGAATAAAGATTTCTGTCATTTAGCAAATTCCAAATCACGCCAAGTCAAATAACGTCTTTCTCATATCTAGACAACCGTCATACGTACCTTCCCCCTGCTAGATGCACACATCACAATCGTCCTCCTCTCACCAAAATAAGATGTCAAATGCGAAGAAGCACTCGACCAAACTATTTACATGATAACGGAATAATAAATGACCCAGTGCAAACACACATCCATATTCAGTCTTGTCATATTTCCACTTGATCACGAAAGCTGTCCAACACATACTATTATTAGTATTAGTATTAGTAGTAGTATTAGTAGTATTAGTATTAGTATTAGTTCGCTATTCGGTCGTCTAGACGACTACACGGTTAAGTCAAATATATTTCCGCATTGCTACAGCCCTCTCCATATGGATAGCCACCTGCCGTTAGCGCGAGACTTGAATCATTCCCACCACAGGCCACGCATTGACATAATCATCCTACCAAATCGAACACATATATATTTGTTCGCTATACTTGCAAGTGAATGACATTCGACCATGAGCGAAGTATCCGAAATACACCACTGTCTTCAGTTAGGCTGATTTTTTAATAGACGTGTGTAGTGAACTCTGACGTCAAACAGGGATAGATGGTATATGCTTGGAGCTAACAGACTTTTTTAAACTCATCTCTGTCGAACAGCAGGATATAGTGTGTTGAAAGTTTTTGCCCTAGCTTGTAGATGTAGGGTAGGGTTTAAGTGTTACTGTCGCTGCTTTAGAGTGGTATAATTTTTTTCCCGAACAGGATAATATGAGTTGTCACTGTTTGCGGGTTTATTACTGTTCTTGTTCAGTGTTATGCATATAGTTGCGTAATTAGGACCGATCTTCGTGATCAGTTATGTAATTAGAATGGATATTTGGGTCAGTCTCCAGAGCAAAATAAATTAAGTACGATAACCTAACCTTTCCTCCCGTTATTGGAGAGTTTCCATGTGTTAGAGGGCGTGTGTGCACTAAGGCTTTCAATGCAGTAGAATCAGGGTTCGAGTGGTTGATAAGTTGGGCTTTTTACTTGCAGAGAGTGTTGTGCAATGAATTATTTTCTGGTGATTAAGCGTTGTAAGCGGGCTTGCATGTTTTATTTTTGTGATCTACGAGTAGATTGCACGTCTGAATGGTATGTACTGGATTATTTCGGTAATTTGGGATTTGGGTTGTTTGACGGATGATACCAGACAGCGCCCCCATGAACCATGGACCTTGCCGTTGGTGGGGAGGCTTGCGTGCCTCATCGATACAGATAGCCGTGCCGTAGGTACAACCACAACGGAGGGGAATCTGTTGAGAGGCCAGACAAACGTGTGGTTCCTGAAGAAGGGCAGCAGCCTTTTCAGTATTTGCAAGGGCAACAGTCTGGATGATTGACTGATCTGGCCTTGTAACAATAACCAAAACGGCCTTGCTGTGCTGGTACTGCGAACGGCTGAAAGCAAGGGGAAACTACGGCCGTAATTTTTCCCGAGGGCATGCAGCTTTACTGTATGATTAAATGATGATGGCGTCCTCTTGGGTAAAATATTCCGGAGGTAAAATAGTCCCCCATTCGGACCTCCGGGCGGGGACTACTCAAGAGGATGTCGTTATCAGGAGAAAGAAAACTAGCGTTCTACGGATCGGAGCGTGGAATGTCAGGTCCCTTAATCGGGCAGGTAGGTTAGAAAATTTGAAAGGGGAAATGGATAGGTTAAAGTTAGATATAGTGGGAATTAGTGAGGTTCGGCGGCAGGAGGAACAAGACTTCTGGTCAGATGACTACAGGGTTATAAACACAAAGTCAAATAGGGGTAATGCAGGAGTAGGTTTAATAATGAACAGGAAAATAGGAACGCGGGTAAGCTACTACAAACAGCTTAGTGAACGCATTATTGTGGCCAAGATGGATACGAAGCCCACACCTACTACAGTAGTACAAGTTTATATGCCAACTAGCTCTGCAGATGACGAAGAAATTGAAGAAATGAATGATGAAATAAAAAAAATTATTAAGATAGGGAAGGGAGACGAAAATTTAATAGTCATGGGTGACTGGAATTCGAGTGTAGGAAAAGGGAGAGAAGGAAACGTAGTAGGTGAATATGGATTGAGGCTAAGAAATGAAAGAGGAAGCCGCCTGGTAGAATTTTGCACAGAGCACAACTTAATCATACCTAACACTTGGTTTAAGAATCATGATAGAAGGTTGTATACATGGAAGAACCCTGGAGATACTAAAAGGTATCAGCAAGATTATATAATGGTAAGACAGAGATTTAGGAACCAGGTTTTAAATTGTAAGACATTTCCAGGGGCAGATGTGGACTCTGACCACAATCTATTGATTATGACTTGTAGATTAAAACTGAAGAAACTGCAAAAAGGTGGGAATATAAGGAGATGGGAACTGGATAAACGGAAAGAACCAGATGTTGTACAGAGTTTCAGGGAGAGCATAAGGGAACAATTGACAGGAATGGGGGAAAGAAATACAGTAGAAGAAGAATGGGTAGCTTTGAGGGATGAAGTAGTATAGGCTGCAGAGGATCAAGTAGGTAAAAAGACGAGAGCTAGTAGAAATCCTTGGGTAACAGAAGAAATATTGAATTTAATTGATGAAAGGAGAAAATATAAAAATGCAGTGAATGAAGCAGGCAAAAAGGAATACAAACGTCCCAAAAATGAGATTGACAGGAAGTGCAAAATGGCTAAGCAGGGATGGCTAGAGGAAAAATGTAAGGATGTAGAGGCTTATCTCACTAGGGGTAAGATAGATACTGCCTACAGGAAAATTAAAAAGACCTTTGGAGATAAGAGAACCACTTGTATGAACATTAAGAGCTCAGATGGAAACCCAGTTCTAAGCAAAGAAGGGAAAGCAGAAAGGTGGAAGGAGTATACAGAGGGTCTATACAAGGGCGATGTACTTGAGGACAATATTATGGAAATGGAAGAGAATGTAGATGAAGATGAAATGGGAGATACGATACTGCGTGAAGAGTTAGACAGAGCACTGAAAGACCTGAGTCGAAACAAGGTCCCCGGAGTAGACAACATTCCATTGGAACTACTGACGGCCTTGGGAGAGCCAGTCCTGACAAAACTCTACCATCTGGTGAGCAAGATGTATGAAACAGGCGAAATACCCTCAGACTTCAAGAAGAATATAATAATTCCAATCCCAAAGAAAGCAGGTGTTGACAGATGTGAGAATTACCGAACAATCAGTTTAATAAGCCACAGCTGCAAAATACTAACACGAATTCTTTACAGACGAATGGAAAAACTAGTAGAAACGGACCTCGGGGAAGATCAGTTTGGATTCCGTAGAAATACTGGAACACGTGAGGCAATACTGACCTTACGACTTATCTTAGAAGAAAGATTAAGGAAAGGCAAACCTATGTTTCTAGCATTTGTAGACTTAGAGAAAGCTTTTGACAATGTTGACTGGAATACTCTCTTTCAAATTCTAAAGGTGGCAGGGGTAAAATACAGGGAGCGAAAGGCTATTTACAATTTGTACAGAAACCAGATGGCAATTATAAGAGTTGAGGGGCATGAAAGGGAAGCAGTGGTTGGGAAGGGAGTGACACAGGGTTGTAGCCTCTCCCCGATGTTATTCAATCTGTATATTGAGCGAGCAGTAAAGGAAACAAAAGAAAAATTCGGAGTAGGTATTAAAATCCATGGAGAAGAAATAAAAACTTTGAGGTTCGCCGGTGACATTGTAATTCTGTCAGAGACAGCAAGGGACTTGGAAGAGCAGTTGAATGGAATGAATGGTCTGTTGAAGGGAGGATACAAGATGAACATCAACAAAAACAAAACGAGGATAATAGAATGTAGTCGAATTAAGTCGGGGATGTTGAGCGTATTAGATTAGGAAATGAGACACTTAAAGTAGTAAAGGAGTTTTACTATTTGGGGAGCAAAATAACTGATGATGGTCGAAGTAGAGAGGACATAAAATGTAGACTGGCAATGGCACGGAAAGCGTTTCTGAAGAAGAGAAATTTGTTTACATCGAGTATAGATTTAAGTGTCAGGAAGTCTTTTCTGAAAGTATTTGTATGGAGTGTAGCCATATATGGAAGTGAAACATGGACGATAAATAGTTTGGAAAAGAAGAGAATAGAAGCTTTCGAAATGTGGTGCTACAGAAGAATGCTGAAGATTAGATGGGTAGATCACAAAACTAATGAGGAGGTACTGAATAGGATTGGGGAGAAGAGGAGTTTGTGGCACAACTTGACCAGAAGACGGGATCGGTTGGTAGGACATGTTCTGAGGCATCAAGGGATCACCAATTTAGTATTGGAGGGCAGCGTGGAAGGTAAAAATCGTAGGGGGAGACCCAGAGATGCATACACTAAGCAGATTCAGATGGATGTAGGCTGCAGTAGGTACTGGGAGATGAAGAAGCTTGCACAGGATAGAGTAGCATGGAGAGCTGCATCAAACCAGTCTCAGGACTGAAGACCACAACAACAACAACAACCAGACAGCGAGGTCATCGGTTGCATCGAATTAGGGAAGGACGTGGGAGGAAATCGCTCGCGCCATTTCCAAGGAACCATCCTGGCATTTGCCTGGAGCGATTTTTGGAAATCACAGGAAACCTAAATCAGGATGGGACCGAACGCGGAATTGAACCGTCGTCCTCCCGAATGCGCATCCAGTGTGCTACCCACTGACCGGCTTCGTAATTTACGAGTTGCTTGCTTCCCGGCACATCAGTGTAATGTATAATTATTTACAAGTAGTTTCGTGGTCTGTAAACTGTATATTGCACATTAGGGTGAGTGTTTTGCATCAGCGTGATAAATAAATTAGGTCAAATCCGTAGCTAAATAAGTTGTTCAAAAAAATAAATAAAGTACACTCCCTCCTCTCTCCAGCAGCCCAGAACAGGGTGATTCCTTTTTTCACACCAATTTTCCTCCCCTCCAGACGGCTGGCATGGTGAGTATTTTGTATCAGCGTAATAAACTAGGTGAGATCCGTAATTCCATACGTGTAGAAAATGTGGTTGGATGGCCTTGAAAAGTTGATGAAACGAGGTATTTAGAAGCGTAGTGAACACATTTTGTTGCCTACATGAATGAGCAGCGTCTAGTGCGGGCGACACCATACTAACCCCCCCCCCCCTTCCCCCCCCCCCCCTCTCAGCAAAATTCATGCACATTTTCAAAGAGGATGGCAAACACATTTGATCTTGATAGTGGCTCTACTTGTTTAAATAAAGACTTGCGTCCAGTGCATGTAATACAGCTATTAAAACACCGATATCTAAACCTCTCATGGCGGTAAGACGTCACTGATGCTGTAGATAGATAATAAATTTAAACAAATTATATTCGAATTGAATGAACAGGCTCTAGTGGAGGCAACACAATACTAACTCGCCTCAGCTGCAGGAGTAAGCTCTTGGAGCAAAATTAACATCCAGTTTTTGAAGAGGATGGCGAACTCACTTGATGGTGTTACTACCTCTAATTGTTTAAAGAAAGACTTATGCCTAGTTCCTAGGAAGAGTTGACTTAGGTTAGTGGAGGTAGCCCTTTCTTTACTGCCATTATCTTATTTTAGTAGAGGTAGCACAGTTGGGCTATCTTACCTCAAAAAGCCGCTATCTTGGATAAGGGTTCTCACGTCATCAGCTGACGTCACATGACGTCACGTACTTGCGTCACGGACACCATCTTGCTTAACGGTACTCGGAGTGACGGCCGCCATCTCGGGTAACGGTACCTTGGGGCCACGTCCTTGTTGCCGCACTACTACTGCAAACTCAGTGCTTTGTGATTCATTCATTTTCTCGTGGACTGTTTTGCTGTGAAAACGAGTGGCAACATTGTGTTGCCACAACAGCGGTTATTTGCTTAAATTTTTCTGCCGTTACCTTTCTCAAGATTCTGGAGGTTCGTTTCACTAGCGAGCTGGCGACCGTTTAATTATACTTTTTTTCTAAGGGAATCAGTGTGTTCTTTGTGTTATCAGTGATTTTTGTAGTAAACATTACGTGGTTCCCTTTTTCCCCTAGGCGGTTCGTGAGCGATTGCGCTATATTCCACCCATTTGAAAATTATCGTCAGTGTTAGGCTTAAGTTTAGATTAGAGTCTTTCCTCAGAAGAATCTGTTGTACACTCTCCTCGGATAATCGGGGTTATTTTCGTTCGGTAACGGTAGCCTTACTAACTGCAAAACTTTAGTAGGCACATGCGATCACGGTCAGTTATATCACAATCCAGTAGGCCGGTTAGGAACGTGGAGGTTACAAGGGTACAGAGAATGGTGTAAACGGAGGCAGAACATTGACCGGGTGGTGTAATGTAACAGCGAAATCGATTGCCATTAAAATGAGACCTATGAATACAGACGTACTGCGTAATGGTATAGAAACAACTCTCACATTGTGCCCTATAGGAAGATGGATGGACAAATGCGTTAAATAGTGTAGGTATCCAACGCAAAAGTAATGAAAGGGATGGTGGATTAGTTAAGGTTCATTGTTACTCCCTCTCGAATTGTCAGTGACCACTTTCGTGAGATTTGTTGATATTTTCATAAGAGCTTATGCGAAGTTAAGGGGGCACTTTACCAATATTAACGCTGTAATGACTATCCCAAATACTGTCACTTTAATGAGTTAAACCGCTCTTCGAGATGCACAGAAAAATACTAAAGCAGAAATTCTATTCGTCTTTCGGGCGGTGTGGACTTTGTTTAGGTGGCATTGTTGAGCCTATTTCTCACTGCCTCAAATCGCGATTTACTGTGCGTGGTGGAACAGTAGTTAAGACACTGGACACGAAACCTGGAGAAGCAGTGCTCTACCTGTATCGATACCACCCCAGGGGCGTCGTGACTCTGGGAACAGAACTGCAAGTTTCCGCCAGATGCCGACAGCGGCCGCGCAGGACCTGTCGGAGGGCTCTGGGCCACGCGCCCACTGGCCCTGCACCACGGGCGCCGCTGTCCAGTCGCCGCTCCGACTCCGACTCCGGCGTCGGCGCTTCAGTACAGAGGCCCTCATCCTCGTCCACACAGTGTGAGCTGTAGTGTATTTCTTGCCGCATTACCTGCAATGCGTCTTCACGCGCTCGAAGCAATACAAGTTGAGTAAACCTTCTGTTTAGTCGTTCGCTCATCGTTTCTGCTTCTGCCCGGCTGCAGCCCACCTTTCCTGTACGAAGTCGTGCACGGCACCAGCATCTGAGAACCCTGAATGCAGGCTAATAAACGACTGAACTGAAGCTGGCTGTTGTGTGACGAGGCTAATCAGCGCCCCGTGCTCTACACGTACTGACGGCTGCGCTTGTGCGAAGAGGTGGACCACGTCTCGTGTTGTTTTCGCCGTGGTCCACAATGTGTCCTTGATTGTAGTGCGTGGCAATTAGATATCTTTTAGTCATCACACGAGAATATTTCTGTCACTTTGAGAGAATTAATTACGAAGGCTTAAGTTTTGCTGTCACGTTAGAACGTTCACTTAGAAGTAGCTGGCTGTCGCGTAATAAACGTACCTGATATACGGGTGGGTTGATTTTTATTAATATTTATTGAGCCGCTGAGCATAGAATGATCGAGATTGCTTCCTGCATAATATGTAATTAAATTTTCCGCGAGACATTTAAGATCACCTGAGGTCCGGGACTTACCCGTTACATCCAACGCTGGGGTGCCATTACAGTGATGGAGAGCCCTGGCAATAGTGTCGATTTAGGGGGAAAATAAGCTGAAGATATTAATTTAAGTTTGTACTGGGGAGGGCACTAGACTTTTCTAGTGCGTGCAGCACCGTTGACCCCAATGCTGCGGTGGTGTAACGGTGAGTATTTCTGCCTAGTAAGCGAGGAGACCCGCGTTCGAGTCCCGGCCGCAGAGGGAATTCTTTTTCATTTCTTCTGCGTCTATCGTAATCCTGCAAAATAGCTGGGCTCGTCATGTGACTGCGATGTCACCAGATGTTGGCCAACCGCCAGTGTGACACGTGAGTGCAGTGTGGGCTGAATTCGTGACTTCAGTGCAACTGAGTACTTCCACACTGGCGGTGCTCGATGTATGTGTTTCCTGTGTCACAGCGTCTGGCGTTTCGTTCTACATATGGAAAATGTGGTGGTAGTCAGTTGTACATAAATCTTTTTCTGTTGTCTTTCCGCAAAGATAACACTCACCAGTAGCATGAAATTTCAGCTGTTAATATTGCCAGTATTGTGTATGGCGTATGAGGACGACACCCACAATTTCTACTCACAAATTCCTACTAAAGTGTACCTCATCCCTTGCTTTGAAAGCCTATCCCGTTTTGTAAAATTTAAAGTGCAATAGATCTTACATTTCCCTGAGACATTTAAGTCTCTTTTTATTATCTACGTTAATGATCGATGCACACGAAGTGAATTAAAATTTGTGCTGCGGCCGGGACTCTGAGAAGACCCGGGCTCGAGTCCCGGCCGCAGCCTAAATTTTAATTCATTTCGTCTGATTCGATTATTTAAAGTGCAAGTTCATACAAACTCTGAACAAGTTTCGCCCTGAATTTTATACCATATTTTCAAAAATAGAACCCTGGATAATGCAACCTGTGTTCCAAAATTTAAGTAATTATGCGGTAGAACCTTGGCACGCGCAGCTGGGATTTTTATGTTGAGCGTTTCTCATTAGCGTAGATCGAATATTACGTTCACCCACTGCCTAAACAAAGACGAGACTTGTAACGCATCTCGCCTTTAAGGGGGGTAGGACGTCAAACGGGCCGACTTGGAGAAGGAGAGGCATCACAGGACATTTTAATTTCCAGTAAAATACTTTTAGAAATAAATTCATAAGACTTTGTCAGCATCACCAGGAAGGATTCAGCATTCACACTCATTGCAGTGGAAGTTAGAAAATATAACACAATATTTTTTTACGTGTGAAATTTCATCATTTTTTCACTTGCTAATGGCTGCATTTGTTGCTATAGGTACACTTTTTTTCATGAGTTAGAGAGATTCTTCGATGAATTTTGCACAGCATACATACCATACTTACAGGTGTATGAAACTCTACAATTTATTTAATTTATGAAAAAACGAATGATCTGTTGTATTTTAAACTTCATATTTAGAAAAAACACAAATTTTGTAGTTGATTACCTCAATTTTTACCAGTTTTTAATAGATTTGGAAAATTCTAGAGTTACATACACGTTTGAGTATGGTTTGTATGCTGTGCAAAATTCATCGAACCATATCTCTTACTTATGAAGAAAAGTGTACCTATAGCAACAAATGCTGCCATTAGTAAGTGAAAAAGATGATGAAATTTCACAGGTAAAAAAAATTACTTCGTTTATGTTTTCGAACTTCCACTGCTATGAGTGTGAATTCTGAATCCTTCCTGGTCATGCTGACAAAGTTTCATGAATTTATTTGTAAAAGTATAGACAGTGGAAATTAATATGTCCTGTGGTGCCTCTCCTGCTCCAAGTCGGCCCGTTTGACGTCCTACCCCCCTTAAGGACAAATCTCGTTGCCATCTGTTGTAGATACTACTTCGAAATTACAAAACGGTGAGTTGTGGTGGTAAGCCGCATCCCTGGATCTTAATACGGTATCCTTACCTGACTGCTGAAAAATCTTACCAAAGCGAGCTGGCGTGTCTACTGCAAAGGGAAAATGGCTTTCGTTTCAAAATAAAAGAACTAAAAAATGGCCCAGGTGCGACGAGACCACATCGTATCAGTGTGAAGCCGAGCAGCACGCGGCTCCACGGGAGTGGAGTGCCGTACGCTGACGTCACAGGGTGGCGGCACCCCTCGCCCCTAACCCCGCTCCACCACACCCTCGCTGCGAACGCTAAAGAGCCTGCAGGGCGCCGGAACAACGAGCTGATGAGATGCGTTGTTGACGATCTCTTCACGTGTAAATGACATATGCCTATATGCCGAATGACAAAAAAAGTGCCGGCCGCGGTGGTCTAGCGGTTCTAGGCGCTCAGTCCGGAACCGCGCGACTGCTACGGTCGCAGGTTCGAATCCTGCCTCGGGCATGGATGTGTGTGATGTCCTTAGGTTAGTTAGGTTTAAGTAGTTCTAAGTTCTAGGGGACTGATGACCACAGAAGTTAAGTCCCATAGTGCTCAGAACCATTTGAACCATTTTGAACAAAAAAAGCGAGCCCCCTACAAGGGGAGAACGAAACGAAATGAAACCTCACAGGCTGGGAGGGTACGCGACTTTATTCCAGGGGTTACAAAATCGAGTCAAATCTACAAACAACCTGGCGGTATGAACACAGTTACGAAAATGACGTTGTATTCTCTCTGGCCGGTATTCAGGCACTAATTCGTTCTGAAAGGCTGTCATACGGCTTTGGAAGCTCTCGTGAGCCAGTGTGGCCCACAACGGTTGTGTCTGGTCCTCAGCCCGGACACTGGCGTTGGGATGGAGTTGACTTCCGAACTGGTGTAACTTTTTTAAAAAAATGATTCAAATGGCTCTGAGCACTATGGGATTTAAAATCTGACATCATCAGTCCCCTAGAACTTAGAACTACTTAAACCTAACTAACCTAAAGACATCACACACATTAATGCCTGAGGCAGGATTCGAACCTGCGACCGTAGCAGTCACGCGGTTCCCGACTGAGCGCCTATAACTGCTAGACCACCGCGGCCGGCTAACTTTTTTACTGAGGTTTATTTTCGTGAACGGGGAAAACAGCTGTCGCTTATGCTCGTGCATCTGTGTCGGTGTCCTGACAACACAAGTGGTGTATTAAGTTATGCAGTTTGGTTCGAGGACACTGCAGCTGTTTTCCTGAATCACACTGCGGCTCGTTGCTGTACAGGGTAAAAAAGTGGTTCAAATGGCTCTGAGCACTATGGGACTTAACATCTGAGGTCATCAGTCCCCTAGAACTTAGAACTACTTAAACTAACATAAGGACATCACACACATCCATTCCCGAGGCAGCATTCGAACCTGCGACCGTAACAGTCGCGCGGTTCCGAACTGAAGCGCCAAGAACCGCTGTACAGGGTAAGAAGTGGTGTAATTACAGAATCGCTATCTGATAAAAAAAAAAAGTCGCCAAAACTAGCTTTATAAATGTATTTCTAATTAACTCTGCCGAGGTGATTCGAAAAGTAAACTATAAATGAAATTAGCAATTCTGTGAAATTCTATTCTGCAATACAATGTGCGACGTCACAATACGTGACTTGCAATTCCAACACAAAAAAAAAAAACAGAATGAAAAAGTCATTCTTTCAAAATTGGACTGGTAATTTTGTATAAGGAACGAAAATTTTTCGTGTAAATTTAAGTACGTAGTCAGACTGGCCAGATTCTACACTCAGAATAATCCACATGCAACTCTGCATTGTGAAAATAAAACTGCCTGCATACGAAATGTTGCGTGAACTTTAGCTGTACTGACTTGACAATGAATTTAGGAAACTAACTCTAACTGTGAATGATCTATCTTACCTTAATACAAAACTGGCCCTAACAAGTTTCATGTGCCTTACGTGTGGAACAGAATCCTGGTACTGCTCGAAGTTATGATCGTATGTGCAACAGCAGCAGCAAGCAGCCTAAATAGGAGAGAAGACGTTTTGGAGTGCAATGCAAGCACGTTCAACTCTTCCGAACTGATCACGCTTTGCTTTTTCGCTGTCGACCTATCTTCCATTCCGTGCAATGTGGCGACACACATAACCAAAAAATAAAGTTTGTTTGTGAGGAAACGCTGCTGGAAATGAAGTTGTTAAATGATTGAAGGAAAAGTAGAGCTTTAAAAACAATATTCGCAACAAAAAAAGTCATTATCTAACTGTAACAGTCATCTTTAGAAAAGTTATCGCTTGTAACAAATCATACACTGCCAAGTCCAGTTTCTGAAAATAGTAAACTTTCCACAGAGATGGCTTGCACTCAGAAGATGTAGGTTTTATCGCTCTTTTACCAACTCTCGTCGGAAAAATCAAACCAACTAACCTGTACCAATAAAGAGAGATGCCACTAAAACCATCCGTTATTCACACACACTACAATTCGTGCAAGCAAGCAATGCAGCAGCGCTTTACCTTCTCGTTTGACCAATTAATTTTTACGTAATGATAATTCATCCTTTTCTATATCTCTGTGTCTGTGTTCTCCAAGCTGTTTCCGCCCGTACTCTCAGTACTGCCAGTATCCGAATCTCTCTCTCTCTCTCTCTCTCTCTCTCTCTCTCTCTAGCTGCTCTTAGAACGCCTACTGCAACGACAGTGCTACCAGCAAACATCACAGTCTTGCACTCAGAGCTTCTGTGGCGTAACATATACTCGAAAATTACTGTTTGAAAAATATCCAGTATAGAATGTGACATATGACACATCGAATGAAAATCGAGCTTACGTCACTTTCCTTGAATACTAGAAATAAAGCACAAACCTTACACTGGTCCAACACCTGCTCTATTGGGGACAGATCTGGCAGTCTCGTAGGCCAGGAGAATAGTTCGACATCGTACGGCATACGTGCCATGTGTGGACGAGCATTGTCCTGTTGAAAAAGGAGACCATCATACCGCCGGATGGGAGGTAATGCAAGAGAACGCAAGAAGTCCGTAAAGTATTGTTGTGCCGCCAGAGTTCCCTCAGTATCTTTATCTTTTGAACAGAGTTCCCTCAGTGACTGTCAGCCTTGACCTGAAGTTATACTCGATGTCTTTGTATACCACGACCCCAGGAGTAGCGCCGCTGTGCCTCTCACAAGCATTGGAACAACGGGACAACGCACCAGGTCGCCGCCATGCCCGCTGACGATGGTCTTCCGTGGCAGTGCAGAACCCCAAATTGTCACTGAAAGAAATCGACAGAATTCAACGGCAGTGCCTGCTTTTCGCTTACGGCAGCCTAAGCGCGGGATGGTAATTCCCCAGTCTGCTGCTGCTGGTCTCTCACCAATGGTGCATGGTGACACAGAATGTTGCTGGGAGTCCATTACTTGTTCTCGTGTGGCACGCGCAGACGCGAATGTCTTAGGAACGACGTGGTCAGACGTGATGGATTCGAACCTTGACGACGAGTAGGTCTACCCCCACGCCCCCATGGAGTCCAGCACCGGGCCACCGTCCCATTCCAATGCCCCACAAACCTGCATGTCGCGTGATTCGACCAGTCGGCCAGGTGGAGACCCACAATGAGGTCCCTCCCTTTCAGTTTATGACCGATGCAGATAACGCTGTCTCACACGAGTGCGAGACATCTCCGTGACGTTCACGGTGATCATTCAACTTCTGGCGCTGTTCACGCCCCTTACATACAATACCTATCCTGGCACCGACACTAAACACGAACAACAATAACGCTCTCAGTAGGCCATTCTAGCTGTCACAGAGAATTGGTTGGTTGGTTGGTTTAAAAGAGGGGGCGGGGTGGGGGGAAGGGGGTAGGGACCGAATTACGAGGTCATCGGTCCCTTGTTCCGAATAAAACAGTGACACAGGGGTGAAAATAAAACAAACGAGACTTACAACACAAAACGGAATGAAAGGAAGAACCACAACAACGACAGAAGGGCAGCAAACACTAAAATGGACAAAATTGGACAAGAAAGCCATAGAGAGACGCAAGAAATAGGTAGAAGGGATAAAAACAAGAAAGCAGATTAGCATGGCTGGCTGACTGTAAGAATAAAAAGGAGAAGCCAGCCACTCTGCAACACATTGGAACATCCACCCTAAAAGCACTAGGGTGGAGGACACAGAGGGACAAAGGACATGGCTAAAACTTACATCAAGTGATAAAACCTACCCTAACGAATAAAAAACTAAAGCTGCTGTTGAGGTATTGTCGCCCAACACCGAAGTTATGGTGTTAGGAAAGTTAAAAGTCCGCCGCAGAGCGGCTGAATGTGGGCAGTCCAGCAAGAGGTGGACGACCGTCATTTGCGAGCCCACGGCGACACTGAGGTGGGTCCTCGCGACGAAGGAGGTATCCGTGTGTTACATTGACATCTGACCGTGTCTGCTGGGTGCTTCACGTTTCTTGTGAGGCAGTGTACAATGACAGACAGAAAGATTACGCGGCTCGAATAATTCAGAGTCCGAGAACAGAGCGTTGCCAATGCCCAAGTCCAGAAGAGCCAGTGTTCACAACTCAGGCGGTTTTTGGAGCTTCAGCTTGGTGTTTATATCGTCAAATAGAAGCAATATAATAGTTAGGATACAGTATTTATCGAAACTCATTGCAATTTAACTCATCGTATCATTTCTTTTGAAAATCATTAGTCGAGCAAGTAGACACGATTGAAATATAAGTACTCCACGTCGGTAGAATTACTATCTCGACGAACGTTTGGAATCTGTTTCGATGGCTCAGTTTACAGCCTCGTGGTTTACGAACATAAAGGACGAGCGTTCGAATCTAACTGGAGTCAGCTGTGTTTTATTTGTTTGTTTTATTTACACCTGTGCAGATAATACTTTAAACCTTAATTCGCTACAAATTGTGGAGCTGTAGGCTTTTCTATGTTCCGCAATCTTTCAAAAGATTCCGATTTTATAACAGTCTAATATTTAAACAAACAGACGAATGGTCATAGTAAAAATATTAGAAATGGACGTATTAATTGTAATTACCCTCAACCGCCACCAGGTGTCTCTATAGTTTTCAGCTAAGAGGAACGTATCAGCTGACTGGTATACGTCATAGGCACCAGTGGTCGCTGAAATAATGCGTAAACACTGGCAGCATAGAGTTACGCACGTTTAGACTGTGAAACAATACTTGGACGACTAGAACTATATCTGTACTGCATATTCGTAAAGAATAAGAAAGAGGAAATTAAAGCATGGAGAATGAATTGGTCTGAAACAGACGTGGCGATGTTAGGCGGTCATTTGTTTAAATGGTTCAAATGGCTCTGAGCACTATGGGACTTAACATCTGAGGTCATCAGCCCCTAGAACTTAGAACTACTTAAACCTAACTAACCTAAGGACATCACACACATCCATGCCCGTGGCAGGATTCGAACCTGCGACCGTAGCGGTCGCGCGGTTCCAGACTGAAGCGCCTAGAAACGCTCGGCCACACCGGCCGGTTAAGTCCCATATTGCTCAGAGCCATTTGAAAAATTTTGTAATAATAATAATAATGATAATAATAATTTCTCTATTAGTTTGTCTACCAGCTCAGAGAAAAGTGGAAGCATTGATACATTGTTAACTGTTTCCACAAGCATCGACTGAGTTCACTGACTAATCAAACAAGTAAATTACGCTTCACGTGGTTGTAAATCGTCGAAATTACCAAATGAACCTCAAAATCACCAGAAATATACACATCGCTTTACTACTGAGGAAGGATGTAATATAGCGAGGAGCCCACAAAAACATTAAATCAATCTTTTAAATGATAGTGGATAGTGAGGAGTTGTTGCCATAAATCCAGAAAAATCGCCCGTGTTGGCGAAATTATTTAACTAGCTCATAAAGATCTGAGAACTGGAGGCACTCGACAACCGGGAACGAAAACGCATAGTTGGACACAAGCAATATTACCGAGAAAATGAGTAAATTATTCAGCCTGTCACCTAAATCAGCAGTGGAAAACAATAAGAAAATCTACTCCCACGATTTATTCATGTTAGTTGTTCTGGACAATCACATGGGATAATGTCAAATGTGAAACAAAGTGGAAATACATGTGACTCCGAACTGTACCGAATAAAAGCGTCAGGAGATGATCAACGAACTCCAGTGCCAGACAATGCAAGAAAACCATTCTTCACCGCGGTGTGGCTTGCTGTTAAAGAGAGCGTACGTTCCTAGAACAGGCAAGAAATGTATTATTTTCTCCTATGTGTATCCCGCAAAAGAACCGTGAACATAAAATTAGAGCGACTCGCGTCCAATCGGAGACTTATCGGCAATCAATCTAACCGCGAACCATTCGTGAGTGGACCGGAAAAGGTGGGAAGTGACAGCGGCACACAAAATAGCCTCCACCACGCACTCCAAGGTGGACTGCGGGGTATACATGTGGAAAAGCTTTTCACCGAACATCATGACAAAGGATCTCGTCTGCAAATGAGAGGTTGCTCTCTTTTCTTTATGAATGAGGTACGTTTGACTAGATAAAAATTTTGGCGAAAAAAATCGAATGGATACTCTAATCCACGTGGTCACCTAGCGGAAAACCACTCAGAGAATGTTTGAGTCTCAGACGCATATAAAGTGGTACGTAACGTTCTCGTAGAGGGCTACTGGAATCAGGAAACCGGTTATGGAGGCCAGCCAAAATATCTGCTGCAGTGCCTTTCGCGCAAAATGCACCACTAGATCTCACCGAAGATAACTGCACACGAGACCATCGAGGTCAGCGTCCCTCACCTCCAGACCCTACAACCTGTCCCCAAACTCTTAACACAGCTCCACTGAACACGTCCTTGCGCGCCACGGTAACTCTCGACACGTATAGACTATTTTCACAAGTACACGAGAGGTCAGCGAAATTCATGAGCTGATGCTGTAATAGGAAGTTCATAGGTCACTGCTGAATATCACTGATACTCGCCAAAAGCATTTTATATGAGTATGAAAACTGCAGGATTTCTGCACCAAGGTTAACTGTGCCATGTCAGTCAATAGTGACAAAATATCTTTCTTCTGAAAAGTTATTCTTCATGGTGTCTGTGCACTATGTGTAACTCAACAACTCGTAACTGGTTATGAAGTATAAAACGCAATTATCGTGATATTTCGCCTATATTTCTGCAGATCGCGTGAAGGAAAATAATTACATTGTTAATGTCACGCTAAAGTGCCGCATTAAATAAAATATATCAACAGTGTTGTTACCAGTTGTGTATCGGAATCTTTGCAAATGGGTGTCGCACGTTAACCTACAATTTCATTCAGTTCCTGATCAACTGCGTGTAGGGAACTATACTTCAAACTGGTTGCAGCATTGACTATCACTGATCGCCTTTAAGACACAGAACAGCTTTTACAAGGTAGACTGCCGTTGAGAACTGCATTAAATCAGACCACGTGCTAAGAACCACTACAACAACCCAGCAACAAGAGAAAATAATATAACGCGAGGAAATAATTATGCAACACATTTAAATAAAGAGAATCAGTGACATAGCAAACAGTGATAAAATGTCCGCAGCTCGTGGTCTAGGGGGAGAAGACAGTGTCGCATTGCGCGTCGAGCGAGCAGGTCGTAGTTAACTTCCGCCTATGCTGCAGCGCCGCTTGTGTCGAAGCTACTCTGTCTTGCTTGAGTATACACCGGTTGGAATTCATAACCTTACTCTTGAAGTGGACGATTCATTTCTTAAAACAGCGTTGCTTCCGTTTGGAGTAATACGGCATATCCGATGTGAACGCTGGTCAGCACAACATCGTTTCTAGTGCTATAATGGTACCGGACTGTGGACATGTGCGTTAAAAGGAATATTCCTTCGCACTTAACTGTTTCTGACTACCGAATCCATATTACGTGTTGTTGTTGTTGTTGTTGTTGTGGTCTTCAGTCCTGAGACTGGTTTGATGCAGCTCTCCATGCTACTCTATCCTGTGCAAGCTTCTTCATTCCAAGTACCTACTGCAGCCTACATCCTTCTGAATCTGCTTAGTGTATTCATCTCGTGGTCTCCCTCTACGATTTTTACCCTCCACGCTGAGCTCCAATGCTAAATTTGTGATCCCTTGATGCCTCAGAACATGTCCTACCAACCGATCCCTTCTTCTAGTCATGTTGTGCCACAAACTTCTCTTCTCCCCAAATCTACTCAGTACCTCCTCATTAGTTATGTGATCTACCCATCTAATCTTCAGCATTCTTCTGTAGCACCACATTTCGAAAGCTTCTATTCTCTTCTTTTCCAAACTATTTATCGTCCATGTTTCACTTCCATACATGGCTACACTCCATATAAATACTTTCACAAACGACTTCCTGACAAATCTATACTCGATGTGAAGAAATTTTTCTTCTTCGGAAACGCTTTCCTTGCCATTGTCAGTCTACATTTTATACCCTCTCTACTTCGACCATCATCAGTTATTTTGCTCCCCAAATAGCAAAACTCCGTTGCTACTTTAAGTGTCTCATTTCCTAATCTAATTCCCCCAGCATCAACCGACTTACTTCGACTACATTCCATTATCCTCGTTTTGCTTTTGTTGATGTTCATCTTATACCCTCCTTTCAAGACACTGTCCATTCCGTTCAACAGCTCTTCCAAGTCCTTTGCTGTCTCTGACAGAATTACAATGTCATCGACGAACCACAAAGTTTTTATTTCTTCTCCATGGACTTTAATACGTACTCCGAACTTTTCTTTTGTTTCCTTTACTGCTTGCTTAATATACATATTGAATAGCATCGGGGAGGGGCTACAAACTTGTCTCACTTCCTTCCCAACCACTGCTTCCCTTTCATGCCCCTCGACTCTTATAACTGCCATCTGGTTTCTGTACAAATTGTAAGTAGTCTTTCGCTCTCTGTATTTTACCCCTGCCACCTTCAGAATTTGAAAGAGAGTATTCCAGTCAACATAGTCAGAAGCTTTCTCTAAGTCTACAGAAACTAGAAACGTAGGTTTGCATTTCCTTAATCTTTCTGCTAAGATAAGTCGTAGGGTCAGTATTGCCTCACGTGTTCCAACATTTCTACGGAATCCACACTGATCTTCCCCGAGGTCGGCTTCTACCAGTTTTTCCATTCGTCTGTAAAGAATTCGCGTTAGTATTTTGCAGCTGTGACTTATTAAACTGATAGTTCGGTAATTTCCACAGCTGTCAACACCTGCTTTCTTTGCGATTGGAATTATATATTCTTCTTGAAGTCTGAGGGAATTTCGTCTGTCTTATACATCTTGCTCACTAAATGGTAGAGTTTTGTCAGGACTGACTCTCCCAAGGCTGTCAGTAATTCTAATGGAATGTTGTCTACTCCCGAGGCGTTATTTCGACTTAGGTCTTTCAGTGCTCTGTCAAACTCTTCACGCAGTATCGTATCTCCCATTTCATCTTCATCTACATTCTCTTCCATTTCCATAATATTGTCCTCAAGAACATCGATCCTGTGTAGACCCTCTATATACGCCTTCCACCTTTCTGCTTTTCCTTCTTTGCTTAGAACTGCCTTTCCATCTGAGCTCTTGATATTCTTACAAGTGGTTCTCTTTTCTCCAAAGGTCTCTTTAATTTTCCTGTAGGCAGTATCTATCTTACACCTAGTGAGATAAGCGTCTACATCCTTACATCTGTCCTCTAGCCATCCCTGCTTATCCATTTGCACTTCCTGTCGATCTCATTTTTGAGACGTTTGTATTCCTTTTTGCCTGCTTCACTTACTGCATTTTTGTATTTTCTCCTTTCATCAATGAAATTCAGTATCTCTTGTTAACCAAGGATTTCTACTAGCCCTCTCGTCTTTTTACCTACTTGATCCTCTGCTGACTTTACTATTTCATTCCTCAAAGCTACCCATTCTTCTTCTACTGTATTTATTGCCCCCTTTCCTGTCAATTAATCCCTTATGCTCTCCCTGAAACTCAGTACAACCTTTGGTTCTTTCAGTTTATCCAGGTCCCATCTCCTTAAATTCACACCTTTTTGTAGTTTCTTCAGTTTTAATCTACAGTTCATATTGTTGTCAGAGTCCACATCTGCCCCTGGAAATGTCTTACAATTTAAATCCTGGTTCCTAAGTCTCTGTCTTACTGCGAATAACATTTAACAAACTTCCTCCGGCGTAGCAGTGTTTCGCCCTTTGACTTTGATTCAGGCGGCAGCAGGAAACGGCGCGCTGTGGACGGGGAGCGGTGCGCTAGGCAGCTGTAGAGTTCTGACGTGTCCACGAAGATGTGAGAACTGAGCGGTCTGCCGTTCTGATTATCAGAACGCGGGAAACTTCCCTTTCAGATCACTGAAATCCCGGCAGATTTCAGTGTGAGGTGCACCCGTTGACTGTTCTGGCCAAATCAATCTGACTCACAGGCACCACGGTGTGTGCTGGAATTATCAAACGTCAGACGGCCGACTCAGGACTAATAATTTCACCTTCATGACCCACGATATGTGCGATGTGATATGCAGTTCCACTGTCAGTACAGGTGGAAACTGCCACTGGCTCTTAGTCCACCACAAGATGCAGACAACGGGTCTCATCCATTAGGGAAAGGCCGGACGACGACGAAGGTAGAGAACCGCAACCAATTTCCGCCAAGCCCCGCTACGGGAGCCGAATTAGCAAAAACCAAACCGCCCCACAGTGCAGAAACCAATGGGACTATCCTCTGTTCATTGAATCTCCCCTCTTGACTGTTCTATTGGCCTGGTAACCAATCCATACGCAGCTAGGGCGTTCCCGCACTTGCTGAGCAAGCCTCCATTTTGCACATGACGAGAGGAACCAATCAGCGACTCCAAATTTCTCTTGTCCGAAAAAAGAAAATTTTACATTAGGGTAGTGTCGTTCTCATGGTAAGCATGCCCATGTTTTGGCGTAACAGCATCTGCATAGACGAGGTCATATCCCTCATTTACGAGGAGGTCTAATCTTTCCACGCTAACCAATTCCAATTTCTGAATGAATGGTGTTAAGCTTCCCAAATAGTCGTGCCCATCAAATATATTTCTGGCGCTGACTAAATGAACATGGCGACTTCCTGGTGTCAGGGGGGCTTACAGTCTTGCCTCCTCTAGACAGGTACACCAGCTGTTCTGTCCGTATCGTCCCAGGATCTAACATGAGAATGCACAGACCTTCACACCGTTTGCGCAATAACTCAGTTTACAGCAGTCTCTTTTACATGGCATCCTCCACCCACTTTCTGCCACCCGGTCGCCGTCACAGGTGGACCTAGGGATGTTTACAAGTGTGGAAATCTCGCGTACAGACGTGTGACACAAGTGACACCCAATCACCTGACCACGTTCGAAGTCCGTGAGTTTCGCGGAGGGCAATGGGGAGATCGCCGTTTTTCTTCTTGGTTTCTTCACCAACAACAGTTGATCTGGCATTAAGCTCTCCTGTGATGATTTCTGGGCCAAGTATAGAAATTTAATGAGAGACATATTGGTAGATCCCTAGTGGAAGGTACATATACATTTGCGAAGAAGATTGGTTTCCTATGTTTTTTTCCTACCTTTTACGACAATAGCTTGTTGTGTTTTCAGTTTTTCCGGTAAACCAAGTCTTATAGCAGCCAGTTGATTTCTATGAAAGAAGGTAACCCTTCCTTGTGAACATCTTCCTCTGCCTGTTTTGGGGTTGTGTAACGCGTGACATACGTAAACGAGAAGACTTACGTCTTTGATGATGCATTTTTTTCATTAATTCCAAAAAATGTAATGTTTTATTCTAGAATCAACTTCTAGGAGCTCATCTTTAGCACAGAAACCATTGGCGTGGACAAAGCTATACTATAGTATCACTGTCTTTTCTGAAAGTGAATGTGAGAAGGTTACCAAATTTGTAGAGTGCAACAATATCTTAGACTTGGGCAGATGAGTCTGACGCGTTGCAGATGTAGATGTGTATGTTGCTCCACACCTGGAGAATTTTCATATACACACATCAAAAAAAGTGTTCCACCACCTCGGTACCGAGAGTTTGGGAACCTGCACGGAAAACTGGAATAGAGGTCAATATAAACATCATTTCCGCCCTTCTTATTGCTCATTAAAACCACACATTGCAGGTTGTACCACTATACAGCGAGACCTTCAGAGATGGTGGTCCAGATCGCTGTGCACACTGGTACCTCTAATACCGAGTAGCACGTCCTCTTGAACTGATGCATGCCTGTATTCGTCGTGGCATACTATCCACAAGTTCATCAAGGCACTGTTGGTCCAGATTGTCCCACACCTAAACCTCGATTCGGCGTACACCCCTCAGAGTGTTTGGTGAGTCACGTCGTTCGTAAACAGCCCTTTTCAATCTATCCCAGTTATGTTCTATCCTGAAGGAAGTCATTCGCTAGATGGGCACGATGGCGTTGCGAATTGTCGTGCATGAAGACAAATGGCTCGTCAATATCCTGCCGATATGGTAGCACAGTCGGTCGGAGGATGGCATTCACGTATCGTACAGGCGTTACGGTGCCTTCCATGACGACCAGCGGCGTACGCCGGCCGCACATAATCCCACCCTAAAACAGCAGGTAACCTCCACCTTACTGCACCAGCTGGACAGTGTGCCTCCAAACACGTCTCCGACAAATGATCGGTTAAAGGCATATGCTGCACTCATCAGTGAAGAGAGCGTTATGCCAGTCCTGAACAATCCATTCGGCATATTGTTGGGCCCATTTGTACCACGCTGCATGGTGTCGTGATTGCAAACATGCACCTCCCCATGGACGTTGGGAGTGAAGCTGAGCATCATGCAGTCTATTGTACACAGTTTGAGTCGCAACACGACGTCCTGTGGCTGCACGAAAACCATTATTCAACATGGTGGCGTTGCTGTCAGGGTTCCTCCGAGCGATAATCCGTAGGTAGCGATCTTCAACTGCAGTAGTAGCCTTCTGGAAGTATAAGTAGGGGGAAGCAATAAATTCGATACCTCATCCAGAAACGCAACCTCTCGAAACCTGGCGAGCAAGCTACACCGCGATGCAGAGCGCCTCTGTTGCAGAGTCTGCCACTTGAGTTTGCTAACCATCTCCGTAACGCTATCACGGCTACCAAATAACCCTGTGACGAAACTCGCCGCTCTTCTTTGGATCTTCTCTGTCTCCTCCGTCAACCCGATCTGGTACGTATCCCACACTGATGAGCAATACTCAAGTATAGGTCGAACGAGTGTTTTGTAAGCCACCTCCTTTGTTGATGGACTACATTTTCTGAGGACTCTCCTAATGAATCTCAACCCGGTACCCGCCTTACCCACAATTAATTTTATATGATCATTCCACTTCAAATCATTCCGCACGCATCCTCCCAGATATTTTACAGAAGTAACTGCTCCCAGTGTTTGTTCCGCTATCATATAATCATACAATAAATGATCGTTCTTTCTATGTATTCGCAATACATTACATTTGTCTATGTTAAGGGTCAGTTGACACTCCCTGCACCAAGTGCCTATCCGCTGCAGGTCTTCCTGCATTTCGCTACAATTTTCTAATGCTGCAACTTCTCAGTATACTACAGCATCATCCGCGAAAAGCCGCATGGAACTTCGGACACTATCTGCTAGGTCATTTATATATATTGTGAAAAGCAATGGTCCGATAACACTCCCCTGTGGCACGCCAGAGGTTTCTTTAACGTCTGTAGACGTCTCTCCATTGATAAAAACATGCTGTGTTCTGTTTGCTAAAAATTCTTCAAACCAGCAACACAGCTGGTTTGATATTCCGTAGGCTCTTACTTTGTTTATCAGGCGACAGTGCGGAACTGTATCGAACGCCTTCCGGAAGTCAAGGAAAATGGCATCTACCTGGGAGCCTGTAACTAATATTTTCTGGGTCTCACACGATCGCTGTTTCTGGAATCCATGTTGATTCCCACAGAGTAGATTCAGGGTTTCCATAAATGACATGATATGCGAGCAAAAAACATGTACTAAAATTTTACAACAGATGGATGTCAGAGATATAGGTCTACAATTTTGCGCATCTGCTCGACGACCCTTCTTGAAGACTGGGACTACCTGTGCTCTTTTCCAATCATTTGGAACCTTCCGTTCCTCTAGAGACTTGCGGTACACGGCTGTTAGTAGGGAGGCAAGTTCTTTCGCGTACTCTGTGTAGAATCGAATTGGTATCCCGTCAGGTAAGGTAGAATTTCCTCTGTTGAGTGATTCCAGTTGCTTTTATATTCCTTGGACATCACACTTCTGGCCCTGTGACTTGGCACATTATATTGTTGAAAAATGCCACTGCCATCACGAAACGTGATCGTCATGAAGTGGTGTACGCGGACTGCAACCAGTGTACGATACTTTTTGGGCATTATGGTGTCTTTTACGAGCTCTGCTGGACCCATGGACGCTGATGTGAATGTTCCTCAGAGCATAATTCAGCCTCTGCGAGTTGTCTCGTCCTGCAGTACAGGTGTCAAGGAGCTGTTCTACCGGAAGACGAAGGACTCGCACCCTGCCATCGGCATGATGGAGGATTTATGGCTATTCGTCAGATCATGTATCTCTCTGCCACTGCTCCAACGTCCAGTGCTGGTGGTCGCTTTGCCATTTCAGTCGTAGTTGGCATAAGCATGGGTCATACGCTGCAGAGGCCCATTGTTGGGAGTGTTCAATGCACTGCGTGTTCAGAAATGCCGGCAATCTGCCCAGCATTAAAGACTTATGTCAGTTCCGCCAGAGTTCGCCACCTGTCCTGTTCCACTTGTCTGCCCAGCTTATGACGTCCGACACCTGTAAGGAGGGGCGGCCGCCCAACTCAACAACGTCTCCACATGGCCTCACCTTGGTCCCACCGCCTGTTGTAGACATTCATCAAAACTCTCCTCCAACTCCTGCCAAGTCGTGTAGTTTCCGAAATGCTTATGCCTAACCTCCAGGCCACCACAATCTGCCCTCAGTCAAACTGGGTAGAACACGCGCATTCCCCATCCTACACACGGACAGCAAGCTCACTGATACTACATGCACCGTGCGTGTGTCTGACTAACAGTCATTCCTAGAAATGTGACGCTGCTGTCACCTGGATCGGTTTATAAGTATGGTGGGTCACTGGTCATAATGTCCTGGCTGATCGGTGTACACTCTCTTATACACTCACCCTAAACACCCCAAGAAATCAGTCATGTCGCTTACTTACCTGACCTTGACCTATAAGGCACACCAATTCCACGTCCCTGCTTTTTACGTATTTTAGCTTTCTTCTCCTGGTTGGTTGTCGATACATTTAGCATTCCTTAAAATGGCGTTAGCGACAGACATGTATAATAGAAGTTTTGTGGAGAACTATATCTTCACGTTGACCAGTGAGGTCGTTTCTACCATCTAATAAGATCCTTAGTACTTAATTAAAAATTTCTTTATATCAGTGTCTGACATATACGGATTTGTAACTATTATCCACTGTCCCACGCAGTACTGAGACAGCTTGTCTATGCCCAGTTCACCTGTTCCTGTCGTTCTAGCACCTTCGTGTTTGCCTTCTGCACATTCCTAAAGACTTCCCTTATCCAGGCTTAATTTAGAAGACAAGACGTTAAAAGAGGTGCCTAATCTTTGTCGATGATATGTGAAATGATGAGAAATCTTGTAATAGACTAACCGAATACGGAAGCCTTCATGGGTTTAGCATTTTCGTCGTATGCGTCTATAAAGATGTTTCCAACTCGATAACACTAATACTCATTAATAACGTATTCAGAATAAGGCATCGTACTTTCATCACATAGAAGGGAATTTTATTCATGACCGCTCTCTTGCTCTATGGGGGACGATCCCAGATTAAGCTATTGGCAGTATCGCAAGAACCCAGCCATAACATGAAAAGATGCAAAATCCTTCCTACCTTACTCATTCCGCCGACCTAATGCATTTATTAATTAATTACCTTGCTAATCACAATGATTTTACAGGGGACTTGCAAACTATTTCCATGTGGGGCGGGGGGGGGGGGGGGGTGAATTTAAAATGAATGAAATAAACGTAAATTGATACTAGTATTGCATCTTTATTAACAAAAGATGAGAAGCAGGATCTTTTACGAGAACAAAAGTGAACCTCGTTATTCTTACTCGCTCTGATGGCATAAGAACATGGCCCTATGAAAGGGGGGGCCGGCGGCTTGAAGTGAGGGAGATGGTCCAACATGACGAGGAAAGAAAGGGATGGCGGGCAAGGAAGCGAGGAATATGACTATTGTGACTAAAAGTTACGTTTCTTTTTAACGAGAGAATGAAGTTATCTCCATACGATCGCCGCTACTGTAAACTAAACAGAACAAGTGCTGAGTATTAGGATAAGAACCCGCCAAAGCGGCCTACCGTCGTGAAACAAGTAAATCTTATCAGTGTCTATGATAACAACTTTCGCCTGAGCGAAGAGGATCAAAGAGTGTGAACCTTTGAAACCGAATCAACAGAACGGAAGGCCAGCAGCTCGCAACCTGGTCACGTGATCTAGCACGAAAACCAAGCCTGTTTCACAAAGGTTGCATATCAAAGAATCTTAGTTCAACGCCCATATCACAAAGAAACGGAGAAGAAAAGAACTAGAACTGATATGTGATTACATTTTCATGCAATTTGGGTGTACAGATCCTGAGAAATCAATACCCAGAATAATCACCTCTGGCCCTAATAACGGCCTCAATAAGCCTGGGCATTGAGTCAAACAGAGCTTGGATGGCGTGTACAGGTACAGCTGCCCATGCAGCTTCAGCACGATACCACAGTTCATCAAGAGTAGTGACTGGCGTATTGTGACAAGCCAGTTGCTCGGCCACCATTGACCAGATGTTTTCAATTGGTGAGAGATCTGGAGAATGTGCTGGCCAGGGCAGCAGTCGAACATTTGCTGTATCCAGAAAGGCCCGTACAGGACCTGCAACATACGGTCGTGAATTATCCTGCTGAAATGTATGGTTTCGCAGGGATCGAATGAAGGATAGAGCCACGGGTCGTAACACATCTGAAATGTAACGTCCACTGTTCAAAGTGCCGTCAATGCGAACAAGAGCTGACCGAGACGTGTAACCAATGGCACCCCATACCATCACACCGGGTGATACGCCTGTATGGCGATGACGAATAGACTCCTGCAATGTGCGTTCACCGCGATGTCGCCAAACACGGATGCTACCATCATGATACTGTAAATAGAACCTGGATTCATCCGAAAAAAAGGACATTTTGCTATGCGCGCACCCAGGTCCGTCGTTGAGTACACGATCGCAGGCGCTCCTGTCTGTGATGCAGCGTCAAGGGTACCCGCAGCCATGGTCTCCGAGCTGATAGTCCATTCTGCTGCAAACGTCGTCGAACTGTTCGTGCAGATGGTTGTTGTCTTGCAAACTTTTATCAAAGTCGGAAACGTGATGTTACGCATTTCGCCTCCTTACACGAGGCATCACAACAACGTTTCACCAGGCAACGCCGGTCAACTGCTGTTTGTGTATGAGAAATTGGTTGGAAACTTTCCTCATGTCAGCACGCTGTACGTGTCGCCACCGGCACCAACCTTATGTGAATGCCCTGAAAATCTTTTCATTTGCATATTACAGCATCTTCTTCCTGTAGGTTAAATTTCGCGTCTGTAGCACGTCATCTTCGTGGTGCAGCAATTTTAATAGACAGTAGTGTATTTTTGCTACTAGATGACTGTCCCTAATGACCTCAGTGTTAATTGGAAGGTAAACACTAGTCTTAGAATCTATAGAATTTATGCAGGGTCAAGTGCAGACCTCAGTGTGTAGATGTGTGAAGGTACTGTATTTTCTGATGGGGTATCTAGCATAACATATCTAGTTTCTACGTTTCTTTTTGTAACTCGGTTCTTTCCATGTGTTGTCTTTTGAGTATATTTTCACGTTTTAAAGAATTTTTTTTTGCATGAGTGAGGTATTAGTCACGTTTCTAGCTAGCTTCTTCTGTACGAGTGGCAATATATCTAGTGGTCTTGCCACATCAAATCTCACACGACGAAGAAAGTTCAGCAGTGTCTGGCCTGGTTAGTAATTGGATGGATTATATTCTGGATATTGAAGGTGCCATTGGATTTGAGGGACTTGTACTCAGCTGTTTCACAGTATGAATATTATTACTATAGATGCAACAAGTGTTAAATAATGCAGTATTCTTGAGGAATAGTATTGATGGGAGAATTTTGTGAGGTAATGGGTGAGATACGGCGCCCTGTAAATATGTTAAGTTTGGAGTTGGCGTGGCCACACGGGCTGTTCAGTAAGTCGGGGATCGTCAGCAACAGCGTGGTGCTGAACAGTAGCTGGAGCAAGTGGGGTAGCCCCAGCGCGTGGTCCAGGCCGACCGCGTAGCAGAGAATTCTATGTTGACGCTGTGTCCAGGAAGGTGCTTTGTGTTGATGAAGGAGATTTGTATGCCGGGAGTTCCAAAGATGGCGGACTCTGTGAAACCATAATGGCAGACATTTCACAGTTAGTGTAGAAATTAATGGTAGCCAGAGGAATCATGATACCTCAAAAGAAATATGTACGGTACCATTATTTGCACGACAATCAGATTTTTAATATCTTTATTAGTATCTGATTGTAAATTATACAAGTAACATCCAGCAACGAATTTCCAAAATCTACACGGTTCATTCGATTTTGTCGATCAATGTGTCTTTAGGAAGCTATTAGTGTAAACCTAAATTAGTATGAATTACAGGCGTGTAACTCGAATAATACATGAGTTATTGGAGGTCAAAGTGGCCGATTACTATTGGTCACGTCAGGCTATAGGTACCCAACAGTTACATGAAAAACGGTAGCTGCATGCATATAAATATATATTGAACGAAACTTCCTGGCAGATTACTTGCCCGCGAAAGGCAAAGGTCCCGAGTTCGAGTCTCGGTCGAGCACACAGTTTTAATCTGCCAGGAAGTTTCATATCAGCGCACACTCCGCTGCAGAGTGAAAATCTAATTCTGGAAATATATATTTCCTAGTCTATGTCTTTGTTTATATCAGATTTATACTATTCATGAAGAAATTGGTCAAATATATACTGTGTTTCAGAAGGCACAGAGACATTAGGCTACTGGCCTACTTTTGCTCCTATTCCTTTGACGTGTGTTCATGTACTTTCTTTATGTAGTTAATAATGTCTGTTAGAGCGTGTTTATGGCCCAGCCATAGGAATTTTATTCAATTTCAAGTTATTTAAGTGTAAATCCAGTATTTCATACGTGTTTTAATATTTTTGTGACTGTGCATTGGCTTGGAGACATTGCGGGGGTGCTCTAACCAATCACAGCGCTCGTTACAATTGTAGGCGACTACTGAAGACAATGTAGAGACTGTAGTGCAGTGGGGGAGGAGCATCAGGTCGCACAGGATACGAGGGGGCTCTGGACGGGAAGGCACAACGAAGGGTCGCATGAAAAACTTGAAAAGTGTTGAGAAGTTTGCACGTGGTCACGGGACACAGAAATATTTCGTATTGCCGATTTGTGCGCTTGTGAGATTTCCATGGCTTCTGGAGTGAAGACGTAGTATGCGTTTAGAAGTGAATATCTCGTGAGCTACGTTGTTGTTCAAAACTAAATACATGAAGTAGAAATGTATTGGTTCCCTGTTACTCAACTTATATTTTATTTAACTGCTGGACCATCGACATCAATAAGTGTTTTGCAGAAAAAAAACAGCATTCTTAAACGCACTGCTGATATCGTATTCAACATTTAAAGTCGTTAAAATGGAACTTGTAAATTTTATTTAATAGCAAACTTTCATTTATAAATTTCTATGTTACATTCACAACACGCAGTTGCCGAGTGAAAGGAATCTTCGACCATTCGATTCATATGTGTATTCATATTGTATACTGTAGACTCAGTATTATTTGGAATGTAATGCGGGAACTACGTATCCCACCCCTTAGACAACGAAAATAGCCAAAACTTCTAATATTTCAACTGTGAGGTTGAGGGTACGTACGTAATTGAGGACCAAATTTTTTTTTCTTTTTTGAAAGGCCGCAGAGTACATGATTTTCTTGAGTATAACGACGAGTGAGATAGTTTGAAGTGCTCTTACACCATGTAAAATATATAATTTCCTAAAAAATTTGAATAAAAAGTACTAATGTTCCACAATAATACTTATTAGTTCGTTATGAACTGGCTTTCGGGTTCTACGGTCATCGTCAGGTAACTTAATGCTACATCGGGACTCTAATAAAATAAATCTGATATTGCAGCATATTCGAATATAAAACTATTTGAGTATACAAACAGAAATGTTCTACAAGTTAGTAATTGCATGGGCTACTATGTAATCTGGGCAACTGGTGAATGTAATGAACAGACCAAATAAAGAGAAGGGAAGAAAGAAGTCTATGGGATGTGGGCGTGGAACACTTATAACAAGCATATTAGCTAATGATGAGAGGAATAATAACTGGATGCTACTTTAATAAGGGTGAGTAATGGGACTGTGTTTGGTTATTAAGGATCAACTCAGGGTTCTTTGAGTGTGGTTTATTATTGGCCATAATTCAAAGTAATATTAGTTTTCTCCCCTTCGTTACTTTATGGAGAACATCACATGTCATGACATGAATCACATTTACTCAAAGCATGTTCAGCAAAGGTGGAATCTTTCTTTCTCAGTCTCCAGCTCCCTTCATGCTCAGTTATTTTAGTACTTATAGACCTACTTGATTGACCAACATATAATTTGAAATTCCATGAATTCCACTCTGTTCTATAAGTTGATGATCTTCTCCCAAGTCCATTGTAAACTTGATTTTACTGTGGTGTGAATTCAGTTGTTGAAAAAATTTACTCAGTTGTATGGGGGTACCTGTCCACAATCTGGGAGGAGACTCTATCAACTGTTTGGACCTGGCCATTGACATCAGGAACCAACAGCAAGGATTTAAGATGTACAGGAAAGGCACCTCACCATCCACAGCAGTATCAGATAGTTCCCAGCATCCCTTAAGACATAAACATGCAACCTTCCACTCCATGGAGGACCACATGCTATCTGCAATTAAAACCAATCCAGACTTTAAAAATGAATTGAAAATTATTAAACAAACAGCATAAAGTACATCTACATCTACACTTAAACTCCGCAAGCCACCCAACGGGGTGTGGCGGAGGGTACTTTACGTGCCACTGTCATTACCTCCCTTTCCTGTTCCAGTCGCGTATGGTTCACGGGAAGAACGACTACCGGAAAGCCTCCGTGCCCTCTCGAATCTCTCTAATTTTACATTCGTGATCTCCTCGTGAGGTATAAGTAGGGGGAAGCAATATATTCGATACCTCATCCAGAAACACACCCTCTCGAAACCTGGACAGCAAGCTACACCGCAATCCAGAGCGCCTCTCTTGCAGAGTCTGCCACTTGAGTTTGCTAACCATCTCCGTAACGCTATCACGTTAACCAAATAAAGCTGTGACGAAACGCTTCTCTATCTCCTCCGTCAACCCAACCTGGTACGGATCCCACACTGATATGCAATACTCAAGTATAGATCAAACGATTGTTTTGTATGCCACCCCCTTTGTTGATGGACTACATTTTCTAAGTACTCTCCCAATGAATCTCAACCTGGCACCCTCCTTACCAACAATTAATTTTATATGATCATTCCACTTCAAATCGTTCCGCACGCATACTCACAGATATTTTACAGAAGTAACTTCTACCAGTGTTTGTTCTGCTATCATATAATCATGCAATAAAGGATCCTTCTTTCTATGTATTCGCCATACATTACAATTGTCTATGTTAAGGATCAGTTGCCACTCCCTGCACCAAGTGCCTATCCGCTGCAGATCTTCCTGCATTTCGCTACAATTTTCTAATGCTGCAACTTCTCTGTATACAACAGCGTCATCCGCGAAAAGCCGCATGGAAATTCCGACACTATCTACTAGGTCATTTATATACATTGTGAAAAGCAGTGGTCCCATAACACTCCCCTGTGACACGCCAGAGCTTACTTTAACGTCTGTAGACGTCTCTCCATTGAGAACAACATGCAGTGTTCTGTTTGCTAAAAATTCTTCAATCCAGTCACACACCTGGTCTGATATTCCATAGGCTCTTACTTTGTTTATCAGGCGACAGTGTGGAACTGTATCGAACGCCTCCGGAAGTCAAGGAAAATGGCATCTACCTGGGAGCCTGTATCTAATATTTTATGGGTCTCACACGATCGCTTTTTCCGGAATCCACGTTGATTCCCACAGAGTAGATTCTGCGTTTCCAGAAATGACATGATATGCGAGCAAAAAACATGTACTAAAATTTTACAACAGATGGATGTCAGAGATATAGGTCTACAATTTTGCGCATCTGCTCGACGACCCTTCTTGAAGACTGGGACCACCTGTGCTCTTTTCTAACCATTTGGAACGTTCCGTTCCTCTAGAGACTTGCGGTGCACGGCTGTTAGAAGGGGGGCAAGTTCTTTCACGTACTCTGTCTAGAAACGAATTTGTATCCCGTCAGGTCCAGAGGTCTTTCCTCTGTTGAGTGATTTCAGTTCCTTTTCTATTCCTTGGACAATTATTTAGATATCAGCTATTTTTTCGTTTGAGCGACGATTTAGGGAAGGAACTGCAGTCTTCCTCTGTGAAACACTTTGGGAAAAGGTGTTTAGTATATAAGCTTTACGCCTGTTATCCTCTGTTTCAATGCCATCATCATCCCAGAGTGTCTGGATATGCTGTTTCGAGCCACTTACTGACTTAACGTAAGACCAGATTTTCTTTCAAGTCGGTACTTAGAATTTTACTTTAGAATTCACTGAACGCTTCACGCACACCCCTCCTTACGCTAACTTTGACATCGTTTAGCTTCTGTTTGTCTCAGAGGTTTTGGCTGCGTTTAAACTTGCAGGGAAGGTCTCTTTGCTCTCGCAGTTCTTTCCTAACTTTGTTGTTGAACCACGGTGGGTTTTTCCCGTCCCTCACAGTTTTACTCGCCACATACCTGTCTACAACGCATTTTACGATTGACTTGAACTTTTTCCATAAACACTCCACACTGTCAGTGTCGGAACAGAAATTTTCGTTTTGATCTGTTAGGTAGTCTGAAATCTTCCTTCTATTACTCTTCCTAAACAGATAAACCTTCCTCCCTTTTTTTATATTCCTATTTACTTCTATATTCAGGGATGCTGCAACGGCCTTATGATCACTGATTCCCTGTTCTGCGCTTAGAGAGTCGAGAAGTTCGGGTCTGTTTGTTATCAGTAGGTCCAAGATGTTATCTCCACGAGTCGGTTCTCTGTTTAATTGCTCAAGTTAATTTTCGGATACTGCACTCAGTAAAATGTCACTCGATGCTCTCGCCCTACCACCCGTTCTAAACATCTGAGTGACTCAGTCTATATCTGGTAAATTGAGATCTCCACCTAAGATTATAACATGCTGTGAAAATTTATATGAAATGTACTCCAAATTTTCTCTCAATTCTTCTGCCACTAATGCTGCTGAGTCGGGAGGTCGGTAAAAGGAGCCAATTATTGCCCTAGCTCGGTTATATGCCTTTATGGTTATAGGTCTACACCTCATTGACAATATACTGAGCAAGGAGAAGAAACAGAGGGTAACAACTCTCCTTTACCCACTTCAGATAGTACAAAACCACACTGATAACAAATGGGACCTCTATGCTATATATAGACTTCATAGGCTCTTGCCAGAATCCAAATTCCAGGAAATATATTCAAGCTCCATACATTAGGAATACTGTTGCCCACCTTGTGTTCAACAGGAAGAATCACGTTCCACCTATAGAAAAGGATGGAATTTGTAGAATTTTCTGCAGTCTATGCGGTAATTTATGCGTAGCTCAATCAGATAGGGCTATAACCACTAGACTAACTGAGCATGAAGGCAGTTGGAGACTGAGAGAGACCTTCCACCTTCACTTAACATGCTTTGAATGAATGTCATTCATATGATGGAAAATGTGTTCTTCATAATGGACCTAAAGGGAGAAAACTAACATTATTTGAAATTTTGGCCATTAATGAACCCAGTCACAGAATGCTGATTTGGTCCTTAGTGACCAAACACAATTCTATTACCCATCATTATTAAAGTTGCAGCCAGTTGTGATTCCTCTCACCATTGGCTAATAAGCTTTCCATAACTTTTTTCTTCTTCTCTCTCTTTCTTTTGTCTGTTCATCACTTTCACCAGTTTGTCCATAAGACGCAGCTGTCTGTGCCATTACTCATTTGTAGAACATTTCTTTTTATACACTCAAATAGTTTTAATGTTTGAATATACTGTAATATAAGATTTATTTATTCAGAGTTTCTTTAGGTGTTACATAATGCCTGTTTCGTATTGATATAGTCCTTAAAATGTCACATATCTTTGTACAGCATTCTTTGTCCAGCTATAAATTCTCGCTGAAGTTGTGTGAAGTAACTGTGTAGCGTTAGGTTATCTGACGATGGCCTCAGAAGCTGAAACGCTGTTCTTAAAAACAGACTAACAAATATTCTTGTGTATCATTAATACTTTGTATTGAAGTTATTAATATGTCTATGTTTCTCCAAGAACTGACAAAATATTTTCATAAATATTGATGTTTGTTTTATATTTGGTTTATTCCTTAATGAGGTAATTCGCTACATCCATTGTGCAGCTTCTTCTCTGAGTATCAGATCTGATTTGATGAATGTCCTGTTTCATCATATGTTTTTCATGAGTATTTTGATATAGTGTATTGGATTTATGTGAATAATGTATGATGCAATGAGAAGATACAGGCAAGAACTTGTTTGTTGTGGATCTCAAACGGTGACACGTGATTATGAGTGGATATTTTCTATGAAGTAAGTTTCAGTATATGCTGTCAATGTTACGTAGGAGCATTTATGCCAGTTATTTTTAACTTTTATTTGATATTATATTTGATGTATCCCTGAATACGTGACCTTCTTTGCTAGAAATCAGGCTTGATGGAAGATAAGTGTAGGCACCATCTCATATGTTATGCGTATTCGTATTTTTCAAAAGTTTTAGTTACAGCTGTATGATTCCACAGTTGTCTAGATGAAGAGATGGTCCTGCCATAGTATGTTGAAAAGTGAAATTTTATTTGCAGTGACGGTGTCTCGATCTGTGTCAGATGTTTATACAATGTGAAAGATGCCTCATTTGGTCGATATTTGAGCCATAGTGAGTATCCTGTGAGGATGAAAGGGAATCTGATGTGTTACAGCTAGCCATCTTAACGCTGACTATGCATGTGATGAGTGTAGCAGGCTCAGTGGCACTCCTGCCGAGGCCATGCGTATTTCGTCTCTCATTTTCTATGCTGTTTCCGACTCCTGCTCTGCACTGTGTCTGTGTGAGTGTAGATCTGTTAAAATCACTGGACTTTCTGTGAGAATTGTTTAAAAAGGTTGGCCATCTAAGAGAAAATTTGTATGTCCACATGATACAAAAGTGGAATAATCCTTTCGGGTAGCGTGAGAAATAGTGTATTGTATGGAGAGAAATAATAATTGTGATTAAGGTCTCGGTATGGATCTCATTTTACTAATGCTCGATTAAGATTTACGATGATTATTCCAGACTGTCGTGATATTTAAGACGGCGATGGCCCCATTTCTCTATACAACAAAGCAAGTATCAGTCAACCTTATGTCCGAGATTCACACTAGTATAATTTTGATAGCGATAGCTTTTTCATCCTGCAATAACTCATTTTTAATGTCTGATTGAAGACAGTGAAGTAACGCCGTTTACATTCGCCTACTTCAGGTAGTGTTTGTGATCTTCTTCTGTTGCCGTACGCTGTTTTTGCTTCCTGTAACTCTGGATCGCATTTGAACTTCCTTGTCAACCTTCCGTCTTCTACTGAGGAACGCAGATTCCCTAGAGTCTCTTGCGACCCTCTGTCCCCGATAAAAAACATTCCAGTTGTTCCTGAAATTTTATCTTTCAGTTAAAGCAATAACTCATCATGTGCCTTAAGAATTTTAAATACGTGCAGTTTACATCTAAGTAAACCATTTCAGTCTTTCTATTAATAATTACCAATTGCGTGAAAGTTTGACGTAGTGATGAAAGTGCAGCACTTTTAATTTCTCTGCTATGTTTTCCACATATGGTAGGTTATATGTTGGTTTCAGTGAAGGTAGCCACGTTGTAACTGGATATACTGCACAACAGACTTGAATACGTCTATCTCTCTACCCTTCGGCCGTGTTGTGCATTGCTAAGCAAGAAAAAATTTTAAACAGGACGTGCTCACCATTTACAAAACTAGAGTCTTTTAATGCCTGCTTGTGGTGCATGTGAAAATTAATGTAATAGGAGTGTATTCTACAAGCTCATTATCATAGCAACACCGCTATATAATTATAGCTCAGAACAGTCCATGTTCACCAATGTTGCTGTGATAACATTTAGCACACTCTGCTTCTTTCTTCACAGCACTTCCCAGACCGTTAACAAAATCACGGTACAAGTTGTAATGAAGGACAAGGACGCCACCAACATCTGAATATCCAAGGGAACGAAGCCGTAAAATTGATGAGTGGGACTCTGACTATGGGCCAGGCGGTAGAAGCGGCGCAGCTCTATCGTTTCTGCGCTGCGGAGAGTCGAACCCAGGAGTAGTCGGCACAGGATAGGAGCTGTCTGCGCCGCCTCTCTGGACGGCGCGTGCGAGGTCGCTATCACCATTAACACCTGTGATGACTGCCACGATAGAACCAAAATCTGTATCACCACTGGTTGTTTCTGCTGCTGTGTTAAGACTGTGGCAACTGCATTCCAAGAAGTACCGCACAGTACTGCCATCATGAATAAAGCTAGCAGTACCTGGTGCGCTGAAAGAACCTCCTGGGACAGGTGGCACAGTGCTGAGTAGACTCTCCTCAGCTTGCGGTAGCGGTCTGCAAGTGGTCGCCGCTGGCATCTCACTTGGGCTGTAGCTCTCAGACACTGGTTGAGCTGGCGCAAGTCACTCCGCACAAGAAGAACGAGCCCCGCATACCTGGAAACAGCTGTAGGTATTATACCACTGGAGAACAATGATAACATATATGCCCAGTTCATGCCGTGCCACAGATATTCCAGCGTCACAGCAGCTACATGTAGCACGAAACACCCTGCATACACCACTTGGCAGAATATCCTCACCGCCCTGCTGGATAAATGGCGCGACTCCAGGACGCCACTGTCCCGATAAGACAACAGAGTGGCGAACCTCTGGTAGTAGTGGGGGTTCCAAAACAGATCTGCGGCGACCGCCATCACCACGGAGACGCAGTGTATCACCATGTAGGTTACCAACCACAGAAAAGTGATGGAATCATTTTTTTTTAGCGTTCACAGCTTGCAACCTGTTTACCGTAAGCGCTGTTATTGCCAGGCTCATGACGAGAATAGCAGCTGCGTACAGAGTACCAGCACGTGTCCTCCGTATTTCACACCTGTCAGTGTCCACTGTGAATGGCGTCGGCCCGAAAATCCTGCAGATAGCGTGGTATGGTGCTGCAGATCTTAAGAGATCTCTTCTATTGGCCAGTTCAACGTCGGCTACCATTCCAGGATACCTTCGTTACCAGTCATGAGAGAAAAAAGTTCCCGAGTTATAGCTGCTTGCATTACACACAGAATTAATCTAAAAATCTCAAGATAGATTTGATTAATAGAGTAAACTCAGTCCTGAGATAGCACTTCCAAAATAAATGTGTTTTCCTTAACGAATGTTTTCACAAACCATGATGAAATTGACTGACGATAGACATGATTAATAAGCGCTGTCATAATTATTCTTTTCCTAAATGTAACATCAGTACAAAGGTATAGCCAACGTAAAAACACAAAAAGTAGACCATCCAGTATAGTTGCCGCATATCTGGAAACTGCAAATAGTGAAAACTAAGATGACTCGAAAAAAAATGGCTCTGAGCACTATGGGACTCAACTGCTGTGGTCATTAGTCCCCTAGAACTTAGAACTACTTAAACCTAACTAACCTAAGGACATCACAAACATCCATGCCCAGGGTAGGATTCGAACCTGCGACGGTAGCAGTCGCACGGTTCCTGACTGCGCGCCTAGAACCGCGAGACCACCGCGGCCGGCTAAGATGACTCGAATCACTCACAAATTGTTGAGTATGATGAGTAAGTAAATCTTGGTTGTTTGGTCATATGTTCATTTAACAAAATTGAGAAGACTGACTTTGCTATAATACGTTTATTAAGTACTACAAGTATTTTTACTGGTTCGTAAAAGCCACCTATAAAGCACATTGCAAAGTTTATTGTTTTGAGTAACTTTGAGGTGTCTTGGTTATATAAGATTCAGAACATGAAAGATTTAAACATTCTGGATAAAGTAACTAAATAAACGAAGGTAAATAAGACAGTAATGAAAGAAAGTTACGTGGAAATATTTTATCACAATAGGGAAAATTACTTCTCCTTAGAGATGGAAGCAGTGGTTGCCACTTGAAGGAGCAGTGTCAACAGTCATAAAGATAACCCAAGCAAACCTAAATCATCTGGAAGAATGGAAATGCATACAACATTTCTCCCATATACGAGTTTAGATCCCCCCCCCCCCCCCCCCCCCCCGTCACTCCACCCCTCCCGGCCACCAAGAACCATGGATCTTAGTTTGATGCAGCTCTCCATGCTACTCTATCCTGTGCAAGCTCCTTCATATCCCAGTACGTACTGCAGCCTACATCCTTCTGAATCTACTTGGTGTATTCATCTCCTGGTCTCCCTCTACGATTTTTACCTTCCACGCTGCCCTCCAATACTAAATTGGTAATCCTTTGATGCCTCAGAACATGACTAGAAGAAGAGATCGGTTGGTACGACAAGTTGTGCCTCAAACTCCTCTGCCGGCCGCTGGTGGCCGAGCGGTTCTGGCGCTACAGTCTGGAACCGCGCGACCGCTACGGTCGCAGGTTCGAATCCTGTCTCGGGCATCGATGTGTGTGTTGTCCTTAAGTTAGTTAGGTTTAAGTAGTTCTAAGTTCTATGGGACTTATGACCTCAGCAGTTGAGTCCCATAGTGCTCAGAGCCATTTGAACCATTTTTTTCAAACTCCTCTTTCCCCCCAATCCTATTCAATACCTCCTTATTAGCTATGTGATCTACCCATCTAATCTTCAGCATTCTTCTGTAGCACCATATTTCGAAAGCTTCTATTCTCTTCTTGTCCAAACTATTTATCGTCCATGTTTCACTTCCATACATGGCTACACTCCATACAAATACTTTCAGAAACGACTTCCTGACATTTAAATCTATACCCGATGTTAACAAATTTCTCGTTTTCAGAAACGCTTTCCTTGCCATTGCCAATCTACTTTTTATATCCTCTCTACTTCGACCATCATCAGTTATTTTGATCCCCAAATACCAAAACTCCTTTAATACTTTAAGTGTCTCATTTCCTAATCTAATTCCCTCAGCATCATCATACTTAATTCGACTACATTCCATTATCCTCGTTTTGCTTTCGTTGATGTTCATCTTATATCCTCCCTTCAAGTCACTGTCCATTCCGTTCAACTGCATTTCCAAGTCCTTTGCTGTCTCTAGCAGAATTACAATGTCATCGACGAAACTTAAAGCTTTTATTTCTTCTACATGTATTTTAATACCTATTCCGAATTTTTCTTTTGTTTCCTTTATTCCTTGCTCAATATACATATTAAATAACATCGGGAGAGGCTACAACCCTGTCTCACTTCCTTCCCAACCACTGCTCCCCTTTCATGCCCCTCGACTCTTATAACTGCCATATGGATTCTGTACAAATTGTAAATAGCCTTTCGCACCCTGTATGTTACCCCTGCCATCTTCACAATTTGAAAGAGAGTATTCCAGTCAACATTTTCAAAAGCTTTCTCTAACTCTACAAATGCTAGAAACGAAAGTTTGCCCTTTCTTAATCTAGCTTCCAAGATAAGTCGTACGGTCAGTAATGCCTCACGTGTTCCCATATTCCTACGGAATCCAAACCGATCTTCCCTGAGGTCGGCTTCTACCAGTTTTTCCATTCGTCTGTACAGAGTTCGCGTTAGTATTTGGTAGCCGTGACTTATTAAACTGATAGTTCGGTAATTTCCACATCTGTCAACGCCTGCTTTCTTTGGGATTGGAATTATTATATTCTTCTTGAAGTCTGTGGGTATTTCGCCTGTCTCATACATCTTGCTCACCAGATGGTAGTGTTTTGTCAGGAATGGCTCTCCCAAGGCCGTCAGTAGTTCTAATGGAATGCTGTCTACTCCCGGGGCCTTATTTCGACTTAGGTCTTTCAGTGCTCTATCAAACTCTTCACGCAGTATCATTTCTCCCATTTCATTTTCATCTACATCCTCTTCCCTTTCTATAACATTGCCCTCAAGTACATCACCCTTGTATAGTCCCTCTATGTACTCCCTCCACCTTTCTGCTTTCCCTTCTTTTTGCTTAGAACTGGATTTCCATCTGAGCTCTTGATATTCATACAAGTTGTTCTCTTTTCTCCAAAGGTCTCTTTAATTTTCCTGTAGGCAGTATCTATCTTACCCCTAGTGAGATAAGTCTCTACATCCGTACATTTGTCCTCTAGCCATGCCTGATTAGCTATTTTGCACTTCCTGTCCATCTCATTTTTGAGACGTTTGTATTCCCTTTTGCCTGCTTCACATACTGCATTTTTTTACTTTCTCCTTTCATAATTTACATTAAGTATCTCTTCTGTTACCCAAGGATTTCTACTAGCCCTCGTCTTTTTACCTACTTAATCCTCTGCTGCCTTCACTACTTCATCCCTCAGAGCTACCCATTCTTCTTCTACTGTATTTCTTTCCCCCATTCCTGTCAATTGTTCCCTTATGCTCCCCTGAAACTCTGTACAACCTCTGGTTTAGTCAGTTTATCCAGGTCCCATCTCCTTAAATTCCCACCTTTTTGCAGTTTCTTCAGTTTTAATCTACAGTTCATAACCAATAGATTGTGGTCAGAGTCCACATCTGCCCCTGGAAATGTCTTACAATTTAAAACCTGGTTCCTAAATCTCTGTGTTACCATTATATAATCTATCTGGAACCTGTCAGTACCTCCAGGCTTCTTCCATGTATACAACCTCCTTTTATGATTCTTCAACCAAGTGTTAGTTAGCTATGAATAAGTTGTACTCTGTACAAAATTCTACCAGGCGGCTTCTTCTTTCATTTCTTACTCGTAATCCATAATCGCCTACTACGTTTCCTTCTCTTCGATTTCCTACTATCGAATTCCAGTCACCCATGACTATTAAATTTTCGTCTCCCTTCATTATCTTATTAATTTTTTGTTTCATTTCATCATACATTTTTTCAATTTCTTCGTCATCTGCAGAGCTAGTTGGCATATATACTTGTACTACTGTCGTAGGCGTGGGCTTCGTGTCTATCTTGGCCACAGTAATGCTTCCATAAGCTGTTTGTAGTAGCTTACCCGCACTCCTATTTTTTTTTATTCATTATTAAACTTACTCCTGCATTACCCTTATTTGATTTTGTATTTATAACTCTGTATTCACATGACCAAAAGTCTTGTTCCTCCTGCCACCGAAATTCACTAATTCCCACTATATATAACTTTAAGCTATCCATTTACCTTTTTAAATTTTCTGACCTACCTGGGCGATTAAGGGATCTGAGATTCCACGCTCCGATCCGTAGAACGCCAGTATTCTTTCTCCTGATAACGACGTCCTCCTGAGTAGTCCCCGCCCGGAGATCCGAATGGAGGACTATTTTACCTCTGCAATATTTTACCCAAGAGGACGCTAACATCATTTATCCATACAGTAAAGCTGCATGCCCTCGGGAAAAATTACGGCAGTAGTTTCCCCTTGCTTTCAGCCGTTCGCAGTACCAGCACAGCAAGGCCGTTTTGGTTAGTTTTACAAGGCCAGATCAGTTAATCACCCAGACTGTTTCCCCTGCAACTACTGAAAAGGCTGCTGCCCCTCTTCAGGAACCACACGTTTGTCTGGCCTCTCAACAGGTACCGCTCCGTTGTGGTTGCACCTACGGTACGGCTATCTTTATCGCTGAGGCACGCAAGCCTCCCCACCAACGGCAAGGTCTACGGTTCATGGGTTAACCACTACGCCAAAGTTTCACTCGCCGCTTCAGTCAGTAAGCTATTGACAAAGTTCTTTGGAATGTGCTGAAAACAGTATATGTAACTTCTACGATGCATGAAAAGTAACTGGTGTGGAATAGTACACACCCGAGGTAATCGGACTCTGCAATGCTGATACCACTGATGAGTGATATGTGTCCCAATTGCAGTCTGTAATTAAATAAGAATAATATTATGTATTGGACAGTTTCTGGATGTCAGCCTAATTCTGTTACCAATCATGCACAAGTTCCGTTTAGCTGCACATTCAACTTATCTTTCGTATCCCACTACTTTAAAGACTTTTTCCATTTCAGTTTTATTGATGTCTACCTCACAAGGTATAAAGTAATCCCAGAGAGCAACCCATCGCAACTTTAATGTAGCACACTCACTCCATCAGAAGTGAAGTCTCCAACTCATTCTCTTCCCGCAGAGCTGAAATATTACGTATCTCCTAGTTGTTCTCCGTCACTTTTGCGTTTTCCCAGTCCCATGCAGTATCGACATTGTTATATAGATTGAAGCAATGTTAGTGACTGCTGGCGATCGGATTCCCTTCCTGACCCCATCGCTCCCTTTGGGACAGAGTGTGCGTATCAAATCTGACTGTGTCTAGTGTACAGCTCATGCGAGAACATTCTTCTAAATGTTTACGTAGCAGGTATCTGACGCGGGACGGAGGTTACAGCGCAGTATCTACACAGGTGGATGTGGGAATCCGCATAAAAGCCACCTCTATGCTGGCTGGCTGAAGAGCGCTCATAGGTAATCCATTAGGAAAATTGTACCTGAGCCATGGTCACCTCCCCGAGTCAGTAAAGCAGTGCGTTAACTCACTCGGATATCTGAGCAGGTACGTACCTCCTACTTACTACATTCCAGGTAACAGCTATTCCCAACGTAAGCATCGCACATCCGTTTTCAAGCAACATTCCTCCCAACACTTTCCTAATCTTGACTCATTCCCTATAGTTTCGATCAGCCCCGTTATCACCAGCCAGTTATGGAAGATATCAGGACTAAGTGGAAGAAAGATAATATGTTTAGGCAACGTGAAACTCGAAGAATGTTGAGTGTGAAACTCATACTGTCGATAGATTTATCACTTCTGGATTCCATAAATTTCATAATGAAAGGTATTTTATGACTAGGAAAATGTTTGTGGTCCGAGTCGGATATTCGATAGAATTTCATGTATACTCCCTTGGAGGCACAGAATGTATTCGTTAACTTAATATGGAGTTCATCGAAGATTAGTACTTTTTTTGACCTAAAAATAATCCTTTACAGTCAAGTGAAGAACCTTTACTGAAAATAGTGTCCACTTGCAGTCAGCATGATTTATTGATCCATGCTATGAAAGTCAGTTAAATTCGTTGTAATATTATCACCTAACTGTTTTTGTTACTAAGCATTTCGGTCTTACAGTGTTTACCAATCTCATTGTACATCAGTATATCTATCTCGCTGTGCTTGCTGAGAGTAAGTTGCTCCTATTCAGATCAATGCAATCATGACGACAAAAATTAGTCTGAAAGTGAGTCGTGAAACATACTTTTCAAGAAATAGCTGGATAAAAATCTTCAGTACTAACATAAAGTCAGTGCAACAGTATTTAAATGCAGTCTGTAGTATAAGACACATGGGTGTAATAACAAGTGAGGTCCGCAGCTCGTGGTAGTGCGGTAGCGTTCTCGCTTCCCACGCCCGAGTTCCCGGGTTCGATTCCCGGCGGGGTCAGGGATTTTCTCTGCCTCGTGATGACTGGGTGTTGTGTGATGTCCTTAGGTTAGTTAGGTTTAAGTAGTTCAAAGGTCGAGGGGACTGATGACCATAGATGTTAAGTCCCATAGTGCTCAGAGCCATTTGAACCATTTTGAACAAGTGAGGAAAATGGCGCTTGTAGAAAGTTACGTCAACACACAAGTTTCAGAGTAGAGAAAAATAAAGGTAGAAGATAGAATGTCATGCCAAGAATGGCTGTTATGTTTGAAGCTGATGGAAGTTTTAATAACTGTTTCTCAATAAATGTATAGCAAAAACAAACAACCCTGACAACATGAAGTGCTGGTAGGAAACTGTGGTCGAATCCTTTTAGGTATTAAGAACTAATTGTGTCATGGCTGTATTCCATGTACAAAAGAACGTCACTGGCCGTTAAAAATACAATGACAGGAAGAATACGAAGTAGCTGAGTTGTACTTATTGTGCATGTGCAGTGTAACAGGAGAACATGTGATTCTAGAGCTCTAACAGCAACGAAATCGGCAGAGCACCGATTCTAACTGAGCTTCGATGACACATACAGGTATGTCAGTAGCGTAGCAGTGGGCATATACGAAGCAGAAAATCACTGGCATCAGCAGTGTCAGGTTTCAGCAGATAACATTGTGCTTACTGTGTATATTTAAGGTCATCCCTGTGGAAGGGTGGAGGGGACAGGAGTGGTGCGGAGCGGATGGGAGTGGAGGTCTGGCAATTGTGTCGTCATGTTCTAGGTCAATAACCTCATGACTCCACTGTTCTTGGACAATAGGGCTCATTTGGTTGTGGGTCCTCTATGTACTAATAAATAGACAAAAGACTGAGAAGCGACTCTTCTCAATATTTTTAGCCTCTGGGTCTCATGTGCTCGACTGACAACACAATTGTATTGAGCAAGTTGAAAACAGTTAAAATCTATCAGAGTACACACAGACCTCTGGGGGGACCTCAGCATGACTAGCTAACAGAAACTCTTTTAAGTTTTCCATTGTGGTTTGATCTTCTTCTGTTCATTGAAACTCCAGATCTTTATTCAACAAGTGAATGAGTGGTCATGGCATAATAGGAAAACTCTATTTTATTTTCCTACAGCAGTTTGTTAATCTTGAAAGCCACTGTATATTTCTCGTCATTGGAAGTGTTGGATACTTCACACTGCCTCCACTAACCTCAGTTCTGTTTTCCACACTCGCTAATTACACGCCACAAATAATTTACTTGCTTCAATGCAAAATGCCCCATTTCTATGATTAATGTGAGGCATGATGAATGAGACCTTTTAAAAACTTCCTTCTACCACTGAATTTTTTGATTTATATCCTTTGCGAATTCCGTAATGTCATCGAGATTCACTATACACTTCTATCGCCTCAATCTCCTCAAAACTCCATCCAACAGTCGTTGAATGTGTTGTGTCGGTAGCTGGGCCGACACCGTGAAGTTTAGATGGCTGAAAATGCAAGCTACACTAACGCTGTAGCCGATAGGGCACGCACGGCTAAAGCAGACGGGCGTGAAGTCTGGAACATGAGAACTTATAAATGAATAAGAAGAAAAGTATGTAGATGCTTATTACTTATCTTTTTATTAGTCCTTGGAATACATCTCTCTTGAATACTCGTAAGCTATAGGCACTGATACAAATGGCGCCTTGCTAGTTAGTAGCCATTAACTTAGCTGATGGCTATTCTGTCTCTCGGCTAATGAGAGAGAAAGGCTTCGTACAACTGGGCGGTAGCTAGGTTCTCGTATAACTGGGCGGTAGCTAGGTTCTCGTACAACTGGGCGGTAGCTAGGTTCTCGTACAACTGGGGCGAGTGCTCTCTCGTATCACGAGACCTGCCTTGGTGGTGGCGCTAGGTCTGCGATCACAGTGGCGACACGCGGGTCCGACATGTACTACATGGACCGCGGCCGATTTAAGCTACCACCTAGCAAGTGTGGTGTCTGGCGGTGACACCACATTCCTCCCCCGCAAATCGGCGAACGGTCGTGTGATAAGGCTTCCGCCCGCCGTGGGGAGGACCACATGTTGACGTATGCGATGAGGTGGGGAGCCTAAAAACAGGCGAGGCTGTGCCACCCGCACCCGTCCATACGGTCCGAGGGGAGCTAGGAAACGCCTGAAAAACTAGTCCAGGGTGCACGTCAACATGCGGTGTATGCGCCCGTAAAGAGACAGGAGGGACCGAAGGATCAATTTCCATTGCGTCGGGGTAGCCGACGCGCGATGACGTCATGTGGTCCGGAGCGGGCGGGAGTTCCATGGCGGAGGACAGCTGGTCACGGGAAGCGATCGGCGGCGCGTGACCCTGGGAGGCGCGTGGCGGCTGCAACGAAGCGTCTAATGCGGGCGGCGCCGGCGGGAGAACAAGCGGCGGCGGCGGCGGCTGCTGCTGCTGCGGCGGCAGCGGCGCGTCGCCATCGGGCAAAATGGAAGGCATCGTCGGTAACACCTGGGGATGAGGCGAGCCAGTAGATGGGTCCCCAGGGCGCTGACCGGACGGCACCGTCGCTGAAAGCAGACGGGGAGCGGCAGAACCCGAGCGACGACAGAGGCGCAGCTGATTGAGATGCCGACGCACCTCACCAGAGGCCCCCAAAACCAAATACATCGCGCGGCCGAGGCAGCGAAGAATGCGCCCTGCGAGCCAACGCCGAGAACCGCGATAGTTGCGATAAAATACAACGTCGCCTGGAGCAAAAGCAGGAGTCTGCCGCTGCACAGGAACCTGATGCGGCGGACGCAGCAAAGACATCAAGGTGCGATGAGGACGACCGTGGAGCAACTCAGCCGGCGAGCGACCATCTCGGGGCTGAGAGCGATACGAAGACAAAAAGAGCAACAATGCGTCCTCCCGAGAATGCGACTCTTTCAATTTCAACATCTGTGACTTGAAAGTCCGGACCAATCGTTCAGCGGCACCGTTGGACTGAGGCGAAAACGGCGCGGATGTCAGATGTTGAATACCATTGGCCTGGTAGAATGACTGAAATTCTGCGGACATAAATTGTGGGCCATTGTCGGAAACAATAGTCTGCGGAAGACCTTCAATGCAAAAGATAGCAGACAACGCTTGGATGGTGGCGGAGGACGTCGTGGAAGACATCCGGACAACAAAAGGAAAATTACTGAAGGCATCGACCAGAACCAACCATCGAGCATTCCAGAATGGACCAGCAAAATCAATGTGCAAGCGTTGCCAAGGGGAAGTGGCTTTTGGCCACGCAAAGACTTTCCGCGGCGGTGCGGACTGTTGTTCGGCACACGCCGGGCACGAAGAACACATATTCGTAACCGCAGCATCGATTCCGAACCAAGTACAGTGCTGACGAGCAAGTTGTTTCGTTCGCACTATACCCCAATGTCCTTGGTGAAGAAGCCGTAAAACAGAGGACTGTAACGAACGTGGGACCACGACTCTGGACTGATCATTATCAGAACGCAACAACAAAACACCACGTCGAACAAAAAGTCTCTCCTTGTGAGCAAAAAATCGGCGAACCAACGGATCCTCGATCCGAGACTTTGACAAAGGCCATTGCGTAGCAACAAAACGTAAAACAGTAGCAAGGACAGGGTCAGCAGCTGTGGCTGTAGCGACACGACGAAAATCAATCGGAAACGATTCGACCACTTCATCGGTTTCCGAATCAATGAACATGCAAGCAAGTTCGGAAGAATCGAATGCTTTATCCTCAGCAACAGGCAAACGGGACAACGCATCGGCGTTTCCGTGCTTAGCAGTGGACCGATACAAGATATCGTAGCGGTACTGCGAGAGGAAAATAGACCAGCGAATGAATTTCTGCGCTGTACGTGGAGGTACAGGCTTGGTCGGATGAAAAAGCGATGTCAAAGGTTTGTGGTCTGTGATGATGGTAAAGTGACGACCATACAAGAAATCATGGAACTTAGTAACACCAAACACGAGAGCCAAAGCTTCTTTCTCTATCTGTGAATAATTTCTTTGCGCAGACGAGAGCAATTTGGACGCAAAGGCAATAGGGCGATCATGCGAGCCAACTTTGTGCGCAAGCACAGCACCGATCCCGAAATCCGATGCATCTACCATCAACAAAAGGGGTTTCTGGGGATCGAATGGCGTAAGGCAAGTATTAGAAAGCAACGCCGATTTCAACTGGCGAAAGGCGCGTTCACATTCCGTCGTCCAGACGAACGGAACACCTTTACGGCGTAAGCGATGAAGCGGAGCTGAAATAGAAGAGGCATTGCGCAGAAAGCGATGATAATAATTAATTTTACCCAACACACTCTGTAGCTGTTTCACATTTTGAGGGGAAGGCAATTCTTGTATGGCACGGAGGTGCTCTGCACTCGGATGTATGCCTTGGGCATTAATGACATGTCCCAGGTATGGTAAGTCACGAGCAAAAAACACACATTTGTCCTTCCTCAAGCGAAGACCATTTTGCCGCAAGACCTGAAATAATGTTCGTAAGTTCGCAAGATGATCTTCTTCTGTCTGTCCGGAGATCACTATATCGTCCAGATAGTTTGCTGCAGTAGGGACCGACGCACAAATAGTTTGTAAATATTGCTGAAACAAGGCAGGGGCGGATGCACACCCGAATGGCAGTCTTTTGAAGCGGTACAATCCAAGATGCGTGTTAACCACCAATACGCGCTGGGATTCGTCGTCCACCGGTATTTGCAAGTACGCATCGGCTAGGTCCAACTTTGAAAAATATTTTCCCGGGCACAGTTTAGCAAAAAGATCTTCCGGGCGGGGCAAAGGAAAAGTAGCAGCCACTAGCTGTGGATTCACTGTGGCCTTGAAGTCCACGCAAAGTCTCAATTTTCCGGAAGGTTTTGGCAAAATTACTAAGGGTGAGGCCCAGAGAGAAGCTTGCACACGTTCAATTACACCCTGTGATTCGAGATCGTGTAACGTTCTTGCGACCTCATCACGCAATGCGTGGGGAACATTGCGCGCCCTGAAAAATTTCGGTTGCGCGTTTACCTTCAGTTCTAAATGTGCTTCATAGTTTTTAGCGCAACCTAAGCCCGGTGCAAAAATGTCTGCAAATTCGTCACACAGCCGAGAAACACTGTCTGTAGGCACAGTCTGATTCACCGATAGGACCTGATTTACAATAGACATGTTAAACAACTGAAATAAATCTAGACCAAACAAATTCACAGCAGAAGAAGAACGAAGAACGTAAAATGACACAAGTTTTGTTTGTCCCTTGTATGTTGCAAGAAGGCTGCACTGTCCTAACACAGGAATTTTCTGTCCGGAATATGTAGTTAGCTTAACATTTGCGGAACGCAACGGAGGTTTGCCCAGTTGTTTGTACGTGTCGTGATTGAGCAATGAAACTGCAGCTCCTGTATCGAGCTGGAATGGTATCACTTTGCCTTCAAAGTCTAAGTCCACAAAAAGTTTATTGTTCTGCTGACGACAAGAGCGACTGTTTTGTGCAATTGGAACAGACACTGGTACAGAATCACTTGCTAATTGACGTGATTTCCGGCGACGTCGACGCACAGTTTTTGTGGGACGAACACAGTTATTGTTAGAGAAAGTGTCACTGGACGAAGTGGAATTAACGACATGAATGTCCATAGGCGAAGGTCCACGAGCCTGAGTGTCCTTGCAATGTTGCTACCCACTCCCTATTAGTTTGACCGGCCGTACGTTTTGTACGAAAGAACGTATACCGTTTTGCAACCACATTAACTGTTTCTTTGAAATAGGCATCTAATGCAGACAAAATTTCCTCGTAGGACAGAGTTGCTACGTCGCGTCGGGGAAACAATTTCACTATCACACGGTATGTGGACACACCGACACAAGAAAGCAAAAACGGCTGCCGCTCATTACCTTGAATTCTGTAGGCAGCAAGGTGGAAGTTGAACTGGCGAGACCACTCTTGCCACGTCTCATCGGCTGCCACGTATGGTCGAAAGGGAGGTGCAACAGCGTTAAGTGGCAGCGGTAGCGAAGAAGCGGCGGCGGCCGCATCGGTGTGCAGCGCACGTTGACCCTGGACGAGCTGTCCAAGGGCATCCAGTAACGCCTGCGTCTGCTGATTCTGCAAGCGATAAAATTCGGACAGTACATTTGGAGAATGTGGCGAAGCCATTACACAATTAAATGTAAGCAATCAGAACACTTTAAATCGTCACCAATGTTGTAAACGAATTAATACAAACTCTTTTGCTCGTCGCCAATAAATGTTGTGTCGGTAGCTGGGCCGACACCGTGAAGTTTAGATGGCTGAAAATGCAAGCTACATTAACGCTGTAGCCGATAGGGCACGCACGGCTAAAGCAGACGGGCGTGAAGTCTGGAACATGAGAACTTATAAATGAATAAGAAGAAAAGTATGTAGATGCTTATTACTTATCTTTTTATTAGTCCTTGGAATACATCTCTCTTGAATACTCGTAAGCTATAGGCACTGATACAAATGGCGCCTTGCTAGTTAGTAGCCATTAACTTAGCTGATGGCTATTCTGTCTCTCGGCTAATGAGAGAGAAAGGCTTCGTACAACTGGGCGGTAGCTAGGTTCTCGTATAACTGGGCGGTAGCTAGGTTCTCGTACAACTGGGCGGTAGCTAGGTTCTCGTACAACTGGGGCGAGTGCTCTCTCGTATCACGAGACCTGCCTTGGTGGTGGCGCTAGGTCTGCGATCACAGTGGCGACACGCGGGTCCGACATGTACTACATGGACCGCGGCCGATTTAAGCTACCACCTAGCAAGTGTGGTGTCTGGCGGTGACACCACAGAATGTGATTGGTCATTTTTCGAACAACATGGCACTCACTGATACTGGTAATGACTCAAATGAACTATAACCGTAGTTTTTGCTCGGTTCTCTTGTCCTACACGATTGATAATATTCATGTGGAGAAATATTTACAATGTGCAAAGTTCTCTAAAGTTTCCATAACTTTCGGTACTGTAATCGTACCTGCAGTGAGGTACCGGTAGTCATACGAGATGCGATATTTACTTTCCTATCTGAAGATATCTGAGACACTGTTACGAATGGTGTACGCTACAGACTTGTAGTTTCCTCAGTGATTGCTGGTGAACAACCCTTCCATTACTAGCTATAAGTGGGGTCAACCTATATAGCTTGTGATGCACAGGTGATTGGTTTCAGACTGGAATCCTTTGCTTCGCCAAAGTTGCTGGTAGTGGACCGAAAGGATTAAAAAGCTCCTTGAATTCCACAAATTGCTTTTCTACTTTTTGCAATCATTCAAAATTTGCCACTTGTGTGCATCATGCATTTATATCAGTGGATTGCCCGTGGATGGAGTTTGAACTTATCCTGTCTATATCTTCATTGTCTAGAACATCCAAAGAGGCAATCAATAATCTTTACAGAGGATCAAGGCCTCAGTATCAAAATTATCTACATTGATCAGCATTACTTGTTCACCATTTGTTTCACATACACACTACTGCATATAATACAACATTATCTATACAGCTCATCATTCTCATATAGCGCTTCTAATACACCCAAGAACTTTGCAGCTAATTCTGTTCCTACATTTACCTGAAGTATCTATCTTGTACCTTGTGGTACTTTGTCACATAAACTGAGCCTTAATGACTTTGCAATCCCACATTTCTTACACTATAGCTGGCAACACTCCCTTCACATATGACCCAAACGTACGCAGCGATGGAAATCCACATTTTTAGAGGATACAGTCCTCCTATTGAGACCTTAATCGCTATACCAGTTTCTTCCAATACACTGGCTTGGGGACCGATGACGGTAGCAATCTGGTCCCTTCAATCCCACAAACCAACCAACCAACACTGGGTTGACGTTCAGAATCAGCCAAGTTTTTCAGAAATTCTTCACTGACATTAGAGAACCTCTATTGCACTGTGTTCTGCTTCCTGTAAAATGGTTTCATTTGCTCAACATATCGCTGCACTGGTAGGTATTAACATTGCTCCTTAATAATATATGTACAATATTTTCGACAGACTCATTTTGCTTTCATGCTACGACATTGAAATGTTTTCGATAGAATCTAACAGTATCTTCTTTCTGAATACGTTGTACCAGACCCTTCTTGAGTCCCTCAAACCCAGTTTCTTAATCCATCGTGTTAACGGAACGTGATGCTCTGTAATAATTGCTTATCTCTCCAGAATCCCGTCTTTGGCGCTGTTGATATATTATCCTCTCCTGCCTCTCCAGAAGACGATTAAGCAATTCAGCGATGGCTGAATCTACATGGCAGCAGTCAAAAAGACTAAATTATATTATCTTTCACAGCCCTAAACCCTCTGTGCATATCTGTCTTATCTGTTCTCTGATGAGCTACCTATTGCTACAAGAACTGATCTGCTCTCTGGGTGTGTTCTTCACTCATACACTGAGTGGTTTTTATACAATAAAGAAAACAAAAAACGAAAGGAAAAAAGGTAAATATGCCGGAAGGTAACACTGAAACACTACTTCTAATGCTTGTGTCTGATCATAAGCCTCTTGGACTCAAATGGCTGCCTAGCATTGTGACCATACGTAGAACACGTACAGCAAATCGGCGGGGCTTATTGTGTACAGGAAGCTCTGTTGACTAACAGTTTAGATTGTGCACACCATACTGATTGCATGCCTCCGCAGTCCTCCTCAGTATTCCCCGAAGTTGAGCCACTTCTGCAGGTGACTCCGTCACTCTACGAGGAGCTGCACACAAATTCCAATACCAAGCGAGGCGTTTCACTGTCGCACTTGCCAACCCCTCATGAGAAGGGGAGAGAACAGCCTCAGGACAGACTCTACTGTGATGGTGACGATGTACGTTGTTCCTTCCGCCTGTATTCGCCAAAAACTACTTATATCATCAGTTGCGACAAAGGCTCCAGCACCCCTCATGCCAACTGCAGTGAAGCATTGGGATGGTGCTTAAATCAAGTACCCCACTAACAGCTGTAGTGATTATGAGCGTTGTTTACACGAGTGGAGGATCTGAAGCTAGTAATATGTCCACTGATAGTAACTTCTCTCGTATGTTAAAGCCTGCTCAGAGTTTTAGTAATAACTGTATCTCACTGAAAGTGTCAGAGAAACTCAGAAGCCACAATAATGTAATGAGGTAGTGTAGAAAATAAGATCAAGTCTTATTAGATATTAAGAACTCATTGTATCGTGAGAATACACAAAGTGAAGTGGGAAAAGTATACTGCAGGACTTTAAAAAGAGAGTAACACAAAGCATAAGATAATATTTAATTGTGTTTATAGTGCGACAGTACGTATACAGTACGGCAGAGGAAAACCTGATTAAATTTTTTCATTGTTTGAGGACAGACAGAGTGCAGTATAGCTTCAGTACGGTGCCTGTACTCAGGTACACCAGTGCCGATTATAGTAATACTGACTGCAGTTTGGCCACGCAGCAGAACTGGAGCCATGTGCATACCAGTTAGTAAGTCTGAAAGTTATTTGCTGTGAATAGATCGTTCTCACATAAAAAGATTCCAGCATAATCAGTAGCAACAGCACAGCATGAATAAATCGTGCCAGCAGAAATATGCTATAGTAAAACTAAACCACTGGGACAAATATTGGGATGATTTCCTAATACTAAAAAATCGTCTTACTTGAAATAAAAATGCTAATCCATTCATTATAATGACAATGCTCTATTTTAAACTTTCGCAAGAACAAAAAAACTGCCAGGAAACCAAAAGCTTTACATTCTTCGCAAAAGTCATACGATTCAATCATTTTACTCTTACGCAAATTGAAATGAATTAAACGGAAGTTACCTAAACTTATTCCATGTCCGACAAACGACTACTCTCCGCTCTATATCTGAGCCAAAGATTCATAAATTCAGAGATACCGCTGTCACTGTCGTGAGTCAGCTATTTCACACATGTCACAGACGACTGCTTCACCCTCGTAACATGAAATTTCCACTCGTTCTGAAACAATCCGCAAATAAATGTCCAGCCCACCTATAAAAGTCCATCTTTTAAGTGAGGGAAATGTTGAAGAAACATTAATTTATTTATTCCATTAGTTATAGCATTTGTGTATTTGCCATCATTAGCGAGTGTCAGACATCGGCTTCGGAGTGCCAGTAAAGTGCTGAACTCAGTATGCAGCCTGCACAGACTCGACAGTTTACACCAGTGGCAGGCTGAAGTGAGGTGTCACGGCGTCAGTACTCGGGCAGGTGGAGAACTGCGAGGTCAGGCCCCTGGGCCACCACCATCAAGCTCCTGTGGAGGCGAGGAGAAGTAGGCACGATGTTGTGAGTGTGCTGAGGTATTCCAGTGTGGACAGGAGCGACAATGGCCTGCAGAACTAGAGTGTGTCGGCACAAGACAGCACAAGACAGCGTGCAACAGGGATGCAACATCTCTCCGGTGTGAGCCAGTGAGTGCTCCTCAGGCTGCAGGCAACAGTTCGACACTCTGCAGCATCAAGCCTAGGTCCTGCTAGTAGCAGCTGGTTGGAGGCCACGTCTAGTAGCGGCAGCTAGATGAACCATACCAGGACGGTGAGTGGCATGGAGCATTTCTCCAACTCTGCTGGCAGTGGCTGATACTGCCTGGCCAAAATTGGCGGGGGTTTACCTACGAAAGGTTTGCTGAGCCAGCATACCGTGTCAGACAGGACAGACAATAGCCAAGTTTTGGGCTAGGACATGTGCTAACTCTGGTAAGCGTTATTACAGCCTGGCTCCTTTACTTCTGCTGTGTCATCAGTGTTTGGCCGTGGTGGAAGCAGTGAGTACTAGATGTGTGGTAACTTTGTATATAACAACGCCTGGATGGTGATTTTTGCTTCGTTAGCCCAGGCCATCCAAACCTTCCAGCCACAGAACGTCTAAGCACCCTCCTCTCTCCAGCTATTCTCAACCTTCTTGCGTCAAGGAATCATACATTATTTCTCCCATAAAAGTACAAATAAACCGTGGCACAAAAAAGTGTGATATTTAGAACACTGAGCTTCCTCCTCTGGCGGTAACAATGGCTCTAAAAACGCGGGGTATGGAGTCGAAATAGAGTTTGATTACGGGTATGGTTACGACATATCATTGTGCTTCTACACTGTCCTGGACTTCATTACCACAGTGGTTGGTTACTAATGACGGAATGCCGCTGTCTAGGGAACTTATTACTAGATAATTTAACTGGATGACTCATCTGCAAATTATGGTAAGCTGGGTGAGCGTTGAATATCAACAGTATCAAGGCAGGTCATGACGGGACTGGCAGCCTGTGGCTTCGTAGTGACTTCTTTCTGCATGTTGTTAAGGGGCCACCGGCCCGAGCAAAAATACAATAATTATTCGTCATCTTATCGACTATGCGAACCAGAAATTATCGTGTAGGTTACCCAGCAACACCCCATAACAATACGCCGTGTGCTGCGTCCAGTGACAGTATCGTCTTCATTTCAGAGCCTTCCACACACGGATACGTCTCTCGTGACACTATATGTGGAACAGAGAGTCGTCTGAAAAGATGCCGTGGTGCCACTCTTGTCTCCATTACTGCCATACGTCAGCTGGTGAGCCTCCCTCTGCTCCTCCAAGAATGGTCGCCATGCCGATATTCCGTGGTGGTCCGCACGTCGTTGCACTGTGCTTGCTGCAAGAAAGCATTTCCTGACTCAAAGCAATCATTTCCTGACTCTAGGTAATGATACTACACGATGTTGTAGGGACTCTAGTTCCCTGTGACCATTGAGATCCTGCCTGACACGCTCACTACCCTTTTAACAAATGACACTTCCATGGCAGGCTTAGTTTTGCGTTTTATTCGGGCAGGTGGTTTTAATCACGTAATCTGAGTGTTAAATATGTTATTTTTGTTTTGAGTGCGGCCTTTGGCCTACGATTTTAGACTGAGTTTTAGTGTGTTTCTTGGTGGTCGGCTTTTCCTTTTGTTTTATCTCTATGGTCAGCCAACCACTGTCACTCTCTGTGCGATTTTAATTCGTTTTGTCTGATCTCTGTCTACGTCTTTCTTGTCCTGTGTCGTCTGTTGTCGTCTTCATCCTTCGTGTGTGTGTTTGCAGTTCTGGAAAAAACGGACCGATGACCATCGCCGTCTGGTCCCTTCAGTCTCACAAACCAACCAACCATTGAGATCCGTGGTGTTGAGTATAGCCCTTCCGAAGCTATCAGTTTGGATGCCAATCGATGCGTGCAGCAACATTGCGGAATGATAAACTGCAGAACCGATAGGTCACCATACTGCTGCAGTCGAACTCCTAAATTTGTTGGTCCTTCCAAAATAACTTTTGACAACTAACATTCACAGGCAATTTATGAATGAGAAACGCGCTATGTAACCTTTCCTTGCATACAGAATGTAGATGGCGTTAGTTTTACCTATTCCAGGTGGTTCTGCTGAAAGGACAACTACTTGCATAGCCAAGTCTGTGGTACAAATACACTTCATGCCAAATGGTCGTTTATTGCATGCCAACTTCATGTTCGTGTTGTTTCTATTTTAATGTGCAGCGGCGTACAAACATTCCTTATGTATTAAAATTCAAGGCGATCGTTTGCCATTATTGTCATACGTTAGTCTGTCTGAAATATACTAACCTGTTTAACCAAAAAAAAAAAATACTAGGATGACTAGAACTATGTCTCAGCAGCTGCACATACTTAAACAACAAGAAGAGGAAGTAAATTCATGGAGAAGGGGTTCGCCTGAGCCATTTGTGTACAAGCGACAACCATTTTAATAGCCTGTCTAAGGTAACATGGAATCGATACGGACTTTCTTTCCAGTCCGGAATAAAACACATTAACGGTTAATGTGATGAAAGGGAATTCAGACGTATGCCAAAAAATTACATTTTATCTTATCGATTTTCTTAACTTCACAATTTATTTGTTTGTGCAGTTTCTGAAGATCATTTAAGAAAATCTATTGTTCAGGCCTACCTGAGATCCTCGATGTTAATGGTCAATTATTTAATAAACTGCGAGTCGTTGGGTTCAGTAAAAAGTCACTACAGAAAGAAAGCTGCACAAGGAAACAGAAACTGCTTACGGCAATGTGGACGTATGAAAGGGCACAACAACACCCCTTGTTGTGTACGGGCTGTTTTTCGTTAACTGACTGGCGGAGGGATGGCACTTTGAATGCGAACAGTTAGAATTTGTTATAGCGTAGTACGACTAGAACGCATTCAGGAGTATTCATACGAACCTACAAACTGAATTACTATTTAGATAATCTTGACAGGAGTTTCTAAGTGAGAAGCAACTATCTAGAATAATTAGTTAATGTAGTGACTCCGTTAATACTGATGGTTCTTGCAGACGCATGCATATTAACCTACTACATGAATTATTAGTTAGACAATACTGACAGGAGTTTTTGAGTGATAGGCATCTACGAAAACTGATTGAATTTAGTAACTGAATTAATAGTGGTGCTTGTTGCCAAGTGAATGCCATATCTTAAGTTTACCGAGGTATTCATTCATCTTCTGCTCTGATAAACAGACTGGAGACCAAACAGGCCATTCTAAAGCTTAATCTGTGGAAAATTACTAAATTATGAAAGTAATTAATTGTGGGGATAACCGGTGGAAAGCACATATTTGTATTGAATGAATGAAAATGGTGTTGTCCCATTGAGGGCAAAGGCCTTAATTGTGTTATTATCATGGCGTCACATGCGTCGCAGGTGATTCCACCCATAGGAAGGCAACAGGACGTCGAATATCTAAATTCTAGTGTCTTTCTCACAAACCCTACTGGAGGCTCAGTGTAAGACGTTCATCAATCCTACTGACATGGAGCTGACTGACGTCGCGGTTTCAGTTCTGCAGAAGGGGCTTGAGTTTGCTGCCACAGCTAAGTTCACACCGGTCACCGTCATCATCAGCGCAATTGAACTGGTTGCGGGGCGACTACCGCCTGAAGCAGCTGAATAAGTACGTCGTGAAACTTGGCGAGCTCTGGCGAGAATAAGCCTACGCACTGGAACGTTAACAGCAGAGAAAGGGTAGCTACTCCAGACCTGAGAGACTGCCATGAGATTGTTTTCTTACACGCTGACAAAGGCAACGCTACTTGACACACACAGTGGTTACGGTTACTATAAGCCACTCCACAAGTTGGGAAACGGGGCCAAATTTCTAGTAGTTTACTGTCGAGTTGAGATTGTCACAAATGTTTTATTCGTATCTTACAGAAACTAGCAGTACGTCAATAAACAGCCGCTAACAGCAATCAATTAATTTATAGCAATACAACAATTTAAAAAAATTAAAAAAGAAAACCACAGAAGCTAGCAGTACGGCAATAAACTACCTTATAAAACACGCCGCTAACGCCAATCAAAGTAATTTATAGCAATGCAACAATTTAAAACAAATTAAAGATCATTAGTAAACAAGCTACTAAAGTAAATACAGAACTTTGCTAATAGAGTACGGTTAGGTAGTGAAGCTACCAACATCGCCATTAAAAAATTAAACAGGTCTCAGCAAACACACGATTAATGGCAGTAAAAGGAAGTTGCAAACTTGGAGGAATTTTAAAAAATGTTAAACAAAAGTGTCCTGGAATATCATTAGAACATAACAGATATGACGAACCCGTGTAAGGCGACCACAAATCACCCACTCAGGGATGCTCAGGCTAGAGAGAATACTGACCAATTTAAATACGCCCGTAAACACAATTGCCACTCTCAGGCTGGTCACTGCACCAACTTTTAGTCAGCGAAAACTTGTTATAAGATGGCTTAACTTGCTGACAGAATTAGAGCTAACCTCGTGCAAGGAAACATTACACCACACTGTTCTGAATGAGTGACCACATGATCAACCAACAAGGAGCATAAATTTATTCATAACCCACGATAGAATAGCGAAACAATTACACTGCCAAAACTACACCTCCCATCGGACGGTAACGAGAGGAGGAGGAAAGATCACTGTCTTCAATTACACCGGTGCCAGGGACAGGAAACCCGGTCGCCGGAGGCCACAAGGCAGAAGAGACGCTGGTTACACAAAATTATTACTTAAGGATTAAACCTTCCAAGAACTTAACTAGCAGTTATGCTCGAACAGGCAGTACACGACCTCCGACGGCAAGGATCCACACATTCGACCGCGCAAGCGTCGCCAGCGTACCCAACACGCCACGGTCACGCGGCAACACGCTCTGTCACCGGAGTTCACGTCTTCTCTGCAACGTTGACGGGTAGTGACAACTCCTTCATGTTAGATGTCTGCTTTTAAACTCCAGTGTTGAAACGGAGGATTTAAAGTAGTTTGTTAACGTCCCACCAAGGCGAAATGAACAGCAACTACTCGTGGGACGATTCTGTATACAACCAACACACGGGGAGCTCTTCCGTCCACTCGACCCGCTCGTTACACACATCCGACATACATCACGTGACAACTCGGTACAACCGACCACGCCTGCATCGCGCTGGAGAGCCACACTGCCATCCCGTGTCCACCACATTCTCTGCGCGCAACGCCCTACTTCCGCGCCACCACACGAGGTTACAACCGGTCAAAGATCTCACTTCCTCCATAGTTGTTTCCCGGAAGCAAAAACGCAGATATGGATAGCAGAGGGAAAAGACAACCAAGCACCCACTTAATGACAAACAACATATCAAACAAACACGTCAGGGGAAGAAAAGGAAAAGCAATGCAATCTAGACACAAGGAGTAGCACGTGTCGATACACGGCTCACTACTGTTGTTCTTTCCCACAAGGACTACACTGAGAAGATGCAGAGCCTATTAGATGACGACTTCTGCCGGAAGATCAACAATGACTCGACAAAGGAGGTGGAGAACAGGAATAGGATTCTTCTCAAGGACGCGGATTTACCAGAGGTGGTCGCCAAGAAACTGTTACCTCTAGGATTTGTACCGAAAAGTCTTTATGGACTCCGTAAAGTCCACAAAGATGGGATGCCATTGCGTTCCATTGTCAACAATATTAGTGCCTCTACATATTTTCTGGCAAAATACCTGACGGAAAGGCTCAGAGCTTATGTGGATTAATGCCCTCATCGCATTCACAATACTGTGGATTTTGTAAACCGCCTCCACAACTTCAGCGTGAAAGACTCAGACATCCTGGTGAATTTTAACTGCGTTTCCTTATATGATAGGATGCCTCTACGAGAGGCTACAGAGCTTATTGATCATAAATTTGACGAGAAGACCACCGAACTCCTCAGACGTATTCTTACTTCCACGTATTTTGTGTGTAATGAAGAATATTGTGAAAAAATGAAAGGGATCGCAGTGAGCAGCCCACTGTAGCCTGTGGTTACGAATTTGTACATAGAGTACTTCGAGTATATTTGAATGCACCTTGACAAAGGAATGCGGTACTAAAAGCACTAGTACACAGGGTGCGCACAATCTCAGACGCAGAGAATCTATTACAGGTAATGGAACACCACAAAACTATATTCCGAAGAAACCGTCACTCAGAATGGCAGATTAGGAGAGCTCTCCGCCCAACCACAACAATGCAACTTGTGGAGACGGACGTAGTTACTGTGAAAGGGGCAACTACAACTTTTATACTGCATATTGGTGCACCACGGAAAAAAAATCAGACGCATATCGAATCACGCAGTAAAAACTGTCTTTCGCCCTCCCAATAAAACACGAACATTGTTTTGAACCGTCAAAAATGATCTCGGTTTACGGAAAGCCGACATATACCGGATTCCATGTCAATGTGGAAAGGTATATATTGGACAGACAGTGCGCACCGTCGAAGATCGTTGCCGAGAACACCAGAGGCACACTCCAATGACATATGTCAACAAGTTAGTAGTCGCAGACCACAGCTTGTCCGAGACTCACGCAAAGGAGAAAGAACGTACCAGGTTCTTGGCGCAGACATCAAAACACTGGTACAGCGCTGTTAGAGAGGCCACAGAAATTCGCACCAGGGACGATCGCATTAATCGAGATTGCGGCTGTAATTTGAGCAAGGCTCGGGAGCCAGCACTGAGTTTAACTAAGAAGACTGTTAATAAAGGAATCGATCTGGCGACCATGGTGGGCAGAGCAGCTATATCAACGCCATCATAGACGCCGACGCTAGCGTCTCCGCGAGTGCTGACGCTCTGCCGCCGGCGGATACCCCAGAGGGAACGGCAGGGATATAAGACAGCCCCACACCCTCAGAAGCTCAGTTCATGAGCGTGACTGACGGTGGCGACATGTCAGGCCGCTGAAATATTGTGCCCGCTGGACTCTATGTGGTGGTCACAAAGTATCCCCCACGTCCTTGGTAGTAAGTGTGAGTTATTATTGCCAAGTGTGTATGCTAAAAGACAGTTGCAGGTACTGGACCATACTTACACATCTGTACTTCTTTAAAAGGTATGTTTTTATTACAAACGAACGATCATAAAATGTTGGGGCAGCGCTGTGTACCTGGCGAACAGATCTTTTGCTTCTAAGTTCTGCCTGACAGAATTTAAAATGGAAGAGTTCGAAAACAGTAAGATAATTAAGCTTTCAATAACCTACAGTGTCTTTCAAGATCATTGTAATAATGAGAATAATGACCTGTGTTAGACGTAAATACCAAGGCACCGAACAGCGCCGAGATTAGGTAACACCTGGTCCTCCGCTAATTCGGAATTAAATGTAGTCAGTTTGACCATAATCATCAGTAACTGTTATCAGTGCTAGCGAGTGGCATTAGTAACAGTCGGTCATTTTACAACACGCTGAGCATTCGTGCAAGTGTCAAAACTACAAACTAGTAATACGTCAGCTAACTACATGTTGTGCGAGTTTACACAGTCAACACCGAATTCCTCATGTGAAAGAACATGTCGAAGCAAAGTAAAAGATCTAGCAAATGGACTCAATGATAGATTAGCGAAAGGACACTTCTGTCTCAAATGAAAATTCTGTTAAGTAAGAATGTACTTTCTTTAAAATGAATTTGGCACTTCGGTGAAAGAATGGCCTAGTTAAACACTAGGACAGCGAGCAGTTCCTAACTAAAACGAACCAAACTATTAAAGGTTTGGAAAGCGATTGTCTGAAGTGTAACGCATTTCAGCTGCTCTAACGGGATGGAATATCCGATATTCATATCTACGACGCACTAAGTCACTTCAGCTCAAAATGATGTGTCCCTTGTAACACTATATGCCGCAGTAACAGGTTCATCGTATTTATAAGAAGGTTGCACACTACCTGTTTAAGCTGGGCACAAGATGGTCGGTTGGTTTGGGTGACGGGACCAAAGAGCGAGGTGATCGGTCCCATCGGATTAGGGAAGGATGGGGAAGTAAGACGGCCGTGATCTTTCAACGGAACTATCCACAATTTTCCCGAAGCGGTTTAGAGAAATCATGGAAATCATAAATCAGGGTGTCCGGACACGAGTTTGAACCGTCGTCCTCCGGAATGCGAGTCCAGAGTACTGACCACTACGCCACCTCGATCTGTCTGATCACACGTTTCTCACGCTCGCTTTCTTGCGTCGGTTATTTCCCACATTTTCTGATGGAATAATTAATGTATACCGAGCCCTTTCAATAAATCAATGCACGAGTGGTGGAGTAATAACCGCACGACGCATATCGTTAGCGCTGTCGTGTGTTCTGTGGTTGTTCCCTTGGACCTGTTCTCCTGATCACAACTCTGTTGCCTGATTATTCTTCTCCAAGGTCAACATACATCAATTCCGGACCACTGGCATTGCTTGAGGTTCACATTTTCATTTGCTGTACGTGATGCTACTGCCCGCAGCAGAAGGTGTAATGCGTGAACTTTGTTTCACTTGGCTATACCGTTTCAAAAATATTTCAAATTATTCTCTTTCTTTACGAAGAACAGTTTATAACAAACAAATCACAAATTAACGTTCACTCGGTAGCGATTACAAGGGTTTCATCGAAGTAATACAAATGTTCAAATGTGTGTGAAATCTTATGGGACTTAACTGCTAAGGTCATCAGTCCCTAAGCTTTACACACTAGTTAACGTAAATTATCCTAAGGACAAACACACACGCCTTTGCCCGAGGGAGGACTCGAACCTCCGTCGGGACCAGCCGCACAGTCCATGACTGCAGCGCCTGAGACCGCTCGGCTTATCCCGCGCGGCGAAGTAATACAAAGCAAATACATCCACGTAAATTACTTATATCTTTGGGTCACACATTATCGACATAGGGATACAAAATACCAGTTTTTTCATTTAGTAGACTCTAGTGGTAGCTACAGTATTGTTCTAAACTCTCCATTTACCCACAGTAAAGTAAAGTACAGGATGAGGCAGAAAAATGAACTATTTTAATTAATCTCTAAGGGTGGAATGTTATTATTGGTGACACTTAATATCAGTCACACGATCCAGGCAGGACCGCCATTTGCCGAGAGGGAGCTGTGGAGAGGGTCAGGACGTGCTGTGGCTGTGAAGGCCTCTCACGAGGACGGTGGCTGTGTGTTGCTGCTGCTAGACGGGAATACCGCCGTCCATCCGGCGTTAGACGGAGTGATTTGCCGTCGGCACATGAAATCATGGTATGGGTGAAAAACATTGAAGTTACAGGAAGCACTCTAAGCTGAAATCACTAGGAAGGCCCAGAAGTTGTCACTCACAGGAACGGATAGAGGACGTTACTGTCGCGAGCATAATGCTCAACAGCACCACAACGGCCCTTACACAGCCAAAGGTTGGTGCGCTGCCTCCTCAATGGACATAATGGATACTTTCTTTTTTCAGGACGAACATGAACTCGCGACCACAGCCACATCTCAGCCGTATGCTGCCGTCGGTTGCACATACCTCGCACCTCAACTTGAACAGTTTCCTGCCAATGAGTATTGGTTTCGGCAAGATGGTGCTACGTCTCAATGTCCGGTTTGGCAACCACATCCTTTCAAGGATTAGAGACATTTTGTGGCTTTCAAGGCCTCCCGACTTATCGATCTGTGACTATTTCTTTTGTGAGTCCCTTAAACAAAGGGTGAAAGATAGAGTTGTACCCACAATTGCCGAAATGAAAGACAGCATTCACGCTGAAATCTGAATCATTCCTATAAAGTTGCTTGTACGTCCCATAAACGATTTACAGTCAAGATTGCAAGGGTCAATGTAACAATGGTGCCCATCTACGAAACATCATTTCCCAAACATGAACGGTGCGTGAAATGGCAATACGCAAGGGTTTCGTTGTTGTGACAGAGAAATATACTGTAAGACATTTTCAAACTGTTTTGCTACATCCAAATCTGCCCGCTTTACTTCTACACACTGTATTTGTTAACAGTTACAGATATCTCCCGAATACGCTTACAACCGCTACATTTCTCTCTACGCGCTTAGTACCCCGTTTACTGTAATCAATAATTCTTGAATTAGTGTCTCGATCATACACACCTCCCTACAAGTATTTGTCTGCGTCCCCCGCTACAGACTTCTACGCCAGCTACTCTTATTGTTACGTTCTGTGAACGCAGCACAGGTCCGTTCCTAGGCAATGTTCTTTTGAACTGGTCAACCCAGCTGCTCTAGCCGCATTTAGAAGAAGTTTCGCTGCTATACATCGCCGTACTTTTACAACCTGGGGGACACCGGGCGCCTACTAATGGAGGTAAAGAACATACTTCATCTCTGTTATACCTTATATATCCAGTATGCCGTCCTTTTCACGCTGAAAGGTGTGGATTACGGAAGGTCGTGAAGTAGCTGAAAATGAAAGCTCACTTTGGTGTATAAAAATGTACAAAAAGCAATAAATTACAATTCTAGTGTCCGATACCACCCGTCGGCTTTGACCAATGACGTAATGTGTGCTGTTATTTTCTTTGTGCCGCGTATTGCTGTCAATCAACGTTAAACGATTTCTCTCGATTTCCTCGTTTAGCGCGTATATTAAAAATTCGATGTAGATTGTTTTGTTTTAATCTCGTAATTTTTTTTCGGCATCTTTTGTTGATGAAAGTAGTCGTGATTTATAAGTAGTCGTGATTTATACGGTCTTGATTTCTCACACTGTTTGTTATGGATGAGTCAGTTGTTTTTACTGCGCTAATTCTACTTCAGAAAATGAATGACCGTAAATCAACTATAAAATTTTTCAATCATTGGGCGTCATTGTGGGGTAAGAGAAGGATTTCAGTGTTGCAAGGCCATTTAGATGAATACTTTTGAAGGAAGAGTATTCCTAAAGGTTATTGTTAATTTTTGCATTTATGAAAGTAGTCAGAAAAAGGTACAGGCCTCGTTTTGTTAGTTAGATGTTGGTGGGTCTGATACTTTTTTCTTGTTTTACGTTGCGTTTTTTATGTTACTGTATTGTGCGAGTGCTACTTTTTTGGTTTCTCTCGAGGGAGGTTTTTCTGTCGCTTTAATATTTTCTGGTTACAATGGTGGGCCGAAGGGTATTGCTGGGTCTTTGCCGGAGGGCTTATGCGATTGACTCGTGGTTTCATTTTTTTCATTATTTTAAAATTTTGCGTCTGATTGAGGGCGGGAAGAACTGATTTGAGTGGTACCTCATTCGTGCCTGGAGTTTGTGTTTCTTATTATTTTTTCATCAGGTTTTCTGGATTTTGTTTCTTTCGTTACAGTTTGACCTTCTGAGATTATTATTTCTTGTTACCTCCTTATTTCATTCTTGTCAGGCTCGGTCTTTTACTCTTTTGGAAGTTCACATGCGGTAAGTTTCTATTTATGTAGCCACTTTTATGTTTTCCTTTTCGATGTTTTTGTTACACTTGCCTTATTTTTAATGTGACTCCTAGTGTATCGACTTTACTGAGTGTTATTTGGAGCTACTGCAGCTGGTGTGACTTTCGTGTAGAATAGTTATCGGTTGCCAGGTTTGGTCTTTTTGCGTTTTATTTCTTTGCGTGTGCAGTGATGTGTGCAAAGTCTAGTCGTATTCTGTAGTTCACAAACAAGATCATTTTTTACGCACGTTTCTGATATAAGATTTTTGTACAGATAGTAATATTGGAATTGGTAACTAGAAATGATCTCCTACATAGGTTGCTTCTACTTACCGATTCCAACTATTCGACAGTTCATTATTTAGATCGTTTTTGCAGTACGTGTGGAAAATATAATAGAACAAGCTCTGCTAACGTTATACTACGCCTTCCACATCGCTGGCAACAGGTTTTACACAACGCTGTTCTATTATATTATATAATATATGCACTAGTAATTGCTCTCGTGTTCTTCTTTATTTCAGTCATCTTCAACTCTTTTAAATGAAATTCGCGCGTAAATAGTAGTCGCGCTAAATGTATTATTTTATGGCGTGCTACATTCGTTTGTTTACGAGTATAATCCGTTCCATTCATGGATTATCCATTGCAGCATCTTTGCCTTACGTATGATGTCATTGGTCAAAGCCGACGCGTGCTATCGGACACTAGAATTTATCCGTAGAAAAATGTACAAAAAGCAAAAAATTACAAAAGAATTGTTTGGGTACAGTAAATAATGAAGATTCGTTTGTCTGACACATGGTCAATATTGGTGGTTGGTTGACGCGCTTTTTATCGTGACGGTTCTAAACAGTTTACCATTAATTACTTTTGCGTCAAAATTGTGTTTCGTTATGAAACTAACTTGACTGAAAGTCTGTTCGATTAGCTCCTCCAGCCTACACTGGGAAATGTTTGTCTTTTGGTGTTTAATATATCAATCATGTATAAAGTGAGATAATCTATGTTCCCTCGAATAATGATATATGTGAAACAGGCCGATTAAACGCCATGCCTAAGATTAGGCTAGTCTAACTTTATAGCTTATGGTCCTCTTCGTCGTTCATAAACTAATCTATTAGGTCTACAACTTTGCTTTCGCCACTTGCAATAGATGGCAGCAGCGGAAAGTGGTGGTGCAGGTGGCAGAGTAGTAAGTGTCACAAAATAAGCTGATGCATCTGTGAGCATAGCGCCATCAGAATATTTGTCTGTTTCTGATGGCAACATAATGTTAATCTCGACGGAATATATCAACTTCCATGCGCAGTTCTAGTCGACTGCTAGAAGTATTAATTTTCTGCGTTAAGATGAAGAAATTTGCGGCAGAGGCTCATCAAATGCTGGGTAAGATCTATGGTGAGTTACCTATTAGTGAAATAACTTGCACAGAATCTGTCCTTTAGAAACGGTGATTTTGACATCGAATACCGGAGCGGTGGTGGAAGAGAAAAGATTTTCGTAGCTATTGGAACAGACGGAAACAATCACAGGAGATAGTTCTCGAAAGCAATTGATGCATTTGAGCACAGTCCTGGAAGACAAATGGCCACAATACAGTGACAGTCATGAAAATGTGATTTTGCAGCATGACTGCGCCACGGTTTCATGATGCCAAGTTAAGAAATGATGAAAATACAGAACAATAATGTAAAACTATTTTGGCAAATAGACTTATCGAAGCCAAAGATTGCGTAGGAGAGGTTACTGAAGAAAGATGGAAACGGTCAGTGAGACTGATGTAACTATACAGGCTAGAAAGAAGCAATCGAGATCCCAGATCTGGTTTCATGAAGATTGTAGGATGAAGGCAGAACGCAGAAGAAAGGAATGAGGCAATGAAAAGAATGCTGGAGAGGAGAACAAGAGTCACTGTAAAAGAATACCAGGAAAAGAGAAGTACATAAAGAACATAGGAGGAAAAAGAGAGAATTGGAAAAACGGTGGACGGATGAGTTAGAAGAGAGAAAGACTTCTCACAAAATAAGGAAATTATATAAGTGGATGAAAGATATAAAGAAACGATCCGAAATCAGAGCAGTTATCTGTAACTGGAGGAAATCTAATTAGAGGAAAAAGATCAAATTTAGACAGATGGGTGGAGTATTCTAGTGTACTGAACACAGAAACGGAAAAGGAAGGTGAGGTTGATTACAGTATCGTAGAGGAGCTGCAACAAGAAGTAAACAAAGGAGAAGAGTATCAGGTATCAGCCGATGGACCTACACTAAAGAAGTTAACGATAGTATCAAGACTTTTAAAAACAATAAAGCTCCGGGAGAAGACAATACTACAACATAAATGAGAACATATGGCGGAGAAAAACTAATAAGGGTTTTTTATGAGATTATAGTGGAAAGAAAATATGACTGAACAATGGAATACAGTAATACTCTACCCTATGCAGAAGAAACACGACAAAGCCGACCGTGCGAGTTATAGAGAAATTACAATTTTGGATATAGTACATAATGTATAAGGAAAAATCATGGTTGGCCCTCTAACAATGTATGTATAAGAGTATCTAAGAGACTAACTGTGTGGTTTCAGAACTAATAGATCAACTACAGATAAGATTTTTAATATCACGCAGATCCTTGAAAGATTTTATGAGCATAACATCGATGTCTACCAGCTGTTCATTTATTTCAAACAAGCTTATGATAAAATCAAAAGGGATGAACTCTCGAATGCAATGCAAGAGGCAGGCGTACCCAACGAACTGGGAAGACTAGTTCAAGTGACTTGAGAAATATAGTATCTAAAGCAAAGATTGAGGGAGCATTATCAAAGGTATTTGAAGTTAACCGAGTACTGCGGCATGGTAATGTGCTCTCCACTATTCTGTTCAATGTCGCCTTGGACAGGGTAATACGAAAGACACAAAGTGGCAACACTGGGGTACCAGTATTTAATAGAGGGACGTAACGATCTTGAATACACTGAAAAACGGTGGATTGATGAGTTAGAAGAGAGAAAGGCTGCTCAGGAAATAAGGAAAATGTATATGCGGGTGAAAGATATAAATAACGGATCCGAACTCAGAGAAGTTACACTGAACAGCCAAAGAAATCGGTACACCTGCGTAAAATCGTGAAGGGCTCCCACCAAGTGCTGCAACACGACGTGGCATGGACTTGACTAATGCCTTAAGTAGTGCCGGGTGGAACTGACACCATGGATCCTGCAGGGCTGCCCATATATCCGTAATAGTACGAGGAGGTGGAGATCTCTTCTGAACAGCACGTTACAAAGCATCCCAGATATGCTCACTAATGATCATATCTGGAGATTCTGGTGGCCAGCGGAAGTGCTTAAACTCAGAAGAGCGCTCCTAGAGCCAAGGCACTCTGTTGCAATTCTGGACGTTCGGGGTGACGCATTGTCCTGATCAAATTGCCCAAGACCGTCGGAATGCACAATGGACATGAATGGATGCAGGTGTTCAGACAGGATGCTTACGCACTTTGTCACCTGTGAGAGTCGTATCTACACGTATCAGGCACGAATACAGAGCTGCACACTCTCCACACCATTACAGAGTCTCCAACAGCTTGAGCAGACTGCTGCTGACATGCAGAGTCCATGGATTCAAGAGGTCACCTCCATACCAGTACACGTCCATCCGCTCGGTACAATTTGCAACGAGACTCATGCGATCAGGCAAAGTGTTTCCAGTCATCAACAGTCCAATTCCGGTGCTGAATGGCACAGGCGATGTGTAAAACTTTCATCAAGGGTACAGATTGGGCCGTTGGCTCCGAAAGTCCATAATCGATTATGTTTCGTTGAATGGTTGTACGCTGACACTTGTTGATGGCCCAGCAATGAAATCTGAAGCAATTTGTGAAAGGGTTGCACTTCTGTCGTACTGAACGACTCTCTTCAGTCGTCGTTCGTCCCGTTCTTGCAGGATCGCCCCCCCCCCCCCCCTCCCCCTGCCCCGCTGTGATAGAGGAGATTTGATATTTTACGGGATTCCTGTATACACGGTATGCTCGTGAAATTGTCGTACAGAATAATCCCCATTTCGTCGCTACCTCGGAGATGCTGCGTCCTATCCCTTTTGCACCGAGTATAACACCACGTTAAAACTCTCTTAAAACTTGATAGTCGGCCATTCTAACAGCATCGACCGATCTAGCAATTACGCCAGACACATTTTGTCTTATATAGGCGTTTCCGACGGCAGCGCCGAATTCTGCCTGTTTACATATCTCTGTAATTGAATATGTATGCCTATACCAGGTTTTCTGTTGTTGCAGTGTATAATATTTTGTTATCCAGGAGGAAATGGGACCTGGGAGAAAAGGTTAAAAAATTAGAAAAATATGGAGCGGAGATGTGACTGACAATTAATCAGTCAAAGACCAAGTGTATGTTAACATCTAGGAAAAGGAATGGTGAAGGAGAAAGAAGCATGTCTTTGAATGGCGAGGAATATGAGCACTGTGAGAGCTTCAAATATCTTGGGCCACTGATAACTGAGAATAATGATATGAGGTAAGAAATGCGTACATGAATTGCAACTGGTAACAGGATTTACTTTCGATGGATTAAAGTGTTAAAAGAAAGAAGTCTTAGTAGGTATCTGAAGCTGACTGTGTATCCTAGAGCAGTGAGACCTGTAGTGATGTATGTTTCGGAGACTTGGACGACAAGGCAAAATGGTGAGGAGATGTTGCATGGATAGGAAAGTAAGATACTTAAAAAAACTTTTACGGACCAATTGATGATAGGGGAGCTTTGGCTAATCGGAAATAATGAGATCAGATAGGTGTATAACAAAGTAGGTATCGTGAACAAATAAAGAGTAATAGACTGCGTTAGTTGGGACGTATACAAAGACTGATGGAGAAAAGCACAGCCAAGAAAGTTTTCAAAGGAAAACCAGGGGGACGCCGTATAAGAGGCAGACTAAGAACCACATGGATAGACGACGTGGAGGAGGAATTGAGAAGAATGGGAGTCAGAAGATGGAGAGTCGAGGCACCCAGCAGAGTAGATTGGGCGTAGATTGTCGGGGACGCCAAGGCCCTACATGGGCTGTAGCGACAAGGAGTAAGTAAGTAAATGAGATATATGGTGACGTACTTAATAGTGAAAGTACTTGTAGAGAATTGTTACAGCGCTTCAAGAACGGTGATTTTGACGTCGGAAACAGGCTGGATGGTAGAAGTGGGAAGCTTTTTAAAGCGACTGACACCGAGTGGAAACAATGACAGGAGATACGTGTGGCAATCAATTGACACGTCTGAGCCGAACACTGAAGAGCAGATGGCCACAGTACAGCGCTAGACATGAAACGCTCATTTTGCAGCATGACTGTGCTCGACCGACTTACTGTCGCAAAACGCGTCAAAACTACCCGGAAACCTTGAAATGGGAAGTGATATCCCACTCGTCGTGTTTTGCAGACATTGCTCCCTCTGATTACGACCTTTCTTGCAAAATTACTCAAGGCCTGGCTGACCAGTGCTTCCGGTCTTATGAGCAAGTGCAAAATAAGGTCGATCCATGGATCTCCACAAACGACGCCAAGTTCTTCCGCCGCGGGATTCCTTTGCTACCCGAGAGACGGGAGAATGTGGTAGCCCGCGATGACCACTTCGAATCGTCAGTTTTTATAAGCTTTCCGTAATAAAGTCACGAACATCGAGAAAAAACATAGGAAGCTAAGTTGTAGTAACATTTAAATATCCTCTCGTACATGTGTCACCCTTTTCCTTTGTAACTACCTGCATGTGGAAAATTATTATTATTATTCTCGTATTTTCAAGAGACGGATTTTATAGTTCAGTGTCACTAAGTGCACAAAAGATTTGGCAATGTGACGAGATCTGACATTTTAAAAAACTTCTAGAAGGAAATTTTTGTTTACAGTTGCATAATTTCTTGAACAGCACATGGTTGGCTGTGCTTGAGATCTGTAAGCGTACCTGGCGCTGTACAAACATCAGCACGCTGCCAAGGCACTTACTAGCGCCACGGAGCACTGAACTGTGTACAGTGACATCTTCTGGCGAAAACGTCGTTAATAATGCTGCACACAGTTCAGAGACATATCACGCTAGTAGAAAGCTTTCCTGTGTGCTGCTGTTCGTACGGAATCGGTTATCATTGCTACAGCTGTCAAACTCGACCAGTCACGGAATACTCATGAAATTATATGACTGTATCCCGACACATATGTGTTTAACGAGTTTAACATTATACAGAAAGTGCCTACAAAGAGGAAACATCGTGTTATACAAAGTAAAACTAAAACAGATATAAGAAAACAACCAAAGCAGGGAATCAATTTCTTTCAAGACGTTTACCATTGGCGAGGAACCTGTTGCAAATAAAAGCTATTAAATGAGAGTGTAGCCTAATCGGATTTTGAGCTTTATTTTTTTTTAAATATTGTTATTTGCTACCTTATAGTGTGTCAGTGAGCATAGAGCGCTACTTGTCACTTATCGATTAATATCTAATTGCTTTGTATATCTTCAGTACTACATTACTTTACGAAAATATGATGCGATATTGTAGTTCATTTCATTTTATGTTTCAGTCATGCTGAGCTATGGTCCTTCACGTTACCATTCTCTCATTTTTGTACGTATCCCAGTATTCTGTTTCTTACAGCAACTTTGTAAGTCAACTGAAGCTTACGTATACCTTTTGCTTTTCTCGCTGGTGTGGTACTGATTCCATCTCATTGATCTCCTAACGATTATCTTGCTGCGGTACCATCTGCTGCTACTTGCATCCCCCTAGTGCAATAAATTTGGTATTTAATTTAGGTCACGACTCTTCTCGACTCTGGTTCCTGTTTAGGTGCGTATTGATAAAAATATCAATACAGAGCCTGTTTCTGACGCATATATATTACCGTCGAAGGTCTTGAAACCTTTTGCACGCATTATGCTAAATTTTCTCCACAAATTTAACGTTAAGAATTCCTATCAAGAGAAGCAAATGAGATTCTGGTAAAAATTAATATAATAGCCATGTATTCTACAAGTTGGTAATGATAGCAACGCTGTATAGAATTTTAGTGCAGAACAACCCATACTCACCAATACTGCTGTAATAATTTTTAGCTCACTGTTCATTTTATTTTTTTCAGAGCAATTCCCAGAAAATTAACAAAATAATGGTGCGAATTGTAACGAAAGGTGATGAGGCCAATAGCATCCGCGTATCCAAGGGAACGATGCCGTAAAGTTGATGAGTTGGACTCTGGTTGCGGGTGAGTCGGCAGAAGTGGTGCAGCTCTAATGTCTCTGAGCTGCGGAGAGTCGAGCCCAGGAATAGCCGGCACAGGACAGGAGCCGTCTGCGCCGCCTCCCTGGACAGCGCGTGCGAAGCCCCCGACACCATTAACACCCGTGACGACTGCCACGATATAAGCAAACTACACTCCTGGAAATGGAAAAAAGAACACATTGACACCGGTGTGTCAGACCCACCATACTTGCTCCGGACACTGCGAGAGGGCTGTACAAGCAATGATCACACGCACGGCACAGCGGACACACCAAGAACCGCGGTGTTGGCCGTCGAATGGCGCTAGCTGCGCAGCATTTGTGCACCGCCGCCGTCAGTGTCAGCCAGTTTGCCGTGGCATACGGAGCTCCATTGCAGTCTTTAACACTGGTAGCATGCCGCGACAGCGTGGACGTGAACCGTATGTGCAGTTGACGGACTTTGAGCGAGGGCGTATAGTGGGCATGCGGGAGGCCGGGTGGACGTACCGCCGAATTGCTCAACACGTGGGGCGTGAGGTCTCCACAGTACATCGATGTTGTCGCCAGTGGTCGGCGGAAGGTGCACGTGCCCGTCGACCTGGGACCGGACCGCAGCGACGCACGGATGCACGCCAAGACCGTAGGATCCTACGCAGTGCCGTAGGGGACCGCACCGCCACTTCCCAGCAAATTAGGGACACTGTTGCTCCTGGGGTATCGGCGAGGACCATTCGCAACCGTCTCCATGAAGCTGGGCTACGGTCCCGCACACCGTTAGGCCGTCTTCCGCTCACGCCCCAACATCGTGCAGCCCGCCTCCAGTGGTGTCGCGACAGGCGTGAATGGAGGGATGAATGGAGACGTGTCGTCTTCAGCGATGAGAGTCGCTTCTGCCTTGGTGCCAATGATGGTCGTATGCGTGTTTGGCTCCGTGCAGGTGAGCACCACAATCAGGACTGCATACGACCGAGGCACAGAGGGCCAACACCCGGCATCATGGTGTGGGGAGCGATCTCCTACACTGGCCGTACACCACTGGTGATCGACGAGGGGACACTGAATAGTGCACGGTACATCCAAACCGTCATCGAACCCATCGTTCTACCATTCCTAGACCGGCAAGGGAACATGCTGTTCCAACAGGACAATTCACGTCCGCATGTATCCCGTGCCACCCAACGTGCTCTAGAAGGTGTACGTCAACTACCCTGGCCAGCAAGATCTCCGGATCTGTCCCCCATTGAGCATGTTTGGGACTGGATGAAGCGTCGTCTCACGCGGTCTGCACGTCCAGCACGAACGCTGGTCCAACTGAGGCGCCAGGTGGAAATGGCATGGCAAGCCGTTCCACAGGACTACATCCAGCATCTCTACGATCGTCTCCATGGGAGAATAGCAGCCTGCATTGCTGCGAAAGGTGGATATACACTGTACTAGTGCCGACATTGTGCATGCTCTGTTGCCTGTGTCTATGTGCCTGTGGTTCTGTCAGTGTGATCATGTGATGTATCTGACCCCAGGAATGTGTCAATAAAGTTTCCCCTTCCTGGGACAATGAATTCACGGAGTTCTTATTTCAATTTTCAGGAGTGTATGTGTCACCACTAGGTGTTTCTGGTGCTGTAATAAAACAGCGGCAACTGCACACCAAGATATAATGCACAGCGCTGTCACCATGAATAAAACTATAAATATCTGGTGGACCGAAATGACCTCCTGGGACAGGTTGCACAGTGCGGCGTAGACTCTCCTCAGCTGGCGGTAGCGGTCCGCAAGTGGTCGCCGCTGGCATCTCACTCGGGCTGTAGCTCTCAGACACTGGTTGAGCTGGCTACATCACTCCTCACAAGGAGAACGAGGCCCACATACCTGGTAACAGCGGTAAGTACAATACCACTTAAGAACAGTGGTGACATATATGTCCACTACATCTCGTTCCTCAGACATTTCAACGTCACAGGAGCTACACGTTGCGCGAGAGAGCCTGCATACACCACTTTGCAGGAGATCCTCACTGCCGCAGTGGAGAATTGGCGCGAACCCATGATGCCACTGCCCCGATAAGACAACAGCATCCTCTGGTACTTATAGGTGTTTCGAAACAGGTCTGCGGCGATCGATATCGCCGTGGTGGCGTAGTATGTCGTCATATAGCCTACCAACCACACGAAGGTATTGGAGTCCTTTTTTCTTGCGTTCATAGCTTGCAACGAGTCCTCCACATGTGCTGTTTTTGCAGGGTTCATGACGAGAACATCATCTGCGTATAGTGTACCAGCACGTGTTCTCCGTAGCTCACACTTCTCAATGTTGGCTGTGAACGGCGTCAATCCGAAAACCCTGCAGATGGCGTGGTGTCGCCTATTCGCCGTTTCAACATCGGATAGCACTCCAGGATGCCTAAGTTACCTTTGCTGAAAGAAAATAGTTCCCCAGTTATGGTAAGCAAGATGCTTGCATTACAAAGAGATTTAATCTAAAATCAACGACATACGACTGATTAACAGAGTAAACTCAGACTTAAGACAGCACTTCCTACATAAATGAGTCCACAAATCAATAGGAGAACAACGCAGTCAACATAGCCATGATTAAAAATCTCCTTCATAGTCAATATTTTCCGGCATCTGAAATCGATACAAAGGTACGACCATTGTAGCAAAACAAAACTTGACCATCCAGTACAGTTGCTGCATCTTACAGACCGCAAATAGTAAAAATTGAGAACTCGAATCACTCACGTATAAGTTCTTGTGTAGACCTACATTCAACAAAGTCAGTAAGACTGATCTTGCGTAATATATTTATTAAATACTACAAGTATTATTATTGTTACCCAAAAACCACCTATCAAGCTCATTGCAAAGTTTACTGATACGAGTATCATTAAGGAGTCTTGCTTACATCTCAGACAGAGTTAGAAAGATTTCAAAATTTTGGTTAAAGTAAGAAAATAAATGAAAATAAATAAGACAGTAAAGACAGTGAGTTAAGATAATGTATTGGATCAAAATCGGAACCATTACAGGCTGCTCACTAAACTAGCTGGAATGGGAAATGGTTGTTGCCACTTGAAGGAATAGTGTCGACAAGCAAACCTACATCATCTGGATAAATGGAAATTCGTATTCCGTGTTCCCTATACATGAGTTTAGTATCTCAAATTTTATCGGAAACTTTTCTGCCAATATAGTATTACAGTAAACTGATCTTCTTTGTTATCGTATTCCTCGTTAGTGTAATGCTGCCTTTATTTTATTTGCCTTCCATTTAGGTGTAGCGTTTTAATAAAAGTTTTGTCGTGTAAACTCTAGTAGTAGCCATAGTTTTCTTCTGTTTTTTGGTAATTAAGTTAGATCTAAAAAAATTATTTTATTATGGTGTTCATCCTCGATTGTACATACATTTTTGTGTGAAATAAGATAATGGAGTAACAATATGGGAAGATCAGATTGCTGCTCATCACACAGGCGAGGCATTCAGCTGCAGACAGGCACAATGAAAAAACAGCTTAAATCCTGAGTTTTAAGACAAAGTCCTTCTTCAGAAATAGAAAACACACATGTATACAGACAAGCGCAGTCCACACAGACATGGCCATTGTCTCTGGACACTAGGACCTGACTCATGCTATGTCGTGTTCCGGCGCATAAGGACAGTGGTTATGTCTGTATGAGTTGTGCTCATGTGAATGCGTGTGTGTTACTTATTTCTGAAGAGGAATTTTGCTCTAAGGCTCATTTCTGTAACAGTCTGTTTGATCTAGCCTGTATGTGCCTCAATGGCTACTCACGTGGTGAGCAGCAATCTATCTTTTCCATATAGCTTATTTTATTGGATAATTTGTTCGATTCAGTGGAATTTAACTATTTATTTACCTGATCGGCCTTGTAATGGTAGGGTGTTATCTGCACACCTGTACAAGAAATAAATATTATTAATCAATGTGAGATGGTGTAAGGAAATTAGATCTCAGTGTGGTGTAGTAAAATACTAGCTAGTGTACCAACAAGGTAGTTTCCCTTTACTAAACCGTATCCTAGTATACATATAGTTCAATGGTCTCATCAACTGCTCTGTTGGTGAACATCTTCATTACATTCAAGAAATTGTTTTAAAAGATGTAGAATGTCGATGTCTATAATTTTTTGTATCATTTCACTCAAACTATTCACTGTACACTGACTTCTGCATATACAGTCTTGAGTAAGTATATACACTGTCTTGTTTCTTTTTTAGTCAGATTGCAGAGGTCTTATGCAGCTTATTACTAGATTAATAGGGCTGCTGCCTATATGAATTTTTGGTAGTGATTGCAATGTATTTGCGGATGGGTTCATTATGGAGCAATATGTATTCTTCTCTTTTGTGAAATAACTGTTGAAAACTATTTAGAGATTTTTAATTTTTTATACAAATGAAACTCGAAGATTCTTTTTCTACAGACCGTCTTCAGCATGACTTCTACTGTATTCCCTTGTCAGTTACTATTGCGTTGTTTATTTTCTCACAAATGGTACTGATGGCTTACATATTGGGGAAAGTCTCAGATATTATCAATGTTCATGTCAAAAGTCCAAGTTGAGAATAAGCATCAGAATACGCAACAGAAGACAAACTTGTCATTCTATGGAACAACCCTGTAAATTCACACATTCGGGAGTGTAAAGTTAAAATGCGGTTGCCGTGAAATAACAACCATAGGACTAACAGGAGTATTTCAAAACACTATTCATGGAAATTGCGAACTTCATTAACATGAAACTGTCTTCACTTAGTTCACACCTAAAACTACAGAAACCCATTCAGTCACGTAACACGATGCCTGGCAGGCCCAGCGACTGCTGAAAAACCGTAGGCAAGGAAATATTTTAGACGAAAACATGAAGTTTTACATATGTGGCGAAACATCCTGCGTTGCTTTTAACAGAGAGATGGAGTTAAAAAACAAAAAAATGCATCGAAAATTTCACGAATTCTCTTACAAATGTCTACTGTTGAAGTACGTTCCTTTGTAAGATATTCTGTTAACAAGGATAATGTAATGTACAAATGATTAGGTATATACTGTGATCAGTAGCCGGCCGGTGTGACCGAGTGGTTCTAGGCGCATCAGTCTGGAACCGCGGGACCGCTACGGTCGCAGGTTCGAATCCTGCCTCGGGTATGGATGCGTGTGATGTCCTTAGGTTAGTTACGTTTAAGTAGTTCAAAGTTCAAGGGGACTGATGACCTCAGATAGGTCAGGAGTCCACTACATGCAACAAGCGGCTACACGGGTAGCAGGGGTTGTGTGGCGTGTTCTGGGCGGTTTTTTAGGTTAGATGGCCTTGGGCAAGTACAGAAAGGGCAACAGCCTCAACGGGTGCGGGGCAAAGTCAGGACATGCGGGGACCAATCAGCCATCGGTATTGTAATTGTCAACTGTCGAAGCTGCGTTGGTAAAGTACCGGAACTTCAAGCGCTGATAGAAAGCACCGAAGCTGAAATCGTTATAGGTACAGAAAGCTGGCTGAAGCCAGAGATAAATTCTGCTGAAATTTTTACAAAGGTACAGACGGTGTTTAGAACGGATAGATTGCATGCAACCGGTGGTGGGGTGTTCGTCGCTGTTAGTAGTAGTTTATCCTGTAGTGAAGTAGAAGTGGATAGTTCCTGTGAATTATTATGGGTGGAGGTTACACTCAACAACCGAGCTAGGTTAATAATTGGCTCCTTTTACCGACCTCCCGACTCAGCAGCATTAGTGGCAGAACAACTGAGAGAAAATTTGGAATACATTTCACATAAATTTTCTCAGCATGTTATAGTCTGAGGTGGAGATTTCAATTTACCAAATATAGACTGGGACACTCAGATGTTTAGGACGGGTGGTAGGGACAGAGCATCGAGTGACATTATACTGAGTGCACTATCCGAAAATTACCTCGAGCAATTAAACAGAGAACCGACTCGTGGAGATAACATCTTGGACCTACTGATAACAAACAGACCCGAACTTTTCGACTCTGTATGTGCAGAACAGGGAATCAGTGATCATAAGGCCGTTTCAGCATCCCTGAATATGGAAGTTAATAGGAATACAAATAAAGGGAGGAAGGTTTATCTGTTTAGCAAGAGTAATAGAAGGAAGATTTCAGACTGCCTAACAGATCAAAACGAAAATTTCTGTTCCGACACTGACAAAGTTGAGTGTTTATGGAAAAAGTTCAAGGCAATCGTAAAATGCGTTTTAGACAGGTACGTGCCGAGTAAAACTGTGAGGGACAGGAAAAACCCACCGTGGTATAACAACAAAGTTAGGAAACTACTGCGAAAGCAAAGAGAGCTTCACTCCAAGTTTAAACGCAGCCAAAACCTCTCAGACAAACAGAAGCTAAACGATGTCAAAGTTAGCGTAAGGAGGGCTATGCGTGAAGCGTTCAGTGAATTCGAAAGTAAAATTCTATGTACCGTCTTGACAGAAGATCCTAGGAAGTTCTGGTATTACGTTAAATCACTAAGTGGCTCGAAACAGCATATCCAGACACTCCGGGATGATGATGGCATTGAAACAGAGGATGACACGCGTAAAGCTGAAATACTAAACACCTTTCTCCAAAGCTGTTTCACAGAGGAAGACCGCACTGCAGTTCCTTCTCTAAATCGTCGCACAAACGAAAAAATGGCTGACATTGAAATAAGTGTCCAAGGAATAGAAAAGCAACTGGAATCACTCAACAGAGGAAAGTCCACTGGACCTGACGGGATACCAATTCGACTCTACACAGAGTACGCGAAAGAAGTTGCCCCCCTTCCAACAGCCGTGTACCGCAAGTCTCTAGAGGAACGGAGGGTTCCAAATGATTGGAAAAGAGCACAGGTAGTCCCAGTCTTCAAGAAGGGTCATCGAGCAGATGCGCAAAACTGTAGACCTATATCTCTGACGTCGATCTGTTGTAGAATTTTAGAACATGTTTTTTGCTCGAGTATCATGTCGTTTTTGGAAACCCAGAATCTACTCTGTAGGAATCAACATGGATTCCGTAAACAGCGATCGTGTGAGACCCAACTCGCTTTATTTGTTCACGAGACCCAGAAAATATTAGATACCGGCTCCCAGGTAGATGCTATTTTTCTTGACTTCCGGAAGGCGTTCGATACAGTTCCGCACTGTCGCCTGATAAACAAAGTAAGAGCCTACGGAATATCAGACCAGCTGTGTGGCTGGGTTGAAGAGTTTTTAGCAAACAGAACACAGCATGTTGTTCTCAATGGACAGACGTCTACAGACGTTAAAGTATCCTCTGGCGTGCCACAGGGGAGTGTTATGGGACCATTGCTTTTCACAATATATATAAATGACCTAGTAGATAGTGTCCGAAGTTCCATGCGTCTTTTCGCGGATGATGCTGTAGTATACAGAGAAGTTGCAGCGTTAGAAAATTGTAGCGAGATGCAGGAAGATCTGCAGCGGATAGGCACTTGGTGCAGGGAGTGGCAACTGTCCCTTAACATAGACAAATGTAATGTATTGCGAATACATAGAAAGAAGGATCCTTTATTGTATGATTATATGATAGCGGAACAAACACTGGTAGCAGTTACTTCTATAAAATGTCTGGGAGTATGCGTGCGGAACGATTTGAAGTGGAATGATCATATAAAATTAATTGTTGGTAAGGCGGGCACCAGGTTGAGATTCATTGGGAGAGTGCTTAGAAAATGTAGTCCATCAACAAAGGAGGTGGCTTACAAAACACTCGTTCGACCTATACTTGAGTATTGCTCATCAGTGTGGGATCCGTACCAGATCGGGTTGACGGAGGAGATAGAGAAGATCCAAAGAAGAGCGGCGCGTTTAGTCACAGGGTTATTTGGTAACCGTGATAGCGTTACGGGGATGTTTAATACACTCAAGTGGCAGACTCTGCAAGAGAGGCGCTCTGCATCGCAATGTAGCTTGCTCGCCAGGTTTCAAGAGGGTGCGTTTCTGGATGAGGTATCGAATATATTGCTTCCCCCTACTTATACCTCCCGAGGAGATCACGAATGTAAAATTAGAGAGATTAGAGCGTGCACGGAGGTTTTCAGACAGTCGTTCTTCCCGCGAACCATACGCGACTGGAACAGGAAAGGGAGGTAATGACAGTGGCACGTAAAGTGCCCTCCGCCACACCCCGTTGGGTGGCTTGCGGAGTATAAATGTAGATGTAGATGTAGATGTAGATGTTAAGTCCCATAGTGCTCAGAGCCTGTGATCAGTCAAGTTAGTCACCTTTCGATTTAAAGTTCATCACATTTGACATTCATCTACCATATCTACAGGGTGAGTCAAAATTATGTGAAGAATTTTAATTCTGTTTCGTTTTTTACTCCAGTTTCTTAGAACCGATGTCTGATAGACTCACACTCGAGCAGAAAAGAATGATTCCAAGTTTACTGTAAGTTGTGCTGCCGGCGAGAAAAGTGTGGCGAAGGCTTGCAGATCGATTTTCAGGTAGATGCTCGTTAACCAGAAGATTTGTAGCAATTTGATTAGTAGCACACAGTTATCACTAAACTGTATTGCTGAACGTTGAGTGCATTAACTGTGTTGATCAGGTTGAGACTCTGTATAACGAAATCTCGGAGCAAGCCCTTTTCCTCAAATAGTATTCACATAATTATGACTCACCCTGTATGTGCTGAGTACCAGTGGCATACGCTGAGGTAATATTATGTAAATTATTGACAAAAGTTTTTGGCATGTGCAAAGAAAAAAATACGTAACTTGTGGGTTAGATGGAAAAATAACTGATATGGGACACTATGCACCTGAGGAAAATGTCTTCTGTTGTGCTGATACCACTGGAGATGAGTATGTATCCCAGTTCTAATATGGAAATAAGTAAATAAGAATATTATCTACAGGGAAATTTACGACAGTCAGCCTCAGTCTATCACCAATCCTAGACAGCTCTGGTCTGCTGCGCTCGTTATATCTGCATATTCCTTCTATCTTTCGTTTCCAAATACTTAAGAGTCTGTTTGCAGTTCACTTTTAATAATCTGCACCTCACAGGGTATAAACTAATTCCGGAGAGCAAACCATTGTATTAACTCTCATACAGCACAGTCGTCCCCTCAGAAGTGAAGGCTCCAACTCATTCTCTTCCCACAGAACTGAAATATTACGTGTCTCGTAGTTCCCCTTTTTCTCCTTTGCCGTTTACCAGTTCCCTGCGGGATCGAAATTGTTATATGTGCTGAAGCAATGTTGGTGACTGTTGGCGACCAGATACCGTTCCTGAGCCGACCACTCCCCGTGTCACAGAGTCTGTGTACCTCATCTGTCGGCGCCTGGTGTACAGCTCATGTCTGAGTGCGAAAGCTTCCTTCTGAATGTTTGTGCAGCAGGTATCTGGCGCGGGGTGGAGGCTACAGCCCAGTATTTACAGTGGAGGCTGAGGGAAAGTGCATAAAAGCCACCTCTAGACCGAGTGGCTGAAGAGCGCTCATCGTTAATCCGAGAAGAGAATTTGCGCGACACGTGTCTTCAAATACTGCTCAATGAAGAGTCTCAAAAAGTGTGTGTAGTGAATACTCAGTTGGGCTTGTGTAAATATTTGCGTTTGCCTCTTGGCAGTGCTTCCTCACCCACCATTTTCCAACGGTATTTTGAACAGCTAACTGCACAAGGTCCTAACTGTTCAAACTATTTTGACGATACTGTCGTAGCAGGTCGTACACCTGAAGAACAGTTGCTAATTTTCGTGCTTTGTTTCGTGTCTTATCTGATGCAAGACTGAAGTGTATACTGGCCAAGAGTGATTTTTTTAAAACCTGAACTGAAACACCTTGGTCATGTCATAAACCGTCAAGGTGTAAATCCTCTTTAGTCGCATTTGTTAGCTATACGAGATTTGCATGTTCCTCGCAATGTTACAGAATTGCAGTCAGTTTTAGGGAAAATGAACTATTTTATCTGGTTCATACCGAATGCTGCACAAATTACGGCTCCATTGCACCGCTTGCGTCGCAAGAACCTCCCCTTTATTTGGACAGTTGAGTACCAAGTAGCTTTTCAAAAACTTAAAGATGCATTGTGCAGGGATCGATACTTAGTTCATTTTGATCCTGACAAACCATATGTATTGCAAGTTAACGCTTCCACAGAATTGGTGATAAAGAGAGACCTATTCCTTTCGCATCAAATGTGTTGTCCAGAGATCAGTGTAACTATTCACAAATTGAGAAGGACGCTTTGGCTGATGTGTATGGCGTCACCAAATTCTACCACTATTTGTAGGTCACAAAATTCTACTAAATAACGGATCACAGGCTTTTTCAGTCCTTGTTTCATCCCACGAAACCGGTTCCTTTCCGAACTACCCAAAAATTGCACAGATGGGCCTTGTTGTTGTCTCAGTACCAGTACGAGACTGTGTATCGCCCGACTGCTCAACATGGCAATGCGGACGCACATTCACGTCTTCCGATTGGCCCTGGTACAGATTTTCTGCTGCATCTCGTTGCCACATCGATGCTCAGGTTTCAATCTTTTCCGCTGAACCATAGGAAAATTACACAGGTCACGGAACCTGATCCAGATTTGTACATTTTTCTAACATACATTGGCACGTCTTGGCCTCGTTCCATGTGTAGCATAAAGATCTCTGTCGTGCGCCGATACTTTGCATGTCGGCGTAGCCTCGCTATACAAAAATGGGTGATTTTTGTTCAAAATGACAGTGGACACCCATGTGTGTTGATCCCTAAAGCTTTGCAGAAAGGAGTGTTCAACTTACTTCACCAATGGAGATTTTCGGACGAAACATTTAGCGCGTCGACACTGTACGAGGCAGGGTTTGGACGGCCAAATACAACAGATGACGTCACAGAGTGACGCATGTGCGGAAAATCAGTCCGCTCCGCCACGAACATCACCATGGCAATGTGTGCACATAGATTTTGCAGGACCTTCTTGGAACACTCGTTGGTTGATTGCGGTTGACTCGTATAGCAAGTTGACTTTTGCTGTCGCAATGAACTCGACAACGTCACGTAGTACAATTCAGGTGTTGTCCTCTATTTTTTGCCTCGAAGTTTAACTGAAGTAATAGTGTCAGACAACGGACCTCAGTTCACGTCACATGAAACTTTCTGTGCACGCAATGGCATACAGCATGTAACTAGCGCACCGATCCGTGCACAGTTAAACGGCGAGATGCAACGTTTTGTCAGAACCTTCAAACAGTAAATGGCCAAACTTCGCTCCGCACACACCAGGGATAAAGCATTGCAGCTGTTTCTCGCCTCCTATCGTTCGCATCCACGAGACGGACCATCGCCGGCGGAATTGCTTCACAGCCACCACCATCGGACACTGCTCCACCTGCTCCAGCCTCCTCAACGTCTGGCGCCGAAGGGAGGCTGCAAGTATCGCTTCGCGTCGCATGTTACTGTCTTTTACAGGGTGTTTAGCGGCAGCAGATGGTGGGCGCGATGCGAGATCGTCCGTCGACTAGGCACATGCATGTATCTTATTTCAGGTCCAGACGGCATGCAGCGCCGCCATCACAATCATCTTCGCCACGGTGATCTTTCTGTGCCTCTTGACCCAGATTCAGGGATCCCGAGGACAGCGCGGCCACATCGGCCACCAGAGAGTGTCATCACGACACCGCGGGACGATCCCATGGAGACGGAGCCTCCGCCTCCTCCGCCTTCTCTAGTCCTACCGATGGAGCTGGATCCGGCCACACAGCAGCAGTCGACACCTTCCACGTCAGTTTCTTGGCCTCTGGAGGTGGATGCGTACCCTTCTGGTTGTTTTCCGGTGGACGTTTCCACCAGAGCGGAGGCCGGACGGAGCGGTACGAAGCTTGACGCCCCCTGGAGCCACAGCATAGCGTCCACTCTCCGGCCTCCCCTGCCGCTGCCGCGCTCTCTACCCGATGATGGTCCGTCTCTTGGAGGGGGGGAAGTAATTTTCCGGCTTAACATCAAGCGCCGGCACGTCCGCATGGAAACTCACAGTAGAGAAGGTTGTGAGACGACGTCAGCCAATAGGACGCTGACTAGGACGACACCACGATAGGAGCGGCATCTATACGAAGAGAATGTAAGTGCTGCTCCAGCTAGCCTCGATCGCACAAGAAGAGCCGCACTAGAAGACGAGCTGTGATATAAACTTTATAGCAGTGACTTATGAGCTTGTGTGATCTGCTTGCGTGGAAATTGTATACACAGAGAGATATTGTTTATTTGCATGTCGCCATTTGCTTGCGGCCCATCTTTGTAGAAACGCCAGTTAAGAATTGTCAATTTAACATATCGTAATAAACCCTATTAATAGGATTTGCCTGAATTGTTTTTTAGCTTTCCGGGAAAGGAGATTTCTAGGCACCCTACATTACATGATTGGGCAGGATCCCACAAATAGGATCAGTCAGGTCCTTCGGAAATTCTTCAGTCACCTTCCTTGGCACATCAGTCAATGGTCCCCATAAGAGACCGTCTAATTTTCGGTGTTCTTGCTGTCGAATGGTTCTACTTGCCTCAACACATTATCTCTCCACTGATAGGTATTAACATTGATCCACCATATTATATCTAGAAAGTTTTCGACAAACTCATTCTCCTTTTGTGATACAACATTGAAGTGCTCTCGATAGAATCTAGCGTTGTCCTGTTTCGCATACGCTGTCCTGTTCCTTATACAACTGTACCCACCTCTCTTTGTTTCCTCAAACCTACTATATTCCAAATACGAAGACTACACTGCTCGACATTAAAACAGAGTAACAAGAAGCATAGTAGATCATTTAATTCTATTTGTAGTGCAACAGTGTGTAACAGTATGGCGCAGAAGTACGTTAGTAATTTTTTTCATTGAAGATGTACAAGGTGTATAGTGGTGTCAGAATGGCGCTTGTATTCAGGTGTCCAGCTTCTGATAATGGTGACTGTGAGTGTTGTTTAGCCGTGTAGTGGAACTGCAGCCAAACGGATGCCAGTTAGTAAGTCAGGGATGTGTGAAAGAAAGATTAATTTATCTATCGTATTAGTTGATTTGTTGCCCTCAGCAGCGAGTGTCAGACGTCGGTCCTGGATGTAAGTGAAGTGCTGAACTCAGCTAGCAGCCTCCACAGACCAGCCAGTTTACAGCGGTAATAGGCCAAGGAGAGGTGTCAATGGCGTCAGTGCTTTGGCAGGTGGAGAAGTGTCAAGTCAGGCCCCTGGGCCAACGTCAGGCTGCTGTGGAGGCGAGGAGATGCAGGCACGATGCTGTGAGTGTGCTGGGGTAGGCAGTGTGGGCGGGAGCGACAGTCGCCTGCAGAACTAGTGTGCCAGCAAGAGACAGCAGTCGAGTGTGCATGAAGTAGGGATGCAATGACTCATCGACTGGTCAAGCTGAGGTGCGAACCCTAACCCACTGTCAGCCAGTGACTGAAGGTACCAGGTCGACACTATGCAGCATCGGGCCTAGGTCCTGACGGTAGCAGCCAATGCAAGTCACGACTAGTTGTCCCAGCTAGATCAATCATATAAGGTCAAAATGGCATGGAACATTTCTCGAACTCTGCTGGCGGTGGCTAATGCTGCCTGGCTAAAATGGGCACCATTAATGTGAGTTTCACCCACGAACGGTTTGCTGAGGCAGCATATCTTGTTACATAGGGAAAATAATAGCCAGGTGTTGGCCCAGGACGCGTGCTAACTCTGGTCGACCTTACTACATTCTGACTTCTTCACTTCCACTGTGTCACCAGTGTTCGGCCCTGATGGAAACGGTGACTCCTAGAAGTATGGTAACTTTGTATATGGCAAGGCCTGAATGGTAATTTTTGTTGTGTCAGACCAGTCCATTCAGAGTTTCTTGCCAAAGAACGCCTAGGCGCCCTCCTATTTTCTGCTGTCCTGTACCTTCTTGAGCCAAGTAATGATGGCTACTGACATCAATCCGGCCGAACCAAGTACAAAGAAACTGTGGCACAACAAAAGAGTGGCGTTCATAACACAGAGCTTTCACCTCTGACGGCACCAGTTCCGTTTCGACTAGGTACCCTGCGAGTTTAGAGCCATCTCTAAACACGCAGGGTATGTAGTGGAAATGAAGCTGGATCACAGATATGGGCACGTCATTCGATTGTGCTTTTACTATGTCGTGGAGATGGTTGGTCTTGATGATGGCATTCCAGTGACTCTATAACTTATTACCAGATAGTTTCACTAGATGACACATCCCACAATAAGCTGAGTTGGGCAAGAGTTGAATATCAGCAAAATCAAGGTAGGTCATATTAGGATTGGCAGCCAGCAGCATTATAGTGTCTTGTTTAGATGTAACGTCATGGGGCCACCGGCCTGAGAATAAATATATTAACTGTTGTTCATCTTATCGACTATGCGAACCAGAACTGATCGTGTAGTGTACCCATTGACACCCCACACCAACACGTCATGTGCTGTGTCCATATGACAGCCTCGTGCTGACTTCAGAGACTTGCACACACGGATACGTCTCTCGGGACACAATACGTAGAGGAGAGACTCGTCTCAAGAGATGCTTTCGTGCCACTCTAGTGTCCATTGTTGCCGTACCAGTGCTGATATACCTCTCCCTGTTGCTGAGGTTCCATGGTGCTCCACTCGTCGTTGCACTTCGCGTTACATGCTTGCCTTGCTGGAAGCAAGCCCATTTCCTGACTCAAGAAAAGTGCCGTTACTGTACGATCCTGTATGGCCGAGCAAGTCCTCTCGCACTCTAGTCTCGTGCGATCATTGAGGCCTTGCGTGGTTTTCGGCAAAGTCAGTATGAACTCATAAATTTCATATTTACGTGGCAATCGTGGCATGCCAACCATCACGTGCAGCCACATTGTGGAACTGCAGACCCGATAGGTCATGATACTGCTGCAGTCGAATACCAGAATGTGTTGGTAGACAGTCCTCGTTCTTATACAAATTACAATAATCAACATTCACATGCCATTTATGAATAAGAAACCCTCAGTGTAACCTTTTATTTTATACAGAATGTGGTGCAAGTAGTATTCACGCCCATTGCTCGTTTGTTGCTTGCCGTCTTCATGTTCATGTTGTTCCACTATTAATGCGCAGAAATTTACAAACATTTCTTAATGTATTAAATTTTAAGGCACGCGGATGCCATTGTTATTACACATTAGTTTGTCTGAAAGACATTAACCTGTTTACCCTGAACTCGCAGACCATGCGTGTACAGGTTCGGTTGCGAGTCCTTCTTCTACCGGCCATGGCAGCTATGATCGCTGAAGTAATGCGTAAACACAGGTAACAGAAAGTTGTGTATCTTTCGACTGTGAAAAAATACTTGGATGACTACAGCTGTGTCTGCATTCGTAAAGAACAAGGAAGAGAAAATGACTGGACGGAGAATGGATTGGCCTGGAACAGACTTGTTCGTGATAGGTATTCATTTGTTTCCAAACGAGAGCCACTTTAATACCCTCTCCGAGGTAAAATAGAATCAACACGGACTTTTCTTCCCAGTCGCGAATAAAAAGCATTAGCCATTAATGTCATGAACGGAAATTCAGGATTATAACAAAAAATTACATTTTGTCATATACATTTTCTTAGCTTCACAATTTATTTGCGCGCGTAATTCGCACCATAGGCCATATTTCTGCAAGCAATTATAGTATATGTAATGTTGCAATCCGCTTGAGTTTCGCGATATTAATAATGAATTATTAAATAAAAGGCGAGTGGTTTGGTCCAGGAAAAGTTCGCAAGAGGAACAGAATTGCATAAGGAAGTAGAAACTGATTCACGGCATTGTGGACATACAGAAGATCACAGCACCCCTAGTTTTGTGCAGGCTATTTGTCGTTAACTGACTGACCGAAAGTTGGCACTTTGAATGGGAGCAGCCAGAGCATGTGTTTCCATAGTACGACTGGGACGCATTGAAACATATGCATATGCCCACCAGCTGAAATATTAGTCAGACAATTTCGACGGGGGTTCCTAAGTGACAAGCATCTATAAAGCATTTCTTTTTTTAATTCTTTCATTCCATCTTAAAGGAGATGTTGGGTTACAGGCCTTTCCAGCCAAGATATTGTTCATTAAGTTTCTTTCGTGCCAAGGTCCTGCATATGCCTTACGTCTGAGAGAAAAACCTCTCTGTCGATAAAACCCCTGTAGAAATTGGTTGCCTGTTGTTTGTCTTACGTACGCACATATTGTCTCAGTGGCTTTGATAAAGCTATAGTGTGATTTTGTAATTCGTTGGTCTAGAAACGTCTCTGTCTAATTCTGTGGAAGACGAGAAACTTTCAAATCTTGGCGCTGCAGAGAATATTATCTTCTGCTATAGGAGTTGATTGAAGTAATTTGGCTCAGTAAAATGTTCTCCTCTATATCAGGCCGCTACATCTTCCCAAATACTTGCACGTGCTCTTGGTTTGTGGACAGTTTCATGAGTTTTCCAGAGGATTCTGTTGGAGTGAATTGGATACTGCTTCGAGAAAAATATAGGGGGAAAATGATCTTTTGAATTTCAGAAAATTAAACGTTGTATGATAGGGCTACAAGACTGATTTTGTGAGTCTGTTGCTACGTAGTCTGTTGAGCCCAAATCAGGTGATTTCTTGTTTTATTCTGTATAGTATTTTCTTGGTTTTAAGTGTTCCGTGAAGGGAGTTTGTTTGAAAGCTACGCCGTATATCTTCAGCTAATCGAAGCATCCTCTGGTCAGCAGACAGAGTTTATTTTTTCTTTTCGTTAGAATGTAAGAAGAGAAACTGGTCGCTTCAGTCCACGTGTTTGATATTTCTGAGACGTGCAAAATTATGTCGGCTTTCAGCTTATTCAATCTTTGCAGTCGTCTTTCTGGCTACTTAAGAGGTGATCTAGACAGATGTAGACAAGGTATTTACGTTTAGTTGTGGAGCAATTTCTTGTAGACAAAGTCGAATGTGGAGTTTTTGGGTATCCTGCAGTTGGCGATTTAAAAAAATGGCTCTGAGCACTATGGGACTTAACATCTGAGGCCATCAGTCCCCTAGAACTTACAGGTACTCAAACCTAGCTAACCTAAGGACATCACACACATCCATGCCGGAGGTAGGATTCGAACCTGCGACCGTAGCTGTCGCGCGGTACCAGACTGAAGCGTCTAGAACCGCTCGACACCCGCGGCCAGCCAGTTGGCAATTAGCAAGATTGCTATGTCTGAATAGTAAAAGTTTACTTTTAATTGGATTAGATCATATTCTCCTTTTACTGGGCTACGTTTCAAGTATGCTGATGTGGCTGTTGACTTGTTCATTGATTGCATTCGAGGTGGGCGCATGACACCAATAAGTGGTGTCATCTGCGTATAGGACCATGTCTTCATTCCACTACGTGGGTCTTGGGATATCCGCTGTGTATATCGTACATAACAAAGTGGATATGACGGCAGCGTGAGGTATTCCCGGTCTGCGTGTGGAGTAGGACGACTTTTACCCCCGTCTCATAGTTGTACTTTTCGGTTTCAAATGAGGTAAGCTAATAATTGTACTACTGAAGGTGGGAAGTTGTGCTTTAGCACTTTGTGAAGATGTCTGTACCTTATCAAAAGCGCGTTCTGTGTCCAGAAAGAGGGTAGCAGTTGCACCTGTGAAATTGCAGGCTTACGCTGCATTGCTAATTAGCCTTAATCATGTACCAGCGGGATTTTATTCTGAAACCAGCTTGTTCATATGATATAATGCTGTTGTCCTCTGCAAAATGTTGTAGTATGTTGTCAATTATTTCTTTCAAAGTCTTGTCAGTTATTGATAATTATTTTTATATTTTTAAGTTCGGTTTCAAAGTCGGTTTGCTAAGTGGTGAGTTCGACACGGATCTTTCTAAAGTTCATGTCACTCACAAATTGTACAATATTGAATTCTTCGAGTCCAGGTATGAAAAGACTTACCGGTCTCCTTCGGGTCCAGATTTTCAATGATCACAATTCTAGTTAGAACATTCAGACCAATCTTTACTGGGTTCTCACCGGATTCTGTGGACATGCTGGAGTTCCATGTCGAGTTACCCCTGGAGCGTACGCATCTCGTGGTCGTGTAGTAGCGTTCTCGCTTCCCACGTCCGGGTTCCCGGGTTCGATTCCCGGCGGGGTCAGGGATTTTCTCTGCCTCGTGATGGCTGGGTGTTGTGTGATGTCCTTAGGTTAGTTAGGTTTAAGTAGTTCTAAGTTCTAGGGGACTGATGATCATAGATGTTAAGTCCCATAGTGCTCAGAGCCATTTGAACCATTTGAACCCTGGAGCGTACCTTTTATTATCCTTCGCCGTCATGTATCGCAAGAGATTCTGTTTCATGAGGAGAATCATTTGTTTAGCAATGAGTAACTGGTTGCTGGACGCACTGAGATTCCTGAGGCTCCTGAGGTTGTTGGGGTCGATTGGTGACTGTTGAGATTCGACCGGTGTCGTTGCGTCAGATCTGATCATTTTGTGACGTTTTTTGTTTGGCATGAAGAACGTTGACTCTGCATCGTGAAGATGGGATGGCTCCGTAGACTGAAAAACCTACTAACTTGCTGGTCCTAAACACTGTGGCTTAGCCTCGGCACGCGCAGGCGCGTTGTCCATTAGTCTGGCTGTCCGGGCTATTAAGCTTAGTAGCAGAGGGCAGTAGCTTAGCAGAGGGCACAACAGTTTTGATTTTTCCTTAGAGGGCGGTGAAAGCGGAGATGTGTACTGAGCGAGAGCTTCGCTGCGCTTCTGAGACTACGCAGCCGACATATATCCCCTTCGCCGCGAGTCGGTCCCTCCGCGGTCCGCTCCCGCGGCCGCGCGTCACATCGAAACTTTGGCAGCCAGGAGAATTAAGAAGCGGGACAGTCTTGCCCTGGTATGTGAGAGTGTGCACTCTTACCTACCGGAGCTTTGAGTACAGCTCCTAGGAACTATTTAGACAACATTTACAACTGACCAATCATTTTAATTCCTGGATCTGGGACTGCACTGATGGTGTTACGCGGCTGGCAGCCTATTCCGCCCTTAGGAACGCCACAGGACGTCGAATATCAAAATTCCTACGTCTCTCTGACAAACCATCACTGGAGGCCCTATGCAAGACGTTCATCAATCTGAGTGACATGGAGCTGAGTGACGACGCGAACGCAATTCTGGAAAAGGGACTTAGCTTTGCTGCTACCCCTACCCGTTCCGGACATCGTCAAAGCAGTTGAACAGGATGCGGCGCGACTATAGCCTGAAGCAGCAGAAGAAGTACGTCGTGCAAATAACAGATGAGAACTAAGCCTGCGAAGTCGAGTGTTAGCAGCAGAGAAAGGGCATGTATTCGGCACCCGAGAGACTCCTCTGTGATTGTTGTCATACTTGCTGGAAAAAGCAACGCTGCTGTTGCTATTTCCCACAAGGACCACATAGAGAAGATGCAGAGCCTAACATATGACGACTCCTACAGGAAGAAGGAGAACAAGACTAGGGTTCTTCTCGAGGACACGGATTTACCACACGGGGTCGCCTAGAACCTGTTACCTCAAAGACGTGTACCGCCATTTCTTTATGGACTCTCTACAGTCCACAAAGATGGGGTGCTGTTGCGCTCCATTGTTAGTAGCATTAGGGCACCAACATATTTTCTGGAAAAATACCTGACGGAAACACTAAGCTCTTGTGGCGGTAAATGCCCTCATCACATTCGTAATTCTGTAGATTTTGTAAACCGTCTCGAAAACTTCAGGATGAAAGACTCAGATAGCCTGGTGAATTTTAAAATCGTTTCGTTATTCACCAGGGTGCCCTTACAAGAGTCACTGGAGCTTATTGATAAGAAATTTGACGAAACGGACACCGAACTTTTCAGGCATACCTTGGCCGCCACGTGTTTTCTATCTAACAGAGACTATTACGAGAAACTGGAGGGAGTCACAATGGGGAGCCCACTCTCGCCTTTGGTCGCAAATCTGTATACGGAGTGCATCGATGGAAACCAAAGTGTTTTTTCCGTTATGATGATGACACGTTCGTCATCTGGTCCCATGGAAGGAACAAAGTCCTTGAGTTCCTTGCACATTTGACCTCCGTACATGCGAAAATCAAATGCACTAAGCAAACCGAATAAGGAGGAAGATTACCTTTCCTTGACGTCATGGTCAGACAAGAACTGATGGCACTCTGGGTCAGGGAGTCTATCGGAAGAAAACGAATACTGACCAATATTTTGGTGCAGTCAGCTGCCACCATCCTTCGCAGAGGAATGCCGTACTAAAAGCACAAGTACAAAGGGCCTGCTATCTCAGACCAAAAGAGACTGCCCCAGAAACTGGAACACCACAGAACTGTATTCCGAGACACACAGCTACGCAGACTGGTAGATTAGGCGTGCTCTCCGCTCCACCACAACAGTAGAACCTGTGGATGCGGAAAAAGTTGTTCAGGAAGATGTAGCTACTGCGTTTATACCATACAATGGCGCACTTTCAGGAACAACTGGACGCAACTGAAGAACTACCGGTTAAAAACTCTCTTTTGCCCCAGGTCTTTTCCCAATAAAAAACTAGCATTATTGGGAACCGTCAAAGATGATCTTGGTTTGCTGAAGACTGGTGTGTACCAGATTCAGTGTCTGTGTGGAAATTTTATGTTGAGCAGGCAGCACGCACCTTCGGAGGCCATTCCCGATAACAGCGGAGGCACACTCCAATGGCGTATCCAAACAAGTCAACGGTCGGAAAGCACTGTTTTTTCGACAATCAGGTGATAGAAAACGAACGTACCAGAAACGTAGCCCTGACTTCCAAATACTGGGACAGCGTCGTTGGAGAGACCACAAAAATTCGCACAAGGAACGATCTCACCAACCGAGATTGCGACTGTAATCTTAACAAGGCTCGAGAACCAGCAATGTGTTTAGTTAAGAATACTGTCTGCAAACGGAACGATCTGGATACCAGGGCGGAAAGAGCTCCATCAAAGCTATCACAGACGCCGATGGTAGTGCCTCCGGGAGTGCGGAGGCTCGGTTGCCGGCGCGAACCACGGAGGGAACGGCTTGAGGACGGCGGTGGTATAAGTCGGCCACACATCCACAGGAGCTCAAATCTTCACGAACGACGCACGGAGTGCTGCTCGAGAAGTCGATGAGGTGACTTTGCATGCGAAGAGTGTGACGGATCGTCGTCCGTTGGGACTGAGCTGATCCCGGTGGCGGCCCCGTCCGATCCCCACCTATGACGAACCAGCTACCGACTCCTGACTATATTAAGGATGACTCTTTTACTTCTGACGCGTACTCTCGTGACCGAGCGTTCATTCTTTTGAACAAGCTCGCTCACGGGGGTCCTACCTTGGCCGAGAAGATGATGAAATGGCCAAACTTGCCTTCTGTAACATTCTGAAGGCTGCTGCACTGCCGCACTCGAGGCAGCAAGAGTCGGGTGTGCCACCGAGAGCCTCGACGGCCGCACTGCAAGAGTTTGCGGGCCCGGCGGCAGCGGCCTCGGCGGGTGTTGCGCCACTGGACTCGACCAGGTGCCCCCGGTTGCCCCTCTGGCCCCAGAGACACAGGAAGAGCACGTGGCTGCGCTAGTTGATGCCCCGTCCTGCGCTAGGGGAAAGTCCGCGGTCTGGACGGGGCCACAGTCTGCTGCAGAGGCCACCGAGATGGACGCCATCGAACTGCCGGACGCAAATCTTGGTGAGGCGATTGCCGAGGCAGATCGTCGCGACATCGACCCTGACGATGCCCGCGCGCCCAGAAAGCGCTGGGCTGTGACGCACGACGATTCCGACAACTCCTCCCTGACTTCTGACATCGCGAGCCCGCGGAAGAAGGCATCTAGGGCCTCCCGCGCCTCCACCACAGAGGCTGTGAAGACGGTCGCAGGCTCCTCCCGGAGCACCGCCAGGCCGAGACCGACAACGATGACGTAGTGACCCCCTCGTTCACACTCTGTCTCCTGGCAGCCCAATGCGGACGACTTTGTTGCCCCACCCAAACGGCACAACGCCGGGGCTGATGCGCTGCAGCAAACGCAGCCGCTGCCGACCGCAAACACATTCACGGGCGTCGGCATAGATGCGCTGGAGGACGGCGACGCGCCTCTGGCGCCGCCCCAGAAGAAGCCGCCACCCCCGCCGGCTATCGTCGTGCAATGGGACGGCGTCTTCAAGAACTTCCAGCAGAAATTTGAAAGAGTGGCCACGTCCACTACTATCAAGGCCACCGGCCGTGACCTCTACAAGGTCACAGTGACGTCCAATGAAGAGTACGACGCGGTGATGGATACCATCAGCAAGGATGGCCTCCCGTGCTACACGCACCCTTCCCAGCCGCTCAAACTTCTGAAGGTGGTTTTCCGCCACCTTCCCCGCAAGTTTGGCGCGGACTACCTCCGAGAGGAGCTCGAGGACAGAGGCTTTGGCATCCGGTCCACCAGCCTGATGAAGTCCCCTCGAACTCACAGTGACGTGCCGCTGTACGAGGTTGTCCTCGTTGACAACCTGGAAAACCTGAAGATTTTCCAGATGCACCTGGTCGGCCGTGTCAAGGTCGCGGTAAAGCCGCTTCGGTCCAAAGGCAAGAACGGCCCACTGCTTATCATGCCAGGAGCTGGACCACGGCTTCCGTTACTGCTCCATGCTGCCCCGCTGAGTAAAGTGCGCGGGACAGCACGAGAGCAAATCCTGTCAGCTCAACCGAGAAGAAAAACCGACGTGCCGCACGTTGTCAGTTACAGAGGCTGTTCGGGTTCCAAACTGGGCCTAAACCAGTAACGGGGCGTGGCTGTTCCTTCTCGTAAAGTGCACCCGTCCACCAGCTTTGCTACGGCCACCGAGGGCGGACCGTCTGCTTCCTTCACCCAGCGTCCGGAGCAGGCAGCTGGCGAGCGGCATCAGCCGACTGCGCCGTCTGCAGCTTCGCCTGGAGGAGTGGCAACCCAGGTACCCACGACTGACGCGCAGTATGCCGCCCCACGCAGGCGTAGCCAGCGCGCGGGCCATGCCACCCCTGCCGCTGCGCAACGGACCGCCGGCGTCACCCTGTCGCGGCAGCTGCCGGCAACTCATCCTGCGCCGCTACTCCAACTAGCTGCCGATGTTCCACGGCAGAAGTATTATACGGAGCTGTCGCAACGAGCCGCCCCGTAGCGGAGGCCGCCCCAGCGGCCCACGCCGCCCCTCGGCTCCCATCGTAGCAGTGCTCCGGTCGCTTTTGCGGTCGATGAGCCAGCTGCTCGAGCAACTCACAGTGCTCGTCACCGCGATCACGACGGCCCTCCAGGCCGGCGTTGCTGCTTCTCCTCGCCACGGATAATCGCCACATCCGTGAACTCACCGTTTGCGCCTTCAACGCGAACAGCTTGGTCCCCAAGCAAGGGGAATTCAGGGCGTTCTTACGCGACGAGGCATTTGACATTTGCCTCATGTTGCAGACATTCCTGAAACCGGGAATTCATGTGAAGGCGGCAAACTATCGGTGCTACCGCACCGACAGGCTGACCCACGGTGGCAGGGCGGCTGTCTATGTCAAGACTTCCCTCAAACATCACGAAGTCCAGCTACCGCAGCTCACCGCGGTGGAGGCCACTAGTGTGGCTGTCACCACTACGGCGGGGGTTATCAGCTTCGTTGCGGCCTACAGGCCGCCAAGGGGACTGTTCCAGTAGGCTGACTCCTACGCACTGCTGACGTTGCGCGGGAAGATCTTCATTGCGGGCGACTTGAATGCCAAGCGTACAAATGGAAGTCCCGCATCACCAACGCCAGCGGCCGCCGCCTCCTTCGCGCCACACCACGGCATGGCGCGATAGTCCTGGGACCCTACGACCACACCGTCTTCCCCCATCGCGGCCAGCCTGACGTGCTCGACACCGCCGGACTGAAAGGTGTTGGACACTTCACGTCTGTCACCGTTAGATGCGCCATGTCGTCCGGCCCCCTTCCGGTGGTCTTCGACATGGACGTCATCGGTGCCTCTATGCCGACCGACCTCCGCAACTTCCTCGGCATAGATGAGGTCAGATTTCGTGCCGAGATCTTGGATCGCCTCGAAGGCGCGCCCGACGCGGATGTACAGGGAGCCGACGCAGGGTTGGCCTTCTTCACCCGGCACGCTCTCGGTGCAGCAGAGGCCGCCACTCCCAGGCGGCCGGGACAGACGCGAGAAATGTCGTGCCAATTCCCGCCGCACATCTTAGAGGCGATCACGCACAACAATCGCCTCTTTCGAGAGTGGGAGTTCACGCGGCTGGCCGAGACGAAGCGCCGACTCAACAGGGCGCGACGCGAGATTCGGGCCTCCATAGTTGACCACCGGTCAGGTTCGGAGGGGGGGGGGGGGCATCCCACGGTTGCGGACCAGCAAGTACCTCGGGGTCACACTGGACAGGCAGCTGACTTGGTTGCTCCACGTCCGCGACGTCAGAGGGTGAGCGGTGGGGAGACTACGTGCGCTGTACCCGCTGCTCAACCCCTCGTCTACACCACCTCCACGCCACGGCCTCTCCATGCACCTGGCCACGGTACGGCCAGTGCTGGAATATGCAGCCGTGGTGTGTAACGCAGCAGCGACGCACATTGCGACGCTCCAACGCGTCCAGAATAGGGCGCAGCGACGTGCGCTCCACAAGCCTCCTCGCTACCCCACGAGGCTGCTCCGTGAGGAAGCAGGCATCCCTCTCCTGCGGGATCGCTTCGGGCAAGTCGCCAGGTTGCTCTACAACGACGCAGAACACTCTGACAGCCGTCTAATTCGTGCGCTGGGCCAACAGGTCCACCACAGGCCGACAACACGCTGGTCCGAGCTACTGCGAGAGTAGTTCTCTCCCGCAGTTCCGATGAAGATACAAAGAGCGCCTCTATAGCCAGCGACGCTCACTGAGGACAGCTCGTCAAGACAGGCCCCACTGCCAACACCATAGGTCGGCGCAGGAACAGCAGCTCCGCTGCTTACACTGCCTCTACACCTGGCATATGTCGCCAGTGTTTTACAGCGAGCGAGCGAGCGACAAGCGCTCAGCTCATCAGCGTACCTGACGATGGCGACATGTGTGAATGCCGAAATATTGTGGCCATCTAACACTATGAACCGGCAGTAGACTTCCAGACTGTTAAACTAAGCAAAAAAATTGTTACGACCACCCAGCCTCAGAGGCGCAATGCGCCGTGATGGTTGAGAGATGTGGTTTGGAAGAGATCTGTGAATCACGGCTGGGTGTACAGAGATACACAGACAAGTACGGAATTGACTTTTATGTCTATAACGTAGACTCTCTGGAGGGTATGAGTGGAATTATAAAATCTTCTTTATGTAGTCCACTTTAGCCTCATCATACAAGAACTTAGGCGCTGTTGTATTTGTTTTCCATAACACGTCATTACCCTGTATTGCATATAATGACTTCATCCTTGTCTCCACAAATGTTTATAGCGTCTGTCACGCCATACTTCCTCGTCTGTGAGTGGTTCCATAAACCTGCCACGTCGAAACCTTCCCGTAATAACAACATTGCCAGGGCCTGCTATCTGATGTGTCCATCTGTCGCCTAACTTCTACCTTCCGGAAATAGCTGCCCAAAATTTTCAAGAAGTCTCTAAATCCATTCCTCATCTCGTCCGAGAAGATTCGTTCTGAATTTTTAATATCTGGGTCCCACTAAATTACCTTAACCTTACTTATTTATATGTTGAGGACAATCCCCCTAATTCGCAGTGTAGCGTGCCCACACTCAGCTTCTCCCCACACTTGTATTCCATCCTTAACTAACTATCACGTAGCCCTAGAACTATCATCCCCCTATTAAGTGCTCAAAACTAATTGCTTCCCCGGCCAATGCTCGTCAATCATTCTGCTGGCAACTAATTTGTTGGCACATCTGCAGCGTGTGCTTGCTTGCGTGTTACACAGAAATTTAGTGCGCAAAAGCCTGCTAGAAACACACACCATTCGTAGCTGAAACGCTTACTACAAACACTGCGTGTTGCTGCTGTTCCGGGAAATGGTGAATATGCTGCCACATTTGTTCGATCGAAATCCTCGCTTGCTGGGACTCTATTAATTTCTCCGACGAATGCATAAACTGTGGATTGAGTGTGTTATTTAAATATGTTGCATTTTGAATTGGAAGTTCGCAATTTCTGTGCCTTTCATGCTCACTGAGTTAAGGCAGCAGTGTTTGCGGTAGCAGATGTTTCTACGATTTTATGTATTGTAGTTCTACCCTAATTCAAGTGTTTAGAAAAACACACACCTTCCCGTTTAACTATCTCAGACACAAAATTTTACCCACAAATTAATTATTACAGCGACTTACAGCACTTAGTACAGTTATTATACAGGTAACATATTCGCCTAAAACAGAAAAAGGCTAAATATTTTACAAGAAATAGAAAGTTTCTTATATATGATGAAACATCAAGACATTATTTTGAACGTACAGGTTGAATCAAAAAGTTCGTTGTAAATTTCACCAATGTCATTCTAAATGTTACATGTTGAAACACGTTCCTTTGTTTAGATAACGTGTTAACGTAGATAACACTATTTAGGAGTGAAATTATGTAGTCTGTGGTATAGCAAAGTTAATCATTATCTTTGTATGTAAAGCAGTTACCATTGAAACTTACACAATAACCAAATATATGTGCTGATTGCCACTGGTTTATTATCAGATAATATTATATATGTCACTGGCTAACGTCTGCTTTGTATGTTGTGTGAAAAAACAGTTGTCATGTTAACTAATAAGAAACAGTAGTCACTCGACGTAAATCTGCCTGGAAGGATATTTCGTCTCCTCTAATGCTAGTTGTGCTACTGATGGACATTTGCTTTTGTTAATATCCCAGCAATGTATAAATAAAGGAATTCTCTGTTGTTCAGTTTACGTGAGTCAACCCCAGTTTCAACAGCCCTGCTGCCTCGTACTTTTCGTAATCCAACACAAAAGCTCTTTTTACTGGTTTAGTTTTAATAATCACTATCTCCCAACGTATAAAATAGTCCCAGAGTCCTACCCATATTTTAAACTGCAATGTAACGCACTCATCACATCAAAAGTGAAAGCTGAAAATGATTCTCTTCCAGCAGAACTGAAATATTAAATACCTCCTAGTTCTTACATAGTACAAATTAGTTCCTACCCTCAGAAGTACAGAAAATATTTTTCCTTCTAACACTATTCGAAATATTGTCCTGATCATGATTCCTTACGTATAGCTACGAGCAGTCCCCAGTATCGTCAGCTTCGTTCACTACATAAATGACTGGAATAACTAGATGAAAAAATGCAGGTGTACAAGCTATGAAAGCAATACAGAACTGTTGATACTTTTTAAGGTATGGGCCGCACTAACTCATAAACCTGGCATCTGTATTCAAGCCAGGGTCGCACAAAGGCCTTATAGAGTTGGTGCAGACGCGCTTTGTCGGCTCCAGAAGGCCTATGACTGACACTTTTAAGGATGTTTAACCATTTGAGACATCTCAGTTTCAGTTCTTTAAGTTGTGGCAACCATGTTAACTTCTCATCAAAGATACGATGCAGATACTTCACCTTTCACTTAAAAGTTTTAAAAAGGGGGAAATTAAACTGACTGCGGGAACGATTAAAATCAGCACAATCCGTTTACTCTAATGAGAACTTAAAACTTGTGATGCAAGACCATTCCTCCAACCGCCTGATCGTCAGTTGCAATCGCCGAGTAGCCGTGGTGAGGCTGGAGGATGCACAGAAGATGGAGAAGTCGTCCACAAACAAGGAACATAGTACTGGACGTCGCTCTGTGGTTGTAATGCTATTGACTGCGATGGCGAAAGCCGTGACACTTAAAACAGTCCTTTGAGGGACACCATTCACCTGTTTAAAACGTTCAGACAGGACATTGCCAACCCTGTATCTAAAATATCTGTCCGAGAGAAAGGACGGTATGAAGGTAGGTAGACATCCACGGAATCCTCACTAATGGAGCTGCGACAAAATATTATGCCACCAGGTAGTGCCGTTGGCCTTTTCCATAGATCAGAAAACAGCGATAAGCTGTTGCTTACGAAGGAAAGCTTGTTGAATTGCACCTTCGAGCAGGGTCAGGTTATCGAGAGTGGAGCGATACCTCCTGAACCCACACTGGGAGCGACTGAGCAAGGACCTGGTTCAAATGGTTCAAATTGCTCTGAGCACTATGCAGCTTAACTTCTGAGGTCATCAATCGCCTAGAACTTAGAACTAATTAAACCTGACTAACCTAAGGACATCACACACATCCATCCCCGAGGCAGGATTCGAACCTGCGACCGTAGCGGGCGCTCGGCTCCAGATTGTAGCGCCTAGAACCGCACGGCCACTCCGGCCGGCCAGGGACCTGGTTTCCAGAATCCACACTAGGCGCCGATTGACCATACGCTCCAGTATCTTTCCTATGCAGCTTGTTAGCCTAACACTAAGATAACTAACACGGTCTGTCCGATACTTTCCTGGTTTTAAAATTGGGATTAAAGTACAGTCCTTCCAAGAGTTAGGAAAGTCGTCAGTTATCTAAATTTTATTGGAGAGCTGAAGGAGGACTTCCTTCTACTGACAGTCCAACTGTTGCAACATGCTGTAGGTTATCAGGATGCTTCCAGGATTCGTATCACAAGCAACTGACAATGCAGAATCCGGCTCCCACAGAGAGAATGGCTGGTTGTATTCTTCCATGATGATGGAACGGAAATCAAGATCGGCCTTCTCCCGTGTCTCCCGATATCGACAGAAGTGTAATCCTGGCTGAAATCGTCCGTAATGGATTAATATGATTCAGCTATTGTCTGAGCTATATTCCTTGCCGATGTTACAACAGACCCGTGTATTCGTACAGCTGCTATTGACATTCGAGGGTTGTGCCTTGAGATCTTCCTAATGGCTTCCCATACTTTACATGTGAGTGTGGACCTATTGATGTAGTTCTGGAACTCTTGCCAATACCTCTGTTTGCTCTCCCGAATTATTCTCCTTGCCTCTGCATGCACCATTAGAAAGTTTTCAAGATTCTCATCTGTAAGGCAAAGACTAAATTTGCACATTGCTGCCCTCCTGATTACAAAACGGCACTCATCGTTCTACTAAGGGACAGGTCAATTCCTAGGCTTTTTTGCAGCTGTAATGCGAACCACCCAGTCATGGATGCCGTCACGTTGCTCCAAAACAGCTAACTACCTGTAAAGAATACAGTTAGCCTTTCTGAACAACCATCTCGGTGACTTTCTTTCAGGGTCTTCTCAATCAGGCAGATGGATCCAGATAAGGAAATGGTCACTACCAGGAAGGTCATCGTCCACTGCCCTCTGAGCAGTGTCTCCAAGTGCAGGCGAGCAGAAGGAGAGGTCTATGACCGCAGACGAACCTGTAGTGGTGCCATAATCTGTAACTTGACCCATATTCAACAGTATGAGATCTGTTGTTTGCAGTAGATCCTCAAGTGACCGACGCTTTGGCCAAGTGGTGTGAGAACCCCATAGTGCAGTGTGTGCATTGAAGTCCCCTAAAATGAGGAATGGGTGGGGAAGTTCATCAAGAAGATGATTGATGACCCCACTGTCAAGAGGTGGTAGGTAAAAAGAGCACACAGTAAAGTCAACATGGGCCATTATCCGAACAGGAACTGCTTGTAGTGGTGTTGTTAAGGAAATAGGTGAGGAGTGAAAAGTGTCTCTTACGAACACTGTAACGCCACCTCTTGTGCTATTGCCAGTAAGGTATTCTTTTCTGTAAAGGTGATACCCTCCAAGTACAGGTGTGTCAGTTTCGTTAAAATGAGTCTCTTGAAGGCAAGGGCAAAAGGGTCTGTCCTGTACAAGCAGTGTCAAGTCCTCCAGATGAGTCCTGAGCCCATTGATATAACATTGGAGTATGGGAGTCATTTCATCAATGTGGTCTTGATTTACCCCTGTCTTAGCGCCGAGGTGGTGAGGCGCTTGTAGAGCGAGGCAGGGTGATGGGGCTGACTTTGTCTGATGATGAGGCATCAAAATCCATGATGTCCTCATCATCAGTCAGACATGTCAGAATGACATCTGATGGTGCCTGGGTCAGCTTTTGACCCTAATGTTGAGTTCCTTTCTCCACTCCCTTTCCCAGTAAGAATAAGGGGGAAGGGGGTGGTGAGAGTCACCTTTCTTTGAAGGAAGTTGGCGTTGAGGGGCACTCTGCTTTTGGGGTTCCTTTGGGCTGCGCCCTGCGGAATCATTACTGGTTTCTTCTATTGTAGCTGCCTGGATCACTATGTCTTCACTCGGATTTACAGGTGCTGGTGGTGGATAAAGGCACACTGTACGTCATTTGAGTCGAAGTGTCGACCTTAATGACAGGTTTCTTCAGTATAAGAAGTGCCAAAGACAGGGGGTTTCATTGCCTGATACTCCTTCTTGGCTTCTGCGTAGGGGATCCGTTTGGTCACTTAGATTTCCTGAATTTTGTGTTCCTCTGCAAAAAACAGGGTGGGCTCGGATCCAGATTGGGTGGCTCCCAGAGCAGTTAATGCAGACTTCTGGAGATGGATAGTCAGTCCGACCTTCATGTGCTGCCTTTCTACACTTCCCACAAGTCGCTTCACCTCTGCAACTTAGCGTTGTATGGCCAAAATGGTGGAATTTGAAGCCTCGCATTGGGTTAGGTACATAGGATCGAACCCTAAGTCGGAGTAAAACTGCCATGATGTGTCCAGGTAGCGTTGGAGAATTTATGGTCACAGTGAAAGTGGCAGTCTCCTCAGTCTTTCCATTGGTCTTGTGTGGCTTTTTTTCCACATCCATGATCCCCTGTGGTGCCCATTCATGTTTCAGTTCAGCAACATCTTTGTCCATAATATCACCGTAGGTTACCACACCTTGGCTAGACTTAAGGGAGTTATGCAACTCAACAATGATGTCTTACTCGCCCAATATCTGTGACTTCATAAGAAGTTCCAACTGCTTTGCCTGGTTAGTCTCGACAAGCAAGGAACCATTTTGCAACTGTTTAATAGCCAGCCAACCAAACCTTCTAAGCCTTTATGGATATAGGAGGGGGACACATTTTCAAGCGCCCGCTCCTTCCTCTTGATCACTACAAAGACGTTGGGATTCATGACTCCTTGAGCCCCATTACTAATAAAAAGTTGATTATCAGGAGGACTAGCCTCCCTCATTCTTTCTGATGAATGGGTGAGAGAACTCCCAGGTGGTAGACCCTGCCCGCTGGGAAGAGGAAAAGAAGATTTCGAGGGTTCCATTTCGGTCCCACGAGCAGCTAGGGAAATAAGGGTCCACTAAGACAGAGCCCCGCCTTCCTGAGTAAGCCTTTATACAACTGAGGTGCGACAGGTTCCCCAGAGGTTGCCCGCTAACGACTGTTCCACCTCAACAGCCATTGATCTCATCAGCGAGCCGCACACCTTGAGATTGAGGGTTTCTTATAGCGGTGTATTCCATCCTAGCGATCCGGTCAGTGAAGCCAAGATCCCCATTCCCTGAGACACACTACGTTCCACCACCGCGCCGTATGGTGGTCGCTGAAGCGTGCCCAGAGCTTGCGGTGGCAGGGGCTGGCGGCGCTTACCAGTTCGTAGCTGAGGAACCCCGGGGGCGCCAAGCCCGTACTCAACAAAGAAATGCCGAGCCCTTGAGATCGTCGACATTCGGTAGGTACTGGTATATCTACTTCTTACACGAGGCATATCTTTGTCATCTCAGAAACAAATAACGTGGAAATACTGTTTGTGAATGAGAGACACCATGCTTGTTCTTCAGTTTATTCAATATGCATGTGGCGTTATTCCTATCCACGTTGTGCTGACGCTGATATTCAAACCGTTCGCATGTAAAAGAATATAGTGCACTTCAGCTAATTTGCCGCTTATTGCATGTCGTCTTCAAGGTCAAAGTCCCACAGCTTTAATGACCATTGGTATAGATGTGATTCTTCTGTGCTAAATTACGAACTACTCAGGTGGCAGTCATTCGTCATTGAATATTATTACTTATGAAAGCACTAACCTGTTTCCCAAGAGCACGGAGTTCACTTGCCTTGGCAGCTGCAGCTGAGAGTTCCTACTGCGCCTTCCTCGGCATTTGTGGTCGCTGAAATAACATCTGGGAGGTGACAGATCTGTACACATGCCTGTGTGAAGCGATACAGAATGTCTGGGCTACCTCTCAACAGTAATAAACGAGAAACACATTGATTAAAACATGAAAAATGAATGGTATGACATTGATGTAGCGTAGGAAGGAAGTAATATTTTGAGTAAGTAATATTTTTTAAGGTGGCTGTCATTTCAATAGCTACTGCAGGAACCGTCGAATCAATACAGAACACTAATAGCCACATTCTTTTTTCTGCTCCATAGTTTATTTGTTTGTCTACTTCAACATTTCGTATATTCTCAAACCCTTTGGTGTCCATTTTATATTTTATCGTGCTTCATACTATCGGAATTAATTATCTAACCATTATGTAGCACCACGTAGGTTCACCTTCATCTAATGAGAGAAACGCACTCGTGCTGCGAACTAACAAGTAAGCAGTTAGTACTTTGAATACATGCAGCCTCTAGACTGACGATTATTACAACAGTTTTTATTAGTTATTTTTTTGACTATATTTAGTGAGTTATTTTAGCTCTAAAATACAACATACATTACTTGTGAAAATCCTCATGTAACACTTTATATACACTGTGTAAGACGTCGTGGTCTCCTGACCTTCATTGCTTACGTATTCCGCCCCCACAATCATATTCCGCACATCAAGATGCTTCATTCGAACCCAAACTCGATAAGATGAAGTCAGTGTTGTATGAATTCATGTAAACGATATGCAAATAACTGACAAATCACAAGTGCGCACCGTGGTTGAAATACTCTAGGCTGGCATACACACACACATTCAAGACACGACGGTCAGAAAAGCTTCTAGTTCGGGAGAGGCAAAAACCGCACGCCAGGACGCCGGTCCCTTCAGAGGTATTCACAGGGAGCTATCTACGTCGCTAGGCCGCCGCCCGTAGAGCGGACAGCGTGTGCGTTAGTGAAAGGGGGAACGAACCCATGTTCGGCTTAAAACCAAATTCCACTACATTGTGTGGGAGCGCCCAACCTACGCATTCTTTACAAATATATCACGCAGTTTAAGAGATTTTCACAGGGAGACAGCAAACGCCAAACGCCGATGTTACAGATTTCCAGATTGGTCGCCTTAAACGAAACGTTGTTCTCCCGTTTTAGAAGAGCAGTGTTGATTGGCAGATGATATTTCTGACGCCTTGAGCTGAAGGAGTAATGGAAGGGACCGAAAGATATACCCCTTCACGTCTGGCGTGGAGAGGGACTATTCCATTGTCACTCTTGGAGCGAGAACACGTAATGAGAGCGTGTGCGCTCGTACGTGTACTCAAAGAGTGAGGAACAAGTCTCTCCTCAGTACTTCACTGGGAGAGCACCTCTGTCGAGAGCGAATCGGAGTGTGACTCTGTATTGAGTCCTGTGTTGGCCGCCACACTTATTGTGCGGTGTGAACGACAGAGTAATAGGTAAACGCCTGCGAGCGAATTTTTGAGTGGCATAGCGGTGGACTGGTTATCTGACCGGTGTACCACGCCAATAGTTGGACTAGGGGCTAATAGGAGTCCTCGACTTCATCAAGGCATAGGGAGAGTTTGATTGGCGAAGGTCAATCCAGATAGAGTTATCTTATTTGTCAGCAGCGAGCGGGGCAGACAGTAGTCATCGCAGCTTACGGTATTGTGCGCTACAGCTCTTGCGAGCCCCATATTTCCTCCACAACAGTACACTTCACTGCATATCACATGCGACAGCCTCGACCGTACCTAGCAACATTCTAACAGATAATTATTCAAGTTGAGTAGGCACGGCTCTCAGCCATTCTGCCAAGTCAATACGAATCTTAAACTTTGTATAGAAATTTCATTCGGAAATGAACCCGGAAATAACTTCAGTTCATAACTAAAGGTGACATTGTGATTTCTCAGAATTTTTGCAACATAAATAATAATTTTCGTTAGTTTCATGTTTTTCTTACACTAACTAGCACTACTCCAGTACCCAATATCCCACTAGTTACGTAAGAAATTTTGTGAATTTTTGTGTCATTTCCTTACAGCGGACGGCTCCAGAAGATATTTATTGCTGAAAGTTTTTCAGGCATTTCTCCTGACAACGTTAGGAGCGACTGTCTGACTGTAGTAGTGTGGGGGTGGAAATTGCATCTTGCAGGAGCCACTGGGTAAAGGGTACATTTCAGATTAATCCGTTGCACAGAATGACGGAATAGCAACCCCACACGCTCACAACTGAAGCGCCGAAGAAACTGGTATAGCCACGCATACTCAAATTCAGAGATATGTAAACAGGCAGAATACGGCGCTGCGGTCGGCAATCCCTGTATACGACAAGTATTTCGCACATTTGCTAGATTGGTTACTACTGCTACAGTAGCAAGGTTATCAAGATTTAAATGAGTTTGAATGTGGTGTTACAGTCAGCGGATTAGCGATGGGACACAGCGTCTCCGAGGCAGCGATGAAATGGAGGATTTCCCTGTACGACGATTTCACGAGTATATCGTGAATATCAGGAATCCTATAAAACATCAAATCTCCGACATTGCTGCGACCAGAAAAAGATCCTGTAAGAACGGGACCAATGACGACTGAACAGAATGTCCTTCAGAAAATAAACCAGGTAACCCTTCAGTCAATTGAGTAGTACTGCCTTTTGGGTTGAAGACAGGAACAGAAAGTACATTGTCGTGAATCGGAAGACCAACCAAATGAAATGAATCAAATCCAAAAATATTTTCACAGGGACGTGAACGCAGAATTGTAAATGTCCTCGTTTTGGTGTGAGACTGGAATGTGGCAGGTAAACTACACGTACCAAGTAGCGGAATGTCCTGACCGCTACCCGCAGTAAGTCGCGTGCAAGATTTTCTGAACTGTGCCGAGCCCAGCTGTCCATAAGTGGCACGATTAAGCAACGAAACGGAAGTGTCAAGTGTCTAACTGAAGTCGCACAAAGCGTCTGACATTGACTAAGTTCTGAAACAGTTTATCTCACTGTCGTTGCACAGCATTTTGGCGGGGTGAAGGCACATCCTGTATTTAATCATTACTAGTACCGGTAGGCGGATGAAGAAAACTAGATTCTCCGAATGTGAAGGTGCTTCACACTTATGAAAGGGAACGTGGGTAGAGTTCTTTTTCTGATGCACGCGTGCAGACTGCATATGAGCTGGCATTCCAGAAGCAAAGCAGGTCACGTTCCAAGAGAGGAAATATTGTCTTGACATGGTTTGACAGCAGAAACATGCTTAACGCTTGTTTACTCTATCCATGACGCGCTGGCCCATTTGCGTGTGGTGGTTGGTGGCACCGTATTTGTTTGTCACTTTGTGTTACACTGCAAATGGGCGCTACCTCAAAGTTTTCCACGCCATTATCACATGAGTCCTGATATTCAATATTTTGTAACACTTGTTTCAAAGTAGGATCTGTCACACTGTACATAGCTGCATCACGAGCCATTGTGTCACTATATTGCCGTCCACAGCTACATTGCAAACGACACTGTCGTGTCAATGACTGAAGGTCAGTGACCTATGGATGGCATGTCTGTTCTGACCTTCCCCACAATCGAAATTATTTGTAACGAGCTGCAGCAACCTGCACCTGATCCTCGTATTACTTAGTAAGGGCAGAAACTAATTCTTCAAAAACCAGAAACTGTAGCCTACTAGCGAGAATAACTTCTGAGGGAGTTGATAAACACCTGTACCACCCATTGACAAGAAATGAGAAAGTTTCACAGTACACAGCACTTGACGTGTAGCAGACTGGGCGTCGAAAAGAACGTAGTGCTCGTTCCATTGCTCTTGTTGTTCACTGAAAGTTCGGGACGGTGGAATAGCACAGAGACTCTGTCGCGGATGTGGCTGGCTGTTGTGACGGAGTTGATACAGCACCTGCTTGTGTATTAAGTTATAAAAAATACTTATTTACTTCGTAAACTTTGATTCGATAATACGAAAACCCTCCGTGTCTCCACATAGGGTGGGGTTTGAGAGAGAGAGCAATTTGTTATTTATCCGTAACAATTTTCCGCACAAAAATGAGAACATGAATTTTCTTGAATTACAGCGCCAACTGCCAAGAATCAAAACAAATAATTAAAATGTACGTAGTTTTTATGCAGAATCTGATTCTGCAATCAAAAGTGGGGGTTCCCATTTAAAATTTTAAAGTTGCCTCCCGCCCCACCCACAGGGGTCGGGGGGGGGGGGGGGCAAATTTTAGCACCGGCAGATGTCCCCCTCGAAAATAATCATCTTTGGATTCTGCTCATTTTTACGTGTGAAGCGTATTTTTCGATTATTCTGGTTTGTCAACTTAAAATTTACACCTTGTATATACAAATAACTGATCTTCTTGAAATTTTTATATGAGTCTTTGCAGGGAATGGAAACTTGAGCGCTGCCAGCCCACCGTTGTTCTTGAAGACAGCTGAGCCTATGATATGGGGTGCGATTTCATATGACAACAGGAGCACTGTCCTGGTTACCCCACGCACACTGACTGCGAAATTCTACGTCAGTCTGGTGATTCGACCTGTTATGCTGTCATTCATGAACTGCATTCCAGGGGGTGTCTTTCAACAAGATAACGCTCGCCTGCATACCGCTGTTGTAACATAACATGCTCTGCAGAGTGTCGACATGTTGTCTTGGTCTCCTCGATCACCAGATCTCCACTTGAGCATATATGGAACATCATCAGACGAGATATATTCCCGAAATTTCATTACTCTGCGTAAATTATTTTTTGGTGTTTAGTTTTTTCCGTCAGTGTATTTTAAAATTTTGAAATAAATATTTGTGTTTGTAATGAAATATTTCATGAGAGCTTCAAGGAGGAGCTTCCAGTTTAGGGACCATTGTTAGACATAAAGATCTCTTTAAAAAGTATGCTGTGAGAAAATAACTAAATTTGTATTTACTTTTGCGTGTGTGTGTGTTAAAAGATAGTTAGAAGTTCTAGACCCTACTTAAACATTAGTACCTATTTGAAAAGTATGATGTTGATATATGTCAACAACAATTTAAAAATTTTGTTTTTTCTTAGTTTTTTATGGTGCGCAAAAGTCCTCCTTGAAAAACGTCGGTAATGAGAGTATTAATATTACAGGTGTTTGAAAATGATGTCTTCATTACCAATACACTGAGTTATTCGAATTTTGAATTTCCGTACGTATGCACGCCTGTTGTAACCAAACATGTGCGGGCTATTGCTGAGAATATATTGTCCTACCAGTGTGCAAGAGTCTTCGGACGATTGGTGCACAGAGTGGATTCTGGAAAGCCCCTAAGAAACGTCCCAGGGGCCTAAATCGATGAGGCGACTGTCACGGAAGACCAGATGAGCTGCCCGGAGAACTTCCCTGCAAAACACGCAAATCAGTTCGCACTGTATGCGCCGTCGTCCAAGCTACATGCAACTACGCAACCACCATATTAATTTGTCCAAGAAGAGGCAAAAAACATTCCTCAATCATGCTGAATACTCTCCGAGAATTCACATTTAGTGTATTCTCAACACTGCACACCAAAGTGCTACACGTAATGAATGCCTAAGAGCTGTGTGGTCCTCTCGTGAAGTTGTCCGGGTTTGTTAGCCCACTAGCACGGCGTGTCTTGTTTATTAGCGCACTCAGATAGGTCAAAGTGTGCCTCATCACTAAAGAACAGCAGCGCACTGTGTGGCAACTGTTCAAACAACTCTCCACATGCAATTTTTCGCAGCAATAAAATCGCATTTTGCACCACACCCAGTGTATATGGGTTAAAATTGAAGGCGTGGTGAGAAAATCGTCTCACAGAATGACAGTAAAGTGTAAGGACAGCGGTGTGTGTGCCTGCCGCGCAACGTCGACATCATTTGCTTCTACGTTTTGCCGTAAAATGGAAATTTTCAGGAACAGAATGGTAATTAAGTTTACAATAACATGTATTCTTTTTGAAAATCAATGTAGTAATGAAGTTAATGACACGCAGTGGACGTAATTACCAAGGCATTGTACAGTGCCGAGATTAGGTAACACCTGGGTCTCCACTGATTCAAAATAAAATATAATCAGTTTGATCATAAACATCAATATTCAGCAGGTACAGCGTCATCGAATATCCCGCATTCACACCTATGACGCACTACTCACTTCAACTCAAAAGCTTGTAACGTTAAACACCGCAGTATCAGATTCATTGTATTTATATGAAGGCTGCACACTTCCTGTTTATGCTGGGCACGTTGCTCGCTCTCTCTTTCTTGCCTTCGTTATTTCTCACACTTTCTGATGGAATAATTAACGTACTTTGATGACATTCCGTACGATGTTATACATTTCAGTTGTCCGGAGAGGCCGGCCGGAGTGGCCGAGCGGTTCTAAGCGCTAGAGTCTTGAACCGCGCGACCGCTACGGTCGCAGGTTAGAATCCTGCCTCGGGCGTGGATGTGTGTGATGTCCTTAGGTTAGTTAGGTTTAAGTAGTTCTCGGTTATAGGGGGCTGATGACCACAGAAGGTAAGTCCCATAGTGCTGAGAGCCATTTGAACCATTTGTCAGGAAAGCTGGACACAGCCAAAGGTAATATGTGGGGATACAAGAATATTAAGTTTGGATTAATAGACAAATAGTTATTATTATTTAACATTATGGCTTAGTTTTAAGGAGATATCACAGTCGGTAAAGAAACATACAAGAATACTGAGTCCTTTTAATAAGTCACCACGCGAGTGATGGGTTATTAACTGCACCACGCATACCGTTAGCGCCGTAGGCGAACCATTTCTTCTGTGGTTCATTTGCTTGGAACTGTCCTGATCACATTTCTTTGGCAGGATTATTCTTCTCTAAAGTCAGTTCATTAAGTCAGGACCACTAAGTTTACTTCAGGTCTATCTTTTCATTCACCAACCAAACCACTGAGCCGATAAAACAAACGTTCTTCACATCATGTTTCCACACACCCATGTCTCCAGTACGCGCCAAAACTTCGCAAGTATCTTTCTTGATATATGTGGTACCATTACTCACAACCTTAACTGTGTTGCGTCAGATTCTGTTTCAGCACCTTATATAAATTCAAACATATTTCAAATGATCCTCTCTTTCTTTTTTTTTTTTTTTTTTGTTTACGAAGAACGGTTTACGGTGCAAAAGCACATATTTACATAGGTCCAGTAACGATTACAATGCATTCCAACGAAATAATATAAAAGAAATACTTGTATATAAATGTCTTTGGGTCCTGTTTTAATCGAGTTACGATATAAAATACCAGTAGTTCCATCTAGTAGATTTAAACGATAGCTGCAGTGTTACTCAAAACTCTCGTAGCCACATAAATTACAGGTAATGGCAGAAAACGGGCTGTTTTAATTAGTCTCTAAAAGTCGAACGGTATTATTGGTCACACTGAATGTCTGTCATGTGTTTCTGATAGGTCCGATTTTTGCCGAGATGGAGTGCTGGAGTGGGCCTGAAATTGCTATGGCTGTGGAGGCCTTTCACCTTTCACAGGAACGTTGAGCGCTTGCTGCTGCTACACAGGAATACCGTCGTCAGTTCGACCTTAGACGGAATGATCCTGTACCACGTTATAGGTGAGAAATTATGAAGCAACGGGAAGTGCCCTTAAGCTGAAATCGCCTGGAAGAACTAGAAGTTGTCAGTCAGAGGAACGGATAGAGGAAGTGCAAAATGTTGTCACCGAGCGAGGCGGCGCAGTGGTAGCACACTGTACTAGCATTCGCCCATCCTGATTTAGATTTTCTGTGATTTCCCTAAATCGCTTCAGACAAGTGCCAGGATGGTTCCTTTGAACGGTCACGGCCGACTTCCTTCCCCATCCTTCCCTAACCCGGTAGGACCGATGATCTTGCTGTTTGGACCACTCCCCAACCAACCAAGTAACAGTCCTATGCATTCTGTGAGACACATTGTGGTTCTACTGGGATTGTTCAACCGTAGTGTGCACAGAATTTTTCGGAACAATTTAACGTTACAAATATACAAGATAGAGGTTGTGTATCAGTTAAATGAAAATCGTTACGAAAAGCAAATACATATGTCTGTTGAACTGTTTACTAAAAGTAAGGATAACGAAGTTCTTAAATTTGCTATGGCTGAATGGCAAGGCACATTCTCATCGCAGCGGTTGTGTCACCAAACAAAACTGCCGTTACTGGAGCGACGATATTCCTCAGTAACTCCATCAACCCCCCTCACACAGCCAGAAAGTCACAGCAATGGGCGCCGCCTCCTTGCTACAGTTTTCTCCCGAATAGGCTCACAACCATTACAAAGCGTATTTAGGCGTGTAGTACCCCGTTACTCCCACTCATCTTCTTTGCACACTTCCAGTTCCTCTGCGAGTTTCGATTCAGGATACAACTGATTGCCGGCCAGCAACAGGACGTGGGATCCCACTATAACTTCCTTTCTATGTCAGGGCTGCTCCCTCCCTTCTGCCTCTCCATTTCTCCCCACCACTTCAGCTCCTGATGTGAGGGCTCTACACACCCACCAAATCTATCCTTCATTTCCGTGTTCCCACTATCCACCCTACCACCTTAGTTTTCAATATCATCCAACGGCTTATATACTAACTCGCGCACTCAAACCCACTACAGAACAACCAAAGTTTAATCTTCCCACAACTTTTTTAACCAGCGCCGGTCCTTCATCTTTTTAAACGGTTGATGTTGCTCCTTTTTAATCAACATCACCATTTTTTCAACTTACTTTAAATATCTATTTTGTCTTTTTATTCTTGTCTGTTGAACTGTTTATATCTATTTTTACTTGAAAGGAAGGAAACAACATTGTATTTTGTAAGTAGCATCGAATAATCAGCATTATATAATCTTTAAAAACATTTTTAAATTCTCCACCTATAAACCTTGCTGTAATGTCCGCACTTACATTTTGTAAAGGCATTTGGCTCAAGAGCGATATATTGTAGCGGAGGGAGACCACCTCCAGCACATATGGGGCGCGAACGACGAAATAACAATAAACAAAAAATCTGAAGTTGGGTCGAAAATTCTGAAGTTCATACATGATGTACGCTGCTCTGCCATGATCCGTCAGCCGTTAGAAAAGCGAGCCTCTACGACAACGGCGCGTTGCTCCTTCAGCGAATGCAATGTTCCTACTGATAAACAAACTTTCCGAACAACTCCTTCCAATGAGACCATTCCCATCCTCTGCCTACCATTGCTCGCTTCACCCCACCTCACCCCACCCTGAATAAAAGCAGTAACCTTCGTTGCCACATCCTTTGCGGAAGAAGAGGCACGATTGGAAAAAATCTACCTTCATCGCGATAGCGCACCTGGACAAAGACGTGCTTTGGCAGTGGCAAAACAGACATTTGAACTATGAATGGTTGCAACCTCCATCCTGCCGTTTTGACGCCTTGACTTTTACCCGTTCCTACGTATAGAAAAATCTGTGAATAATTTTTTTTAGAATTAAATGCGATATTGTGCACACACAGAATCAGACTTCGAAGATCAAAGCTACCAACTGAAAGGTATTGGACAATGTAAAATGTCTTAAGAAGAGCATTTACTAACAAGTTTCTTGCGTTAATTATACACTCTAATACAAAAAAAACGACGACTGTGAAGTAATTATGTAAATGGAACGCAAATACAGTAGTAGACGTGCTGTACATGTACAGACAAATAAACGTTCACCATTTCAGAAAAATTGAGCATATCAGTAACCCGTTGGTCCACCTGTGGTCCTTACGCAAGCAGTTATTCTACATGGCACTGACTGACAGAGTGTTTGGATGTCATCCTGGTGGATATTGTGCCAGATTCTGTACAAATGGCTCGCCGGGTAACCAGAATCACCATATGGTTGGAGTGTCCTGCCCACAACGCTCCAGACGTTCTCAATTGGGGAGAGATCCTGAGGCCTTGTTGGCCAAGACAGAATTTGACAAGCACGAAGGCAAGCTGTAGAAACTCTCGGCGTGTTCGGCGGGCATTATCTTGCTGAAATGTGAGGCCACGATGGCTTGCCATGAAGGGCAACAAAACGGGGTGTAGATTATCGTCAACCAACGGCTATGCTGTAAGGGTGCCATGAATTAGAAGCAAAGCAGTCCTCTTAGAAAAGAAATGACACTCGAGACAATCACTCCTGCTTGTCGGACCAAATGGCGAGCGACACTCAGGTTGGTATTCCACTGCTGTCATGGGTGTCTCCAGACCACACTTCTGCCTGAAATGGCACTGATTGGTGAAGAATTGTCTTCAGTGAAGAGTCTCGGTGACCAGCGGAGACCTGCTTGAAGACGATCCAGGCAGTTGTGGGATACCAAACAGTCTGTCTAAATGGACGAGTTAAATGCTCACACCTGTCACATAGAATCGTAAAGAAGGAGGGAAAGTCCACTACATTGTCTGTTAAGACACATTTCGAAAGGAAATAGAAATGTCATCATTGATGCTGGCTGGCAGGACGGTTTTGTACTGAATGTGTACATGAGGTTTAAATCCGGCCAGACAACAGGGGCTTATCGCAGCGACATACATTCCCCAACTTATGAAAAGTGTTTCAGGGAGAAATTGATACCTAATCTACTTTCTCATACTGTCCTTGTTAGATATAACGCCCCTTATCGCAGTAATTATCTGCCTCGTGCTACAACATCAAAGTCCACGAGGAGTGAAATGACGTCTTGGTTAACAGAAAAGGAAATTTCTTTAAAGAAGAATGTATTGGGGCCCTAGTTGCATTTATTGATAAAATGAACAAACCATGGTACATCACTTATAAAACAGACAACATTTTAACCGAACATGGTCATACTGACGTATGAATTCCTCCATACCACCCCTAATTGTATCCTACAGTGCAGATATGGGCAAGAGTCATGGACGGTGTTTCTGAAAGTAATATGCCATTCAGAATGAACACGTTATTAACACTTATAGATGAACAAATTGCTTCCGTAGCAGAAGAAGACTGGAAGAGACGCTGTGAGCACGCAAGTAAAATTGGAGAGCAGTATATTTCAGGTGGAGGCTTGCTGGACCGAGCGCTGGAGACAATCGGAAATGTGGAAAGTGGAACAGATTCTAACAGTGATAATCATAGTGATGCAAGCAGTACTGATTCCGCAATTGAAGATGAAAGTGAATCAACTGACACTGCCAGTGGAAGTGAAACAGACGTGGCTACTGAAAATGAAGAAACGTGGGGTGGAGCGTTTCCTAAATGTGTTTTGTGTGTGGAAACAGTGACAGTGAAATATCTATAGTATTATGTCAGTCGACAAACTTATTATTTCTAATGTGGAATTTCGTCTGCAATTAGTCCAAAAATCCTTGAACGTGTTCTCAACAGTGCAGCTACCACATATGACCAAATCGTACGTTTCACACGCCAATGCTTGTGAAACAAATCCTCTTAACGCCTCCTGCCCCAGTGGTCGTCCACCCCACAGCGGTACGTCTTGCCCCCTCTTGCACTGGAACTCCGGCGCAAAGGAATGTCCTCCGTTTGTAGGAAGTGCGCAGCGATGCACATGTGTGGACGCTACGTTGTGTATTGCTACGTTTATATTTTTTGTGGCCAATAACTTACATGCTCGTCTGGTTGTAACACAAGACTTATGTACCTGGATGATTTAATAATGAAAAGGCCGTCCGAAACTAATCAATAAATAAATATTCCCATGCAGTTTAAAGTGGCCCCCTAAATGTTATTGCAATCAATAACTCTTGAAATGGTGCCTCGTTCGTACTCACCTTCCTACAACTATTCTTTCTGACTTCGTCTCACCACGCTGCAGTGTTCCAAGCCAGCTGCTGTCATTGTTACGCAGCTCTCGTCCGTTGCTGGGCAACGTTCTTCTGAACTGGTCAACCGAGCTGTTCTCGCCGCGTTTAGAAGGAGCTTTGCTGCTATACACCGGCGTATTTTAGCAATCTGGTGGACACCGGGTGCCTGCTGATGAAGGTAAAGGACATACTTCTTCTATGTTATAAGAATAAGGTATGTAAACTGTGTATAGTACTTTTTACGCTAAAACGTACGGATTACGGAAGGCTAATGCGTACTTCCTTAGACATGAAAATAAAAGCTCAATTCGGTGTATAAACCTGTACAGAAAGCAAAAAATGACAAAATAATTGTTTCGTTGCACTAAAGAATGAAGATTTCCTGTTTTGACAGTTGGAAGCAGTTCAGCATCAATTACTTTTTCGTCACTATTGTGTTTCGTTATCAAACGAACTTGACTAAAATTCTGTTGCATTAGCTCCGCATGCCTGTATTGTGACTTTTTTGTCGTTTGGTGGTTAACGTATCAGTCAAGCATAAAATGAAATACTCAGCGATCCCTGGAATAAAGACATGTAATTGAAACAGGTCGGTGTCGCGCGGAGTGGCCGCGCGGTTTGAGGCGTCCTGCCACGGGCTGCGCGGCCATTCCTGCGGAGGTGCGAACCCTCCCTCTGGCATGCGCGTGTGTGATGTTCTTAGCATAAGTTAGTTTAAGTAGTGTGTAAGATGATGTCACACGCATCTGAACATTTCAGACAAATCGGTCAAACACGGCGCATAAGATTGGTCTAGTCTAACTGTATAGCTGTGAGTACTTTTGTGTCCGTTTCTTGTCTGTGCCGTTTCAAACTGATGTCTTATGGCCCTCTTCGTCGTTCATAAACAATTCCATTAGGTCTATAGCTTTGCTTTCGCCGTTAGCAGTAGATGGCAGTGGCGACAATCATTAGTGCGGGTGATAAGTCGTAACTGTCATAAAGCAATCTTAAGCATTTGTAAACATAACTCCGCCAAAATATTTGTCAATTTGTGATTGCATTATAAAATTATTCTCCATTGAATATGTCAAATTGCGAGCTCACTTCTCGTCGTTTACTGAATGTTGCAATTTTCTGCATTAACATAAAGGAATCTGCGGTTGAGATTCATTAAATATTGGGCAAGATCTCTGGTGAAGTATCTGTTAGTGACAGAACTTGCACAGAATGATTTCAGTGCTTTAAGAACGTTTGACATCGAAGCCTGACATGGCAGTGGAAGAGAGAATATTTTCGAGGTGAGTGAAACCGACGCAAACAATCACAGGAGACAATTATCGGAAGCACTTGACGCCTTTGAGCCGAACACTGGAAGACGAATGGCTACAATACAGCGACAGAAACGAAACCGTGATTTTTCAGCATGACCGTTCTCGACCTACTGTCGCAACACACGTCGAAATATACCTGGGAATGTTGAAATGCGAAGTCCTGCCCCATTCACCTTACTCACCGGACATTGCTCCCTCTAACACGTTTCTGGATCGGTGGCACAAGTCCTGGCTGAACAGCACTTCCGGCCTTATGAACAAGTGCAAAATTAGATCGATTCATGGATCTCCCCAAAGATGCCCAGTTCTTCCGGCGCGGGACTCGTATGTACCCGGAAGATGGGAGAGAGTAGTGATCTGCGGTGGCCAATACTTTCAATCGTAAATTTTTTGTAAGTTTTTCACAATAAAGTCTCTACCTTCGAGAAAAAACAGCGCTGGCAAAGTTGTAGATCTAAGAAGTAACATTCAGATATCTACTCCTACATCTAACATCCTTTTTCTTTCTTACAGTCTTGATGTGCAAAATTATTATTATTATTATTATTATTATTATTATTATTATTATTATCGCCGTATGTTCAGTTAGTGGCCTATAAGAGGCGGATTTTATATTTTAATGTCATTAAGTGTTCAGTAGTAAAGGCGCAAACGATTTGGAAATTTAACGAGGTTTGAAGTATTAAATATCTTGTTGAGATAAATTTTTGGTAACAGCCACATAATTTCTTGAACAACACATAGTTGACAGAGCTTGAAAGCTGTAAATATGTTCTAACAGCAGTATACAGCCAGGGGAGCGCTGAACTGTGTACATCGGCTCCTCGTGCCAAACAGTTCGTTTGTAATGTTGCATACAGGTCAGAGCCAGCCCACACTAGTAAACGGCTTGGCTGTGATCTGCTGTTCGTGCTAAACCGATTGCCATTGCAACAGCTCTCAAGCCCGACCAGTTACGGACAGTTTATGAAATTATAAGGCTGTATCGCGAAAAATATATGTTTAACGCGTTCAACATTATACTGAAAATTGCTACAAGGAGGAAACGTCGTGGTGTACAAAGCAAAAATAAAATGGATATAAACCAACAACCAGTGGACGAAATAAATAGCTTTTAAGAAGATTATCATTGGCATGGAGCCTGTTGCAACTAAAAGCTATTAAATAAGCTGCTACCTTAATTGCATTTTGGACTTTATTTTGATGTAACATTATGTCTGTTACCTTACAGCTTTTCAGCGAGAGTAGAGTATCTCGTATCGATTAATATCCAATTGCTTGGTATATCTTTAGTTCTATATTATTTTTCGAAACTATGATGCGACATTGGAGTCCGTTTTTTTTTAATGTTTCAGTCGTGCTGAGCTGCAGTCCTACATGTTACCATTCTCTCATTTTTTGACGTATCTAAGTATTTTGTTTCTTACTGCAACTGTAAAAGTCAACTGAAGGTCTTGCTTTTCTCGCTGGAGCGGTATTGATTCCATCCCACTGATGTCCTAAGGAATGTCTTGTTGCGCCACCATGTGTTGCTAAGTATGTACCTCTGGTGGAATGCAGTTTATATTTAACTGAAGACACATATGCTCGTGATTTTGTTTTCTATTCAGATGAATAGAGCTATCTATCGACAAAAATATCACTGTGGAATCTGCTACGCTACCATGTGTAATGCAGCGAAATCTCTGAAACGTTTTGCACATATTGCGACAGTTTTCTCCACAAATTTGAAGTAATCAATTCTAATAAAAGGAAAAAATAAATTAAGTGCTAATCTGCAGTTTGTCGTCTACAATTTACATATGTAGGAGAGAGGTGCCTTTATTTTACGAGGTCCCAATGCATACCACTACTACAGAATACTACCTCTAGCACTGTCCGACATCTTGGTGCCATATTATCGGCTACGTGTTGAGGAACATGTCTTCTGACGGCAGTGTTCATTTTGTTGTGGTTTTCATCGACTGTAACCGTTCTCTTGTGCACGTGCCGAAGAGAATTAACGTTAAAGATAATGGGAACTTAATGTTTTATTTTTGGTTAACGTACACGAAACAGCTTTAATTTAGAGACATTGATGACTCCGTATTCGTTGCGGTTCGTTTGTAGGAAACTGACAATAGCGACGTTGCTTATAATCTACCGCTAGAAGCTTCCTATATTCCGCTGGTACAATTTATGAAACTTTTGCGTATAATGAGCTTTAAAAATGTGTTCCGCTTTATTAGTGCAACATAATGTTTAGAAACCACGTGGTGAGTCTTATCATCCGTTCTTTATGCTAAGTTATTAATCGAATAATCATTGTGTATTATAGTACGGAAACAGATAGGCGTTATGGCAAGTGAGACGTAGAAGAATTGCATGTAGTTGTAACAGTATATTTAACTGGCAATCACGGATTGAATGTATGTGAACGAATATAAAATGTTCCTAAGCTAACTATGGAGAGGCATGCTGAAAATGAAAAGAAAAATGCTAACGGGGATACTAAAATGTTTTCCAGCGAAACTGAAAACGAATCGCAATGATATGTTCTTACAATTCAAAAGATAATGTTGGATTCACGCTTTTCGGACGTAAGAAAACTTGCGTTAGACTTTGCTCATCGAGTCGGTTTGCCCCGGAATTTCAGTGTAGAAGAAGCAATGGCAGACAAAAAGTGGGCTGAAGATTTGCGTCCAAGCAAAGGAGAATACGAATGGAGCTACAGCTCGACCTGTGAAAAGGAAGTATTTTCGAGACTCTGTGCGGAAACCCCCACAGAAAATCATTCCTAAAATACAGGAATGGTGCAGTGAGTCTTTTAGAAACAGCGAAAGGAAGAAGTGACCAGACGCATGAAGTAAAGGAATGTGGACCCCTGCACTCCTACGAAGTGGACAGGGATGGGAAAAGGAGGGAGGAAGTTGTGTCGTGATGGCAGCAAATGGTGTTGTGAGAACTAAAACATGGGACATTTCCTTAAACTTAGACTGATAGATATCTTTCAGGTCAGGGATATAGATTATAAGGATGTTAAAGTTCATGCACACACTTACACATATTAAGAAACCAGATACTTAAGTTGTGTCATTTGCAGATGTTTAGAAAATTAGATGTAGTGTGTTTTAGTTTTCCAAGATGTTTAGTTCCTTAAATCAGATACCGAGAACAGCGTCCCACAGTTGAGCATGGCATTGTTTAAATATCTTTATAACTGGCTGTTTAGACTATAGTAAACAAAATCTCAATAGTGATTAAATTTAGGCAACTCTTCCCTAGTCGTGTAGGTTATTGTATGCAATAGTAAGGAAAAGATTGTCTTAATAGTTACGAAATAATTTATCTCTCTACCTTTATTTAATTTCATTGTTTTAGCTATGGACGATACTATTTGTTACAATTACCACGATTGTAATTTCGACCTTCGGTCTTTTTAAAGTGGTTAAATGTGCTGAAAATACAACAACTGTCAATAAAATAGATAAAATGGATTTAAGCCTACGTTCATTTCATTAACGTTGATTATTGCTGTGTTGTCAGTACCTTTAACGACTATAAAATGACCGAAGGTGGAAATTACAACCGTGGAGATCATAGTAAATAGTACAGTGGATGGTGAATGTGATGCCATTAAACAAATTCTATGGCACTGCCATCCCACAACAAATACAACTGTGAAATTTGAAGTTTATTTCGGTGGTATGGAAGTCAGGAAGAAATGCGAGACCGCAGAGCAGCTTAAGACTTCTCAAAGATTACGTCTGGAAAATTTATTCGTTTTGTGTGAAACATATTAGCAGGTAACATGAAGCGGACCAAAGAAATGTACATCTACATCTGCATCTACATAGTATTCCGCAACCCACCGTACGGTCAGTAGCGGAGGGTACTCTGTATCACTACTAATCATTTCCCTTCCTGTTCCACTCGCCAATAGAGCTGGGCAAAATCAATTATCTACACAATGACGAGCCAAAACGTTATGACCACCTGCTTAATAGCTTTCTGTCTGTCTCGGAACGAAATACATAACCTATTCTGCGTATCAGGGAGCCGATAGTTTTTTGGCAGGTTTGTGCAAGTACGTCGCATTATGTGTCTACGCACAGGTCATGTTATTCTCGTAAATAACAGGTCGCTGATGTATGTACGCGGTGATGACGCCCGATAGCGACTCATACGGGTTGCATAGGATTTATATCAGGCGAATCTACTCGCAGAGACATCAACGTGAGTTCACTACAATGCTGCCCAAACCACCGCAGCGCGGTTCTGGCTCCGAGTCACGGGCAGTCATACTGTTTAAAGGTGGCATCGTCATCGGGGAAGACATCAAGCATGAAGGGCTGCAGGTGGTTTGCAGCTGGCAGCGTGTCTTCGGTTAATACCACAGGTCCTACGCAAGAGCAGGAGAATGTCTCCCATAGCTTAATACTGCTCCCCTCGGCCTGCGTCCGTGGCGCACTGCACATTTCGAGCCACCCTTCACCACGATGACTGCGTTTGTGGAGGTGACCACTGACCTAGTGTAGCAAAAATGTGATTCACCCGAAGAGACTACATGTTTCTGTTGGTCGGCCATCGAATCCCGATGGCCCCGTGCTCACTGGAAGCGTAATCGACGACCCCTTTGGGTCAACATGTGAACACGTAGGGGTGGACTGCAGTGGAGATCCACGTTCATCAGTGTGCGATGCACGGTGTGCTCCTAAACACCTGTGCGTGCACCAGCACTGTGCTATTTCGGCGGAGATGCCACGGATCACCATCTATCCTACTTTACAGAACAGACAACCCACCGAACCACACGTTCTTTGAAGAGTCGCGGACGTCCAACCATTTAGCACCTAGTTGTAGTTTCGCTGTCCTACCTCTTTTCCGTAGACGCTCACGACGGTCGCAAGTGAGTAGTCAATCAGCTTCGCCGTTTTCGAGATACACGTTCACAGGCTCTTCGTAATAATAAATTGCCGTTTGTCAAAGTCGCTTATCTCAGCGGATTTCCCATTTGCAGCCCATATCTTGGCTAGGGTGGTCTCGCGTCCGTGTCTGCTCCGTTTACATACTTTTGTTATCGCGTCACGTGCCCGCACCCACACCAGCCGGCGTCGTACGTAGCGGTGGGCGGAGGTCGAAACGTCCTGGCTGCTCACTGTACGTATCCGCGCGAGCCCTGCTCTCTCTGACCTTATCCTCACAGTCCTTACGTGAAATGTACGTGGGAGGGAGTCAGCTTCAAATGCCGGTCCTCTAAGCTTACTCAGAGTGTGCCTTGAGAAAAATGTCGCCTTACCCCAGGAATTCCCATTTGATTAATGAAAACTTCTGGGCTGAATTACCGTGGTCCATATATAAAACTTCTTCTCCTTCCTCACGTTTCGATGCCTACTGCGGTCAACATCTACCGTGGTCAGTCGGCGACTGGCTGCTAGGCTCGCTCGCTCGTTGTAAAACACTGGCGACATATGTCAGGTGTAGAGGCAGTGTAAGCAGCGGAGCTGGTGTTCCTGCGCTTACCTGTGGTGTTGGCAGTGGGACCTGCCTTGACGAGCTGTCCTTAGTGAGCGTCGCTGACTATAGAGACGCTCTTTGTATCTTCATCGGGACTCCGGGAGAGGACTACTCCCGCAGTAGGTCGGGACAGCGTCTTGTAGGCCTGTAGTGGACCTGTTGGCCCAGCCCACGAATTAGATCGCCGTCAGAGTGTTCTGCGTTGTTGTAGAACACCCTCGTGATTTGCCGGAAGTGATCCCGCAGGAAAGGGGTGCCTGCTTCCTCGTGGAGCAGCCTCGTGGGGTAGCGAGGCGGCTTGTGGAGCGCAAGTCGCAGCGCCCTATTCTGGATGCGTTGGAGCGTCGCGATGTGTGTCGCTGCTGTGTTACCCCACTCCACGGCCGCATATTCCAGAACCGGCCGTACCGAGGCCAGGTGCATGGAGAGGCCGTGGAGTGGAGGAAGTGTGCACGAGGCGTTGAGCAGCGGGTACAGCGCACGTAGTCTCCCTACTGCTTTCCCTCTGACGTCGCGGACGTGGGGCAGCCACGTCAGGAACCTGTCCAGTGTGACACCGAGGTTTCCAGAATGAGATTTTCACTCTGCATCATAGTGTGCGCTGATATGAAACTTCCTGGCGGATTAAAATTGTGTGCCGGACCGAGACTCGAACTCGGGACCTTTGCCTTTCTCGGGCAAGTGCTCTACCAACTGAGCTACCCAAGCATTACTCACACCCCGTCCTCACAGCTTTACTTCAGCCAGTATCTCGTCTCCTACCTTCCATACTTTACAGAAGCTCTCCTGCGAACCCTGCAGAACTAGCACTCCTGAAAAAAGGAAGTTTCATATCAGCGCACACTCCGCTGCAGAGTGAAAATCTCATTATGGAAACATCCCCAGACTGTGGCTAAGCCATGTCTGCGCAGTACCCTTTCGTTCAGGAGTGCTAGTTCTGCAGGATTCACTTGAGAGCTTTTGTGAAGTTGGTCGGCGATGTACAGAGAGTATAGCAGGGGGCCGAGTACCGACCCCTGCGGCACTCCCGCTCGAATCTGCCGGATGTGCCACCATCTGCTCGGACGTCGAATGTGCGGCCCGATAGATACGAGCGCTGTAGGACCACGTGCGACGTCGGTACCCCGTGTACAAAAGGTCTGTACACGAGGCCGTCGTGCCACACACATTCTTAGGCCTCGGAGACGTCGAGAAGCACCGCCCCTAGGTACTCCCTCGTCTCCAGCGCTCGCATCGCCTGCTCCAGGAGGCGCAACAGCTACTGGGTGGTCGAGCGGCCGCTCCGGAACCCGAACTGTTCCTGGGGGATGAGTTGCTGTTCCGTCACCTGGCGTAAAAGCCGCTCCACGTACAACCTCTCAAAGACTTTTGAGAGGGACTGGAGCTCGCTGATCGGCCGGTAGTTGGCTGCCTGGCGTGGGTCCTTGCTGCTCTTGCGGATGGCAACCACGAGGAAGGGAAAGTCCCAGAGCGAAGGATGTTGTTGAAGATGTCCGCCAGAGACTGGTGTACCTCTGGCGGTAGCAATCTCAACAGGCAGTTGGTTACACCATCTGTGCCATTCGCCTTCTTGGGGTTGAAGCGACGGAGCTGCAGATCGACTTCTGCAACCGTGATTTCCTCTATCGTGTCGTCCTCTTCACGCGCAGTGAGAAAAACAGGAAGGCGGTCCTCCACTGGCGGACGTGGTCGGCATCGAACACGTCATCGGCGGGGTGGAAATTTTCCGCGAACGTGTCCGCGAAGATGCTGGCTTTCGCATCCGGCTCGCAGACAACGTTCGCACCCACGTGGAGGGGCGGGACTCGCTGGTGACGGCGAAGGAAGCGCCTGGCCGCCGCCAAGAACTGCCATCTGTCGTCGTTAGGGTGGCCACAAGGCCCGCCCAGTCACGATCCGGTGATCATCTATGGCGGCCGGAATCTCACGCCGCGCCCTGTTGAGGCGGCGCTTCGTCTCGGCCAGCCGCGTGAGCTGCCCCTCTCGATAGAGGCGATTTTTGTGCGTGATTTTCTCTAAGATGTGCAGCGGGAGTTTGCGCGACATTTCTCGAACCCCTCCTACAACTTCTGGAGGGGGATGACAGGTCAGATGGAATTGTCGCCTACGTAGGTGACGTATTAGTTGTAGTAACTGCAAACAACAGAGCCCAGTTAGGAAAGAAAGCCAGTGGAATACAACAAACAACTACTCAGTGGTGTCACAACAACAAACTCAGGATAGCCGAAAACAAAACAACATACAGTTTACTGAAAGGATCACTCCAAAGGAATCCTTCGGTTAAAATTAGGGACACAAACATCAAACGAGCACGCATTACGCGCTATCTTGGGGTACACATAGATGAAAAATTGAATTTCCACGAACACATACGGCTAACAACAGACAAAGCAGAAAAAATACTGCACAAACTGGTGAGGCTAAATTCAAAACAGTACAGACTACCTCTACCAGTCATACGTACATACCACTGTGTGCTCTTCGAATTAGTACTCAGCTTCGCAGCTAGCACATGGGCACATAGACCAAACGTGGTCACTAACAAAGCATCCGTCAGACGAGGGCAGAGAAGGGTCCTACTTAGGCTATACATGGCAAGGTGAGTGGGATGTAAGTGATAAGGGACGTAGACTGCACGACTTCCTCCCTGACGTAAGGGAGAGGTTGAGAATGAAACATATGGATCCCAGCCGCGGTATGGTACATTTCTTAACTTGACACGGACCTTGTCCCACGCACTTAAACCGCGTGAGTCTGAGGCAGACACCTACATGCACATGCGGGGAAGAAGGTTCCCCAGAACACATTGTTTGTTTCTGCGGGCAATAAGCAGACAATAGACATACACTACACTTAGATTACACAGATACAGACATAGATCTATACACAGCAATAAGAGACGAAGAACAATGGGCACAATTAAACGCACTGACAAACAGTATTTCAAAAACAAAACGTGAAGAGTATATGCGGACACGAGATTACGGACATGCCTATGTGCAGCGTAACAGTAATCTCCAGAGGTTGGACGGCGATATCCACAGTGACAACGAAAATAGTGACAATGGGGAGGCACAGGAGGAGGAAGGTGAGATGTGACAGTAAATAAGTAAAAGTGCTGGCAATCTAGCCAAGAAAACACCAAATGGTGTACATGGATGGGCACCCAAAGTAGTTAATACGTAGGATTAGTAATAAATAGGATAAGCAACATAATTTCTCTACTAATAACCATTTGTGAGTGTATGTGTGTGTGTGTGTGTGTGTGTTTGTGTGTGTGTGAGTGACTGGCGGTTAACGGTTCGAAGAAACCATTCCGAGGTATTCACCGTCAGTCACATTCGGTGATGGTACTAACAAATCTCTCATCTATCCTATCTTCCTTTTGTATTCTTCTTAAGAAACAACAAAATTTTATTTATATTTCAACCTTAAATTATTGTTATTTTGAAAAGTATCATTCTGTGTAAATGTTGTAGATAAAACAAAAGGAAAGAAAACTGTAAAAAGATGAAAAACGAAAATTGTAAGATGTACGACCTGTTTTAAACATCAGGTAAGAGGTCTATACTTTGGCAATAAATAAATAAATAAAATAAATAAAAACAAATCTAACGGTGACAGACGTGAAATGCCCGACACCTTTCAGTACGGCGACGTCGAGCACGTCAGGCTGGCCGCGCTGGGGGAAGACGGTGTGGTCGTAGGGCCCCAGTACTATCGCGCCCTGCCGTTGTGTGGCGCGAAGGAGGCGGCGGCCGCTGGCGTTGGTGATGCGTGTGCTTGCGTGTGCTTGCGTGTGCTTGGCGTTCAAGTCGCCAGCAGTGAAGATCTTCCCGCGCAACGCCAGCAGGGCGTCGAAGTCAACCTCCTGGAACAGTCCCCTCGGCGGCCTGTAGGCCGCAACGAAGGTGAGGACCCCCGCCGCAGTGGTGACAGCCACCCCAGTGGCCTCCACCGCGGTGAGGGGCGGTACATCTACATCTGCATGATTACTCTGCAGTTCACATTTAAGTGCTTGGCAGAGGGTTCATCTCCCTACCATTCCACTCCCGAACAGCGCGCGGGAACAACGAACACCTAAACGTTTCTGTTCGAGCTCTTATTGCTCTTATTTTATTTTGATGATCATTCCTACCTATGTAGGTTGGGCTCAAAAAAATATTTTCGCATTCGGAAGAGAAAGTTGGTGACTGAAATTTCGTAAATAGATCTCGCCGCGAGGAAATACGTCTTTGCTTTAATGACTTCCATCCCAGCTCGCGTATCATATCTGCCACACTCTCTCCCATATTGCGTGATAATACAAAACGAGCTGCCCTTTTTTGCACCCTTTCGATGTGCTCCGTCAACCCCACCTGGTAAGGATCCCACACCGCGCAGCAATATTCTAACAGAGGACGAACGAGTGTAGTGTAAGCTGTCTCGTTAGTGGACTTGTTGCATATTCTAAGTGTCCTGCCAATGAAACGCAACCTTTGGCTCGCCTTCCCCACTAAATTATCTATGTGGTCTTTCCAACTGAAGTTGTTCGCAATTTTTACACCCAGGTACTTGGTTGAATTGACAGCCTTGAGAATTGTACTATTTACCGAGTAATCGAATTCCAACGGATTTCTTTTGGAACTCATGTGCGTCACCTCACACTTTTCGTTATTTATCGTCAACTGCCACCTGCCACACAATACAGCAATCTTTTCTAAATCGCTTTGCAACTGATACTAGTCTTCGGATGACCTTACTAGACGGTAAATTGCAGCATCATTCCCGAACAACCTAAGAGAACTGCTCAGATTGTCATCCAGGTCATTTATATAGATCAGGAACAGCAGAGCTCCCAAGACGCTTCCCTAGGGAACACCTGATATCACTTCAGTTTTACTCGATGATTTGCCGTCTATTACTACGAGCTGCGACCTTCCTGACAGGAAATCACGAATCCAGTCGCACAACTGAGACGATACCCCGTAGGCCCGCAGCTTGATTAGAAGTCGCGTTGTGAGGAACGGTGTCAAAAGCTTTCCGGAAATCTAGAAATACGGAATCAACTTGAGATCCCCTGTCTATAGTGGCCATTACTTCGTGCGAATAAAGAGCTAGCTGCGTTGCACAAGAACGATGTTTTCTGAAACCATGCTGATTACGTATCAATAGATCGTTCCCTTCGAGGTGATTCATAATGTTTGAATACAGTATATGTTCCAAAACCCTACTGCAAACCGACGTCAATGATATAGGCCTGTAGTTCGATGGATTACTCCTACTACCCTTCTTACACACTGGTGTGACCTCCGCAATTTTCCAATCTGTAGGTACAGATCTATCAGTGAGCGAGCGGTTGTATATGGTTGCTAAGTAGGGAGCTATTGTATCAGCGTAATCTGAAAGGAACCTAATCGGTATACAATCTGGACCTGAAGACTTGCCCGTATCAAGCGATTTGAGTTGCTTCCCAACGCCTGAGGTATCTACTTCTAAGAAACTCATGGTAGCAGATGTTCGTGTTTCAAATTCTGGAATATTCCATTCGTCTTCCCTGCTGAAGGAATTTCGGAAAACTGCGTTCAATAACTCCACTTTATCGGCACAGTCGTCGGTAACAGTACCATCGGCACTGCGTCTGGTCGCAGAATTTCTTCGGATTTTGTACCAAATTTCGAGACAATGTTTCGTTGTGGAACCTATTAAAGGCATCTCGCATTGAAGTCCGTGCCAAATTTCGCGCGTCTGTAAATTTTAGCCAATCTTCGGGATTTCGCGTTCTTCTGAACTTCGCATGCTTTTTCCGTTGCCTCTGCAACAGCGTTCGGACCTGTTTTGTGTACCATGGAGGATCAGTTCCATCTCTTACCAATTTATGAGGTATGAAACTCTCAAGTGCTGTTGCTACTATATCTTTGAATTTGAGCCACATCTCGTCTACATTTGCATAGTCAGTTCGGAAAAATGGAGACTGTCTCTTAGGAAGGCTTCTAGTGACACTTTATCCGCTTTTTTAAATAAAATTATTTTGCGTTTGTTTCTGGTGGATTTCGAAGAAACGGTATTGAGCCTAGCTACAACGACGTTGTGATCACTAATCCCTGTATCAGTCATGATGCTCTCTATTAGCTCTGGATTGTTTGTGGCTAAGAGGTCAAGTGTGTATTCGCAACCATTTACAATTCGCGTGGGTTCGTGGACTAACTGCTCGAAATAATTTTCGGAGAAAGCATTTAGGACAATCTCTGAAGATGTTTTCTGCCTACCACCGGTTTTGAACAAGTATTTTAGCCAACATATCAAGGGAAGGTTGAAGCCCCCACCAACTATAACCGTATTAGTGGGGTATTTGTTTGTTAAAAGACTCAAATGTTCTCTGAACTGTTCAGCAACTATATCATCGGAGTCTGGAGGTCGGTAGAAGGAGCCAATTGTTAACTTAGTTCGGCTGTTAAGTACGAGGGCTATCCACAAAGTACATAACGTTTTGGAATTAAAAATAAATAAAGTATTGGAAATTTTTTTTATTATATACAGATGAAAGCCACACTTCTATACTGCTTTTCTACATAGTTGCCATTTAAATTAAGGCACTTATCGTAGCGATGGGAGAGCATGGAAATTCCTTCGTCTTAAAATTCGGCCGCCTGCGCCTTCAACCACGTGGTTACCTCTTCTTGAAGCTGTGCGTCGTCATAAAAAGGCTGCATAGCCAACCGCTTCTTCATTGCTGGGAATAAGTGAAAGTCGCTTGGTGCCAGGTCGGGACTGTACGGCGGATGAGGAAACAACTCACACTTAAAAGATTCGCGAACTTCACGAGTGGCATTTGCCGTGTGGGCCCGGGCGTTGTCGTAAATCAGCAAGATCTTTGAGCCCAACTTTCCCTTGCGCTTGTTTTGTATAGCTCTTCTGAGGTTGTGCAGAGTTTGGTAACACCTTTGAGAGTTTATTGTAGTACCTCTTTCCAGGAAATTCACAAAAATTGTATTTCTACAGGGTTACTGATTAACCACGTGGTTGAAGGCGTAGGCGGCCGAATTTTACGACGAAGGAATTTCCAAGCCCGTCCATAGCTACGATAAGTGCCTTAATTTAAATGGCAACTATGTAGGAAAGTGGTATTTAAGTGTGGCGTTCATCTGCATATAGTAAAAAAAATTTCCAATACTTTATTTATTTTTTAATTCCAAAACGTAATGTACTTTGTGGATAGCCCTCGTATAACCTCCACCCATACCAATTCGCACGGAGTATCTACTTCGACTTCACTACAAGATAAACCACTACTGACAGACACAAACACTCCACCACCAATTCTGTCTAATCTATCTTTCCTGAACACCGTCTGAGACTTCGTAAAAATTTCTGCCGAACTTATTTCAGGCTTTTGCCAGCTTTCTGCACTTATAACGATTTCAGCTTCTGTGCTTTCTATTAGCTGGCCTTCGTGATGTTTGAGGGACGCTTTGACGTAGAAGGCCGTCCCGCCACCAAGGGTCAGCCTGTCGGTGCGGTAACACCGATAGTTGGCCGCCTTCACACGTATTCCCGGCAGCAGGAATGTCTCGCACACGAGGTAAATGTCAATTGCCTCGTCGCGCAAGAACGCAATGAATTCCCCTTGCTGGGGGACCGAGCTGTTCGCGTTGAAGGCGCATACGGTGAGGCCACGGATGTGGCGTTTATCCATGGTGGGCAGAAGCTGCAAGGCCAGCCTGGAGGGCCGTCGTAACCACGGTGACGGGCACCGAGAGTTGCTCGAGCAGCTGCCTCAACGACCGCAAAAGCGATCGGGATCCGAGGGTGCCGTTGGGGCGGCCTCCGCTACGGGGGCGGCTAGTTGCGACCGCTCCGTAGAAGGCGACTGCCGTGTATCACCGGCAGCTAGTTGCAATGGCGCCGCAGCACGAGTTGCCGGCTGCTGCCGCGGCAGAGTGTCGGCGGCAGTCCGTTGCGCAGCGGCAGGGGTGGCCCGCCCCGCGCGCCGGCGACTCCTGCGTGGGGCGGCATCGCGTATGCCAGGCGTGGTTGCCGCGGTTGCCACTCGCCCGGGGGAAGCCGCGGACGGTGCAGTCGGCTGCTGCCGCACGCCAACGGCCTGCTCCGTTCGCTGGGTGGAGGAGGCAGACGGTCCGCCTTCGGTGGCGGCAGCAAAACTCGTGGACGGGTGCACTTTACGAGAAGGAGCAGGCACGCGCCGTTGCTGGTTTAGGCCCCGTTTGGAGGCCGAACAGCCTCTGTAACTGGCAACGTGCTGCCCGCCGCCTCTCGCCTTTGGCCCGAAGCGGCTCCACCGCGACCTCGACAAGGCCGACCCGCTGCACCCGGAAAATCTTCCGGTTTTCCAGGTTGTCGATGAGGACAACCTGGTACAGTGGCATGTCTCGGTGAGTTCCAGGGACTTCTTCGGGCCGGTGGACCGGATGCTAAAGCTCACGTCCTCGAGCTCCTCTCGGAGGTAGTCCGCGACAGACTTGAGGGAAAGGTGGTGGAAAACCCGCCGATGCCACAGCCGCCGGGCCCGCAAACTCTTGCATTGCGGCCGGCGAGGCTCTCGGTGGCACACCCGACTCTTGCTGCCTCGTGTGCTGTAGTGTAGCTGCCTTCAGAATGGTACAGAAGGCAAGTATGGCCGCTTCGTCATCTTCTCGGCAAAGATAGGACCCCCCCGTGAGCGAGCTTGTTCATAAGAATGAAGGCTCGGTCACGAGAGTGCACGTCAGAAGTAAAAGAGTCATCGTTAGCGTAGTTAGGAGTCGACTGCCGGATCGTCATAGGTGGGGGGCCGGACGGGTCCGCCTTCAGGATCAGCTCAGTCGCCTGAGCTGGCCCCACGGACGACGATCCGCCAACCCTTCGCATGGAGACACACCTCTCTCATCGACATCTCGAGCAGCACTCGAGTGCGTGCGTAAGCGCGTGTGTCGTGCGTGCGTCGTGTGGCTGCTAGGCGCTGGAGGTCCCGCTTATATAGAGAGCTTAGATGGCGCCACCTCTCTTCACGTGCTTTCGCCTTTAAAACTATCTCTGGCTAGTGCCATCTCTCTCGATTACAGGTAATCGATTGTCACTTCTTTGGTGCAAAGTCGACCGCCATATCTTGTCTAGTTTTAATCCTTCTTATTTTTTATTAAAATTATTTTCGTGTTTGTATATCTCTATAGCTTCTCTATACATGCGTGTATAATAATGTGAGGTCGTAGCTATCATCACCGTCTTTGAAAACGTGTTCCGCTACAGCTGATTTGGCAATTTGTCCCAATCTACAGTCCCTTTTGTGTTCCGTTAGGCGGGTATTAACACTCCTTTTAGTTGTTCCAATATAAACCACGCAACAGCTACACGGAATTTTATACACTCTTGGGGCAGCTAACGGGTGTCGTGCGTCTTTCACCGATCTTAAACTTTCTCTAATTTTCTTGGTGGGTCGAAAGATTGTCTCCACTATCCCAATACGATCCGTGGTGTTATGAATAAATGGAAGTAAAACTTTTCCAACCGACGTTTGTTGCTGTCGTGTATTTTCGGACACTTTTCTTCTAGGGTGGAGAGCTCGATCTATCTCGTTGTCAGTGTACTCATTTCTCTTGAAAGCCGTTCGCAAATGGCTTAATTCATATTGCAAATAAATAGGCTCACAGATTTTATTAGCCCTGTCCACAAAAGTTTTTATGACTCCTCTCTTCTGCCTAGGATGATCATTCCGTGCAGCTGTGGCATGGTTTATATTGGAACAACTAAAAGGAGTGTTGATACCCACCTAACGGACACAAAAGGAACTGTAGATTTGGACAAATTGACAAATCAGCTGTAGCGGAACGCGTTTTCAAAGACAGTGATCACGAAATAAAATTTACTGAGACAAACGTGATAGCTAGGACCACACAGTATTATACCTGCATGTGTAGAGAAGCTATAGACATCTACAAACACGAAAATAATTTTAATAAAAAAGAAGAAGAATTAAAACTAAACAAGATAAGGTGGTCGACTTTACACCAACGAATTGACAATCGATTACCTGTAAGCGAGAGAGATGGCACTAGCCAGAGATAGTTTTAAAGTCGAAAGCACGTGATGAGTGGTGGCGCTATCTAAGCGCTCTATACAAGCGGGACCTCCAGCGCCCAGCAACCGGTCCCCGATTCACCTCGAAAGATGTTGCCCGCAGTAGGCAACGAAACGTCAGAAAGGAGATGAAGTTTTATATATGGACCACGGCAATTCAGCCCGGAAGTTTTAATTAATGAAGACGCCGGCCGTGAAAGCTTACATGTTATAATTAATTCCCATTTGAGTTACATAAGCATCTCCGTAATACTTGCGTGTTTTTCGTACCTATCGATAACAAATCTAGCAGCGTGCCTCCTAATTGCTTCGATGTATTCCTTTAATCTGACCTGGTACGTATCCAAACCACTATAGCAGTATTCAAAAATACGAAGCACTAGTGTGCTATATGCGGTTTCCTTCACAAATGAATCACACTTCCCTAAAATTCTCCCAATTAACCGAAGTTTACTATTCACCTTCTCTATCACACTCCTCACATAATCGTTCCATTTCATGTCGCTTTGCAACTTTAATCCTATATATTTAAACAATGTGATTGTGTCAAGCAGTACACTACTAATGCTGTATCCGAACACTACATTTTCATTTTTCCTTTTCATCCACATTAACTCACATTTTTCCTCATTTAGAGCCAGCTGCCTTCCATCACACCAGCTAGAAATTTTGTCTTATTCATCTTGTATCCTCTTACAATCAATCGACTTCGACAGCTTCTCCGAATCTGTACTAACCTTTAGTGTCGTCATTGCGCATTCCATTTTGAACGCAGAGTGCAGAGTGCAACAGCCTCTGCCTCTACATCATTTTCAGAAGTTCGTTCTTAAAAAATTGTTGGTCTTTTCCGTCCTCAATCCACCTACTACGTTCATAGTTCTCCAGATCACGATTTACAGTCCGCTTACACTTTGTCCATAAAAACTTTACATCGATCTTACTGGAACTACATGATGTCAGATCACTGACTAAGTGAGATGCTTACGACTGTTTATCTGCTGTTTGTAGCAGAAATACTCTCCTAGCCTTCTTGACTGATTAAATAACTTTCGTAACCATAGTCGTTATGATGTCATCATGATCCCCGTCTCTATACTAACGCCATCGGCAAGGTCCGGCCTGTTTGTACCTACAGGGTCTGAGGGATCTCCATCACGTGTGGTCTGCCGAGGTAGGTGCTCAAGACAGTTTTCAGAAAACATGTTCAATAGTCTGAGGTGTGGTATTCTAGGCACACTCTTGACACTGAGGGTCACGGAATATTAAATTCCCTGACAGTTTCCGAAATGGAATGTCCCGTGTTTCTAGCTCCAGCGTTCAAAGTCTGTCTGTTAATTCTTGTCGTGCGGCCATAATCACGGCGGAAGCCTTTTCAGATGAATCGCGTGACTAAAACTGATAGCTCCGTCAAAGCATTGCCCTTTTATACCGTGTACTTGATATTACGGCAATCTGTATATACGTATATCGCTACGCCAGTTTTGTCACCTCAGTGTAAACGAGTCTGAGGTGAGAATATTCTTAAACGACTGTAATATGATTTTTATTATTGAACTCAGGACCTATAGTCGTACAGAAGTAATTGAAACATTCAGAACCAATTGGATCAGTAGAGCACGGTATTTTGGTAGAAACACCTGAAAACCAGTCCTCCATTTGTTCCATACAAACGTAACATAATTACTAAACTGCACTTGACCTTGTATTGAAATGGAGAGCTTTTGTCTTAAAGAGAAAGTTGTTATGGTGCGCTATACTAATAATATAGGTTGATAGCTTACAATGTTTGTCAAGTTTGCTTGCGCTTAGAAAAGTTATCATTTGCTTCTTACATTTGCTTTCAGTATGAAGTTAATGTTGGATCGTTAAAACATAGACTATTTCCATACATGCAGCGTTTCGTTCTTAATAAGAAAAGCTTAGAAATAAATAAGCAATCAATACGTTTCGGCGGCTCCGGTACTAGTTAACTTTTCCGATATTATCGAGGTATCACATCGATTCTGGTTCCGAACACCTATAACTGAAGTCAGGGCTGGCCCGAATCACAGTGCCGAATGAACAATAATTTGTCGTTCACAGTACATCAATCGTATTCCATTGAAACCACGAGGAAGGTTCTGGGACCCGCAAATAAGTCAAGAAATTTCATTTTGTGTAATTGTAATACAATGAAATTACTAAACATTGTGCAACAGTACATATTCTAGGCTCGAAATGGCAAACTTATAGACGTCGTGGTTTTCTTGGGCCCACATTGTTATGATGTTTATGTGTAGTGGAACAGAGGTTACCTCACTTTTGGAAGGTATTTTTATTGTGACGTATTTATCCCATTAGACAGAATGGAAAGTTTAACTGCTGCAGTAACATAACGGCTGCACTAATTGCACCAATGTTATACACGGACATTATCGCTGCATTTATTTCCTCGAAATCTATCTATTTCGGCCATGACTGTATTGACTGTGACTATCCTTTAGACGACTACTAACTGATTCTGGTCGTCTCCCCACTTGTTAGTGAGTGCTACGTTGCTAGGTTGTCAGGACCTGCCCTCTTCAATCTCTTTTTCAAATCTTTTAACACGCAAGTGGCACAATACTGCAGCGTAGCTAATAGCATTTCGTGCTGCAGATCACAAGTTCAAACACAGCCACTAGCATTAATTTGCTATTAAGTATTTATAAGTTAAGGAAGGTTCTTGAAATGTGTAACGTTTGTGATGCTTGTGTATTATGGAATATTCGATGTAAGTATGAATACCAGCATTCTGAAGTATTCGCTGTTTATATCAACACCAGCATTCTGCAATATTTGATGTCTGTATAAATAGCGACACTCTCCGTGGAGGAGTTCACTTCTGTTGTAGCTCCACGTTGACGTCAGTAATAAAAATTGCTTTAGTTCTAAGTGGTCTATTTCGCTGATGACCCTACCTACGGATTTGGACTTGACTATGGTTTCGACGTGACAACATTACGAAACATTAGTGTCAAATTGCACTCTTAAAGTAATTTGCAGCGAAGCATTATGTCAATAGAACATTGTTCTGGCGTTATTCCGGTTACTAATATGTGGGGTTTTACTAGCCATGCAAGATGTTGTCAAATCCAGTTTGAAAATATCGGGACTTACGGACTTGAGAATAAAAGATGTCTTTGTGACAAGGATCTAAGATTCGGAACATAAGAAGCACGTAAATTAATATTTTCTTATAATACATTGATACAGCTACACTTGCATACAAAAGATAGGTTCTTCATATATATATATATATATATATATATATATACTTGCATACAAAAGATAGGTTCTTCATATATATATATATATATATATATATATATATATATATATATATATATATATATATATAAAATCAGTCATTACCTTTCACCACAGACAACGCTGTGGCCGATGGCCTTCACTGAACGACCGACAGCAGCGGCGTTTCCGTAGAGTTGTCAATGCTGACAGACACACAACACTGCGTGAAATAACCGCATAAGTCAATGTGGGACGCACGACGAGCGTACCCGCTAGGACAATACGGCGAAATTTGGCCTTAATGGGCTATGTGCAGCAGACGACCGACGTGAGTGCCTTTGTTAACAACACGACATCGCCTGCAGCGCCTCTCCTGTGCTCTTGACCGTGTCAGTTGCACACTGGATAACTGGAAAACTGTGGCCTGCTCAGACGAATACCGATTTCAGTTGATAAGAGCTCGTGGTAGAGTTCGAGTGTGGTGCAGACGCTACGAATCCGTGGACCCAAGGTGTCAACAAGTGTTAGCTGTTGGTGGCTCGATAATGGAGTGGTTTGTGTTTATATGGAATCGACTGGCTACTCGGTTATGTTCGGCTACGTGGAAAACATTAGCAGCCTTCCACGAACTTCATGATCCCAAACAGCTACGTAATTTTTATGGTAGACAATACGCCATGTCAGCGGGTGACAGTTGTTTGCGATTGGTTTGAAGAATATTCTGGGCAATTCAAGCAAACGATTTGGCCACCCAGATAGCCCGACATGAACTCCGTCGAACACTTATGGTATATAATCGAGAGGTCAGTTCGTGCACAAAACCCTGCGTCGGCAACACTTTCGCAGTTGAGTCGATGCTACGTTGAGTTGCTGCACTAAGCCGAAGAAAAAGAGCTGCGACCAGATATTAGGAGGTACGCCATGTCTTAAGTCGCTTGCTTGCGTCCGTCTGTGTAGGTAGGCTAGTCTCACGAAATTCTTTGGCGCTTTTTACCCGATTTTTACTAACAGATACGCTGATTCGTGAGGAAGGTTTTAGCATGTAGTTTATATACATTTGATACATACTGTCTGAATTATGACGAATTGAAATGGAATTGTGAAAACGATACCATTGTCACCCAGCAAACAGCCACCTTAACCAGACACAGCTGCAGTGTCTCGTGAATGCAGCAAGCAGGACCTAATTCGTAATATCTCATGTGATGGTGTAGCGAGCAGTAGAACGTTTGGCTGGAAGCGGAAAGGTTGTGGGATCATATCCCGGAAGAGTTCCCTTTCTCCACTCTGTGTCTTAACCTAGTATCACCTCTGAAAGATCTGGCGATACACATTTCGAAATATGACTAAAATTTCAGTCTGCCAATTGCTGCTTCCCTCAGATTCGCACGCTCAATTCACTGCAAATTCCTTGAACAATGGGCAGTCAGTTACTCTACACTAAAGTATCGTAGTAAATATGGGCAATGACGGAAAGATAACCACTCCATTATCAGGCTGTGATGAGACATAGTTTGAAATAATGGACCAATAAATCCCCTCCAATCATTTTAGAACAATTGCATTGCGAAGAAAACATGCGAATCCAAAATATGTGATGTTTTTTTTTTCTAGGAGTAAAATTTTTTTCCAAAAAGCAACTTTGCTTCGTTGACTGGCTAAAACCGGTACGGATATTTTTCGGTATTTGTTTGGCCTTCGTCATATCAGGTGCTTTTATTTTTTATTAATAACCGGATAAAATAGTCGCAATATCAATTACCCATTGCAACAATGCTAAACCCGTCCGTATTTAAATAAAACGTTTTTTAAGGTTCAAATGGTTGAAATGGCTATGAGCAATATGGAACTTAACATCTGAGGTCAACAGTCCCCTTAACTTAGAACTACTTAAACTTAACTAACCTAAGGACATTACACACATCCATGCCCGAGGCAGGATTCGAACCTGCGACCGTAGCAGCAGCACGGCTCCGAACTGAAGCGCCTAGAACCGCTCGGTCATAACGGTCGGCTTTTTTTAAAGCAACGAGTGTTTTTTATTCGTAAAATTTGCATTGCTTTGAAATATTGTGTTATAATAGAAAACGAGAAGAACGGTCAGTTCTATGTTAATAACAATACCGACAGAAACGGGCATCAAACGAATAGTATAAGAATCGGTATGGCTTTACTGGGTCTATAATGTACCAGTTACCATGTGGCGTGGGCTATCAGATGGTATGCGTGTAGAAGCAGTGTGCAGGGCTTGGGCTATCAGGTCTATACGGCAGTTTCTCACTGTCATAGTCGAACATCACTCGTATTACAAAATGGAACCATTCCTCATCTGAGGTATTGAAGTGTGGTATCAGTGAATTACGCTAGTCCATTACTTTAAAAGATTAAAAATGGTACAAGTCACAAAAAAATTGCGACATCATATAAGGGGAAAACTTGGAACTTAACAATTCACTCTCAGTTTAAAATGAAACCACAAACCGACTCATTAACTGCCTGTTTACACAACATGCCTTTATCTGCTTTTAACAAATGAAAACGGACAAATTAACACGAAAAATAGAGTTCTTCAACCTCAGTTTTTACCCTATAGCACAGACTGTTTGCAATGCCCAAGAAGTGTTATGAACCGCTATTACAACACGATTTTTGAGCAGAGTTACAAAAATTTCCAATCAGTTGGATAACACTGGGGATTTTTAGTAGTACCAAACCACGTCTCACTTTTCGAGAAAAGCGGGTTTTTTGTTTGACTATTAGCTCAATATTGTGATTCTTTGTGTTTTGAAACTGAGGGAGAAAAAATGTTTCAATCTTTGTTCGATTTCCATCCTTATTTACAGAACATAAACGGAAGAAAAAACCGTATATCGGTTATTTCTTAAACCAGTTATTTTGAGCGCTTTTCACAGTTCAGTTAAACTGGCATTGAAAAAGCCGATATAACCGAAAACCCGTCGTTTCAGCCAAATAATCGCCATCGTTACTGTCAGCTTTCTGCCTTTCTTTAATCAAACGCAGATATGGACGCAGTTCTCTATGCGGTATAGAGAGTCGACGACAAACAACTGCAGCAATGAGCCTCGACAGTGCATCACACTGCGTGCTAAGCTTCACAAAGGAAGTACTGAAACACAAAATGAACAACTTAATTTCGCCAGTACTTCATCTTCTTCCTTCCAAACTTCACAGACGTTCTCCTGCGTAACTTGCAGAAAGTGTACTGCGGAGAAATTGCTAAGCCAAAACTTGGAGGATGTTTAGAGAATGAATTTTCACTTGCAGCGGAGTGTGCGCCGATATGTAACTTCCTGGTAGGTTAAAACTGTGTGCCTGAACGAGGCTTGAACCTGGGATCTACGCCCTTCACGCACAAGCACTCTACCAACTGAGCTACCCAAGTACGATTCATGACCAATCGTCTCAGTTGGTAGAGCACTTACCTGTCGAAGGTAAAGGCCTCAGGTTCCAGTCTCACTCCAGCACACAGTTTTAACCTGCCAGGAAGTTTCATATCAGCGCACACTCCACCTCAGGGTGAAAATTCATTCCATAAACGAGCTAAACTTGTATTGTCATGCGTGGTTTATTATTATTATTTATTTGCGTCACCTCTGCCAGCCTCTGACACAAATTGAATCATTCACACACACATACACCCATGATTCGCATACAGTTTTTGCATTCGTTGTTAACATATTTCTAACATCACGTTGTACTCCCATTATTGCCATGAGATATCACTCCCTCTCCAGTTCAATATGGAACACATAGCATTCATGCCTCCAGTCAACTTTCCTGTCGCGTACCACTTACATTGCATAAGTTATATGGAAGTGACGATATTTAATTAGTTAACGTTGTTCTCTGAAATTTATTCATAACCCCACGTAGTAGCCTGCGAGCAAAATACGCTACGCCACACAAGCTGTCTGACTGTACATACTTAATGCTACCTGTGCGTAGCCGGGCTGGGTCACTCGTTTGCGAAGGCAGATCAGAAAGTCTTTGCCCCTATTTTCTATAAGCTACGTGGTTCCCACACCGATTCATACATTTGTCCCATTGCAACACTAAATTTGATGTGCCCCTGGAAAAGAACTTGTCTGGCCGATTATGGAACCACCTTCGGACTGCTGTCTTCGTTCATTATTACTTGTGAATGGCTGTTCTACCAGGAACTTCTTCAGTGGTGCTAAAACGTGGAAATCAGTAGGGGCGAGGTCTGGACTGTATGGTGGGTGGTCCGGAATGGCTGGTGCTTTTTGGCAGTTCTGAGTGCCACATGTAGTCTCGCATTGTCGTGCAGCAGAATCACGTTGTCCACATCGAGAATCCCTCGGCCTTCACCTGACGGCAGCTCTTGGATGTGACAGTGTGGAACAAATACTGTCGACATTGACGGTTGAACCTTGTGGCGTGAAATCCATCAGGAGCAGTCCACGCCTATCTCAAAAGGTCGTTAAAAAGGCTGTGAGCTCTATGCGACTTAACTTCTGAGGTTATCAGTCGCCTAGAACTTAGAACTAATTAAACTCAACTAACCTAAGGACATCACACACATCCATGCCCGAGGTAAGATTCGAACCTGCGACCATAGCGGTCGCTCGGCTCCAGACTGTAGCGCCTAGAACCGCACGGCCACTCCGGCCGGCAGAAGGTCGTTAACATCACTTTCCCAGCAGATGGCGCTGAACAGGTTTTTTTATTTTATTTATTTATTTATTTATTTATTTTATTTATTTATTTATTTATTTACTTATTTTGTAACAGGCGAACCTGGATGTTTCCACAGCATGCTCTGGTGCTTGAATTCCGTTATGAAATGCAGTATCCACGTTTTATCGCCATTAATATTGGGGTCCAGGAAACTTTGACCCCCTTGGAATACCATTGCAGATGATTCAGGGAAGACATCATTCGCTTGCCTTCCATCATGTCGTCCAACTGCTTAGGCACCCACTGACATGAAACCTTCCGGTACCATAGCGCTCCTGGAACGATGTCGTAAGCACTCCCATACAATACGCCAAGATGTCGGGAAATGGCCGTGATTTGCACGCACCGATCTGCTTCCAACATTGCATCCGCTCGGGATTATGGTCATCAGTCAGCAACAAACGCGGCCACCACGATCGCTCATTGAGATGCAAGGCCTCATGTCGAACTAACAACACCACCACGACCTCACAGTTTTCAAAGCGAGTCAGTTTTCCCCACATGTGGGCTGCATTTCCCTGTAGATCTCGATGGGTGTTCGTCCCTTGCTCCATAGAAAACAAATCAAGCTTCGTTGCTCTAACGCCACGGACGTATGAACCACAACCGCCGTGCGGCGGAGCTACCGGAAGATAAGGTCGGAACGAACCAAGATGGGTCCAACGCTGGGAATGGATATGTCGACTTCGCATTTATAACCTAATTTGGCTACAAAAAGTAGGGGCTAGGACTTGCTGATTTGGTCTCACACATGTAGTGTCCCCCGTCGCGTTTTTCAATCTGTATCTGAAGTGTAATTTCGAGAACCACTGTAGGTATTTTGATACGGTTCTCACTGATACTACCGCTACGCCAGACAACTCGTCCGGCTGCAGGCACAAGGGGAACCCGCCGTAGGCGGCACTCTGACACAGTGGAAACTTGGTAGGTTGAAAGAGGAGCGAAAATAAAGGGACACGTACTTCGACTTACAGTCAATATTTTTCGAGAGAATCACACTCAAGCTTTCGACGCGACTTCATCAGTCCACTAGCGCATCGTACACTACTGACCATTAAAATTCCTACACAACGAAGATGTGGTGCTACAGACATGAAGATTAACCGACAGGAAGAAGATGCTGTGATATGCAAATTATTAGCTAGCTACATTGTGCACTCACACAAGGTTGGCGCCGGTGGCGGCACCTACAACTTGCTGACATGAGGAAAGTTTCCAACCGATTACTCACACAGAAACAGCAGTTCACCGGCGTTGCCTGGTGAAACGTTGTTGTGATGCCTCGTGTAAGTAGGAGAAATGCGTACCATCGTGTTTCCGACTTTGATAAGGGTCGGATTCTAGCCTATCGCAATTGCGGTTTATCGTATCGGGACATTGCTGCTCGCGTTGATCGAGATCCAATGACTGTTAGCATAATATGGAATCAGTGTAACGGATCGTGCAGCCACGTGTCCATCCCTGAGACAACAGATGGGGACGTTTGCAAGACAACAATCATCTGCACGAACAGTTCGACGACGTCTGCAGCAGCATGGCCTATCAGCTCGGTGACCATGGCTGCGGTTACCCTTGACGCTGCATCACAGACAGGAGCGCCTGAAATGGTGTACTCAACGACGAACCTGGGTGCACGAATGGCAAAACGTTATTTTTTCGGATGAATCCAGGTTCTGTTTACAGCATCATGATGGTCGCATCCGTGTTTGGCGACATCGCGGTGAACGCACATTGGAAGCGTGTATTCGCCATCGCCATACTGGCGTATCACCTGGCGTGATGGTATGGGGTGCCATTGGTTACACGTCTCAGTCACCTCTTGTTCGCACTGACGGCGCTTTGAACAGTGGACGTTACATTTCAGATGTGTTACGACCCCTGGCTCTGCCCTTCATTCGATCCTTGCGAAACCCTACATTTCAGCAGGATAATGCACGACCGCATGTTGCAGGTCCTGTACGGGCCTTTCTGGATACAGGAAATGTTCGACTGCTGCCCTGGCCAGCACATTCTCCAAATCTCTCACCAACTGAAAACGTCTGGTCAATGGGTACCGAGCAACTGGCTCGTCACAATACGCCAGTCACTCTTCTTGATGAACTGTGGTATCGTGTTGAAGCTGCATGGGCAGCTGTACCTGTACGCGCCATCCAAGCTCTGTTTGACTCAATGCTCAGGCTATCAAGGCCGTTATTACGGCCAGAGGTGGTTGTTCTGGGCACAGATTTCTCAGGATCTATGCACCCAAATTGCGTGAAAATGTACTCACGTGTCAGTTTTAGTTTAATACATTTGTCCAATGAATACCCGTTTATCATCTGCATTTCTTCTTGATGTAGCAATTTTAATGGCCAGTAGTGTGCTCATCCTAAATTATACTAAGGACAACCGACCGCTCATCTAATCCCGCGCGACTGTAGTTAACTGCCAAAGCATTTGCAGCGAAGCGCCAGAGTTCGATGTGCATCTGGAAAGCAATGAAGCCTACGGAATCTGAGGTACAGAAACATGGTTGCGCCTGACATTGGTAGCTATAACGTTTTGGGGAAAATTTAACTTACTGTAAAAAAGATAGGGTAGTGGGAAATGCGGTTGTTGTATTTGTCTTAGTAAACAAGGAACTCAGACCCACCGAGACAGAATTTGAAGCTGAATGAGAGATTCTTTGGGCATGACTCTTTGGGAAAAATGGCAATTGTATCATTCGATCGACCAGCAGATTCACGTCCTAAGTTTAGAGGAAACCTCATTTGTTTGCACGTAAGTTCCCCAATCATACCGTAATCATTGATGGAGATTTTGGTCATGCAGCAACCCAATTGTAAAATTACAATTTTGGTAGAAACGATCATGACAATTCATCCTTGGAAATGTTATGCAATCCCTTCTTCGAAAACTACTTAGAACATAAAGATTGGAAACGAACTCTTGTACACCAACTTTTGTGTACAGTCACTCGTGAGTGAGACAGGAACTGAAATTTAGGCTACCGAAGCAAAAGGTAAAAGGTTTAACTCCAGTTCATATATTCCTCTGCAAAGAAAAAACCCAGAAGAATTATCCTACTTTAATTTTCGTAGCATGTATAACATACCCTGAGCCAAAATATAATGAGATATCTCGAACAAAATGACAAAATGACCTACTTCATGCCAGCCAGCATCGTTTCTGTATACATCGAACATGGAAGGCCCAGCTCACACATTAACCATGTGATATAGTCAGAGTTTTGACCAAAGCAGTCTGACAGATGCAGTATTTCCTGATTTCCGTAAATTATTTGACCCAGTGCAACATCTGCACTTCCTATCAAAACCAATTCTAGAATATTGCTCATTTGTGGAACCTGTACGAAACAGGAGAGCTTTAAGAGTCCGAGGAGTGTAGTTCACATAGTAACACTGTCAGCAGGGGAGTAAGGGTGGCGGCACCCGACATTCAGGACAGAACACCAAGAGAGATGGTGCTGGTTCATCTGAGGGCCGCAAGGTATATCTCCCATGAAGAATTTCGACCATCAGTCCCGCTAAACAACACTTCCTCAACGGTGGTAAAGTGTGCATAGTATGTCATGTAAGAGGGAATAACACATATACAGTCGATTTTGAAACTGTTCTTCCGTATTTTTTTGTGAAAAAAGTGACATTTTCCCTTCACAAAGTATCATACAATGCAAAGATAAGAGATGTTAATATAAAACATCTAAAAACAAGATTTATGTGACTGCTTGCTATATTCGCAACAGCTTCTCAGATATAAAATCATTGGTAGGCTAAAAGCTCTTAGAGAAGTCAGTGAGCACGTAAGGCAATAACTTCAGGGACAGTGCTTTACCGATCCCGAACACTACGTTGTTTTAGAAGTATACGGTAGTTACGAATTGCAGACCACTTTCTGTTCCAGTATAAATAACTGCTTGATAGCTACATTAAGATACGTTATTCGTGAAGTGCACAGTTTGCCCGTAAAATGCTGTTCAGCTGTGTTTCAATTTTATTAAGGCAGATTCAGCAGTGAAATCATGGTTGTCTAATGTGGTTGTTTTAAATATGATCTCAAATTGAAAAAAAACTGCTGTTTACAACAGACAGCGATGAGAAAGATGTGGAAAACGATATAGAATGTCCATGAGATTGGTATGTCTCCACAGTATAAATTGCAGTAATTATCTGATCAAGTTTTATATTGTAAAACCGTTAATTTTCCAATTTATTGTTTATTCCTCACTATTATATTATAAAATAATGAAGTAATTATGAAACAGATTGTGTCCGTGTCTGTATGCGTATGTTCGTGTGTGTATGTGTGTGTGTGTGTGTGTGTGTGTGTGTGAGAGGGAGAGAGAGAGAGAGAGAGAGAGAGAGAGAGAGGAAGAGGAAGAGAAGAAATTATTACTTTGGATAACAGGCAATACAAGATTGTACAGTATTTTGGAGATTAGAGGGTAAGATATACAAATACGTCTGTACATATATGATGCATAATTGTAATCCTAGAATCTCTTTTCACATTATTACGGAGGTATGGTAATCTATACAGTCAACACTGTGTTTCACAGAAATAATTAAAATACCATTTTCATCTGTCGTAAATTTCTAGGGATCTGTAATTATAACTGCATATAGCAATAGCGCTTAGCGTTCATCATTTAGCTTTCACCATTTAGCGTCAACTATTTGGTGTTTACCGTTAGTTATTCAGCATTTACTGTCCAACATATAGCACTTACCATTTAGTGTCTACCATTTAGCTTTTAGTGTTACCTGTTCATTGTTTAAAGTCAAGCATTTAGTGTTTACGATTAGCTTTCAGCATTTACTCTTTAGCGTTTATCACTTATGGTAGTATTTAATGTTTAGTGTTTATGGTACCATATTTACCATTTACCATTATATGTTTTATGTTTACCTTTTAGCATTCACTGGAGGTTATGTGGGGCATAAAGAATAAAACTCATGTATTTCCACCATATTGGAATTTTGTTACTTCTCTATGACTGGTCCGAAAAAATAGAGGTAAATTATAAAGGATACATCCGCTCTCTAAGTAAGTTATGTAACTTGAATACCATTTTATATTGGAAATAATGCATGTATTTGGCTTTCAAATACATAACGAATATTTTTGACTTTCAAGTGTAAGCTGCACGTTTTACTGCATTTCTGACACGTCATTTAAATATTACAAAAAATGGGAATGAGCGTATGGCACCGTTGGCCGAGAGGCCCCATCTGGGGAAATTCGGCCGCCAAGTGCAAGTCTTACTTCAGCAGAAGCCACACTGGGTGACTTGCACCCCGGTGATGAGGATGGAATGAAGATGAGGACAACACAACAGCCAGTCCACGAGCGCTGAAAGATCTCCAATCCGGCCGGGAATCGGACCAGGGTCCGCTTGCACGGTGGAAGGGGGGGGGGGGGGGGTGAGGCAAGCACCCAGCGAAGCAGGTGGACATTTAAATATTACTCTCTCACTGGTTGGAAAGATGAGAGAATTGTTTTGTTTCCGTCATCTTAGAATTTTAGTATTGTGATGGAGGTAAGGAGTACTACACTGTGAACGGTTGGAGATACAGTGGACTGGGAGGGGAGAGGGCAGGGGAGAGTGTTTTTAACTTTCTGTTTACAGGATGTCTTGTTTTAATACTTTTCTCCGATTCCTTGGTAAATGGCAGGATAGATGTCGGGGAATGAAGCACAGCTGAGCTAGCTACTTCACGCCGAGTCACACTTTGTCGCTGTGTTAGCGGTTCTATGTGCCTCACCCGTCGCTGTTGTCGCAAACCTCATATGTATGGAGTGTTTTGGCAAAATGTCAACAGTACTGCCCATTGGCTTATTTCATTACCACACTGGTTGTGCTGGTGCCCACTGCGCATATGTGACTTGCAAAAACTTAAAAAAAAAAATTAGCCTTCCAGCGACTAAATAATCAATGCACTGCCGTTTATTGATTCGTACTACACTGTGCAATAGAAGACAGCAGTCATTAGTATGAAGTACAAGAATCTTCCAGGTGTTATTCCGTCATATACTTTTTCTACATTCGTATAATGAGTTACATACGCGAATTTTCTTACAAGGCTTTATGCCGGTGTAATATTTTACCCTTGTGTATACTCTTTCGTAAACTAACGTATGATGAAGAAATATAGCGTTATGACTAGGCCTAGGTCGTTGTAACCATGTAAAAACAATTGCATTAGAAATTACAAACGACGTCGTTTATGAGCTAAAGAAGACAACAGCTAGCCTTGTTGATTACAGACGGTATACTAACAGCAGTTTGCGATCTTGAACCGTGTGGCTGGCTGTGGTTAGGATGTAAACAATAAGTTTATTTCAACTAGCAAGCTGCTGCACGCACACATTTTGAGGTGGTTCTATAATGAAGCTAATAAACCTTGCCTTATTGGCGTCTTGCTTGAAAACAAAATGTGGGGGTGCAGCAACGTGTAGTCAGTCGTCAGTTTTTCTGCAATCATAATATCGTCTGACGAAAGGACGGTCAAGTTCTAATCTTGCGGAAGTGTTACAGCATCAAGGAACCGTGCAGGATTTGAGGAAGAATATTGTTAGGCATAAATGTCTCCACATACGAAAAATGAATTGACCAACATATATTACCTCCCCGTTCAGGATTTTGCGGAGATGTTTTTAATGTATCAACAGAGTGGCTGGCTCACCCAAGATTTTTGTAAGCGGTCAGCCGGTTACATTTCCCTGTGTTGTTATTTTAGCTCTTCTGTGTTTTGTTTTCACTCTGTTTTACTTTCTATATCTTTCTTGATCTTCCCTCCTCACTGGTTTTAGTGCATGTGAGATTGCCTGTGCGATAGGGAGATTGGCTGGTCATTTCGAGGGCACGTTTGTACGACAGTTTTAGTTCTTATCCACATTCGTTTGTTTCAATAAATGTCAGGGCGCTGATAACCTCGCTGTTGGGCGCCCATTAGATGCCAAAACACACACATACACTTTTCAGGAATATATAGAAAGGGTTCGTAACGCCGTTATGGCTTTGGAGCTTCAGTGATGAGGAAGCGATCGAAAATGCTGTATTCAGCAAGGGGCTAAGCTCGAAGACCGATCGCTCTTGATATTTTGTAATAAGCCAGTGACTTTTGCCGAATTACACAGATTAGTGCATCAGGTTTATTCGATTCGTTTCACCGATACTAAGCGGGAAGGTGCGAGGTGCTTTTCACAAAAACCGAGAGTTGGACAGGGCGCGGAGAGTAGTCGAGATGCCACGTTGGTTAAAGCCAAGTGGTGTTTCCGATGCGGTGATCCTGGACTAATGGTGAGCCGGTGTCTTGCGCCTCTTAACCAGCGTCTGACCAGCTGACACCGAAAGCGTGCGGGTGCGTTGAAGTTTAAATCTCCTATTTAATGCTGCAGCCGCATTCGACGTTCTGTAAATTCACTTTTGCCCCTTGTTTGTGCTGCAGTAAACCATGAATTCGTGTGTGCTTTAATTGATTCAGGCAGTATCCTTTAACTGCTTGATTGTTACTTGTATATTTTCAGTCGCAGCAGTTGTGAGTTACCTAGTCTAAAGCCGGTCTTGCAGGGAGGTCGTACTGCCAATGGGCAGGTGTTGCCTCTGATTGGTAGCTATGAGTTTTCTTGGCCCGTCCAATTCGAAACTGTCAAGAATTTTTTGCGTTAATGGCCTTGTGTTGCGACTGGATTCAGCGTAGTAGTTTTATCATGAATTATGTGGGTAGGACGTTTTCTTTTAAATTTTACCCCAAAAAGAGCTACGAATTGTGCCAGTGTATTCCGGTCACAGGGAAAAACAGCGTTACTGTGCATGATGTAAGTGTAAGGTAGGTCATGTTTGTGATCCTGAGGTCAGTGATTCCGGTGTTAACCTGTGGTTGATTATAGGCTATTAAATAAGAAGTTGGTCTTTGAATCTGTGCCGCTGTCCGACTTGCACCACTGTTTCACTTGGTTTTCTGGTTCTCGTTTTTTTTTCTATTCTCGATCTGAATCAGGCTTACCACGAGATCCCACTGACTGAAAATTCTGGACAACTGACAGCGTTTCGTCCGGATTGTTTTATGTTCGAATTTAGTCGTGTACCATTTGGCTTATGGATTGGGGCTGCTGTTCTCTCCAGACTTCGGACATAATATTGGGGGATGTAAAATTTAAATGCCGGACGGAGTGGCCGAGCGGTTCTAGGCGATACAGTCTGGAACCGCGCGACCGGTACGGTTGCAGGTTCGAATCCTGCCTCGGGCATTGATGTATCTGATGTCCTTAGGCTACTTAGGTTTAAGTAGTTCTAAGTTCTAGGGTACTGATGACCTCAGAAGTTAAGTCCCGAAGTGCTCAGAGCCATTTGAACCATTTTTGTAAAATTTAAATCAGGTTGTCATTACTTAGATGACATGGCAATTTATAGTACTACCTTCCAACGACATTTACAATACCTGGAGGAGGGTTTCAGCCACTTTCTTGCCACTTGTCTTACTGTAGAGCCTTCGAGAACTAATTTAGCTGAGTAGGAGTTTTCTTCCCCTGATCATTTGGTTTCTGCTGGCCGGATCCGAGAAGATCAAAAAAGGAGCACGTACTTACAGATATTTCCCCCACCTAAGACCAAGAGGGGTGTCGTCCGGTCCATTAAGACAGCGAACGACGAAAGTTCATCCCTAATTTTGCCCCCCTTGAACCAGATGCATAAGAAGAATCAGACATTTGAGTGCAGGGTGCCACAGCTGTCTCCCTGATTAACCATCCAGTGCTAGCCATTTCTGACTACGCATATATGTTTTGTCGTGCAGACCGACGGTTCAAAATAGGGTATCGCTGCGGTACTCTTCCAGGAAATTAGGGAGAACGTAGACCAATTGCGTGCGCTTCAAGGTCCCTTTCGCCAGTAGGACTTCAATATTATGTTTACAAGTGTGAGGCCCTGGTGGTAGTGTTCCCCCTCGAAAAGTTTGTTCGACGTCGATCTCCGGGAACTTTGTCTTGAAACGGACAACCAAGCCTTAAGTTGGGTACTCGCCGGCCCAGGAACACGGGACGAATTGTCCAGCGGTCCATGGCATTTCTGCGTTTCGCTTTACCATCAGGCATATTAGGGGAACTGACAACGCTATGGCAGAAGCACTGAGTCGAATGTTCGAGCAGAGGTGCAGTCACCACAATAAGGAACAGGGAATAAGGGAACCAGCTTGGGTTGCTGAGGTACTAACCATGGTCCATAAGTTATTTTGTAATTTGGAGCACCATCAAGACCAAGACCCTGCTCTGTCTCAGACTGAACAAAAATTATTAAGCGGCAAATCATTGCCGAATATAACATGCAAAAGGGAATATTCTGTTATTAGAGCAAGCGGCATAAGCAGACCAAGATTTGTGTTACGGAAGACTTGGTTGCCGCAATTTTCCATGGCTTTCATAAGTCTGTGATTGGAGGGCATTTAGGAATCTGTTGGATCCTTGGCCGGGTTAGAGAATTTCTTAGTTGACCTTGCTTGTATCAAGATATATAGCATTTGGTGGGACAGTGCCATGAATGTAAAATTGCTAAACCCAGTTCCAATATACAATGAAGGCTTTCACGACCAGATGGTACTGTTGTTGATAATTCTTCCGGGTTATATGGCCGTGGTCCATGGAATTCTTCTATTCCTAACGTTTCGTCCAATACTACGTTGGACATCCTCAGAGGTATGGCTGGTCCTGCTGAGTGCGATTACTCCTACGCATGCACCAGTGGAAGAGATTATTGTGAATGTGGAAGCAGGGATTCGAACACTCCCTAAGGCAACTGCTAATGCAATTTGTTTTGAAATCACAAGGGTCTTATACCATATTAAGCCATTGGAGAGTAATTTAACTAAGGAGGAGGAAAAGGCCCTCAGGGATTTAAATGCGGACGAAGGGATAGTTGTTCTTCCATCTGATAAAGGCAATGCCACTGTGGTGATGAACAAAGAGGACTACAGAAGTACGATTTTGGATCTATTAGTGGCGGGACATTACAATAAACTTAGAAGAGACCCGACGGCTGTTATTTTGAGGAAAACTAATACGTTGATAAGGTCTTCTGCTTCCATTCCACACAAGGATAAAAACGTTTTGCTAAGGAGTGAAGCTAAGAGTCCCAGACTTTATGGTTTACCTAAAGTTCACAAAATAAAAATCCCTCTGAGACCCATTGTTAGTGCTATCGATTCAACTACTTATCAAATATCTAGGTATCTAGGTACTCTTCTACAACCATACATTGGTAAGACTGATTCTTGTGTGAGGGATTCACGTCATTTTATTGGGAAATTGAAGCTCTATCCTTGGCTCCTGAAGACATTCTTGTCAGCTTTGATATTGTATCTCTGTTTACTATGATTCCGGTCAATGAAATTATGGTTCACATAACGGAAGTTTTCCCTGAAGATTTGACCGCTCTGTTTAGACACTGTCTCACATCTAGCCAGTTTCAGTGGGATGAGGAGTTTTATGAGCAAGTGGATGGTGTTGCCATGGGTAACCCGTTGAGCCCTGCGATTGCCAATTTTTACATGGAGAAATTTGAAGAATTAGCTTTGAATAAAGCAAATAAGAAACCATGTTGTTGGTATCGTTATGTAGACGACACATTCGTGGTTTGGACACACGATAAAAATGCCTTAGAAGATTTTTTTCATTATCTTAATAGCATAAACCCTAAAATTCAGTTTACCATTGAAGTGGAAAAAGACCAGGCTATTTCGTTTCTCGATGTGTTAGCCATGAGACAGACCGATGGCAGTCTAAAACATAAAGTGTTTCGGAACAGCACACATACTGATAGATACTTACATAAGAACTTCATTCATCATGCCAACAAAAAAGATGTGTAATCAAAAGTTTAGTGGACAGGGCAAAACGGATTTGTACGCCGGAACATCTGGATACGGAACTGAATCATCTGAAACAGGCCTTCGAAAAGAATGGGTACTCAAACAAAGAAATTAATGGAGTGTTAAGATCTAATAACAGCAGGCCAAAGGACAAGCATGGTACATAGCAATGGAAGAATACGGTGTCCTTACCTTTCATTAGTAAGGTTACAGATCGATTCGGCAAAAGTTTGCTTAATCATAAAGTGAAACCGATATTCAAACCTACCAGCAAAATAGGACAAGTACTTCGTTCTGTTAAAGATAGAAGGCCACCATTATCATCTAGCGGTGTGGATAAAATTCCGTGTACTTGTGGCAAGGTCTAAATTGTTACTACGAAAAGAAGTGTGAATACGAGGGTAAAGGAGCATAAAAGTCATTGCCGACTGGGGAAAATAGATAAATCGGCCGTTGCGGAACATGTACTTCAGTCAGGTGACCATGTACTTAAGTTTTCTGAAACTACAGTTTTAAGTGCTACCTCGAACTATTATCCACGACTGTATAGGGAGGCTATTGGAATTTATAAACATGAAGATAATTTTAATAGAAAAGAAGAGGCTTTGAAATTAAGCGAGATATGGACAGTGGCGTTACAGAATCGATAAGTGATTTTTATCTATGACGGACTATTATCGATAGTTATATTTTATCTTTGACTAGTTTTCTCTCTGCTACTATGTGCAAGATAGACCACGCCCACTTTCCTCGGTATTTGGGCCGCTTTCCGACGCCCGACTCGTCAGTCGGCAGGACTCAGCAGAACCAGCCATACCTCTGAGGATGTCCAACGTAGTATTGGACAAAACGTTAGGAACAGAAGAATACCATAGACCACGGCAATATAACCCGGAAGAATTATCAACACCAGTTCCAATACTTGCAGGGGATTTTTGAAATCGTCAAGTGATCACTTTCTCATGAATACGCTCTTTGTTGATTACGTCCGCTCCTCCCATGTAATAGTGACAGCAACCGGTACATTCTGTTCATGTGTTGATGCCTGCTCAGATTAGCCTGGTTGGTACCAAGAAGTAGGGTGACTGTTGGGTGAACTGTTCTTCATTTGTCACCGATGTTTTTCATAGTTGTCACTCCCTGTACCATTACCGTGCAATGCTCCTGTCTTCTTTTCTACAACTGGTTACAGATTCTGCTTCGACAACGCACGATCTCATTCGACGACTATACCATACTGACCGAAACCATGATTTGTTGAAGGAGTGAACTACAATCTGCAGGCAGCCATTATTATTTTCCATTCTCATTCACTCCACAAGTGGGTTCCTTATGTACCATGGTTTAATTTGGCTGTTAATTACATCTATCACGAAGCCCTTAAAACCACCCCACTTCCTTGATCTTTGCTCATGGTCTCAACTTCCCTTGGCCAATCTGTGGTCAGTTAATGCCCTGCTCCCTGAGAAATGGACACGTGACCTAATTTAAGAGAACTGGAAACAAGTGTGACGAAATATTAGTATCACACACTAGAGGCAGGTGTGCCGTTACAGTCAGGGGCAAAATGAGTTAAAGGTGCCTGTTGGTGATAAGGTTTCATCTAAAACCTTTCTGCCGGGCGTGAAGATATGGTCCCAATTTCTCATAAATTGGCACTGTGCTTTGCAGCACCTTGTGAGGTAATCCAGGTTCTTAAGGCAGTCACCCAAATGGTACGTAACATTGCTACTGGGAAGTTTTCTAGAGTACATATCTCCAAGGTCAAGGGATGGACGTAAATTCTCAGTTCCTCGTTTGACATAAATTAGCGGACGGGCGTTGTGGAGGAGATTTTTATGGGGAATAATGAGCTGTGGCCCTTGATTCGATATATCACTAGTGGGCTAGCTCCCGATACTTGCATGGCAAATTGTGTGGCTGATGGTATGAAGCAAGTCCCACACATGATGCGAGTGGTATGTTGGCATCGAGTGAGTCCACAGAATATAGTAGGGGAGATGCGCTATGGGGAGCAGCAGCAGTTAATAATTGGAGATGATGCCGCGAGTGGCGTGTGTGGAGTCAAGGAGAGGGACTGTGTTGTGCCCTAGTCGGTGAGGTTGCCTGCCTGTGTGGTGTTTGGACGCCGGTCTCACTACTGGGAGGAGCGAAGACCTTCAGCTGCTGATTTTCATCCAGCACCTCTCGGTGACCCATCTGACCAATTCCAGTTTCTGAATTTGGTAAGACACTTCTTCTGATAATGGCATGTTTACATGTAAAGGTCAACGTCCCGCGGTGCTTTAAATTTATAGTGAAACTTATGGACAAGAGTTCCAGCATTTGTTGAGGCGTAATTAGGCTCCACTTAAGACAGCTAATGTTCTGAAGCAGTGTGCTATCGAAAGTGTTATGTAGTTGTGACTGTAAGAAAGTACGCTTTGCTCTTATTAGCCTAATATTCTGCCATGAAGTTTCGGGAATTCAGCCGCATAAATTCTGCTTCTTCTTCTAATATTTCGGCTGTATATCTTTCAGCCATCTTCAGAGAGAGCCGTACGACTGACGCTCCAGCGCTCGCTCCATCCTTTTAAACTCGCGGACCGCGCCACTGCGCATGCGGCCACAGATGAACAAGCCGCCAGTGATGTTGATCGGCGGCAAAGACGTAACATATGCATGAGTTACGTCTGTGGCTGCGCATTCGATCCATGCTGGGAGATCGATGTATTACTGGGAGCTGAACTGTAGCGACGTCTTTGTATGTTCAATATTGAAAGTGCCGGATTCCAGGATTTATCTAATGTGAAACCGCTGTCTCTATTAATTAAATTCTTCGCCAAGCGGATTTCAATGGCCTCTTTTACTACGGAGTCCCAGAAAGATGAAACAGAAGTCAGAATTTCGACATTTTCATATACCATAGAGTGACCAGAATCAATACAATGCTCTGCCACAGCCGATTTACTGGGTTGTAAGAGCCAAGTGTACCTGCGATGTTCCGTACACCTCTCTTGGACTGTACGATTCGTTTGTCCGATATATGAAAGGCCACATTCACATGGTATCTTGTAAACTCCAGGCTTGCGGAGTAGTAAGTCATCTTTAACGGAACCCAGGAGTGCAGCCGTCTTCGCCGGTGGACGAAAAATCACTTTTACTTTATGTTTAGTGAGGATCCGTCCTATTTTGGATGAAAGGCTTCCCACATACGGCAGGACAGCCATGGATTTAAATGTTTCCTCGTCATCTTCTGCATTCCTTACGGACACCTTAGGTTTTATTTGTAGTGCCTTACGTATCTGTTGTGGAGAATACCCGTTGTCCTCAAAAACTCTGTTCAGATGTAAAAGTTCGTCTTTTAAACTACTTTCATCGGATATGACGTGTGCTCGGTGTACCAAAGTTCTTAGAACACTACTCGTCTGCGAAGGATGGTGACCGCTATTTGCATGTAAATATAAGTCCGTATGGGTCGGTTTCCGATATACTGCATGACCCAGAGTCCATCTTCTTTGCGCCGAACCAAGACATCCAAAAATGGAAGACATCCCTCCTTTTCCACTTCCATTGTAAACTGAATTTGTCCATGGATGGAATTCAGATGGTTTAAGAAGTCCTGCAGTTTGTCCTCGCCATGGGGCCACACTACAAAGGTGTCGTCAACGTACCTCCAAAAAACTGTAGGCTTCAAACTAGCAGACTCCAGGGCCTTCTCCTCAAAATCCTCCATAAATAAATTGGCCACCAAGGGTGACAAAGGACTACCCATGGCAACACCATCAGTCTGTTCAAAAAAGTCGTTATTAAATAAAAAGTATGTGGAGGTCATCAAATGGTGAAACAAAGCTAAAATCTCCTTATCAAAACTTTTTCCATGTTTGCCAGCGAAACTGAAAACGAATCGCAATGATACGTTCTTACCTTTCAAGAGATAATGTTCGACTCACGCTTTTCGGACATATGAAAACTTGCGTTAGACTTTGCACAAAGAGTCGGTTTGCCCCAGAACTTCAGTGCAGAACAAGTAATGGCAGACAAAAAGTGGGCTGAAGGTGTCCATCCAAGCAAAGGAGAATAAGGATGGAGCTACAGCTCGACCTGTGAAAAGGAAGTATTTTCGAGACTCTGTGCGGAAACCCCCACAGAAAATCATTCTTAAAATACAGGAATGGTGCAGTGAGTTTTTTAGAAAGAGCGAATGGAAGAAGTGACCAGACGCATGAAGTAAAAAAATGTTGACTTCTGCGAAGTGGACAGGGATGGAGAAAGGAGAGAAGAGGTTTTGTCTGATGGCAGCAAATGGTGTTGTAAGAACTAAAACATGGAACATTTCCTTAAACTTAGACTAATAGGTATCTTTCAGGTCAGGGATATAGTTTACAAGGATGTTACAGTTTATGCACACACTTACACATATTACGAAACCACATTCTTAAGTTGTATCATTTGCAGATGTTTAGAAAATTATATGTAGAGTGTTTAGTTTTCCAAGATTTTTAGTTCCTTAAATCAGATACCGAGAACAAGGTCCCACAGTTGAGTATGGCATTGTTTAAATATCTTTGTAAGTTGCTGTTTAGACTATAGTAAACAAAATCTCAAAAGTGATAAAATTTAGGCAACTCTTCCCTAGTCGTGTAGGTTATTCTATGCAATAGTAAGGAGAAGATTGTCTTAATAGTTACGAAATAATTTCTCTCTCTCTTTTTGTTTAATTTCATTGTTTTCGCCATGACGATACTATTTGTTACAATTACCACGATTGTAATTTCAACCTTCGTTCTTTTTAAAGTGGTTAAATGTGCTGTAAATACAGCAACTGTAGATAAAATTGATAAAATGGATTTAAGCCTACGTTCATTTCAATAACGTTGATTATTGCTGTGTTGTCAGTGCCTTTAACCACTATAAAATGACCGAAGGTGGAAATTACAATCGTGGAAATCATAGTAAATAGTACAGTGGATGGTGAATGTGATGCCGTAAACAAATTCTATGGCACTGCCATACCATAACAAATATAACTGTGAATTTTGTCGTTTATTTCGGTGGTATTGAAGTCAGGAAAAAATGCGAGACCGCAGAGCAGCTTACGATTTCTCAAAGATTGCGTCTGAAAAACTTATTCGTTTTGTGTGAAACATATTAGCAGGTAACATGATTCGGGCCAAAGAAATGTACATCTACATCTGCATCTGCATAGTATTCCGCAGCCCACCGTACGGTCGGTATCGGAGGGTAGTCTGTACCTCTACTAATCATTTCCCTTCCTGTTCTACTCGCAAATGGAGCTACGCAAAATCGATTATCTACACAATGACGAGGTAAAACGTTATGACCACCTGCTTAACAGCTTTTCTGTCTGTCTCGGAACGAAATACATAACCTATTCGGCGTATCAGGGAGCCGATAGTTTGTTGGTAGTTTTGTGCAAGTATGTCGCATTACGTGTCTACACACAGGTCATGTTATTCACGTAAATAACAGGTTGCTGATTTATGTACTCGGTGATGGCGCCCGATAGTGACCCATACGGGTTCCATAGGATTTATATCAGGAGAATCTACTCGCAGTGAAGACGTCATTCGCTTGCCTTCCATCATGTCGTCCAACTGCTTAGGCTCCCACTGACATGAAACCTTAAGGGTCCATAAGGGCCCTTGAACGATGTCGTAAGCACTCTCATACAATATGCCAAGCTCCCGGGAAATGGCCGTGATGTGCACGCACCGATCTGCTTTCAACATTGCATCCGCGCGGAATTATGGTCATCAGTCAGCGGCGAACGTGGCCTCCACGATCGCCCATTGTGATGCAATGGCCTTTGTCGAACTCACAACACCACCACGACCTCACAGTTCTCAAAGCGAGTCAGTTTTCCCCACATGTGGGCTGCATTTCCCTGTAGATCTCGATGGGTGTTCGTCCCTTGCTCCACAGAAAACGAGTCAAGCTTCGTTGCTCTAACGCCGCGGACGTGTGAACCACAACCGCCCCCTTTAAGAACTGATAGCAGTGTCGTGCGGTTGTGCTACTGAAAGGTAAGGCCGGAACGAACCAAGATGGGTCGAACGCTGGGAATAGATATGTTGGCTTCGCATTTACAACCGTATCTTGGCTACAAAAAGTAGGGGCTAGGACTTGCTGATTTGGTGTCACACATGTAGTGCCCCCTGCCGCGTTTTTCAATCTGTATCTGAAGGATAATTTCGAGAACCATTGTAGGGATTTTGATACGGTTCTCATTCATAGACAGACTGATTTATTTACGAGGAAGGCTTGTGTCTAAAATTTATTACGACTATGCAGGACAACTCGTCCGGCTGTAGGTACAAGGGGAACTCGCCGTATGTGGTTCTCTGACACAGTGGAAACTTGGTAGGTTGAAAGAGGAGCGAAAATAAAGGGACACGTACTTCGACATACACTCAATAACTTTCGAGAAAGTCACACTCCAGCTTTCGACGCGACTTCATCAGTTCACTCGCGCATCGTATATCCAAGTGAGTGCGTAGCGCACTATCTACGTGGAGAGTTTCAAACTTCCACGCCCCGCGTTCAAATGGAGTTATGTGTTTTGTTTTTATTTTGTTGTCACGAAAACATGTCACATCAATATTTTTCGTGAGATCGTAAAATAAAGTCGAATTATTGACAAAACAAAAAGGCATTTTAAATCTTATTACAATAGACTGCATCACCCCAACTCTCATATAGTCATACATGACTAACAATAATTTAAATTTAAAGACATAAAAATTCTAGTATTTCGACTTTTTCTTTATACTTCACATTTACGATTTAACAGAACCAATGTATCAATGCATTCGTAGCAACATTCCAGGCGAACAAAAATCGGAATTCCATGAGCAACGTGCCAAGGCACATGTACCATAGTCACATTATTTTGTGTGAATCTCATTAGGAAATCAAACTCGGGATCTGGCGATAATTTCGTGGTGAACCAGGCGTAACGTAGCACTTTCTGTAAAGCTGGTGTCTGCTGTTGATTATGGATCAAAGTGTGTATTTTAATTGTTTCGCTTCCACTTGTGATTTCCCTTTACTGTGCGATGAGAGCAGAGCACTTTCATAATCGGAGAATGTAGTCCTTCAACCGTTAATAAAAGTAAACCTCGCAGGGTTTCCGTAACTGTATACACTTTGACGGAATTACTTTCAATGAACATGTCGGTATTCCGAGCAAATCGACAAACAGTCCACCGAATAAGGAAGGATCGTTTTACCCACCCCAAGAGTCAATAACGTAGTGAAGCTGCTACATTTTTACATAAAGTCGAAAAACTTTGTGTAGGAACTGATGATAAGTTTCTTTTGTGAGCTTTCCAGATTTCGTAGCTTTGCGTACACATTCCGAGGTTCCATTAATTTCTGATGTCATTCAATTAACTGTTTTACTTCTTGATGGACTCTAGGGACCAATTTGTCACTTAGTTCTTGGAGACAACTGAAAACTGTTGGTACCACTTTCACGGAATATTTTAATCCGTGTCAACTGTGATGATAAAATGTACTTTTAGTAAGATTTCAAATCTTTATTTCCTTTGCCATTGCTTCCACTACATTTGACGAAAAACATAGGGACGTCACATATTCCCACAAAAACAAAGTAAAAAGAAAGCACAAGACTGGATCTGAACACGGGACGCAAAATCTCGACTCTTTGTCCCTACTCAGTGCTCCACCAACGCCGTTGCAGTTGTGTCACGCGAGTAGCCTGACGAAGAGCACCGAAACTTTGACCGTCACATACTTGGAAGCTGTTGCATGCTGAAATAGACGAAATAGATGCCCCTTTATTTTTATCTTTCCACCATGCTGTCAAGTTTCTACTGTATCAGAGACCGACCAACATCGGCTTTCCCTCGTCAGTGCTACTCGTGCATAATTGGGCCAGGTCGCTGGTATTACACAGCACTAACTCAGCGACCGCTGCTTCGCTTGCGTCGACTGTATGGCTGGTAGAGGGTCTTTTGCTTTTGTTCTTATTTAATCGAGTTTTTATGTTGTTCACAAACTGCAACACCTTCTAAGCTTTTCACGCTAATGAACGCCACATGAAAATCATCTTTCCCAAATGTACTTTAGCCCAAAAAGCGATTCTGGTAGCTGGAGTCCAAAGTTTTCGTTAATCATGCTTTTTGAGTTTTTGTAGAGATATTTCTATACAGTTTTCATCCCACAACAAGTATTTCTTTATATCTAAACGAGAAGTGAAATATTAACTGTCATAAATTTAGCCTTAAGATATTTTAAAGTAAGAGATATTTTCTTAAATATTCTCATCCCTATTTCACTCCCTTGGGGGATGAATTCCCAAAAACTGTGACTTCACCCCCTTAGGTATTCAGTTTCCAAAAACAAAGAAATACGTATTCTCTTATTTGTAACCGAGAAGTCAAACACCAATGTTCGTAGACATAGCTTTAAAAATACTTTAGTAATTCTTCAATAATGATATATTTTCAAAAAAATTCACCTTCTATTTCACCACAATAGAATTAAATTCCCAATAATACTGAAACATTTATTTCTTTATTTCTTACCGAGAAACCGAATACCAATTTTCGTATCTCTAGCCTCAAAATTGCCTTAACAGCGACATTTTTGAAGAAAACCCTTCATCTACTGTTTCCCCTCCTTGTGGTCCCGCATAACATTGGATATGAACCTGCTGATCCTATCAGTTCCATAGCCTCATGACGGTCGAGGGATTCGGAATAGCTCAAACAGCAAATACCTGGAACGATAAGATGCAATTTCGATGAACCATACCGTGATGGTCTCGACGTTCAGCAGCAAAAGAGACATTTCTACTTCTTACACGACGCATAACTCAGTCATCTCAGAAACAAACAACTTGTGAATTCTGTTTGCGAATGAGAAACCCCCTGCGTGCTCGTCAGTTATATTCAGTACTTAGCTGATGTTATTCCCACCTGCGTACGTGCGTTTGTGCTGATATGACGACCGTCTCCAAGAAAAAGCATGCAGTGCACTTCAGCCAGTTTGCCGTTTGTTGCTTGCCACCTTCATGGTCGAGATCCTGCAGTTTTTAACAGCGATCAGTGTAAATTTGTTTCTTCCGTATTAAATTACAACCTACGTGGTAGACTGTCATTCATGATTGAATATTATTACGTGCGAAACTAGTAACGTCCTCCCCAACAGGACGTAGTCGCTTTGCGTTGGCGGTTACGGCTGAGGCTTCTTACCACTCCTTCCTCGGCAGTTGCGATCGCAGAAATAATAACTGGCTGGTGACAGCTAGCACACAATATGATTAAAAGTATACTGACACCTGGCTGAAAATGACTTAAAAATTCGTGGCGCCCTCCATCCGTAATGCTGAAATTCAATATGGTGTTGGCTCACCCATAGCCTTGATGACAGCTTCCACTCCCGCAGGCATACGTTCAGTCTGGTGCTGGATGGTTTCCCGGGGAATGGCAGCCCATTCTTCACGGAGTGCTGCACTCAGAGGAGGTATCGATGTCGGTCGTTGAGGCCGGTCACAAAGTCGGCGTTCCAAAACATCCCGAAAGTGTTTTATAGGATTCGGGTCAGGACTCTGTGCAGACCAGTCCATTACAGGGATGTTATTGTTGTGTAACCACTCGGCCACAGGCCGTGAAGTATGAACAGGTGCTCGATCGTGTTGAAAGATGCAGTCACCTTCCCCGAATTGCGCTTCAAAAGCGGGAAGCAAGAAGGTGCTTAAAACATCAATGTAGGCCTGTGCTGTGATGGTGCCACGCAAAACAACAAGGGGTGCAAGCCCACTCCATGAAAAACACGACCACACCATAACACCACCGCCTCAGAATTTTACTGTTGGCGCTACAGACGCTAGCAGATGACGTTCACCTGGCATTCGCCATACCCATACCCTGCCATCGGATCGCACTTTGTGTACTGTGATTCGTCACTCCACACAACGTTTTTCCACTGTTCAATCGTCCAATGTTTATGCCCCTTACATCAAGCGAGGCGTCGTTTGGCATTTATCGGCGTGACGTGTAGCTTATGAGCAACCGCTCAACAATGAAAACCAAGTTTTCTCACCTCCCGCCTGACTGTCATAGTACTTGCAGTGGATCCCGATGCAGTTTGGAATTCGTGTGTGATGATGTGGTTAATAGTGTGCCTATTACACATTACGACCGCTTCATCTGTCGGCGGTCTCTGTCAGTTAACAGACGAGGTCGGTCTGTGCGCTTTTGTGCTGTACAAGCCCCTTCACATTTCCACTTCACTATCACGTCGGAAAGAGTGGAGCTACGGATGTTGTGGAGTGTGGAAATCTCGCTCACAGACATATGACACAAGTGACACCCAATCACCTGACGACGTTCGAAGTCCGTGAGTTCTGCGGAGCGCCCCATTCTGCTCTCTCACGATGTCTAATAACTAATGAGATCGCTGATATTGAGTACCTGGCAGTAGGTGGCAGCACAATGCACCTAATATGAAAAACATGTTTTCGGGGGTGTCCAGATACTTTTGATCACATAGTGTATGTTGGCTCCGTGAGAAAGGACGCAGGTGGTTTGGGCAATCTCTAAATTGTACCTTCGTAAAGGACAAGACAGATAATGTTTAATACATGAAAAATCAAGTGGTCTGAAATTGGCATAGTACCGGAAGGAATTAATATTTTTTAAGATGGCCATCATTTTGAAAGACACTGCAAGAACTCTGGAGTCAGTAGAGGTGGGTAAAAGCAAACACTTTTTTTTTATTTTCTAAATAATTTCTTGGTTTGTGTACTTCAATATTTCGTGTTTATTATTATTTACTTATTGAGTATTTTTGTCACTTAGCTGTAAAATAGCATATACATTGTATCTGAAGATTCTCATGTAACACGTAGTATGTTAGTATATTCTATAAAAGTGGCAAAAGATGCTGAAGATGTTTTATACATGAGCGATTGATTCTTTAACTAGTCTGGATTTTTGAGATTGGTGTGGGGTGGGGGAGAGGGATGAAGGGGCGTTACTTGGTTCCTTCTATGAAAAAAGGAAAAGTATCTAGAAACTAAGAGTGTCAAGGGGAATAAGCTAAATTACTTGTTGTCGGAGTAGATTACTATGCTTACTGTGGATTGATCCTCTGACGCACAGTCATTCACATCCAGAACCCAGAGAGCACACTACGTGCTAGTGCGCTACACTACTCTCCCCCATTGCTACGCCACATATTCTCAAATTTAGAATTCGGCATCAAACTAAACGTCACTGCTGTAGTGAATAGTTTAATATCTCTTGAAGTAGACGTATTTTAAAGTGTTTGATATAGTGTCTCGGCAGGTTCAAACCAATTTTTACCATTTGTGTATTTATCTAAACCTCTTATATTACATAAACATATCAACGATTTGATAGATTTGGATGAGAATAATAATACTTGCCTGTCAATTTTCTCTCTTAACCTTCCAAATGTGCCACGCTAGTGCGTGAGTGTTATTGGCACTGATTAAATCTTCTCCGGTTTCTGTCCGTGTGGCTTCGTCGGAAGTCCCCAACGTTTCGATGAATTTCCCTCTCTTCATCTTTTGGCGAAATGCAGAGATTACGTGGGTGTCCCATATATAGAGTATAAAGGGTATTCGTGCACATAATTTTACACGTGGTACCTTAATATCCACGTTCGTCAGCGTGTCGGTTGTTTCTCGTCTGCGTAGAACAGTCCTCTCACAAACACGTCATAAACTTTGCGACCTGATGTTTTCTGCATGGTCGTAACTGCACCATTGAGTGCACCATGCTTTTCGGTATACAGTGACTATTCTGCGTCCCACCGAGCGAGGTGGCGCAGTGGTTAGCACACTGGACTCGCATTCGGGAGGACGACGGTTCAATCCCGTCTCCGGCCATCCTGATTTAGGTTTTCCGTGATTTCCCTAAATCGTTTCAGGCAAATACCGGGATGGTTCCTTTGAAAGGGCACGGCCGATTTCCTTCCCAATCCTTCCCTAACCCGAGCTTGCGCTCCGTCTCTAATGACCTCGTTGTCGACGGGACGTTCAACACTAACCACCACCACCACCACCATATTCTGCGTCCAAGCGTCCACACTTCAAAACCTGACCTGCTACGCAGGGGAAAAGCATTAATGGCTCGCTCTTGCTACCCATGCTTCGAGATACTAACCAACCTACGAACGTATCACTTGTAATACGAATAATTTTTAGCCTGTAAAAGAGGTAATTACTGATCTAATGTCGCTAAATACACCGTCCTCAGTCGGCAACAGAAATATCTGCACGACTATTTATTTGGAAGCAGCTTTAGAACAATCTAATCCTGTTAATGTACTGTGAGAACGTCTCATAATCCTTCAGGATATAGATTATTAATCAATATCTGTGCAAAACTATCGTATTTTATTAAACACATTGCCACTAACTAGAGTGGCGAACCATTACTTCAAATTAGAGAAGAACTGATTACCTGTCATCCCTGCACTGCCATGTTCCAGATATTTTCCAAGTATCAAGTCATTTTATCCTTCGCCGTGTATTCTGTAACATATTAGACAGCATTAGATATACATTACTCCATAGACCTATATTCAGGATATCCTAAAGGATATATAATATCTCAGGAAAACAAGAATACACAATACATATTTACAAGAAAAAAATGTAATCTCCCCTCCACATTTCCCAATTGATATGGTGGACAAAGTCGAAAATTTTTAAACGTATTTTCGTTTATAAGGTAATGCCGAACTTTTCACAAAGCTTGTAAATATATTATAAACAGGGTTGCAAATAATAGTTCATAGACTGTGGTCTTCACATGTCATCAGATAGCCGGCTGCAGTGGCCATGCGGTTCTAGGCGCTTCAGTCTGGAGCCGCGCGACCGCTTCGGTCGCAGGTTCGAATCCTTTCTCGGGCATGGATGTGTGTGATGTCCTTAGGTTAGTTAGGTTTAATTAGTTCTAAGTTCTAGGGGACGGATGACCTCAGATGTTAAGTCCCATAGTGCTCAGAACCATTTGAACCATCATCAGATAGAAGAGTCAGATTTCAACATTTATTGGTCGCATTACTGTCCTGGAGATAGGTGAAATTGATAAAGCATCCACATCAGTCAACATTACTATGAAAATCTCCAATGGAGTAGGCGAAGTTTGCCAACTATAAATCTTTTTGGCTTCAACATTAAGAAATGTAGGCAAATGAAGTTTGCTAGCTTTTTTATTTTTGTGTCACCTATGAGTGACAATGCCCACATTGCAAATACTGGTTTAATACGGCTTTCAGCAGTTAATGCGGTATGCTCCACCCACGTGAATTAATTTTGCTGAGAATTTAACTCTGCCCAACTACTATATTCGCCTATCTTCATGGTTTAGGCATATACTGAGATGAAGCATAGTGTTTTACATTTCATATAAAACTAAAATCAGTCCATTCACAACTGCTCAACTTTGTAATTACTGCAGACGAAATAATGTAAGTGGATGTTGTAATTAAATAAATTTGATGTATTTACACTTATTAATAGAAATGAGAGTAAATTTCTTTAGAATTTGGAAATTATGGTGATTTTTTTCAAAAGAATGAAACTAAATCACTGGAAGAACTATCTCATTTTTCTAGCAAAGGGTATGTGGATTTAAGAAACAAATAAACAATTAGGGATTGTGTGGTTTATAAAGCATTCACAAACAGAACACAAAATATACATTTCGAGAGCAATCTAAACTAGCTTGATCCAAACTTCTTCTTGAATGCATCAAAACCAAAAATTATGTAAATTATGAAATATTATCTAAAAATAAATCATGAGTTGTAATTAAATTTTAAATTTTTTGTGATTACAGAATGGAGACAAGTGGAAATATTATGCAATTTTGGTTTCAAACACAAAGCTATTGAATCAAAAGAGAGAGAGAGAGAATTAATTGCGAAATTTAAGAATGGTAAACAAAATATTTTATCAAATATGTCTAATTTTCGAATATGAGGATCAGGTTGGTCAATAAATAGGTTTATCAGCTTGATATTACGAATTCATAGACATGTTCTATTGAGAGATTCATTTAATATTGACTTACCAGAAACAATGAAAAGAAAAGGAAGCTTCTGTTAATGTAAACAATAATAATGAAAAAATGTTTTCTGTGCTCAATAAAATCTGCATTCTATCCTGTAAATAAAAATATGAATAGAGTCCCAGATTATAAAATGTCAGTGTAGATCTCGACTCTAAACTTGAATATTTTGGTTTTCATACAGTGCTTGATAACATAGCCAAAAACTGAGACTAGAATGAATGTATCTATTAATGTTTATTCATTTGATGAAAAATATCGGGTGTAACCATTAAAAATAACAAAATATAAAACAGAAAGACATGTAAATTTTCTTTATTTCAAAAACAATGAAAATTCCCACTACTGTTACATAAAAAATTTATCTAGGCTTGTTCCCAGTCAAATTACAAAACATACAGAAATAAAATTTATTTCAGCTATTTAGTTACTCCACTTCAATAGCAAGGGAAAAAAATTGTTTAGTTTACAGTGGAGAACTACCAGGAAAAGTCTATATTTAAGTTTTAAAAATTATCAACATGCACAGAAAGATCCACTGCTTATTTATCCTGATTTTGAAAGTTTACTCTTAAAGACTGCCAATCAAATCCAGAACAGTCATATAGAATGAAATATCGGAACCATGAACCAACTTGTTTCTGTCACTGTATCAAGTACATTAGTGGTCGATACAAAGATCCTGTTGTATGCAGATGACTATTTTGTCATTAACAATTTACTGTGTGTATTAAAAGATACCACAAAGAATTGAAGAATTTATTCTGAAATTGAGAAATGAGACCATTAACGAGTGAACAACAGTCAGAACATACATGATCAAATGCGTGTACATTATGTAGATGTCATTACACAAAAAATAATGAAAAAGTTCGTAATCATCTGGAAAGTATATAAACCCATTATCTAATAACTTTAATCTAAAACTAAAAAATTTGAGTTTTGTAGCAATTTATTTACATCACCTCTCAGGATGTGATTCTCATTTGTTTGTAAAAGAACTTGCTTGTAGATTAAATACCAATTAATGAAGATGGATATATTAATTTTGGAATGAAGTCAGAATATTTGAATATGAGTTTTATTGCCATATTTTAATTCATATCTTCTATCCTTGATGAACTTTCAACAAGTTTGAAAATGAATCAAATGAGAAACATTAAAAAACTTTATCCTGAAAATCTATTCAATCTGGTGATCAAGAAAGGTGTCTATCCTTATGATTATATGTGAGTAGTAGGGAGAAAATTGAAGAAACACATTATATCAAGAGCTGAATTTTATAATCAATTGTATCATTGTGAAATAGATGATGAAGATTATAGACATGCAAAATTAGTGTGGGAAAAGTTAACATATAAAATCTTTTTAAATATCATGATCTGTAACTTAAAACCGAAAATTGCCTTTTGGCACACATATTAGAAAATTTTAGAAAATATCGATAGTAGCACATTATACAGGTGTATCTTGGTTTTACACTGTACTTGTTTTTTTTCTTTTGATGCAATGTTAAAAATGGCTGTACAATTACTTGAATTATTACACAGTTATTAAATGAATTTAACTGTTGAAAAAAGTATAAAAAGTGGTATAGCCTGATGTAAAAGATATGTTAAAGAAAGTAATAAATACATAAAAGATTATGACACCATAAGATATCGAATTGTTTAGCATATTAAAATGCAAATAATTTACATAGTTATGCTGTCAGTCAATACTCATCATAAGGTGGATATGAAGGGAATGAATGAAATAATTTTGATATTACAAAAATATGTAAGATTTAGAATATTTCTAAAATTGAGTATATGTTTAAAGCAGATCTGTAATGTCCAAAAGAATTGTGTGGAATACTTCCACAGTAGAGGTAGGTGACCATTCAGATTTGGCACAATTCTTTATTAAGCATCATGCGCTTAATATTTTATCGTCAAACTGAAGCTGTGGAATGAACTGTACAAAAGATTAATGACAGAAAATATTCATGTGTGTATCTACGTACATATTCCAGTACACAGATATCCCAAATTGTATCATACTTACATAAATGACAAATTTTAGTACAAGTTCACGAAAGCGAGTACATGAACTGAATACACTATAAATCTCATGTCATGTAGGCTATTTTTCAGTCCCATCGTCTATCGAATAGAAGCAGTGCCAAATAGTGTGTGGCGATTGAACTTACAAGAGGTAAACGATGGCCAGTAGGTGGTGCTAGCATTGACTGAAGAATACGAATCAAACGGTAAATTTACTGGTTACTGTACACTGCGATTAAATACATGTCAGCACCATGTGATCAAATTTGACAAAAAAATTGTTACCCTTATGGAAGAGATACTCATACCAACACCATGAAAAGTGCGTCGTTAGGTAACATTGTAAAAAACGTTGCAGAGGTAGTCTTTAGTCAGTAATCAAAACAGAAGACAATTTTAGGCTGTAACTGGTGTGGTACAATGTAAACGTAAAATCAATATGGGCAATAAGTAAGATGTGAGTGTGAAGGAATAAGTTCACAACCATCACAAAATAAATATAGATAATTATCACAAAATGACATAACAGAATCATTTAGGTGAGCGAAGTTGGTGGTTACAACCTGAAATGAAAGAAGTGTTACACAATACATGTTTTTTTAATATTCTTTAACTTAGTGTTAGATCGTGCAGCTATTATCAGGTTACAACTATCTTACTGAGAAATGGTACATAAGTATGACCAACTTTAATCACTACATTAGTCGAACAAACTATGAATGACGTTCAATGTACCCATTTAAGTAAGCCTAGATGAATGTCAACAATTTGTGTGTGTGTGTGTGTGTGTATGTGGTTTGAGGTTTTCTGGCGCTAAACAGCGTGACAACAATTTGAAATGAAATATTTCAATTTCCTTTATTTTATAAGTATATTAAAACATAAAGGTACAATATCAAACATGTATAATAACTCTCTTTAAGCAGACGCATGAGGATGTCCAAAACGTCCTAGAATACGAGTATTGCGACCAAAGATGTAAGGTCGGGATCATTCGGTGACAAAAATGGATGCCTAGGCAATCGTAATAGCGCTCATACTATTTCGGACTTATACGGAATGCGTTGCGAACGTGTATAACAGTATGGGACTGTAGAGCTATTCATAACAAAATAAGCTCTTTGAATCGCTAGCGAAACCCGAACTTCCATCTTTCGGTTTTTTTTTTTTTCTATATTGTTATTTCAGTCTCTCAGTCCCATATGGGTAGGGGAGGGCTAGTAAGGCACAATCTGCCGCTCTTCAGCCGAATGATGCGCTACTAAAAAGATAAAACATATAAAAGGCGATAAAATGGGAGACATAAGAACATAATAAGGAGAGACAATGGGGGTTAAAATATAGACGTACACAGAGACGTTCATTGTAGGACATCTAAGAAAGTCCACATAAAGATAAAAAAACACAGTTGGCGATTTGTATAGCACATAAAAATACACTGAAGTCGCACAAACAAGTCAAAAGTTGGCCACAGTATTACAAAACACCAGAACGACGACACTTTGAAACCACAGCACGAGATGAAGTACACATGACAAAGATTAAAAAGTTCCAGGCGGGTTCTGCAGAGGGAGGGGAGGCCTGAGAGGCGGGAAAAGATGGGACAGAAGATGGCAGTGGCGGAAGGGATCTGGAGAAGGTGGTGGAAGGGAAGTTGATCGTAGGGCGTACCAAGTGATGGGAAAGGGAGAGAGAAGGCAAGCGAGCAGGGAGTGCAGAGATGCAGAAGATATGCACTGGAAAGGGAGGGGGCATGAGAGGGAGGAAAAAACCGCTCAGGGGAAGGGAAAAGGAAGAGAATAGGAGCCCTGAGGAAGGGGTGGGTGGTGAAGTGAGTGTTCCTAGGAGGAGTAGACATAAGGGCGAAGCTCATCATCTGGGAGGGGTAAGCACTAGAAGGCATGTTGGTAAAGGAGTTTGAGAACGTGGAGATGGAGAGAGGGTGGCATAGAACAGTAAAGGCACAGCAATGGGCTGTGGGTAGGGAAGATAGGAGACAACAGGGGGTGGTGACGGTCAAGTCTGCGTACAATGTACATGGTGAGGATGTGTTTGACGAAAAGGATAAGATATGGGATGGGGTTGATGTGATAGATGATTTATATGGGAAACGGGAGACTGATATGAAAAGTGGGGTGGAGTTCATGGCGTTCAGGGATTTGGAAGGCTTTATTGAATACGGGTGGGGAGGATATCCAGGTGATGCTGGTATAACAAAGGATGGGTTGGATCAAGTATTCGTAAGTGTGAAGGATAGTAGAAGGATGCAGGCCCCATGTCCAGCAAGTCAAGAGTTTCATAATGTGGAGTGTGTTGTGGTCTTTGTGTTGGAGCATAAGAAGATGGGGAGTCCAGGTGAGGTGACGGTCGAGGGTGAGCCCTGGGTGCATCATGGTAGGAGTGAGGTGGACAAGGCAACCATAAACGTATTCTAAATATCGTGGTGCCTGAAAGTGCAGGTGGCATGACCGGCGACTTGGAAGGGTTGGTGTGAAGAGCCACTGGTTGCACCAGGCAGTGAACTGATTGAGGTGGATTTGAAGGGTACGTTGGCACTGTTGAAGGGGAGGATACAGAGCCAGAAATACGGTGTCATCAGCAAATTGAAGGAGGTTAACAGGCAGGGGAGGTTTGGGTGTATCTGCAGTATAAAGGAGATAGAGGAGAAGTAAAAGATGGAGCCTTGGGGCATGCTCATGGAGGGATAGAATGCATGGGTGTTGGTATTGTAGATAGTGACATAAGAGGGGCGCCAGGAGAGGAAGGAAGCAACAAGACACAAAATTGTTGGGAAGAGTGTAGCTCTGGAGTTTAAGGAGAAGCCTAGGATGCCAGACATGGTCATAGGTGTTCTGGAGGACGAAGGAGACATAGATAGTGGAACAACGGGAGTTATGTTGGAGGGAAAGAAGATTTATAGGATTAAATAGCTGGTCATTGGCTGAGGAGGGGGGTCAGAAGCCACACTGAGTAAGGGGAAAGAGGTGGTACCGGTTAAATTGGTGATGAATATGACAGGAGAGGATGGACTCAAAGACCTTACTGAACATGTAGGCGAGGGAGGAGAGACGATAGGAAGAGGTGTAAGAGGGTGGTTTGACGGATCTAGGGAATAGCAGGATGTGGAAAGTTTTCCAGTGGAGAGGATGACATTGTCAAGGTAGTAAGGACAACCAGGAAAGAGGGGTGGGATTTCTTGAGGTGGTGGTAGGTGACATTGTAGTGACCAGGAACAGTATTGCATTTGGAGTGGAGTATGAGTTTTATGTCATTTGCTGTAATGGGAATGTTTATGTATGAGGAAACTAACTGATCCAAATACTGGAAACCATGGGCGAGTGGCAGAATGGAGGTATCAGAGTGCTCATGGATGGTGGGGAAGAGGGAGTAATCAAAGTGCAGATCGTTGGGAAAGGGGAAGAACTTGGAGAGGTGTGAAGCAGAATGATTAGCCTTAGTGAGGTTTTCAGGGAAAGGGTGGTCATCATGGAGAAGGGCATAATGTGAGTCCGGATGGCTACCAGTAAGGTGGTGGAAGGCACAGGAGGAGTTGACAGGAATGGCGGAGTTGAGTCATATTCATGCCTGGTACTAGTCCTGCTGTTTCTTTACTGTACTTGGCAGTGTCAGAGGAGCGTATCTCGGCCACACGTGCAGAGAAAGGATTGGTAGAGCCTGTGGGATTCATGGAGGAGAAGGACAGCCTGTGGAGGAAGAGTAGGGCGGTGAGGGTGGATAAGTTTGTGAGAAACTTGAACCTCTATAGTGTCAGTGATGGTCTACTGAAGCAAGGAAGAGGCATGGGTGATTTAATCAGGACGATGGTAGGTAAGTGGGTGGTTTTCGACTTGTGAGGCAATGGATTCTTAGTATACCTCCCAGTCGGTTTGGAACTAGTCATGGACTTGGCAGGGCAGTTGTCAGGGGACTGGTTTTGGGTAATGTGCTGAGGAGATGGTGAGAACCATGGCGAGGTGATCGGTACCAAAGGGGTCGAGGACATCCATGGTGATATGACCAAGGGTGTTGGGGCAAGTGATGACAACACACAGGATGGAGTTACTTTCGGGATGGGTGATCCGTGAGAGTGGAACAAAATCACCATGGAGGATAGCGAGGAATTGATGCCACCACCAATGGTAACAGGGTCGAAGCTGTCGATGCTGAGGTATGTGGTAATAACATAGTTGGTGTGGCCAACGTGGGCCATGAATTCATAGGGAAGAGAAGCTGTGGGTCGGTGTAGATAGTGGCACAGGTGATGATGGGAGGGGGGAGTAGAAATATGCTGAGGATGAGGTGTTTGGCTGTGTCATTGCGCAGGGGTTGTGGTAGGACAAGGATATAGAGATATGCTTCAGGTGGCCAGTAGTGACCCTACCTCTTCTAGCAGAAGGGGATTGTCAGTGCAGCGATGGAGCAGAGGTAGGTGAAGACAACGTGATGAGTTTGGAGGAATGTTTCTTTAAGGACGAAGGAGTTGAACTGGTGCTGGGACAGGGTATGCATGAAGAGTTATTTGTTGGGACGGAGGGAGTGAATGTTGATATGTAGGAGATGGTAAGTATGAGGTGTAGATATTGAAGTGGAAGATGGAACAGATGGCAGGGGAGATCTGCTGGATGGTGGGTGGGTGTTGGTAGGGATGGATATTCTGGAGTATGATGATCAGGAAACAGATGATGTTGTCAGCCATGTGGAATCGTCGGAGGGAGTTGGATTCGATGGGTTGATTGATGGGGCGAATGGGAACTTAGTTTGGGTTTGGTGGGAAGGGCTTTGGCCTTGCGTATGGAGGAGTAGATCAGGTGGGATTCGTGGCAGGTGTCGCAGGAAGGAAAGGAGGCGAGGTTAGGACATTGTTTGAGGAAGTGGGAGGCTTCACATTAGGGGCAGGTGGGGGTAGGGCAGGCTTCACAGGTTTGGGTGAGGTGGCCATCATAGATGAGACGGCATTGGCTGAGATAGCATTGAGGAGGAGAATGGAAGAGATCAATGTGGTGGCGATGGTTGAAAATCAGAGCTCCCTGAGTGAGGAGGAATGTATGGAGGAGACTGACTATGTGAACACATGCTCCAGAAAGGTAGGGCTGGAGTCATTATAGATACATCAGGCTGAGCGGATTTCCAGGGCAGGATGGGCATTCAGTTCTGCCAACAATTTCACCTTCATTACCACAGGGCTGAACTTTGTGATTAGAGCAGTGAGGGTTGTGGACGATGAGGGAGATAGGGCTGACATGAAGAGGAGATAAGTAAAGATGTGAGAAACATGTGGGCTAAAGGTGATATGGGGAAGTTTCTGGAAGAGGTCAGTGTGGAAAAAGAGAGAGGGGGATTGGGTAAGGACAGAGTATCTGTGGGGAACAATCTGAGCAATGGGGGCACTGGGGACATCCTTGCAGATTTCTAATGTGATGGCGTGGGAATTGAGGAATTCAGGATTGCGCTCAGAAATGATACATGTATGCAGGGTGGGGGCAGGGGATGCGAGAGGAGGGTTGTTGCCCATGGCAGGGTCACAAGGTAGAGGGGTGGGCAGTGTTATTGTAGAGGAATGGATGGAGGCAGGGTCAGTACTTGGGAATTTGGGTTTTCCTTTCGGCAGGGACTGCCTGGAAGGAGGGTGAAGGACAGAGAGAGGTGGTGGCAGGCAGAATAGAAATAAGGGGAGACGATGGAGGTTAAAATATACACTGACTTGGAGACATTCATTGAGGGACAGGTAAAACATTTCGCATAAAGTTAAAAAAACACAGTTGGCATTTCGTGGAGCACATAAAATACATTGAAGTCACACGCACAAGTTAAAAGTTGGTCACTCCAGAACGAAAACACTTAAAAAACCACTGTAAGCGATTGGGCACACATAACGAAGTATGGAATCTGTCGGAAGGGATCTGCCAAGGGGGAGGAGGCCTGAGAAGAGGGACACTGAGGGGAGGTGGAAGGGGGAGATGGGCTAGATGGAGTGGGATGAAAAGAAAAAGGGGGTTCAGGGGTGCACCAAGGGGCAGGAGACAGGCAGGGTGGGAGATGGAGAGGGAAGGAAAGTCAGCAGGGGACACAGAGACACAGAATGGCAGCTTAGTAAAGGGAGGAGAACCGCTCAGGGGAAGGGGTAAGGAGGGGGGAGGAAGCCCTGTGGAGTAGGAAGGGGGAAGGTAGGGTTAGAGTTGGTAGGGGAGGGGGGTAGAGATCACGGTGATGCTCATCATCTGGAAGGGATAAGTGCTGGACGTTGCATTGGGAAAGGAGGTGGAGGGTGTGGACATGGAGAGAGCGGGTGGGAAAAAACAGTAATGGCGCGGCAACAGGTTGAGGGTAAAGAGGATAGGAGTCAACAGGGGATATGGGGGATCGAGTCAGCAGATGATATACACAGTGCGGATGTTTTCTAGGAAAAGGAGAAGGTGTGGGAACAGAATGAGGTCGCAGGGGATCCGTGTGGGGGACAAGAAGTGGATACAAAAGGAAAGCTTGTTGATACCAGTGCCTACCAATTTTAATTGTATATTACAGCACTGAGGATGGTCACTAAGTGACCGAAAATCGATTTTGTGGATAATAAAACAAAAAAATACGACCAATGTTGATTCTCCTTCCAATTATATCCACTATTTGGTCGTGGTGCACAGAACACTCCATGGAGTCGCCAATCAATTTATTGTATGTATCTCACTTTCATAAACACACATGGCTCTATTCTGATAGCTATTAATGTTTAAGTTGAGAGATTACTTCCCACTCACCTGTTGGTATTTAATTAAACATTTAACGAGCGCCATGGCGCGTTTTGATCTTAAATACTTTGTAACCTGAGTTGCTATCAATTAAAGACTTAGTAAGCACTGTGGAGCATGTTCCTTAATTTCAAGTATTAATTGGGAGGTTATTAATTGTTTGCTAAGCGCGAAGCGCAATTTTTTCTAAAATTGCTAATATTATTCAAATTGAAACTTCCTGGCAGATTAAAACTGTGTGCCGGACCGAGACTCCAACTCGGGACCTTTGCCTTTCGCGGGCAAGTGCTCTACCAACTGAGCTACCCAAGCACGACTCACGCCTCGTCCTCACAGCTTTACTTCTGCCAGTATCTCGTCACCTGCCTTCCAAACTTTACAGAAGCTCTCCTGCGAACCCTGCAGCACTAGCACTCCTGATAGAAAGGATATAGCGGGGACATGGCTTAGCCACACCCTGTGTGATGTTTCAGGAGTGCTAGTTCTGCAGGGTTCGCAGGAGAGCTTCTGTAAAGTTTGCAAGATAGGAGACGAGATACTGACTGAAGTAAAGATGTGAGAACGTGGCGTGAGTTGGCGACTACCGTTGTTATTCATTTTCTTTTTTCTCGTAACTTGAGTTCGAAATAATATTCGGAAGATTGCAGCCTATAGTGTAGACGTCGATCTGCTCGCGAAACAATTATTGTAACCCACTAAACATGCGTAATAATATTTTAAAATACGATGATTCTCTACCTAAAAGAAGAACAATTTTTGTGAAGAACGTATCACAGAACATATCCCGTTTATTCGATGCAATACATAGTTTACAATATAGCGTTTCTCTAACAGTGCATTCTTTTTTCATCTGATGTTTGAACTTCATATTAGTTGGTCTGTGTTATTGAAAGGTAATTTATACATTTTGAAATATACCCAACTGTTACATTCAAGCATCTTAATTCGATCCTTACACAGCTTCTCATGTTAGTTATATCTTTGTTGCTATGTTGCTCATTAAATACTGACACAATAAGTGATACACATGTGACCCCTGTTCTCAAACTGTTAGAGGAGTCTTTTGACTGCACGCTAAGGGGAATGTTACATTCACATCTGACGAAGTGCAATTACGTTGCATATTGATAAAGTACTGTCTTTCTCTTCATTTACGATACCATATTATTTATGTGTAAAGAAAGTACTATCCAATAGGGCTGACATATTAATATGTTAGGTTGATTTCATGAAACGGGGGTTGTGCACAACAGTACTGAAGTGGTAAGTGTGTACTGGTATGTTTTTATACTTTCTACTTGCGTTCAGTTGGGATGGGCAAATGTTCCCGTGCCTTGCTGCAAAAGGAACTTGTAGTTGTAGTGAATGGTCAGATGTGAGTTGCTAGCTCACTACATCCTGCAGAGACTCTTTGTCAAGTTGGTGGGATTTTATATTTTTTAAATGTTTAGTACGAAAGTTATAATTTGGAACTGTGAATGGCTCAAGGAATTTATCAGCAAACAGGAAAGTTAGTGATATTGGTAGGTGAAGTTTGTCAGATAATGATGTTTCCGTAGGTCGAACTTGCTGAGTGATACTACTGACATAGGAGTATACTTTCTGAACTTGTGAAAGCATTACTAACTTAGTTTCGCATTAAGAAAAAGTTTCTGGTAAATATTTATGGCACTGCACGCTTTATTGAAGATCTATATTATGTTCTGAGTGAAAAAACTTGTTTCCGGAAATTATATGAAATATTTCTGTCTTTGAAATGTACCCAACTGTATGGGCTCCTATCCTAAAAAGTTTCTAAACTAATATACTGGAACTGTGTCTTTGCCACTGAACATTCTTACAGACCTGCAGTTCATCTGTTGCCTAATGGTGATTTTAGTACATGTAACGAAGTTTATTACTAGCTTTCTGTTGGCCGTTGCAACACACCAGTTTAATTAGAATTGAGCAGTAGGAGTCAGTTTGACTGCCATTTCATCGTTTTACTTTGCAGTGGTAGAAGTTTCAGCATAGTAGAGTACTGATTTGGGCCAGTCCCTACCTTTCAACCCTCTAGCCCTTCCGCCTCCGCACCCTCACGATGATATTGACTGTGATATTGAAAAGTTGAGTACATAATTTTCGGATTTCTTAAGAATGCTAAATGCGTACATTGCGATACATGGATTTAATGACTTCACTAAATTTACTTCTCCAGAGAAATTGTATTCTGACCTTTGTAAGTGTTGTCAAATGAGCAAGTAAATGTCAGAAATCCAAAGCGTCTCAGACTACTAATACTTATTGCATACTGCTTGTGTCTGATATTAACACGTAGCTGATTTATTACTCTGTGTTTTACTGCGCACCTGCAGAGAGACTAATATTGTTTTGTTTTGGGTAGGTGGACTGGATTCAGCTTAGTGTGGTTTATGTTACTTCACTCCCTGAATGATACCTCTTCTAAAGTTTGTTTCGAAATTTTTATGGTATGAAAGTTCCATGTTACAACAACAGACTGCACTAGACTACAAAGAAATGATAAAACTAAACAGATTCATAGCACTTGACGAGGGAACTCCTAGACAATTATAACCTTCTTTAACTAGTCGAAAAGAAATGCAAGAACAGGAGAATAATGTCTGTGGAAAAAGGGAAAAATCTGAGTTACATGATAGGCTAGGAGCTCCTCCAGGTCAGAGTATACCGAGTCAGGTTAACAAACAAGTAGTCAAGCAACAGCTTGAACATGAAGTAGGTGTACTGAAGGTCAATATAGAAAACAGCATTTCAAGAAACAGAGAATTTTGATGACCTTTCTACTGCTGTAGCCCAACTGGCTGCTAGTTGTAAGCAGAGCTCAGTTATACAGGGTGGTCCATTGATAGTGACTGGGCCAAATATCTCACGAAATAAGCATCAAACGAAAAAATTACATACAACAAAACTCGTCTAGCTTGAAGGGGGAAACCAGACGGCGTTATGGTCGGCCCGCTAGATGGCGCTGCCATAGGTCAAATGGATATCAACTGCGTTTTTTTTAAAAATAGAAACCCACATTTTTTATTACATATTCGTGTAGTACGTAAAGGAATGTGAATGTTTTAGTTGGACCACTTTTTTCGCTTTGTGATAGATGGCGCTGTAATAGTCACAACCGTATATGTACGTGGTATCACGTAACATTCCGCCAGTGCGGACGGTATTTGCTTCGTGATACATTACCCATATTAAAATGGACCGTTTATCAATTGCGGAAAAGGTTGATATCGTGTTGATGTATGGCTATTGTGATCAAAATGCCCAACAGGCGTGTGCTACGTATGCTGTTCGGTATCCTGGACGACATCATCGAAGTGTCCAGACCGTTCGCCAGTTACGACATTGCCAATGCCACCTACCCGACGTGTCCGTCGCTGCCGTAAGCTCAACCTTCCGGCCATGGCTGACCAAAATTTTGAATAACTCCCTAGATACATGACTAAACTTATTCGTGGCGCTACATTCCTCGTCCTTTACACAAAGATTAGTTCCAAATCTTTAGTAAATGGCTCTCGCTAAACTACCTACAAACTAATTAGTTACATGTTGCGACAATCCCCCCCCCCCAATTCACAGTGTAGTGTCCCCCACACTCAACGTCTCCCCACCCATTTATTCCAGCCTTAACTAACTGCGACGTAGCCCTATTATGCCCTTACATACTAATTAAGCGCTTAAAACTAATTGCTTCCCTAGCCAACGCTGGTAAACAATTCTTCACGTAACTGGTGTGTTGACGTGTCTTCAGAGTATGCCTTCTTGCGTATTATCCGGGAATGCAGTACGCCACAAATGTCAGTCGAAACGCTTACTACTAATACTTCGTGCTTCTGTTGTCCTGGAAAATGGCGTAATACGCTGCTACATTTGTTCCATCGAAATTCTCCCATGCTGGGACTCTCTTAATATTTCCGACGAGTGCATGAGTTGTGGAGTGAGTGTGTTATTTAAATACGTTAAATTTAGAATTGGGAGCTGTTTGAACCTGAATCGCGTTCCCAGCTTCTAACTCACAACAAAGTTCGAATTTTCTCTGCCGCTCGGTCTCCATTTCCTCTCTTAACGTGTGCACTCGCTCAGTTAAGGCAGCAACTGCTTTCGTGTTAGTGATAGTTCGTATTTCCACCATTTTTTTGTACTGTATTTCTACCCTAATTCAAGTATTTACAAAAACACACACATTCTCGTTTAACCATCCCTGACACAAGAATCTAACCACAAATTAATTCTTCCAGCGAATCATGTACGACTTGCACTTAGTACAATTACTACCGAGATGACAAATTCGCCTACACTCAGAATATGTAGCTGCTACAACTGTGGTATATGGCTATTTGTGCCCAGAGAAATTACAAAATGTACACCTTAATGGCACTAAATTACCATGCCCACCATTACCCCTAAACAAAGATAAGTAAATGGGGTTCTGTGGTTTCACAAAAGGAACTCTGAACGTGGTGTACCCTAGCTCACACAATTAACTCTGACACAGAAAGCAAACACCAAAAATAACATACATAAAACTTGGTAGTAATGCAAGTTTAATGAGTTCTTTACTTTTTGTTTGAAAGGGCTGCTTTCATATCTATTTTTGGTTGGGTCGACAGTTTAAGTAAAGACGGATTCAACATGTTCCTTTAAGTTCCTTTTTCAAATAAAATTGAATCGACTTTCTGGGTATCTTTTCATGTAAATGATGTTTTTTGCCAAATAACTTTAGCGTTCTTTTCATATAGTCCTTTTTGGACATGCCCCTGCCATATTCCATTTGTTACTTCTACTAATTTGTCATTTAAAGTTCCTATTTTTTGTCAACCAGTGAAAATATTTCCTATGTTAAGGAAAAATAGCAGCGTAAATTAAACTTACAGCTCAAAAAAACAAGTCTGAGATAAAACATCATTATACACAACATAATGTGATCACAAATTTGCCATTCTCTAGGTCAGTCCCGTAAATTTACTCGACAGAGTGTTTGTAAGTTAACATATGGGGGCTAAAAGCAAATATACATTAGAATAGACATAAGGAATTTTCAAAACAATATTTATACCACATCTGAATCTCACTGGCATGAAATTATCTTCATTGGCTCACAGTTAAAACAAAAAGTTTAGTAAAATTACACAATGCTTGTCAGATCCACCCACCAATAAAAAAAGATACGTACTAAATATTTTACATGAATTAGGAAGTTTCATAAATATGATGGAACATCCAGACATTATTTTGAACGAACAGGTCAAACCAGAAATATTCATTGTAAATTTCACCTATGTTATTCTACATGCGCCATGTTGAAATACTTTTCTTTCTCTAGATAGTGTGTTAACATAGACAGCATTATTTGGGATATAAATTATATAGTCTGTGTTATAGCAAAGTTAATCATTATCTTTGTATGTAAAGCACACCACCATTCAGATTTATACATTAACCAAGTCTATGTGCTACTTACATCAAGATTATATATGTTACTGTCTAATGTCCCTGACAGGTGCTAAGAATTCAGTGTATGTAAGTTGTGTGAAAAAACAGTTGTCATGTTAACTAATAAGAAACACTAGTCACTTGTTAATCTGTCTGGAAACATGTCTTCTCTAATGCCAGTAGGGCTAATGATGGACATTTGCGCTTGCTACTTTCCCAGCAATGTGTAAACAAAGATATTCTCTGTTGTTCAGTTTATGTCATTCTACCCCAGTACCAACAACCCTGATGCTACATACCTGTCATAACTCAATACAAAACCTCCTTCTTCTGACAGACTTCTAATAATCACTATGTCCCAATGCATAAAATAGTCCCAGAAACCTATCCATATTTTAAACTTAAATGTAACACACTCATCATATCACATGTGAAGCTTCAAAATGATTCTCTTCCTGCAGAACTGAAGTATTACATAAATATCTCCCAGTTCTTATACACTAAAAATTAGTTTCCTCCCTCATAAGTATTGAAAATCTTTTTTCTTCTAACTTTATTCCCAATGCTGTCTGTATCATGATTCCTTATTTAGAGCTACAAGCAGTCCCCAGTATCATCAACCTCATTCACTACATACATGACTGGAATAACTAGAAGAAGAAACGAAGGTGTACAAAATTTGAAGGCAATCACATCAAAAGTGTGGTCAGGTGGTCAGGACAAAATCATTCTATTAGTATAACAGACGTTACCGATGAACCACATAATGGTACTAACAAATCGGAAGTGTTATAGCAACCAATCATAGCCTCCCGATGCTGGTCGCACAGGAAGAGGGAGGCAATTCACAAAACATGATGCTAGTGGTTAGATAGATGCCGGCGAGAAGATTGAACACGATTAGGTAATGAGTCTACTGAGGATAATTCTGATAATAAGATAATCCAAGCTGTAATTGAAGTTCATATATATGATATGACTGTCGACATTACTGTTCATACCGGTGTGCCACTATGTCCATGATAGATTATAAGCTATGGAAACTATTGAACATGCTGAGAAATATTCCAATATTGGCTATTTGGAAATGTAATGCTACCAGTGCGTTAGGGGGGCAAATTCAATTAATTAACTTCCAGATCATGGTCGATATTAAAGTCTAGAAGTATCAAATACAGTGAAACTTCCTGATCATGAAGAAATTATCAGTACAGTGTATCTGGGGATCGGAATTCTTATATAAAATGAAAGCAGTGACAGACCTATATTTAGGTAGATAATAGTGGTAACATGATTACATTAAATCTGGTAAGCAATGTGGATCATCTTTCAAAGTATGGCATTGGTATAAATATAAGATATATCATACCTAATAGTGTAGATTGGTGTGATGAAATGCATACTCAGCCCATTAATGCAATGAACAAGGGCTCAGTGATCATATTAATGAAAAAGTAGCTAAGTCTACTTACCTTACAGAATACCAACAGATCTAGTTAAGTCATTTATCAATGAGGTATATCAGGATTTTTTATAGTAAATCATGTTTAATAAAAGGTTATGTTTGTCAACTAGAAATAGATTATAAAAACTTTTGTAGGTCATCATATTCCAGAACTTGGTCTAAGAAAGAAGCCGTATCCAAAGAAATTCGTAAGATGTTTGAATGGAATATTGTAGAACCATCAAATTCCTCCTACAACCGTCATTTGTGTAGGAAACCAGACAGTAGCATTAGACTCATGATGGATGTTTGAGATATAAATAACATTTGCCTGCCAGAGCATTACTAGAGAAAATTAGAAGAGTTGTTAGAAAGATTTTATACTATAAAATGTTTAAGTTCCATGGACTTAAGCCATCGTTCGGCAAATAAAGCTTCATGAAGAATTCAGAAAATGTACAGCTTTTATACACTCCTGGAAATGGAAAAAAGAACACATTGACACCGGTGTGTCAGACCCACCATACTTGCTCCGGACACTGCGAGAGGGCTGTACAAGCAACGATCACACGCACGGCACAGCGGACACACCAGGAACCGCAGTGTTGGCCGTCGAATGGCGCTAGCTGCGCAGCATTTGTGCACCGCCGCCGTCAGTGTCAGCCAGTTTGCCGTGGCATATGGAGCTCCATCGCAGTCTTTAACACTGGTAGCATGCCGCGACAGCATGGACGTGAACCGTATGTGCAGTTGACGGACTTTGAGCGAGGGCGTATAGTGGGCATGCGGGAGGCCGGGTGGACGTACCGCCGAATTGCTCAACACGTGGGGCGTGAGGTCTCCACAGTACATCGATGTTGTCGCCAGTGGTCGGCGGAAGGTGCACGTTCCTGTCGACCTGGGACCGGAACGCAGCGATGGACGGATGCACGCCAAGACCGTAGGATCCTACGCAGTGCCATAGGGGACCGCACCGCTACTTCCCAGCAAATTAGGGACACTGTTGCTCCTGGGGTATCGGCGAGGACCATTCGCAACCCTCTCCATGAAGCTGGGCTACGGTCCTGCACACCGTTAGGCCGTCTTCCGCTCACGCCCCAACATCGTGCAGCCCGCCTCCAGTGGTGTCGCGACAGGTGTGAATGGAGGGACGAATGGAGACGTGTCGTCTTCAGCGATGAGAGTCGCTTCTGCCTTGGTGCCAATGATGGTCGTATGCGTGTTTGGCGCCGTGCAGGTGAGCGCCACAATCAGGACTGCATACGACCGAGGCACACAGGGCCAACACCCGGCATCATGGTGTGGGGAGCGATCTCCTACACTGGCCGTACACCACTGGTGATCGTCGAGGGGACACTGAATAGTGCACGGTACATCCAAACCGTCATCGAACCCATCGTTCTACCATTCCTAGACCGGCAAGGGAACTTGCTGTTCCAACAGGACAATGCACGTCCGAATGTATCCCGTGCCACCCAACGTGCTCTAGAAGGTGTAAGTCAACTACCCTGGCCAGCAAGATCTCGGGATCTGTCCCCCATTGAGCATGTTTGGGACTGGATGAAGCATCGTCTCACGCGGTCTGCACGTCAAGCACGAACGCTGGTCCAACTGAGGCGCCAGGTGGAAATGGCATGGCAAGCCGTTCCACAGGACTACATCCAGCATCTCTACGATCGTCTCCATGGGAGAATAGCAGCCTGCATTGCTGCGAAAGGTGGATATACACTGTACTAGTGCTGACATTGTGCATGCACTGTTGCCTGTGTCTATGTGCCTGTGGTTCTGTCAGTGTGATCATGTGATGTATCTGACCCCAAAAATGTGTCAATAAAGTTTCCCCTTCCTGGGACAATGAATTCACGGTGTTCTTATTTCAATTTCCAGGAGTGTATTTTCTGGAAGAAGCTACCAGTTTCAGGTAATGCCTTTTGTGCTAAACATAAGTGGTGGAATGTTGATAGCACTCTTGGATACAGTGCTAGGACCTGAGTCACCAAATTCAATTACATTATATGTAGATGATATTCTACTCGCTACAGAACCTTGGGAAGAACTATTCGAAGTCTTAGAAAAGGTATTTAAGAAATTCAATGATTATCGTGTAACACCAAATTTAAAAAAGTCTGTGTTTGGTAGGAATCGAATGAAATGTTTCAAGTCTCATTATATCACCTATGGGAATCAAACCCAATCCAAAAACACTGGAGGCATTAAGAAACATACCACATGCGACAAACAAATGGCAATTGAAACCATTTCTAGGTTTGGCCTCGTTTCTTAGAAACGATAATTTATTAAATTTGTTTTGGAAAAATACTCCTTGGTACTGGTTAACAAACAGTGCAGAAGTATATAAAGAGATCAAAAACGTTTTGGCTAACCCTTGTATTTTGTACCACCCTAATATAACTGAGGACTTTAGTTTATTCACTGATGCAACTTTAGCTAGGTTAGGTGCATCTTTATTCTAGGTAACAGGGGGTGAAAAAGAAATTAGAGTAATTGAATTTCTGAGTCAAGTTCTATCATCCAGCGAACACAATTATATCGCAACAGAGCTGGAGGTGTTGGCTGTAAAATGGTCACTGGAAAAGTGGAATTATTTCATTTATAGAAAACACTTTAAAGTATATACACACCACCAGTCGGTATGCTTTCTATTGACCTGTAAATTACTTCATGCTAGACTTGCAAGATGGGCGTTAGTGCTTCAGAGCTATGATACAGAATTAATACACATTAGCGGAAAAGATAATAAGTAATATACTACATGAAGTTTGCTATTTATTACAACACACTGAAACTAGAGAGGTGAAGGGTTTATATCATCATAAGGACCTGAAAAAGTTCTATGAGTGATGCCTTATATTCAATAATAATATTGTAGATTTTTGTGTGAATATCTTTATGTGGGGGGCTTAATTACTTAAATGTTTATCTATGGTTATAATTTCAAATATTTTCAAAGAGCTGCATTTTTAGGGTCATATAGTTTAGAGCACTTAGCGATATTCATTTTTTGTGTCCGTCTTCAACTAAGTGTGCTAATGTAATTCGCAACACTTACTTCAAGGGGCCTATTGAAATACTCATTTTTGTTTAATTTGAGTTACTTATATGATTTATTTTGTCAATTTTTGTTTGATATTTATAAGTTTATTAATATAATAAAATAATTTAGATTTTTCAAAGAAGCTAATGGCTTCAGAATAACAAATAGGTGTTACATCGTTTGGTGTTTTGATTTTAGTACAATAAGTGTATGTTTTAGACTGTATTGATATCTTCTGTTCTGTTAGCTCTCTCTCAGTTAGAATCTCGGTTACATTTATGTTTGTTGTTGAAAAGTGTTATTTGTGAAAGTTTCGTTACGTATGACTTACAAACAAAACAGAATCAAAAGTAATCTCTGGTTCAGCTTCGTTGTTTATGGATTTTAATATGTGCTCTCATTGAAGTGCTACGATTTTACATATGAGGCTGTTTGGTTTAAAAATACTAGACGTCACCTACAATAAATTGGATGTCACTCTCAATTCAACAGCAGTTAAACAAGTTTCACGAAAAAATTAACTTCCGGTGGCAGCACAGAGCGATCGGCTGTCTGTCATTTATTTGAGCTACGTTACGTCTGCTATTACTGTTTCAAGAGATTATTATGAAGTTTCTGACACGTACTCCCAGTTTTAAATAAAAATAAACTGAACATGACCATAGAGATCGAAGACATTGTGGGAGTCGCCAGAAGAACATCTGTGAATGCACAATGAAACGCAGCAGTATCCTGTGGCGACGACTACACTGACAATCTGCTTTACTCTTTGATTATTATAAGTATTCTTTGTGTTGAGTAATGTGCTTTGAGTTGATTGGTGTTCGAGCTTTAGTAAATGAAAAAAAAAATTATTTGACTCCTACGTTGAATCTCTTCAGCAGATGGAGATCAGCTGTAGTTGACGAAAACATCGTCGCCCGCCAACTTAATAAACTCAAATTTAGCACCTGCGAAAGACTACAAAAAGAGGAGAAGTCACATTTCTCGTAATTGAATATTGTTACCCATGGAAGCAGTAACCTATTTCACAAGAACACTTAGTCCATTTGCTTCAGCAGTTACGGCTGAAAGTTCTTATTGCGCCTTGATCGCCATTCGTGATCACTAGAATAACATCTCGGAGGTGACAGATATGTAAATTGCGATTGTGAGAAGCGACGCAGAATGTTTGGCGTGTCTCTCAATTGTAGGTTCGTAATGAACAAGAAAAACATTGATTAAAACATAAAAAATTAAACGGTCTGAAATTGATGTAGCGTAGGATGGAAGTAACATTTTAAGGAAGTAATATTTTTAAGGTGGCTGTCAGTTTAACAGCCACTGCAGTAACAGTCGAATCAATACAGAAGACTAAAACCCACACAATTTATTTCTGCTCCATAATTTCTTTGTTTGCCTAATTCAATATTTCGTATTTTCTCAAACACTTTGGTGTCAATATTATACTTTACTATGCTTCGTACTATGGGAATTAATTATCCATAGATTATGTATCACCACACAGGCTCATATTCATGTCATGAGAGAAACACACTCAGGCAGAGAACTAACAGGGAGTTAGCACTTTGAATGCCTGCAGTGAGAACCTGTTATTGGGTCACGTAGCAGCAGCAACGATTGTTATGGCAGTTATTTATCATTATTTATTCGTTGATTATTTTTAGTCAGTTATTTTAGCTCTAAGTCACAACGTACATTCCACGTGAAAATTATCATAATATACACAAAAACCTGATTATGAATAATTAGTATAATTATTGAGATATGTAGGCTACATGATCATTAACGATTCCACAGCACACATTGTGGCCGAACCTCTGTTGATATCTGTCTTGTCGCGATTCGCAAAGGTTTTCATAAGCCCAGTGGCGATTGCTATGGTAACTGAAGATCCCTACCCATGATCTTAAAAGCCAGCCTCATCAGTGAATCAGGTACATGCTAAGAAATGCAGAAACGAAGCACACTGCCTTAACATGCATCGCCTCACTTAATCCTGAAGTCGATACGAGTACATAAGTTTCCACACTAACTGTTTCACATCGACATGTCACTGAGGACTTCCCTTCCGGTATTCTCTTTGTACTAGCTGCTTGAGCTCCATCCACAGGAAGAAGAACATATTCTTCAAGATCACACATTCGTACAACGCGTGGTCTTCATCTGAAATTTCCTTCTTCAATGAGCCTGTCTCTCACAGGCATTGATGGTGTCGTACAGGTACAGCTAACTGCCTACCGAAGTTACGTTCAGCCATAAAGTTGACGTGCTGAATCCGCATTCCCATCTGCTACGCCGTAGATGTAGTGCATGTGCGTTATTTCAGTCACAGAATACACTGTTATAATATGTTGGGATGATAATTGTGGTGTCACCGCCAGATACTACACTTGCTAGGTGGTAGCTTTAAATCGGCCGCGGTCCATTAGTACATGTCGGACCCACATGTCGCCACTGTGTGATCGGAGACCGAGCGCCATCACAAGGCAGGTCTCGAGATACGGGATAGCACTCGCCCCAGTTGTACGGACGACGTAGCTAGCGACTATACTGACGAAGCCTCGCTCCTTTGCCGAGCAGATAGTTAGAATAGCCTTCAGCTAAGTCAATGGCTACGACCTAGCAAGGCGCCATTAGTAACATTGCATGTATCTAAAGAGTCTCACTTGTATCGCCACAATCTCCAGATGTACCAAAGGGATGGATTAAAGTTAAGTATTCCAGAAGCTACGTACTTTTCTTTTTAACATTCATTACGTATCCTGTTTCAGACTTCACGCCATCCTACTTTAGCTTAGCGCGTGCCTATCGGCTTCCTCTCATTGTGTCTAGGCTGTCTTGTCTAGACACAACAGTAATTACACTGAAACAGATGAAATGCATATTAGACAAAAGAATTCCATGACCAACTGAACACAATAATGTCAGCAAAAACTCACGTTTGAGGTAAATTACACAACCAAGTGACACAACAGGGAATTAATTTCATACCTCTTTAACGAAACATTTTCTTACCCCTGTTCATCTGCTGTTTCTCCACTATGAGGTATATCAATCTGCATCATTTTTATGGTTATTTTTGTTGATACCCAACAGCATTTTCTCGATCAGTGTGATTTTTTCTGGTTTATCAATAAAAACTTCTGTAGTGAGTACTGTCTGGATTCATTTAGCAACTTGCTGGATTCAATCATATGAGGATGTCATTTCAGATCGTAAAATGAAAATGGTAGCATCCATTTTCGCATTAAAAATATGAAAACGTCTAGTTTGCATATGCTAATGTAATGTACTTATCTGGCCGGCCGGTGTAGCCGAGCGGTTCTAGGCGCTTCAGTCGGGAACCGCGCGACCGCTACGGTCGCAGGTTCGAATCCTGCCTCGGGCATGGTGTGCGATGTCCTTAGGCTAGTTAGGTCTAAGTAGTTCTAAGTTCTAGGGGACTGATGACCTCAGATGTTAAGTCCTATAGTACTCAGAGCCATTTTTTTGTGTTTATCTTTTAGGTGTCAAATCAATCTACCTTTGACAAATGTGAAGTGTCGATAACAATCAATCCTCGACTATACAATGAAATTTACGTACATTCTGTGACATACTATTCTCGAGGCATGACACATTCTTAAACTCACCGAACGGATTATACCAAAATAGGCAATTTTAAAATATTGCTCCCTTTCGGATAGATTTCTGCGGAGCCTGTGGTCGCGACCGACCATGTGGTTCACCACCTTGCACAGGGAAAACTTGAGAATACAGCTATTTTGAGACAGAGTCTGCGGTGCTACTGAGACGCTGCCTGTATAGCCGGGTCGCCGACTAACGCTGCCGCAGGTACCACATGGAGCGGCGCATCTTCCAGCAGCTGCTGGAGCTCAAGAGGCTCCAGATCCGCGCGGGCCGCGCCAACGAGCAGGTGCTCGTCAAAAGGCTCGTCGACGACTACCGCCGCGCCGGCCTGATTGTCGGCCTCGAGGGCTTCCACGGACCCTTCACCTTCCGCGCCTTCGAGAAGTACCTCTACGGTAAGAAGGAGCAGCCGCCGAGCCTCGTTTGTGCGAAGCGCAGCGGTCTCACGCCACAGCTGACAGAAGAAATAGAGTTGCCGCATGGTTCATATAATCCACACTACTGCAAGGTACCTTTTCCAACTGATCTTTGTATGTATTTAGTTACGAGGGCTGTTCGGAAACTAAGGTCCGATGGCTCGCGAAATGGAAACCACAGTGAAACTGAAAACATTTTTATTCGCAACCATTTACCACACTTTCCACCTACCTCTCTAAATAGTCGGCGCTCCGACTTACAGATTGTCATGGCGTTGTACAAACTTTCCACTGTCCTCGTCACAGAAAGCAGCCACCTGTGCTTTCCGCCAATTCTCTACGCTGATCTGCCTATCGTTGTTTGTGCCAAAATGTTGTCTTCGTATCCAGCGGTTCACGTGAGCAGAGATGAACATCAGAGAGAGCCAATTAAGGTCTGTACTGTAGGTGATCAAGCACTTCCTATCAAAAACTCTGCAGGAGCGTCTTGATTGCCCCTGTAAAATGCGGCTGAGAATTGTCTTGAAGAAAGAAGTGCATCACGTTTATGTCAAGTGGGCTGCATAGCTTCAGGCGAATCTCTCACCAGGGATTTCCACGTGATCACTTTGCGCTCTGAACTGAAAAGAGCGACGTGAAGCGATCGACAGGCACACTAAAGACACTGCCCAACACATCTGATCCAAGTTACATCGGATTTTCACAGTAGTTCCCATTTCGCGCCAAATCGGACATTACTTTTTGAATGCGCCTCGTATTTAGACGTGTCGCCCCTTTAGAATAACCAGTGACTTATTCAGTAAGCAGGACTTCTTCGTTCTCTCGCTCCGCCTAGTTCTCTCTGCTTCTGTGATCTGAATTTTGATTCTGATAGCTGTCCACCTGTATTCCTACAGCTGGACCAATCCTGCACTGCTAGGTACGAAGTTTTTCACTTATTCCAATTCCTTTGCAGTACTCCCTGATTTCTTTCGCCCAGCTGTTCCCTGTTAAGCGTGCTGTGTTCCATATCTTCTCTGTCAACGTGTTGTTCAGCACTCTCACGATGCCTCTAGCAAATGTCAGTTTTCTCTTTCATATCGCGCTTTAAACTGGTTCAACGCCCTCACACAGCTCCTGCGTTTGTCTGTGTATCCAGGCTTCAGCGTGTTCTTTCGTGCCCCACATGTCTTTCAAGATCTTTCGTTTCTCTTTCTCCAGCTGGATACAAGCTCTCTTGTCCAAGGTAGTCCCCTCCGTTGCATACATGCGGTGTTTCTAATTGAAGACACACACTCATGTTTAGAAATGAGAGAACACATTGAACGACTAGATATAGGACGTTCATATGATTAGCATTTCAGTCACCTTGGCTCAGCATGTGTCCTGTGATAGGCGACTAGTCTGATGATTTGGTATGCCAGGGCGAAAGGCTGACAACCTGTGAGACTACGAAGGCACATGTTCGTGCAGTAACGTGTGGTCTTGCACTGTCTTGCTGAATAATGGCGTCTGAAGTGCTGTGGAGCGAGGGTATGGCTACGGGTCGCAGGATGTCATCCACGTAGCTCACACTGGTCACAGTGGTCTGGACACGCGCTGTAACAACAGCGACGCTGTACTATTGTACATATGAAAAATATTTTTTCTTCTGATTTTTCGATAAACTTGTGTACTTGATGTTCTGATGTCATTTCTTTTTTGTTTCATGTCATTATGTTAAGAAAACAGTAAATAAGTTTCAATGAGAATATTAATGTTTATGCCGAATGTTAAGCAATATTGTAATAGAATTGAAATGTAACAATTGTTGAAACTGTTGTAAGATGTTTAAAATTGTAACTGTGCGTCTGGTCCACACGTAGGCAATACAAAACCTCGGGTGAATACCCGGTCTGTCAGGGAGCGGTAAAAGGTGGATGGCAGGCGAGCGCGGGAAAATGCACACGGGCACTGCACGGCACAACGGGCTCAGCAGTAGTAGTTGGAGTTGGAGTCTGGCACTGGTCTGAGCAACACCTTCCGGAGCGAGGAGGCTCTCCTGGAAGACGTAGCTTCACTAAGCCTCGGGTATTCCGTTCCAACGCCCACACAGCATGGCAAAATTCCACAGGCACTAATGGAAAAGTATTGCGACGCTAAGAAGAATTAAAGTGCCGATACGTCAAGAGCCATAGCTGTGATTGTATGTGTGCTCTGTGCCTCGTCATCTCGCCACCCGCCAACCGCCGCATTGATACTAGCAGGTTGAAACTTTTATACTGTATTCGTATGGATCAGAGAGTGAACTGTGCAACAATAACCTAAATTTTACCAGGTTCTAAAATTCTACTATATTATGCAGTATTACTACTTGTTGTTTTGCATGAATATATACCAACTTGTACAGGGAAGAAACTCAGTTAATGTCTAATTAGGTTCGCGACCGTATTATCATCAAATTGGTAGCATCTTCAGGGTTGCTTTTGGTCCATCCTGACGTGTAGTTGCATTTCGAACTTGCTTGACGGATCATTGTTATTACAGAGTGGGTGTAAGTCAGATTTGCCACCATTCAGGTACACGCGGTCGATATCTATATCAAAACCCTTTCTCATAAGGTGAATGCTGCTCACTTACCATAGCCCAGGCTTTAACGAGTACTGTGTCACGCGGAGGTTACAGCGCCAACTGTGATTTGTGGCCGTGCCCAGTAGCACCCAACACCATAAGGCCTAGAGATGGCGCTGTATGTGTTGTGTGAATGCATTCACTGTGATGCCGCTCTTCCAGTCTGTGGCGAACCAAAATGCGGCCATCATCTTCAAACAGACCTCGGATTTGTCTGAAAACACTATCTGATGCCATTCCTGTCCCCTGTAACGTCGTTCCCAACACAATTGCCGTCTAGCATGTTTCTGCACATTCCTCAAAAATAGGCCGAGAAGCGGACTACGCTGGTAACCCATGCCGTAATGAACGGCGACGGGCAGTCACTCCTGACAGAGTAGGACGTGTTGCACTGTTCCGCTGTTTGGCCACAGCCGAGGAGGAGGAAGGTCTGTCCTCTCTGTCCTGGAGTGCCATTCAGAAGGGGGGGGGGGGGGGGGCAGATCGTCTCACACAGGCTGCAATTTCCCGGATGGGTGCGTCAAACCCTCTCAGGCCAGTAATGCGCCCTGATTCCAACTCATTTATTTGACGGCACCATTCGAGCATACGTTTACGAGGCATCCTGCACGTGTTCTCAGGTCAAACTGATCCACTACCTTCGGTTTACAGCAACCAACCCGTCTGTTCGATTTCCCTCCAGCTAACGGAAGCTTTTCGCGTTCTCCACCACCTCAACTTCAGCCTTCAACTTGGTCTTTGCATTCAGGATCTTGGTCTTTATTACGCTATCTTGTACATTGATGTTATCATCAACCATTTTTCATCAGTTTCTGCTGCAAGGCCACTTGCAGCCTTTGCATTATTATGTTCATTTCGTTAAAATTGTCAACTTATTTGTTTACTGTACGCAGACATAGCAAATCTCTGTTGCTGCACTATGAATGTGAATCTAGTCGAACTGGAGTGGGAACATTAAATACTGTAATGCAAAGAAACGCCAAAAGGTGTCCTTAACTCACCTCTCTGTTCGTTTCTTCGTAGTTAACCCATTAGTGTTAAACAGTTTATTTTGACTGCTTACAATGGCATCGGACGCCTTGCCAGTAGAAGTGCAATCTTCTCATCGCTGTGATGCGTATTTACATTCCCTTTCTTGTGACACATGAAACTGAGGCGGCAGCAGAGATGTAAATGCTCAACCAAGAATCTAATCGACGACAACATACACCAGGACGAAGAACTATTAACGTCACTGTCAACCACTAAACTAATTTACGTCACAGATAGGGGAGGTGTAACATTACGACGTATTGTGTACATAGTTCCGCATAGTCAGCGCGTACACAACTTTCCCACTAGAGCGCGCCCTGCTAAGCACAACAGCGCAGGCGCAGCGCTCGTCCGTCTCCGCACTACGAGAGACCAAACTCTGCTTCCGCCGATCCGCGTATTAATGTGTAACGCATCCAATGAGATTGCTGCTAACGTAGAACCTTTTCTCCTCGCGGATCACACTCGCGCAGTGATACATGAACGCACGAGGTATTATAACGAGTGTACAGACCTCCGATTAGTCAGTCTGCATTTATCTCCACCAGTCTGTACCAGTCTGCATTTGTCTGCACCAGTCTGTACGAGTTCTACATTTGTCTGTACCAGTCTACAGTCATGTTTCAGTCTGCGCCTAATAAGATTACCATATTCCTGTACATAGTGATGAAGATGAGTGTATAGACACTTTTGTCAAGTATCAGAGATATATGTGAGAATAAGATTAATGTACCAATACCAAAGGAACTTCAGATTGTCAATTGTAAATAGCATCCAGAACCAAGTTAAGTAATTTTTATGCTTGTTATTATTTTAATAAATGTGTGTGAAAATTAATCATTTGAATTGTTTGTCCATTTGACTTACAGTTGAACCAAAAATCTATATAAGTGCAATTCGTTTCTTTTTCTTCTTTACGACTAGGTCGTATCTATTTGGTTATATATAGCATATCTTAGTATACTGATCTCTACATTAGCACGAAATTTGATAACCACGCTTCAGGTTTAATCTCTTACTCATTGGTAAAGTTGTTAATTAGCCTTAAAAGCATTAAGTAGGTCAATGTGATTACCCACTTCTTACGGAACTGTTCCACTAGGTAACACATGATTCGATGCGTCGGACTAATACACACTTTGTGAGATGGCGATAAAGTGAAGACGGAAGTGTTTCTCTTGCAGTGAGAGGACGTTAGTTACCAAATACTGTATAGCTCTTTCCACCGTTTTATCGATGCCTGCCTCTGTGGATTGGAAATAGAAATTAGCGTTTGGCGTCATTGGCCCGGAGGCCCCTAACGGGGCAGGTCCGGCCGCCTTGGTGCAGGTCTTATTACATTCGACGCCACATCGGGCGACCTGCGCGCCGGATGGGGATGAAATGATGATGAGGACAACACAACAATCAGTCCCTGAGAGGAGAAAGTCCCCGACCCAGTCGGGAATCGAACTCGGGCACGTTAGGACGGCATTCCGTCACGCTGACCATTCAGCTATCGGTAATTCTTATGAACAGCAACAGCAAGCGAAAAGAGCCTAATATGGTGAAAAATCGGATCATTACTATCAAATCAATATTTGTGTGATGTTCTAGGAGATTTGAATACCACGAAACGAATCAATGAGGCATTTGTTTTATCTTGTATCGCTCTGCCTGCAAGTTGTTTGGATTTAAGTCCACGGCCCTTTAGAACTCATTTCAGCACTGACAGTCAGCTGCATCCGTGTCATGTTTTGATCGTCGACGCCTCAGACTAGAAAAGGAAAGTACTGACGTCACGGAGGCGTGTCCGAAAGGCTTCGGCTGGCTTGGGACACATCGCAATGACGATCACATGCTGGTTATGTGACTTCTCTTTCTGCAAAACACTGGATCAAATACAGATGCAATGTCGCGGTGACCGTCGGATATTAACATTGATCATACGCAGTATTACGAATGGCTGATGTATCCAACAGTGAATATCAGGGTAGCTGTATAAGGTAAAGTCATATCCTTCGTAGACCTGTATTTACCTACATTTATTTCTACATGTACAGGGCGATTCAAAAGGCATGTCTCATAGGACAAGATTTGCATGTTATTCAATAAGGTTGGCTCAAGTGGTATGCTGGGCTTTGAGAGGAACAATCTTCCGAAGCAAAACATTTTAGAAAGCATGAGCTCTGAAATGCATACCTTAAGAGCTATGAGAACTTATTCCGATACTGAGAAACGAATCTCTTCTACTACAAGCTCTTCGCTTTCCATATATTGGGTGGCTGTAGTACGAATCAGATAGAGAAAAAATTATCCAGTAAACATGGGCTATAAGATGCATACCCTAGAAGCCATGGCCATTTGTTCAGTAGAAGATGAAGGAGTGCTCATAGCTCTTAATGTGTGCATTTTAGTGCCCATGTTTACTGGATGATTTTTTCTTGTTTTGATCCGTACTATCTGCTCCCAAAATATGGAAAGCAAAGAGCTTGCAACAGAAGAAATTCGTTTCTCAGTATCGAAGATGAATAAGTGCTTATAATTCTTAATGTACGCATTTTAGAGCCCATGTTTACTACACTTTTTTGCTTCGAATGTTCGTTCCTGCGACATCCCCGAATAAGGCTTTGTCCTCTGGGTCAATACTACTGAATCACCAATGTAGACTTTGTCCTGTGGGACATGACTTTTGAATCACCATGAATAGACTCTGCAAAACCACTTCGAAGTGCATGACAGAGGATACGTCATGTTATGGTTTCTCACCATTCCTGGAAGAATGAATGCTTAATGTCTCTGTGCGTGTTGTAATTAGTTTCATTTGGCATTCACAGTCTCTGTGGGAGTGCTACTTGAAGGTATGAAAGTATCTCCTGATTCTTCACTTAACACTGCCTCCTGAAACTCAGTAAGCAGGCTTTCGCAGAACATTTGGCGTCTATCTTCCAGCGTCTGCGAGTTTTGGTATTTCAACTTTCCGTGACCGTCTAGTGTGTTCAAATAAAACTGTGACCACTCACGTAGCCCTTCTTTGTAAGCGTTCAGTATTCTCTGTTAGCCTCAGTTCCATTCCATATCCGCACACACGTGAACAGCACTCTAAATGTAGGACGCACTAGTGGTTGTAAGCGGTGTACTGTATAGACTGAGTGTTTTTCCACCGGTACCCCGTCAATGAACCAAAGTCTGCCACTGCCCCCCTTACGACGGAACCTGTGCAGTAGTTCCATTTTATGTCCCTGCTTTCAGGTATGTGTCTCAGTTGACTGATTCCAATTGTGACTCATTTATGTTGTAGTCGCAGGATACTTCTTATCCAAGTTTTGTTAGGTGTACAATTTTACATTCGATAAAACAATGCACCATTACATATTACCTAGAATATCGAAGAATTATTAATAGCATGGTACATATTCGCTGGGCCACCTATTGGCCTGACATTTAACGAGTAAGGGACGTACCAGGAAAAGTACTGAGACATCTACATACTCCTGCCCTGTGAGGTGTCATTTCGGGCTGAATCGCCCTGATCGAAATATCTCAGAAGAATGTATTACGCGTTTCTCATTTCCTGTCATCACGTAATCAGGATATTAACGTAGTTCGTAGAGGCGCCGAACTGTAGCAGGCTTTGGTGACGGGAATGAAGTTCACTAGTCAAAGATACGTAAGTAATATCACCATCATTTATTGTGGTTTAAATTTTATGGTTTTCGGACGATTCCAGAATAGTATCAGCACTTCTTTCCCGAAAATTGAACCTTAGGGTCGGCCTTGACACTAGTGGCAGCTGGCAAGAGTCATACTGTGGCTGCCTTCTGACAGCCGCCGGCACGTCAGCCAATGGTTCACTCAGGATGCCGGCGCCGATGCCATCGCTAGTGGGGTCGCTGAACCCTCCCCCCTTCCTCCCTCCCCTCTCTGTCATTCGGCGGCGTCCTTATCTGCGGGCACAAAGATACGAACCGGTGGTCGTACTCTACACACTCCACACAGACTACTTAATGTCCACGACTCACTAAAATCCTTCTCTGTGTACTCCCGCGTTATCTTATTCAACACTACAATTGCTGAAACATTAAAATAGACTACCTTTCCGTTCCACTGCTATTTGTGATGGATTATTTGTGACTCATTTCATTAGCGAATATATGTATTGTGACATCGCAGTTAAAATGACTCGGTCCTTGAAGAATTGCCTATATGACGCCCGTGGGTGAACACCATGTATTATTCACATTGCTCGCTTTTGTGCAATAACTACTTTGTTTCTAAGTCATCAATTATTGTAGAAAATTACTCCGTAAGACATTATTGAGTGGAAATATGGAAAATATGTCACGAGGGTAATTCGTTTGTTTCCAAGGTTAAGAACAGTACGATGAGCAAAAGTAAACTAACTTTTCGGTTTCAGAAGCTCAGTAACATTCTTCTTTTCCGGAGCGGGAAGGAGCGCCCGGCGGACTTGTGTCGAGGTCCGGTGAGCCAGCCAGTCTGTGGCTTGTTTTTAGGCGGTTTTCCATCTGCCTAGGCGAATGCGAGCTGGTTCCCCTTATTCCTCCTCAGCTACACTATGTCGGAGTTTGCTGCGCAAAAAAGTTCTCCATGTACGCGTACACCACCGTTACTCTACCACGCAAACATAGGGGTTACACTCGTCTGGTGTGAGACGTTCCCTGGGGGGGTCCACCGGGGGGCCGAACCACACAAAAACCCTGGGTTCGCTGTGGCCGGCAGAGGGGTGAAGTGGACTGCGGTAGTCGTCGTGGGGTTGTGGACCACTGCGGCTGCGGCGGGGACGGAGCCTCTCTGTCGTTTCAAGGTCACCAGTTAACATACAACATACAACATTCTTCTTCCAGTTCAAGTTCTCTAGATCTCCCAAGAAGAAATACTGAGATACCCAGTGCTTTACTTAACTGACGTGGCAAAAGTCGTTGGATACCTCCCAATACCATGTCGGACCTCCTCCTACCCAGCACGGTGCAGCAGGTCGACGTGGCACGGAATCAACAAGTCGTTGGGAGTCCCTTCCAGAAATAATGAACCAAGCTGCCACTATAGCCGTCCATAGCTGTGAAATTGTTGGTAGTGCAGGATTTTGTGCACGAACTGACATCTCGAATGTGTCCCATAAGTGTTCAATGGGATTCGTGTCGGACGCTCTGGGTAGCCAAATCATTCGCTCGAATTATCCAGATTGTTCTTCAAACCAACCGCAAAAAACTGTGGTCTGATGGCATGATCATCGTTGATGGGACCATAAAGTCCACGAATGGCTGTAAATGGCCTCCAAATGGCCGAACATAAATATTTCCAGTCAATTGTCGGCTCAGCTGCACCAGAGGACCCAGTCCATTCCACGTAAACACAGCCAGCACCATTACGAAGCCACTACCAGCTTACATAGTGCCTTCTAGACAACCTAAGCCCATGGATTCGCAACAGCTCTTACCAACTGAAATCGGTACTCGTACGACAAGGCCAGGTTTTGCAGTCGTCTAGGGTCCAATTAATACGGGCACAAGCGCAGGAGAGGCGCTGCAGGCGATGTCGCGTTGTTAGCGCGTCGGTCGTCTGCCGCCATAGCCTCATAAACGGCAAATGTCGCAGCATTTCCCTAACGGATACATTTGTCGTACGTCCCACATTGATTTCTGCGGTTATTTCGCGCCGTGTTGCTTGTCTGCTAGTACTGACTACTTTACTGAAACTCCTCTGCTCTCGGTCTTAAAGTGAAGGTTCAAATGGTTCTGAGCACTATGGGACTTAACATCTGTGGTCATCAGTCCCCTAGAACTTAGAACTACTTAAACCTAACTAACCTAAGTACATCACACACATCCATGCCCGAGGTAGGATTCGAGCCTGCGACCGTAGCGGTCACGCGGTTCCAGACTGACGCGCCGAGACCCGCACTGCCACACCGGCCGGCTAAAGTGAAGACCGTCGGCCACTGTGTTTTCCGTGGTGAGGTAATGTCCAAAATTGGGTGCTCTTCGACACAGAGTTCCGTTCAGTGTTGAAAGCCTGTTAATTCCCGGCCTGTGGCCATAACCACGTTGGAAACCTTTACACACGGATCAAATGAGTACAAAATGACGGCTCCCCCAATGCGCTGCTCATGCATCCCTTGTGTACGCGACACTGCCGCCATCTGTATACGCGAATATAACTACCCCGTGACTTGTATTACCTCAGCGTATGTTACATTTCTTACGGTGTCGCTAGGCCACCGACGTCTAGTTCATTAAATTTTATTAGCCATAAAATACCACTGGTCGGTGGGAAGGTATATGTGGGCTGCACAACTTGCCGGTAGTTAGGAATCCGCTACGAATCAGCGACAAGCGCCATGAGGTCGTGTTTTCCTGCTGTTAGTAGCGGCTAGGAATGTTGATATTTTTAAAATTATCGGTAGTCCGGTGTGTCGATATTTAAAAGAATATGATGACCGGCGCTCGATGTATTGAAATAATTATTGATATATCGGTATTTCTACGAAAAAAATATCGACGTACTGGCCAAAAAATATCGGTTGCACATTATAAAAATACCGCTGGTTTTAGAGATTTATATGTATCTATCTATTATTAGATATTCTGTACAACAGCAGTCTAGCAGTCTGTTTATCCCCCTTAGAGCAACAACTGGAAGGAAAACGATGATCGCTCACGCTTGGTGATAACCACTTTGCTAACAATGGTAAATGATTGTAAGTGGCACAATAAAAGGTGTCCGATCGGTCCATCGTTCGGTTTCGTCACATATCGCATTTATCTGGAACACTGCATGTCGACATCCCCGTTTTTTTTTTCATTTCTGCCTACGCCAGCGATCTAGCAGTCGTAGTGTCAGAACTGCTTCGTGAAGTTAAACGTTTCAATTTCTGTTGGTAGCGCCGAGCGCCGATTACGTCATTTCCCCTGACACGCCTCCGTCCACTTGTCATTTAGATTTTTGTTCATCAGTTTCAGCAGTTGGTTTGGAAGTAGGACGATCTGAAGAAACAACAGACTAGTTGCGCTAAAAATTGTTTTTAACGCAACTGGTGCGCTATTTCTTCACATCGGACTGCTCCCAGCAGGTTGTCGCTGATTCCTAGTGGACTACTTGTTGTCATCAAGCTATGCAATCCACAAATAGTGCTACATATGCCCCATACCTCTCTCCTAACACCCACTACAGCCAATACAAGCTGAGTCCAATTGTTTAGTGACACTGTTAATCGATACATTGAAGCAACCTGTTCCCAACCAGTAAGGCCGCTGTTGTATAGCATAATCTTCGGGTATTTCAGTGTTCAGGTTTTCATCTAGATCTACCTTCATACTCCAAAAGCCACCATATGGTGCACGGCAGTGGTTAACTCACACCACTGCTAGTAATTTCCTTTCCTGTTCCGCTCGCAAAATAACAGGCAGCAGCAACTGCCTGTTCTCTAAATATTATCAATAGTGTTCCGTGAAAATAATGTATTCCCTCCAGGGATTTTCATTTGTCTTTAGGAACCATCTCCCTAATACTCGTATGTTGATCGAAGCTACCAAGAACATCTAACCAGTACATCTTCCAATTTCTTTGATGTTTTACTTTAAACCGACATGGTCGGGATCACAGACACTAGAGCATTACTCTACGAGGGTTGAATGAAAAGTAATGCCTCCACCTTCGTTAACTGGGTTTGGATGGGAATATTTTAATAAATCAATCGCAGAAATAATCCTTAGAATGTGATCTATAATTACCAGTATCATTTTCCAATATGATCCCCAGCTAATTGGATACATTCCTGCCAACGATGGACAAGTTTTCTGAAGCCGTCACGGAAGAAGTTGACACTCTGTTTCCGCAACCACAGCCTCACAGTTCTCTCAACGTCTTCATCAGAAGCATAATGATGTCCCATGATTGAATGGAGAAAGGCGTCAACTTCATTCTCGTAACCGAGACGAGTTCCTGGCAGATTTCAAGTCTATGCGCTTTCATTTCAGGAGCCAGCATCCAGGATACCCATCGCGCACAGATCTTCTGATAGCCAAGCAAAGCAATGTGACCCACACGTTCTTGTGAAATGCCGATTGTGCTTGCAATTTCTCTCTGAGTGATACGACGATCGTCCTGAATCAATCCGTCAACATTTTGCTTGTGTAACTTGGTGGTTGCTGTCACAGGACGTCCAACTCTTTATTTGTCACGCAGGTGAGATGTTCCCGCCTCAACATCTTTAAACTTACTCGACCAAGACGCACAGTACTTACAACCCAATCACCATAACCTGCTTTCATTCTCTGATGAATCTCCTTTGGGGTGACACCTTGTGCTGTCAAGAATTGAATGACTGCAAGTTGCTTAAGTTGCATTAGCCGACCGTCTGCGCAGGGTTCCATACTTTACACTGTAACAACACAACCGTTCAGTGCTAAGGCTTCCCGCCAACTGGAGCTGTAGAGAAGAGGCCACAAACAAGCCAGTACCTGCCGCATACCAACGCTGCCAACTGTTGAAGGCAGAGGCATTACTTCTCAGTCAACCCTCGTAGAATGAGCCTCTACAGATGAGCTCCTTTTTCCTGAAGTTCCCCCAATAAACCACGAAGTCGGCCATTCGCCTCCTCTACTATCGTCCTTACGTGCTCTCTCCATTCCATATCGCTCTGCAGCGCTACGTCCAGACACTGATCCGACATGACTGTCAAGCAGCACACGAGTGACACTGTACATGGACGTCGTAGGATTATCTGTCCTAGTCACCTACATTAGCTTACATTTTTCTAGGCTCAGAGGAAGCTCCCACTCATCACACACACTAGAAATTACTTCTGAGTCATTTTGGATCCTCCTACAGTCCCACAATGGCGGCTCCTTCCCACACCCCACAGCGTCACCAGCAAACTGCCGCGGGTTGCTGCTCGCCCTGTCCGTTAGATCGTTTATGTAGTATACTGAGAATGGGAGCAGGCCTGTCATACTTCATGGGACAGTCCTGACCGTACCCTTGCCTACAACCATACAGAACAACGTACAGATTTCTATTTTTTGAAATTATTTCGTACGATTGTACTTTCCTTTAAGCACGCTTATCCCAAGTAGAGCGTGGAATCCTACATATTTATACTCCCCGTGTGTCAGGTTATCTTCTTTGGCAGGTTCTGGTAAAAAAGTAGACGAAAACAGCATGCATTAAGAATGCTGCATTCACTTATGCTACGTCCTCCTAAGTGGTGCCAGTGACCAAGGTTGTTTCTCCTTCAAAGCATCTCCTACCAGTTCAGCGAATGTGAGAGTTTCTTCAATCAATAAGTGACCAGAAGACAGCAAAGTCATCTTTAAACAAAGACTTTCGCCGGGGTATAAGATGTAGAACAAGCTACTGTCAGCCCTCTGTGTTTTATTTAGTGAAAAAGATCCTCAGACCGAGGGCATGCAGCTTTACTGTATGGTTAAATGATGATGGCGTCCTCTTGGGTAAAATATTCCGGAGGTCAAATAGTCCCCCATTAGGATCTCCGGGCGGGGACTACTCAAGAGGATGTCGTTATCAGGAGAAAGAACTGGCGTTCTACGGATCGGAGCGTGGAATGTCAGATCCCTTAATCGGGCAGGTAGGTTAGAAAATTTAAAAAGGGAAATGGATAGGTTAAAGTTAGATATAGTGGGAATTAGCGAAGTTCGGTTGAAGGAGGAACAAGACTTCTGGTCAGGTCACTACAGGGGTATAAACACAAAATCAAATAGGGGTAATGCAGGAGTAGGTTTAATAATGAGTAAAAAAACAGGAGTGCGGGTAAGCTACTACAAACAGCATAGTGATCGCGTTATTGTGGCCAAGATAGACACGAAGCCCACACCTACTATAGCAGTACAAGTTTATATGCCAAGTAGCTCTGCAGATGACGAAGAAATTGAAGAAATGTATGATGAAATAAAAGAAATTATTCAGATTGTGCAGGGAGACGAAAATTTAATAGTCATGGGTGACTGGAATTCGGCAATAGCAAAAGGCAGAGAAGGAAACAGTCGTGTGAAGTTAGCACCCCTTTTTCGAGAAATATACATTTTTTTCAGAGTTCTTGATAGATATGGCATAGTTCTAGAGTTCTTTGTACAAAATTTCAATAGTTCTGCAGAATTTAGCGAAGAAAACAACAATATTCAAAAAAATTTTCGTATCGAAAACGTTCTTTGGCAATTTCCGCAAAATGTAAATAAGTACAAGAGTTCTGAGCACAGTTCTGAATAGAGCTCCAAGAGTTATTTCGAAAATCCAAGTAACATTTTTTTGTGCAGCTAATAGTTTACGAGATAATTGCATTTTAATGAGAAAATCTTTTTACTTACTGTGAAGTTGGCACCCTTTTTTTCAGAAAGATATATTTTTTTCAGAGTTCTTGATATATATGGCATAGTTCTAGAGTTCTTTGTACAAAATTTCAATAGTTCTGCAGAATTAGCGAAGAAAACAACAAAATTCGAAAAAATTTTCGTATCGAAAACATTTTTTGTCAATTTTCGTAAAAATTAAACTTGTACAACAGTTCTGAGGACAGTTCTGAACAGAACCCCAAGAGCTCTGTCGAAAATCCCAACAACATTTTTCTCTGGCGATAATGGTTTGAGATAAATTGATTTAATATGGGACACACTTTCTTTACGGAAAATATAAATATATTCGTACAACAGTTCTGATGACAGTTCTGGACACCACGTGAAGAGTTCTATCGAAAATCCTAGTGAAATTTTTTTGTGCAGGTAATAGTTTAAGAGGTAATTGCAACTTAATTAAGAATTCCATAAGAGCTCCTACTGTGAAGCTGGCACCCTTTTTTTCAGAAATGTATACTTTTTTCAGAATTCTTGATAGATATGTCATAGTTCTAGAGTTCTTTGTACAAAATTTCAATAGTTCTGCAGAATTTAGCGACGGAAACAATATTAGAAAAAATTTTCGTATCGAAAATATTCTTCGTCAATTTTCGCAAATTGTAAATAAGTACAACAGTTCTGAGCACAGTTCTGAACAGAACTCCAAGAGTTCTATCGAAAACCCAAGTAACATTTTTTTGCGCAGCTAATAGTTTACGAGATAATTGCAATTTAAGGAGAAAATCTTTTCACTTACTGTGAAGTTGGCACCCTTTTTTTCACAAATGTATACTTTTTTCAGATTTCTTGATAGATATGCCATAGTTCTAGAGTTCTTTGTACAAAATTTCAATAGTTCTACAGAATTTAGCGACGAAAACAATATTCGAAAAAATTTTCGTATCGAAAACATTCTTCGTCAATTTTCGCAAATTGTAAATAAATACAACAGTTCTGAGCACAGTTCTGAACAGAACTCCAAGAGTTCTATCGAAAAGCCAAGTAACGTTTTTTTGTGCAGCTAATAGTTTACGAGATAATTGCATTTTAATGAGAAAATCTTTTCACTTACTGTGAAGTTGGCACCCTTTTTTTTAGAAATATTTATTTTTTTCAGAGTTCTTGATAGATATGGCATAGTTCTAGAGTTCTTTGTACAAAATTTCAATAGTTCTGCAGAATTTAGCGAAGAAAACAACAAAATTCGAAAAATTTTCGTATCGAAAACATTTTTTGTCAATTTTCGTAAAAATTAAACTTGTACAACAGTTCTGAGGACAGTTCTGAACAGAACCCCAAGAGCTCTATCGAAAATCCCAACAACATTTTTCTCTGGCGATAATGGTTTGAGATAAATTGATTTAATATGGGACACACTTTCTTTATGGAAAATATAAATATATTCGTACAACAGTTCTGATGACAGTTCTGGACACCACGTGAAGAGTTCTATCGAAAATCCTAGTGAAATTTTTTTGTGCAGGTAATAGTTTAAGAGGTAATTGCAACTTAATTAAGAATTCCATAAGAGCTCCTACTGTGAAGCTGGCACCCTTTTTTTCAGAAATGTATACTTTTTTCAGATTTCTTGATAGATATGCCATAGTTCTAGAGTTCTTTGTACAAAATTTCAATAGTTCTGCAGAATTTAGCGACGAAAACAATATTCGAAAAAATTTTCGTATCGAAAACATTCTTCGTCAATTTTCGCAAATTGTAAATAAGTACAACAGTTCTGAGCACAGTTCTGAACAGAATTCCAAGAGTTCTATCGAAAACCCAAGTAACATTTTTTTGTGAAGCTAATAGTTTACGAGATAATTGCAATTTAAGGAGAAAATCTTTTCACTAACTGTGAAGTTGGCACCCTTTTTTTCAGAAATGTATATTATTTTCAGAGTTCTTGATAGATATGGCATAGTTCTAGAGTTCTTTGTACAAAATTTCAATAGTTCTGCAGAATTTAACGAAGAAAACAACAATACTCGAAAAAAATTTCGTATAGCAAACATTCGTTATTAATTTTCGCAAAAAGTAAATTCGGACAACAGTTCTGAGGGCAGTTCTGAACAGAACCCCAATAGTTCTATAGAATATCCTAATTACAATTTTTTGTGCAGCTAACACGTTACGATATAATTGCAATTTAATTAGGGAACCTCTTCACTTACTGTGAAGTTGGAATCCTTTTCTTCAGAAATATATATATATTTTCAGAGTTCTTGATAGAAATGTCATAGTTCTAAAGTTATTTGTACAAAATTTGAATAGTCCTGCATAATTTAGCGAAAAAAACAACAATACTCGAAAAATTTTTCGTATCGAATACATTCTTTGTCAATTTTCGCAAAAAGTAAATTCGTACAACAGTTCTGAACAGAACACCAAGAGCTCTATCGAAAATCCTAATAACATCTTTTTGTGGCGATGATAGTTTATACGGTAACTGCTTTGATGTTAGACCCACTTTCTCCACAGAAAAAGTAAATTCGTTCAACAGTTTTGATGAACAGTTCTGGTTAACACGTCAAGACTTTTATCTATAATCATAATAACATTTTTTGTGGTTTTAATAGTTTGTATGGTAATTGATTAATTGTGGGGCACTCTTACTCAAAAAAAAAATTATGTCTGTTCGTATGCTCTGATGCCAGCTCTGGATAGCATTGTAAGAGTTCTATCGAGAAAACTAGTAACATATTCTGTGCAGGTAATTGTTTACGTAGTAACTGCCATTATTAAGGAATGCTTATGAGCATTTCCCGTGAAGTTTGAACCCCTTTTACGATAAATATAAATTTTTTTCACAGTTCTTGATATATATGCAATAGTTCTAGATTTCCCTGCTCAAAACACGAATAGTTCTACAGAATTTCGGGAAGAAAACAATAACACGGCAAAATTTTGGTATGGCAAAAAATTATTTGTCAGTTTGGAAAAAATAAATTTGTATAACAGTTCTGTTGGCAGTTCTGGATAGCACCGGAAGAGTTGCAATGAAAATGATAAGAACATTTTTGTGGCGATAATAGTTTATACAATAATTGTTTTAATCTGATACTCACTTTATCTAATATAGCAAAATTCGTAGAATAGTTCTGATGACAGTTCTGAATATCACCCACAGAGTTCTACCAAAAACTATAATAACATTATTTGTGACGATGACATTATATGAGATAATTAATGTGGGACTCACTTTTGTCATGTAAAAGTAATAAATTCGTACAAAAGATCTGACGGCATTTCTTAATACGACCCTAGGAGTTCTACCGACAACTGTAATAACATTTTTTGTGGGGATAACAGTTAATGAGATAATAGCATTTTCGAGAGACCCACTTGGTCTACATTATAATAAATTGGCACAACCCTTTTGCTACCAGTTCTGGATAGCACCGAAAGAGTTCTTTTAAAAATCCTCATAACATTTTTATTGTGCCAGTAGATTATGAAATAGATTGTGTGTTCACTCTGCAGTGGGTGTGCGCCGATGTGAAACTTACTGGCAGATAAAAACTGTGTGCCGGACCGGGTCTCTAACCCGAGGCTGTGACCAAAGAATATCGTCACAATATCCTTTCGTCCAGGAGTGCTTCTTCTGCAATTTTCGTAGGACAACTTCTACGAAATTGGGAACGCAGGAGATGAAGTACTGCTGGAAGTACAGCTATGAGTACGATCGTAAATTCTCACTTTTTATTTTGGAAAACCGAAAATCGAAAACCGGATGTATATTCTACTAAATACAAAAAGTCTAAGTGTTCAGCACTATACAAATGCCAGTACACCTTCTTAAGACTGACTGTAGTAACTGTAGGTGGAAGCGTGGGATGTGCACGCTTAGATGATTCAAGGAGAGAAGGCTCGTCAGTGCAAAACAAACAGATGGCTGAGAGAGCAGATACATTCACACGCGCCACTAACCAGATGGTGTCACACCTGTCGAGAATCGCACCAGAGGTACAATGAGCTGTGGTGGAGTGCTGTTGGCGTGGTTACTATGCAACTTACTTGATGGGCATCAATACACCGTTATATTAATGTACCATACTTGAGAAACAATGTCATTCACACACTCCGAGTTCCTTATCACTCAGTACTAGACTAAATTACCGGCCTGGTGATAAGCAGCCTATGTACCTCACCGACTACACATCTTCGTGTTATAAGAAAAAAAAGAGAAAAATACCAAGGGACACAAAATATGAATCCGGATAAACCGGAAATCCGGATTATTGAGGACCAAATAAACGAGGTTCTTATTTACAAATTTCGAACTTCTTATTAACTTTAATACTGTATCCCCTCAACATTATAACACCTCTATTAGTCATGTATTGAATTAGGATTTAAACATACTACTTAGTTCGTTTGTACGATATATTCAGTAAATATACTTACATTTCTATACATTGTAAAGACTTTTAACTCTCGCTGTAGTGTAACTCATCAAACTTCCACACTTCCTTTCTAACTAGAACAAATGTTTGCAACAATATTAACGACATCAATTTCAAATTTATTCGTTACACACAGCACATGTTTTATGTATCCTAGCGGCTGGTGATGTTGCAATATAACTTTCATCCATGAGGGTCCTGGGCATATTTTTAGCTGTTAGTGGGTCCTGGATGTCATGAGAGTTCAAAACAATTACTGTTTTACGTGATAAAATTCATCTGGTTCTTCCTGATTCTAAAAATATACACTTCATGTGTGCCTTTCATTGTTGTATGTATGATTCAGTATCGACGCTAATGCTCTCTTGATAAGATATGAGCCGATTGCTCGTTTTTATCCACTGTGCCCTTTCGTATTTCATTTCAGCGATTAGTTTATTTGTTTATCAACGTAGTAAGTAGTACAAAGCTAATCCAAAATGTAAACTGCACTTAAATTCTGTTTGAACTGTTTAATAGTCAGTGTCCGTTGTCTGAACGTCAAATATCAGATTAATACACTGCGCCTGGTTGCGTTATTTTATAGGAATTTTATTATTTTAAGTGGGAAGTACTAGATAATGTTGAAGAAATTCGAAGCATATTGTTCGAAGAGCATAATATTATTCGAAATTTACCTGTTCCAATAGTGCAGCCAAAGCAGCATTTGTGATGCTGTAATTACCTCATAGATGACGATATTTGTCTATTGTAGTTTTGTATTCCAATCAGAATTTTGAGAGCATCAAAGCCTCATTTCAGCGTGAGAGAGGGGTAAAATCAATAGATGATATTGAATTGAAAGCCTTCATCAGTCTCTTGTTTTTAATTGTTGTTAACAAAAGTAACAGATAAAGCCTGGAAGATCTGTGTGGAACTGATGGTGATGGCATTGAAAAATTTCACCTCGCAAACGAACATAAAACGTTTCAAATTTATTCTGGAGAGACTTAGATTTTACAGTCGCGCTATTCGTGATGAAAGGAGACAATTAGACAAGCTAACAGCTATTCGGGAAATATTTACTGTGTTTGTACGCAACTACCACAAATCTTACACCCTTGGAGAAAATGTTACAGTAGGCAAGAAGCTGGAAGGATTCTGTGGAAGGTACAGTTTTCGCCAATATGTATCAATCAAAACAAACGAGTATGGATTCTTAAGTGTGGATTGTTAAGTATTGTACCTGTACAATTTGGAAATATACGCTGTGTTGCAACCAGAAGGATTTACCAACTGAGCAATAAACAATTTGATGTTGTTCTGTGACTGTGTAAACCTATATATCAGTCAGGTCGAAATGTGAAAGCGGACAACTGGTTTACTAGTACTGGAATGATAATAGAGCTATGAAGGGAGAGTTTTTCTTTTGTTGGCATGATGAAGAAAAACAAGTGTGGAGATTTCTCTAGAGTTTGCTATCAGTAAAAGAAGGGCTGCCCACATTTCCTTTTTTGACTTCCACAAGACTGAACTCTAGTTTCCTCCGTACCTAAAAGGGGAAGTGAGTGATCCAGGCATCACGTTTGCATGAAGATAATTCGATAGATGCTGACATTGTAGATAAACGGAAGCCATCCACCGTAAATTTTAAAATAGCGTTAAGTGTGATATTTTCACAGCGGATAAGCCGAATGCTTTGTACAACGCTGCAAGAAATGTGCGCCGCTGGTTAATGGTTGTATTTTTGTAATGATCAGTACAGTTGGAATCTATGCACAAGTGATTTATTGTGGCAACAGGAAGAATTGTATCAAAAGGAAAGGGTTCCTGAATCAGCTTTGTTATACAATGTTGTTTTCTTCGCTAAATTCTGCATAACTATTGAAATTTTGTACCGAGAACTCTATAACTATGACTTATCTATCAAGAACTCTGAAAAAAATATATATTTCTGAAAAAAAGGGTGCCAGCTTCACAGTAGGAGCTCTTATGGGGTTCTTAATTAAGTTGCGATTACCTCTTAAACTATTACCTGCACTAAAAAATTCTACTAGGAATTTCGATAGAACTCTTCACGTGGTGTCCAGAACTGTCATCAGAACTGTTGTAGGAATATATTTATATTTTCTGTAGAGAAAGTGTGTCCCACATTAAATCAATTTATCACAAACTATTATCGCCATAGAAAAATGTTATTAGGATTTTCGATAGAGTTCTTGGGGTTCTGTTCAGAACTGTCCTCAGAACTGTTGTACCAGTTTAATTTTTGCGAAAATTGACAAAAAATGATTTCGATAGAAAAATTTTTTCGAGTATTGTTGTTTTCTTCCCTAAATTCTGCAGAACTATTGAAATTTTGTACAAAGAACTCTAGAACTATGGCATACCTGTCAAGAACTGTGAAAGAAATATACATTTCTGAAGAAAAGGGTGCCAACTTCACAGTAAATGAAAAGATTTTCTCCTTAAATTGCAATTATTTCGTAAACTATTAGCTGCACAAAAAAATGTTAATAGGGTTTTCGATAGAATTCTTGGAGTTCTGTTCAGAACTGTGCTCAGAACTGTTGTACTTATTTACAATTTGCGAAAATTGACGAAGAGTGTCTTCGATACGAAAATATTTTCGAATATTGTTTTCGTCGCTAAATTTTGCAGAACTATTGAAATTTTGTACAAAGAACTCTAGAACTATGGCATATCTACCAAGAAATCTGAAAAAAGTATACATTTCTGAAAAAAAGGGTGCCAACTTCACAGTAAGTGAAAAGATTTTCTCCTTAAATTGCAATTACCTCGTAAACTATTAGCTGCACAAAAAAATGTTAATAGGGTTTTCGATAGAACTCTTGGAGTTCTGTTCAGAACTGTGCTCAGAACTGTTGTACTTATTTAGAATTTGCGAAAATTGACGAAGAATGTCTTCGATACGAAAATTTTTTCGAATATTGTTTTCGTCGCTAAATTTTGCAGAACTATTGAAATTTTGTACAAAGAACTCTAGAACTATGGCATATCTATCAAGAAATCTGAAAAAAATATACATTTGTGAAAAAAACGGTGCCAACTTCACAGTAAGTGAAAAGATTTTCTCATTAAAATGCAATTATCTCGTAAACTATTAGCTGCACAAAAAAATGTTACTTGGATTTTCGAAAGAACTCTTGGAGCTCTGTTCAGAACTGTGTTCTGAACTCTTGTACTTATTTGCATTTTGCGGAAATTGCCAAAGAACGTTTTCGATACGAAAATTTTTTCGAGTATTGTTGTTTTCTTCGCTAAATTCTGCAGAACTATTGAAATTTTGTACAAAGAACTCTAGAACTATGCCATATCTATCAAGAACTCTAAAAAAAATATATCTTTCTGAAAAAAAGGGTGCCAACTTCACAGTAAGTGAAAAGATTTTCTCATTAAAATGCAATTATCTCGTAAACTATTAGCTGCACAAAAAAACGTTACTTGGATTTTCGAAAGAACTCTTGGAGCTCTGTTCAGAACTGTGCTCAGAACTCTTGTACTTATTTACATTTTGCGGAAATTTCCAAAGAACGTTTTCGATACGAAATTTTTTTCGAATATTGTTGTTTTCTTCGCTAAATTCTGCAGAACTATTGAAATTTTGTACAAAGAACTCTAGAACTATGCCATATCTATCAAGAACTCTGAAAAAAATGTATATTTCTCGAAAAAGGGGTGCTAACTTCACACGACTGAAGGAAACGTAGTAGGTGAATATGGATTGGGGGTAAGAAATGAAAGAGGAAGCCGCCTGGTAGAATTTTGCACACAGCACAACTTAATCATAGCTAACACTTGGTTCAAGAATCATGAAAGAAGGTAGTATACATGGAAGAAGCTTGGAGATACTAACAGGTTTCAGATAGATTATATAACGGTAAGACAGAGATTTAGGAACCAGGTTTTAAATTGTAAGACATTTCCAGGGGCAGATGTGAATTCTGACCACAATCTATTGATTATGAGCTGTAGATTAAAATTGAAGAAACTGCAAAAAGGTGGTAATTTAAGGAGATGGGACCTGGATAAACTGACTAAACCAGAGGTTTTACAGAGTTACAGGGAGAGCATAAGGGAACAATTGACAGGAATGGGGGAAAGAAATACAGTAGAAGAAGAATGGGTAGCTTTGAGGGAAGAAGTAGTGAAGGCAGCAGAGGATCAAGTAGGAACAAAGATGAGGGCTAGTAGAAATCCTTGGGTGACAGAAGAAATACTGAATTTAATTGATGAAAGGAGAAACTACAAAAATGCAGTAAATGAAGCAGGCAAACAGGAATACAAACGTTTCAAAAACGAGATCGACAGAAAGTGCAAAATGGCTAAGCAGGCATGGCTAGAGGACAAATGTAAGGATGTAGAGGCTTATCTCACTAGGGGTAAGATAGATACAGCCTACAGGAAAATTAAAGAGACCTTTGGAGAAAAGAGAACAACTTGTATGAATATCAAACGCTCAGATGGAAACCCAGTTCTAAGCAAAGAACGGAAAGCAGGAACGTGGAAGGAGTATATAGAGGGTCTATACAAAGGCAATGTACTTGAAGACAATATTATGGAAATGGAAGAGGATGTAGATGAAGATCAAGTGGGAGATACGATACTGCGTGAGAGTTTGACAGAGCACTGAATGATCTGAGTCGAAACAAGGCCCCGGGAGTAGACAATATTCCATTGGAACTACTGACGGCCTTGGGAGAGCCAGTCTTGACAAAACCCTACCATCTGGTGAGCAAGATGTATGCGACAGGCGAAATACCCTAAAACTTCAAGAAGAATATAATAATTCCAATCCCAAAGAAAGCAGGTGTTGACAGATGCGAAAATTACCGAACTATCAGTTTAATAAGTCATGGCTGCAAAATACAAACGCGTATTCTTTACAGACGAATGGAAATACTAGTAGAAGCCGATCTCGGGGAAGATCAGTTTGGATTCCGTAGAAATGTTGGAACACGTGAGGCAATACTGACTCTCCGACGTATCTAAGAAGCTAGATTAAGAAAAGGCAAACCTACGTTTCTAGCATTTGTAGACTTGGAGAAAGCTTTTGAGAATGTTGACTGGAATACGCTGTTTCAAATTCTAAAGGTGGCAGGGGTAAAATACAGGGAGCGAACGGCTATTTACAATTTGTACAGAAACCAGATGGCAGTTATAAGAGTCGAGGGGTACGAAAGGGAAGCAGTGGTTGGGAAGGGAGTGAGACAGGGCTGTAGCCTTTCCCCGATGTTATTCAATCTGTCTATTCAGCTAGCAGTAAAGGAAACAAAAGAAAAATTCGGAGTAGGTATTAAAATCCATGGAGAAGAAATAAAAACTTTGAGGTTCGCCGATGACATTGTAATTCTGTCAGAGACAGCATAGGACTTGGAAGAGCAGTTGAATGAAATGGATAGTGTCTTGAAAGGAGGGTATAAGATGAACATCAACAAAAGCAAAACGAGGATAATGGAATCTAGTCGAATTAATTCGGGTGATGCTGAGGGAATTAGATTAGGAAATGAGACACTTAAAGTAGTAAAGGAATTTTGCTATTTGGGGAGCAAAATAACTGATGATGGTCGAAGTAGAGAGGATATAAAATGTAGACTGGCAGTGGCAAGGAAAGCGTTTCTGAAGAAGAGAAATTTGTTAACATCGAGTATAGATTTAAGTGTCAGGAAGTCATTTCTGAAAGTTTTTGCATGGAGTGTAGCCATGTATGGAAGTGAAACATGGACGATAAATAGTTTGGACAAGAAGAGAATAGAAGCTTGCGAAATGTGGTGCTGGAGAAGAATGCTGAAGATTAGATGGGTGGATCACACAACTAATAAGGAAGTATTGAATGGGATTGGGGATAAGAGAAGTTTGTGGCACAACTTGACTAGAAGAAGGGATTGGTTGGTAGGACATGTGTTGAGGCATCAAGAGATCACCAATTTAGTATTGGAGGGCAGTGTGGAGGGTAAATATCGTAGAGGGAGACCAAGAGATGAATACACTAAGCAGATTCAGAAGGATGTAGGTTGCAGTAGGTACTGGGAGATGAAGAATCTTGCACAGAACAGAGTAGCATGCAGAGCTGCATCAATCCAGTCTCAGGACTGAAGACCACAACAACAACAACAACATCCTCGGACCACTGAAATGTGAGACAATTTCTTCCTCTTAGAAATGTGAGGCATGGTACAGTTGTGAGTTACGAAGCTGTTGACGCTGGCATGGTTTATACATGTTTACGCCGAGTAGATAAATGTTGGAACAAATTTTCGTGCTACAGTGGTTAATAAAATTACGAAAGTTAACTTGTTTAATGCAGTTCGCAGAAATGCTAGATCACTCTGCACAACATGTGTACGTGATTTTCTTTACGATGTCCAGAAAAGCTATTGGAAAGCATGGACATTAGATGCGTAATCACAGACTGACTTATAGTTACTGCCCATACCTGTATGTGGTAATATATGGATCCAGAAGAAAGCCAGTTGGAGGAAAGGCGATGGTGTCGGTGAATCTGCTCAAAATATCGCTCTCAGCCAGGAATTGATGTCGACTTGGAAGAATCAGTGGATATACTATTGGAGGCAGAGTTTAGCAAAGCTTTGAAAGAACTGCGCACAAACGTGGCAGACCGAATACATAACATACCTGCGGAAATTCTTAAATCTTTGAGGTATGTGGCAGCCAATAGATTTTCAGACCAACGGGTACAAACAATCAGACTGGAGATGTACCATCCAACTTTTGAAAGACTATCATTCAGACAATCCCGAAGATACGAAATCTCGATATGTGACCTAAAAAGCATAACAACTGCTTAACAACTAATACATTCAGGTTTATGACAAACATAAAATACAGAAGAATGTAAAACAAAAAGAGGATCTGCCAGATGAGGATCGCTCTGGCCTTAAGAAACATAAAACCAATTCTGACGTTGTGCTTCATAAAATAAGTAAGACTTAAGAAAAACTAAGACAGATTTGTGGATTTGTCGACCAACGAGAAACCTTTCAACATAAAAAGATGCAAGATGTTGGAAATTCTCAGAAAACTAGGCATAAGCCTAAGCAGTAGGGAAAGAGGGGTAATCCACTATATGTACAAAATAAAGAGGGAACAATAAGAATGAAGACCAAGAGAAGAGTGCTTGGATAGAAAAGAGCGTAAGGCAAGAATACAGTGTTTGAACCTACACATAGAGAATGCAATTACGGAAATATGGAGTGAACGCAATAAATTTGGGCAAAAGGATATCAACGTAAGATTCGCTGATAATATTGGTATACTTAGTGAAAATGAGGGAAACTTATAACAGCTTTTGAATGAAACGAACAATGTAATGAGTAGAGTACATAGGCTGACAATGAGAGTAAATCGAAGAAAGACGAAAGTAATGAGTAAATAAGAAAAAGAGATTAGAGACAAACTTACCATCAAAATTAGGAACCACGAAGTGGACAAAGTAAGTGAATTCTGCTACCTCGGAAGCGAAATAGTACAAGACGGACGCAAGAAGGGCATAAAAATCAGGCTCACATAGCACAGACAAGGGCGGTTGTTGTCGTTGCTGTTGTGGTCTTCAGTCCAGAGACTGGTCTGATGCAGCTCTCCATGCTACTCTATCCTCTGCAAGCTTCTTCATCTCCCAGTGCCTACTGCAACCTACATCCTCCTGAATCTGTTACAAAGGCGGTATTCCTCTCTAAAAAAGCTTGATAGATAACACATTGAACTTAATATAAGGAAGAAGTTTCTGAGAAACCGAAAAAGAAAAACCGAAAATAAAAAAAATCGAAGCGTTTATCATGTCGTGTTGTTGAAAACTACGTAACTGATAAAGTAAGAAATAAGGTGATCCAGCAGAGAGTGAAGAAAAAAAAAGTTGTGGGAAACAGAAACTAGAAGGTGAGACGATGTGATAGGACCACCAGGGAATAATATCCACGGTACCAGAGGAAAACTGTGGTTAAATGCAGACGCCAGCACAGTCATAGTGGCCCACGTGAGACCAGCCTGAAGACTGAGGAAACGGAAACAAAACAATAATACTAATCCAAGACTACAGCATTGGAAACAAGAAATTTAGTTCAAAGGCAACAGATGTTAAATGAATCTCATGTTTTTTGCCACGCGATGGAGAATAGCAAAAGAATGACTCGCATGGAAAGACCACACCTGACTACACAGCCTGGACAAAGTTGCTAGTATGACAATATTGAAGTGGACGAAACTATACACGAAGCATATGAGCGAAGACGCTCTATACATTGATTGACCGGGAAGCTATGGCTGAACAGTTGAGTTGACCATTCCTCACTGCTACATACCTTTAAGGTGATGTTATTTCAGATTTGCGTATTTTAAGGTTTTAATTCTGAAGAACCGATTCCAAGCAGTGTTTTTCTTAATTTTCTGCTTTCGTATTAAAACACGATTATCAGTTACGATTACGTTCCATTTGTGCAACAGCTTCCAAACCCTGTCTGTGCATGTGGAACTGCAGAATAAAAGCCATTACACAAAAAATAATATATATACAAAGAAAATAGACTCCTGTGGCCGAGGTTCCCAGTGGCATTCGATCCAGAAGAAGCCAGTTCGAACTCAGGTGGTTAGTAAAACTTTCGTTACCAATATTTGGCCAGCAAGGGCAGGGAAAGTGGAGGCGTAAAGTTTCTGGTCATCACTCTTTTCTTTATTTATTGCTTTTACAAACTAGATATATGCTTTTGGCCTCTAATGGAGCTTGCTGATGTAAATTGTACTCGTACCAGCTGCAATAACGAGTTCATAGAATTATATGTGAGTGTTGAATTTGTTGTTTACAGTAAAAGCAATCTATTCAGAGACCCAGTCATCTAACCCTTCAAAACGAAATATCAGTTTTGTGTTGTTTAAGAAGATATCCCTTGTTACACAGGAATTACGACGTGGTATTTCTGCAACTGTTGCTGCTCGAGCGCTCAGATTCTATACAAACTGTTTCAGACGTGACCAAGTAGGCCTACTCACCATAGCTGCAGTCTAAATTACTACTACAAAGAGGCTATTGTAGAATTTCTGTCTTCCATTTTATATCAACAAATCCACTGGAAATATTGTAGCCACAGAACAGTTGTCTTTCCTGTGTGGGATGAGCACCATCTCAAGAGCAAAATTATCCTCATATCACATCGGTGGCACGACACCATCAGAGTGCATTCCGAGTTTATCGAAGGTGTGGTGTTAGAATCGAACGCCTCGTCCTCATCGGACTGACCAGGAGTCATCTCATTTCTCCTGAAATGCCAGGGAGAACACAGTGTCGGACGCACAACTACCGCCCTCTCAGTAAGTCCAGAACATCCGTTTTCTATAATTGTTTGTCTCTGCTCTTCCGTTGGCGCATCACTGCTAGTATCGCCTGAGAGGCCATGTCTTCATCTTGACATAACTCCTATTAATGTTTCTCCACATTGCTGATTTTCCATCTCTAATGAACTGTTTCGACAGTTACTGCCTTCACTCGGCTGCTGGAGATTACTTATGTATTTTGACACTCGTTTAATTTAGTTCCTCATTCTGAACTGTGACATACACCCTGCCATATTGTGCCCGCTTCGTATATTAATTCACTATATTTAACGCATTTATACAATGTATGTTCAGGCGTGCCTACCAATCCACAGTTGCATTCGATTGTGCCAATATTATGTATTACACATAAACACGAGTAATGTTCACCACGTACACTACCCAATCTAAAGAATCCAGTCAGCAATTAGTGGACTTTAATATGGAGTGTGTGCACACTTTGTCTTTATGACAACCTGAAATCAGCTGGGGACACTCGCATTGAGGCGTTTGAATGTCTGTAATGGGCCGAAACCAGAGGAGGTACCGATGGAGTGTGAAGCTAAGTCAATAATCTAGCTCATTCCAAAGGCGTTCCATCGAGTTCGGGCCAGGACTCTGGGCAGGTCAGTCCATGACCCGAAGCCAGAGAAGGTATTGATGTTGGACGCTAGGATGCGGAGCAAAATCGACGTTATAACTCATTCCAAAGGTGCTCCATATAGTTCGAGTCACGGTTCTGGGCAGGTCAGCCCATTTGAGGGATGTTATTGTCCACAAATTATTGCCCTGGATGCTGCTTTATGACAGGGTGCGTTATAATGCTGATACAAACACCCATCGTATATGAACTGTTCCTCTACTGTATGCTGGACACTATGCTGTAAATGTGTCCATATTCTTCAGCGTTTAGCGCTTTCTTAAGCGCAGCAGTGGGACCACATCCTAACCACGAAGAACACCACATCATTGCAACACTACCTCCTCTGCGCTTCAGTGTTGGAACTACACAAGCCCTTCCTTCAGATTGCCACATTGTATAGCGTATTTCATAACTCCAAATGGCTCGTTTCCAGTCATCCACTGTCCAGTGCTGTACCACCTCAAACGTCGTCTAATACTGACCATAGAAAACTGTGGCTTATGAGGAACCTCTCGCCCGTTGTACCCCATTCCTTTTAACTCTCTCCGCATAGTCATTGTGCTATTTGGACTGCTGATAATACACTCCTGGAAATGGAAAAAAGAACACATTGACACCGGTGTGTCAGACCCACCATACTTGCTCCGGACACTGCGAGAGGGCTGTACAAGCAATGATCACACGCACGGCACAGCGGACACACCAGGAACCGCGGTGTTGGCCGTCGAATGGCGCTAGCTGCGCAGCATTTGTGCACCGCCGCCGTCAGTGTCAGCCAGTTTGCCGTGGCATACGGAGCTCCATCGCAGTCTTTAACACTGGCAGCATGCCGCGACAGCGTGGACGTGAACCGTATGTGCACTTGACGGACTTTGAGCGAGGGCGTATAGTGGGCATGCGGGAGGCCGGGTGGACGTACCGCCGAATTGCTCAACACGTGGGGCGTGAGGTCTCCACAGTACATCGATGTTGTCGCCAGTGGTCGGCGGAAGGTGCACGTGCCCGTCGACCTGGGACCGGACCGCAGCGACGCAAGGATGCACGCCAAGACCGTAGGATCCTACGCAGTGCCGTAGGGGACCGCACCGCCACTTCCCAGCAAATTAGGGACACTGTTGCTCCTGGGGTATCGGCGAGGACCATTCGCAACCGTCTCCATGAAGCTGGGCTACGGTCCCGCACACCGTTAGGCCGTCTTCCGCTCACGCCCCAACATCGTGCAGCCCGCCTCCAGTGGTGTCGCGACAGGCGTGAATGGAGGGACGAATGGAGACTTGGCGTCTTCAGCGATGAGAGTCGCTTCTGCCTTGGTGCCAATGATGGTCGTATGCGTGTTTGGCGCCGTGCAGGTGAGCGCCACAATCAGGACTGCATACGACCGAGGCACACAGGGCCAACACCCGGCATCATGGTGTGGGGAGCGATCTCCTACACTGGCCGTACACCACTGGTGATCGTCGAGGGGACACTGAATAGTGCACGGTACATCGAAACCGTCATCGAACCCATCGTTCTACCATTCCTAGACCGGCAAGGGAACTTGCTGTTCCAACAGGACAATGCACGTCCGCACGTATCCCGTGCCACCCAACGTGCTCTAGAAGGTGTAAGTCAACTACCCTGGCCAACAAGATCTCCGGATCTGTCCCCCATTGAGCATGTTTGGGACTGGATGAAGCGTCGTCTCACGCGGTCTGCACGTCCAGCACGAACGCTGGTCCAACTGAGGCGCCAGGTGGAAATGGCATCGCAAGCCGTTCCACAGGACTACATCCAGCATCTCTACGATCGTCTCCATGGGAGAATAGCAGCCTGCATTGCTGCGAAAGGTGGATATACATTGTACTAGTGCCGACATTGTGCATGCTCTGTTGCCTGTGTCTATGTGCCTGTGGTTCTGTCAGTGTGATCATGTGATGTATCTGACCCCAGGAATGTGTCAATAAAGTTTCCCCTTCCGGGGACAATGAATTCACGGTGTTCTTATTTCAATTTCTAGGAGTGTATTTCTTTCGCCGATTTTATGCGATTTTTACAATCGCCCTTTGCAATGCTATCGTCCCCTGCCAGTCAGTACGTCAGCTGTGTCTGGTCTCCGTTTGGCTGAAGTTGTTCCATCGCGTTTCCACTTAACAATGACACTAGCGTCAGTGAGGCAGCTTTATAAGGGTTAGAACGGATTTGTCACTCGGGTGACATCCAATGAGTAGGCCACGATCACAGTCACTGAGCTCCCCTCACCACAACGTTCTGTCGCCACAGCTTCTGTACTGACAACATAATACTGCCTGCCTCTTTTCATATTGGTCTCTCGCGACGTCTGGTGGTCAGTTTCCATATTATGTAAACCTTCCGGATACTTTTGATCAGATAATGTATCGTCAAAAATACGCATTTTTCGTTTGGAATGATTTCTATAATTTAATTGCAGTACTTCATTGACAGTTGGAAAAAAATTGTGTACTCGCTGTCATGTGTTTCTAGCGTCTCTGTCACATTGTCATTCAGCAAACATTAATTCGACGTTCGTGTCAGTCATGTTCTTGGCAGTTAAGTCTTGTATGAATCCGAATGTATATAATGTTACTCTCGTTTTCATTATGCATTGTGCGAGATCTTTCTTGGTACATTGGCTTGAAATGTAAATTGTAAAATGTTGTAACATCATAGATGTCACGTTTATTGCACCGTGTTGTTTTGAAATGTTGCAATTATATTACAATGTGTTTGGACGAGGAAGGTATCTAGAATGAGTATTATATGAAACTGATATACGATGTAAAAATTAGGAGATGTGTATAGGTTCACTTAGGCAGGAAGAAGATGGGTTAGGGCCTCTAATGAGGGTGGGACAGGTAGGATGGATTACAGTTGGTAGGAATGATAGATCTTAGGGTTCATGTTCGTTGGTTGGTTGAATTGGGGAGGAGACCAAACAGTGAGGTCATCAGTCTGATCGGATTGGGGAAGTATGGTGAAGGAAGTCAGCTGTGCTCTTCCAACGAAACCATCGTGGTATTTGCCTGAAACGATGAAGGTAATCACCAAGTGCGGGTTTGATCCGACTTCCTCCAAAATGTGAGTCCTGTGTGCCGCGTCACTCATGTCATGGCTTGGGACAGAGGTGGTTAAACTTCTCTTTGGGAAAGGATGTGAAGTGTTTCGAGTGAACTGTGCTGGTATACTAGCACAGCACCCCAGGGTTTTGTGCATAGAGCCACAGTGTGCCGTTGGGATTCAAGACTTCGAGAGGCATAGGCGATGTTGTTCTAGGTCTGCGACATGATGTCGAACTCTTATTAGCTAGTACAGTGTATGGGAACGAGAAAGTAGTTAGGTATGAGTAGGAGTGTCGACTTTGATTCAAATGGCTCTGAGCACTATGAGACTTAACATCTGAGGTCATCAGCCCCTAGAACTTAGAACTACATAAAGATAACTACCCGAAGGACATCACACACATCCATGCCCGAGGCAGGATTCGAACCTGCAACCGTAGCAGTCGAGCGGTTCCGGACTGAAGCGCCTGGTGTGGAGTTTAGGATGATGATGATGACGTTTCGTTTGTGGGGCGCTCAACTGTTCGGCAACCAGTGCCCATACAAAGTCCCAATTTTTACACGGTCCAATTTTTTCACAATCCAATGTAGCCACTGTCACAAATAATCATGATGATGAAATGACAATGACAACACAAACACCCAGTCCCAGGCAGAGAAAAACCCTTCAACGCGGACAGGAATCGAACCTGGGACCCTGTGATCCAGAGGCAGCAACACTAGGGAGTTTGGGAGGAGCAGGGGTCCATATGGGGATGGATAAGGTTGTGGTGTAGTGACCTTGCACGGGTAGACGGATGGTGTTTGGGTCTACATAGCATCTTCAGCCAGTTTTTAGTTTCAGAATATTGTAGGCTTTCTTTTGGAAGATTTCTAGTTAGTTTTTGATCGAGTGGATTTCCTAAGTATTTATCTTTTTATTTCAGTATGTTGATAGGCTTTTTTTGTTTGGTAAAGGTATCCGAGGTGGAAGTATCGCCTGATTTTTTGCAGTAATCACTGAAATGTAACATCAGTTATATTAATATATGAAACAGCTGAGATGGAGGTACCATTTGGATGAATTAAGGACGGGACTAGATGGCAAGAAAGGCGGTATTGTCAGTATTATGTTGTACACGGGTGGGGAGGGTTTGTGAACGTCAGCTGTTTGTAGGGGATAGGATGTAGCCTCAAGAACACATGCAGTCGGTCGGGAAATGCGAGAGTGTGTGTGTGTCGTTTGCCGCTGTGATTTGCCCTCTTAGTGTCGCCGTGCTGGTCGACTGGTAGTCCTGTGTGCCGGCAGACCAGCTGCAGTCGGCGGAGCGGCGGCTGGTGCCGCGGCTCCAGAGCAGCGACGGCCTGGAGAAGCTGAGCGCCGAGCTCAACAACCTGCTGCCGGCGGGAGACCCGGCGCTCTGCACGCGCGGCGCCCACCGCTGCCGCCACGTCGCCCACGCCAACACCGGCGTGCCCTGCGCCGCCTACAGTGAGTCCGTACTCTCTCCGTCACAGCCGGCCACCTATACGGGGTGATTTTATCCGCCGTGTGCGAACTCTGGGGATTGGTCGATGAGAGGAACAAAGAAGGTCCGATGAACTTAGGTCCGGCAATTCGTCGTGTCCATGCTATAGAACATTAATTCAATCCTACTTTGCTGCGGGACACAGTAGCACATACTGCAGTAGTACAAGTTTACATGCCAACTGGCTCCGTAGATGATGAAGGTATTGAATAAATGTACGACGCGATAAGAGAAGCTATTCAGATAGCGAAGAGAGATGAAACTTTAACAGTCATGGGTGACTGAAATTCGATAGTAGGTAAAGGAAGAGAAGGAAAAGTAGTAGGTGAATATGGACTGGGGGTAAGAAATGAAAGACGAAGTCGCCTGGTAGAATTTTGCACAGAACGTAACTTAATTATAGCTAACACTTGGTTTAGGAATCAGGAAAGACTGTTGTATGCGCGGAAGAGGCATGGAGACAACGGAAGGTATAAATAGATTATATAATGGTATGACAGGGATTTAGGAACCAGATTTTATTTCCAGGAGCAGATGTGGACTCTGACCACAATGTATGACTAAAACTGAAGAAACTGCAAAAAAGTAGAAATTTGAGGAGATGGGACATGGATAAACAGAAAGAAGCAGAGGCTGTAGAGAGTTTCAGAGAGAGCATTACGGAATGATTGACAAATACAAGGGTAGTTTTGAGAGATGAAATTGGGAAGGTACAAGAGGATCAGGTAGGTAAAAAAACGAAGGATAGTAGAAATTCTTGGGTAACAGAAGAGATAGCGAATTTAATTGATGAAAAGAGAAAGTATAAAAATGCAGTAAATGAAGCAGGCAAAAAGGAAAACAAACGTCACAAATGAGATCGACAGGAAGCGCAAAATGGCTAAGCAGCGATGGCTAGAGGACAAATATAAGTATGTAGAAGCATATATCAATAGGTCTAAGATACATACTGCCTACAGGAAAATCAAAGAGACCTTTGGAGAAAAAAGCAACCACCTGCATGAATATAAAGAGCTAAGATGGAAAACCAGTCCTAAGCAAAGAAGGGAAAGCAGAAAGGTGGAAGGAATATATAGAGGGTCTGTAAAAGGGCGATGTACTTGAGGGCAATATTATGGAAATGGAAGAGGACCTACATGAAGATGAAATAGGGGATTTGATACTGGGTGAAGAATTTGACAGAGCACTGAAATACCTAAGTCGAAATAAGGCTCCAGGATTAGACAACATTCCATTAGAACTACTGACAGCCTTGGGAGAGCCAGCCCTGACAAAACTACCATCTGTTGAGGAAGATGCTTGAGACAGGAGAAACACCCTCAGACTTCGAGAAGAATATGATTCCAATCCCAAAGAAATCAGGTGTTGACAAGTGTGAAAATTACCGAACTATCAGTTTAATAAGTCACTGCTGCAAAATACTAACACAAATGTTCTAGTAGAAAGCGTCGGATGCCCTTTAAGGCTATTCACAGGTGATGCAGTTGTCTATTCCAAACTAGCAACGCCAGAAGATAGTAAGGATTTGCAGATCGACCTGCGAAGAATTGATCATTGGTGCAGGCTCTGGCAGTTGACGCTGAACGTAAATAAATGTAACATATTGCGCATACATAGGAAAAGAAATCCACTACTGTATATCTACACTATTAATGACAAACAGCTGGAGTCAGCGTGTACCGTAAAATATCTAGGTGTAGCTATCCAGAGCGACCTTGAGTGGAATGGCCATATAAAACAGATAGTGGCAAACGCAGACACCAGACTCAGATTAATCGGAAGAATCTTAAGGAAATGTAACTCATCCATGAAAGGACTGGCTTATAAGGCTCTTGTTCGCCCGATTGTCGAGTACTGTACATTTAACTGGGATCCCTATCAGGTAGGTTCAAATGGCCCTGAGCACTATGGGATTTAACTTCTAAGGTCAACAGTCCCCTATAACTTAGAACTACCTACACCTAACACAGCCATGCCCAGGGAGGATTCGAACCTGCGACCGTAGCGGTCGCGCTGTTCAACAATGTAGCGCCTAGAACCGCTCGTCCACCCCGGCAAGCCCTATCAGGTAGGACTGATAGAGGATATAGAGAAGATTCAATGAAAAGCGGCGCGTTTCGTCACGGGATCGTTTAGCTGGCAACAGAGCATTACGGAGACACTAAACAAACTGCACTGGCAGACGTTACAAGAGAGGTGTTATGAATCACAGATGCAGTTACTATTGAAATTTCGGGTCAGCATTTTTCAGCATGAGTCGGACAACATATTACTTCCCCCCACATACATCTCGCATATTGACTACGAGGAGAAAATTCGAGAAATTAGAGCGAAGACAGAGGCTTAGCGACAATCATTCTTCCCCCGCACTATGCGTGGTTGGAGGGATCAGATAGTGGTACCGAAAGTACCCTCCACCACACACCATTAAATGGCTTGTTGAAAATTATGTAGATGTAGATGACACAGAGCCAGGAAACGTTGTGACAAAACAGCTCCCGATGAGAAAAGTCTGTCGCTAGTAAGCACCGCACACGCTATAAGTGAAAAGAGTACTAACAATTGTCACGGAAAATATTCCACACGGATGTCTGGCTTACCCCGTATTGGCGGGCCAACTGCCTGGTACTTACACAGCGGTCGCCTTCCACATTTTACTCCAAGTCTGGTGTCCTAACGCGTCGGGTACGTCCTTCATGATTTCCTGCTTCCTGAAACGACCCTGTCTCAGACAAACGGCGAAAAACTGTTGCAAACATTGAATGCTGTGGTGGTTGTCGGCGGGGATAGGTCTCGTGATCCAACCGTGTTGCCCGCCACCCGTTGACATTTGCCTTTCCGTGTCGGCAAGCTCTCCATTCGAATACCGAACCACTGTGTACCGTGTACACGGTGAGTCAGCAAGAGAGGTGAATCGGACACAACATTACCATTTACTATGGCAAGAGAGGGCGCTAGGGCATGACGTATGAGGATCAGTACCACCCTCTGGGAGGAAACCATGCATACCGCTGCATGGTACAGCGCGTGTTACACCGCTGGATCTGTAACAAAGTAAGATGTCTAGCATGGAAACCACTCATTTCCGGACATAAGTTCATTACACCTAGTTTGTTCCGTATCCTCAAATCGATCACAACTTAGTACACGGTTGAAAAAAATCATCCTGTATAAATAACACAGGCGCCGCCATATTAGAAGCCAATTGCATACTTACCCGCCACGTTTTGCAAGGGCATGTCGAGTGGTACTAATCGTCTACTAATACAGAATTGTATAACTTTGTTTGTTACACAAAGGGTCGCACATAAAGGCGGTACGCCACACGTACTTGTTAAACGTCTCTGGTCGAATTGCTTGCGAAGCGGGTACAGTGTCTCGGAAGTTGGCTACACTGCATTTTATTGGAAAGTTGAGTGCAGTTGTATGTTCGTGTGTCAATTATTCTGAGAAGCTAGTACTGTTGAGATGTTACGGGAATGGGGCAGTTTGCATTATAAAAGTGTACTGATATAGTAGAATGTTACATAAAGACAGGCTCCATCGAGGAATGTTAAGAAATGTTCGAAGCAAAGTATTCCAGTAGAAAACTCCTCACGACCAGCACACTTCAAGATCTGTGCAGGAAATGGATGGCTGCAGGATCCGTTTGGAATGTGCAGACGAAAAGGCGAACGACAGTGAGGTTCCTTGAAACTACAGGCAGAAGTCCCGTGGGCATTACGAGAAGTCCCTGCAAGTCAGTAAGGAGTTTATTGCAGTAGGTTGGTGTACCTTGTGCATCGTGTACTCAAACACCTATTGTGTGAGTGTGGTGCAAAACTGAAATTTGAGGACCAGGAAGAAAAGAGTTCATTATTGTAACTGGCTGTTAATATCAATTACTAGCAGCTACTTGAACCCCTCGCATTACTTCATATCAGATAAGACGTGGTTTCATTTGTCAGCTTATATATACTTCCAGTCGCAGGACAACCTAGGTATCTTGCATGAAGAACCTCTCCACTCAGAGAAGACAGGCGTTTAGTGTGCGTTGATCGGCATGCACATTAGTTGTTCCATATTTTTCTATTAGACCTTAAACAGTACCAGATATCTAGAGATCTTTGACTCTTTCTATGCATAGTTAACAGATGCAGAAAAGCTGTATGTAGTATTCCAACAAGATGGAGCGACCGTTCGTAGATCGACCAAAGCACGGCCCACATCAGCAACGTGTTCCCTAAAGACAGACTTGTCAGTAGAGACCTCCGGCCCCCTCGGTCCCCGGACTTAACATCGTGTGATTTTTATTTATGGGGCACACTAAAAAGCAAAGTGTACTTTGACAATCCTCGCACAACAGAAATCTTCAACGGAGCATTACTACAGAATTAACAATGTCACGCCCACCGAATTACAGCATCTTGTTGGTAACATCGTCACACGAAATCAGCGATGCCTGGATGACCATGGCTACAACTTCCAGAATCTCCTATAAACAGGCAACTACTTATTTTTTTAGTATCTCTATTATTTATTCGTTTTTAGTTCGTTCAATGATACTTGAATTTTCGGCGTGAGGTGTATCTGCTTTATGTGGGACGCCCCGTACAACAGCATTTGATGCTGCCAGTGGCAATTTTTCTTTATTTCTTGCTCGCACAACGTGTTTCAGGAAATAATTTCCTATAAGAAGTCCGTTTTTCCTGTATTATGGCTTATCGAGCGTGATGTTTGCAGTGCGCGAGCTGCTACGACATTCTGAAGACTTTAATGTAAGCACGCGCATTTCTTTGGCTATTGGCGAATTTCGTTATAATTTTACTTACAGTTATCACACGTTTCACTTGAATGACATTTTGCGTCATGCTAGCGAAGTTCAGTCTTACGTATTTATCATTTTTTATAGATTGTTGGTATTTTTAAAGAGAGCAAAGAATAGTAGACATAGATATAAATAAATAATTTATTACGTGATTCGAAGGCTTAATTATCGTTGCGTTTGAAAGAATTCCAGATATGTGGGCTAAGAGTTTTTCGTTCTTGTGTAGCTTTCGGCAGTTCTAATCAAAGACGGCACTGTCATGGGTCGTGTCACATTGAGTTGGGATTTTTATTTCTCCAATAAGAGCAATTACCAGAACATCGAAGATAAGAAGAGCACGTATAATTATATTATGTATGCCACCACATGTTCACAGCTTATACAGGTTACTCACCTTTGTGTTGGCTAGTGATTTTTCAGAGGAATTCAGCAGTAAAAATTAGGAGTAGCTTGAAGAGTTTATACGCATACATAGCCCTTATGCCTACTGTAGTTGTTATTTAACAAGTAATTTTACTCTGGACAAACGACACTCTGACCTGCATCAAATGCAGTCGAGAGATGTACTTTAATAAAGTCGTCTGCCTGAGATCCAACATACCTCTCAAAATCTGGAAAATACGATGTAGAAATACGCGACAGTTACGTACAAGAAATTTTAAAAGTGAAAACATGCTAATACTTACATAAGTACAGTATTCCAACTACTTCATTATTATGTTTAATGCAGTTCAATTGTACACTGAACATGCACTAGATGTGATGTAAGACCAACAAAATAATTTTTAAATTATATGTCAATTGTGAACACATGTGATTTTCCTGCAGCTATTACATCTGTCCAACTTCAGTACTTCGTATGCCTGGCGTTACAAAATATGACGACCAGTGTTGTTTGTAACTGCCACCCACAGCGCTGTAGTGCGTAGATACTGTCAATGAGGTTAGAATAAGAGTCCTAGAAGTCTATTTCCCCGTTAAAACCTTATGTTATACATATCTTTTTGGCGTAAATGCTCTTAATTGACAGTCAGTTCTGAGTATTTACTTTGAAACAATACACTTTTGTGGATGCATACTAATCATCGCCCGCCAGTGTGGCCGTGCGGTTCTAGGCGGTTCAGTCTGGAAACGCGTGACCGCTACGGTCGCAGGTTCGAGTCCTGCCTCAGGCATGGATGTGTGTGATGTCCTTAGGCTTGTTAGGTTTAAGTAGTTCTAAGTTATAGGGGGCTGATGACCACAGATGTTAAGTCCCATAGTGCTCAGAGCCATTTGAACCATTTTTGAACTCATCATCAGAGAGTTAAAAACAATTTATAATGCCAATTCTCAATCGTCGAGCAAGGCGCAAATCGCACCAAAACAACCAAACGTTTTGTTGCTGTTTCACTTGCAAATGGATGCAAGAGCAGCACAGTAATGCCAGCACTCTAAGACTCACCAAAATATGGCGGAGATAGGTTTCACTTTTTCGTTGTAAGGGCGTCTCCCTTTCTCCTTGGATAGCCTGTCTGTGTTAATTATATACCTCTTTGGTCACAACCATTCCAGTCCTCCTCCAGTTTACTCTTTGTACAGGGTGTCCCAAAAGTAACGATTCGTTTTCATGAAACACATGTTGAATATAGGAAACGTGTATCTCTACAACAAGGGTACATATGAATTATCAAAAAAAATTTATGTTCAATGTGGCCACACTGCACGTGAACACAAAGAGACCGCCTTTCCGCCGTACTCCAGAACACGTTCCGTATTTGATTACACCCGGATCAGAGTAATAAAGTGATTGCCGTCTGGCCGCTCACAGGGCTGCAGTCACAGAACGCTTCTGGACGCGCTCCTGTCCGTCCACTGTTGTCAAATCTCTCTGCTGCTGCAGGTAGCGGCTAGAGATGGGTCGTTCGCGAACTAACGGGTCCAAAGAAACGGTTCATCAACGGAACGAACGAGGAACGAATTCAAAGGAACGGTCTTTCATAGTTCACTTCGGTCGCGGCTTTCTACTTATAGTCACCGGGAACGGGAACTGCGTAATTATTACATGTTTATCCAATCTGGTAATTAAAATACATTTTATAATTACGTTAATTACATAAAATTACGTGGTATGCAATACATACACCTTTTCAGGTTACAAAACGACATATCAGCTTACTTCACTATTTCGATAGATAGCAGAAAAAATATTTGTAAAAAGGCAAGATTTTTTGTTATTACACATCCAAAGGAAGTCGGCACGGCAGACGCGAGTGGCCATTTTCCGTCTTTTTTTGATCCAAGGTAAAAGAGCATGTTCATTATTATGGAAGGCAGACCGACTTGCCACCGAATGAAGTCCGCGCTCCATAATCGAGTGCCTGGTGTCACGTTTTCTAAAGAGAATATGATAAATTCTACAATATTATTTCAGTGGTACAGGGTGGCGCACGAAAAATCGGCCCCGAGTACTTTACTACACATTGTCACCTACCAATCGTCATCGATTGTTTGGAAGTTGTTTGCATTAGCTTATTTGTTATTTCTTCACTGCATAATTATTACATGTTTATCCATTCTGCTCGTAGCGGTCAACAAATCCTGCGTAATTGGCGAGCTGTCTGTACCCGGGGCCGGTTTTTTCGCGTGCCACCTTATATTATTTCACTGCGATCAGCCACATAACGCTACAGTTGGCTAAACGAGAGATTTTGGAAAATCACGAAAATTACAACTTTGTGGGAGTTCTGTTATGAATAAAAACTCTGTACTCCAGGGGGGAGGCAAGTGCCCCCTCTTGACGCCTTCCATCTTCAGTCACCTATGCTTCTAATTTTCAGTTTTTCATAAGAACCATAAACAAAGCACAAATGAACTGTGAACGAGTAAATATGAACAGTTCCCAAAAAAGAGCGATCACCAGTGAACTAGTTCCCTAGGATGAACTACTTTGCCCATCTCGAGTAATATGTAAACAGTTGTGGTACGTTTAGTTGCGTGCTCTGTTTTTCCGTGGGGCGAATTTATTTTGCGCAACTGGTGCAACTCTATTGCCTTTCACGAAGGTAGTCGAGAGAACGGCAGACGCCTTGAAGATGCACAAAAATACCGTAGGCAAAATTTGTAAGGAGAAATACTGTGCACAGGGGGAAAAGCCTGGTTCGTCAAAACTGTGGGCACCCGGAAAGGAAAGGAGGACAGACCCACGTGTAATAAACTTCGACTCTTTTCAACAAGAAGCTGTTCGTCGCCACATATATGGATATTACGAGAGAAAAGAACATCCAGCTACCAAGAAACTGTGCGTTACTCTTCGCGAGGAAGAGTTATTCAATGCCAAAAAAACGCCTTTGTTAACGGTTGTCAGAGCCCTCGGATCTATAAAAATTAACTACGGAATGTAATAATGGACAGAGGTCACATCGTAGAGTTATCGATTTTTTAAGATCTATAGTTAAAGTGTCGTTTTAAGGCAAGAAACCTGGATAAACGCCGGTCATTCTGTCAGAAAAGACTGGCCCGATGGCGGCATATGTGGAAATTCTACTGGTCCAATGCGAAAGGGTGCGAGAATTATTGTCTTGCATGCTGGAACTGCATGTCGTTTCGTACCTGTCTCCTGGTTTACAAATCGGGAATACCAAACACTACCACGAAGAAATGAAGCACGATAGTTTTCTGAATTGGTTCAAGGGGCAACAAATCAAAAACTTAAATGAACAGTCTGTCACTGTAATGGATAATCCCCCATACCATTCAGTTATTAAAGATAAAGCTCCAACGATAGCAACGTATAACGCCGACATTCCAGAATGAGATCTCTACTCTGCAGCGGAATGTGCGCTTCCTGGCAGGTTAAAACTGTGTGCGGGCGGAGACTCCTGTAAGGTTCGCAGGAGAGCTTCTGTGAAGTTTGGAAAGTAGGAGACGAGGTACTGGCGGAAGTAGAGCTGTGAGGACGGGGCGCGAGTCGTGCTTGGGTAGTTCAGATGGCAGAGCACTTGCCCACGAAAGGCAAAGGCAAGTCTCGGTCCGGCACACAGTTTTAATCTGCCAGGAAGTTTCAAAGCCGACATTGTTGAATGGTTGAAACGCAACAGCGTGAAAATTCAGGACGATTTATTTAAGGCGGAGCTCGTGGAAATGCTAAAGACAAAATAAGCGACAGTTTCAGCAGTGTGTTGTGGGCGAGGCAGGTAAAGAACATGGCCACATGGTTCTTAGGCTTCCACCATACCATTGCCACTTTAACGCCATTGAAATTATTTGAGAGCAAATTAAAAATTACGTGGCAAAAAATAACAAAAGCATGACTGTGGCAGAAATTCAAAGACTGTTAGGGGAAGCTGTGGCACAAATAACGCCAGAGAAGTGGAAAAATGATGTACGCCACATAGAAACGGTTGTTAAAGAAGCGTGGAAAAGTGAAGTGTGAGTCGATAGCAATATACAAAATATAGTTGTATCCCTGGGAAATTTCTGTGGCTCGTTCACGGACCAGAGCTCAGAAAACGACGGTATCGAGGAAGAAGATGATTCTGAACTAAGTGGCATTTACCCTTTACCTTAATTCGCCTATATTTTTGTGTTTGTATTTGTATTATTGACTGAATGGAGTGTACTGCAGTTGCACGATAAATTTCGTTTCATTATTAAGGAATACTCCTCCGCACAAATATGACATTCTGCATACACACCACAGTGTAAGAATTCAAGGAGTTTTTATTATTTTGATGTTGTTAGTTATTGTATTTACATGAACGATTCAGATCCATTTTAACACATCTTACGCATAGAATACAACTACTGAACGTGATTCATTCTGATTATTGTAAAAACAGTGCTCTTCCTGCCGCTTTTGTTGAGATAGACAAATAATACGAATACGGTATCATTTTATACACGGGAGTGCGTTTACTAATCCACGAGGATATAACAGTCCTGTAAAGCGAACTCAATGCCGAACAGTAAAGGCGGCGAGAGAAGGCAGTCCAGTGAGAAACTGCCCTGCTGTCGCCGCTACTGCCATGATGCGCGCGCACGCATCGGCGAACAGACAACATCGCCCCCTTCCACGCTCACCCGTGGTTCGCTGTAAATCACTTTGTTATTCTGATCCTGGTATACGTGTGATTCTGTTAACCTTCTTCACAGCTAATGCAGGATACTGATACCAAACCTGTACACGCAAGGCATGATGTAGCCCCAAGCGAAGAAGTTTAAGGAGCTAAAGTCAGGCCACTTCGAAGTTCACCGTCAAAAGAACATGTGGTTGAGGTAATCTCGAACAGGGGGAGCAAAATGTGGAGGAGCCTGGAGGCCTACCCTGCTGACACCCAACCGATCTCAGAATGCCATCAAATTCCGACTGCAGTTCCAGGAGAAGCTTATGCATTTCTAGATAACTGGTACCGGTTACTATTTTATCTGTGGGAGAGAATGGTCCATACATGTTTCTCATAGCCTCCCCTAGCCATACGTTCATTTTCTGGGTGTTCCCATTATTGCACCTTATGAGGATTGCTGTCGGTCCGTATCCAGCATTCACAAAACACATGTGTGAAATGTGGCCTCGTATGATGAGAAAAGGTTATCTAACAGGTTTTCATTTTTCATGCACTCCAAAAGATCAGCACACATTTCCATACGGGGAGCATAATAGTTCTCCTGCAGCTGATACATTGCCAGGATCCATAGGTCGTCTTCTTCAGCAGAAAACGAAGAGTGCAGCAGGTAGTGGATCATGCAGTGTTGCTCGCGGCTCAGCCAACGAGTGGAAGCGCGTGTGCTCCTTTCTGTGGCCTCCCCAACGTCCAGACTGCACAGTCAGCTGTTGATTGGCGTCCAGGACGTTCGCCATGAAGCTCATTTCCTCATCGGATGAATTTATTGACAGCAACTTGATAGTATTCCTTGTTGGTGGCTCCTTCCCATATCTTAGATGCTGCAGCTCACGCACCTTCTCAAATGTTTTACTACCAAATTTCGAAGGAACGATGACTATTCTTTCTTCTACGGTACGCTAACGACACTGTCTTTCTCGCCCTGTACCCTACCCTCTAGAATATTCTTTCGTCTTGACCACAATCACTTTACCTGCTGGTGTAACCAACGCGTTATCGAGATAAATCATTGCTAAAGTTTGTCAATAATTATTGGATGAGCTACCGGCAGCTTCAGTCCAACCATGTATGACCATTTTATCCTATTAAATAAAAAACAAAAATACCTCAAACTAATCCTCTACTGTAAAGCACCACTGTAACCCCACCTAACTGTCCAACTAACTGCCTGCAATACACTGTAACTAACTAGTTGGCCGAACACAGGCGCCTGTATCCGCCCATCATTCTGCACATCTGCGAAGACCTAATTCGTCCCACCCACTCCTGCGGATATCTTAATGAAAAGCCACTCCAGATGCTAATTAGAACTTCATTAAGTCCACGACCTGTTTCGACCTTCATATTACGGCCATTTTCAAAAAAATGTTTCAAATGGCTCTGAGCACTATGGGACTTAACAGCTATGGTCATCAGTCCCCTAGAACTTAGAACTACTTAAACCTAACTAACCTAAGGACATCACACAACACCCAGCCATCACGAGGCAGAGAAAATCCCTGACCCCGCCGGGAATCGAACCCGGGAACCCGGGCGTGGGAAGCGAGAACGCTACCGCACGACCACGAGATGCGGGCGGCCATTTTCAAGTGGATCGTAATTGTTAACGCATATCACGGTGGATAGTAAACATTTTACATAATAGTAAAGCGCAGAAAGTACATAATAGGACAGTACAGAAAGAATATACAACTTAAATTGTGTTGTACTGTAGCAACGTTAAGCGAAAGAAAAGTAAAAGTCACTTGGATATAAAAATGTTATGTAGCCACTGTCATGGTGAGAAAAATGGGCGTGCCAAGATATAAAAACTATCCAGTTCGATAAATTAAAAATATTGGCATACCTTAGCTTCAAGCTGAATTATATTCCGACACGTAAAAACTTTAAGTAGCATTTTACCAGTTTAACGGCAGTGCCCGGGGGGGGGGGGGGGGGTACACACTCCGTCTACCCAGTTACGTCAGGACCATCTGAATCCAGGCAGTTTCACAGGATTACACCTGTCATTCCGCAAAACGTCTTTTAAATCGGTAGCGGCACCGTAGGCAGAAACGCTCTGGGAGTGTTTATTCTCCCTAAATGCGTAAATTTTGTATGGAATACAGAAATTAATACCTAATATAACTAACACACATGAACAGAATCTTCGTAAATACAGAACGCGGAACTGCACTGCTAGATTCGAAATTGATTACTATATAGTAATCCTTTTTTGGCAGTTATAGTTCAGTGCACTTCCTCTACCATTGCTCTACTCGCTCTTCGGTTGACCGACTGACTTTATTTTATTGACCTAGTCGAGTATTTAACATGTGCCAAAATGTTTCCCCCTTAGCTTATTGTCACTTGCCAGGTAATTCGTTTTAGTGCCTTGAATATACTATGACTTACGAGAGCAGTTGTGTCGGCCTTTATACAATCTATACCAAGCACGGCTCGTGGTTAAGGACTCTGAGGGGAGCTGCCCCAAAAACATATTGGAATATATTTGTCAGTAATGGATTATAGAATTTAAATTATCAGGACACATTTCGAATATTTCCCACGCGGATTTAAACAATGACAGTGAATTTTTTTGGAACTGTTGATAATCACTGAAGTTTGTAAAAAGATAGTAGATAGTCTTGAGATTGCACCTTGTATAGTGTCGTTCAACTCTATGTAGTAGATGTTTGGAGCCGTACTTCTACGAAGTACACTTCTTATGGACCTCCCAAAGGCTCAGCTCGTTCAGGCTAAAGATGTCCCACTAACATCCTTATTATTTTCACGATTTGCTGTTTTTTTTTTAAAAAAAGGCAACAATAGAAAAGCTGACCCTCCAGTATCAAATCACTGTCTCCGTATACTTATATTATGCTATGATTCCCCATTAATTGACGGTAAATAATGCTTTGATGTGCTGAACATAATTTTTTGGTTGTGGCACTGACAGTTGTATATGATGTAGAAAAGGCATGTTACGTTTGTAAATGTCCCACCAGAGTCCAGTAGGACATGGTAACTAAGTGCCACCACATAGCGAGAGTTTCACGAATGCGTAGAGGAAAAAAGCACGCAAAGCATTTCTCATTACTGAGAATCTCCTTGCCTGTTGACGACGTTCGTGAGATGAAATTTCTTTTTGTAAGTGTGTCGTGCCTGGGTTATTGTGAGTTTTATTTTCTTGCAAATAACTACTATATATTATGAATCTGAAAACAGTACACTAGTAGTTCAGTGTGTACTTTATTAGTACAAAATTTGACACATGAACTTAGAATGAAAGTGGAGTAACGTGTTGCGCCTGAACCTGATCAAAACATAAAGCAAGACAATGGCGACTGGTGCAAAATTTTGTCAGTGTGCTACAATGTAACTTTTGACTTACAATGGTAGTAAACGTAACTTAACTCAGTATATAAATTTTCTGTAAATAAATTGAATTGTTTGAATATATTTAGAGCTTTTAATTAATAGTTCAACTTTGTGGGTTTATAAAATAAAAAGGAAATGTTGGTAACAGCAGGGACCGAACCCGAGTTAGCTAAATGCCAGTCAGAGCCCGAGATCACTCAGGCAAAACGATATTACAAAACAATTCCTAATAAATCCATCGTACTCTACGCTTCCACAATATGCTACATGCAATTTTTTACTGACCTGGTGCTGTGAGCAGCGTAGTACACGTTGTGGCGGAAGGGATGACGTCACTTCAGAGCGTGCCCAGGTCAACGAGAAAGACAGGCCGCGGCGCGTACGTCACGAAGATAGGCCTGAGCTCGCAAGCTCGCTTAACTCGAGCGGGAAAAATGCGTCTCTAAAGCTGTTAACTCGCAGCTGGGTGTGTACGTACTAACGAGAATTGCGTCTTCTGATGGAATCTGCTATTATGAAGTCTTACTGATTACTAGTCATACAACAAAATTTAAAATCAATTCAAATGGTTCAAATGGCTCTGAGCACTATGGGACGTAACTTCTATGGTCATCAGTCCCCTAGAACTTAGAACTACTTAAACCTAGCTAACCTAAGGACATTACACACATCCATGCCCGAGGCATGATTCGAACCTGCGACCGTAGCGGTCGCGCGGTTCCAGGCTGTAGCGCCTAGAACCTCTCGGCCACTCCGGCCGGCTAAAATCAATTCTCGACATAAATAGTATAACTTTTTTTTTTAGCATTTAGTCTCCTTCTGCCTAACAGAAATAATTCATAGAAGATGTGGTGCCTTATGCAACTGATAATCATTTTGGCATGATTTTAATTGTGTTGTACTCCAGTACAGCCATAAGAAATTACCAGTAGGTCTATGGGCTTCCTATCATTGCAGGACTAATAACAGTAAGATTCCATAATAGTGGATACCAAACAGTAGAAGATGCAATTCTCGTTTGTACGTACACGCCTAGTTACGAGTTAACAGGTGCAGAAACGCAGTTTGTCTGTTTAGCTGAGCGAGCGTGGCCTACCTTCGTGACGTACGCGCCGCGGTCTGTCTTTCTCGTACGTCTTTCTCGTAGGCCTCGAAGGCATGCTCAGTCAAAAACAGCTGCGTTCCTTGTTTGGGTTATCGTACCGTGACTGCCCGTGGTTCCAACACTCGACACTGGTTTCTAGTTAGTGCGGACTGATTTCTACAAAATATGTTTTTGTACGTTTCATGTGCACGCCAGCATGCAGCTACTTGCGGACACGACATAACAGACATGCCTATACGCAACGTAACAACCATCTCCAGAGGATGGACGGCGATACCCTCAGGGACAGCGAAAACAGTGACACTGAAGAGTAACAGGAGGAGGAAGCCGAGATGTGACAGAAAATAAGCATAAAGTGCTGGTGATCCAGCCAATCATCATCATTCAACAGTTCCAGTTTCCAGGTACTGGTAATGAGCCTCTTCCACTTCGTCCTGTCCAGATACGACTGTTCAAGGAGAACATCATCCACTGTCCATCCTCTGGTCACTAGATCAACCTTGATCAAGTCCATCCATGGAGTTTGAGGTCTTACTTCAGGTCTTTTCCCATCCACCTGTCTGTCCAAATTTATTTCGGCTGTTCTAGTTGACGCCACTCTCATCACATGCCCGTACCATCAAAGTCTAGATGCGCCAGTTCGATCTAATAGGGATGTCTTTACTCCGGCTTCTTTCCTCGCCTCCTCATTCCTTAACTTATCCATCCTGGTCTTCTGGATGGTGGATCTAAGAAATTTCGTCTCCGCTGCTTGCAGCCTTGATGATTCTCTTTTTGTGAGGGTGCATGTTTCAATACCATAGGTCAATATTGGTACGAAATAGCTATTAGACATAGTTTGGCCAGTTTTGGAATCTAGTCATCCCATAAAAGTGATCTTACTTGTTGACAGAATTCAGATCGTTTTTCACTCTATTGGTGATTTCGTTTCTGACCAAGTTATCACCGGAAATTACACTTCCAAGTAAGGAAAACTGTTCACACGCTTTAGTTGCTGGTCTCCTAGTTTTACACTTGCTGATTGCCCATATCCGTTGACTGTCATCACCACTGCATTGGTCTTGCTGACGTTGAGGTTATATGTCTGTAACTGAGATTTCCATTCATCAAGTCTGATCTCTACTTCCTCTTTAGTTTCACCCCATGTCATGGTGTCATCACCAAAGGCAAATTCATTCAGTTCACCTGACTTCTCCTTGACATTCTTCATTATGATATCCATAACAGTGATGAATAGTAGTGGGGACAGTGCACTTCCTTGCTGAACTCCACTCTTGGTCTTAAACCATCACGATCGTCCTTCCGCAATTTGTACACAGCTCGTACAGCCTTCGTACAGCATCTGAATTCTTTTATTAGTCCTTCAGGGACATTGTTTTTCCTCAAGCATTCCCAAACCTTATCTCTTATATCACTATCACAGGCTTTTTGTAAATCCAGAAATACAATAACCAGGTTCTTGCCTTTCTCCCTGTACTTTTCTGTCAACATGCGGGTGCTAAAAATTAGGTCTATTGTTGATCTATTACTTCTGAAGCCAATTATCCTCCTCCAGCTGTGGTTCTGTGGTAGTTTTCAGTCTCTTTTCTATGATGTTCTCAAGTATTTTCAGTCCATGAGACAATAGGGTTATTCCTCTATAGTTGGTGGGTTTCTGCCTGCTGCCTTTCTTAATCAGGGGAATTATTACACCCTTTCTCCAATCCACAGGTATTATGTTATCTGGCCCATATGGCATTGAGTACTCTATGCAGCAATTGTATGCCTTGAATTCCTGCTGCCGTCATCATGTCTGCGTTCACTTCATCTTCACCAGTTGATTTTCTTTAGGCGTAGACTTTAAGACTGCTTCTGTTTCTGTCCAGGTGATGGGAGGTTCCTCATTGTAAGTGTGGACTTCCAGTTCTGTATTTGGTTCTTCAACTGATCTATCCAATAGGTGGTCAAAATGGTTTTTCAGAATTTCTCTCATGTCACTTTGTGTCCTAACCAGATTTCCATTTTCATCTTTAGGTGCTTTTATGGTATTCATTGGATCCCTTTTTCTTCTGATAACCTTGTAAAACAGTTTCTTATTTTCTCTACTATCCTCCTCCTATTTCTGAGTGAAAATCTTCCAAGCCTTGGTCTTTTCTTCTGCGACCGTTCTTTTAACTTCCAGTTTCTTGATTCGGTACATTTGTTCGAGGTTTCTGATCTTTGCCTCATCTTTGCGATCTAGCCAAGAAATCACCAAATTCTGTACATAGATGAGCACCTAAAGCTAAGACATAGGGTTAGCAATACATAGGATTGGGAATAAATAGGATTAGTAATACATTTCTATACTACTAACCAAAATTTTTTTGCGGCTGGTGGTCAACAGCTCGACGAAGCCATTGAGAGGTATTCACCGTCACTAACAATCGGAGATCGTGCTAACAAATCTCTCCACTATCCTGTTTCTATGTTCTTGTTAAAAAACAACAACGTCTTATTCATATTACAGCCTTAGATTACTGTTTCTTTAAAAAGGATTATTCTTTGTAAAATGTTGTATATAAAAACGAGAGATAAGAAAACTGCAAAAAAGGTGATTACCGAAAACTGTAAGATGTACGATCTGTTTTAAAACATCAGGTATCAGGTCCATAATTTTGCAGTAAATAAATGAATAGTAATAATGAATATCAGCATACATTCGAAGAGAAATAGCATAATTGTAGTCCAGTTTCAGGCTCGAAGAGAAATGGCAGAATTCCTTAATTTTCGTGCAACATCTAAATTGTTCTGTAGCACATTATCACCTGATAACTGGCCACCTCTGAATCAAAAACTAAAACAGTGCAAATACAGGCACAGATATATAGATAATTTCCACGGAGGAAGATACATTAATATGTTTAACCACCACCTTCTACTTTCCCGACACTTTAGCACAACGAATTGTTCAGAAAATGATGCGTTTTGGAGAGTTCTTTAATTTGGTAAATCACTTAAATTGGATACTTTCATAATATGCAAATGTAAATATGTGTACCAACAAATATAGCATCACAAGTACGTAAACCAACGCGGGGGCTGCCTCTTTGCTTCCGCTAGCCAATCACTCAGCCGTGACGTCACGGGATGGTGCCTAAAGTGTTTCGTCGCGTTTAGTCGTAAACATGAAGCCACCACACCCCGCATTAAAATTCTCTTCAAAACTCGTCGTTTCTAGTACGTCTTGTTGCGGTTGTGTCAAAGAAAGATAACGTCGGCGGCTAAATATGCCAACTATAGAGTCAGTTTTGACGTTATTTAGTAGATGATTACGAAAAGCAAAGGAGATACTATTTGCACACTTTTTATAGAGCCCTGGCACCATATTTACGATCCGTAGTTACGAGCCACGCCTTTATGGCTGGATACTGTACTGCAGCGCTGAAGCGAGCTGGAGCTGAGTACTGCAGCGAGCGGCCGAGGCGTGCGGCGACTGGTGTGACGCTTGATAGCTGTGTGTTGCAGTCGCGACGCGCCTCAACCACCACCAGCTGCCCAAGACGGCGGCGACGCCCTTCCTGCCGCGCATCCACACGGGGGCGGTGCCCGGGGGCGGCGGCAGGCCGGCGGGAGCGGCCATGGGGGTGGCGGCGGCGGGGGCGGCGGCTAGCCAGCGGGGGCGGCGCCGGACCGGGAGGACGGCCGACACCGGCAAGCGCGGCACGTGGCAGACACGTGGCGCCGCCACGCGCCGGCCGGCCTCCCCGTGAACTAACGTGCAGGACGCGGAAAACGTTCTCCACAGGTCGCAGACGACACTGAAGCTGAACTCTTAGCAACAAACACTACACTCTAAAGCCTGTCCAGGATCTGAGCTGGGAGGGCTGGTTGTGCAATATGTACAAATTTTGTCTTAAGAATGATGCGCTACTAGTCACTGTAGCCATTATATGTTCCGACTTTCTTCAAAGTGAAAATTGAAATATCTGAGTTTCGGAACATGATTCGACTGGCTTGTGAAGATCATTCTTTCTAGCAGAGCACACCTCTGAACGAGCCGACAACATTGAAATGATGATTACAGAATCTGTGTTAGATTAATTTTTCTAAATTTTGTAGGAGGATAGAAAAATGTGCTGGCCCGGTATACCTTTTAATTGCAGTTTCTGAAATTAAAACTCTGGAAAAACTTGTGTTGTTTCTGCATTAAACATTATGTTCGCAGAAATTAGGTGGCTCAAAGCATTAGCCAATCTGTATTTTCTGGGAGAAAAATAAACACTGGAACATTACAAAATATGGTACATTTTCTACACTTCTATGAAAAACACTTGACAAAAATAACATCTCATACTAAGCATCTCCGTACTGAGCCACTGGCAGTGATATTTGTAATATCAGATGAAATTCCGTACAATATCTTCAACAATTTTCTTCAAATCCCTCAATGCTTTTTACTCATTACTTTTAATAAGTCAACATTTTTCACTGGCCATGGATGGACAGATTATGTCACATCTTATATATCAAAGCAACTACTAAAACTAACATAGCAGACACGAAGCAATACATACTGATGTTGTAAACTGTGGTTATAACCACCACTTTACAGCTCTTAAATGTTTCCAGTTTGTGGCTTCATATGTGATCGTATCTTGTTGACCCATTTCCACTTGAAGAGAAAAATTCATTTACAGAGTGAAGTGGCTGTTGCTTGAGCACACGACTCAGTGGCAATATTTGAACATCCGGTGGTAGGTGGTTGAATATCTTTAGGACTGCTGTGAGAAAACTGTCCAGTGTCTTACAGCTGGGAATATCAATGTTGGCCTTATTTCGTGTCATAGTTGTGTATCTTTTGTCGCTTGCAGAAGAATTCTCGATTTTCTTTTATATAGACGAGAGAGTTGAAAACATACTGGCTAAATATTGTCATTATTCCCAACTGATTGAAAATGGATCTACAGTGGGCATATATCTTGCTGGAAGATGTTTTATTAGAGACTTTTTTTGTCGGAGCAATATGTATTTATTTCCAGTAGTGTCCCCTCCAGGAGCCATCCATATGAAACAGTGCATAATACATTATAATTAAGTACTGGTCTGTTACCGCACATTTGAACTTCCTGTGTTCATCCACATCTGCTTATTGTGAATTGTGATTCCCAGGAGTTTGACACTATTGACATTTGCTGTGAGTCCACAGTCACCAAGGCTGCATAATATTTTCTGGGTTTTATCTTCACTTAATTTCATTTAGTTTTCTTTGAATCACTTTTTATGGACTTCAAACAAAGTTCAGCAACCTTTAGTGGCTCAGCGCAGTTTCTACTCTCACTCATTAATGTATCACCTACAAAGAACAGGCTATGACCATCACAACTTAACTCATTCACAAACATTAAAAGAGCAGAGGACCAAACACAGAGGCCTAGGTTACACCATGTTCAGGGGCATTTCATTAGATGTCACTCCCTGGATACAAACACTCTGCCACCTGTCTCTTAGGTAAAATGACAGGTACTCAAAAATGACACTCTTTATACCACAAGGTTTTAATTTTTCCAGCATTATATTACACTTAGATCACAAAGAATTAAAGCCACGCAGTTCTACCTTCAAATGCATCCATTTTTTTGTTATTATGCCGAGCATTGCAATAAATGTAGATTTCCCACTTCTAAATCCATCTTGGTTATCCAGGAAGAAGTTTTTGCCTTCAAAATAATGGAGCAGTTGGTTCTCCATTATAGTTCCAATCACTTTTCCTAGTATAGGTATTACAGAAATTGGTCTATAGCTGGATGGACTGTTAGGATCATCTTTTTATACACTAACACTGGCTTTCTCAACTTTAAGAAGTCTGTATTAGTACCAACCTGAACGCATTGGTTAATGACAGCAGCAAAAAGTTCAGCAATATCAGATACAGTGTCCTTAGCCCCAAAGGGCAACAAAGATGGTTAAGAAGCCTAATGTTTTGTGGTGGTTGTTGCTTGATGCAGAATTACCAGTACTATTTGAGAGTGATAAATTAAATAATAACATCTGCAGCTGTACTGTACATGTAAGATTTACTGGACCAATAAATACAATACAATACAATACAATATCATTGACTTTCTCAGTCCTGCGCCAGTGGAGCAGATGTTCGTATATTCATAAAATCAGCAGAGGTTTTGTCATATATATTCAACCACTTTCTTCAAAACCTTCAGTGTTTGTTACCCACTGGAGCAGACCCAGAAGAGGTAACACAGATAACTAGGAAGTGTAACGTTTTGGGGTTTCTGTGGCTTGTGTGAATCATGTGGAAAATTTCATGCATTTAGAAGCAAAAATTCAGCTTTCTATCAGGCAGCTGTTGTCTTGCCAAGTAATCCCATAGCTAACAGACTTAGTTAGTTGTAATCTAATGTATCCTAACTGAAAAGCCTTGGGGATTCAGATTACATCTCTTAAAACCCATTGAACTGTTGATTCATTATGGCTTCTCTTCCACATCATAAGCACAGAGAAATTTCCTTAGTTTTTTTTTCATTTTCGTTCCTGAAACTCTTTAATAAATAAATGGCCTTCAGTGACAAACTAATAGATTATCTTGTTGAACACCCACAGTCATATAAAACCAGGATAGAATCATTGTGTATATGGTTTTTTCAGGACAATTATTGAAAAAAGCGTACAGATTTGTTACTGCAGAATGTACATACTCATTTATATACTTGAACAACAATCTGCAAACTTCATTGGCTTCTTTCTTGGTGTCCCCCTTCATGAGTGATGCAAAACGAACTCAGATTTGTGATTCCGTCTACCACCTGGAGTAGAAACCACATGACTAGCTGGCTTCGTTCTACAGTCATCCCAGTTTCCTATGGCCCTACATCTTCTAGATGAGACACCAGACTAGTGTACGATCTACACTCATTGTATGCTGACCCTGAACAAGTCAGTTATTGCCATAAAATTAGTTAAGAACCATTCTAGACTTAAGTGATTTCTGCAATGATCGCTTCAAATGTTTGACATGCATAGTCATTGGTATTTTCTATGCTGCCTGTACATAGAAACAAAAACTCTTATAGTATGATTCAAATTAATTGATACTTGACACATCAAGCTTTAACATTTTAAATGTTCGGATATTAAGTAGCCGTCTCTTTAATCTAAGAATAGATTATCAATGCAGCTAGCCGCTATCTCTGTGTAATGTCTTGTCTGTGTACACGTGTATCTGTTGTCTTTAAGATCCCTTCACCTTCACACGTAAGTCTATACACTAAACTAAGGCTCTCCCAGATCTTGGCTGATCTGTGATAAGACAGGCGAAAAATTAGACTAATGGAGGATTCTTAGTATTATCTCTATTTTCATTCGCTCTCTCTCTTTCTGTCCTTTATCTGTGTATAGTTTTTAATATAAGAGGGTATTTGCTGTGGGGACATTACAAGCCTTGGAAATTAGTTTCTGAAGTCATAGTTCTCAAAATCATACAGAAACAGTCTGCTATTGCTAAATTGCCACAGAGGATTATCAGTACACTTGTAGTTTTTGAGTAATGCTGAGTGCACACAAAATCTGTTATTGGGAACTGCTGACCACTCATTTAACTGTTATTGCAGAGGGTAAGCATGCTTTCTGCTAATGATGGCAATTATTTCCTGTTGTCAGAGCTTTAGTTCAGGCATAGCGGGACTGTCAATAGGTTAATGCAGTAGCAATAAGTAACAAACATGAAGTAGCAAATACCTTTAGTCAGAATGTAGTTACATGATGGTATGTTTGCCTTCACTGGCATATTTAGTAATTTAGTAATGCCCACACAAAGCTGCTTAGTGCAGTAGTCCCAAACAAATCTTATTTTGCAATCTGCAGGCCGTACCACTTCCTGATGACTCCAAAGTCTCTTCAGGAAACTTGCCCTAAGCAGGGCTCAGCTTGCTGCTTTACGATTGTATATTTTGGAGAGAAATTACACAAACGTAGAATCATATTAATTGTAGTTGACAGAAGTGTAAATGGTTTGAAAATAGAAAGTGTGTGATACAAATAACCCATAATCCTGATTACTCAATTTCATGTTCCAGTGCTGTTGCAACAATTACAATAAACATATCAATAGCGCCAATTGTATGATGGTATGTTCAGAATTTTATGATTTGAATTCACAAAACACTTAAATTATAAAAACGTGTACCATAACTGTTTGAAAATTACCTACATATGCAGTGTATTTTGAAAGCCAGCAATTGGTGGCACGAAAATTAATAAGTTAAGGTCTGAAGCAGTATCACACTGAAACTGCAGTTAACCTAGACAAGGTTCAGATACAAGGGAAATGGTGTATTTAAAGATTTCGTAGAAGTGTTTCATTTATGACATGTTATCTTGCAACTGAAAATTGCTGTCATGACGATACTTCCCTGTGCAGCTTCAGGTAAGAAAGATTTCGCAATTTACCATGATTATCAGACAGAACTGAACTGTGTAAAGATGCTTGAAGAGTGATCATGGATTGACTGCCACTTCAATACGAAAAAAAAACATTTTGCAGCAAAAAAGTAACCATCACTGTGAAAATAGTTCCTTTCAATTTGTAATGAAAATAGAACTCCCTCTTTCTTTCTTCTTATCAACTGTGAATCATTGTGTTGTAATATCTCTCTTTCAGTAGCTCATAAGTATCGTTCCATTTCTCTGCACTTTATAATTCTCATACCTCAATTTTCAAAATGTTCTTTTATAAAAAGTCATTTACTAAGCAATGGGAACATTAATTCTAGATTTTTCTGCAGTTTATTCACTCACTGGGTGACTGACTACAACTTATTTTCAAAGAGCACTACTTTTACTCTTTTCATTGGGATGCTATTGTTCAGCGTTGATCCATTTTGACAACATATTATTCCAACGGGTATGAAGGAGTACAATAATAGTTAGGAAGATAATTAAAAAGAAAATACTTCAAAAATGATAAATGTTCACTATTGTACCACTCTGCAAACTCTCTCATTCTAGACTTTAATATAAAATTATGCTATTGTTTTCTGGCAGTTATTAGATGTGATAAATGAACAACAAAAATGTATATTCAACCTCTGTTGGCCCATCACTGCCAGAGGACATTGGCTGGTTAATACTATTTAAATGATGTTCCTACCCAAATTCGAAACAGTTAACTCGACATGTTCACTGTGTGTATAATGTGAGGAAAGTCAAGAAATGTGCATCAGCTCAATTGTGTGTTGTACATAGAAAAAAATAAACAATAAAGTAATATTGATGTGAACTGTAACATGCTGGAAGAATGTAACCTAGTCCAGACTCTGACTGGTTGCTAATATGGAATCTTAATATTTGTTTTTTACTACTGACGTATACTAAAAATTAAAAAAAAACTGTAGAAAAAGGTTGTTTGATAAAACAATTAAAAATGATTGTAAAATAAAGTGCTCCATCTGAAAAGTTACATAGCCTATATTACAGTCATGCCATTTAGTTTTAATCTAGATAGACTGTGAGTAATATTTTGTATGTGTAAATAATTGTAAATTAGATTAACACATCTTTATGTATTAAACAATCACCACTGAACTGAAAACATGAAACTGCCAGTTTGACTCCTTTAGTATCTTGTATACTAATGTTAACAAAGCAATGAATTTTGTTTTATTATGCATGCTATCATTAGTCCCAAAAACCAACTACATTATTTGGAAGAATCACAGCTGACTCGTGCTAAAAATCAATGTCTCAGTTGAAGAATTTTTCCCACAGTCCTCTCAAGCATTTCACATTATTATTACTGCTCTCTAGCTAATTATTGATTATGAATGTAGAAGCAGCTTCTCATTAATATCACTTCTTGTTAATGTCAGCAGTTCAGTGTCACAATATGGTGAAGTCACAATGATAAGAGGTCATTGTATAACTACATAAAAGCCAAATGACACTAGCACTTCCTACTTCAAACATTAATGATGATTCCATACAATGCGTGAAATGCCACTGCCCACAAATCTCTCATTGTTTTTGTGGTGTCACCGCCAGGCACCACACTTGCTAGGTGGTAGCTTTAAATCGGCCGCGGTCCATTAGTACATGTCGGACCCGCGTGTCGCCACTGTGTGATCGCAGACCGAGCGCCACCACAAGGCAGGTCTCGAGATACGAGATAGCACTCGCCCCAGTTGTACAGACGACTTTGCTAGCGACTACAAGGACGAAGCATTGCTCATTTACCGAGCAGATAGTTAGAATAGCCTTCAGCTAAGTCAATGGATACGACCTAGCAAGGCGCCATTAGTAACATTGCATGTATCTAAAGAGTCTTACTTGTATCGCCACAATCTCCAGATGTACCAAAAGGATGGATTAAAGTTAAGTATTCCAGAAGCTACGTACTTTTCTTTATAGCATTCATTACATCCTGCTTTAGCTTAGCGCGTGCCTTTCGGCTTCCTCTCAATTGTGTCTAGGCTGTCTTGTCTAGACAAAACAGTTTTCACCATTATCCAAATTGTTAAAATGATGGTAACTGACTTTTGTGGCTATGGTGCTAATTTTTCTGACATACCTTAATTCTGTTAAACCATTCAATTTCTCAGTATAATAATACCGTACATGTAAAGCCACATACACAGACAAAGTAGTTACAAAAACAACTTATATAATAAGTGTGTGGTTTGTCTCTTGAGGAGGTGGCATTCTCATATGGGATGACTATCCAAAACATCACTTTCTGCTGTATCTCTCCCAGCCAACTGATGTTAATGGCTGCACAAAGCTTCTGGAACGCCAGGAATTTTTCAAACTGGAGGGTAGTGCCCAGCCAACACCCCAATGGAATGTCAAGGCCATGCAAGTATCGCGTACAGGCCCATCCTGCACACCTGTGTTGTAGGGACATCACAGTAGCCAACAGGGGTACCAGCCAGGAAGCAGAAGCATTTTCTGACAACAGTGCAGACACAAGTGTCAAGGGCTTCAAAGGCACCACTTCTGGTACACAATCTACATCTACATCTACATTGATACTCCGCAAGCCACCCAACGGTGTGTGGCGGAGGGCACTTTACGTGCCACTGTCATTACCTCCCTTTCCTGTTCCAGTCGCGTATGGTTCGCGGGAAGAACGACTGTCTGAAAGCCTCTGTGCGCGCTCTAATCTCTCTAATTTTACATTCGTGATCTCCTCGGGAGGTATAAGTAGGGGGAAGCAATATATTCGATACCTCATCCAGAAACGCACCCTCTCGAAACCTGGCGAGCAAGCTACACCGCGATGCAGAGCGCCTCTCTTGCAGAGTCTGCCACTTGAGTTTATTAAACATCTCCGTAACGCTATCACGGTTACCAAATAACCCGGTGACGAAACGCGCCGCTCTTCTTTGGATCTTCTCTATCTCCTCCGTCAACCCGACCTGGTACGGATCCCACACTGATGAACAATACTCAAGTATAGGTCGAACGAGTGTTTTGTAAGCCACCTCCTTTGTTGATGGACTACATTTTCTAAGCACTCTCCCAATGAATCTCAACCTGGTACCCGCCTTACCAACAATTAATTTTATATGATCATTCCACTTCAAATCGTTCTGTACGCATACTCCCAGATATTTTACAGAAGTAACTGCTACCAGTGTTTGTTCCGCTATCATATAATCATACAATAAAGGATCCTTCTTTCTATGTATTCGCAATACATTACATTTGTCTATGTTAAGGGTCAGTTGCCACTCCCTGCACCAAGTGCCTATCCGCTGCAGATCTTCCTGTATTTCACTACAATTTTCTAATGCAGCAACTTCTCTGTATACTACAGCATCATCCGCGAAAAGCCGCATGGAACTTCCGACCCTATCTACTAAGTCATTTATATATATTGTGAAAAGCAATGGTCCCATAACACTCCCCTGTGGCACGCCAGAGGTTACTTTAACGTCTGTAGACGTCTCTCCATTGATAACAACATGCTGTGTTCTGTTTGCTAAAAACTCTTCAATCCAGCCACACAGCTGTTCTGATATTCCGTAGGCTCTTACTTTGTTTATGAGGCGACAGTGCGGAACTGTATCGAACGCCTTCCGGAAGTCAAGAAAAATAGCATCTACCTGGGAGCCTGTATCTAATATTTTCTGGGTCTCATGAACAAATAAGGCGAGTTGGGTCTCACACGATCGCTGTTTCCGGAATCCATGTTGATTCCTACATAGTAGATTCTGGGTTTCCAGAAATGACATGATACGAGAGCAAAAAACATGTTCTAAAATTCTACAAGAGATCGACGTAAGAGATATAGGTCTATAGTTTTGCGCATCTGCTCGACGACCCTTCTTGAAGACTGGGACTATCTGTGCTCTTTTCCAATCATTTGGAACCCTCCGTTCCTCTAGAGACTTGCGGTACACGGCTGTTAGAAGGGGGGCAAGTTCTTTCACGTACTCTGTGTAGAATCGAATTGGTATCCCGTCAGGTCCAGTGGACTTTCCTCTATTGAGTGATTCCAGTTGCTTTTCTATTCCTTGGACACTTATTTCGATGTCAGCCATTTTTTCGTTTGTGCGAGGATTTAGAGAAGGAACTGCAGTGCGGTCTTCCTCTGTGAAACAGCTTTGGAAAAAGGTGTTTAGTATTTCAGCTTTACGCGTGTCATCCTCTGTTTCAATGCCATCATCATCCCGTAGTGTCTGGATATGCTGTTTCGAGCCACTTACTGATTTAACGTAAGACCAGAACTTCCTAGGATTTTCTGTCAAGTCGGTACATAGAATTTTACTTTCGAATTCAATGAACGCTTCACGCATAGCCCTCCTTACGCAAACTTTGACATCGTTTAGCTTCTGTTTGTCTGAGAGGTTTTGGCTGCGTTTAAACTTGGAGTGGAGCTCTCTTTGCTTTTGCAGTAGTTTCCTAACTTTGTTGTTGTACCACGGTGGGTTTTTCCCGTCCCTCACAGTTTTACTCGGCACGTACCTGTCTAAAACGCATTTTACGATTGCCTTGAACTTTTTCCATAAACACTCAACATTGTCAGTGTCGGAGCAGAAATTTTCGTTTTGATCTGTTAGGTAGTCTGAAATCTGCCTTCTATTACTCTTGCTAAACAGATAAACCTTCCTCCCTTTTTTTATATTCCTATTAACTTCCATATTCAGGGATGCTGCAACGGCCTTATGATCACTGATTCCCTGTTCTGTACATACAGAGTCGAAAAGTTCACGCCTTGCTTTGGACAGGATATGAAAACACTTTCATTTAATACAATCTATCAAATTATAAAACACCCTATAAAGACAAGTAACAAACTTCTATTACCATACAATGGAAAGTCTTGGTTAGAATATCAACAATATTATGAAAAGATTGCTAACCACCATTAGGATTACATGTTGAGATCTACATCTACATCTACATCCATACTCCGCAAGCCACCTGACGGGGTGTGGCGGAGGGTACCTTGAGTACCTCTATCGATTCTCCCTTCTATTCCAGTCTCGTATTGTTCGTGGAAAGAAGGATTGTCGGTATGCCTCTGTGTGGGCTCTAATCTCTCTGATTTTATCCTCATGGTCTCTTCGCGAGATATACGTAGGAGGGAGCAATATACTGCTTGACTCTTCGGTGAAGGTATGTTCTCGAAATTTTGACAAAAGCCCGTACCCAGCTACTGAGCGTCTCTCCTGCAGAGTCTTCCACTGGAGTTTATCTATCATCTCCGTAACGCTTTTGCGATTACTAAATGATCCTGTAACGAAGCGCGCTGCTCTCCGTTGGATCTTCTCTATATCTTCTATCTACCCTATCTGGTACGGATCCCACACTGCTGAGCAGTATTCAAGCAGTGGGCGAACAAGCGTACTGTAACCTACTTCCTTTGTTTTCGGATTGCATTTCCTTAGGATTCTTCCAATGAATCTCAGTCTGGCATCTGCTTTACCGACGATCAACATTATATGATCATTCCATTTTAAATCACTCCTAATGCGTACTCCCAGATAATTTATGGTATTAACTGCTTCCAGTTGCTGACCTGCTATTTTGTAGCTAAATGATAAAGGATCTATCTTTCTGTGTATTCGCAGCACATTACCCTTGTTTACATTGAGATTCAATTGCCATTCCCTGCACCATGCGTCAATTGGCTGCAGATCCTCCTGCATTTCAGTACAATTTTCCATTGTTACAACCTCTCGATACACCACAGCATCATCCGCAAAAAGCCTCAGTGAACTTCCGATGTCATCCACAAGGTCATTTATGTATATTGTGAATAGCAACGGTCCTATGACACTCCCCTGCGGCACACCTGAAATCACCCTTACTTCGGAAGACTTCTCTCCATTGAGAATGACATGCTGCGTCCTGTTATCTCAGAACTCCTCAATCCAATCACACAATTAGTCTGTAAGTCCATATGCTCTTACTTTGTTCATTAAACGACTGTGGGGAACTGTATCGAACGCCTTGCGGAAGTCAAGAAACACGGCATCTACCCGTGAACCCGTGTCTATGGCCCTCTGAGTCTCGTGGACGAATAGCGCGAGCTGGGTTTCACATGACCGTCTTTTTCGAAACCCATACTGATTCCTACAGAGTAGATTTCTTGTCTCCAGAAAAGTCATTATACTCTAACACAATACGTGTCCCAAAATTCTACAACTGATCGACGTTAGAGATATAGGCCTATAGTGCTGCACATCTGCTCGACGTCCCTTCTTGAAAACGGGGATGACCTGTGCCCTTTTCCAATCCTTTGGAACGCTACGCTCTTCTAGAGACCTACAGTACACCGCTGCAAGAAGGGGGGCAAGTTCCTTCAAGTACTCTGTGTAAAATTGAACTGGTATCCCATCAGGTCCAGAGGCCTTTCCTCTTTTGAGCGATTTTAATTGTTTCTCTATCCCTCTGTCGTCTATTTCGATATCTACCATTTTGTCATCCGTGCGACAATCTAGAGAAGGAACTACAGTGCAATCTTCCTCTGTGAAACAACTTTGGAAAAAGACATTTAGTATTTCGGCCTTTAGTCTGTCATCCTCTGTTTCAGTACCATTTTGGTCACAGAGTGTCTGGACATTTTGTTTTAACCCACCTACCGCTTTGACATAAGACCAAAATTTCTTAGGATTTTCTGCCAAGTCAGTACATAGAACTTTACTTTCGAATTCATTGAACGCCTCTCGCATAGCCCTCCTCACACTACATTTCGCTTCGCGTAATTTTTGTTTGTCTGCAAGGCTTTGACTATGTTTATGTTTGCTGTAAAGTTCCCTTTGCTTCCGCAGCAGTTTTCTAACTCGGTTGTTGTACCACGGTGGTTCTTTTCCATCTCTTACGATCTTGCTTGGCACATACTCATCTAACGCATTATGTACGACGGTTTTGAACTTTGTCCACTGATCCTCAACACTATCTGTACTTGAGACAAAACTTTTGTGTTGAGCCAACAGGTACTCTGAAATCAGCTTTTTGTCACTTTTTCTAAACAGAAAAATCTTCCTACCCTTTTTAATATTCCTATTTACGGCTGAAATCATCGATGCCGTAACCGCTTTATGATCGCTGATTCCCTGTTCTGCGTTAACTTTTTCAAATAGTTCGGGTCTGTTTGTCACCAGAAGGTCTAATATGTTATCGCCACGAGTCGTTTCTGTGTTTAACTGCTCATGGTAGTTTTCAGATAAAGCACTTAAAAAAATTTCACTGGATTCTTTGTCCCTGCCACCCGTTATGAACGTCTGAGTCTCACAGTCTATATCCGGCAAATTAAAATCTCCATCCAGAACTATAACATGGTGGGGAAATCTATTCGAAATATTTTCCAAATTATCCTTCAGGTGCTCAGCCACAACAGCTGCTGAGCCAGGGGGCCTATAGAGACATCCAATTACCATGTCTGAGCCTGCTTTAACCGTGACCTTCACCAAAATCATTTCACATTTCGGATCTCCGTCAATTTCCTTCGATACTATTGCACTTCTTATCGCTATAAACACGCCTCCCCCTCCACTGTCCATCCTGTCTCTGCGGTATACATTCCAATCTGAGTTTAGGATTTCATTACTGTTTACGTCTGGTTTCAGCCAACTTCCTGTCCCTAGTACTATATGGGCGTTGTGACCGTTTATTAATGAGAGCAGTTCTGGGACCTTTCTGTAGACGCTCCTGCAGTTTACTATTAGCACATTAATATTGTTATTCCCTGTTGCATTTTGCCTACTCCTACCTTGCCGCGTCTCAGGAGGCGTCTTGTCGGGCCTAGGGAGGGAAGTATCTAACCTAAAAAACCCACATGTGTATTCCACACGTACTCCGCTACCCTTGTAGCCGCTTCCAGTGTGTAGTGCACGCCTGACCTATTCAGGGGGACCCTACATTTCTCCACCCGATAACGGAGGTCGAGAAATTTGCACCCCAGATCTCCGCAGAATCGTCTGAGCCTTTGGTTTAAGCCTTCCAAACCAGAGGACCGCGATCGGTTCTGGGAACGATACTACAAATAGTCAGCTCTGATTTCACCCCGTGAGCGAGGCTTTCCGCCTTCACCAATTCCGCCAACCAGCTGTACGAACTGAGGATGACCTCTGAACCCAGACGGCAGGAGTCATTGGTGCCGACATGAGCAACAATTTGCAGTCGGGTGCACCCAGTGTTCTCTATCGCCGCCGGTAGGGCCTCCTCCCCATCTCGGATGAGACCCCCCGGCAAGCAGACAGAGTGAACACTGGCCTTCTTCCCCGACTTTCCCGCTATTTCCCTAAGGGGCTCCATCACCCGCCTAACTTTGGTGCTCCCAATAACTAATAAACCCCTCCCCCCGTGTGACTGCTCGGACCTTGCTGAAGGAGCAGCCACATGTCCACTCACAGGCAGAGCGGGCGATGCCACACGGCCAGCCTCCACATTGACCCTCCGCCTCGTGCGCCGCGAACGCCGCTGAACCCGCCACTCCCCTTGGGGAGAGGGTGGCCCAACCGCGCCCAGTACACGCGAAGATGTCTCGACAGCAGGGACAGTGGGTGAAGCATGTAACACCTGGGGTGTACCTCCGACGCACCAGACTCCCCACTACCGCTACACTCCGAGGCAGCAGCCTGAAGACGGCTGACCGCGGCCATCAACACGCTCAGCTGTTCGCGAACAGTGGCCAGCTCCTCCTGCGTCCGTACACAGCAGTCACACATCCTATCCATCCTAAGGAATCAATTTACTGAAGAGAGTTAATCAACCTTTAACTAGACTGCTAATTCACTAAAGGCGGCTGTTTATTCACTAAACTGTGGTCGCTAGGCCCTTCTTGTAGAAAACAATGAAAATAGCACTACCTGTCTCTGGACTGTATTGAAAACAAACACTAGCACTACTGGCACTATGGTTGACTAAAGGGACTCTCTGACTGTGTTCAAAACAAACACGAAATCTATGGAACTATTAATAGCACTCGACTATTAAAGCTTCCTAAAAGCAAATACACACGGAAGAAGAAGTGACAAGTAAGAAAAATACAGTTAATACTTAAATTAAGGTAGCTCGCTGCACAGCAGACGTGAAACAGACGGCAGTTACGACGACACTGACTCTACTGGCACTATGGCTGACTAAAGGGACTCTCTCTGACTGTATACAAAACAAACACGAAATCTATGGAACACTATTAATAGCACCCGACAATTAAAGCTTCCTAAAAGCAAATACACATGGAAGAAGAAGTGACAAGTAAGAAAAATACAGTTAATACTTAAATTAAGATAGCTCGCTGCACAGCAGACGTGAAGCATACGGCAGTTACGACGATGCAGACAGATGCAACAAAAAGATTGTTAGACACTTAGCTTTCAGCCAGAGCCTCCTTCAGAAAGCAAAATAAAACACACACACATTCACACAAGTAAGCACAGCTCATGCATACATGACCACTCTCTATGGATGCTGCAGCTGGAATGCAGAGGTGTAATGTCAGGCAGAATGAGCAATTTGGAATGGGGTAGGGAAGGGGGAGGGATAGCAGGATCCAGATTGGGGAGAGGAACCAGCGAGTGCTACCTGACAGAGCATGCAGGGACTAGATGGTGGCCAGGCAAGGTTGCCTGGTGTGGTATTGGAAGATTGTGGGGGAGGGTAGGGGAGGACTGGAAGAGGAAAAGGAGATCTGCAGAGAGGGAAAATACTAGTGGCAATGACATACAGTGGAGCACAGTGAGTGTGGGAGACATGAATTGGGAGGAGGTTATAGGACAGAGGAGGTGGAAACTGTTGGGAGGAATGTGTGAGGACAGTAGGTTCCCTTATGCTGAGGCTGCGATTATTTCGAGAGCAGAGAATGTCTTTCATGAATAACCCCCCACTGAGAAGTCCATAGAAGCTGAAAGTGAGGGAGGGAGATGGAAAGGGGGGGGGCTGGAGATCCAGGTGGTCCAGGTTGTGAAGCAGCCATTGATATCATGAATGTTACGTTCAACTCCATGTGCCACTGGGTGGCACATTTTGTTCTTGACCACTGTTTGGCAGTGGCCATTATTCCTGGTAGTCAGTTCGTTGGTAACATACCAATATAAAAAGCTATGAAATGATTGCAGCAGAGCTGGTAAATAACATGGCTGCTCTGCGACAGGACTGGAATGGGACATGCTGGGAGGGTGGATTGGGTAGATCCTTCACCTGGGTTTCCCACAGGCATATGATAGCCAATGGCGAGGGGCAGAGTTTAGGAGTGGCGTACTGATGGACTAGGATGTTTTGGAGGTTGGGTGGGCATCCTGGGTGTTGACTTCCTCCTCTCTGATGGCTCCATTCACACCTCTGTCCCCATCAAACCCATGACTGCCAACACTACCTTCATTTCCACAGCTGCCATCCCTTCCACACCAAAGACTCCCATAGAGTCTGGTCACCTGGGAATGGTGTATCTGCAATGACAAGAACTCTCTTGTCCAGTATGCTGAAGGTCTCATTAAGGCCTTCACAGACAGGCACTATCCCCCAGCTTGTCTGTGTCATATCTCCATACCCCCCCTCAGTCCTCCTAACTCTTCCTAACACCCCCAAGAACCTGCTACAAAGGAGTACCAACTTCACTACCTAATATCACCACAGACTGGAACAACTCAACTACATTCTTCTAATATCATCGATTATCTATTATCATGTATTATTATGCCCTGAAATGACAGACATCCCATCCAAGGCCCTTGCCACCCTCGTAATGTAGTGTTCTGTCACTGGGATTAAAGTATATTGTGCTAGAGAAAATTGATGGAGGGCAGATTGGAAACAAGAGTGTAAACTGCATTGACAAAAATATTGCGAATTGCTGAAACTCACTAACGGTAGAGCAGACACCTTTTGCTGAAAAAATCCACACAGAATGAAACAAAAGTAATGTAGTGTCATATTCACCAATTTAAGATGTGAACATCAAGACTGTTGGTCGCCAAAATAATTTCCCAACAGTGGTAAAAATATGTAGACTTGTCAATAAACGAGAGAATACAGATAAATTACAACTGAGTCAGTGAGTTGGAAAAGGGACCATGTCCATTTTTTTTCTAAGTACATTTGCCGACAGTAACTGATCTTCATATCTGTATGGATTCTTTGGGAGAACAAGGGGTCACATCCCAGCAACAGAAGTGCTTGTTAGATGGGTACTGAGTTAGAGAAGGGATTATGTCCAGGTAAATAAGTGTATGGCAGACATGTTCAAATAGTGCACCTGTTCCAATATAAAAGAAGAGACTAGATAATGTACAGAAAATTCTACAACACATAACTGACAAGTAGAAAGCATCTTGCAACGGTAGCTGCTAGTAGCCAGCAAACAATGGACAAGCGAAAGCTGAAACATATCCACCATAGTTTGCTTTGCTCTCTTTTGATTGTGGCTGTATTTTGGGTACATTATGCATAATGCATATAACTCTATTTTATTGCTACAATAGATATGAACAATATAAACTTTCATAATGCAATCCTTCCACTGCAAGCAGAATGCTAGTTGCCTCATCACCATCGCAAAGTTTGGAAAAAGCTCACCTCCAGTACATTCATACTGGATCACTGACCACACTTGGTGGCTAAAGTATGTTGTATTGGCATATTTGGCCAATTGCTACATAGCAACTCCATGACACCATACTTAAACCCTGTGTGTAGTAAAATAATTTTTGGGTCTCCTGGAAAATTTGCCCTCTGGGACATGACCCTTTCTCCAATTCACCAATTCAGTTGCAGCAACAAGCACATATGTCACAGACAGATACTAGCCGGTCGGGGTGGCCGAGCGGTTCTAGCGCTTCAGTCCAGAACCGCGCGACCGCTACAGTCGCAGGTTCGAATCCTGCCTCGGGCATGGATGTGTGTGATCTTCTTAGATTAGTTAGGTTTTAGTAATTCTAAGTTCTAGGGGACTGATGACCTCAGATGTTAAGTCCCATAGAGCTCAGAGCCATTTGAACCTTTTGAGCAGATATTAGTTTCAGAAATTCAATCACAAGTTTACAAAAACCATTAGCTTGCTAGAAGAGGCACTTTTTCGTTATGCTGATCTGTGAACTTGAGTCATTAATTCTGTACCCTGAGGAAGGTAAATATGTTGAAGCAGTAGCCATTGATAAAAATTGTGATAAGCAAATGACCTCTAATTATATCTTTTACACTGCTAACTTTACCTATTATCGAGAAAGTGTCCTACAATGAAGTACTGCCCCTCTTTACTGAGAAAATCTTACTAATGTCCTCTTAGTTGGCTTTTGTAAAGCATTTTGTGCTGACAAAGCATTACATGACCTCTGAAATTGAATCCTGGGACAGCAAACAACCAAATTATACTTGTGTTATTTTTGGCGACAAATTGCATCACAGGAGTATTATTACATTTATACTGGGGGTGTGTGAAAGGTGGAATACCACAAGGCTTGGTATTCGATCCATTTCTGTTCTTCAATTAAGTGAATAACATCCAAAAAACTTCAAATCATCATTTGTAAATGAGGATGTTCACTAATGACAAGCAATTTGATAAAGGCTAAAATGCAACGATGTGAGACAAAATTCAGTTGAACAGGCCTGCAATTGATCATATCAAATCTCTGGAGATCAGTTTCAAATGAGAAATTGTATCTGACTGAAAATATAGTGCTCGACAAAAACGAAGAGTAGGAGCCAGAAGACAATGTCGGATGTCAATGCCACTTTGCAGATGTATACACTATTGATAAGTGAATGATTACAGTTGCAGTTCTCTTTGACAGGTACAATGGCCACCAGAATCCATTGGTTTGTTCAAGACCAGGACCCTGCTCTGTGTAAGATTAAGAAAGCGTTGTTAAAAGGCAAATCAGTGCTGGGATATAACCCACAACAAGATGTATTGTGTTATCAGGGCAAGCAGGATAGTCTGGCCAAGATTTGTCTTCTGGGATGCTTGGTTCCCGCCATTTTCCATTACTTTCTTAAGTCTGTGGTTGGAGGCCATTTAGTAATCGGTAGAATCCTTAGGAAGGTTAGGGAATTTCTTACTTGGTCCACTTTGTACAGGATAAATGGCGTTTGGAGAGGGGAGTGCTGTAACTGTAAAGTTTCTAAACCCAATTTCAACACTCGCAGGGGATATTTACTGTCTTCTATTAATTATTTCGAGCCCCTGCCATGCACTCGTGACGGCAGACATTATATCCTGGTCGTGGTTGATGCCTACTCCAGATTTGTCTTGTTCGTATCCAGTAGCAGGGTGATCGCTGGGTTCATTATTTGTCATTTGTCTGACATATTTTTCATCTTTGGCCCTCCCCGTACCGCTGTCACTGACTACGCTCACAACAGTTTAAAAGATTTTGCTACGACAATGTGATAACTCACCCCATGCCTATACTGAACTGTCTGCAAGCTTCATTTACGGAGAGACTGAATTGCAATCTGTAGGTAGCCTCAATTGTTTTCCATTCTCATTCACGCCACAAATGCTATTATTCAGTACGTGGCATATTTGGCATTTAATTCTGCCAAACATGTAGCCCTTGAAACTACCTCCACTTCCTTGATCTTTGATCATCATCTCATGTTCCCCTTGCCCAACCCGTGATCTGTTAATGACCTGCTCCTTGATAAAGTGGCACTTAGCCTGATTAAGGCGACAAAGTATTAGCATCACACACAAGAGGCAGGCTTGCCATTACAACCTTGGGGACAGCGAGTTTGAAATAAGTGTTGGGGATAAGGTTTCGCCTAAAACCTTGAAACACGTATGTTGTGTGGCGGCGATGGCGAGGCATTGCAGAGTCTCTGACCAGAGAGCCATTTATCGTGGCTAGTCTGCGCTTGACCGCGCGAGAGTTGCGAGCGGTACTCTGTCAGTTGTAGTCGTGCAGTACAGTTGCGAGCGGTAGTTAGTCAGTAGCAGTAGGGCGGGGCAGTATGTCGGTAGGAGCAGCCCAGTGCAGTTGTGTGTGAGGAGTCGGCGGGCGTCGACATGGCACTCTGGTCAAGATTCAGGATGAGGTATATTATTTTTAAATGCGCTCAGCTAATAATGTAAATTAACTGTAACTAATTTGTGCAACAATCGCCCCACTAATAATTTTGATTTCAAAGCAATATTTTTAACAAAAGAACTATTTAATTGAACGAACGATTTCCTTCCATTTCCTTTAAAGAAAAGTTTCAGTTAAATTTCAAAAAAAAAAATATTACTTGCGATGCAGTCCCTCCAAGCTATGGCAAAAACAATAAGAGCAGAAATTTGACATGCAGTTTCAATGAGGTAACAAATTAATTATGATTTTTTGCACGGGGCCAAAGACCGATATTTTGGTTTAATTGAGTTTACATTGTCACTGAAGTCTCACTAGCATTGAATTGTTTTTCATTATTTTCGTGAGAGCTTACACCTTGGGTCAGATTGCTAATTTTTGTTTAATTGTCATTGTCATTGAATTTATTTGCTGGGAGGTTACGTTAGGTTGTATTCTTGTTAACATTCAACTATTGTGTTTCAAAATTTCTCTGGGGAGCTTACACTTAGCTCAATGTGCATTAGCATTTAAAATAATATAATTTAAAAATTTCGGTGGGGAGGTTACACTTGGCGACACCCAGTCCAGGATCGTATTTCGTTGAGAATCTTTTGAAAAACAGTCAGATATCTGCTCTTATTTGCTTAGATATTATTAGGATTTGGCGCAACGCTTTTACTAATATTGTGACTTTCTTTCTACAGGTCAACGGCAATTCGTTGCTTTGTTGTATTTGTTTGTTGCCTTTTTGCATTTGTGCTTATTTGTTTTGTGAATATTTGTGACTATTGTAAAAATGCCGCGAAAGACTGTGAATAGTGTATCGCGAGGTATTATGAATGAAATCACCGACTTGAAACAACGTGACCGATAGTAATTGTGACAATCCTGCGTTCACTGACAATCAGTGCGTTCCAACCATTAATAATGATGTAGACCTTAATGATGAACAAACGAACTCGATTGTGTCTTGTGTTGATTTGACGACAATTGATGACGCGGGGCGCACTATTGTAATGAGCGCTGCCCAGCTTAACACAACCGGTTTACTAAATTCACGTGACGAACGGACAAATTTGTCTAATGAAAATCGACAGTGTTCTGAAAGTACGACGGATCCATTTAATTCAGAAATAATGACCGACAGTGTACATTCGACTGACCAACCTTTTTGTAAATCTCAAAATAACCAAATGGTTACAGAAAGCGAAACAATTCCAGATCCACCATTAAACAGCATAGAGAATAGAAATGCTGACTTTGAGTCGAATCCAATTATGGCATTGTTGCTACAAATGAGTAAACAACTTAATGAAAATAGGGAAGATTCCAAACAACAGAGTGAAGATCTTAAACAACTTAGTGAACAGGTCAAACAACAGAACGGAAAACAAGACAAGCTAAATGAAAAATTAGACAACAGTTCCAGACAGTTAAATGAAAAATTAGACAACAGTTCCAGCCAGCTTAGTGAGCCATTGCCACGCAGTGCCATGACACTAAGGAACAGTTGCGCGAGGAAATTGAGGCTTGTTCAAGAAAAAGTAGCGAAGAAATTAGGTCTGTTGCTCAGGAATTAAGGGAAATGCAAACAGCTACAACAGAAACACTTAGAGCGGAAATTAGTACAGCGCTAAACAATGCTCTGAAAAAGCTACACAATTACGCGACGTGTTTAAAGCAATGACAGCAGAACTTTCGCGCACAATGGATGAAAAGATAGACGCGAAATTCGACCAACAGAACACTCAGATTGACGAACGCTTTAATCACCATATAAAAAACAGTGATACGCGTTTCCGTAAATTTATTCAGGATCAAAACAAAGTAAAACGTCAAGTCATGGAAACAATCACTGCTCAGAGACAAGAAGACAAACGTAAAATGTTTGCGAAGGCAAAAACGTATGTAGTCAATAATATTGCCACAGTGTCCGACGAAATTAATACCATCAAACAGTCGAACACAGAATTACGTGACGAAATTTCTGACCTTAAATCGAAAACAGACACATACACAACCGATTATCAAACCGTGACCGACAGACTCGAACAATTAGAACTAACACAGGATTCAGATGTCGTCAAAACTGACGTTAAAAAACTGAATGAAACTACACGTAAATTGCAAAAACAGATTAATGTCTCTGACACTAAGTCTGATAAGCAGGTAAAAATACTGACTGAAAAATATGATGAATTGGCCAGTCGTATTGATGTTATCGAAAATACTAATGGCAATAAGTCAGACGATACTTCACCGGTTTCATTTAATCAAACACCTGAATTTCAAAATTTACAGCAGACAATTTAATGAGATCGATTCGTCTAATAACACGTTACGTAGAAAGTTATCGAGTTTACAACAAGAAGTAACAGAGATGAAAAGTATTTCAGTTAATAACACATCACAGCAGACACCACTTTGCGAACATTTGTCAGACTCGCGCAACGCGTTTAATGTGAGCAATTTACAGAAACTACACGACTTAAAATCTGAAAAGCTACGCAACTTGAAATCCGAAATGACACAGACGAACAGATCCTCACACAAACCTGAACGTATTCTCAAATTTAGTGACGAGAACGTTGATTACGAGCAGTTTTTATCCGTAATAAAATCTAAGGAATTTAATAATGACAGAGCACAGATGCACGATTTGCACTGTATAAGACAATTTATTTTTGTACTTTCACCGCTATTACCTGTAATTCAGAAGCTAGCTTTGAACCTGATGCGACAATTTGCTATTGTATTTTCATCAGCATTACCTATTATGCAGAAAGTGGAATTAGCAAGAATACAGCAATTTACTTTTGGAATTTTACCGTTATTGCTTGCAACGCAAAAGCTAAAATTTATTTGCAGTGCGTAATTGACCTCAGGGGATTCATTACGCTTTAATGAATATGTGCCGTAGCGTGCATAGGGCCCCGAGCTGTAGTAGTGCTGTTTCATCTTTAGTTTTCTGCACTGCTGCCTTCTCTTCTACTATCCTTTATATCTATCAAAACAGCTCTTTAACTATTGCTCTATGTAGAATTAAGAAAAATGACTAAAGAAAACCCGATATGACAAATTTTTTACCGAAAGTGACAATTTTCATTAGGCACTCCAGAACTACCTCGAGAATATTAATAACAGGTAAAAATCGTAATCATCAGTATGTGTAAAATTAACAGCAAACGCATTTTTTGGTAACAGTAGACGTTTTTCACTACAACAGCATGAAACTCAGCCGCTTAGCATACCTAACCAACAATGGAATGCACAAGTTCAACCAGGCTTTAATGTTCCGCCGCGTGCACGTATAGTCCCGGATCCAACAAATAGTAACGCACGGCAGCAAGGAAACAACTACGTACAGAGAAGACAGTATTTCAATTCCTATCGTTATGCACCGTATAGGAATGACTATTACGACAGACGTAAAAATAATGAGAACAATTTTCAGCGTACATCTAACAACAGTCGGTCATACCAACAGCAGAATTATCCGCAAGAACCTATTCTCATGAATGAACCCGACAGTAGGTATCATCCAGAGCGTAATACGTCTGGAAGAAGTAATAGAACTGTTCAAATAGTAGAAATGCCACAACATCCAGCTGAAAATAGTAACACATCAGATAGAATCTGACTAGATACTGTACAGGACGCATCTTCCAATAACACAAGCACTACCTTTGACACGCAAAATGTTGTTCACGAAAATGTAATTACTTTTGACGGTATCAGAGACACTCTCTTGCAGGAAAGACCATTTGTTCAGAAAACTATTTCACATCCTGTCATCGAAATTAAAATTGGTTCATCGAAATTTTCAGCAGTAATTGACTGTAGATCAGCTATATCAGTAATAAATGAAGAAACTTTTAACGAGTTTAACAAAGAGAATACCTATCCGACATTACCTTTAGGCAAAACAAAAGTGAAAGGAGCAGTATCGAGTAAAGGAGTAGACGTTAAATTACAGACGCATTTATCATTTTGTATTGGAGGTCATACTTTCCACTCAAATTTTTGGATTGTTCCCTTATTGACAACAGACGTTATTTTAGGTACAAATTTTCTGGTACAACACGACGCAGTCATTGATTTTCAGAATTCTTATTTAATGTTGAAGGATGAAAATATACAATTTGCTATTGAATTTCAGTACTCACTATCTGCGGAAGAGCAAACAATTAATCGCACACAGGTCATTTGCGTGTCACGTAACATAGACTGTAATCTCACATTGTTCACGTATACGTATGTACACAACTATAACACTCCAGACGAAGCTGACTACGACGTAATACAGATGATTTCTGATAAGGTTAAAGAGAGCAGTGCAAATACAGACGTCGAACGCACGCAGCTACACGAAATTCTTTTACAGCAAGCTCCAGTTTTCGACAACATTCCTGGTACTATGTCCGGCTTTATGTATGAATTTCAAGTGAAACAGCACGACACATTTAAAGCAAAGCATTATCCCATTCCATATATTCACAGAGAACAAGTTAAAAAAGAATTGCAGGATATGCTTGATCAAGGAATTATAGAACCGGCAGTTAGCCCGTACATAAACCCGCTACATATTGTTAAGAAAAAAGATGGCTCACTTCGCCTCGTACTTGATTCACGTCACATTAATGACATTATTATTAATGAAACTGATCGACCACAGACATTAGAGGAACTTCTACAGAAATTTCACGGTACAGCTATTTATTCCACATTAGATTTGAAATCGGGATTTTGGCAAATTCAACTTCATCCGAATTGCAGAAAATATACAGCTTTTCTCTGTTTTGGCGACTGTTATCAATTTTGTAAATTACCATTCTGGTTAACTATTTCTTCTGCAGCTTTTATTCGCGGTTTGAACACAATACTTCCGACAGAACTTAAAGACAGAATTACGATGTACGTAGACGACATTCTTATCGCAGAAGCTAACTGGACTGAACACAATATGATTCTTGAACGTCTGTTACAAACTTCCCATGCACAAGGACTCACAGTTAATCTTAGTAAATCGCACTTTGGCAAAACTTCTATAAAATTTCTTGGACACGTAATTTCAGCAGAAGGCATTGCACCTGATCCGGAAAAACTTCAAGCTCTACGTGACATTACTATTTCTACAACGAAAAAGCAACTACGCAGTTTTTTGGGCTTAATTAACTTTTTTCGTGAATTTATTCATCACTCCGCTTTAGACACGCCTAGATTATGCCAATTAACAGGTAAAAACAGTATTTGGTCTTGGGATAAGCAAGCACATTCTGAATTCATGAACCTGAAACATGCTTTGTTGAATGCTCCACTTTTATCGCACCCAGATCTTACCAGAAATTTTTCCATTGCCACCGACAGTTCTAACACCGCTTTAGGCGTACATATTTTTCAGGAAATAGAAGAAGATGGCTCTACAGTAATTAAAAACATCGCATTTGCAAGCCGCATTCTGTCACCTGCTGAACGAAATTATTCCGTTACAGAACTGGAAACATTATGTGTTGTATGGGCTTTCACGAGATTTAGGCACTTTCTTTATGGCAGACATACCACCGTCTACACAGACCACAGAGCGATACAATTTTTACTTTAGGCTAAGTTCACTCACGACAGATTAAGCAGATGGAAACTTTATTTGCAGGAATTTAATTTTACAATAGTTCACATTCCCGGCACACAAAATGTTATAGCAGACGCACTATCGCGTTCTCTGAGCAACAATCAGCAAGACGTAGCAACCAACTTCTGCAAAGCAAATTTCAGTGTCATGTACATTCAACAAGTTGCATTTGAAAATTTTATTTCGTCGTCATTACAGGACATAGCACAAGAACAAAATAAAGACAACGTGTGGAAAGAAATTAAACACCTTTGGCAAGATTGGAATAATGTTACGATTAGAAACCATTACACTGTACGCAATGACATTCTGTTTCGCCGCTCTCATCCTGACAGCAACAACTGGTTATTATGCATTCCTGACGAACTGGTTAACAAATTAATCTGGTACACTCATTTAAGTTACGCACATTACGGAGCACGAAAATGTTTTCTTATACTGAGACAGAACTGTTATTTTACCAACATGGAGAAACGTATACGACGAGTTTTAGCGTCTTGTAAAATTTGCCAGAAAGCTAAGTCAGACACCACTTCACGTGTTCCTCTATTATATCCCATTATACCTGTTAAATTAAAACATATGGCTGCAGTAGACATTTTTGGTCCAATTCCGAGAACTAACAGAGGTTTTTGCTACATATTTGTCGCTGTTGAGCTTACTTCAAAATTTGTTACTTTCACTCCGTTACGCAAAGCTACTGCTAAAGCCGTTTCGAAAGCATTTGTAAAACATTTTCTATTTCATGTAGGGCATGTGTTGAAAGTAATTTCCGACAATGTATCACAATTTCGTTCTGCTACATGGACACGTATGTTACGAGCTAGAAACATTTCTCCGATCTATATATCCAAGTACCACGCTTCTTCGAACCCCTGTGAACGATTAATGAAAGAAATTGGTAAACTGTGTAGAATATACTGCCACAAAAGACACATTGATTGGGATAAACACATATTCTCATTCCAAGATGTAATTAATTCCATTCCAAATGAATCCACTGTGCTATCTCCGTCTGTCAAACTGAAAAACGTTGAACCACCAAACAAAATTAAAGAGTTAGTAAACTTCCCTACTTGTCGTCGCCTACGACACCATGAAATAATTAACATTGCACTGAACAACATCAAACGTGCCGCAGAGCGTCGGAGAAGACAGCAAAAACAGGTTTTACACGCCGCGACTTTCACATTGGACAGAAAATATTAGTACGTACACACTATTTATCCAGCAGAATAAAAGGTAAGTGCAGTAAATTTGAACTTCTATACGCAGGTCCATATCGGATTCGCAGCATCCCTCACCCCAATGTTGTACACGTCGAAACTTTGAGAACCAGAAAATCGAAAGGCAACCACCATTGGTCAAATATTAAACCGTTTATTGAATGAAACCACTTTATGATGTAACATGCTATGATGCCATTTACTAATCTTTATGACCACTTATGCAATTATATTCACATGACTAATTATTGATGATTATCGTATTTTTTCTTGGCAAGTGCCCGGCAAGGTAAGGCTAGCAGGTCGCTCTTCTTGTTACACATCAGACCGTGCACATTTTCCACTTTTTTTGTGTGTAAGATTGTATTCCAGTTTTGTTTGTATGCACTGTGAAATAGTTAACATTTAACACTCACCAGTTGACTTTGACATTTTTGTTGCCCTATGACATCTCAAGATCGTGACTGTTTTACATTTTTTTGCCGCTGCATTGTGATATTCTCTGTACATTTTGCCTTTGAACACTGTCTATGCTTTTGACAAATTACGTTTTCTGTCATGTTATGCTGTATGCTTAATTGTGTCACTATTAACCAGTCATTATTTAATGGGTATATGATTTAAATGCAAGGTATTAATCTCTGTTCATCAATTTCAGAAAGAAATGATGCGTGTAAGAAATAAATTCAACAGGAATGGGAATTTCACCTACGGAATGATCGAAAGGAGATGCAATAACGTTATGAGGAAGAGTAAATGGATCAGGATTAACAAGCATTAACAAGAATATACTATACTCATCGTAGAATAGCAATCTTAACTAATTTTTCTTTCAGAATACAAGGTGATTGATGCAGGCTGTCAGACAGAACTACACATCTTAGTTTTAGTGATGAAATATGCTAGAGATAAGGAATAGTTGTGTAATGAGTAATGAAGTGATTTTTTGCAGATGATAATGAATGCTGATGAATAATGATGAAGAATATGCTACTATGAATGATGAAGTTTTTTTTTACAGGTGATGATGATAATGGAGTTTTTGATGATATGGATAATGAAGTTTTCTTTGCAAATGTGGATAATGTTGAAGTTATATTTAGGCTATGTAGTTATTTAAGTATTTGTTGCAGTTCGTTTTGACAGCAGGTGTTATATTGCACAGTATAATGACTGAAGGTTTCGGAAAGGACAGCTATGGAACACATTTTTTATATACATTTCACTACCTGTTAATTCGAAGTTCACTACCCTTCAGCATAAAATGCATTTCTCTTTTCAGCTTAATAATCCATTTTTATATATTTTTTGCAGAAGAAATGATTTATGAGATTAATGTGTTATAAGCATTTGTTCATTAAATCTATGAATGTGGTTACATATACTCTACTTGTTTCATAATCTTGCCACAGCTGACTTATGACGGATGATGTTACACATTTTCATTTATACCAACAAACCAGAAACAATTTTTTTTTTCTTGCTTTCCCTTATAATTACCCGACACAATGCATTGCTAGCACAAAAACAAAATGTATTACCAGTCCCAAATAATGTTACTAGTTTAAGAGAATTCTGAATAATACTGATCAGCTCTGAATAGTATGTCACTTCAGTAATGACTTCTTAATGATACAAAAAAAAATTATAATGCTTTGTAACTGGCTAATAACTGCCACTGTTTATTGTAATGAGACTACTTATAATGCCCATGATTGTTAACGTTGTGACTGTAATTAACTGATTTTTAATAATGACTTCTTAATGATCTGAATAATACTGAATGATGAACAATGTTTTATACTATTCAATACTAACTGGCCACTGAGTGCCAATAATTAATGTCACTAAAAGAATTATGTTATTAATTATGCCAGTAATTAGCTCCTGTTTTCAATGATGTTTTTTCATGTTTTGGTACCTGGCCAATGAGTGCCAATAATTTGTATAACTCAATGTATTATGTTAATGCTAGGCCAATAATTGACTTTTTTTTTCAATGAAGACTTCTGATGAACATTATTCTGTCATACTAAATATGCTTTGTAACTGGCCAAGGACTGCCACTGTTTATTGTAATACGATTACCCATGATGCCAATAAATTAATTTTATGAACATTATTCTGTAATACTACATACTTGGTACAGAAATGTTCAATAACTGGGCTATGAATGCCGCAAACTACTACTGTAATTCTCAATGAAGCCTATTATGTGATTTAATGTCCTTCACCTTATGAGCTAACTACCCTGAATTACTGCAATATCCATTTGTCCTGTCCATTCTCATGATCATGGAGCACTATATTTGGTTTTTGTACTAATTCTACGTTGGTGTGCCTTGTAAGAGCGTGGTGTTGACACGACATGCTGTCCACCACCATGAGCGATGAAGACGTTATTATGGTCCCACTGTTTGGTGTACCTGATGTACTGCTAAAATGATAACAGGAAATATTACTACGACAGTTCAGTGTCTTGGCTACGGTGATAAATTCTGATGGGAAAAGAACTTCAAATTGTGTCACTTAGTGTTGTACTTCTGTGGAAAGATATGGACTTTCAGAACAGCTATGTGCAATCTAAAGTGCTACAACCATGATGCAATCCTTCCCTTTCCTATCCTAATTCTTATCACATAGTGAAGATCATTTTTTTGCTAACATCATTTATGTTCATGGGCTATACATTTTTTTTTTCGATTTGCTGAACTCCAATGCGAGTACACTTATGTCACTTGTCGACATGATTTTTTTTTTTGCCATTATGTTTATTTGTTGTGAAAATGCTAAAGACATTTTTTCGATTTGTTCTGAAGTACAGTATATGTGCACTCTTGTGTTTTATATTGTATATACATTTTTATTTTGATTATATGTTCTCAACTACAGTGCATGTGCACTTATGTTATGTGTTAATATGTTTTCTACTGAACTTCAGTGCCTGTGCAATTTTCTCATTTTTCAATATTATTTGTACTCATTCTGTATGTTCAATACTTCAGTGCGTATGCACTTATGTCATTTGTTACTCATTGTATATACATTTCGTCATTTGCTGATATGTTCTGAACTGCAGTGCATGTGCACTCATGTCACTTGTCAACATGATTTTTTGCCTGATAAAGAATTTTTTAGTGCGTATGCACGTTATTATCGCCATTCTGTTTATTTGTTCTGAAAATGCTAAAGAATTTTTTCAGTGCGTGTGCACTTTGTTATCTGTCAGATAATTTGTATATACAGTTTTCTGATCTGCGAATATGTTTTGTACTCACATTTTGTCTTTGTTTGGAATGTTTTGCACTCGGTGCATGTGCACAACATTTAATTCATCTATCTAAATATTCTGTAAATTCTACAAGTTGATTAATTAAAGAAAAATTTTGCCGCGCTTGGCAAGTCCAAATGACTCACCATCGCTGCCAAATTTTTGCCCCCCCAGTGGAGGGTTATGAAACACGTATGTTGTGTGGCGGCGATGGCGAGGCATTGCAGAGTCTCTGACCAGAGAGCCATTTATCGTGGCTAGTCTGCGCTTGACCGCGCGAGAGTTGCGAGCGGTACTCTGTCAGTTGTAGTCGTGCAGTACAGTTGCGAGCGGTAGTTAGTCAGTAGCAGTAGGGCGGGGCAGTATGTCTGTAGGAGCAGCCCAGTGCAGTTGTGTGTGAGGAGTCGGCGGGCGTCGACATGGCACTCTGGTCAAGATTCAGGATGAGGTATATTATTTTTAAATGCGCTCAGCTAATAATGTAAATTAACTGTAACTAATTTGTGCAACAATCGCCCCACTAATAATTTTGATTTCAAAGCAATATTTTTAACAAAAGAACTATTTAATTGAACGAACGATTTCCTTCCATTTCCTTTAAAGAAAAGTTTCAGTTAAATTTCAAAAAAAAAAAAAAAAATATTACTTGCGATGCAGTCCCTCCAAGCTATGGCAAAAACAATAAGAACAGAAATTTGACATGAAGTTTCAATGAGGTAAGAAATTAATTATAATTTTTTTGCACAGGGCCAAAGACCGATATTTTGGTTTAATTGAGTTTACATTGTCACTGAAGTCTCACTAGCATTGAATTGTTTTTCATTATTTTCGTGAGAGCTTACACCTTGGGTCAGATTGCTAATTTTTGTTTAATTGTCATTGTCATTGAATTTATTTGCTGGGAGGTTACGTTAGGTTGTATTCTTGTTAACATTCAACTATTGTGTTTCAGAATTTCTCTGGGGAGCTTACACTTAGCTCAATGTGCATTAGCATTTAAAATAATATCATTTAAAAATTTCGGTGGGGAGGTTACAACCTTGCTCCCAGGGCTCAAGGTAAGGCCCAAATTTCTGATAAATTGGCAGTTTGCTTTGTAGGAGCTTGTGACGTTATCCAGGTTCATAACCCAGTCACCCTATTGGTACGTAACATTGCTACTGGGAAGTTTTCTAGAGTACATGTCTCCCTGATCAAGGGAGGAAGCTAAATGTTCTGTTGCATGTTCGAGATAAATTTGCGGATGGGCTGTGATGAGGTTTTGGTGGGGAAGGATGAGCCGTGGCTCTCGATTCGATATATCGCTAGAGGGCTTGTACGCGATACTTGCATGCGAAACTGGCTGACTGATAGTACGAGAGAAGTGCGAGAGAGGGTGTGAGTGGTGCGTCGGCAACGAGTGACTCCACGGGGTACAGATGTGGCGCCACACTGTGAAGAGCAGAGGCAGTGAGGAACTTGCGAGTCGACGCTGCGAGTGGCCGAGGAGACGGCCTGTGCCCTGGTCTGTGGGGCTGCTGTCTACGTGTTGGCGCATATGGCGTCTGGACGCCGATGTCACTGCTGGGAGGAGCGAAAACCTTCAGTCGCTAATTTCCATCCAAGACTTCTCGGCATCCCATGTGGCCAATTCCAGTTCCTGTATCTGGAGAGACGTTTCGTCTGATAAGCATTTGTTTACACGTAAAGGACAACGTACTGCGCTGCTTTGAAGTTCTAGTGGAGTTTACAGACAAGAATTCTACAATTTTTTGAGGCGTAATAAGCCAGTACTTACGGCAGCCGATGTTCCAAAGCAGTATAGTATGTGAGAGTCAAAGTGTTATATATTTCGGACTGTTAGACAGGTCGTTGCACCGTCTAAGCCTCATATTCTACTTTGAGTTTAGGGGCGATATTGATGTTCCGGAAACAATGTTAACTGCCTGACTGGTGGCTGAGTTCACAGTTTCTTGTAACTTAAATTCAAACCATTGCTGTTGTGTACGGACAGTATTTATGCGGACCTAAAAAGGAACGGCACTCTCATTTCGCTCAAGTGGAACTGGTTTGTTGCCCATTTGTAGTTGTTCATCCATGTGTTCAACACTTTGTTGATTTAGAATTTTATCCTATGCCATCTCCCCAGTTGACAGGCGAGAGTCTAGGCCAGGTTTCAGCTGCCATGGTCGGCCGCGGGTCTGACGCTGCTGTCTTAGCGACCGACCGACCGCGGAGCCGGTGTTGGAAAAGGCCGAACCACCTCATGTCGGTCTGCTGACAGAGGTCGGAGCTGTAAAACAGTAACAACTTTATTGTATGTACCTTACTTTCTTAAACACATCTGGCTTTATCCTGATGGCTGTTACCGTTTAAGTTGGGAGATTACTTCGCACCTGTCGGTATTTAATTAATCGTTTAATGAGCGCCATGGCGCATTTTGATCTTAGATACTTTTAACCAGAGTTGCTATCAATTAAACACTCAGTCAGCGCTGTGGAGCATGCTCCTTAATTACAATTATTAATTCGTAGACTATTAATAGTTTGCTAAGCACCAGGCGCAATTTTTCCAAAAAATGCAAATATTATTTAAATTGTTTTGAAAAGATAAGTTGTTATTGACAGATAGTTCAGCAAGCGCTAGCTGCATGCTTTCTTAAATCTAAAGTTTACTGAAATTCTTACTAACATCTGTTTTACAGTGTGTGGTGACGTATTTTTCTTAGCTAAAAATGTTTACTATCTAATTAGATTTTCATTCATGTTTTTCATACAGGAATAAATATGCTGGTTAAACTGGTACAAATAAACTGTCATCATGCAGACTGTGAATGATGATGCTGTTGCTGAGTTAATCCTCCCACTCCACAGCACTGTCTGTTGACCTGTCCCAATGACAGTCATTCCATTTAGCAATTGTGAACAATTGCCAGGTTCACTACTCCATGACATATATAAACGTTTCTATATGTCTTTCTCGCATTCACAGCCCCAGATTTGCACCTGGAGACCAAAAGTGGAACTATTTTTTTTCCCCACGTAAGTCAGTTCCAAGTAAACGCATAAGAACAGCAACCAAGTTTCACTGCCGTACGATAATTACAGTCCACACTGCACCTCTACGAGCAGCTGCAATTTAGTTATGACCATCTGGTATTTTCCACTCAATATTTCCACTGCGTCAGATAAGGAAACATGAACTTGACAATTGTGAGGCGTATAATAACACAAAGAAAATCTTTAGAACTTACTATAGTAATATTGGGCTATAATTAAATTATTTGAATACTTTGGAATTTACTATTAGTGACAGTGTTACTTAGTTTTTACGTATATGCTTTTAAATTTTATCTTATTTTTGTCTCTCAAATTGGGGATGTATTTACATGAATAACAATGCGTGATACAAGTTCGACGAGTTGACGATTACCATTGCTATTCGTTTTCTTTTTTCTCGTAAGTTAGGTTCGAAATAATATTCGGAAAATTGCAGCCTCTAGTGTAGACGTCGATCTACTCGCGAAACAATTATTGTAACCCACTAAACATGCGTAATAATATTTTAAAATACAACGATTCTGTACCTACAAGAAGAACAATTTTTGTGAAAAAAATATCACAGAGCATGTCCCGTTTATTCCATGCAATACATAGTTTACAATATAACGTTTCTCTAACAGTGCATTCTTTTCTCATCTGATGTTTGAACTTCATTTTAGTTGGTCTGTGTTAATGAAAGGTGAGTTACACATTCTGCAATATACTCTAGTCAATAGCTGTTACATTCAAGCATCTTAATTAGATCCTTACAGAACTTCTCTTGTTAGTTATGTCTTTATTGCTATGTTGCTCATTAAATACTGACACACTAACTGAAACACATGTGCATGGAACCCTGTTCTCAAGTTGTTAGAGTAGTCTTTTGAGTGCATGCTAAAGGGAATGTTACATTCATATTTGACGAAGTACAATTACGTTGCTTATTGCTAAAGTACTGTCTTTCTCTTCCTTTGTGGGACCATATTTTTTGTGTGTAGAGAAATTACTATCCAGTAGGGCTGACATATTAATATGTTAGATTGCTTTCATGAAACGAGGGTTGTGTATAACACTACTGAAGTAGTAAGCGTATACTGGTAATTTTTTTTTTTTTTTACTTTCTACCTGCGTTCAGTTGGAATGGGCAAATGTTCCTGTGCCTTGGTGCAAAAGGAACTTGTAGCTGTAGTGAATAGTCAGATGTGAATTGCTAGCTCATTATGTCCTACAAAAATTCTTTGTCAGGTTGGTGGAATTTAAGATTTTTTGAATGTTTAGTACGAAAGTGATATTTTGGAACTGTGAATGGCTCAAGGAATTTATCAGGATTAGCAAAGTTAGTGAGACTGGTAGGTGAAGTTTGTCATATAGTGATGTTTCGGTAGGTGGAACTTGCTGAGTGATACTACTGACATTAGATTATACTTTCTGAACTTGTGAAACCACTACTAACTTAGTTTGGTATTAAGAAAAAATTTCTGGTAAATATTTCTTGAACTGCACGCTTCATTGGAGATCTGTATTGATTTTCTGTGTGCAAAAACTTGTTTCTGGAGATTGTATGAAATACTGCTGTCTTTGAAATGTATTCAACTGTATGGGATTCTATCCTAAAAAGGTTCCAAACTAATTTACTGGAACTGTGTATGTGCCGTTGAGCATTCTTACGGACCTGCAGTTCATCTGTTGCCTGTTGGAGATTTTAGTACATGTAACGAAAGTTATTACTAGATTTCTGTGGGCCGTTGCAACACCCCAGTTTAATTAGTATTGAGCAGTGGGACTAAGTTTGACTGCCAATTTCATCGTTTTACTATGCAGTGGTAAAAGTTTCAGTATAGTAGAGTGGAGATTTGGATCCGTACCCACCCTTCAATCCTTTGGCTCTTCCGCCTCCCCGTCGTCATGATGATATTAACAGTGATATTGAAGAGTTGAGTTCATAATTTTCAGATTTATTAAGAATGCTAAATGCGTACACTGCGATACACGGATTTAATGACTTCACTGAATTTATATCTCCAGAGGAATTGTATTCTGAACTTTGTAAGTGTTGTCAAATGAGCAAGTTAATGTCAGAAATCCAAAGCGTCTCAGACTACTAATACTTATTGCATACTACCTGTGTCTGATATTAACGCCTTGCTAATTTATTACTCGGCCTTCTACCGTGCACCTGCGGAGAAACTAATATTATTTTGTTTTCGGTAGGTGGACTGGATTCAGCTTAGTATGGTTTATGTTACTTCACTCCCTGAATTATCCCTCTTCAGAAGTTTGTTTGGAAATTTTTATGGTATGACAGTTCCATGTTACAACAACAGACTGGACTGGAATTAAAAGAACTGATAAAACTAACCAGATTCATAGCACTTGAGGAGGAAAATTATAGACAATTATAACTGTCAATAACTAGTCGAAAAGAAGTGCAAGAACAAGAGGATAATGTTTGTGGAAGAAGGGAACAATCTGAGTTACATGATAGGCTAGAAGTTGCTCCAAGGCAGACTATAGCGAGTCAGGTTAACAAACAAGTTTTTTCTTTCTTTATTGTATTTCAATTCCCCATCAGGGCGGGCTGGCAGCAGCATATGCGCTGCTCTTCAGCCGAAAGACATAGAACAAAACAATAGAAGACATATAAAAACAGCAAAGGAGAGAATAAGGTGAACATAGATACAACAAAGGGGGAACATCATGGAAGGCAATAGACAAAAAAACGGGGTGACTGTAAAATGGAGATAAAAAACTGTGTAAAAGTAGCACACACAAAAAGCCACACACTGCGACGATTAAAAGAACACAAGGCCCACTATGACTGGAGCATAAGGTATCGACGGATGGCGTAGCACAGAACGTAACACTGACGGCGGACCTGAAGGCAATACACAATTAAAATCGGATCTCTTGACGCACAGGAGAAACAGCACTAAACACAACACTGATGAGGCACACTGATGATTATCCATACAAAGGATCTGCCAGGCGCAAGGAGATGAGGGAGACCTGAAGAAGGGAGGGAGGGGAAGAGATGGGGGAGATGAGCGGGGGGTGCGCGGAGGAGGGCCAGGCACGGAGGGATGTGGGAAGGAGAGAGGCAAGTATGAGGTGCAGGGCCTCATGGGAGGGGGGAATGGAGGAAAATCCGCTCTGAGAGAAGGAAGGAAGAGGAAAAAAGGAGGCTCTGGGGAGGGGGTACAAACAAGTAGTTATACAACAGCTTTATAATATCTTGAACACGAAGTAGGTGTACTGAAGGTCAATACAGAAAATAGCATTTCAAGAAACAGATAATTTTGATGAACTTTCTACTGCTGTAGCTAAGCTGGCTGTCAGTTGTAAGCAGAGCTCAGATATACAGGGTGGTCCATGGATAGTGACCAGGCCAAATATCTCACAAAATAAGCATCAAACGAAAAAACTACAAAGAACAAAACTCGTCTAGCTTGAAGGGGGAAACCAGATGGCGCTATGGTTGGTCCTGCTAGATGGCGCTGCCATAGGTCAAACGGATATCAACTGCGTTTTTTAAATAGAAACCACCATTTTTATTACATATTCGTGTAGTACGCAAACAAATATGAATGTTGTAGTTGGACCACTTTTTTGCTTTGTGATAGATGGCGCTGTAATAGTCACAAAAGTATAAGTACGTAGTATCAAGTAACATTCCGCCAGTGCTGACGGTATTTGCTTCGCGAGACATTACCTGTGTTAAAATGGACCATTTACCAAATGCGGGAAAGGTCGACATCGTGTTGATGTATGGCTATTGTGATCGAAATGCCCAACGGGCGTGTGCTATCTGTTGTGTTGGCAGAAGAGCCAACACCGTGTTACAACCGGAGGCCGAAATGCACGCGTTTTAGCTCACGCAGGCTGGCGTGAGGAGGGAACTATACTGACGTGAGGTCTGGAACATGACAAGGAATGAGAATTCAGAAAGCGGACATTATTAGTTTCATACTTAACTTTAATTCATTAATGAGGAACGTCGCTCTTGACGGTACATGATTCACAATATTATCTGTTCAGAATTCATTCTAATTACTGAATATGGCGCCTTGCTAGGTCGTAGCAAATGACGTAGCTGAAGGCTATGCTAAACTGTCATCTCTGCAAATGAGAGCGTTTGCAGACAGTGAACCATTGCTAGCAAAGTCGGCTACACAACTAGGGCGAGTGCTAGGGAACCTCTTTAGACTAGACCTGCCGTGTGGCGGCGCTCGGTCTGCAATTCACTGATAGTGGGGACACACGGGTCCGACGTATACTAACGGACCGCGGCCGATTTAAAGGCTACCACCTACCAAGTGTGGTGTCTGGTGGTGACACGACACAATCTATGCTGTTTGGTATGCTGGACATCATCCAAGTGTCCATACCGTTCGCCGTATTGTTACGTTGTTTAAGGAAACAGTAAGTGTTCAGCCACATGTGAAACGTCAACCATGACATGCAACAAATGATGATGCCCAAGTAGGTGTTTTAGCTGCTGTCGCGGCTGATCTGTATATCACTAGCAGCAGAAATTGCGCGAGAATTGGGAATCTCACAAACGTCGGTGTTCAGAATGCTACATCAACATCGATTGCACCCGTACAATATTTCTATTTACCATGAATTGCATGGCGACGACTTTGAACGTCTTGTACAGTTCTGCCACTGGGCACAAGAGAAATTACGGGACGATGACAGATTTTCTCCACACATTCTATCTAGCGACGAAGCGTCATTCACCAACAGCGGTAACGTAAACCGGCATAATATGCACTATTGGGGAACGGAAAATCCACGATGGCTGCGACAAGTAGAACATCAGCGACCTTGGAGGGTTAATGTATGGTGCGGCATTATGGGAGGAAGGATAATTGGCACCGATTTTATCGATGGCAGTATAAATGGTGCGACGTATGCTGATTTCCTACGTAATGTTCTTCCGATGTTACCACAAGCTGTTTCATTGCATGTCAGAATGGCGATGTACTTGCAACACGATGGATGTCCGGCACTTAGCTTGCGTGCGGTTGAAACGGTATTGAATACCATATTTCATGACAGGTGGGTTGGTCGTCGAAGCACCATACCATGACCCGCACGTTCACCGCATCTGACGTTCCCGGAATTCTTTCTGTGGGGATAGTTGAAGGATATTTGCTATCGTGATCCACCGACAACGCCTGACAACATGCGTCAGCGCATTGTCAATGCATGTGCGAACATTACGGAAGACGAAGTACTCGCTGTTGAGAGGAATTTCGTTACACGTATTGCCAAATGCATTGAGGTTGACGGACATAATTTTGAGCATTTATTGCATTAAAGTGGTATTTACAGGTAATCACGCTGTTACAGCATTCGTTCTTAGATATGATAAGTTCACAAAGGTAGATGTATCAAATTGGAACAACCGAAATAAAATGTTCAAACGTACCTACGTTCTGTATTTTAATTTGAAAAATCTACTTGCTACCAACTGTTCGTCTAAAATTGTGAGCCATATGTTTGTGACTATTACAGCGACGTATATCACAAAGCGAAAAAAATTGTCCAACTAAAACATTCATATTACTTTACGTACTACACGAATATGTAATAAAAATGGGGGTTCCTATTTAAAAAAACGCAGTTGATATCCATTTGCCCTATGGCAGAGTCATCTAGCGGGTCAATCATAGCGCCATCTGGTTTCCCCCTGTAGTTTTTTCGTTTGCCGCTTATTTTGTGAGATATTTTGCCCAGTCACGATCAGTGGACCACTCTGTATAAGATAACCACGTTTACAATCAAATCATGTGTAAGAACGCAGCACACTGTCTCGCTCATCTTTATATTTGAGAAAATCACCGTACACTCTCTCATGAATAGACTGAAGAGTACCAAATTCTTCATCACATGGTGCAATTACAGTAATAAGAATCATATTGTGCAACAACCAAATACCAATCTTTCAAATCCAAGAGCACCTGGAATATCCAGAAGATAACCCACCCAAGTACTAACCAGAACTGACATTGCTGAATTTTGTTGGTTGTGTGAGATCCAACGTGGCAAGACTGTTTGATATATTGCTACTCATATGGACGAAACCATTTAGACACTTGACTAATACCTGACTCATGCAAAGAAACCTTTAAAACGTTAAAATATCATCAAAAGATAACAGCCTGGTCACACAAAGAAACTTAACTAGAACATAAGCACAAACACTGGATATGTTACACTAGACACCTAAACTTCAGGAAATATGGTACCTCCAAAGTACCATACAATATATATATATATATATATATATATATATATATATATATATATATATATATATATACATAGTTTTCTACATGCATTGTGTAGCTCCTTTGTGTCAGGTCTAATTTGACGATATTTGACGATTGTCTAACTTCGTCATATGATTTTCGTGATTGTTTTGATGTAGTGATACTGGATTTATCTGAATAACCGATGGTATAGTGAGAAGATACAAGGTAAGAACTTGGGTTTGTTGTGAGTCTGAAACTGTGACATGTGATTATGGGTGTATATTATCTATGGTGTGTGGGTCAGTACATACTGTGAATGATATGTAGGAGGATTTATAACTTTACTTGGTATTTTACTTGATGTTTCCTTGAATGCGTGACATTCTTCTTTGACAGAAACCAGTCTTTATGGAAGATACGTGCAGGCACAATCTGACATGTTGTGGATATTTATATTCTTCGAAAGTTTCTATTACACCTGTAGGATTGCACAGTTGTCAGGATGAAGAAGTGGTTCTGTCATAGTATGTTGAAAACACAGTTCTGATTTGCAATGGTTGTCTCTTCATCTGTGTCAGATGAGTATTTGATGCTATTTGCCTCGTTTGTTCGATATTTGAGCCAGAGTCAGTACGATGGGAGAATGAAAGTGAATCTTATGTGCAGTGAGGTTACCATCTTAACGCTCAGCGGCTTATACTGGCTGAGCATATGACGAGTGTAACAAGGTCAAGGTCACTCCTGACGAGGCACTGCATCTTTTGCCTTCGATTCCAACGATTCATTCGGGTCGCGTGAGACATGGTGGGTCGGGTCAAAGGGAGTAATAATTGTGATTAAGGCCTCGATATGGACTCATTTCACTGATACTTGATTATGTTTAATTACGGTTTGTCCAACTGACGTGGTGTTTAAGATTGTGTTGGTACCATTTCTCTATCGAACAAAGCAAGTAGTAGTCCGAGATTTACACTAGTATGATTTTTGTAGCTGTAAGTTTTTCGAGTTGCAGCAAACAAATATTTGACGTCCATCTGAAGACAGTGGCGAAACATGGTATACACTCGTCTACGTCAGCTACTAATCGTGGCCTTTTGCTGTTGACCCATCTTGTACTCCATCTAGCATTTGAAACTCTTTGTTAATCTTCTGTATTATTCTGAGGAACACAGATTCTCTGTCGTCTGTTGCAAGTCTCTGTCCCCTGTATAAACATTCCAGTTATAGTTCTTGAACTTTTCTCCTACACTTAAATGTAATAACTTATGTGCTTCGAGATTTATAAATTGGCGCAATTTATATCTTTGTCTAAGTAGATCATTTCAGTCTCGCTATTAATAAGTACCAATTGCGTGGGAGTTTAATGTAGTGCAAAAGTGCAGCAGTTCTGATTTGTCTCCTATGGTTTCCACCGATGGGATGCTACATGTTGGTATTGTGTGACTGTGGCGACACTGTACCTGGATATACTGCACAACACACTCGATAACATCTATTTTTGTACCCCTTGGCTGTGTTGTGCAATACTAGACAGGGGAAACTTTTGAAGAAATAAGGTCTCATTACACACTACACACTTTTAAGTGGGGTAGGACGTCAAACAGGCCGACTTGGAGCAGGAAAGGCACCACAGGACATTTTAACTTCCACTGTCTATACTTTTGCAAGTAAATTCACAAACCTTTGTCAGCATGACCAGGAAGGATTCGGGATTCACACTCGTAGCAGCGGAAGATCAAAACCATAACAAAATAATTTTTTTACATGTGAAATTTCAACATTTTTTCACTTACTATTGGCTGCATTGCATAAGTAAGAGAGACTGTTCGATGGATTTTGCACATCACAGCAAACAGGTGTCTGAAACTCTAGAATCTATTTCATTTATGAACAAATGAATGGGCTGTTACGTTTTAAACTTTATGTTTAGAAAAAAAATGAAATTTTGTACTTAATTATCTCAATTTTTACCACAGTTCTTAATAGATTTGGAAAATTCTAGAGTTTCATACACCTGTAAGTACGGTTTGTATGCTGTGCAAAATTCATCAAAGAATCTCTGTTACCTGTGAAGAAAAATGTACCTATAGCAACAAATGCAGCCAATAGTAAGCGAAAAAATGATGAAATTTCAAATGTAAAAATATTATTTTGTTATGTTTTTGAACTTCCACTGCTATGAGTGTGAATCCCGAATCCTTCCTGATCATGCTGACAAAGTTTTATGAATTTATTTGCAAAAGTGTAGACAGTAGAAAATAAAATGTCCTATGGTGCCTCTTCTGCTCCAAGTCGGCCCGTTTGACGTCCTACCCACGTTCATAACTACCTGAGATTCTGATAAAAATTCATGTAATAGCCACGTATTCAATAAGCTCGAAATCACAGCAACACTGTTATAGAATTTTACTGCAGAGCAACCCATGTTCACAATACTGCTGTAGTAATATTCAGCTGACTGTCTTTTTATTTTCTTTTTTTAGAACACTGTCCAGAAAGTTAACAAAATCACGGTGCAGGTTGTAACGAATGACAAGGAGGCCACCAACATTCGCGTATCCAAAGGAACGACGCCGTAAAGTAGAGGAGTGGGACTCTGGCTACGGGCGAGTCGGCAGAAGTGACGCAGCTCTACCGTTTCTGAGCTGCGAAGACACGAACCCAGGAGTAGCCGGCAAAGGACAGGAGCTGTCTGCGCCGCCTCCCTGGACAGCGCGTGAGAAGCCGCTGACACCATTAACAACTGTGACGGCTGCCACGATATAAGCAAAATATGTCTCACCACTAGGTGTTTCTGATGCTGTAATAAATCAGCGGCAACTGCATTCCAAGATATAATGCACAGCGCCGTCACCATGAATAAAACTAAAAATATCTGGTGGGCTGAAAGGACCTCCTGGGACAGGTTGCACAGTGCGGAGTAGACTCTCCTCAGCTTCCGGTAGCGGTCCTCAAGTGGTCGCCGCTGGCATCTCACTCGGGCTGTAGCTCTCAGACACTGGTTGAGTTGGCGTAAGTCACTCCTCACAAGGAGAACAAGGCCCACATACCTGGCAACAGCGGTAAGTGCAATACAACTTGACAGCAGTCTTAACATGTATGTCCATTTCATTTCGTAACTCAGAAATTTCAACGTCACAACAGCTACACGTAGCGCGAGACAGCTTGCAAACACCAATTTGCTGGAGATCCTCACCGCCGCACTGGAGAAACGGCGCGACTCCAGGTAACCACTGTCCCGATAAGACAAAAGACTGAGGATCCTCTGGTACTTGTGGGTGTTTCCAAACAGGTCTGCGGCGACCGCCGTCACCGTGGTGGCATAAAATGTCATCATATAGGCAACAAACCACACAAAGGTGATGGAATCCTTTCTTTCTCGCGTTTATAGCTTACAACCAGCGTACCACATGTGCTGTTACTGCCATGTTAATGACGAGAACAACAGCTGTGTACAGTGTACCAGCACGTGTCCTCCGTAGCTCACACTTCTCAGTGTCCAGTAGGAACGGTGTCAACCCGAAAACCCTGCAGGTGGCGTAGTATGATGCTACTGATCTTAAGAGGTCTCTTCTACTCGCCATTTCTACATCGACTAGAACTCCACGATACCTTCATTACCTGTGATGAAAGAAAAAATTTCGCCACTTATAGTAAGTAAGACGCTTGCATTAGAAAGAGAATTAATCTGAAAACATCGACAAGTGACTGATTAACAGAGTACACCCAGTCTTAAGATGGCACTTCAACGACAGATGGGTTTTCCGTGACTCATGGAGTAAACATAGGCATGACCAAACAGCGCCTTCATAGACTCTGTTTTTCGACATCTGAAATCGATATCAAAACAGAATTTGACCATCCGGTACAGTTGCCGTACCTCTACAACCGAAAATAGTAAATATTGAGAACTTGAACCACTCATAGTTTCTTGAATATGATGTGTAGGTTGTAATGACACATTCCTATGCAGAGACATACAATATCTTAAAAGCTGCGCCAAAGATAAATTGAGAGGCATGTATATTATAATCTTTGTAAAGTTAACATTGGATTCTCTTATGTTTGATACTCCAAGGAGCTAAGGGACACTTTCGATTGTTGCCTTGTGGAGGATGGACGTGATTTTTGGACTGTGCGGAAAGGCAGCCATATGGCTGGTAATTATGGTTTGTGCGACGAGCACAGCAAGTCTTATTGTGTTGTGAATAAAAAAAAAATAGTGAAAAGTATCGAAGTGTTACGAAAATTATTTATAGCGACGTAGCATAGTATTCCTTGGTTTCCACCGTCTTCGTGAAGTGAACCGATGCCGACTCATGATGGTACACACGGTCAACAAAGAGAAGAACATCGATGGCGACTAATGAATTAATATTGTGGCAGAAGGACTAATTCTACGTCTAAGGTGAGAACTCTGATTAAATCAACAATGACGTGGAATTAAAAATGTAAAATGTTTTTTTATTTATTTCGCCACAAGGTAAATTTTGGTTGTTTTATCGTATAAGTTCTTATGTTCATTTTACAAACGGAACTAACTGACCTTCTCGTAATACATTTATTAATTACTACAAGTATTATTATTGTTACGCAAAAGCCATCTATCAACCTATCAACTCATTGGAAAATTTACTGTTACGAATATCTGTAAGAAGTCTTGCTTACATCTCAGACAGAGTCATAAATACTTAAATATTCTGGGTAAAGTAACAAAATGAATGAAAATAAATAAGGCAGTAAACAAGAAAAGTTAAGAGGAAAAGTTGGATGGTAATCGGGACACAAGTTTAGTAACTCAGATTTTGTCGGAAATTTTTCTGCCAGTATGGTATGACGGTAAACTAAGCTTTTCCGTATGATGTTTCCATGTTTATTTTATTTTACTTCCATTTAGGTATAACTTTTTATTATAAGTTTTTTCTGCTATATTTTGCTATGTAAGTTGGACGTAAAAATTTATTTTATTGTGGTGTTCAAGCTCGATTGTAAATATTTTTCATGTGTAGTCAAACAATGGAATAACAATATGGAAAGAACAGATTGCTACTCACCATATAGATGAGGCACTGAGATGCAGACATGCACAATGAAAAACCAGCCTAAATACTGAGCTTGAAGACAAAGTCCCCCTTCCAAAATAGAAATCACACATATTCAGACAAGCACAACTCCAGCAGACATGGCCATTGTCTCTGGGCACTGCGGAAATGAGAGAGAGGAACGAATAATTAGTTCCTGTAAATAAAATTCATTAGCAATAGGTAATACATTATTTGAACCCCACAAAAGGAGACGTTGCACATGGATATCAAATTTGAATAGGGAGGCTTAGAAACGGTTTGAAGAATGCCAAAGCTTATCCAGGAGCGGATATCAATCCAGACCACGACCAAGTAGTGGGAGAAATACAAGTAAAGTTGAAAAAAGTCTGAAGAGGTAAAGCAAAATAAATACTAAACATAGAAAAACTCAAAGAGGTAGGAATGGCATCAGATTTGGAAAACAGACCCATGGAAAAATAGGAAAGAGGTAGTGTTGATAAGTGTTAATGACGAATGGAAAAAATGAGGGAAAGACTTATGGACTCTGCCAAAGAAGTACTAGGAATTAGAGTATCCCAAAGTACCAGGAAAAATGGATAACAGAAAACATGTTGAAAAAGATGGAAGAGTGGAGAAAGTGCAAAAACGTAGAAACTGAAGAAGGCAAAAACAGGTACAGGAAACTGAATAATGAATTAAGAAGAGAAACTGAAGAAGCAAGGGGAAAATGTATGAAACAGAAATAGTGAACATGGAGAAAGAGGGATAGTATGAAATGTGTATAGACTGGCTAGTGAGATAGTTTTTTAACGTAAAAGAAAGAGGAATATCATGGAAATTGAAAGAGCGCATGGTACTCTAGCAGAACAACCACAGGAGCTTTTGAACATATTGCAAGAACGTATTGAATGTCTGTATAAGTGGGATGAAATACGAAGCGAAATGAAGGTTGGAGAGGAGCAATACGTGCCGTAAGATGGAAAGGGATTCACCATCTTGGCAGCAGCAGTAGAAAAGGCGCTGAAGGAGATGAAGAATAGGAAAGCATGTCGAACTGATGATGTGCCAGCAGAACTGCTAAAGAGTCTGGGAAACAATGCAAGACAATAAATAGTCTACCTCTGTAATGAGATATATGACAGAGGGGAACGGCCTGAGGACTTCCTGGCAACAGTTATGATACCAACAGAGAAAAAGAGGAACACTAAAAAATGTGAAGAGCATAGGAACATCAGTCTAATTTCTCAAGCAGCTGAAGTGTTGCTGAGACTATTGAATAGAAGTCTATATGGCAAGCTGGATAGAGGGATTGCAGAGGAGCAGTTCAGACTTAGAAGAGGGAAAGGAACAAGAGATGCTATTGGCCTGTTAAGAACTATAGGGGGAAGATATATGGAAAAAGGTAGAGAAATCTTTGCTGTTTTTACAGATTTAGAAAGGGTTTTTGACATATTTCAGTGGAACGAGCTGATGGATATATTGAAGAAGAAAGGAGTACAATGGAAAGAGAGACTACTGATACAGAATCTATACGTATACCAGAAATTAATTAAATCAACTGTCAGAAGGAAGTAGCATTTGATGAGGTGGTACTCCCCACTGTTGTTTATTGAATACCTCGAACAGATTATTGCGAAAAGCTTAGATGAGAAACGAGGAACATGTATTGGTGGAAAGAGAATAGAATGCATACCATTTGCTGATGACATGGTACCAGTGCCTGAAGCATGTGTGGAATATGGGATGCAAATAAACATAGCAAAAACAAAGAGTATGGTCATCAGTACAAGACGCAGACTGCCCAGTACTAAAATAGGAAAAGCTACCAGTAGCCAAGTAAGTGTATTTAAATATCTTGGAAGCACAACAACTGAAGACCTGAGAAGTTCAAATGGCTCTGATCACTATGGGACTTAACATCTGAGGTCATCGGCCCCCTAGAACGTAGAACTACTTAAACCTAACTAACCTAAGGACATCACACACACCCATGCCGGAGGCAGGATTAGAACGTGCGACCATAGCGGTCGCGACTTGAGATGTCACCAGGAGGTGAAAACTCAAATTGCCATAGCGAAGGAGGCATTCAACAGAAAGAGGAGACTGTTATGTTGCAAGTTAGATAAAGGTCTAAGGAAAAGGCTTCGCAAATGTTTTGACTGGAGTGTAGCACTATATGGGGCAGAAACGTGCATGCTAAGACGAGAGGATGAAAAAAGGTTAGAACCATTTGAGATGTAGATGTGGAGGAGAATGGAGAGGATAAGGTGGACGGAAAGAGTAACGAAAGAGTATCGGAAAGGGTTTGTGGGAGAAGATGACTGCTGGAAGTTAAAAGAGAAATGAAAATGAACTGGTTGGGACATTCACTGAGCAGGGACTGCTTGCTGCCCGATGCTTTGGAAGGACTGAGAGGAGGAAGGGGATACAAGATGTTAGACGACATAAAGGGAATATGAAATTAAGCGGACCTGAAGAGGATGACAGAAGACCAGACAGCCTGGAGAACTACCATGTGAAAGCCTGCCTTTTGGCAGAACACGAATCATGAAGACTGGGGTCTGAGTCATGCTAAGTTGTACTCCAGCGCCCAGACACAGTGGCCATGTCTGTATGGGTTTTGCTTGTGTGTTTATTATTTTGTTGGACCTGATTACTCCACACCTCTCTCCACATTTGATTATAGTGCCTGCAATGCTTCCTCGCCTGTGAGTGATGTCGTAAGCCTTCCTCGCAGAATCGGTTGCTTAATAACAACATTACCAATTCCTCCTACCTGACGTGTCCGTCGCTCCCGTAAGCTCTACCTTACGGCCATGGCTGACCAAAATTTTTAATAACTCCCTAGGTACATGACCAAACTTATTCGTGGCGCAACATTCCTCATCCTTTCCGAGAAGATTCGTCACGGATCTTTAGTAAACAGCTCCCACTAAACTACCTAAAAGCTAATTAGTTACATGTTGAGTATATTTCCCCCAACCCCCCCACCCCCCCGCCATCGCCAATTCATAGTGTAGTGTCGCCCACACTCAACATCTCCCCACCCATTTATTGCAGCCTTAACTAACTGCCACATAGCCCTATTATGCCCTTACATACTAATTAAGTGCTTAAAACTAATTGCTTCCCAGCAAACGCTGGTCAACAATTCTTCACGTAATTAGTGTGTTGGCGTGGTTCAGAGTATGCCTTCTTGCATATTATCCAATAATGCAGTACGCAAAGGCCTGCTGGAAACACGCCACAAATGTCAGTCGAAACGCTTACTACTAACACTTCGTGCTTCTGTTGTCCTGGGAAATGGTGTAACACGCTGCCACATTTGTTCCATCGAAATTCTCCCATGCTGGGACTCTATTAATTTCTCTGACGAGTGCATGAATAGCGGAGTGAGTGTGTTATTTGAATACGTTCATTTTAGAATTGGGAGCTGTTTCTGTCTAGTTGCGATTGAACCTGAACCGCGTTACCAGCTTCTACCGCACGATAAAGTTCCAAATTTCTCTGCCTCTCGTGCTCCATTTCCTCTCTTAACCTTTGCACTCGCTGAGTTAAGGCAGCAACTGCTTTCGTGTTAGTGGTGGCTCGTGTTTCCACCAATTTTTGTACCGTATTTCTATCCTAATTCAAATGTTTAGAAAAACACACACATTGTCATTTAACCATGCCAGACACAGAAATCTAACCACAAATTTATTCTTCCAGGGAATCATGTACGATCTGCAACAGTTACTATCGAGATGACAAATTCGCCTACACTCAGAACAAGTAGCTTCTACAGCTGTGGTATATGGCTATGTGTGCCCAGAGAAATTACAAAATGGACACCTTAATCGCACTAAATTATGATGCCCAACATTACCCTTAAACAAAGATAAGTAAATGGGGTTCAGTGGTTTCACAAAAGGAACTCCAGCATGGTGATCCTAGCTCACACAATATTCATAGTAAATTTCACCAATGTTATCCTACATGCTTCATGTTGAAATAATTTCTTTTCTCTAGATAATGTGTTAACATAGATAGCATTGTTTGGGATTGAAATTATACAGTCTGTGATATAGCAAAGTTAATCATTATCTTTGTATGTAAAGCACACCACCATTGAAAATTACACAATACCCAAATCTAATTGCCTCAAGATTACATATGTTAGTGGCTAATGTCTCTGACATGTGCTAAGAAACCAGTGTATATATGTTGTATGAAAAAACAGTTGTCATGTTAATTAATAAGAAACACTAGTCACTTGACATGAATATGTCTCGAAAGATAATTTGATTTCTCTAATGCCAGTAGGGCTAATGATGGACATTTGGGTTTGCTACTATCCCAGTAATGTGTAAACAAAGTAAATATCTGTTGTTCAGTTTATGTCAGTCAACCCCAGTACCAACAACCCTGATGCCATACACTTTTCATAGCTCAATACAAAACTTCCTTTCCCTGGTTGAGGTTTAATAATCACCATGTCCCAATGCATAAAACAGTCCCAGAAGCCTATGAGTATCCATTTCTTAAACTTTAATGTAACACACTCATCACATCACAAGTGAAGCCTCAAAATTATTCTCTTCTTGCACAACTGAAATATTACATAAACACCTCCCAGTTCTTCCATACTAAAAATTAGTTTCTTCTCTCATAAGTATGGAAAATCTTTTTTCTTCTATCTTTATTCCCAGTGCTGTCTTGGTCATGATACCTTATTTATAGCTACAAGCAGTCCCCAGTATCATCAACCTCAATCACTACATAAGTGACTGGAATAATTAGAAGAAAAAACGCAGGTGTACAAAATTTGAAGGCAATCACATCAAAGGTGAAGTCAGGACAAAATCATTCTGTTAGTATAACAGACGTTACCAATGAGCCACCTAATGGTAGTAACAAAACGGAAATGTTATAACGACCAATTGTAGCCTTCTAAGGCTTGTCGCACAGAAAGAGGGAGGCAATTCACAAAACATGTTGCTAGTGGTCAGATAGGTGCCGGGGAGAAGATTGAAGACGATTAGGTAAAGAGCGTGTTGAGGATAAATCTGATAATAAGATAATCCAAGCTGTAATTAAAGCATATATATATTATATACCTGTTGATATTACTGTTCATACCGGTGTCACTATGTCCATGATAGATTGTAAGCTATAGAAACAATTGAATACGCTAAGGAAGATTCCAATATTGCCTATTTAGAAATGTAATGTTACCAGCGCGTTTGGGTGGCAAATACAATTAATTAAGTTCCAAATCATGGTCGATATTAAAGTCTAGAAGTATGAACTACAGTGAAACTTCCTGGTCATGAAGAAATTATCAGTCCAGTGTATCTGGGGATCAGAATTCTTATATAAAATGAAAGCAGTGACAGACCTATATTTAGGTAGATAATAGTGGTAACATGATTACATTAAATCTGGTAAGCAATGTGGATCGTCTTTCAAAGTATGGCAATGGTATAAAAACAAGATATATCATGCCTAATAGTGTAGATTGGTGTGATGAAATGCATACTCACACCATTAATGCAATGAACACAGAGCTCAGTGATCGTATTAATGAAAAAGTAGCTGAGTGTACTTATCTTACAGAACACCAACAGATCTAGTTAAGTCATTTATTAATGAGGTATATCAGGATTTTTTATAGTAAATCAGGTGTAATAAAAGGCAATGTTTGTCATCTGGAAATATATATCATAAAACATTTTGTAGGTCATCATATTCCATACCTTGGTCTAAGAAATAAGTCATATCGAAAGAAATTCGTAAGATACTGGAATGGGATGTTATAGAACCTTCAAATTCCCCCTACAGCCATCCTTTGTTAGCAGTAGCAAACCAGACGATAGCATTAGACTCATGATAGACGTTTGAGATATAAATAATATTATTGTACCTCTTAGAATGTAACTAGAGAATTTAGAAGAGTTGTTAGAAAAAGTTTATAGCATAAAATGTTAAAGTTCTGTATACTTAAGACCTCGTTCTGGCAAATAAAGCTTCAAGAAGAATTCAGAAAATGTACACCTTTTATATTTCCTGGAAGAAGCTACCAGTTTCAGGCAGCCTTTTGGGGAAAACATAAGTGGTGGAGTGTTCATAGCAGTCTTGGATACAGTGCTAGGACCTGAGTTACTAAATACAATTACATCATATGTAGTTGATATTCTACTCGCTACAGAACGTTGGGAAAAACCATATCGAAGTCTTAGAAAAGGTATTTGAGAAATTCAATGATTATGGTGTAACACGAAATTTAAAAAAGCCTAAGTTTTGTAAGAAGCAAAATTAAATGTTTTAAGTCGTATTATATCACCTATGAGAATCAAACCCAATCCACAAAAACTGTACGCATTAAGAAATATACTACATGCAACAAGCAAATGACAATTGAAATCATTTCTAGGTTTGGCCTCGTTTCTTAGAAAATTTGTACCCAACCATCTACTGGGCAACGATCATTTATAAAATTTGTTTCGGAAAAATACTCCTTGGTACTGGTCAACAAATTGTGCAGAAACACACATCAAACCGTTTTGGATAACTCTTGTATACTGTACCACCCTAATATAACTGAAAACTTTTCTTTATTCGCTGATGTAGCTTTAGCTGGGTAAGGCGCATCTTTATTCCAGGTAATAGGGGATGAAAAAGAAATTAGAGTAATTGAGTTTGTGAGTCGAGTTCTAACATGCAGCGAACATAATTATACCGTAACAGAGCTGGAGATGTTGGCCGTAAAATCGGCATTGGAACAGTGCAATTGTTCCATTTATAGAAAACACTTTAAAGTGTATACTCACCACCTGTCAGTACGCTTTCTATTGACCTGTAAATTACTACATGCTAGACTTGCAAGATGGGTGTTAGTGCTTCAGAGTTACGATACAGAATTAATACACATTAGGGGAAAAGATAATGTATTGGTTGATCCCCTATCGTGACTGCTACAAGGCCTAAATGGTTTAAATGAAATTGTTGAACAATCATCTGCTTTTAGAACACTAATAGTTTGGAATTCTCCATTCAAAAGTCTATATCTGTCTATGTGTAAAAATCTAGGAGCCTTAAAAAAGGGACACATGTACTGGAAACAAATAAGATATCGAATGATAAATGAAGAGAAAACTGTTCTGTTAAATATAAGTTGTATAATGATACCTTATTTTAAGAGGAACAACGACTTTAGGATATGGAAGGCATGTATTCCTGAAAATTACTTATTGAACATAATATTATCTGATAATGCTTCATATTTCATTAGAAATGAATGGAAACACTGTATGGCATGGAGTAAGATCAAACACATGTTAATAAGTAGACTCCATCCAGAATCCAGCCCAGTTGAGAGAGTGTTTAGAGAGTTCAATCGATTATTTAGATCATATGCTCCCAGGCAACATTATAAGAGGATAGACCACGTATCTAAATTCGAAAATCTACTGAATAACCTACTGCATTTATCTACCAATCATACACCTGTTGAACTGATGCCTAATGAACCTGAAAATAACAAGTGAGTTAATCCCATACCTGTAGTTCCTGAAGTGGCAAGTCACAAAGAAGACACTATCCAACTAGTCTTAGAGGAATTAAAGTCTGCTGCTCTAAAAAGAAAGGCAAAATATAATACTGAAATGAGCAACCATTTAGTTTATAGTATTGGGACAAGATATTGTTAAAAACGACCTGAAGTCATCTTTAATGAAGATACAGAATAAGAAGTGGCAAGAAGTTTGATCTGGACCTTGCATAATAAGTAGTATAACACATGAAGGTAGCTATTTATTACAACACCCTGAAGTTAGAAAGGTGAAGGGTTTATATCAATATAAGAACCTGAAAAAGTTGAATGAGTGATGCCTTATGATCAATAATAATATAGTAGCTTTTTGTGTGAATATTTTTATGTAGGGGGCTTAAACATAGATATTTATTATACACAAAAAATTGTCTTCTTTTAATGTGTTTTGTTAGATGTAAGTTTTGTTGTCAGATGTAAGGTAATGTTTCAATTTTGTCATGTTCCACTGTCAGTTAAAGTTATAGTCTGGCAAGTTGTTATTCCCGCAGTTCAAAAACGAGATTCGTAATATTTAAGTAAAGGGCTACAATATACTGCCTGAAGTTAATTTTTTAAATTTTCTGATTAAACAATATTTATAATTCTTCTTTATTATCAGTTATTTCATAACAATTTAAGGATTTCAATTATTGAGTCATTATTCTCGCAATTAATGATATTTCTTACCAATTCACAACGGAAATACTGCAACATTCAGAATGATATGATTTATTAAACAGTTTCAGTTAATTAGAGTACTGGAATTTTTCACTTTTATGTTGTTCTTTCAATTAGCTAGTAATTATAGTGTTATTAGGTTTAGTATTAATCAAATGTGCACATGTAAAGCCATTTGTGCATCAACCCCATATTCGCATATGTAGTTACTTTAAAAAAAAAAAAAAAAAGACAGAAAATCCTGTAAACTGAACCAATTGCATCAAATTCAAATCGTCTTATCTAAAACAGGCGATACATTTCAGATTCTCGCGATTTTATCAGGAATAAATTTCCTGTTTAAAAACTGAGGTTAGTGGTTATCGCATGGTTGAGGCAAGAGCCAGATGCAATTATCAGTAACATCTGAGCTCTCATTAAATACTTATAATACTGTTATTACTAGTGGGTACTCACCATATGATTATGTGAAAAGTATCCACTGATGTATATTGGATATCACGTCAAGGAAATCGTGATATGTAATTAACTGTAATTAATGCTTGAAGCGTGATTGTGTGATGGGACTCTGATGATAAAATATCAAAATATCTGCACAAAAGACAATATTGGACTATTATATTGACAGATATATACGAACTGTAATTACATTGATACAATGTCTGTGAATAGTGAGTACAGTGATATACAAAAATTAAATAAATTCACAATACACAACAATTCTCATATAAACAAGAATTTGACGAATCATAATAGTGAGAAGTGCACACCTGGAACGCAGAGCAATTAAGAAACATCTATTTTGTGTTTCCATGAACAATGTGTCAATAACAAGTGTCTTATATATGTTCTTTATATTGTTTCCTGACAAATCTCGAGACGTGGTCCTGCTAGGTTTTTGGTTTTTCAACCCACCAGCTACAAACCTAGTAGGTCATGCCATCTGGCCATTAAAACATCTTCAACATGACAGCTGCAGAAGTCGATGTAGAACACAACAAAATATAATTTGTCAAAAGACATGATGTAAATTTTGTTATTTTATTAATTGAGTAATTATGTTAGGCTCAAAGGAATTACTTACAGAAATTTCTTTAAAATATTATATGAATAACTTTTTGAATTATATAAATGAGCCCTCCTGTTAAGCTCTTCACTAAAATATTTAACTAAATGTGCTAATGTAATTCGCAACGCTTACTTCAAGGAGGCTATTGAAGGCAACCTTTCACAGTATAGTAAATGAAATATTCATTTTTATTTAATTTGAGTTACTTAGATGAGCTATTATGTCGATTTTTGTTTGAAATTTATAATTTTATTATTAAAATAATTTAGATTTTTCAAAGAAGCTAACGGCTTCAGAATAACAGGTAGGTGTTACACTGTTCAATGTTTTGTTTTCAGTAGTATAAGTGTATGTTTTAGACTGTAGCGATATCTTCTGTTCTGTTAGTTCTCTCCCAGTCAAAATCTCGGTTACATTTATGTTTGTTGTTGAAAAGTGTTATTTGTCAGAGTTTCATTACATATGAGTTACAAATAAAACAGAATCAAAAGTAATCTCTGCTTCAGCTTCGTTGTTTATGGATGTTAATATGTGCTCTTATTGAAGTGCTACGATTTTACATCTAAGGCTGTTTGGTTTAAAAATGCTAGACTTCACCTACAATAATTTTGAAGTCATTCGCAATTCAATAGCAGTTAAACAAGTTTCACGAAAAAGTTAACTTCCGATCGCAGTACAGAGCGATCGGCTGACTCATTTATTTGAAGCTACGTTACGTCAGCTATTACTGTTTCAAGAGATTATAATGAAGTTTCTGACACGTACTCCCAGCTTTAAACAAAAATAAACTGAACATGACCCTGGCCGTCACCAGAAGAACATCTGTAAATGCACAATGACACGCCGCATAATTCTGTGGCGACGAGTGCACTGATAATCTGCTTTCCTCTTTGGTTCTTATAAGTATTCTTTGTGTTGACTATGTTCTTTCAGGTGATTGGTGTTCGAGCGCTAGTAAATTTAAAAAAAAGTTTGTTTGACTATTACGTTGTATCTCTTCAGCAGACGGAGATAAGCTGTAGTTGACCAAAACATCATCGCCCGCCAACGTAATAAACTCAAATATAGCACCTGCGAAAGACTACAACAACGAGGAGAAGCCACATTACTCGTTATTGAATATTGTTATCAGTGGAAACACTAACCTATTTCACAAGAACACGTAGTTCATTTGTGTCGGCAGTTACGGATGAAAGTTCTTATTGCGTCTTCCTCGGCATTCGTGGTCACTTTAATAACATCTCGGAGGTGACAGATATGTACATTGCGATTGTGAGAATCGATGCAGAATGTAGTGTAGGATGGAAGTCACATTTTCAGGAAGTAATATTTTTAAGGTGGTTATCAGTTTAATAGCCACTGCAGGATAAGTCGAATCAATACAGAAGACTAAAACCCACACCGTTTTTTTCTGCTCCATAATTTCTTTGTTTGCCTACTTCTATATTTCGTATTTTCTCAAACACTTTGGTGTCAATATTATACTTGACTATGCTTCGTCCTATCAGAATAAACTATCCGAAGATTATGTATCACCACGTAGGCACATACTCATGTCATGAGGGAAACACACTCGGGCAGAGAAGTAACAGGGAGTTAGCACTTTGAATGCCTGCAGTGGGAACCTGTTATTGGGTCACATAGCAGGAACAACAATTGTTATGGCAGTTTTTTTATCATTACTTATTCGTTGATTATTTTTAGTCAGTTATTTTAGCTCTACGATACAACCTACATTGCACGTGAAAATTCTCATAACATACACAAAAAACTGATTACGAATATTTAGTATAGTTATTGAGATATTTAAGTAACTTAAAATGCTACCATAATGTAATCATTGAGGCATGTACGACTATTCTTATATTAAATGTTTACCACAATATGAAAAATCTTAACTCATTTGTAAAGTAATGATGAAGATATTTTATACATGGGAGATTCATTCTTTAACTAATCAGGGGTTTGGTTAGGGGAAGGGACCGTGGCACGTTAAATCTGTGAAGAAAACTATTTAGAATCTAAGAGAAACAATACGGATAAGATAAATTACTGATTACGGAAAGGAATTAGTTTACTAACTATGGACTGTTCCTGTGACAGTTATTCTGATGTAGGACCCAGAAAGCACGCTACGTATTAGTATACTACAGTACTATACCCCATTACTATAACGCAGATTCCTAAATTTAGAATTTTGCCACACTAAATATCACTGTGGTAGTGAATAATTTAATTTCTCGTTGAAGTAGACCTATTTGAAACTCCAATTTTTTATTGTTCCGTGGCAGATTCAAATAATTTTTACTTTTTCTGTATTTATCAAAGTTCTTTACATTACAGAATAACATTACGAGTTTCAAAGATCTGGCTGTGAATAATAATACTAACTCGTCATTTTTCTCTCTTGACTTATGTTTCATACTAGTGCGTGAACGTTATTGGCACTGATAAAATTGTCTTGGATTTCCATCCGTGAGGCTTCGTCGAAATTTCGCGACGTGTTCGTGAATGCTACTCCTATCGTCTCCTGGCGAAATGTCGAGATTGCGTGTGTGTCCCACATACAGGGTTTAACTTGTGTAAGTGTAGTGGTGCCTCAAAAAGTACACTCATGCATGTGTTAGTTATTTTCTCTCTCCGTCTTACAGTCTTCTCACAAAGACGTGGGGGGAGGGGGGATGCCGACCGCCATCCGCCGTTCGACCCTCGGCGCATTCAGTCTTGCCCACAATCGCGAAGCGTCAACTGCTGGGTGCGTTCTTGACGTAAGGCTGCTAGTAAAGAATTCCATGCCGAACTTAGTTCATGGCCCTCGCCTAATATCGAGACTGTTATGAAGCCTAATGTCACTAAATTCTTTGATGATGCTCTCCTAAAATTCACTAATTCGGCACAATTGTCTTTATGCCCCATGCGTACTTATCTAATGTGTTCCATCCACCGTTGCGAGATGCTGTGCTGCGTTTTCCCTATCTATTGGCGGCGACACTCTCAAAGCATGCCCATGTATATCCGGTATTCACAAGTGAATTGTATCAGTTACCGAGCTAAACATATTCTTCTTTTTTCGTGGTGGTTGAAAGACTGTTGGTTTTTATCCCGCAGTTTCTCACCGTTTTGGCTTAGAGTGTCTCAACATAGGTAATAAACGTATGTTCCTGTTCCTCTTACTTGCGGATGGCTCTATCATTCATTTTCTACGATGCACGTCAATCTGCACTTCACTGTATATTTCTGACAGCATACAGTCTGAGCTGTTGCAGAGCATCTCTGCGCCAGTGACGTTAGTTCGTTGTATGGAGGTACAGATCTGAGTGGGTCTTTTCTCCATAGACTACGTCTGCTAGGAAGACGGTCTTTATGTCCTCTTATTAGCATGTCCAAAACAGGAAGACATCTCTCATGTTCTAGCTCCATGAGCTAGACGCTGTTTAGGTGGTCCAGTAACTCAACCAGAGCCTCTCTGTCACGTTCCCACAGGAAGAAGGTGTCATCCAGTGGCTGTTTATTCGGAAATGTTTGCGATGAAAGTAAAATCAACCGTCGAGCTAGTGTGTATGAAGTCATCGAGGGAAACTGATGGCTTATCAGTTCGTTCACCATCACTGGGATATATGTGTCGCATGATAGGTTGTCAGAGGACCAGTGGGCATTTGCTGTGTGTTATTACTGTGTGTAGTACGGGCCAATGCAAAAATATTAAGAGACTGCACCTGCAGGTTGTATTTTCTTAATTATTACCTAGAAATGGAATCCTATGGAAGATTTTTTTTAATTTTTGTGATTTGATTACTTTGTCACTATTGAGTGTTTTAGGGTGCCTATTAGGGAGCTGTTATAACCATTTGCAATTGCTGTTTGTTTTGTTATTTCAATTTATTGTTCACATTTCTAGGCAATATTTCATATCAGTTTGCCAATGACTTCAAACAAAAACGCTTAAACGTACTCTTTACCAGAGACAACAAGATTGGACAGAAGTTACCTCACAACAGCAACACACGAAACCCTATTCATCACACAAGTGTGTACAAAATTGAATGTTTGGACTGTGGCTACTTCCACATACGGCAAACAGGTAGACCATTTGAGATTGGATTCAAAGTACACATGACAACATTTGAAAAACAAAAAATACCACACATCATCAGCAGTCACCCAACTGCATGAAACAAAACATCATGTTAACAACACAGGAATCAGCATTCTACACGTCCAACCTGAAGGCAAAAAACTAGACATCTTTAAAACACTGCAATTAAACAGGTACCAAACAAAACAACCGGAAACCAGCTTAGATGACAATCTTTACAAGACTATTTTCTCTGCTTTCAGCAACTGCCTAGGTTTTTAAATTTGAAATGCACACACACACTCCTCAAAATTTACCATAAATATTTAGTTATGTTACCATTACATCCCCCAAATATACAAGGGATTGAATTCATTTACAAATATACCATCACATCAACAGTTTGTACTTCCTGTCAGCTTGACACTACATGTACATCAACTAATGGCACAAGCTGTACATCAATTTGCATGTTTTAAAGCATTAACTAATGTGTTACGACAAACTGTAGTCAGGTATTACATGTAACTGATGAAATCTTAAGAAATCCCTTCTTTTGAAAGTTTGCTCTCATCCAATCACTCCTTCCACCCTCTCTCTTTCTCTCCCTCTTCCTCTGCCTCCAGCCTTTCATTGCCATCTGTAAATCCTGGTCAAAACTATTATTTATGTATAATTTTACAACTGTAGCCAAAGTAACTATTGGACTCAAAGTTTGGAACGTCTTACCTGATTGTATAAACGATTACGAACTTGATAAATTCTAATTTATATACCACCTGAAATATTTTTTTTCCAACACAAATATTCAACACCTCAAAACACCGATCTCCAAAACCCTTTAAAATTTATTCGATAATAATGTTGTTTGATGTATATTCTTTGTAGTTTATGATAATGTTTGTCTTTTGCGATATGATTCTTGCATCTAGTAGTTTCCAGGCGCCATATTTGTTTAAAAAATATGACAGTATAAATATAACGTGTTACGACAGTGAAAAGCACTCTATTTTACTTATTTTATTTTTACCCTTAGATATACGTTAGTTTATTTCAGAACATGTTTTTGGTTTTTTTGACAAAAGTGTCTTGTTTCTCCACTAGACAGTGCCATAAGTTCCTCCAAAAATCATAATGCAACATACACGTATGTCATACAAATGTAAGTCCATCTGATGATGGAGATTTAAAACGTTGGCCGTTTGGTGTGGCCGAGCGGTTCTAGGCGCTTCAGTCTGGAACCGCACTGCTGCTACGGTCGCAGGTTCGTATCTGCCTCGGGCATGGATGTGTGAGGTGTCCTTAGGTTAGTTAGGTTTAAGTAGTTCTAAGTCTAGATTGATGACATCAGATGTTAAGTCCCATAGTGCTTAGAGTGACTTGAACCACTTGTTTAAAACGTTGGAACGCGTCGTGGATATAAATAAACAGTGACTGGTAACAGTAAACTTGTTTCATTTGGTGTCAATAACTGTCGCGGTAGAGCCTAAACTAAAATTTTCGCATTTAAAGATCTCAATTTTTCCAGCATTTCTTGTTACGCCATAATATTCTTAAAATATGATTTACACAGTCAGGCAATGCTCCAGATCGCTGGCAAAGGAAAACTGGGTAGAAATTGAAACATTTCTGTACCTCAAGTCCTACGCAAAGCCTTAGCTTCAGCATATTTCAGCCGCTTAGGAAATGTTCAACTGATAAAACTGGCTACATAAATGACTGTATATGTTACTAAGGTCTAAAGAACACTTATTAGATTACTCTGTTGATATTATATTATCACAACTAGATTTTTTATTTTTATTTTGAAGCTTTTATGATGAATATTAGTTTTTATAGTGAGGTTACCATAGCTTAATTATAATGCTATCTCGTCCTCTTCGTCTGCGACTGTACCAGTTTTCTCCTTTGCTATATCAGACATTGTCTTTATTATGTCACATGATGTGCCTGTCTTTTTCTCATAATGCATTGTCTGTATTAGTGGCTGCTATATTATGGAAAACCATTAATATAAGACCTGTTTCTGACTGATGCATACTGTCTCCTATTTATTGTAAAAGTTATCTTAAGTCTTTCAGAAATATATGGCTCCTTTGTAGACTTCAGACTAATCTGGGATACTTTTGGAGGAAAATGGCTTTAAAATAAAGCAATGACTCTAGTAATAAAAGTATTGTTTTTCATTCATGACAAGAGCGTTGCATACATCTTTTGTTCACACCTTTGAGGAGTTCCTAAAATAATCAGTTTTGTCTTTTGTGTCGATTTCTGTGGGGTCAGTGTGGTGTCACCGCCAGACACCACACTTTCTAGGTGGTAGCCTTTAAATCGGCCGCGGTCCGCTAGTATACGTCGGACCCACGTGTCGCCACTGTCAGTGATTGCAGACCGAGCGCCACCACACGGCAGGTCGAGAGAGACGTACTAGCACTCGCCCCAGTTGTACAGCCGACTTTGCTAGCGATGCTACACTGACAAATACGCTCTCATTTGCCGAGACGATAGTTAGCATAGCCTTCAGCTACGTCATTTGCTACGACCTAGCAAGGCGCCATTACCAGTTTATATTGAGATGGAAATTATGTACAATCAAGAGAGATGTTCACCAATTGTGGATTAAAGTTAAGTATTCTTCCAGTTACCTCCTGTTCTGCTAGTCTTATTTGTCTAACCTGTTCCAGACCTCACGCTACTCTGCGTGTAATTAAACGCGTGCATTTCGGCCTCCTCTAGCAACACGGTGTTGGCTCTTCTGCCAACACAGCAGTCAGCACCGTCATGAACAAGGAAGGAGTGAAGTTGCGATGGCCGGTGGCAGGAATCCAAAATGATCTGTACATATCACGTTTAAATTAACAGAACTCTTTAGTTCCAAACAGGAAAGAATCAAAACTTAGCTTACTGTTATGAGGTATCTTCGTGTGGCTGCCGTGCGGCATACATGCAAGTACTTTTATACACTATTACTACTGGCAGAATGCAGGTCAAGTATCGTCTTCCTATTACTCAGTAATGATGCTCTCGAAGCGAACGAGTGTTCCCAAAGGGGCGAGAACAGTCAATATACGCTCGTTTGCCACGGCGATTGAGAGGTTGGCCAAGCTGAAAACGTTTGCGGCGGGGCCGATAGTGTTTCAGCACAATCGCGAGTCTGTGAGGCCACCTCTTCAACGTGGGCGCCCATGCCAAGCCACGTACATTGTCAACGCGCAAAGTGTTTCGTGCCTACAATCCCCCAACGTCCTTGGACGATCAATCGCAACACATTTTCTTGCAACACTTTAGGAATAAGCACACCATTCCGGAGTAATTTTGTAATAAAATCACACCGTGCTAAACGGAGGAGTAGCGCGTACAAGCAAAATATCGGCGCACAAAAGAATTCAGAATATTTTTCACTGAACGAGCCCAAGTCATACAGATGTAGTGCAACAAGGGGTCAACGTCACGGTCTGATTTTGTGGCCAGAGAAAATTTCCTATAGTGCATTGGATAAGTAGGTAAAAGTTCAATGTCAGGTGCATTTATCTGACAACAAGATGCGATAGTAGCATCGAATTCAGAATCAGGACGAATAGGAAGCCGAGAAGGGAGATCAGTATTTGGATGATTAGACTTGGGCCCGTACAATATTTCGTACTGATATTGTAAGACTAACAAAGCTCAATGTTGCAGAATCTGATCCGTGCGTAGCGGAACAGGTTTGGACGGATGAAACAAAGAATGAAGTCACTTATGGTCCATCACTACGTAAAACATCCGATAATGGTGAAAGTTCGTCGTGCCATAGATAATAACGAGCGCTTTCTTCCAGATTTGAGTACACTGAGTTTTGGTGAATAACTTGCAAGCGAAAGCACTCGGATTATCCCGTGAAGAAAATCTGTGAGAGTGCAGAGTTCCGATTCTCTACGAAGAAGTCTCCATCCCGGTAAGCCACAGGCTTAGCGGGATCGAAAGGAACAAGGCATCTGTCACTCAACAAGACATTTTTAAGTTTGTGAAATACATTGTGACACTCTTTGTGCCAAACAAAAGACAGATTCTCCTGGCGCAAACGATGCAACGGAGCCGCGACCTGGGATGCGGTGGCTAAAATTCGGATATAATGTGTTATGTTCCTGAAAACTGACAGCAATTCCGTCACGTTCCACAGGGCAGAAGGTCCTAGATGGCCAGAAAATGCAACTGAAAGGGATGAACACCTTGCATGTTAAGAACATGCCCTAAGTACCGAATTTCAATCTGAAAAAAGCACGTTTCTACAGGCGACACTTCAAACCTGCAGCTCAAAGTACTTGAAAAAGAGTACGAAGGAGTCTGATATGTTCCTGCGGTATATGTCCTGACACCACGATATCGTCAAAGTAATTTGAACAGAATGTAACTTTTGCAGTAAGCTGTTCAAAGTACTGTTGCTATATGGCTGGCGCGGAGAAGCTGCCAGAAGGCAACAGCAAAACATCTGAACAGCCCTAAATCTGTGTTGACCACAAACACTTTCTGACATTCCTCATCTAACAGAATTTGCAAAGACGCGTCGCGTGAGTCAGTTGTTGAAAAACAGCGGCCTGCAGCAGGTCTGTCCAGTAATTACTCAGAGCGAGGCAACTGATAAGTATCAAGTATTCTGCTGTTTAAGATTTTCCGCATGTAGTAGCTGCTTCATTCGTTCACGGGCGTCGCGTTGGGTAATGTTGTGGAAGCTGCACAATATTTCGACGAGACAGCTGCGCGTCATGTTCAGGTGCTTACTGCCGTACTGCTACAAAGGCTCGCCAATATATATATATACTGACTCGCTAGAAAAATGCAGGCACAAAGGGTTGAGGCTAGAACGTCATCATAGACGTAGAGCACGGCGGCATCCATTGCCCCCTGCCTTGCAAACGGGCCACGGGCTTCTCAGTCGCGACATTGGAAAAGCGCGGCCTCAAATAGCTGCCCAGCACGCGTGCAGGCAGGGTGTTGGATCCCAGTTTAAGTGTGTGGACTTCTCCATCAGTGTCCACTCAGATTCGTTGGTCCGCGGCCGACGATGCCTTAGTACCGACAGGGCTGGTTCCCATATGTTACTGAGTTGAAATCCCGTGCCTCTATTGACCAGGTCGTTACTTATGCGAATTTCGACTGCTTCTTTAATGATGCAGTCCCAGTACGTGGAAGTGGACGAAAGGATCTTTCTCTCTCCGTAGTTCATGGTGTGTGCTGTGTCAAGACAGTTTTCAGCCACAGCAGACTTTCGTGGCTGAACCAGTCTGGCGTGACGAAGATGTAATGACGCCCCGTAGCCTTCAGCGATGAAAGCAGATTCTGCCTGCACGCAAGTGATGGTCGTTTGCGTGTACCACGTAGCCCTGGTGTGCGCTGCCTCGTAGAGCGCATTCGTCCAGGACACTCTGGCCCCACCGTAGACGTTATTGTGTGAGGAGCGGAACCTACAACCCTCGCACGCGTTTGGTGTTTCTGGAGGGGACGCTGCTAACCAGCGCTTGCTACGTGCAGAGTTTCTTTAGACCAGTTCTTTAGCCGTTCTTGCAACAGGAAGGTCATATTTTGTTACAGGAAGATGATGCTGGCCGTCAAGCTCTACGTGCTCTGCAGGACGTGCAGCAACTGCCCTGTACTGCACGATCTCCGGAGTTGTCTCTACCCGAGCACGTTTGGGATGTGATGGGACGAGGAGTGACTAGTGAGACTCGTCGACCAACTACTACAGACCTACTTGAAAAAGTCGAGCAGGCGTGGAACAACACACCACAGAACAGTATTCGCCACCTGTACGACCGACTGATCCCAGAGTCAGTACCTCTACTGCCGCCAGTGGAGGCTACACGACGCACTGACATGGTGATCCAGCACGGATTGATACTTCATGCCTAAGAACCTCTTGTGCTGTTGATCTGTAAATGTAATCATTTCATGCAATCGATATGTAGCAATAAATCTTGAGTGAATATGAAATCCCCAAAACAGTGCACTAATTTTTGTTCTGGCAGTGTACTTTGCAGAAATTCCCAAGAAATCTGTCATTCTAAAGGTGGGAGCTAGGTGTGTGGAATAACCAAATTCAAATCAGTTTTCGAGCACTATAACATGATGCTACTCCAGGAGGATGTAAAATTATTGCGCGCAACGGAAAATAATAAACGCTACAATGAAGATTTGGCCCTGTCTCACTGCCCCCTGAAGCAGATCTTAGGATCTCTTAGTTCCATAAATTACAAACTAAACATAAACGAATGATGATGGCAACTAATCCTACAAATAATAATAGTTGTTCCTGCTTATATACACTACTGGCCATTAAAACTGCTACACCAAGAAGAAATGCAGATGATAAACGGGTATTCATTGGACAAATATATTATACTAGAACTGACATGTGATTACATTTTCAAGAAATTTGGGTGCATAAATCCTGAGAAATCAATACCCAGAACAACCACCTCTGGCCGTAATAACGGCCTTCATACGCCTGGGCATTGAGTCAAACAGAGCTTCGATGGCGTGTACAGCCCATGAAGCTTCAACATGATACCACAGTTCATCAAGAGTAGTGACTGGTGTATTGTGACGAGACAATTGCTCGGGCACCATTGACCAGACGTTTTCAATCGGTGAGAGATCTGGAGACTCTGTGGGGCCAGGGCAGCAGTCTAACATTTTCTGTATCCACAAAAGCCCGTACAGGACCTGCAACATGCGATCGTGCACTATCCTGCTGAAATGTAGGGTTTCGCAGGGATCGAATGAAGGGTAGAGCCACGGGTCGTAACACATCTGAAATGTAACGTCCACTGTTCAAAGTGCCGTCAATACGAAAAAGAGTTGACCGAGACGTGTAATCAATGGCACCCCATACCATCACGCCGGGTGATATGCCAGTATGGCGATGACGAATACGCGCTTCCAATGTGCGTTCACCGCGATGTCGCCAAACACGGATGCGACCATCATGATGCTGTAAAAAGAACATGGATTCATCCGAAAAAATGACGTTTTGCCATTCGTGCACCCAGGTTCGTCGTTGGGTACACCATCGCAGGCGCTCCTGTCTGTGATGCAGCGTCAAGGGTAACCGCAGCCATGGTCTCCGAGCTGATAATCCATGCTGCTGCAAACGTCGTCGAACTGTTCGTGCAGATGGTTGTTGTGTTGCGAACGTCCCCATCTGTTGACTCAGGTATCGAGACGTGGCTGCACGATCCGTTACAGCCATGCGGATAAGATGCCTGTCCTCTCGACTGTTAGTGATTCGAGGCCGTTGGGATCCAGCACGGCATTCCATATTACCCTCCTGAACCCACCGATTCCATATTCTGCTAACAGTCATTGGATATGGACCAACGCGAGCAGCAACGCCGCGATACGATAAACCACAATCGCGATAGGCAACAATCCGACCTTTATCAAAGTCGGAAACGTGATGGTACGCATTTCTCCTCCTTACACGAGGCATCACCACAACGTTTCACCAGACAACGCCGGTCAACTGCTGTTTGTGTATGGGAAATCGGTTGGAAACTTTCCTCATGTCAGCACGTTGCAGGTGTATGAATTCTCTGAAAAGCTAATCATTTGCATATCACAGCTTCTTCTTCCTGTAGGTTAAATTTCGCGTCTCTAGCATATCATCTTCGTGGTGTAGCAATTTTAATGGCCAATAGTGTATTTATTGTACATTGAAAGAAACCTTTATATTACAAAGTTTACATTTCCTAACTAAAATTACTGATCAATATCCCAACTCTGCCCCTTCTTATGACTAATATCAATAACCCGGAATGACTGACATCATCAACGCACCAAACACTAGAAGACAGTACTTTCAAAGATGATCTACAGTGGTGTGGAACCTCAGTGGAAATAAACTAACGTGATCACTGCTGTTTAGCTTTCACAGCCCTAATAAGCCGAAGCAAAAATGGCTCTGAGCACTATGGGACTTAACATCTGTGGTCATCAGTCCCCTAGAACGTAGAACTACTTAAACCTAACTAACCTAAGAATATCACACACATCCATGCCCAAGACAGGATTCGAACTTGCGACCGTAGCGGTCACGCGGTTCCAGACTGAAGCGCCTAGAACCGCACGGCTACACCGGCCGGCTAAGCCGAAGCAATTTGCGATATCACCGTATGTACTGCGTCCGGTGCGTCGAAGTGATGGTTCTCGTACTCGTCTGCGACGATGGAAGAACTCCAGCCACAAATAGACTCTTTCAAACACTAGGACGGCAGTAGGCGGTCCTCTGACTAATATACTCTAATACTGTCTTCTCCTCTCTGTGTTCTACAGACGAGAAACGCGAACTCCCAACTACAACGACGAAGTTCAGATAATGTCTTAACGTAAGTACACGCAGAGGAAGTGCTCTCAGTTACTGAACGCTGAGTACTCAATGACGACTTGAAAGCCGGAGGTGAAGTGCAGAATCGTATACGTTCGAAACAGTACAATTCCTGACTGTTCTAACTGTAAACTCTACTGAGAGTAAAGACAAGTTCGTCTGTACCATCAAAAGCTGATATCGAGCGACCGTCACACACGGGCGCTCACAACGGAAGACCACCGTTGTAATTCCGAAAACGAATCATATTCCAGAAACCACGGAATATTCTCCCTCTCTAGAGATTCTTACGAACGCCGACCAACCGTTTTTTAGTCTTTTGTCATCCAGCGCGGAAAGTTTGTGAGGAAAAACCTATATCGTACAATGATACGCTTCTGAGTAAAAATCCTTGGAAATAACCCAGCCTGTGTGGTTTCCGAGGTCCCGCTTCTTCGTTCCTCTCACCTGCGTCCAAGATTTTCAGAGTTCGGAAGTATTATCCAGTTATCCTTTTGGCCCCTACTATAATAGGGGCCGGCCGTCACCCTATTGTGCTCCAGAGCTCAGGTGCCATGATATCCATGACATCTGTCTAGCTACTTCCTGTGTTTAAGCAGCACCAACACCTGTGTGGGCCTTCCACCCAGAGCTTGAGTTCTGCCTGTCGTTTCATCTCCACTGGCGTTCCAACCCCTACTAGTATAGGCAATGACTCATTACGCCGTTCTTATAGTAAATACACGCCGTCACCTTTCATGCAATGGGCGTTAACAATTATTTACAAGACGCACGTGACAGTGTCAGACTCCTTTATATATTCATATATACGATGTACAACCTGTGACATGATATCTAATTGTGTTTGTAGATCACGGCAAAATATGTGGATGAGTTTTTGTAAGGTGCGAAATTACAGCCATCTTACACTCTAACATGATTTTACGAATGCAAGGTTAGTATTAGGGAGTAGGCGAAGATATAAGGTCAAGGTCATGGGTCAAAGTTCTCCTGGCACAAGTGGTCAAATGTTTTTTAAATGTTAGCCACTTGACTTTATCACTAATGTTAATAACCTGTCGTAATTAGTGAAATAAATCACTTGTCACTTTGTCACCGTTATCAACCAATTGGACCTCAAGTCCTACCAGAACGATTAAACACATTCCTAAGTTGTTAATATCCTCACCAATTTATTTCAATAACAAAATATAATTTTAATGTTGACTGTTGAGATCTGTATAATTTAAGTAGCTGTTTTATTATTATATATTTTGTATGAATTGTGTAAAGTTCAATGTGTAGCTGCAATGGATTGGATGGCAGACATAGTTCTAGATGGTATAATGGATATACTGTAAATGATGAAAGTGTAATGTCTCTCACACATAAACCTGTACAGTAAAGTAAGGGCCTCCTGTTTTATCTTTAGGCTGATCCGTGATAAGACAGGCAAACTATTATACTAATGGAGGATTCTGCGTATTTTCTCTAATTTCATTCGCTCTCTCTCTCTCTGTCTCTCTCTCTCTGTCCTTTATTTATATACAGTTTTAAATATAATATTTCATTACGTGAACTCAGCCCAATAGAATCTCTGGTGGAGCCCTTCGTCTTAATATTCAGCGGCTGGCTTGCTGTAAAAGATCTTCATATCTATTATTATTGTTAAGCGCTGCATTCAGTTGGGAAAATCGATCGTTTGAACAATTCGTTCATTTTACGACAGATTTAGAATTTCAGATGTGTCCGAAGCCTATTTGGACGATTTTATAAAATCTCGGTGATTGCAGGCTCTCTTCGTCACAACTGAAACTTCCCCACTAATTACAGGGCCAAGACAATCATCAATGATTCAGACAGAGGACTCATTCGTCATTCACTCTAGAATAAAAGGGTCACAAACCTTATTTCTGAGGAAAATTGCATATTCAATCCACCTCCATTACATGTTCCGTTTTCTGTTGATTCCCAGTCTTACTTAATTTGCGTTTACAATTTTTCTCTCTCTTCAAATAACCCGCTAGTGGCACAAACGGTAATAGCTCGCTTTAGCGAGAAGAAGAGCAAATATGTCTCTTTTAGCAACCCGACAATCTTCCAACAGATACTTCCGAAGCTGTCCTCGTTATCCGTCTATAATAACCATGGAGAATCCATATATGTATCTCTGTTATTCCAAAGAATAAACGTACTAGAAAAATACCTTGGCGTCGACGAGCTGTCGGCGCATATATTACTAGAAAATCCGATCAGATACTTTTCAAAAGTGAATAAATGTGGATGATTTGATTGACCATTATTAATTATTGCTTGCTAGAGGATAATTTTCCGTGGGGAGATTACAATGCCCCTCGCAGCGAGCGAAGTTTGTGAGCTCAATTTTGATTTACCGAACACACTTCGCGAGCTATCTATTAGTGTGGATAACCCGGAAGTGATGATTGCCAGTCCTCCGACTGAAAAAGAATATTATGTTTAAGACAGACGAAGAAAAGAAATGTTGAAAACAGAAGAAATGAAGAGACAGTTACCGCGGCTGTATTGCTTTTACGTGCATCTAGGTGTTCTGTTTGCTGTGCACAACCAAGGAAGATGATCTTTCATGAAACTGTTATCAGGCAGGGTCTACCCATTCGGGAACTTTCTTAAGCAGGGAAACCTTGGAAAACCTCTTAAGCCTAGACCCCCAGCCTACGGTACATAGAAGATAGGAAAGCCTATAGAAGAAAAAAATAATTTTGAAATAGATCTCTAAAGGAAAGACAGGGATCAATTTATATCACGATTTGGAGAAGAGTGATTTGTGCCTCTAGCCAAAAAAAAAACATTTTACATTAAATAACGTGAATTTTCGTTTTACAGTCTTGTTCCTAGGACAATATCTTGAGGTGCTAAAACTCCCCCGGGTCTTGCATGTCCCCAAAGTCCACATTTGTAGTCGGTCTTCTACGCGGCCCACAATGGGAAGAGTAGAAGGGACAGGGATACTCGAATTCACATGCAACATTCATTCCAAAAGAATTAGCAATGATCAAAAGGGAAACTCTTCCTGTAAGAGATCTGGTTAGGTTGCACCGTCGAAGATTCTCCTTTTTGAAAGCAAAATCCTTATGGCTTCATGGATCCTTTTTGTTACGACGTACTTCAAGGAATTTAGCCATTAACTAATGATGTTGCCAAAAGCATCATCATATTTACTCTCGTTTGAATACTCTTTTTGACTTTGCATCCCCACTTGTGCTTATAAGTCCAAAAGTTCTGACACATTTTCTATCACTGATTTGTTCTTCGTAATTTAAAGGATTCATGCAACTTACAATAGATTTTGGATTCAAATCATCGAATAATGGAAAGTGTAGTTCATTTTATACAAAGACATAATCCATCATTTCCTTGAAAGTCATATAATTTATCTATACTCAAAAACTTTTTATCCTAAATACACATATTTCTCCAATTGATTGTTGTAATGTAAAAGTTATTAGCATTGAGGAATGCGGATTCACTTCTTTCATTTATTCTCTGATTCATACGGCGTTCACACATGCACATATATGGAAATAGATTTTTTTTTTTTCAAACAAAAATTCCAAACGGATACGACCCATTAAATAACTATTAATTCTATGAATATTACTTTCTTTAAACATTCAATAATAAATTAAAAACTCTTAACTTATAATTATAACACCTTTTCTTTTTAAAGTTCAACATGAATCAGTTTACCCTCGCGTTTGGTGCGAGTCTCTTACAAAGCATATCTGTGTCGTCTGTATCGATTCTACCTCTCGCGCCGACGTCAACTGTTTTGCGCGGGAAATTATCTTTGCGGCGTTAACCGTGACTCATGATTCACTGCCTCAACACATCCCTTCACACGTTTACACATCTAAGCGTGCACTTGAAATTATATATGAACCTTCACTCGGAACCTCTTTCGATTATTCAGTGTCATTTACGGGAAACATTTCATTGTTCTTGAAGGTCAGTTAGATCCCCTATAAATCTTGATGACATTAGCAATGCTAAAGTTCCATGTTCACCCAAACACAAGTGAATCCTATCTCCACTATCTTCTTTGCAACACTCGATAGTAATAGTTAGTCACTATTTCTATAGTCTAAGTCACTGATTAATTATTTCAATTTAAAGTTTTCTAACACTACACACACAGTTTATTGCACTCGCAACACCATTCCTCCCTATCTTCTAATCTTCATTAAATTTCTTCAAGTCGTTATGGGAAAATAACCCTTTTATTTTGTTCAATCCCGGGTATGCTAATAGATAAGTCCCAGGATTCGGAATTTGTAGGATAATGTATGGGCCAGTATATAGTAACTCCCATTTCTTTATACTTTTCTTTATTAAGGATGATTTGGTATGTCTTTTGACTAATACCTTTTCTCCGACCCGGTATGTCTGTACCCACTTGATTAATTTGTCAAATTGTTGTTTTCTCTGATCAGCTTTTTTCGTCATATTTATGATGGCTTGTCTTATTTTTTCTTCCCAAGGCATCTCAGTTTCCTGAGTTTTGGGCAAATGGTCAGTCCAGAAGTTTTCCTCTTTTGCTTCGAACATCAATTCACGAGGTGTATATCCAGTTGAGGAGTGGGCATGTTATTGTATATCTGCTCAAATTCTTCCACATATTTTGCCCACGCAATCTGCTTATTATGGCAATACGTCCTCATAAATCGATTGAATTCTCTAAAAATTCTCTCAACCAAATTGCCGTGTGGGTGGTAAAATGATGTTAGTATGTGTTTCACACCGACTTGAGACAAAGTCTGTTTCCATCGGAGTCTCGTGAATATTTTAGCATTGTCTGTTATGATCGCCTTAGGTGTACCAACATGTGGAAGATAATCCCTTATCAATCTTAATACAATTACTTTGGCTGTAGCCGCCTTTATCGGGTATAGCTTTACGTATTTCGTACACACATCGAGAAATGCCAACACATATTTAACACCACCTCTTGAAGTAGGTAACGGTCCACACAGATCGCACGAAATTAATTCTTTTGGTTCTTGGACTAATATAGAGCATAATGGGTGCTTAGTCCCTTTTGAATCCGGCTTTGTTTTTTGACAGATTATGCATTTCTTTAAGACCTCATGCACTCTGCGCTTTATGTTGGGAAAATAACAGTACCCACTTATCTTGTCTGCACATTTTGTCGCACCGAAATGTCCCCAGGTTAAATGAGTGAAATATACAAGTTTCTCTATTTGCGCCTCAGGTACACAAACACACCAACGGACTTTGTTTTGCCTTCCACAGCGGAAAAATAATACGCCATTTACCAGTTTGGAATAATTTGCCATCTGATCCGAAGGTTGGTGTTGTAACCTTTGAATGACACTTCCCCATTGAGCATCTCTTTTCTGTAACTGTGCCATATGCGCACACAAATTGACGTAGTATGTCTTAAATGGATTTTCCTGCAGCAGCAATACAGGGAATTCAGAGTTGTTATTTACTTCAATCTCTTTAGTCAAACCCTGCGGTGACCTTGATAGAGCGTCAGCAATAATGTTTTGCTGTCCTGAGACATGCACGATCTTAAATTGGTATTGTTGCAGAGCGAGAGTCCATCTAGCCAGTCTGGGGTGTAACAGTTTACACGTTTGTAAAAACGTTAGTGATTGATGATCGCAATATACGATAGTTTTTGACCCGTATAGATAATAATGAAATTTTTTAAACCCCAGACGACTGCAAGAGCCTCTAATTCTGTCGTCGTGTAAGTTCGTTCACATTTGGACAAAACACGACTGGCAAACGCAATAGGACAGAAGGTGAGTTGTCCATTTATCTTGCGTACTTGGAAAAGGCACGCTCCAAGACCCACATTCGACAAATCTGTTGACAAGTAAAATTCTTCTTGCATGTCCGGATGGTACAAAAGCGGTGCATTTACTAATTGCTTCTTTATCTCCTCGAATGCTTCTTGACACTCTAATGTCCAGAGCCAGGGCACATCCTTCTTCAGCAAACTATTTAGAGCTGCTGCATTCATGGCCTTATTTGTTATAAATCTTCTAAAAAATGAGGCAAGACCCATAAACCCTTTTAATTGCCTCCTATTTCTGGGTGTTGGAAACTTACTAATCGCAATTAGCTTCTCCTTGGTTGGTAAAATTCCCTTTGCGTCAATTATATGCCCCAGGAACTTGATTCTGTTTACTGCAAAATGGGATTTCTGTAGGTTAGCAGTTATTCCCATGGTTTTGAACACGTCCAACACCCGTCTCAGTAAGGTAATATGCTCCTCCCAAGTCTTCGATGCAATAAGCAAATCATCAACAAACACTGTTATCCTGGTTCTTAGTTCTGGGCCTAGTGCATAATCTAGAGCTGCTATAAAGATTCCAGCACTAATATTGAGTCCGAAAGGAACTACAGTAAATTGGTAACTTCTTCAGGAATAAATGAAAGCCGTATATTTCCTTGATGACTCATCCAGCTTGACTTGCCAATAAGAACTCCGCAAATCAATGCTTGTCAAATACTGGACATCCTGGAACCGTTGTATAAGTTCGTCTATGTTTTCCGGATGTGTTCTCACTGGAATTATGATTTTATTTATTTCTCTGGCGTCGAGTACCTGTCCCATTTGCTTTTGGCACGACCAACAATGGGGAGCAGTATGGGCTTGTAGAGGGTTCGATCAAACCCCATTTCAACATGCGATCTATTTCTTTCTGAACTTGAGCCTTTAACCTCCAGGGAACAGGATAGAAAGTTCTACAGTACGTTTCGTGCGGCATAACGTAGAGATGGCATATGTATCCCTTAATAACTCCTGGCCTTTCATCAAACACGTTTTTATACGCTAATAATAATTCTTTTAGCTGCTTCTTATGATCTTCAGTAATGCAGTCGGATTCATTTAACTTCTCGTACACTAATTGAGCGAAATCTCCTTTGACTTGGAACTCACTAATTACATGCTGTTTAGAATTTTGTGCCGTCCTGATTACTTGTGCAAGTGCTGATCTCACAATTATATTTTCTCGTAAGGCTTTCTTTCTTCAACAAGTCCAACTCAATTTCTTGGTTATTTACATTTAACCAAATTTTTCCTGTTTTAAAATCTATTCTGCATCCGTATTGACGTAGGCTGTCGACTCCGATAATGCAGTCTACGACAAAATTTTTCACAACAAGGAATGTGCTTAATATTGCTACATTTCCGACTTCTACACTAACTAGTGACTGCACTTTTACATTAGCCGATCTAGCCCCAATGGCGCCTATTATTCTGCAATTTTGAACTCGAAAAATTGGTACTCGTCTTATATTTCTGATCTTGTTGAATAGAGCCTCCGAAATAACATTTGTGGTTGCAGCTGTGTCTAAAACCACCACTATAGGTACAGTCTCCAAAATGACTTGCACTTCGGCTACTGCCACCTGTTCCTTATCCTCATCTTGGGGTTCTAAGTCCTCGGTCAATTCATCTGCCAGTAATCGTCCATCATTATACGTTAGCATCGGTACACATATCCTGTTGCCCCTCAACCAATTGTTGACCGCTCCTCCGGGGCACGAGTGGGTGCTTACAAGTTTGTTGGATTTTGACTTGCCTGCTGGTTGACATCATCCGTCACTTCGGTAATTACCGGTTGATTCGTAGATGTCCGTCCCCACTGATGTTGATTATTTGAATTCATTCCCCCCGGTTTGATTCCACTTTCTATTACTGTTATTATTCCAGGCTTCGGGTCTGAAATTCCTTTCGTTCCCCCACACGGGATTGTATCTTTTCCCATTCCTGTTGTTCCTTGGATCGCCCCTCGCAAGACTATTGCCGGTATTACTATTGAGATTTTGAGGGGTTTCTCCGCTATTTAACGATCTCTGTCCATTCCCTTGCCTACCGTTAGGCGGAGGTTCTATCTCCCTATATTGGAATCTGTTATTACGGGCTTTCTGGTTGTTCTCTTCAATAATATCTATATGGTCTAACGTCGTGAGGAACGACTCCAAGTCTTTATCATTGCCGTAAATCAATTGATTCCGGATGCTAATTGGTAGTCTTGCCTTAAGTATGTTTATTATGTCTGGTAAGGGCATAGGTCTGTCCCAGTATCTAGTTTTATTTATATATTTTTCAAAATACTCCTCTGAAACTTCGAATAAAAACAATTGGATGGACCCCCCTTTTGTCAGTGTTAAAAATCTTGAATGGCCGATGCTTTATCATTTTTTCTTCGGCATGACAAAGGCTTTCGTAATCTCCGTTGGATAAAAATTCACGCGAACAACTAGCTCGTGGCAATTTAATGTTTGAGTTACTTACATCAGTCGGTATCGTGTGCGAATGTGCAGTAACTGGCTCTATAGTCGCTGCCAACTTCTGCTGCTGGCCTGTATTCATTTGTTCTGAGCCTTGTTGTGAAACGCGTATCGACTCTTCTATCGTTTGTTTCCAATGCTCGAAATCAGCACCTAACTGCTGTCGCACTTCCTCAAGTCCTTTCGCAAACAAATTCTCTTCCTGTTTGCCAAATGGACTCTGGAAGGCTGCCTTAACATTTTGCTCAACGTTTTCACACATTAGCCTTTTGTTTTCTAATGTGATTTCGGATAATTTACCCGTTAATACATTAATTTGGTGGTCTATAACATAATCTTGACGCTCTGTCCGATGTTCAACACTTTCCTTTAGGTTAGTCTGCGTACGTGCCAATTCAGGAAGTTGCGCAATTGCACATGACATGGCATCTTGCTTTTGTACTAATTGTGGAACCATTTCCGCCTGTTCCCGTACGGTATCTATCTTAATAGCCACATACTCCTTCATTTCTACACGTACGCGGTGAGTAGATTCCTCACATTGAGCTTTCACCAATTCTATTTGTGCAGTTAATTTTCGTTCCGTCTCTTCGGCCTGATCTTTGAGATCCTTGGTCTTCGTCTCCATCCGCTGCTCCAATTCAGAAAAACTGTCTTGTAACTGCTGCTTAATCTCAGTTTTCAAATTTTCCTGCCCTTCCGTAACTGAGACTAATTTTGTATTCATATTATTCATGCTCTCGGTTATCATCTGCATCTGTCTCATGATAATGACCAATGGATCTAACCCATGTTGCGTACTTGCCGTTTCATCTCCAGCCGTGTCTACAGGGCGTTCTCTTGCGCTATCTGTAGCGATCGGTTCTACAACACTTCTAACTACATCATTATTATCAGTGCTAACAGCTGAAGGCTGTTGCGTGCTGCTCTGCTCTGCTTGACTCATCTTAAACATTGCCCCAGTTAAAACCATATAAATGTTCTACCGTCAATATATATATCTCTCCCTTCTACTGTCACTATATGTAACTCCGTTCACACAAGAGTACTTCTGTGGCTAGTTTCTTACTGTACTTATACAAATAAATGCAACTAGGGCAAGTCAATCAAACTACATCTAGCATGAACACAATTAATCAATGTACAAATATCCAATAATACTAAATAGAAAAGCGTATACTTCATCTATACTAGCAAACTTTAACAAAAATAATATACATCTGGCCTTTTCTCTGCGCCCAGCGTGTTGTTATATGTTCTTATTTGTAGATCCAGTTAATGTGACTGCGAGTATTTCTTCTCTTTTCCAAGCGTCAGTTAAGTTGGCTCGTCATAGTTCACATGAAACAGAGAACAAAATTATTTTAACAACGTCCAAAAACGTGTCCTGTCACGGATTGGCCATTATAATGTATTATACTGTAAATGATGAAAGTATGTGAATGCAGCTTGCCGCTAACTTGGTGTAATGTCTCTCACACATAAACCTGTACAGTAAAGTAAGGGCCTCCTGTTTTATCTTTAGGCTGATCCGTGATAAGACAGGCAAACAATTATACTAATGGAGGATTCTGCGTATTTTCTCTAATTTCATTCGCTCTCTCTCTCTGTCCTTTATTTATATACAGTTTTAAATATAATATTTCATTAGGTGAACTCAGCCCAATAGAATCCCTGGTGGAGCCCTTCGTCTTAATATTCAGCGGCTGGCTTGCTGTAAAAGATCTTTATATCTATTATTATTGTTAAGCGCTGCATTCAGTTGGGAAAATCGATCGTTTGAACAATTCGTTCATTTTACGACAGATTTAGAATTTCAGATGTGTCCGAAGCCTTTTTGGACGATTTTATAAAATCTCGGTGATTGCAGGCTCTCTTCGTCACAACTGAAACTTCCCCACTAATTACAGGGCCAAGACAATCATCAATGATTCAGACAGAGGACTCATTCGTCATTCACTCTAGAATAAAAGGGTCACAAACCTTATTTCTGAGGAAAATTGCATATTCAATCCATCTCCATTACATGTTCCGTTTTCTGTTGATTCCCAGTCTTACTTAATTTGCGTTTACAATTTTTCTCTCTCTTCAAATAACCCGCTAGTGGCACAAACGTTAATAGCTCGCTTTAGCGAGAAGAAGAGCAAATATGTCTCTTTTAGCAACCCGACAGTCTTCCAACAGATACTTCCGAAGCTGTCCTCGTTATCCGTCTATAATAACCATGGAGAATCCATATATGTATCTCTGTTATTCCAAAGAATAAACGTACTAGAAAAATACCTTGGCGTCGACGAGCTGTCGGCGCATATATTACTAGAAAATCCGATCAGATACTTTTCAAAAGTGAATAAATGTGGATGATTTGATTGACCATTATTAATTATTGCGTGGTAGAGGGTAATTTTCCGTGGGGAGATTACAATGGGTCAGTTCATTTCCTGTTATAGTAATAAATATTAAATGTTCACTGTATATATAATATTAGGAATTTTATATGTTTGTTGTTGTAACCGTGACAGGAACGGTCGTGGGGTTGCTGCTAACGAAAATGTGGCAGGACCGAACGGGAGCAGCCAGCGAACAAACAAGACAGCCAAACGGGAATGGAAGGACAAGCACAACAACAGACAACCAAGCAATACACCAAGAGCAACAACAAACCATTAAGCAATGGGGCCGTAAGAAATAACCGCACGAAATCAAAACAACGTCCACTCGTGAATGGGAAGTAAACACATGCAATGTAAACACGATGTCTGTAAGTGAGATATCAACCAACTCAACACGAATACCAGGCTACCTCGCTGAGTGAGAAGCAGGGTACGTCGCTATTGACCACTGAGACCACGTGCTACACAGTGGTGCCCGCACGTTAAACTCGGGGCCAGGAGCACGTGCACCCAAAGCTTACGGTGCGACTGCTGCAGAGACCTCAAATGGTCATCGAGTTCCATGCCATCTGGCGAGGATTCGAAACCCATGGCACTTTGTACCAGATCCATCCCCACTGAAACTTGCGCGTAGGGGCGTAATCGCCCTGGACAGTGCTGCGGTGGCCGGCAGGTGAGAGAAGAACCAGGCTCGTCAACTGCCATTGTCGAGGAGGAAGGGATGTATGAGCTGTCGATGGCAGCCGAACCAGAGGCCAGGGTCTCAGAGGGAGACTCCAATCCACCTGGGGGTGGGGAGGGCCAGCAGCAAGCTCGGAGGGAGGCAGCAACTAGGGACAGTGGTGGCGACTCAAGAACCATGTCTGTACCTGAAGGAGGTAGTGTAGGAGGAGGTGGTGGTGGGAGCCCCATGGGATTACGCAGGCAGAGCTGGTTATGATGGCGCGCTCCAACCCTTTCGACGTCTGCACTGGCATCACACACCACCCATGGACCGCGACGACCGTGGCAGACATCCAATCTGCCTTCCCCCCATACACATGGGCGCACACAGCTGTGCTGGAGGTGTAACAATGAGAGGGCCAGGAGTGGGGGTGGCCAAGCGGTTCTAGGCGCTACAGTCTGGAACCGCGAGACCGCTATGGTCGCAGATTCGAATCCTGCCTCGGACATGGATGTGTGTGATGTCCTTATATTAGTTAGGTTTAAGCAGTTCTAAGTTCTAGGGGACTGATGGTGCATGGCCGCGGCTGCCGCCCATGGAGCAGCTCCACCATACTACACTCCTGGAAATTGAAATAAGAACACCGTGAATTCATTGTCCCAGGAAGGGGAAACTTTATTGACACATTCCTGGGGTCAGATACATCACATGATCACACTGACAGAACCACAGGCACATAGACACAGGCAACAGAGCATGCACAATGTCGGCACTAGTACAGTGTATATCCACCTTTCGCAGCAATGCAGGCTGCTATTCTCCCATGGAGACGATCGTAGAGATGCTGGATGTAGTCCTGTGGAACGGCTTGCCATGCCATTTCCACCTGGCGCCTCAGTTGGACCAGCGTTCGTGCTGGACGTGCAGACCGCGTGAGACGACGCTTCATCCAGTCCCAAACATGCTCAATGGGGGACAGATCCGGAGATCTTGCTGGCCAGGGTAGTTGACTTACACCTTCTAGAGCACGTTGGGTGGCACGGGATACATGCGGACGTGCATTGTCCTGTTGGAACAGCAAGTTCCCTTGCCGGTCTAGGAATGGTAGAACGATGGGTTCGATGACGGTTTGGATGTACCGTGCACTATTCAGTGTCCCCTCGACGATCACCAGTGGTGTACGGCCAGTGTAGGAGATCGCTCCCCACACCATGATGCCGGGTGTTGGCCCTGTATGCCTCGGTCGTATGCAGTCCTGATTGTGGCGCTCACCTTCACGGCGCCATACACGCATACGACCATCATTGGCACCAAGGCAGAAGCGACTCTCATCGCTGAAGACGACACGTCTCCATTCGTCCCTCCATTCACGCCTGTCGTGACACCACTGGAGGCGGGCTGCACGATGTTGGGGCGTGAGCGGAAGACGGCCTAACGGTGTGCGGAACCGTAGCCCAGCTTCATGGAGACGGTTGCGAATGGTCCTCGCCGATACCCCAGGAGCAACAGTGTCCCTAATTTGCTGGGAAGTGGCGGTGCGGTCCCCTACGGCACTGCGTAGGATCCTACGGTCTTGGCGTGCATCCGTGCGTCGCTGCGGTCCGGTCCCAGGTCGACGGGCACGTGCACCTTCCGCCGACCACTGGCGACAACATCGACGTAGTGTGGAGACCTCATGCCCCACGTGTTGAGCAATTCGGCGGTACGTCCACCCGGCCTCCCGCATGCCCACTATACGCCCTCGCTCAAAGTCCGTCAACTGCACATATGGTTCACGTCCATGCTGTCGCGGCATGCTACCAGTGTTAAAGACTGCGATGGAGCTCCGTATGCGACGGCAAACTGGCTGACACTGACGGCGGCGGTGCACAAATGCTGCGCATCTAGCGCCATTCGACGGCCAACACCGCGGTCCCTGGTGTGTCCGCTGTGCCGTGCGTGTGATCATTGCTTGTACAGCCCTCTCGCAGTGTCCGGAGCAAGTATGGTGGGTCTGACACACCGGTGTCAATGTGTTCTTTTTTCCATTTCCAGGAGTGTATGTCCATCAATTGGCAAGGTGCGATACGTGCTCAAGAACAGGGTGAGTGCCGACATGGTTGGAGATGTTGTGACTGCCTTTGTCAACTGTTGTTTAAATCTGTGGACAAGCCACTCTGCTGAGCCATTGGAGGAAGTGTGCGAAGGTGGCGTATGGGTATGTTTGATACCGCTGGCCTGGCAGAAGACATGGAAGGAGGATGCTGTGAATTGGGGGCCATTATCAGAAACCAATGAGTGAGGCAGGCCCTCAATGGCGAGACCCTGGACCAGGGCCATGAATGTGGTCTCTGTGGTGGTGGATGCCATACGGATGACATATGGGTATTTGGAGTAGGCATCAATGATAAATAACCACATGGACCCCAAAAACGGGCTCGCAAAATCAAGATGGATATGATCCCATGGCAGGCGAGGCAGAGGCCAGAATGTGAATGACTGAGGGGTGCTTGCTTGCCTGGTCATGGGCACACACAGTGCACCCGCAGACCAGGCAGCCAATACTGCCATCGATGCTGGGCCAATACACATGCCAGCAAGCCAAAACTTTCATCCTTGACATACCCCAGTTCCTGTGATGTAACAAACTGAGCATGTGATGTCGAAAATTCGGAGGGATGACCACCCGATGGGCATCCAACTCCGTGGCCAATGGAACAACATCATCAACCACGGATAGCCTGTGGGACAGGTGACGCCAAGGGCTGAAGTCGGTTCGCATCCGATGAGTAATACAGGAGGACCAACCGTGGACCATGTAGTGGAGAACCTGCCGCAAGATAACGTCTCGGCGTGTATCCATGGCAATTTGAGCAGTCATCAGACCATCCAGTGCATCCCGGCAGGATTGGGGCATGCTGTGAGACATGAAAAAGCGTCTGCATTAGCATGGTGGGTGGTGGGCTTATACCATATAGTGTAAATGTAATTCTGTAAAAATTCTGCCCAGTGCTGGAGACGTTGAGCCTTCGTCTCTGCGTTTCTGGAGGGTGAGAGTGGGGTTCGAAAAGCGTAACTATGGCTTTATGGTCTGTCAGGAGGGTGAACTTTGCCCCAAATATGGATGTGAAATTTTTTGACGGAAAACACTATCGCCAGGGCCTCCCTTTCAATCTGGGAATAGTTCCATTGTGCTGGGACTAACGTCTTAGATGCATAAGCGATGGGCTGTTCTGAGCCATTGGTATTCCGATGTGCAAGGACTGCCCCAATACCGTATGCCGACGCATCAGCCGGCACAACCAAGTGGCGATCCAGAGAGAAGGGAGTAAGGCAAGGGGCGGACTTCAGCATCGTCTTTAAACAGTGAAAATCCTAGTCATAGACAGGAGTCCAATCAAAAGGCACTCCTTCGTGACGCAAGTGATTGAGGGGTTGAACAGCAGAGGCGCTTGGGGTAAGAACTTTAAGTAATAAGTAACCTTGCCCAAAAACACCTGGAGTTCAGATAAGTCCTTGGAACAATGAGGGGCCTCAATGGTCATGACATTGCGATCCGCAGGGCGAATGCCATCTTTGCTGAGACAACTTCCGGTACAGCCACTTCCAGTTGAAAAGAACAACACATGTCCAGCCGACAGCGTAAACCTGCAGATTGCAGAGCGAGATATAAGGCGCTGAGGTTGTGCAAATGTTCCTGGCGGGAACACCTGGTGACCAAGATGTCATCCAGATAATTCATGCAGGCTGTAATAGGCTGCATAAGCTGCTCCAGAGCTGCTGGAAAATATCTGGCGCTAAAGAGCCGCCAAATGGAAGGCGCTTGTACTTGTATAATCCGAAAGTTTTGTTGATAACCATGATGTTCTGGGAATCAGCATCCAAGGTTAACTGATGGTATGCCTCAGCCAGGTCGATCTTACAAAAGTACTCGCCCCCCACAAGCCTGGCAAGAAGGTCTTCCTGTCGGGGAATGGGGTAAGTGTCTACTAAGGACTGACCACTGACAGTAGTGCTGAAGTTCCTACACAGCCGAAGGGACCCATTGGATTTCCGCATGACCACCAATGGTGTCGCCCAAGCACTGTATGTCACAGGCTCTAGGCCGCCAGCAGCCTATGAAGTTCCTGCTTCACTGCTGGCGCAAGACCACTGGAATGGTTCTGGCCGGGAAAAAGGGAGGCTGCACATCCAACTGAAGTGTAATGCGCGCCAGAAAACGTGAAGCACACCCGAGATCCGTTGCAAACAATGATGCAAAAGCCGAGCACAGATCGTCCAAGTCCTGAAAAGGAACAGCCGTGGAAATGACCTTAACTTCATCGGAAACTGAAAACCAAACAGTTCAAAATCATTCAGGTCAAAAATGTTCGAAGTCGACGGATGGTCGACGACAAATAGGGTAAGGAGCAGGGAACATATTTGTACGACGAACAGCCCACGAAGGGATATGAAACCGTTGCCGTAGGCAACCAAACGCAGGGAGGGAGATGATAACGCAGGGGAGCCCATGTGGGTATATGTCGCCATATTAATCATGGAGACGGTGGACGCAGTGTAGAGCTGAAAACTGACATCCTCAGTAAAAAGGTGGAGCGTGAGGAACAGTTTCGGTCCTGATGGTTCCTCCAGCGGGACGACTGACTGCAGAGCATGTACTGTATCCCGAGGCCCAGGGGGGGCAGGACAGGAGCGAGTCGAGCGACTACAACAAACAGATCGGATGTGGCCCTCCTTCTCACACAGTGTGCACATTTTCCAGCAGTGTGGGCAATCAGCTCGAGAGTGTGCGCTGAAGCACTGTGGGCAAGACGGAAGGGGGCCGCGCGACTGGGGTGAGGGTCGACCGGAGGCTCTGATTGCACAGAGACGTCGGACATAGAGGAGTCCCGACGTCGCTGGCCCTCGTCGGCTGGGCCACGTCGACGTCGCGAGGGCGGAACCCACCGAGACGCATCGATCGCCGCCACCTGCGGCCGCGCCACAAGACGCTCGTCAGCCGCCTGAGAAATTTCAAATGTTTCGGCAATGCGGAGAATCTCTTCCAAGGAGGGGTTGTCGAGTTTCAACGCCGTAGTGCAGACTACAGGATCGGGAGCCAGCTGAACCACCACATCCCAGATCAGGGAATCCGCATACGACGCCTTACACTGCTGATTGGTGCACGTAAAATCGCATCGACGGCTGAGACCTGCAAGTCCTTGACCCAGGAACGATACGATTTACCAGGCTGTTTATGGCAATGGTGGAACTCCAGCCGAGAGGCGACCTTATGGCAACGCTGTAAATAACAGTTTGTCAGCAAAAGGCGTATGTCCTGGAAAGAGAGAGCCACAAGATGGAACAAGGGTGACAGCTTGCGGAGAAGAAAGAATGTGTCTGGGGAGGCCCAAGACAAAAACAACAACCGCTGCAAGGGGTCATCCGTGACTCGAAAAGCCGTGAAATGTTGTTTCAGCCGATGTAAGTATGTTTCCCAGTCTTCTTAAGCCTCATTAAATGTCGGTAACGACGGCGGACATGGGAAAGTGTCGAACACCCGTGGACTCGGAAGCTGTTGTGGTAATGAATCCTGGGCATCGACTTTGTCCGTTATCAACCGCATCAACTTTCGTAAGATGTCTAACTGGAGCTGGTGCTGCTGCTGCATGAGCTGCTGCTGTTGTTCCAGAAGACAGACCAACTTAGCCTCCATGCCAACTACTGCTACCGTTTACCAAGTCGCCAAAATGTTGTAACCAAGACAGGAACGGTCGCAGGGTTGCCGCTAACGAAAACGCGGTGGTACCGAAATGGAAAAATCAGTTCTGTGCGAACAAACAAGCCGGACGAACGGGAATGGAAGGACAGGCTCGACGACAGATAACCGAGCAAGACACCAAAAGCAACAACAAAGTGTTAAGCAACGGGGTCACAAGAGATAACTTCACCATATCAAAACAACGTCCACTCATAAACGGGAAGTAACGCACACAACGTAAACACGATGTCTGTAAGGCGAATACCAGACTGCCTCGCTGAGTGAGAGGCAGCCGCCTAAATACACGACAGGGTATGTCGCTATTGGCCGCTGGGACCACGTGCTCCACAGTGGCGCCCTCATGTTAGACTCGGGGCAGCCAAAGCTTACGGCACGACTGCTGTAGAGCCCTCTAGCGGTCGTCGAGTTCCGCCCCGTCTGACGTAGATTCAAAACCCATAGCGCTCGGTACCAGATTGTTATCCGTGTCTATTTGTCAGATATGCATAGTGGCCATGGGAGTTGTATTGACATTTTTCTTGTCATCCTTCCAGAACGACCCTAAGAAAATAGGACATGAATTTATTTGATGGCAGGAAATGAAATACTTTATATGATCTGTGCGAAATACTGTACAGTACTGATGATGTGCCTGGAAATGAACTAGATGTGACACCTTTCCCACCAAATAATGCAACTGACGACCTGTCATATGAAGATTCTTGCCTCAAGGACAACCTTTGTCTTGAAAATTTATCAGTAAACCGACTCAATTCCAGTGTTTTCATAACAAACTCTGATATGAGTAATACAGCCTTCAATGGTAATACAAATAAGAATACAACATCATCATATTCAACTCCTATTGCTCCCAGACCATCTGAATCGTCAATCATCTATCACACTTTGTGTGTTTATCTGCTCTTGAGTGTAGAACAAGGAGAAAAAAGTATGTTCAGTATGAATCGAGGATGGGTGATTCAACTCTGTCTCATACTGAATGCCCCTTCACGTGATCAGGGAAAAATCCATTAGGATCGTAGTTACACAACAAGCGAGTAGGTGATTGCAGTGAAATTTAAATGTTTATGTTTATAAAAATTCTTGTTTTGAGTGGTTACATAGCAGACCCAAGGAGGAAAATGTACTGGCAACCAAAAGATGATATTCACAATGACATTGTGGCGAATTTTATACATAGAGACATATCTGATTTCATTATGATAAATACACACGTTTATAACAACGACTGATTAGATAAATCTGATCGTTTTGTAAAACTCCGACCCCTACTGAGTAAGGTGAACAACAGTTTCAAAAATTTGGTTCAAATGCCATAGAAAAACTTCTGGAAGAATTACAGAGGAATACAATGGATTCTCTATAATGTTACTTAAAGTCACACTCAAAATGAACGCAGTAATTCATTCATCACCTCTTAGGCATGACTGCCAAGGCCTAAATGGAAAAATCAGTTCTGTGAATCGCGTCTTGTTAGATAAAATGAATACATCTGGAAAGTGTGTAGGAGGAGACTGAATTTCGAAGTCGAACGTTTGGAAACAAAGGAATATACAGTACATGGGCTCAATTTAAATATTTAAATGAACAAGGAAAGATTCATTTTTGCAATAGGCTTGTCTCTTTTATACACATGACGAAAATTTAAAAAAAAAGCCAGTACGGAAATAAAGCATACACAAACGAACAAACGGGTTAAATTGATTGTCTTGAAGCGATAGTACCAAACAAGAAAAGACAGACAGTTATGGTCCAATACATGAACAGAAAAGAAAACTAAAAGAAAGATTCAGTAACAGACTTACCGAGCTGAATTTCAAACCTAAAAATATAGCAAGAAGACAAACATAATATCTCCAGGAAAGGAAGATATAAAACTCTCTACAGTTGAATTACCAAGTTAGAGTGTAAGTATTATTTGCATCTACATGTCAGCAGATGGAGACAAAATGTGTTCCATAATTATATGGAGGAGTTTTTGGAAGAAATACACTACGTCAAGAAAAATATATTATTTGTGGTGATTTCAATACAGATTTCTCAAAAGCCAATAAATTCAAGGATGATGTAAATTTCCTACGCTAATTCAACACACACTCAACTGTAACTGAACCAACTCAAAAAACAGCAATGTCTGCCTCTATCATTAACCGCATTTCATCAATACATGTAAATCTGCCAGTAACATACAAGTGGTAAACATCGGTTTTAGTAATCATTATACTCAAATTGCGTTAATGAATGCTGCAGGAAATTGGAAGAGGCATTGCAAGGAATCTGAATATAAAAAAATGTGCGAGGATGAACACTGGAATGTTGTATACCACTGTAATGATACCAATGAAAAATATCATCTGTTTATGGTCACATTTAAGCATTTCTTTTGAAATAGCTTTTCCCAGGAACACAACATTCAACTCTGTTCAAAAAACTAACAAGTGGATCACAAACGAGGTAAGGGTATAATGTCAAAACAAGAAGAGATTGCATGAGTAATCGAAGCAAAATACTGATCCTTATTTGACTACATATTTCATACTGAAGTTTTTTCAGTTATTTCAGGTATTTTGATCATCCAATGAAACGACACAAACATTGTTATCATGTATGATCAAATTTTGTCTCTCAGCCTACATGAACGTTCATGCAACGAAAAGAACGAAGGGTGCCATTGGCTCAACCGAATGTTCTTCAAGCTTACTACAGGCATATAAGAGGTGATGGCCACGCTGATCAAAACAGATCGCTTTATCGCACATCTATATGTATTTTTTTCCATAATAGTCCGTCTACTTGATATAATTGTTGAAAATTCCTGGCTTCTGTACAGACCCAATAAATATAGCACAGATCCCCTCATGTTTAGTCGCAGAGTAGAAAAAGTTCTGTTTGAGACCAACAAATGGGTTACCAATTGGGAAGGGAGAACTTGTAAGTTAACAAAATGTGAGTCCTTGTATGATAATAAAGAACACCACATTGCTCATTTGACAGTGGGGGAAAGAACAATGAAACTGAGACAGTTAGTTTGCAGAATGACTAGCAGATTTCTACAACAATATGTACACAATGAGATTTGTTGTTTTGTAGTATTGCACACCAAGAAAAACTTGTGAATTTTTTCTTTCAGAAAACAGTCATAATCCTGACGACCTTTCAGAAGTGTGGGCTATTATGCACAAGCTGAAATATTACCTGCAAAAATGCAACATTGTTGTAATAATTAGCATTCATTATGAATAAATGAAGCTGTTTCAACATAAATATAACAAAAATAATTTACGCTTATGTGGGTTAATAACTTGCCACTTTTATCATAATTATTAATGATCCATCACCATTGTTTAACACTCAGTCATAATAATTTATCACCCAAAAATGATGATTATTCACCACCAATCCAACTGAAAGACTGACTCATCACTTGTGTTTTGAACGGAGTACTAAAAAGCATTAGACCAACCCCTCCCTCGTGTTCTGTCTGTCTCCCCATGGCGTATGCCTCAGCTCTTTATGCAAATTCGTTTTCTGCAATTTGCAATACGATATTGTGCCCAGTCCATTTCTCCAACCGGTCCATCGCCTAACAACCTTCCTCATTCGCTATGTACAGCTAAAGCCTAATTGTTAGAAGTTTGCTGGTTTTCCAAAAAACTACACACTTACCAAAATCGTAAATAGTCTACTTAAAATTTACAAAAATACCACATTGCATTATTTAAATGTGTTACATATTCAAACTGTTAAAACCCTACTGTACTTGGAAAGTAATACTTAACATCCATCTAGTATTTAGATATACAGTAAAAGCAGTGGCTTCGATATGCATTAAAAACAGTCACAACGCCTAAGAGTAGTTCGACACCGTGACGTTGAGTATATGTAAATAATGATTTGGAATTAGGAACTTTCCTACAGTTGTATCACACACACAATATCTCACAGTTACCGCTAGCAAAAGCACGTTGGAGGAGATACAAATTGTTTAACGCGTCTTTTATTAGATGATACGTACTTACACTGACTCACCGTGAGATAGGATACAGTAAAAAGTTTTTTTTGCGCTGACTAAAGTCCACAGGGTGCCGACAGGTTTCCATGCTGGCACCAGCACATTTCCGCGGTCAGGGGCGGTGCGATCTGGCGCACCAAACATCGCTGGAGGATCCCGCCACAGAGGACGGTTAGGGCAGCTGGCTCTTTGCCTCGTCCAGTTAGCGCCGATAGGCAAGGTAATCCTTTTCCTCCGCTTACCGCAATGACCCGTGCAAATGTTTGACCAGTGGAATCGCCGGTAGCCATTGCACGCCTCCGTGTCCCGACTCGGCTGCGGATGAACTGACCAGAGGCGCACCGCAGCAGCCGCCACCGTCTGTGGTCCCAGTTACAGGCTGATATCACGAGGAAATTGTCCGCGGTGAGGGAGACGACAACAGTAGATTCGCTATTGTTCTTTTAGAACTCCGAAACTAATTATAGGAGTGGATTTGCTGCACTTTGGCGATGTGCTACCTGTATTCTGATCAAAAGTATCCGGACATCTACTATTTACGTCACCACTATTGTAGCTATCGGAGCGCCAGCTTATCCCTGATGATAGTCGTCGTGTGAAATTTTTCAGCTGTTTTCGCCGATATTTTCAAATTTCATCTGCAGTCAGTATCGCCAAATACTGCTCATCACATCTTTAATGCGTCGGAAAGTGTCAGTTTGTTTCATGCTATGAATAAAGTGATTTTACATCGTTATTCGATATTCTTTTAATCAGTGTGTATTAAGAGGAAGGATAGGTAGTACCCCAGCGTAGTAAAGCGATCATCTTTGTACATCTGCCTACAGGACACATGTGCTTGCTAGTGTAGTCACACAGATGGTATGGCAATGTGGAGTACTGAGCTAGGATGTACACTCTGCCAGTGGGTACAATATTGGAAAATCACCATAATGTGAAGTAGCAGTTAAAGAAATAGAACTTCTGGCCACGATAAGGAAACAATTTCCAAATCAGTAAGACGAAATGTGCTATGTATCTAACAGACTTGATGCTTCTAACTGGCATTCCAACTACTCACTAGTAGCTATTTGTCATGTCAAGATAAAAAAAAACATATAGATAATCCTAGACAGAACTTTTTGGTAGTGTAAAGAATCATAAAAAAATGCTCTGTTACTGTAATTTGATTAATAAATGGATATGTATTTACACAAAAAATAACTCTTCCTTTTTGTTTGATGAGTGCTCCATTCAGCTCAATTTTCAGCTTCCTACAACCGAATCATCTAACTCTAATCTAATCTAATCTCAACGAGACGTCTACTGGGGCGATAACACATGCATTATTCAGCCTCTCTGACGTAGAGAGTAGAGTAGAAGACACTGATGGAAACACAAGGAGTAAGATCTGCACGGTATTTTAAAGCAGTGTGTGTCAGGAGAGGTGCAGGTGTAAACATAGACTCAGTACTATTCCCAGAACTTGTGTATTCGAAACCTACGGGAAACAGTTTCCCACACAGCCACAATGAGTCAGGTTTTCTTAAATTACTTGTCGTGAACTCCAGGACGGTTCCCCTAACTAGGTGGATTTCACTACCCAATCTGGCCAAATAAGCCCTTCTGCTCTGTCTCTAATAACACTGACGTTGGTACATCAGAAACTGTACACTCCCTCACTATGACAAGTTGAGACTACTGCAATTGAATGTGAACTCAATGGTATAGATTTTATTCTTCCCCACCACACGCTAATGCATGACGTAAGAGAATTTTTTTTTTTTTCAATCTATGAAGGTCTGGAATTGCGCTTGTCTGGTGTGGCTCATGTGTACTCGGCATTTACCTAGACCTCTGGTCGTTCAAGTTGGTTACTACTGATACTACTACACGGGCGTCACACGATGAAATTGCCTCCTGACGCTAAAACTGGTCGTGCAGGATCTGGAGGACCCAGTAGTACACACCTGTATTTGTGGGGCCCTCTGCCGCCAGCAGCAGCGACTCAACCCACACGTGCTTGCAGCCACTGTGCTGTACAGACCCCGCCTGCCATGGGTTCCAACTCCACCGTTCGCGCTTCAGTACAGAGGTACTTTGCCTTGTGGACACTGTGATAGCTGGACTCTGTCTCTCGTCTCATTATTTGTAACGAGTCTTCACACGTTTGTAAAAAAACAAGTTAAGTAAATCTTCTGTTTGTTGTGTTGTCTTCTTCACTGAACATCTCTGCTCCTGTGCAGCTTTCCTGCGGCGACGGCTGCCACACCACTCTGCAGCCCACCTCTCCTCACCACTGAGTATGAAGTCCTCCTACACAACAGCTGGAGTACAGGTAGTGTCCGGTATCAAGACCAGTTTGTCTGATGGCTGGATCAGACAGTGTGCGCTTCAAATGGCTCTGAGCACTATGGGACTTAACAGCTGTGGTCATCAGTCCCCTAGAACTTAGAACTACTTAAACCTAACTAACCTAAGGGCATCACATACATCCATGCCCGAGGCAGGACCCGAACCTGCGACCGTAGCAGTCGCGCATTTCCGGACTGCGCGCCTAGAACCGCGAGACCACCACGGCCGGCGTGTGCGCTTCATCTAGGTAGCAATGCTATCTTCCTTGGTAGCCGTGCACCTCATCATAACACCTTACTACCTTTTTCCTGCAACAGATTTTCTTAAATATTCATTAAGTCTAAACGTTCTAACTTTCCACTTCTTCTTTTCTCTTTATTTTCTTTATGGTGCAACGTCGCGCGTCAGCTCCTCACCACATTCTTTCCGTTCCTCACTGTTAGATACAAAATATCTTTTATTCTCTACTTTCTGCAAGTTATCTTCAAACTTCTCCAACTAATTAGATTTTGATGACACATATGGGTATAAGAAATTAGCAAAGACTGGGAATATATGTGAAACAATAAACAGATGTCCAAAAAAATAAAACAAGGAAGGAAACAGAACTGAAATTTTATAAGGCAATGTTGATTCCAATGCTAGTTTATAGAAATGAAGCTTAGGTTGTACATAAATGTCAAGAAACTCACATACAGGCAACATAGATGAGATATTCGAGAGGAGTAAAGGGATGCACAAGAGCGAACGATTAGTCTAAGCACATGTTGTAATAGTGGGACCAGATGTATCGTTAATCTGCTGTGGCAGCAGGCGATTAATGCGAGTCCGTTCGCTAACATCGAGAATGGCTAAATGGCTCTGAGCACTATGGGACTTAACATCTGAGGTCATCAGTCCCCTAGGCTTAGAACTACTTAAACTTAACTAACCTAAGGACATCACACACATTCATGCCCGAGGCAGGATTCGAACCTGCGACCGTAGCAGCAGCGCGGTTCCGGACTGAAGCGCGTAGAACCGCTCGGCCACCACGGCCGGCTAACAGCGAGACATCGGCTGCAATGCCTCCCCTAGTCTCGTGACCGTATTGGTTCTACTGTAGACTACTGAAAAACCGTGACCTATTCATGTGAGTACCGATTTCAGTTGGTAAGACCTGATGGTAAGATTCGATTGTGGCACAAATGCACTAAACCATAGACTTAGGTTGTCCACAAGGCACTGTGCAAGCTGGTGATGATTCTGTAATGGTGTGGGCCATATTTGCATGGAATAGACTGGGGTCTCTGGTTCAACTGAACCTATAATTGACTGCAAATGGTTATGTTCAGCTACCTGAAGACCACTTGCAGCCATTATGGTGTTCATGTTCCCAAACAAGAGCGGAATTCTTATGGATGAGAATGTGCCTTTCCACCAGGCCACAAATGTTCACGACTGCTTTGAAGAGCATTGTGGACAATTCGAGCGAATGTCGCCCGACATACATCCATCGAACATTTGTGGGACATAATTGAGAGGTCAGTTGGCGCACAAAATCCTGCATCAGCAACAATGAACAGTTATAGCCGCATCGTGGTTCAATATTGTTACACGGGAGTTCCAGCGACCTGTTGAGCTCATGCCATGTCGAGCTGCTGTTTTTCGCCGGGCGAAAGGAGGTCTGCCACTGTATGAGGAGTGAATTCACATGTTTTATCACCTCAGTGCAAAAACTTGCATCAGGTGTTCTAGACATCCCATAATTTGAATTATTTCCCACAGCATACCTCGTTTCACTTTGTCAAACTTCAAAAGTACCTTAATAGTAATCATCGATAGAATAAATTTAACATAAATAGAAGTAACTTATGTTTTTGGAGTTTTTTTATCAATCTTTGTGTTCTTAGTTTAGTTAGCTGAGGAATGTAAAGTTGACCACTGTCAGTCCAGCCTCGTTAATGAAGCTTAAAGCATGTAATAAAGAACGAAAGGTAACTCGATAAATGCAGCATCTGTGTTCGTAGGTAATGAGTGGTCATATGGAAAGACCACTCACGACGTGCCGTTACAGCATGCCGCATCGGACTGCAAATGGGCGGGAGTGGGAAAAAAAAACTTCACGGAATTTAATATGTTGTAGTTATTTCGTAGTTACACTTTCTCGGCAAGAGCGCTGACACAAAACTGTAAAAACTGATTAGCAGACAAGAGAGGAAAAATGCAAGATCTTTCACATTTTTTAAGCTGATCGTTTTTAGAGTTCTGCAGAAAGCCCTTATAGGACGCAAGGTGCTTTTAGTTTTGCGAACCGGCAGAGAAGGAGGCGAAGAACGCAGGCGGCTCGAGGACAGACACCGGCGTTAGAGTTGATGTGGGGGCGGCTGTTGGGGTGGACGTAGCCAGGCCGTTGAGAGGTGGGGACAGGTGTTCTCCCCCTTTGTTCTCCCCCTCTGTCTCTGGCGCTGATCCTCCTGCTGCTCTCTGGGGTCCCGACACCCACGTGGGTAACTAGTTCAGCCACAACCGCTTTAATCTGCGGAAAGGTTTCCTATGCGCTCGCAGCGATGCCTGAGAGGCGGGTTTGGCAGGCAGTAGAGTCCATGTGCAGCAGCCGTTGGTCCTGCTTTTAACACGCACTGTAGGTTGTCGTACTGCGTAGCATCTGGTTCAACCAGACGGACAAGTTTAACGGGAAATACGACCTTCGGGAACGAAACCTGTTTACCTGAAAAGGCAACAGAACAAAAGAAAGAATTTACTACAAAATCAATTCCAGGAACTACTACAAAATCTTTGGGAAACAAACTAAAACTGTATGAGGCTCCAACGCTAATACTGAAAGATGAAGATGGAAAAAATGGAACACAGTTGCAAAGAAAATGCTGAATTCATGGCAAAAGCATTTAATAAACTTTTGAATTGTGAAAAACCTAAAGAACTGTTACAAATCGACGTAACTGTGCCAATTAAAGCCGAACCTAACAAATTATACATCCCCCCCCTCCCCAGCTATCCAAGAAGTAGAAAGAGTCTAAAAGGACAAAAAAATTAAAGGCATGTGGAGAAGATCAGGTTTTAGGTGAAATATGGAAATATTCAAATAACACAGTGAAGATCTCCTTACCCAAGGCTCTAACAAAAATTTGAATAACAAAAATTCCCTGAACATTGGACCAAGGCCATCCTGCACCCACTATTCTAGAAGGAGGTTAATGACAATCCAGACAACTCTATCCAAGATACCACATACAAGATTATATCCACCATCCTATATGGAAGAATCAAGGAACAACTAGAGCAACAGATAGGGGAATACCAGGGGGGTTTTAGACCACAGAGAAGCTATGCAAAGCAGATCATTAGTTTATAATTAATTATGGCATACTATATGAAACGGCCCCCCATGAACCATGGACCTTGCCGTTGGTGGGGAGGCTTGCGTGCCTCAGCGATACAGATAGCCGTACCGTACGTGCAACCACAACGGAGGGGTATCTGTTGAGAGGCCAGACAAACGTGTGGTTCCTGAAGAGGGGCAGCACCATTTTCAGTAGTTGCAGGGGCAACAGTCTGGATGACTGACTGATCTGGCCTTGTAACACTAACCAAAACGGCCAGCTGCTGTCGTACTGCAAACGGCTGAAAGCAAGGGGAAACTACTGCCGTAATTTTTCCCGAGGGCATGCAGCTTTACTGTATGATTAAATGATGATGGCGTCCTCTTGGGTAAAATATTCCGGAGGTAAAATAGTCCCCGATTCGGATCTCCAGGCGGGGACTACTCAAGAGGACGTCGTTATCAGGAGAAAGAAAACTGGCGTTCTACGGATCGGAGCGTGGAATGTCAGATCCCTTAATCGGGCAGGTAGGTTGGAAAATTTAAAAAGGGAAATGGACAGGTTAAAGTTAGATATAGTGGGAATTAGTGAAGTTCGGTGGCAGGAGGAACAAGACTTCTGGTCAGGTGAATACAGGGTTATAAATACAAAATCAAACGGGGGTAATGCAGGAGTAGGTTTATTAATGAATAAAAAAATAGGAGTGCGGGTAAGCTACTACAAACAGCATAGTGAACGTATTAAAGTGGCCAAGATAGACACGAAGCCCATGCCTACTACAGTAGTACAAGTTTATATGCCAACTAGCTCTGCAAATGATAAAGAAATTGAAGAAATGTATGATGAGATAAAAGAAATTATTCAGGTAGTGAAGGGAGACGAAAATTTTATAGTCATGGGTGACTGGAATTCGACAGTAAGAAAAGGGAGAGAAGGAAACTTAGTAGGTGAATATGGATTGGGGTTTAGAAATGAAAGAGGAAGCCGTCTGGTAAAATTTTGCACAGAGCATAACTTAATTTTATTTATTTATTTATTTATTTACTGTTCCATGGGACCACATTTAGGAGAAGTCTCCATGGTCATGGAACGAGTCAATACATGAAATTATAACACGATTGTAGAAACAGATAAAATGAAATATACGAAACCAATTCAGGCGACAAGTCTTTAGTTTAAATAAAGAAAATCAAGAATGTAACACTGGAATTTGCTTAATTTTTTATCTCTTCCAGGAGCTCCTCGACAGAATAGAAGAAGTGAGCCATGAGGAAACTCTTCAGTTTAGACTTAAAAGTGTTTGGGCTACTGCTAAGATTTTTGAGTTCCTGTGGCAGCTTATTGAAAATGGATGCAGCAGAATACTGCACTCCTTTCTGCACAAGAGTCAAGGATGTGCTTTCCACATGCAGATTTGATTTCTGCCTAGTATTAACTGAGTGAAAGCTGCTAACTCTTGGGAATAAGCTAATATTGCTAACAACAAACGACATTAAAGAAAATACATACTGTGAGGGCAATGTCAAAATTCCAAGACTACTGAATAGGGGTCGACAAGAGGTTTTCGAACTTACACCATACATAGCTCGAACAGCCCGTTTTTGAGCCAAAAATACCCTTTTTGAATCAGAAGAATTACCCCAAAAAATAATACCATATGACATAAGCGTATGAAAATATGCGAAGTATACTACTTTTCGTGTTGAAATGTCACTTATTTCAGATACTGTTCTAATGGTAAATAAAGCGGCATTTAGTTTCTGAACAAGATCCTGAACATGGGCTTTCCACAACAGCTTACTATCTATCCGTACGCCTAGGAACTTGAACTGTTCCGTCTCGCTTATAACATGCCCATTCTGTCTGATTAAAATGTCAGTTCTTGTTGAATTGTGGGTTAGAAACTGTAAAAACTGAGTCTTACTGTGATTTAGAATCAAATTATTTTCCACAAGCCATGAACTTATATCATGAACTACATTATTTGATAATGTTTCAATATTACACACAAGATCCTTCACTACCAAGGTGGTGTCATCAGCAAACAGAAATATTTTTGAATCACCTGTAATACTAGAAGGCATGTCATTTACATAAATAAGGAACAGCAGTGGCCCCAGCACCGACCCTTGGGGAACGCCCCATTTAACAGTGCCCCATTGGGACTGAACATCATTACCACTCTCAATATTGCGGAGGATTACCTTCTGCTTTCTGTTCTTAAAGTAGGAGGCGAACCAATTGTAAGCTACTCCCCTTACTCCATAATGTTCCAACTTCTGCAGTAATATTTTGTGGTCAACAAAGTCAAAAGCCTTCGTTAAATCCAAGAAAACACCTAACGTTCGCAACCTTTTATTTAATCCGTCCAAAACCTCACAGAGAAAAGAGACTACAGCATTTTCAGTTGTTAAGCCATTTCTAAAACCAAACCGTACATTTGACAGAAAATTATGTGAATTTAAATGCTGCAGTAACCTTGTATATACAACCCTCTCGATAACTTTAGCAAACACCGATGGCATAGAAATAGGTCTATAATTGTCAACATTATCCCTGTCTCCCTTTTTATAAAGTGGCTTCACTACCGAGTACTTTAATCGGTCAGGAAACCGACCACTCCTAAAGGAAAAGTTACAGATATGGCTAAGTACTGAGCTAACATACGTGGAACAATACTTCAGTATTCTGCTAGATACCCCATCATATCCATGAGAGTTCTTGGTCTTTAGTGATTTAATTATTAACTCAATCTCCCTCTTGTCAGTATCATGGAGGAGCATTTCAGGTAACAGTCTCGGAACACTTTTTTCTAAGAGCGCTATATGATTCCCTGTTGGGACTAGATTTCTATTTAGTTCACCTGCTATATTCAGAAAGTGATTATTAAGTACTGTACATATTTGCGACTTATCAGTAACACGGACATCCCCACTATGCACTGATTCTATATTCTCGACCTGTCTCTGCAGACCAGCCACTTCCTTTACGACTGACCATATGGTTTTAATTTTATCCTGAGACTTAGCTATTCTATCTGCATACCACATACTTTTTGCCTTCCTAATAACTTTTTTAAGCACCTTACAATACTGTTTGTAATGGGCTGCTGCATTTAGGTTTTGACTGTTTCTAACGTTTTGATATAATTGCCACTTTGTTCTACAAGATATTCTTATCCCTTTAGTAAGCCACCCAGGCTGCCTGTTTGTGCTAGTACCCTGTTTTGAACGTTCTAACAGAAAGCAACTTTCAAAGAGCACGAGATAAGTCTTGAGGAAAGCATTATATTTATCGTCTACTGTATCAGCACTATAAACATCTTGCCACTCTTGTTCCTTGATAAGGTTTACAAAAGTCTGTACAGCAACTGGATCAGCTTTCCTAAAAAGTTGGTAACTATATTTAACATGTGTTGCAGCACAAAAATCTTTTAGACTTAAAATTTGTGCATCATGATCTGAAAGGCCATTCACCTTTTTGCTAACAGAATGCCCTTCTAATAATGACGAATGAACAAAAATATTGTCTTTGGTTGTTCTACTGTTCCCTTGCACTCTCGTTGGAAAGAATACGGTTTGCATAAGATTATACGAATTAAGGAGGTCTACCAGCATCCTTTTCCTTGCACAATCACTTATACAATTAATATTGAAGTCACCACATATAACTAACTTTTTGTATTTCCTATAAAGTGAACCAAGAACCTCCTCTAGCTTTAGCAAAAATGTTGTGAAATCGGAGTCTGGGGATCTATAAATAACAACAGTAAGAAGTTTAGCTCCACTAAATTTAACCACACCTGCACAACATTCAAACACCTTTTCAGTGCAGTTCTTTGAAACATCAATGGACTCAAATGGGATACCGTTTTTCACATACATGGCTACTCCCCCACACCGCAAAGAGCTCCTAGAAAAGCTGCCAGCCAACCTGTATCCTGGTAAAGGAAGCCTCTGAATTATCTCCTTATTTAAGAAGTGTTCAGATATACCAATAATTTCAGAGTCAACATCCATAGGCAGTTCACTAACTTTATCTCTAATACCTTGTATATTCTGGTGAAATATACTAATTCCCTCATTAATCGGATGGCCAAGATTTGTAGAAAGTGGTTTCTTTGATAGAGAGACTTCCCTTAAGCAGGAATACCTATCAGCTGACTTCAATCTAAAAAAGGTACAGCTCTAACACCCACAACTACCGGAATTTTCCCATGAATGATCCCACCACCCCCACCTATGCTGTCACCTATAAGATTTGCCAGCCTCCCCTTCCCATACCTGTTGAGGTGCAGGCCATGTCTAGTGAAACCCGTCCTACTGATAGACTCCACCGACACCACTGAAATGTGACTCATGCCTTCTGTCATCAGCGCACCCCCAAGTCTCATGTTATTACGCCTGACGGCTGTATTAAGATGAGGCCGATCGTGACGCTGAAACAGTTCCACGAAATGCACATTCGTGTTGCCAGTCTGAGTGGCTATCTTTTCCAGGTCACCATCTATGTCATACTCCCCATCCCTATCAATACTATTACCAGCCCCACCCACAATCACTACCTGATCCTCTTTAGTAAAATCCCTACATAACCCCCCCTATGTTAAAAGTCACCTGATCCAATCCTGCATTAGGCTTCACAATGCTGGTGACCTGGTACTCACTCCCCAAAACTTCCTGCAACTGCTGGCCTACACCTCTTCCATGAGAACTACCTAACAGCAGAACCTTCTTCTTTCTCTTAGACTTTGCAACTGTCCTAGCCACCGTAACTGCTGAGGTCTGCTGCATACTTCCTACATCTACAGCTACTAGAGATTCCTCTCCACTAGACTCTGACAGTTGGTCATATCTATTACAAACACCAATAGTAAAACTATCTGGAAATCTCCTTCTCCTAGCAGAACTCTTGCCAACAGCCAGCTCCCATTCCCCACCCCCCTTCTCCCTCCTCATCATATCTAGCTCCTCCTGTGCGTTTTTCAACTGCACCTGAAGGGCACAGATCTTACGCTCCTGATCCTCTATCAACTTACTCTTGCTACATAACCTGCAGTTCCAGGAGAGGATCTCACCAGAATGCCCACTGGCTTCCCCACTGCATTCCCCCCAGTGAAAATACTTCGAACAAGTCTCACACCGCAATCCACTACTCACGAACCTACGGCAAAGCCCACACTTCTCACTCATGGTAAAATTTTACAATTATTGAAACAAGAAAACAACTTTATCTTAAAGTTCCGCTACTACAATAAGAAGATGTTAAAAACTGACTACAATTTTCACAAACTTGCTCTACAAGGGAAGTAACTACTATTATTGACAGTATTAATCAACAACAAATGAGAATATAACAAAATACTAACACAGAAAGAAAATCAAACGTCTAATGACAGTAACGAAACTGAAAGCAGTTCGCAAAAATTTCTTCTGAAGTTATTTCACCGGAAAACACCAAGAACACCGGTTGAAGACTACTAAAGTTCCTAAATAAAATACTATACACAAACAATTAATTAGTACTTAGCTTTCGATGCGCCGCTACAGCTGCAACTGGTCAGCGCAGAATGTAAACACGGGTAAGAGGTTAAGTTGCTCGATACGAAACACTCACAAATATCAGGCCACAACACAAGAAATGCAGAGGTGAATGAAGAAACCACTAATAAGTCACTTATATAGTAAATATTATCACAAAAACAGTTAAAATATATATCTGAAACCTAAAAATAGATGAAAACTTAGAGAGCGATCTCAAAGACAGTCACGCGCTTATGACGTCACCATAGCTAATACTTGGTTCAAGAATAATAAACGAAGGTTGTATACATGGAAGAATCCTGGAGATACTAAAAGGTATCAGATAGATCATATAATGGTAAGACAGAGATTTAGGAACCAGGTTTTAAATTGTAGGACATTTCCAGTGGCAGATGTGGACTATTGGTTATGAACCGTAGATTACAACTGAAGAAATTGCAAAAAGGTGGGAATTTAAGGACATGGGACCTGGATAAACTGACTAAACCAGAGGTAGTACAGAGTTCAAGGGAGAGCATAAGGGAACAATTGACAGGAATGGGGGAAAGAAATACAATAGAAGACGAATGGGCAGATCTGAGGGATGAAGTAGTGAAGGCAGCAGAGGATCAAGTAAGTAATAAGACGAGGGATAGTAGAAATCCATGGGTAACAGAAGAAATATTGAATTTAATTGATGAAAGGAGAAACTATAAAAATGCAGTAAATGAAGCAGGCAAAAAGGAATACAAACATCTCAAAAATGTGATCGACAGGAAGTGCAAAATAGCTAAGCAGGCATGGTTAGAGGAGAAATGTAAGGATGTAGAGGCTTATCTCACTAGGGGTGAGATAGATACAGCCTACAGGAAAATTAAAGAGACCTTTGGATAAAAGAGAGCCACTTGTATGAATATCAAGAGCTCAGATGGAAACCCAGTTCTGAGCAAAGAGGGGAAAGCAGAAAAGGTGGAAGGAGTATATATAGGGTCTATACAAGGGCGATGTACTTGAGGACAATATTATGGAAATGGAAGAGGATGTAGATGAAGATGAAATGGGAGATACGATACCGCGTGAAGAGTTTGACAGAGCACTGAAAGACCTGAGTCGAAACAAGGCCCCCGGAGTAGACAACATTCCATTAGAACTACTGACGGTCTTGGGAGAGCCAGTCCTGACAAAACTATACCATCTGGTGAGCAATATGTACGAGACAGGCGAAATACCCACAGACTTCAAGAAGAACATAATAATTCCAATCCCAAATAAATCAGGTGTTGATAGATGTTAAAATTACCGGACTATCAGTTTAATAAGCCACAGCTGCAAAATACTAACGCGAATTATTTACAGACGAATGGAAAAACTGGTAGAAGCCGACCTCGGGGAAGATCGGTTTGGATTCCGTAGAAATGTTGGAACACGTGAGGCAATACTGACCTTACGACTTATCTTAGAAGAAAGATTAAGAAAAGGAAAACCTACGTTTCTAGCATTTGTAGACTTAGAGAAAGCTTTTGACAATGTTGACTGGAATACTCTGTTTCAAATTCTAAAGGTGGCAGGGGTAAAATACCGGGAGCGAAAGGCTATTTACAATTTGTACAGAAACCAGATGGCAGTTATAAGAGTCGAGCGGCACGAAAGGGAAGCAGTGGTTGGGAAGGGAGTGAGACAGGGTTGTAGCCTCTCCCCGATGTTATTCAATCTGTATATTGAGCAAGCAGAAAAGGAAACAAAAGAAAAATTCGGAGCAGGTATTAAAATCCATGGAGAAGAAATAAAAACTTTGAGGTTCGCCGATGACATTGTAATTCTGTCAGAGACAGCAAAGGACTTGGAAGAGCTGTTGAACGGAATGGACAGTGTCTTGAAAGGTGGATATAAGATGAACATCAACAAAAGCAAAACGAGTATAATGGAATGTAGTCGAATTAAGTCGGGTGATGCTGAGGGAATTAGATTAGGAAATGAGACACTTAAAGTAGTAAAGGAGTTTTGCTATTTGGGGAGCAAAATAACTGATGATGGTCGAAGTAGAGAGGATATAAAATGTAGTCTGGCAAAGGCAAAGAACGCGTTTCTGAAGAGGAGAAATTTGTTAACATCGAGTATAGGTTTAAGTGTCAGGAAGTCGTTTCTGAAAGTATTTGTATGCAGTGTAGCCATCTATGGAAGTGAAACATGGACAATAAATAGTTTGGACAAGAAGAGAATAGAAGCTTTCGAAATGTGGTGCTACAGAAAAATGTTGAAGCTTAGGTGGGTAGATCACGTAACAAATGGGGGGTATTGAATAGGACTGGGGAGAAGAGAAGTTTGTGGCACAACTTGACTAGAAGAAGGGATCGTTTGGTAGGACATGTCCTGAGGCATCAAGGGACCACAAATTTAGCATTGGAGGCAGCGTGGAGTGTAAAAATCGTAGAGGGAGACCAAGAGATGAATACACTAAGCAGATTCAGAAGGATGTAGGTTGCAGTAGGGACTGGGAGATGAAGGAGCTTGCACAAGATAGATTAGCATGGAGAGCTGCATCAAACCAGTTTCAGGACTGAAGACCACAACAAGAACAACATATGAAAAGGAACAGACCTCTCACAGTAACATTTGTATATTTTAAGAAGGTATATGACAGCCTCTATAGATCTTCAGTATCAAAAATTTTACGCAAAAGGGGACTCCCTCCGAAACTATTTAAATTTATAGGACCTACTCTAACCAGCGCGAAATTGAAAGTTAAGTCAGAGGAGAAATTTCTGAACCATTCCTTATAGAAACATACTGAAGTCCAGGTGCCTGTCTGTCACCATTGCTGTTCAACTGTACGCTTTAATGTATGATGAGAGAGTGGTACAAGGACAACCCAAAGAATATAAGAACTGGAAGTGCTAAAAATAATATAAGTTTGAAGTGCTTGGGATTTGTTGATGATCTTGCTCTCCTAGCCAACTATGTTCAAGAAATCTGGCAACAAGTTAAATCACTACAAGAAATAACACACAGAAATCGCCCCAGGACATCATTTGAAAAAACATAGTTCATGCTAACTGACACCCCACCTGCAAATGGAATTATAACAGAAGGACAATAAATCGAAATTGTTGATTAAATTTAAATATTTTGATGAAATTCTAATTTACAGTCTAAATCAGAACCCATCGAGGCAAAATAGAATAAAAAACTGAAAAAGAGCAAATTACGTAACCAAAAATACGTGCGACAAAAGAAGCCAGTCCATTGACGCTAAATTAAAACAATATAAAATATTTACTCAACCAGAAATAACTTACGCAGCTGAAACCACCTTCAAAACAATTAATACATTGGATATGATAAAATAATATAGACAGAAAGAAGAATAATCAGACCATTCATACATAAAACTATCAACTACATGGGCATTGGAGGATAGCTTCAAATGAAAGAGGGTACAAGAAAATAGAACCAGTATCGAGCATAATCAGGAAGAAGTATATCTCGTTCTTTGGAAATTTGATGAGAACAACAGAAAAACAGAATTAGTAAGGGAATTATTAAAAAAAATTGTGGAATAATAAGAGCAACGTTGAATCATCACAGTAATTAAGGAAGATATAAGAGAACTCCAAATTACAGTAGATGACTTTAAAAACGAAACGGAGAAAATCAGAATATTTCAAGACACGCAAGCGAGACGATAAATGAAGATCAATAAAAGTTCTACGGAAGAGTGATCTTCGACGAAGCAAGACAGAAAATATCTAAAAAATGGCTCAAATGGCTCTGAGCATTATGGGACTTAACAGTTGAGGTCATCAGCCCCCTAGAACTTAGAACTACTTAAACCTAACTAACCTAAGGACATCACACACATCCATGCCCGAGGCAGGATTCGAACCTGCGACCGTAGCGGTCCCGCAGTTCCAGACTGAAGCGCCTAGAACCACTCGATCACATCGGCCGGCTATTTCTTTTGTTTTTTTGTGCTGTGATTTTTTCCGTCAGTGTAATTTTTAAAATTTTAAAAAATACTACTTGTTTTGAATGAAATATTCTACAACGTTCCATAGTTTCCCGTTTAGAGACCTAGTTAGACAGAAATTTCTTCACAATGTATGCTGTGAGTAAAAGCTATCAGTAATTAACGAAATTTCTATTTTAATATATTTTGTGGTGGTCAGAAAGTATCCCGCATGTCCTTGGTAGAACGTGTAAGTTATTATCGCTAAGTGTGTACGCTAAGCGGTAGTTTCAAATTCTGGACCCTACTTACACGTCTGTACCTCTTTAAAAACTATGTTTTTATTATAAGTGAACGATCATAACATGTAGGGGCAGCGGTGTGTACCTAACGAAGAGACCTTTTGCTTCTCAGTTTTGATTCACTCATAACTTAAAATGTAAGTGTTCGAAAACAATAAAATAATTAAACTTTCAATAACATGTAGTGTCTTTGAAGATCAATCTAATAACAAATTCAGTGACTCGTGACAAACTCAAATACCAAGGCATTGAACAGTGCGGAGATACGCAATACTTGGTCCTCCACTGAGGTAGAATTAGATATAGTAAGCTTGGTCATGAACATAGAAACTGTTGTCACTGACAGCGAGTAGCATTAGTAACATTCGATTATTTAACAACAGACTAAACATTCGTACATGCCTCAAAACTACAAACCAGTAAAAGGTTAGCTAACCACATGTTCTGCAAGTTCACACAGTCAGTACCGATTTCCTCACATACAAGTAGTTGAGAAAACTAAGTAAAAGACCTAACAAAAGAACTAAATGATAGGTAAGCAAAACAATACTTGTGTCTCAAATAAAACTTCTGTTGAGTCAGAATATTCTTTCCTTAATATGACACTCTAAAGGTGGCAGGGGTAAAATACAGGGAGCGAAAGGCTATTTACAATTTGTACAGAAACCAGATGGCAGTTATAAGAGTCGAGGGACATGAAAGGGAAGCAGTGGTTGGGAAGGGAGTAAGACAGGGTTGTAGCCTCTCCCCGATGTTGTTCAATCTGTATATTGAGCAAGCAGTGAAGGAAACAAAAGAAAAAATCGGAGTAGGTATTAAAATTCATGGAGAAGAAATAAAAACTTTGAGGTTCGCCGATGACATTGTAATTCTGTCAGAGACAGCAAAGGACTTGGAAGAGCAGTTGAATGGAATGGACAGTGTCTTGAAAGGAGGATATAAGATGAACATCAACAAAAGCAAAACAAGGATAATGGAATGTAGTCTAATTAAGTGGGGTGATGCTGAGGGAATTAGATTAGGAAATGAGGCACTTAAAGTAGTAAAGGAGTTTTGCTATTTGGGGAGCATAATAACTGATGATGGTCGAAGTAGAGAGGATATAAAATGTAGGCTGGCAATGGCAAGGAAAGCGTTTCTGAAGAAGAGGAATTTGTTAACATCCAGTATTGATTTAAGTGTCAGGAAGTCATTTCTGAAAGTATTTGTATGGAGTGTAGCCATGTATGGAAGTGAAACATGGACGATAAATAGTTTGGACAAGAAGAGAATAGAAGCTTTCGAAATGTGGTGCTACAGAAGAATGCTGAAGATTAGATGGGTAGATCACATAACTAATGAGGAAGTATTGAATAGGATTGGGGAGAAGAGGAGTTTGTGGCACAACTTGACCAGAAGAAGGGATCGGTTGGTAGGACATGTTCTGAGGCATCAAGGGATCACCAATTTAGTATTGGAGGGCAGCGTGGAGGGTAAAAATCGTAGAGGGAGACCAAGAGATGAATACACTAAGCAGATTCAGAAGGATGTAGGTTGCAGTAGGTACTGGGAGATGAAAAAGCTTGCACAGGATAGAGTAGCATGGAGAGCTGCATCAAACCAGTCTCAGGACTGAAGACCACAACAACAACAACAATATGAAACTGGCTCTTCTTTGTAATAATGACCTCATTAAACCCTAGGACAGCAAGAAGTTCCTCAGCAAACCAAAGCGCGTATTCAAGATTTGAAAAACTAGTGCCTGGGGGTAACGTATTTGAGCTTCTCTAGCGAAAATCCAATTTCCACATCTGTGCTGCACTAGTCACTTCAATTGAATATTATGTGGTGCCCTGTAACACTATAAGCCACTGTAACAGGTTCATTGAATGTATAAGAAGGTGGCACACTACCTGTTTAAGGTGGACACATGATGGTTGCGTGGTTGGTTGATTGGGATGAGGGGACCAAACAGCGAGGTCATCGATCCCATCGGATTGGGGAACTATGGGGAAGGTATCCGGCTGCGCCCTTTCAAAGAAACTGTCCCGCCATTTTCCTGAAGCGGTTTTGGGAAATCATGGAAAGCCTAAATCAAGATGGTCGGGTGCGGGTTTGAACCTCCGTCCTCCCGAATGCGAGTCTAGAGTGCTAACCACTGCGCCACCTCGATCAGCCTGGGCACACGTTTTTCGTTCTCTCTTTCTTGCTTCCATCATTTACCACATTTTCTGATGGAATAATTAATGTACTTTGATGACATTTAATATGATATTATACATTTCAATTGTCAGGGAAGCTGGGAACTGTCTAAATGAACATGTGACCATGAAGGAATACGAAGTCTGAATTCGGAGATAATTAGATAACACTATTATTTCACTTGCTGACTGCTTTCTAGTGAGAGATCACAGTGGATTAAGAAAGAAACTGCAGTGCGAGTCCTTTTAATAAATCAACACGAGTGGTGGCTTAATAACTGCACAACGCATATTGTTAGCGACGTCGTGTTTTCTGTAGCTTATTTGCTTGGACCTGTTGTGTTGATCACATTTTTGCTGTCAGATTATTCTTCTCCAAAGTCAGTTTTTAATTCCAGACCACTAGCATCGCAGCAAGTTCATCTTTTCCTTTGATGTACGTGGTACCACTCTCCACCACTGAAATTGTACTGCGTTAACTTTTTATCCATAAGTTATACAAATTCAAAAATATTTAAATTATTCTCTCTTTTTTTATGAAGAACGGTTTGCAATACATAATCACAAATTAACATACACACAGTAAGATTACAATGCATTCTAACGAAATAATGTAAAGGAAATACGCCGATGTAAATTACTTTTCTATTTGGGTCCCATTTTAAACAAGTTAGCGGTACAAAATGCCAGTGTTTTCATACAGTGGACTTTCGCGATAGCTACAGTATTACTCCAAACTCTGGATTAACCCACAGTCACGTAAAGCATGGGATGTGGCAAAAAAAACGGGCTGTATTAGTTAGTGTCTAAAAGTGGAACTGTATTATTGGTAGCACTGCAAGTCTGTCATATGTTTTAGGTAGGTCCGCCATTTGCTGAGATGCACCTGTGGAGCTGGCCAGGACTTGCTGCGGCTGTGCAGGCCCCTCACAAAGTGGGTGACCGTGTGTTGCTGCCGCTAGACGAGAGCTCAACCTTAGACTGAGTGATGCTGCACCAACGCACACAAAATCAGATTATGTGTAAAAAACATAGAAGCAACAGGAGGTGCCCTTAAGCTGAAATCGCTAGGAAGGTACAGAACATGTCACTCTCAGGAACGAACAGACGAAGTTCAAAATGTTGTAAGAAACAGTGTAAAGCGTTGTGTGAGGCAAATTGCGGCAGTAATGAAAATGTCTGCTCGTAGAATGCATAAAATTTTAAGGAATAATTTAAAGTTGCAACCGTAAAACATACATATACTTAAATGGATTGGTGTCTGTTCACACCATTGATAACCTAGAACGAAATTAGAATTATATATTAATACCATCAGCTGCTGACAGGCGTTGATATATATCAACGAGGACAGGTGAAAATGTGTGCTTCGACCGGGATTCGAATCCTTCATCTCCATGGCAGACGCTCTATCCACATGAGCCACCGAGGGCACAGAGGATAGTGCGACTGCAGCGACCATCTCGCGCACGCCTCCCGCGAGACCCACATTCTCACCTTATACTTATGGGTATACTCAGGGGTATGTCTACACACTACATTCGTAGTGCTCCTACCCAACACACTCATTATTCGTGGAAGACATTCTTACCAACTCCCGTAAGAGTTCGTGGAATATGTGTGCATCCGCACAGAAGAAGAAGGTCATGGCCGGTATTGCCAGAACTATATACTTATATCGATATGGTGTCTGTTCTTTCGAACATGTACGAAAGAACAGACACCATTCATGACCTGCAGCGGGCGCGAGATAGTCCCTGCAGTCGCACTATCCTCTGTGCCCTCGGTGGCTCAGATGGATAGAGCGTTTGCCATGTAAGCAGCAGATACTGGGTTCGAGTTTCGGTCAGGGCACACATTTTCACCTGTCTCAGTTGATATATATCAACGCACGTCAACAGCTGAAGGTACTAATGTATAATTCTAATTTCGTAAAACATACAGGTCGTGAATAAGTTAAATGAAAGTAGTTATGAAGAGCGAGTAGTTCTGTCTATTAAACTGTTGACTAAAATTAGGGACAATGAGAGCTTCTTAAATATTCAATGGATGAGTGAGGAGGCATATTTTCATCGCAGTGGTTATGTCATCAAACAAAACTGCAGTTACTGTTGAGCGGATGGTGCTAGCTAACTCCATCAACGCCCCTCACACAGCCAGAAAGTAACAACGGGATGCGCCGCCTTCTCAGTGGACACAATCGATCCTTTCTTTTTTGAGAATGAACATGGACGCCCAACAACAGGCACATGTCAGCGGTGTGCTGCCATGATTGGCACATTCGTCGCGTCTGAACTTGAACAGTTTCCTGCCAATACGTATTGGTTTCAGAAATATGGTGCTAAGTCTCACCGTGTTCAGATTCCAGCGGCATTGGTGCGCAGAGGGGTTGGCAACCACATCATTTGAAGCAACGGGGACATTTCGAGGCCTTCAAGGCCTCCCGACTTGTCGAGGTCCCTCAAACAGAGGGTGCATTCTAGACGTCTAGACACAATTTCTGTCCTGAAAGACACCATTTATGTGAAATCACAAACATTCCTATAAAGATGCTTGTATCTGTCACAAACGACTAACATCGCAGATTGTGCGAATGCCAACGTAACAATGGTGGCTATCTGCACGATATCATTTCCAAGATATGAACGGTGCGTGAAATGTCAATATGCAAGGGCTTGGTTGTTGAGATTGAAAATGTCGTACAGTATATTTCCCGGTCTGTTTCGCTTTATCCATATCTGTCCATTTTTCAGCCACAAAATGTATTTGCTTAGTAGTTATAATCTTCTTCTGAATACGCTCAGAACCACTACAACTCTCGTTTAGGGGTTTGGTACCCCATTACTTTACAATGTCAAGGCAAGTAGTAATCCCATTCCTCTTCCTTGCACATTTCCAGTTGCTTCGCAAGTTTTGATCCACAAGGAAACCGATTGCAGCCAGGAACAGAGCTTGGGTTCCAACAACAACTGCCCCTCCACGTCAGCACTGATATCACGGCTCCACCCACGCACCGAACGTATCCTTCCTTTCCGTGATCCCACTAGCCATCCTACCGCCTACCACCATTTCCACATATCAGTCAACGGCATATATACTTACACCCACACCCTTCCTCCTAACTGAACACCCGAAGCTCAGTGTTTCCACAACATTTTTTACCCAGCATCGATCCTTCAGCCTTTTTAGTGAAAATACATTGCTCCTCTTTAATGAACTTTATCATCCTTTTTAACGTATTTTAAATGTCTGTTTTACCTTTTCATTCATATCCGTTGAACTGTTTATTTCTTTTTTAAATTTGAAGTACGATAACAACAATTATCTTTTTATAGACTTTAAAAACGTTTTTAAATTTTCCATAAATAAACTTTGTTCTAATGTCCTTACTCATATTTTGTAAAAGAATTTGGCTGAAGAGAGGGATATTGTACCACTGGTAGCTCACCTCCCGGAGACATGGGAGGAACGGAATGAAAAAAATTGAAAGAGGCAGGAGCTGGTCCGGAAATTTTTAAGTCAACACGCGATGTACGCTGCGCTGCGATAGTCGTTCAGCCGTCAGCAAACCGGACCCCTACGATAAAGGCGCGTTGCTTCTTCTGCCAGTCCATTGTTCCTGCTGATAAAGAAATTTCCTGGCCCACTGCTTCGAGTGAGGCCATCCCCATTCACCGCCTACCATTGCTCGCTTCACACCACCCTTAATAAAATCAGTAACCTTCGTTGCCACATTTGTGAGGCTGAATACGCAGAGTTGGAAAAACTCTGCCTCCATCAAGACAGTGCACCTAGACAAAGAGATGCTGTGGCTTTGGTAACAGCCATTTGAGCTGTGAGTAGTTGGAACATCCATAACGCCGCTTTGGCACTTTGTGCCCTTTACCAGTTCCCACGTATTAATAAATGTCGTGGATTATTTCTTTTTAGAATTCAATAAAGACGTCATGCCAACTATAGCCAGATATTGTGCGTACTCAGAATCACTCCTCAAAGATGGGAGCTAGCCACTGGGAAGGTGTTGGGCAGTACAAAATTTCTTAAAAGGGGCGTGTACCAAGAACTTAATTTTTGATTTTAAATACAGGGTGAATCACCTAAAACTTGCACCGTAAATATTGCGGAAATGGAAGTGCTATTGATGTGCGGTTTCGCAGAACGGATTGGTAGCCAGGGGCTCGTACTATTAGTCAATAAACTGATGATAACATTGAGAAAGTGTATTTTTTGTGCAAACACAATTTAGAAAATGGAACAATGTCTATTGGCATTAACAGACTAACATTAGAATGTCAGTGGTGTTTCTTGTAGGAGTCTAGGGAGAATCACTTACGAGATGTACCTTGAAAAGTTTCCACAACGATACTTGTCTTTGCCACTCAACTTGTGTAGTTGCTAGGCACGATGTTGTTATGTTTGCTTAGAGTATGCTTGTGTGTTCCTCGAGTGCACTGCGACTTGCTAGTCAGTTAGTATGTGACAGTCCAAGCAGTGGGTCGTGAGTGGACGATGAGATTTATCAATGTAGAAAAAATCGACATGTTGTTGGTGTATGGAGAGCCTAGGAAGAACGCAGTTCGTTCTTTTGTGGTGTTTGTAGCACTATATCCCAATAGATGTCAGCCATTTCGGCAGTTACTTTTCAACCTCTTCAATCAGTTATGTGACAGTGGTAGTGCAACACCTAAGTAACGTAACAGAAGGAAACACGTGACGACAGAAAAGGTAGATATTAATGTTCCTGCTGCTCTTGCAGTCGATCCCGGTCAGTCGCACATGGATATGGCGCGAATGAGTCAAGTGTCCTATACATTCTCAGTCGTCATAGGTTCCATCCCTGTCACATCTCACTCCGTCAAGAGCTGCATGGAAACGAGAATAGTGTTAACTTCAGTACATGTGCATTAAGACAGGATACTCTAGATGTATCATGTACCTTGTTTACTGATGAAGCCACATTTACCAATCGTGCTCAGGTAAAGCTCCGAGACAAGCCCTATTGGTCTATTGGCAATGCCTATTGGCTTCTTCAGGTAGAACGACAGCGTCCGGCAAGTGTAAACGTGTGCTGCGGGACAGCGAACCATCAGCTCGCAGGCCCGATTTTCGTAGACGGAACACTGAACGCACACAGGTATCGCAGCCTCCTAACAGATGATCTTCCGCGGATGCTAGAGGACGTTCCTCTGCAGGCTAGGAGCAACCCGTGGTACGAGCGTGACAGCTGTCCTGACGGTAGTGCACGAAGTGCTACAGCATGTCACCATGAATTGTTTCCAGATCGCTGGACGCAAAGGAGCTGTACCTTTGGCTGCTCGTTCCCAGGAATTGACGCCCGTGGACATTTTTCTGTGGGAAAAGCTGAAAGATACTGTCTACAGGGACATAACAACTACACACAATGATATGCAACGACGTATTATTGCAGCCTACTCGGACACCGCCACTGAAATGCTAGCACGTGTGCAGCAGTGCTGCCATATCGGACTGGAAGCGTGTATTACCACCGCTGGTGGTAACTTCGAACAGAACCTGTGTTGGTCATTGTCTCATTACTGGACAGAAAGCATGTAAGTACTGCATGCACTTGTGTTGTTCTTTAGTGTGTGCTATCACAGATACTCTGTAAGTGTCTGTGAGGAAAATGTTTAAAATACAATATCTCCGAAACATCTCGCACTAGAATACTGCAACAAAAACCACTGGCCTTCTAATTTTCCCTACTTTCAGTCTTTTAGTGTCAATAGTCACTGTTGCATTTGAAACAGTGTATGTTTACACCAAAAATACACTTCCTAAGTACTTTCACCGTCTGTTTATTGGCTAATAATATGGGTTACCAGTCATTCTGTGCAAACCGCACATCAATAGAACTCTCCACTGACGTAATGTTTGTGGTGATGGGTGCAAGTTTTAGATGAGCCATCGAGTATAGTCACTAATACAAAAAAAAGGGGGCACTACGAAGGAATTATCTGAATGAGACGAAAATTCGTAGATGTAATATACATGTATGAGCAAACAGATTATTACAATTTCAGAAAAACTGGATGGTTTATTTAGGGGAAAGAGCGTCACAGATTGAGCATGCCAATTACCTGTCGGTTCACCTCTGGCCATTATGCAATCAGTTATTGATGCTGATTGAGAGAGTTATTTGATGCCCTCCTGAGGGAAATAGTCCCAAATTATGTCCAGTTGGTGCACTAGATATTCAAAAAGAGCACGAGATGGCTGTAGGACCTTCCCATAACGCTCCAAACGTTATCAGATGGGGAGAGGTATTGCGACCTGCCAGGCCAAGGTAGTGTTTGGCAAGCAAGAAGGCAAGCTGTAGAAATTCTCGCCACGTGTCGGCGGGCGTTATCTTGTTGAAATGTAAACCCAGCATGGCTTGCCATTAAGGGCAACAAACTGGGCCGTAGAACGCCGTCGAGCTGCCCAGACCATCACTCCTGCTACACGGAGGGCGACAGGGGCGTTGGTATCCCACTGGCGCCAGGGACATCTCCAGACACTTCTTCGGCCTGGAACCTCTTTGGGTGGAGCAGAACTGTCTTCAATGATGAGTCCTGCTTCGAACTGAGACCCGAGGAGCAGAGAAGACGCGTCTGGAGACACCCCTGACAATGGTTGGATAGTAACCTGACTGTCTAAATGGACGAGACACATGTTTAAACTTGTCACAGAGCATCGTACGGATAGACGGACAATTCACTACACGATGTGTTGAAAAATGTTTTGGAAGGAAGGAGAATTACAATTAACCATGTTGGCGGAGAGAACGATTCTGTACCGAAGAATTAAGGTTTACATCTGACCAGAAAAGAGGGCTTATCAGAACGAGACGGACTTCTCAAATCACGAAAAGTGGGTCAGAGGGATTACTTCCTAATCTGCTTCCTCACAGTGTCCTTGTTATAGACAACGCCCCATATTAGAGTAAGCGCCTGACTCGTGCTACAACGTCGCACTCCACGAGAAGATAAATTATGTCATGGTTAACAGAAAAGCGAATTCCTTTCAAAAAAAGTCATATTGAGACCGCAATTTTATCCAGTGGTGAAACGAAAAAACCAGGCCACATCAATTATACAACAGGCAGTATTTTAACCGAACATAGTCTTATTGATGTACGACTTCATTCACACCATCCATAATTGAATCCTATAGCGCATATGTGGAGAAGAGTCAAGAACGGCGTTTAATAGCGTAATATTCCATTCAGAATTGACACGTTATTAACACTTACATATGAACGAAATAATTGCTTCCGTAACAGAGGAAGACTGTAAGAAACTCTGTCAGCATGAAAACAAAATTGAAGAGCAATATATTTGAAGTGAATTCTTGCTGGACCAACAGCTAGAGATGATCAGAAATGTGGGAAGTGGTACAGATTCGAATAGTGATAGTTATAATGATGTAAGCAATACTGATTCCGCAATTTAAGATGAAAGTGAATCAGCTGACACTGCCAGTGGACTTGAAACGTATAGTGGAGTATTTTCTAAATGAGCTTTATGCGTGGAAATAGTGGCAGTGAAATAGTATGTAGTTTGTCAAATGTCGAACTTATTATTAGTGGTGTCCTACGGTGTCTACTATTAATCTAAAGATCTGTGAACGTTTTCTCAACAGTGAAGCTACTGTGTACGACCAATCGTACGTTTAGCACGACTATGCTTGTAAAATAATCCCACTTACACTTTCTTGCGTTTGCTCCAGCCACCTCCAGCTCCACTGGTTCTCCGCTGAACAGCGGTACCTCTTGCTCTCCCCTCCATTTTCCCTCCAGCGCATAAGAGTGTCCTCTGTTTGCAGGAAGTGTGCAGCGGTGTTTACGTGTGGACGCTACATTGTATATTGTCATGTTTATATGTTTTGTACCCAGCAACTCAGAAGCTCGTCTGGTTGTAATCCATGGCTTACGTACATCGATGATTTGATGATGGACAAGGGTCGGAAATTAGTCATCAATTAATAAAGAAATCTTTCCACGGAACCTACAACTACATCTACATGGTTACTCTGCAATTCACACTTAAGTGCCTGGCAGAGGGTTCATCGAACCATTTTCATACTACTTCACTACCATTACACTCTCGAATGGCACGTGGGAAAAGGAAAACCTACATCTTTCCATTCGAGCTCTCATTTCCCTTATTTTATTACGATGATGATTTCTCCCTACGTAGGTGGTTGTCAATAAAATATTTTCGCATTCGGAAGAGAGAGTTGGTCATTGAAATTTCGTAAATAGATCTTGCCGCTAAGGAAACCGCCTTTGTTTCAGTGACTGCCACTCCAACTCGCGTATCATATCAGTGACACTCTCTCCCCTATTCCGCGATAACACGAAACGAGCTGCCTTCTTTGCACTTTTTCGATGTCCTCTGTCAATTCTACTTGGTAAGGATCCCATACCGCACAGCAATATTGTAACAGAGGACGGACAAGTGTAATGTAGGCTGTCTCTTTAGTGGGTTTGTCGCATCTTCAAAGTGTTCTGCCACCAAAGCGCAGTCTTTGTTTCGCCTTCCCCACAATATTATCTATGTGGTCTTTCCAATTTAAGTTGCTCGTAATTGTAATTCCTACATATTTAGTCGAATTTACAGCCTTTAGATTTGTGTGATTTATCATATGTCAAAAATTTATTGGATTTCTTTTAGTATCCATGTGGATGACCTAGCACTTTACTTTGTTTAGTGCCAATTGCCACTTTTCGCACCATACAGATATTCTCTTACATCATTTTGTAATTGGAATTGGTCGTCTGATGATTTTACTTGACTGTAAATTACAGCGTCATCTGCAAACAATCTAAGGGGGTGGCTCAGATTATCACCTAGATCATTTATGTAAATCAGCAACAGCAGAGGGCCGACGATATTACCTTGCGGAGTGCCAGATATCACTTCTGTTCTACTCGATGATTTACCGTCTATCACTACGAACTGTGACCTCTCTGAGAGGAAATCACGAATCCAGTCACACAACTGAGACGATACTCCATATGCATCCAATTTGATTAATAGTCGGTTGTGAGGAACGGTATCAAAAGCTCTCCCGAAATCTAGCAACACGGAATCCATCTGAGATCCCCTGTCGACAGCATTAATTACTTCATGGGAATAAAGAGCTAGCTGCGTTGCTCAAGAATGATATTTTCTGAATCCGTGTTTTTTTATGTATCAATAAGTCATTTTCTTCAAGGTGATTCATAATGTTCTAGTACTGTATATGCTCCAAAATCCTACTGCAAATTGAAGTCAGTGATATGGGTCTGTAATTCAATGTGTTACTCCTATTTCCGTTCTTGAATATTGGTGTGACCTGTGCTACTTTCCAGTATTAAGGAACAAATCTTTCGTCAAGTGCGCGGTTGCATATGATTGCTAAGAAAGACGCTTTTGCGTCTGCATACTCTGAAAGGAACCTGACTAGTATACCATCTGGACCGGAAGACAAGGCTTTCTTAAGTGATCTGAGTTGTTTCGCAACACCTAAGACATCAAAAGTGTCACTCATGCTAACCTAAGGTGGACCCCTGACTGTTACTGTAATCAGTTATTCTTGAATTGGTGTCTCGTTCGTACTCACCTATTCTTTCTGACTTCGTCCCACCACGCTGCAGTGTTCCAAGCCAGCTGCTGTCATTGTTACGCAGATCTCGTCCGTTGCTGAGCAACGTTCTTCTGAACTGGTCAACCGAGCTGTTCTCGCCGCATTTAGAAGAAGCTTCGCTGATATACACCGGCGTATTTTTGCAAGCTGGTGGACACCGGGTGCCTGCTAATGAAGGTAAAGGACATACTTCTTCTATGTTATAAGAATAAGGTATGTAAACTGTGTATAGTCCTTCTTACGTTAAAACGTACGGATTATGGAAGGATAATACGTACTTTCTTAGACGTGAAAATAAAAGCTCAATTCGGTGTATAAACCTGTACAGAAAGCAAATAGTGACAATAAAGAATGAAGATTTGTTTCTGTAACACATGGCCAATGTTCGTGGTCACTTGACGTGCTTTCTGTAGTGTGATAAACGTTTAGGCTCAAATGGCTCTGAGCACTATGGGACTTAACTTCTGAAGTCATCAGTCCCCTAGAACTTAGAACTACTTAAACCTAACTAATCTTAGGACATCACACACATACAAGCCCGGGGCAGGAGTCGAACATGCGACCGTAGTGGTCGCGCGGCTCCAGACTGCAGCGCCTAGAACCGCTCGGCCACACCGTCCGGCCTAACGTTTTAGCATCGATTACTTTTTCGTCAATATTGTGTTTAGTTATCAAACGAACTAAAAGTCTGTTAGATTACCTCCTCCTGCCCTCACTTTGAAATTTTTGTCGTTTGGTGGTTAACGTATCAGTTATGCATAAAGTGAAATACTCGACTTTCCCTCGAATAATGACATATGTGAAACACGCCGGTTAAGCTCCATTCTTAGGATTAGTCTAGTCTAACTTCATAGTTCATGTTCCTCTTCGTTGTTCATAATCTAATCTATTAGGCCTTCAACTTTGTCTTTGCCATTTGTAATAGATGGCAGCAGCGGCAAGTGGGTGTGCAAGAGGCAGGTCGTAAGTGTCATATAATAAGATTATGCATTTTTGAACATAGTGCCATTAAAACATTTTTCGGTTTGTAATTGCGTCATAAAGTTAATCTCGATTGAATACGACAACTTATGAGCCCAGTTCTCGTCATCTGCTACAAGTTTTATTTTCTGCGTTAATATGAAGGAACTTGAGGCTGAAACTCATCAAATGCTAGGTAAGATCTTTGGTGAGTTACCTATTAGTGAAACAACTTGCAGAGAATGGTTTGAGCAATTCAGAAACGGTGATTTTGACGTCGAATACCGGGACGGCGATGGAAGAGAGAAGCTTTCCGTAACTACTGTCACCGACGGAACACTCACAGGAGATAGTTATAGAAAGCAATTGATGCGTTTGAGCCCAACCCTGGAATGGTCACAATACAGCGACAGTCATCGAAAGGTATTTTGCAGCTTCACTGTGCCGTGGTATTATGATGCCAAGTTCAGAAATGATGAAAATACAGAGCAATAGTACAAAACTATTTTGACAAATAGATTTAATGAAGTCTAAGATCAGGCAAGGGAGGGTATGTAGAAAGGTGGGAAATGGTCAAAGGTATACTACATGAGACAACTGGAACTGTACAGGGTAGAAAGAAGCAATCGATATCCAGGTCTGGTTTCATGAAGATTGGAGGAGGAAGACAGAAGGAAGGGATGGGGCAATAAAAAGAATGCTGGAGAGGAGAACAAGAATTACTGTAAAAGAACACCAGGATATGAGAAGGGAAGCATATAAGTAATGCAGAAGGAAAAAGAGAGAATTTGAAAAACGGTGGAATGATGAGTTAGAAGAGGGAAAGACTGCTCACGAAACAAGGAAATGTATATGAGGGTGAAAGATATAAAGAAAGGATTCCAACTCAGAGCAGTTTCCCGTAACGATAAAGAGGAAAACCTGATTAGAGGGAAAGATAAGATTTTAATCAGGTGGGGGAAGTATTTCAGTGAACTACTGAATACAGATACGGAAAACGAATGTGATGTTGATGCTGGTATCTTCGAAGAGGTGGGGCAGGAATTAATGAGAGAAGAGGAGTATCAGCAATCGGCCGAGAACCTACAATGGAAGAAGTTAGAGGTAGTATTAAGACTCTTAAAAACACTAAAGCTCCGGGAGAAGACAATATTACAGCAGAAATGATAAAATATGGCGGAGAAAAACTAATAAGGGTGGAAAGAAAATATGGCGGAATAATCGAATACATTAACACTCTGCCCTACGTATAATAAACATGACAAAGCTGTCCGTGCAAATTATAGAGGAATTGCACTGCTCTGCATAGTATATAAAGTATTAGGAAAAATCGTTGCTGGATGACTAAGAACTTATGTAAAAGCGTCGATATCCACCAGCTGCTCATTGATTTCAAACCAGCTTATGATAATATCAAAAGGAATCAACTCCAGAAGGCAATGTTAGAGGCAATAGTACTCAACAAACTAATAAGGCTGGGTCGTATGACTTGAAAAGAAAGTATCCAAAGCGAAGGTTGAGGGCACATTCCTAAAGGTATTTGAAGTTAACCGAGGATTGCGGCATGGTGAAGCGCTGTCCAATATTCTGTTTAATGTCACCTTGGAGAGGATAACGCGAAAGACACAAAGCGGCAACCCTGTGGGAACACTGTTTACTAGAGTGACGCTCGATCTTGCATATGCAGATATATTGGGTTGTTATCCAGGAGGAAACAGGACCTGGGAGAAAAGTTTGAAAAATTAGAAAAGTGTGGAGCGGAGGTGGGCCTGGCAATTAATCAGTCAAAGACCAAGTGCACGTTAACATCTAGGAAAAGGTATGGTGAAGGAGAAAGAAGCATGAATTTGAACGGGAATGAATATGAACACAGTGAGAGCTTTAAATATCCTGGGTTACTGATAACTGAAAATAATTATATGAGAGAAGAAATACATACAAGGATTGCAGCTGGTGGACCGAGGTACTTTGCACTGATTAAAGTATTTAAAGCAAGAATCCTTAGTATGAATCTTAAGCTGACTGCGTGTCGTGCAGTAGTGAGACCTCTGGCGATGACAATGACGCAAAATGAGGAAGAATTGTTTCAGTGAGGAGAAAGGAAGATACTTAGGAACATCTACGGCCACAGAATGATAGGGGGCTTTGGAGAATCAGAAATAATAAAGAGATCAGAGAGATGTGTAACAAACCAGATATAGCAGCGGAAATAAAGAGTAATAGGCTATGTTGGTTGGGACGTGTAAAGGGAATCGTGGAGACCAGCACAGTCAACAAAGTTTTCAAAGGAAAACCAGGTGTACGCCGTGTAAGGGGTAGACCAAGGACCAGATCGCTATACAGCTTGGAGGAGAACTTGAGAAGAATGTTAGTCAGAAGATGGAGAGCCGAGGCAGCCAGCAGAGAAGAGTGGATGGATATTGTCCAAGAGGCCAAGTCCCTACACGGGCTGTAACGCCAAGGAGTAAGTAAGTAAGTGAGATCTATGGTGATGTACCTGTTAGTGGAAGAACTAGTAGAGAATGGTTACAACGATTCAAGAACGGAAATGTTGTAGACCTAAAGGTAACATTTAAACGTGTATTCGTACGTCTAGAACCCTTTTTTCTTTGTTAGTATCTGCGACTAAAAATTATTGTTATTATCCTCATATTTTCTATCAGTGGCCTTCACCTTAATATCATTCAGTGCTCAGTAGTAAAAGCGCGAGCGATTTGGGTATGTGATGACATTTGAAATATGGAAAAACTTGTTGGAAGAAATTTTTGGTTGCAGTCACATAACTTCTTGAACAGCACGTAGTTGGCTGGGCTTGAGAGGTATAAGCGTATCTGGTGCTGTACAAACAGCAGCGCACAGCCATGGCATTTACTGGCACCAGGGTGTAGTGCACTGTGTACAGCGACATCTAGCGCCGAAAAAGTCGTTTGTAACGCTGCACGCAGTTCAGAGCCAGCTCACAGTAGTAAATTACTTGTGTGTGTGGTGTTGTTCGTACCGAATCTGTCGTCATGGCTACAGCTCCCAAGCCCAACCAGTCAGACTATTCATGAAATTATGATTTTGTCCCAAAGCATATGCATTTTACGAGTTTAAAATGATTTTGGGAATGGCTACGAAGAGGAAACATAGTGGTATACAATGCAGAAATGAAACTCATACATAAAACAACCCATGCAGTAAAGCAGTTTCTTTCAAGAAGTTTACCATTGGCGTGGAACGTGCTGCAACTATAAGATATTAAATAAACTTGTAGCCTAATCGGATTTTGGACTTTATTTTGATTTAACATTGTTGTCTACTACCTTACAGTTTTTCAGTGAGCATTGAAAGCCGTCTATCTCGTATCGATTAATATCTAATTGCTTGATATATCTTTAGTACTATATTATTTTACGAAGCTTTGATCTGACATTGCAGTTCATTTCATTTTATGTTTCAGTCGTGCTGAGCTGTGGTCCTACAAGCTACCATTCTCCCATTTTGTGCATATCTAAGTGTTTTGTTTCTTATATTAATTATTGTGTAGGGTCAACTGAAGCTTTTGTATATCTTTTGCTTTCTTCGCTGGTGTGTACTGATTCATCTCACTGATTTAAGAATATCTTGCTGCGGTATTGTCTTTTCCTACGTGCGAAACTCGAGTGGAATACAGTTGGTATTTGAAATGGGGCACGTCTGCTCGCGATTTTTGTTCCTGTTTAGATACATAGTACGGTCTCTCGATAAAAATAACAGTACGGGGCCCGTGTCTGACTCATGTGTATTATCGAGGAATGTCTGAAACTTTTTGCACATATTGTGCTAAATTCTCTCCACAGATTTCACGTTAAAAATAAAATTAGTTGGCAATTATAATTTCTAGTCTACAGCAGACAAATATATGGGAAAGCTGCCTTTATTGTACGTGCTCCTAATTCGTACCACTGTTACAAACTACGTACCCCTTTCACAGTCTGACATTTTGTGACGTCAACATAAAATACGTGCTTCTTAGAGCCATATTGTCGGCTGTGTCTCGAGTAACAGATTGTCTGAACACAGCGCTCATCTTATTGTAGTAATCAACGTTACGACATAAATGGCAACATAATGTTTTATTTTTGGTTAATATACATGAAACTTTTCACGACACCGTGTTCATATTCTGAACTGCAAAATTGTGTTTAGCATTATTGGTGCACATAATGTATAGAAGTGAAGAGGTGAATTTTATCATGCGTTCTTTATGCTAAGTTATTAATCGAGTAAGTAATGGAAAAGTGTTACGACAACTGAAGCACAGATGACTTGGACTTACATGTAACACTATATCTGAATGGCGGTCGTGGACCAATAAAAAATTTTCCTAAGCTAATTATTAAGAGGCAGACTGAAAATGAAAAGAAAAATGCTAACGGGGTCAGTACAAAGTTTTCCAACTGAGCTGTAAATTGATTTGGAAGGACATATTCATACATTTTAAGAGATAATGTTCGGTTTAAGTTTTTTGAACGTAAGAAAATTTGCGTTAGACTTTGGTAAACGAGACGGCTTGCCCAACAGTTTCAATGCAAAAGAAGTAATGGCAGACAAAAAGTGGGCTCAAGATCCACGAAATAATGATGAACACAACGGAAAGAGCAAAACAGAAGAAATCTGAAACTATAGCTCGACCTGTGAAAAGGAAGTGTTTTGGAGACACTGCGGGAAAGACACCACAGAAACTCATTTCTAAAACACAAGAATGGTCTAGTGAGTCGTCAGAGGTAGAGCGAATGGAAAAAGTGACCAGACACGTGAAATAAGAGAAAGTGGACTCACGATAGTGTGCAGGGATGGCGATAGAAGGGAAAAAGTTGTATTGCGATGCCTGCAGATAGTGCTGTAAGAACTAAAACATGGGACATTTCCTTAAGCTTAGACTAAAACGTATCTTAAGGTTAGGCACATATTTTAGAAGGGTGTTACAATTCATGTACCCGGTGTAGGTTACAAGGGCTTTTCAGTTTATGCACTCGCTTGTCCAAATTAGAAAACCAGGTTCCTGATTTGTACCACTTGCAGATGCTTATAAAACTAAGTGTGATGGGTTTAGTATTCTAAGATTTTCAGTTCTTTAAATCAGACACCGAGAACAACTTCCTGTGGATGAGGAAGCCACTGCTTACACAATTTTGTAACATACTGTTTACACTAGGGAAAAATCTCAAAACTGGTAAAATTTAGTAAAAATTCTGAAAAGTGGTACAATTTTGACAGCTCATCCCTACTCATGGAGGTTGCTCTAGGAAATATCAAAGAAATTTTTATCTTAATAGTTACGAAATAATTTCTCTCTCGCTTTTTTTTAATGTCATACTCGCCATAGACTGTACCACTTATTACAATTTCCACAATAGTAATTTCGACCTTTGGTCATTTTAAAGGTTAAATGTGCTAAAACCATAGCAACTGTCAATACTAATAAAACAAATGAAAAGGATGTGAGCCTATGTTCATTTCATTAACGTTGACAACTGCTTTGTTTTCAGTAAATATAACCACACGAAAACGACCGAAGTTTGAAATTACAGTGGTGGAAATTGTAATAAATAGTGCATTAGTGGCAAACATGATGCCACTGAAAAAATTCTGCGGCTCTGTGATCCGACAACAAAAGCAATTATGTCGTTTCTAGCTTATATTTCGGTGGTATGGGAGTCAGGAAGAAAAACGAGAGTGGAGCGCAACTTAACGATTACTCAAAGATTACGTCTGGAAAGCTTATTTGTCTACTGACCGTAGACTTTCTTTGAATGACTCTAGAACTGTCACAGCAGAAACGGGTGGCTGGTAGAAACATTCAGCAATTAACTTGAAGTGGGACGAAGAGACGTACACCTACACCCACATACATACTCCGCAAACCACAGTACGGTGCGTGGCGGAGGGTACCCTGTACCACCACTATTCATATTCTTTCCTGTCCCAGTCGCAAATAGAGAAATGCAAAAACGACTATCTATATGCTTCCGTTATTGTTGTTGTTGTTATTGTGGTCTTCAGTCCTGAGACGGGTTTGATACAGCTTTTCTTGCTACTCTACCCTGTGCAAGCTGCTTCATCTCCCAGTACGTACTGCAGCCTACATCCTCCTGAATCTGCATAGTTATTCATCTCTTGGTCTCCCACCACGAATTTTACCCTCCACGCTGCCCTCCAATACTAAATTGGTGATCCCTTGATGCCTCAGAACATGTCCTAGCAACCGATCCCATTTTCTAGTCACGTTGCGCCACAAACTCCTCTTCTCCCCAATACCTGCTCATTAGCTTTGTGATCCACCCATCTAATCTTCAGCATTCTTCTATAGCACCACATTTCGAAAGCTTCTATTCTCTTCTTGTCCAAACTATGCCTCTGCATGAGCCCTAATTTCCCGTATCTTACCTTCATGGTCCCTACGCGAAATGTATCTAGGCGGCAGTAGGACGGGTCTGCAGACAGCTTCAAATGCCGGTTCTCTAAATTTCCTCGGTAGTGTTGCTTGAAAAGAAAGTCGTCTTCCTTCCATGAATTCCCATTTGAGTTCCCGAAGCACCTCGTAACACTAACTTGTTGATTGAACCCACCGGTAACAAATCTAGGAGTCCGCCTTTGAATTGCTTCGATGTCTCCGATGCCCCTCCCTTTAATCCTTCATCTGCCTCACTAGACTGGTCAATGAGTAACCGGATGGAAGCTTCAGACCCACTTAGCGATTTTGCATAGGACCAAATACTCTCGGGTTCTTTGCTAAGGTATGACGTTGGTTGTTGTTGTATGCCTCGAGCATAGATCTTCTGACAGACGCACGAATCACTACTAAGCTTTACCTGTCTTTTGAACCCAGAGTGGTACAGCCTCCACTTCCTCAGTATTTTCAGAATTTCGTTGTTGAACAATGGTTGGTCTTTTCCGTCCTTCATCCATTACTAGGTTCATAGTTCTCCAGAGTACGATTTACAGTGTGCCTAAACTTTGGCCGTAAAACCTTTAAGTTCGTCTTACTGGAAACAAGTGATGTCACTTCACTGACCAAGTGAGATGCTAACATCTGCTTATTTGCTCTTCGTAGCAGAAATATCTCCTAGCCTTCTTGACTGACTTAATAAAGCCTACATGGAATGTTTCGTAACCATAGTTGCTATGATGACATCATGATCATTAATCTTCTTCGCTATACTGACGCTGTAGATAAGGTCCGGCCTGTTTGTAGCTACCAGGTCTAAGATATTTCCGTTGCGTGTGGGTGACGAACTGTGTGGTCAAGACAGTTTTCAGAAAACTTGTTCAAAACTACTTCACATGAGTGCCTGTTTGTACTCTCCGCATTGAATCCATACAAATTCCAATCTATACTCTGTAGGTTAAAGTCGCCATCAATTAGTATTGCAAGATCTGGGTATTTACGCGATACTGACCGTAGACTTTCTTTGAATGACTCTAGAACTGTCACAGCAGAAACGGGTGGCTGGTAGAAACATTCAGCAATTAACTTGGTTTCACACAGACCTGTCACACTCAGCTTCGACCTCAATGAATACCTTCCCATCTAATCTATTTTTCCGATACAGTTTCAATGAGTCGCCAAGTATCTCAGAGCTTTCCACTTCGGGTTTAGTCACATCTTCTTCCCAAGAATAATTTCAGTGCGAGTAATTTTCTGGGGGGCAGTACATTCCGGAACTTTGTTAAGAATACTTAACAAAGTTCCCGAATGTACTGTCATACATTACTGTCATACGAAGAATACTTCGACAATTTACTGATAAAATGTTTGGCAGCCAAAGTATCTTTACTCTGAATGCGGACTGAGTTTCCTTTCTGCGTATCGACTGACAAGAGTTCATCAGAGTACCTCGAACTACCGCCTAGCCCGAAAAACCCTCGTGTGCACTTCTGCACTTCTGCACACTTGCCTGGACCTTGAGCACACCATGGATTATGACAAAACCAGGATCCTGGCTCAGACCCCCTGACTCTGGGCTAGTGTCAATAATGAATCGATTGAAATCTCATCCATCGACTTGGACTTCTAGACGCAACAGTGATCATTTCAGTAAGTTGTCATAAATACTAAAATAGGAATTATGATTGAACTCGCTTTGCTCGTTGAGGATTAAATCCGGGTCTTTCTTCTTGTGAGTGTATATTTCAACTTCTTCTAAAATGTTAAGAAACCGTCCTTTATGAGCTCTATGTAGGATGTCTAAGTCTTGTTCAATGTTTGTGACTGAGTGCTTTAAGGCAGCCATATGCCCCCCAAACGCTGTTTTGTTTTGCGAGAAGGTGCGCTCTCTAAATCTAGTTTCAAAGTCCCTACCAGTCTGCCCTATGTATTGTTTACAGCAGTCATCACATTTAATCTTATATACACCTGTATCCTGAAATTTATTCCTACCGTTACATATTTTTAGAATTACGACTTACTGAAATGATTACTCTTGCGTATAGAAGTCCAAGCCGAAACACGGTGAAACAGCAGGAAGATGCTTGCAGCAAGGCCCTCTTACCCACGGCGATGGACATCAGACGACTGAACGGCTCGCGGCACAACACCGAAATAGCGGGAACCACGGAAGCTGACCATAGAGGAAAACAAGTCTACACCAGCGCTATGGATATAGAAAACACCCTTTTCTTCGATCGTAGAAAAACGGCAATTTTATTGTGAATTTTAATTTTGACAAGTACAGATTTTAACCTTGACAACTACAGGTCTTAACTAAGTATTTTTAGATTAAGGAAAATTAGAAAAATCTACTTAATACAGTATGTGCATATGTAATGTAACAAATGTACCAGACGCCACCTGTAGGTAGGAGTTTTACAATTAATATAAATGACGTGCATTCTGCCAACAATTTAATGTGACTCAGCATGTGAAGGTTGCTGTGTGTGGACGGGTTATTCCTGTAACTGAAATTGCAGGTACGTTCTGGTACATTTGATGTTGATCTGATAGAACGAAATAGGTTTGCAGTTGTGATATAGTAAATTAGTATCTTTGTCATTTCAGATCTGAAGGTGGTTCAAGGGGAACCGAAAGCGGTCATGTGAATAAACATTTTCCCAATCAAGACGGATTATAAGTAACGTTGTGTAACCAGTGATTGCGGTATCACTCCAGACATTGTCTGTTTTTGCAAAGTTCAGTATTAGGCCTATATCCTTTTCATTTTACTTCAGTGTAGTCAGTTCTGTCTTACTGCAAATACCAGCTGCATACTGATGACCTCCACTTGTACCTCATGAAAAACCAATGAACTTGAAGACAGAGATTTCAGAGGTGGCCTCAGTGAAATACGGGCAGGAAATGTGAGATTGACGCTCAACCAACAAAAAATCAAAAAAGCCTGTTTGGTCATTACAGGCTCATTATCCCTTAATACCAGATAGACTTACCATATATAATCTTAATTGGGACAAATAACATCTTCTCTCCGTCACAAAAAGAGTCTAGGAGTAAGAACAGATGAAAAACTAACTTTGGATAATCACAAAGCTGCAACGTGCAAGAATGCATTATCATTTCTCCATATAAAATACTCTTAGGCCTGTAAGGAACTAAGAAAGTTTCACAAATTCTAATACTTCGAATCGTTCAATACAGCGATTTTATCCTGCAAAGTCTTACTCAGGAAATCTCACGGCGATGAATGCCTGCGTCCGACTCTTTGAACATATTTCACCGAGTTATGTACAGATAAGCTTGTTATCTGCAGACAAGAATACAGATTTCCATATACTCTGCCTCCTCTACCACCTTATCTACATATAATGTCCTCAACCTCAACGGTGCTGTTCGAAAATCATAGCTTAAAAGGTCATTCCCTTTAGGGCAAATTTCTTTCTGTCCAACTCCATCATTCATCCACTCGCTCGATATTCCATTAAGTGGCAGGAATCCTACACTGGAATGTCATCCCTCATTACAACAGGTAACTAAGTAACTTCTTCAGCTTCCAAATACAGTGAATGACCCACCTGCTGAATCAACAATAGTGTATGCCTTTATCCCCATACACACTCGTTATCCCATTTCGTCCTACTTTCCTGTGCCAGATCTGTCTCCTTTGGCAATGCTCTTAGCTGGTGCGGACTACCCAAATTTCTCTCCCTCAGAGCTCTTAGTGCCAGGGAATCTCAGTTTTACACATCTATAAATACATATTGTGTCTGCCGCTTTCACTGTTATTATTTTTATTATTGCTATTATTAAAGTGGGAGCAGCAGCAGGAGCAGTGGTGGTAGTGCAGTAGTAGTAGGACTGCTAGTATTAGTGTTATTACTTCTAAGCTAATACTATTTATTCACATTGTTTCTACATACGTTCAAATCATTTTTAATTATATTGATCTTATCGCTATTCCTCATATTAAAGTTATCGTCCTTCTTAACTATTTTTTTAAGTATCGAATGTGTGAAACCCTGATCCGGTTTCAGAAAGAGCATTAACGCTCTAATCTGATCATCTTGAATAGATCATTTAATCATCTAAACAAAAAACTTCCCTAGTCATAGTCCTGACGAATCTTTACTACTATAACACAGTTCAACAGCGAACCCTCTCCACATATCGAGCTTTCCATGAATATCTGAATAGGGTTTTTGTATAATATTGATTTCTTTGATTACGTCAGTCCCTCCACTCCGTCAGGATAGTTCCGACCAGAGGGAGTCGGTGATTTCCACGCACACTGTTGTCATTTACTCAGTCACCGATGTCCTCAGAACCTCTCCCCTCACATCAACTACATATCCCAGTTCCATAACTGAAATGTAACGTAGGTTACGACCTGGTTGCCCCTGCGTAACGTCTCTTATCTTTTCGTCAATTTCTGCTGTACGGCTCTGGAGAAAACCACCCACTAACCAGCATCTTATCCAAAACCAAGTTAACCATTAAAGGTTAACGTGTTACCGTCATCACAGCTTCCTTCTAGGTATGTCCCAACTGTCTTTCTTCTGTCCAACAGGAAACGAATATTTCTGTCTCATAGTCGACATTATCCCAGTTTTCCTTGACGCTCCAAATTTCTTTCATTATTCTCTATCAACTCATCTACTAAATTTTCTCTATTATTTCTTTCTCTTTACCAGAGCAGTCACCTGGTTCCTCAAACCTGATTCCATCATAACTGGTTGACTTACATTTCTATTCGTTTTTCATTGTTTCCATTCGAATAGAATTCGGGAATTAACAGATTTTGAACCCGGATAGTAGTTGGAGCTAGACGAATGGGCTATTCCACTTCAGAAATCGTTCGGGAATTCAATATTCCGAGGTCCACAGCGTCAAGAGTGTGCCCAGAATAGCAAATTTCAGGCATTACTTCCCACCATGTACAACACAGCGTCGACAGCCTTCTCTTAACGACCGAGAACTGCGGCGTTTTTGTAGAGTCATCAGAAAACCAACTCTCCTTTAAATAGCAGCAAAAGTCAGTGAACCACGAACGTATCCGTTACGACAGTGCGGCGAAGTTTGACCTCAGTGGCCTATGGCAGCAAACGACAGACGGGCGTGCCTTTGCTAACATCCCGACATCGCCTAAACCGCCTCTACTGGGCTCCTAACCATATCGGTTGGGCCCTGAACGACTGGAAAACCGTGTTCTGGTCAGATGAGTCCCGATTTCAGTTGGCAGCAAATGATGGTGAGGTTCAAGTGTGGCGCAGATCCCACGAAGCCATGGACTCAACTTATCTCCATAATGGTGTGGGCTGTGTTCACATGGAATGGACTGGGTCCTCTGGTACAACTGAACGGATCATGAAATGGTTATGTTCGACTATTTGGAGACCATTTGAATCCACCCGTGGACTTCATATTCCCAAACAACGATGGAATTTTAATGGATGACAAGGTGCCATGTCACCAGGCCACAATTGTTTGCGATTGGACAATTTCATCGTCCGACGTGAATCACATAGAACATTTGTGGGACATAACCGAGTGGTCAGATCGTGCACAAAGTTTGCACCGGCAACGCTTTCTCAATTGTGGACGGCTATAGGGGCAGCCTGGCTCAATTTCTGTGCAAGGGACTTTCAGTGACCTGCGGAGTGTGACCTAGGTACACTATTACATGTCGAGATATCTAAGACCCTATCCTTTCGTTCTACCTTGCAGAGCCATTCTGCTTTATGTACGATTATTTCTCGGAGATTTTCATTCTATTTCACTCAATCATTCAATTACTTCCGTCTATAGCGCGATAGTTGCTCATTTGTTTTGCTTTGAAGACAAGCATCCGTTCGTTCAGCAAGCCATCCACTCGAGCCCCAGCTGTCCCCTGATACACATCTCTAGAGGGGCAATTTAGCTTTTCCTGGGCTTTTCTCGAAGTATATTTCTTAAAGTTCGTGCATGTTTTTCTATTTAAGAGCATACATCTCCCGTTTTTAATTTTAAGTGTAAATTAGTCTGTAGCGCAGTTTTCATTTCTTCTCAACAGCCAGCTATCTAGCTGATTTACACTAGAAGGACTGTAACAGTCCATCTGACCGCTGAGCGTCATTTCACATTTAATAAATAGTGTACATTTTAATTCATGGGCCATATTTTTCATGAATTTGAATGTACCTTGGTGGTTTATAACTTCTATAAATGACAAACGTCTGTTACAAAAACCAAAGGAATTATACACATTTCTACCTTAAAAGACTGCACCTCATCATTCTTACCGGTGAGATATTTCTACGTTTCATATCTGTAAGGGAGCACCAGTGTATATTTTCATCGCCTTGGCTTATTTTATTTCCTTATCGTGATCTCTTTCCCGCCCTCCACTATCTCTCTACGTTTAATTTTATTTAGTGGAAGAGTGGACATAATTTAGCTGCCGTTCTCTGTCAATACACTGTTATGCTCTGCAGAAGTTAAGCGTTTCTCTTCATTATTATGCTGCGCCACTGTTTTCGTTCAGATGAAGAATTACTGAATTACATAAACAGTTTACCAGAACAAAATTCCGGAATGTGTTGGATGTTAACGATGACAAAGATTATAAAGCTGTCGTGGAATATCAGCCTCACGAAACAGTACAAGGAGCATCGTTAGAGTCGGAAGATGACAACTCTGTACAACATACGAATAATCCAGAGTAGAACAGTGTGCGCTCGAATTGCACTAGAGCAAGCGTCTGGAAGATTTGGGCGTACCAACGTGTTGGTAGAAACTCCTGCGCCAACGGTAATGCCAGGAAACTTATAGTCGCAACCAGTTACTTGGGTGCATGGCGAGTGTTAATAGACAATAATATTCTACATAACACAAAGAAAACTGTACAGAAATTAGAGCCCGAGAACTTCTCCAGGATGACACGGGGGTACTTGATATTGCCCATTTAGAAGCTGCTATAGCTATATTGTGTGCATGTGGAGCATATGGAACAAAGAATTTGCCCTGAAACTTCTGTGGTCTCAAGTGTGGTGGCCAGCATTTTTTTCTCGCACTATGGGAAGAAATATGTTAACAGAAGTCATGTGAGTTTTAAGATGTGATAAAAAGCAGATTTGTGCCTAAAGACTCAAGGCCGATGGCTTCGCAGCAGTTACCCCAATCTCGACTTCGTTTGTAGGTAACTGTATCCAGAGCTATAAACCAAGTGCGTTTATAGCCGTAGTTCTATCGATTCAATGCACGGTGCCCGTGTATGCAATTTCAACCTCCGGTTTTCAGCAGATGTCAGTAGTAAATATACAATGAATCGATCCTTACTTGGGTAAAAAAAAAGTGTAAATCCCAATAACATACCTGTTGCTAAGCGTGTTGCTGCGTGTCTCTTTCAACCTTACACTTCGAAAGGAAGAAGTGTAACATGTGACAATTTCTTCAAGCCAAACATCTTGCAGAACAGCTGAAGACGGAGAACGCAACCATGGTAGGTATAGTGAAGAAAATCCGAAGTTCCTCCATCAGCTAAGTCTACTGCCGGATCTTTGTATGATACTATTTTATACAAATCTGGCGACACAGCAATTACTCCCTATCGAGGGGAAGACCAAGAAAATCGTTCCTGCATTGAGCACAATGTGCCAGGCAGTTGCAGTGGACGATCAAAAGAGAAGAAACTCCCTGAAACCGTGAGCTTCTACAATTACACTAAATTTGGAGTTGATATTCTGGACGAGATGTCTGGCCTGCATACTGTCAAGTGTGACTGCCGCCGGTGGTCTATGCACGTCTTTTTCGACGTGCTATACCTTGCTGAAAACAACCTCTGGGTCTTTTACAGAGAGACAACAGGCGAAAAAGTTAGCCGGCGAATGTTTCTTCTCAAATTTGCAAAAGAACATATGTACAATCATATGTACAATCAAGGAAAGGACCTCTTCATTCATCGCAAGCACTGAAATACGTAAGGTACCGGTACTGAAGACCTGCCAGATAGAAGAATGGAAAAGTTCGAATAAAACTAAAAAACTGTGTGTGCAGTGCAAGAAACTCGTATGTGGTCCATGTGCTGGAAGCGTTCAGCAAGTGTGGGCAAAGTGTTTTGACAAAGACGGTGGCTAGGACTGGAAAGATGTCATTCAGAGGAAAAACGTTATTTTCTAGTTATATTTAGTACGAAAAATAAGGAATATACTGTAGAGATACGTTTGAGACCTATTTGGGGCTCTGGCTGAGTACGAGTCATACAGATAAAAATGTTGTTGTATAATTATATGTTTATTTGGATTTGTAGGTTTAGTGTATCTTGATTTTGTGTTTAAAATGTGTTCCTTACTTCGATCTTTTTTATTGAATTAAATATATTTTCTTTAGAATGGTCAAAATGACCTGTTACGTTCCTTCTACATAGTTTGCTAATGCCGGTCTGCCTAGCGCTAAGGCGTCAGCGAACATTGATGACACATCAGAAGCGTAGAAAGCTGCGTATCTAGGTTTCTGCCTCTTTCATAGTTCACTTCTTCAGTTAGTCTTGCTTAGCATGGGTATGATATGTGCGTGCTTTGTGCGAACGCTGGAGCAGCTGGCTGCAGTTCGCGAATAGCTGAATGAGCTTTTGGCTATGATTAGTCCTCCTTGGAGATGCTGCCTCGTGGTGTAGCGGTAGCAGAGAATGTGGCGCGTTGCGAGCGACAAGCAAGGTGTCTCTTGTTTCGCCCACGGGCTCTGCTGACGAGGAACCTCCTAGTGTGGAGGATCTGCCCTCACAGCAGGGTGAGTGGCGGGTACTAACGCGTTCCCGTCACCCGAGGCGAAGGGCCAATGGGGAGCGTGGCGTCTTGCCTCACCTACTCGTTCTGTGAGTGGTGGTTAATTAGTTATCAGGCACTGCACCGTTATGGACCCTCTGAAATGTCTGCTGGGGACCTCATTCAAGGTGTGAAGGCAGCCCTGTCTGCGGCTGTCGAGCGTGCACGGTACAGTTGTCTGAAAGTTGTCACTCACGTCGCCACCAATGGCACCTTTTCCATGGGTTCGGAGGCCATCTTCAGTTCATAAAACCGGTTGGCGGAGGTGAGGAAAGCTGTTGGCTTTGTACGTGGTACAGCCAGTCCTTTGATTTGAAACCGACTTCGTCGACTCTGCAACATTGTTGACCGCAGATTTCCGGACCTGCGTTATGGGATGGGATTCGTAGGACTTCCCTTGATCGGTCAGGGATACACTACACAAAGGAAGCAGCTGTTCGGGTAGAAGAGTGGACAGGAAAACCCGCTTTCTTCTTACGGAAACAGGATAGCCTGAGAATGTTGTCAAACAACTAAAACCTAAGGCACCAGTATCACCCAGACTGTATGGCTTACACAAGATCCATAAACAGGGTATACCACTTCGCCCGATCGACAGTAATATCGGCGCAGCCACCTACCCTACAGCCTCCTACCTTAAGAAGATTTTGGCACCATATGTGGGAAAGAGTGTCCACCACATCCACAACTCCTCAGACTTTGTGGAACTTCTCAACAACCTGCGGATCTCGGACACAGACATCACAGTCAGTTTTGATGTGGTGTCTCTATTCACCAGGGTACCACTTCAGGACATACTCGATATAATTAGTGAGAAATTTGACGGAGCCTTGCTAGATCTTTTCAAGCATATTTTGACATCTTCGTACTTCCTTTGTGGAGGCCAGTTCTAGGAGCAGACTGAATGAGTGGCCATGGGTAGCCCCTTATATCCAGTAGTGGCGAATCTGTTTATGAAGAAATTTGAGGATGAGGCACTTACAAGTGCTGCTTACCAGCCGACGTGTTTTTTCAGATACATTGATGACACGTTCGTCATCTGGCCACGAGGCAAGAGAAGACTGGATGAGTTCCTGGACCATCTGAACACAAGATACCCCAACATCAAGTTCACCATGGAACTAGAGAGTGATGGTCAGCTCCCATTCCTCGATGTCCTGGTAAAGAGGAAGGTAGACAGCACCTTAGGCGACAGTGTGTACAGGAAACCAACACACACTGCCTTATATCTACAGGCTGACAGTTGCCATCACCCAGCACAGAAGCATGAAGTGCTGAGATCACTCGTACACCGAGCCAAAACACTCTCTGACCCTGACAGCCTGACAGCGGAATTAGAACATCTACATATAGTGTTCACAGACAACGGATACTCCACCAGGGACATCCGCAAAGCGCTCCATTACACCAGACGACCTGAGGCAACAGGAGAGGAGCAGGAAGAAGAGACCAGGAGACTAGCTTTTATTCCATATTCTGGGCCTATGTATGCCAAGATCAGCAGAATCTTGAAGAAACACAATATCAAGAGTGTGTTCTGACCGCCTAACAAGATAAGGACCCTCCTTGGAACTATTAGGGATGATTTTCGGTTAAGGAAACCTGGTGTCTACCATGTACCATGTGAATATGGGATGTCGTACATCAAAAATGGCTATGAGCACTATGGGACTTAACATCGATGGTCATCAGTCCCCTAGAACTTAGAAGTACTTAAACCTAACTGACCTAAGGACATCACACAACACCCAGTCATCACGAGGCAGAGAAAATCCCTGACCCCGCCGGGAATCTAACCTGGGAACCCGGGCGCGGGAAGCGAGAACGCTACCGCACGACCACGAGCTGCGGACTGTCGTACATCAGTCAAACTACTAGAACAGTTTGAAACACGTATGTATTCAGTAGCAGCGATGGCGAGGCATGACAGAATCTCTGACCAGAGAGTTATTTATCGTTGCTAGTCTGCGCTTGACCGCGCGAGAGTTCAGTTCAGTTGCAGGACAATTGTTGTACGTAGCGAGTCGCGAGAGCATGTAGTTTAGTTCGAGAGCAGTAGCGCGCGCGAGACAGTCGGAGTTGTGTGTGAGGAGTCGGCGGGCGTCGACATGGGTCTCTGGTCAAGGTTCGGGACGAGGTATATTTTTAAATAAGGTAATGAAGCAGTATTGCGCACATCTGATAATCTAATGTATGTTAATTGTAATTGATTTGTTTAAGAAATGGCCCAATAATAATTTTGTTTTCAAACCAATCCTTTTTAAGAAAAGAATCATTACAATTGAAACAATATTTCCTATGCTTTTCCTCCCAGAATCAATTTATCAGATTAAGTATTGCACAGAGCCTAAGGTCAGCGCAGCTGGCCTTATAAAATTTATCAGGTTGATAATAACGTTAATTTTGTAGGGACTTAATATTTTTGCACATTGTTATTATCATTGAGTTTTATTACTGTGAGAAGCTAACATTTGGCACTATTTGCAATTCTTATTCAATTCTTTTCATTTTCATATTATTACGGGGAGGTTACACTTGGCGACATCCGGTCCAGGATCGTACTTCGTTGAGAATCTTCTGAGAAGTAGTTAGATATCTGCTTTTATTAACTAAAATATAATTAGCATTTGGCGCAACGCTTTTACTAATTTTATGACTTTCTTTCCTCAGTTCATCGGCAATTCGTTGCTCTGTTGTATTTGTGTTTGTTGCTTTTTGCATTGTGCTTATTTCATTTGTGAATAATTGTGACTATTGTAAAATTGCCGCGAAAGACTGTGAATAGTGTATCGCGAGGTTCTATGAATGAAATTACCAACGTAAACAGCTTCACCGATAGTACTTGTGACAAGCAATATAATGATGACAATCCACCGTTTACTGACAATCATCCTAGTGATGAACAGACGAATTCAATTGTGTCGTCTGTTAACTTAACGACAATTGATGATGCGGGGCGCTCTATTGTAATGAGCGCTGCCCAACTTACCACACCCGGTTTGGAAAATTCAAGTAACGTACAGACAAATTTTTCTAATGGAAATGGACAGTGTACTGAAAGTACGACGGATCTATTTAATTCCGAAATAGTGTCTGATAGTGTACACCTGACTGATAAACCTTTTTGTAAATTACAGAATGTCCAAATGGTCACGCAAAACGAGACAATTCCAGATCCACCATTAAACAGCACAGAGAATAGAGCCGGTAATATTGACTTGGAACTAATTATGGCAAGATTGCTACAACAACAATTTAGTGAACAGAACAAAAAATTTAATAAAATTAATGAAGATAACAAACAATTTAAAGAAAATTTCAAACAACTTAGTGAACAGGTCAAACAACAGAACGAAAAACAAGACAAGCTTAGTGAACAGATCAAACAGCTTAATGAAAAACATGACAGCCTTAATGAAAAATTAGACAACAATTCTAGACAGCTTAGCGAGCAGATTACAGCCGTTGCCGCGCAGTGTCATGATACTAAGGAACAGTTACGCGAGGAAATTGAGGCTTGTTCAAGAAAAAGTAGCGAAGAAATTAGGTCTGTTGCTCAAGAATTAATGGATATGCAAACAGCTGCAACAGAATCACTCAGAGACGAAATTAGTACAGTCGGTAAACAATGCTCTGAAAAAACTACACAATTACGCGACGAATTTAAATTAATGACAGCAGAACTTTCACACACAATGGACGCAAAGATAGACGCGAAATTCGACCAACAGTACACTCAGATTGACGAACGTTTTAATCACCACATACAAAACAGTGATACGCGTTTCCGCAAATTTATACTGGATCAAAATAAAGTAAAACGACAAGTAATGGAAACAATCACAGCACAGAGACAAGAAGACAAACGTAAATTGTTTGCGAAGGCGAAAACATACGTAGACAACAATATTGCTACAGTGTCCGACAAAATTCATACCATCGAACAGTTGAACGCGGAATTACGTTACGAGATTTCTGACCTTAAATCAAAAACAGATACACAATCAGTAGATTTTGAAACAGTGACCGACAGACTCGAACAATTACAACTAACACAGGATTCCAATGTCATCAAAGCTGACGTTAAAAAACTGAACGAAACTACACGTAAATTGCAAAAACAGATTAATGCCTCTGATACTAAAACCGATGATCAGGTAAAAATACTGACTGAAAAATATGATTATTTGGCCAGTCGTATTGGCGTTATCGAAAGTAATAATGACAGCAAATCAGACGATACCTCACCGGTTTCATTTAATCAAACACCTGAATTTCAAAATCTACAACAGACTATCAATGAGATCGATTCATCTAATAAAACATTACGTAGAAAATTGTCATGTTTACAGCAAGAGGTAAGAGAGATAAAAAATGTTTCTGGGTTTAATACACCACAGAATCCGCCACGTTGCGAGCATTTGTCAGAGTCACGCAGCGCGTATAATTTGAGTAATTTACAAAGAATACGCGACTTAAAATCCGAAAAGCTACGCGACTTAAAATCTGAAAAGCTACGCAACTTGAAATCCGAAATGACACAGACAAACAGATTCTCACACAAACCTGAACGTGTTCTTAAATTCAGTGACGAGAACGTAGATTACGAGCAATTTTTATCTGTAAGAAAATCTAAGGAATTTAATAATGACAGAGCACAGATACACGATTTGAACTGTATACGACAATTTATTTTTGTACTTTCAATAGCATTGCCTTTAATGAAGAAACAAGAATTAGCATGGATACAGCAATTTATTTCTGAATTTTTACCGCCATTGCCTATAACACAAAAGCTGAAATGTATTTGCAGCGCGTAATAGACCTCAGGGGATTCATTACGCTTTAATGAATATGTGCCGTAGCGTGCATAGGGCCCCGAGCTGTAGTAGTGCTGTTTCATCTTTAGTTTTCTGCACTGCTGCCTTCTCTTCTACTATCCTTTATGTCTATCAAAACAGCTCTTTAACTATTGCTCTATGTAGAATTAAGAAACATGTAATGAAAACCCGATGTGACAAATTTATACCGAAAGTGACATATTTTCATTTGACGCTCAAGAAATGACAACCACCAGAACATTAATATCAGAGAAAAATTTAATCATCAATATGTGTAAAATTAACAGCAAACTCATTTTTTGGTAACAATACACGTTTTTCACCCCAACAGCAAGAAAGTCAGCCGCTTAGCATACCTAACCAACAATCTAGTCTACAAGGTCAACCACGCTTTAATGTTTCGCCGCGTGCACGTATAGTCTCAGCTCCAACAAATAGGGACGCACAGCAGCAAAGGAACAACAACGTACAGAAAACACAGTATTTCAATTCCTATCGCAATGCACCGTATAGGAATGACTACTACGATAGACGTAAAAATAATGAGGACAATTTTCAGTGTACGTTTAATAACAGTCGGTCCTACCAGCAGCAAAATGATCAGCAACAACATATTATCATGAATGAACCAGACAATAGGTGTCATCTATAGCGTAATACGTCAGGAAGAGATAATAGAACAGTACAATTACTCGAAATGCAACAGCATCCTCCCGAAAATAATAACACGCCAGATAGAATTTAATTAAATGCAGTACAGGTTGCATATTCCAGTAACGCAAACAATGCTTTTGACACACAGAATCTTGTTCACGAAAATGTTATTAATTTTGACTCCATCCGACACACGTTTGCATGAAAGATATTATCACGACGTACATAGACGACATTCTTATTGCAGAAGCTGACTGGACTGAACACAATCTGATTCTAGAACAACTGTTGCAAACTTTTAATGCACAAGGACTTACAGTTAATCTTAGTAAATCACATTTTGGTAAAACGTCTATAAAATTTCTTGGACACGTCATTTCAGCAGAAGGCATTGCGCCTGATCCGGAAAAACTTCAAGCTCTACGTGACATTACTATTCCTACAACGAAGAAGCAACTACGCAGTTTTTTGGGCTCAATTAACTTTTTTCGTAAATTTATTCATCACTCTGCTTTAGACACACCTAGATTATGCCAATTAACAGGTAAAAACAGTATTTGGTCCTGGGATAAGCAAGCACATTCTGAATTTATGAACCTGAAACATGCTTTGTTGAATGCACCACTTTTATCGCACCCAGATCTTACCAGAAATTTTTCCATTGCCACCGACAGTTCTAACACCGCTTTAGGCGTACACATTTTTCAGGAAAATGAAAAAGATGGTTCTACAGTAATTAAAAACATCGTATTTGCAAGCCGCATTCTGTCACCTGCTGAACGTAATTATTCCGTTACAGAACTGGAAACATTATGTGTTGTTTGGGCTTTCACGAGATTTAGACATTTTCTTTATGGCAGACATACCACCGTTTACACAGATCACAGAGCTATACAATTTTTACTTTCAGCTAAATTCACTCACGACAGATTAAGCAGATGGGGGCTTTATTTACAGGAATTCAATTTTATAATTGTACACATTCCCGGCACACAAAATGTTGTAGCAGACGCACTATCTCGTTCTCTCAGCAGCAATCAGCAAGACGTCGCAACCAACTTCTGCAAAGCAAATTTCAGCGTGATGTACATCCAACAAGTTGCATTTGAAAGTTTTATTTCGTCGTCATTACAGGACATAGCACAAGGGCAAAGTAAAGACAATGTGTGGGAAGAAATTAAACACCTTTGGCAAGATAGGAATAATATTACGATTAGGAACCATTACACTGTACGCAATGACATTCTGTTTCGCCGCTCTCACCCTGACAACAACAATTGGCTATTATGCATTCCTGACGAACTTGTTAACAAATTGATCTGGTATACTCATTTAAGTTATGCACATTACGGAGCCAGAAAATGTTTTCTTATACTGAGACTGAAGTGTTATTTTGCCAACATGGAGAAACGTATACGACGAGTTTTAGCGTCATGTAAAATTTGCCAGAAAGCTAAGTCAGACACAACTTCACATATTCCTTCATTATATCCCATTGTACCTGTTAAATTAAAACACATGGCCGCTGTAGACATTTTTGGTCCGATTCCCAGAACTAATAGAGGTTTTTTCTACATCTTTGTCGCTGTTGAACTCACTTCAAAATTTGTTACTTTCACTCCGTTACGCAAAGCTACTGCTAAAACCGTTTCGAAAGCATCTGTAAAACATTTTCTATTTCATGTAGGGTATGTGATGAAAGTAATTTCTGACAATGGATCACAATTTCGTTCTGCTATATGGACACGCATGTTACGAGCTAGAAACATTTCTCCGATCTATATATCCAAGTACCATGCTTCTTCGAACTCTTGTGAACGATTAATGAAAGAAATTGGTAAACTGTGTAGGATATACTGCCACAAAAAACATATTGATTGGGACACACACATATTCTCATTCCAAGATGTAATTAATTCCATTCCCAATGAATCCACTATGCTATCTCCGTCTGTTATACTGAAAAATGTTGAACCACCTAACAAAATTAAAGAATTAGTAACATTTCCTACATCTCGTCGACTACGACACCGTGAAATAATTGACATTGCACTGAACAACATCAAACGTGCCGCAGAGCGCCGGAGTAGACAGCAAAAACAGGTTTGTACACGCCGAGACATTCACATTGGACAGAAGATATTAGTACGTACACACTATTTATCCAGCAGAATAAAAGGTAAGTGCAGTAAATTTGAACTTCTATACGCAGGTCCATATCGGATTCGCAGCATTCCTCACCCAAATGTTGTACACGTCAAAACCTTGAGAACCAGAAAAAGTAAAGGCAACCACCATGTCTCTAACATTAAACCCTTTATTGATTGAAAACACTTTATGATTTAACATGCTATGATGCCATTTACACATTTTATGACTATTTCTGCAATTATATTCACGTGACTACTTACTGATGATTATCGTATTTTTCTTGGCAAGTGCCCGCCAAGGTAAGGTTAGCGGGTCGCTCTTCTTGTCGTTACACATCAGACCGTGCATATTTTTTCCGATGAACTTACACATTTTATGACCACTTATGCAATTATATTTATGTGACTATTACTGATGATTGTCGTATTTTTCTTGGCAAGTTGTCATCATTTGTCTATGTATGTACGATTGTTTTCATGTTTTGTTTGTATGCACTAGGAAATGGTTAAGATATAGCAAACACCAGTTGACTTTGACATTTTTTGCCCTATGGTATCTCAACATCGTGACTGTTTTACTTTTTTTTTTTTTGCTGCTGCATTGTGATATTCTGTATACATTTTTGCATCTGAACACTGTCAATGTCTTTGACATATTACGTTTTCTGTCATGGTATGCTGTATGCTCGAATTATGTTACTATAAACCAGTCATTATTTAATGGGTATATGATTTAAATGCAAGACATTAATCTTTGTTCATCATTTTCAGAAAGAAATAACGTGTAAAGGAAATAAATTAAACAAAAATGGGAATTTCACCTTCGGAATGATCGAAAGCAGATGCAATACTTCGTGATGAAGAGTAAATGGATCAGGATTAACAAGCATTAACAAGAGTATACAATACATATCGTAGAATAGCAGTCTTAACTAATTTTTTTCTTTCTGAATACAAGGCGATTGATGCAGGCTGTCAGACAGAACTACACATCTTAGTTTTAGTGAGGAAATATGCTAGAGATAAGGAATAGTTATGTAATGAATAATGAAGTGATTTTTTTGCAGATGATAATGAATGCTGATGAATAATGATGAAGAATATGCTACTATGGATAATGAAGTTTTTCTTTACAGGTGATGATAATGAGGGAGTTATGATAATATAAGTAATGAAGTGATGGATAATGAAGTTTTTTCTTTACAGATGAGGATATTGTTGAAGTTATGTATTTATGCTATGTAGTTATTTAAGTATTTGTTGCAGTTCCTTTTGACAGCAGGTGTCATATTGCATAGTATAATGACAGAAGGTTTTGGAAAGGACAGCTATGGAACACATTTTTATATACATTTCACTACCTGTTAATTCGTAGTTCACTACTTTTCAGCATAAAATGCGCTTCTTCTTTCAGCTTAATAATCCATTTTTTATATACTTTTGCAGGAGAAATTATTTATGAAATTAATGTGCTATAAGCAGTTGTTCATTAAACCTATGTCATCTATGAATGTGATTACATATACTCTACTTGTTTCATAATCTTGCCACAGATGACTCACGAACAAAGACGTTACACATTTTCATTTACACCAACAAGCCAGAAGCAAATTTTTCTCTCTTGCTTTCCCCTATAATTACCCAACGCAATGCATTGCTAACAAAAAAATGTATTACCAGTCCCAAATAATACCAGTTTAAGAGAGTTCTGAGTAATGCTGATCAGCTATGAATAATAAGTCACCTGAAAACTAATACTACTAATTACTATATAGAGATGACCAATGCTTTGTAACTAGAAAGAACTACTAATAATGCTTTGTAACTAGGAAAATACTACTAGTTACTGTATTGAGATGACCAATGCTTTGTAACTAGGAAAAGAATGCTACTAATTATGCTTTGTAGCTAGAAAATGAATGCTATTCATTATGCTTTGTAACTGGGAAAAGAATGCTATTCATTATACTTTGTAACTGGGAAAAGAATGCGATTATTTAATAATGCTTTGTAACCAGGAAAAGAAGGCTACTCATTTTTACTATATTGAAATGGCAAATGATTAATTAATGAATGCTACTAATTAATAATGTTTTGTAACTGAGAAATGATGACTGTATTGGGATGACCAATGATTGAGTATCAACATTATTATTGACTACCTCCTGTTTTAAGTAATGACTTCTGATGATTTGTAATTAGAGAATGGGTGCAAATATTCTATGTAAAACAATTAATGAACATTTTTTCTGTAATACTACATACATGGTACAGAAAGGTTCAATAACTGGGCTATGAATGCCGCAAACTACTAATGTAATTCCTAATGAAGACTAGTATGTGACTTAATGTCCTTCACCTTCTGACCTCACTACCCTGAATTACTGGAATATCCATTCGTCCTGTACATCCTCCTGATCATGGAGCACTATATTTGATTTTTGCACTAATTCTACGTTGGTGTGCCTTGTAAGAGCGTGGTGTTGACACGACATGCTGTCCACCACCGTGAGCGACGGAGACGTTATTATTGTCCCACTGTTTGGTGTACCTAATGTACTGCCAAAATGAAAACATGGAATATTACTACGACATCTCAGTGTCTTGGCTACGCTGATAAATACTTCTGGGAAAAGAACTTCAAATTGTCTCACTTGGTGTTGTACTTCTGTGGAAAGATATGGACTTTCAGTGCAGCTGCGTGCAACCTAAAGTGCTACAACCATAATGCAATCCTTCCCTTTCCTATCCTAATTATTGTAACATAATGAAAATAATTTTTTTTTTGCTAACATCATTTATATTCATGGCCTATCCATTTTTTTCGATTTACTGAACTGCAGTACATATGCACTTATGTCACTTATCAACTTAATTTTTTGCCATTATGTTTATTTGTTGTGAAAATGCTAAAGAGTTTTTCAGTGCATGTGCACTTATGTCATTTGTTTTGTACTCACATTTTGTCATTGTCTAATATGTTTTGTACTTGATGCATGTGGACCATATTTCCTTCATATTGTATATCTGTATTAGTGAAGAAAAAATTTGTTGCTCATGGCAAGTCCAAATGACTCACCATCGCTGCCAAATTTTTGCCCCCCCCCCCCCCGCACCCCCCCTCCCCCCCAGTGGAGGGTTATGAAACATGAATGTATTCAGTAGCAGCGATGGCGAGGCATGACAGAATCTCTGACCAGAGAGTTATTTATCGTTGCTAGCCTGCGCTTAAACCGCGCGAGAGTTCAGTTCAGTTGCGAGACAGTTGTTGTACGTACCAAGTCGCGAAAGCATGTAGTTCAGTTCGAGAGCAGTAGCGCGAGCGAGACAGTCGGAGTTGTGTGTGAGGAGTCGGCGGGCGTCGACATGGGTCTCTGGTCAAGTTTCGGGACGAGGTGTATTTTTAAATAAGGTAATGAAGCAGCATTGCGCACATCTGATAACCTAATGTATGTTAATTGTAATTGATTTGTTTAAGAAATGGCCCAATAATAATTTTGTTTTCAAACCAATCCTTTTTAAGAAAAGAATCATTACAATTGAAACAATATTTCCTATGCTTTTCCTCCCAGAATCAATTTATCAGATTAAGTATTGCACAGGGCCTAAGGTCAGCGCAGCTGGCCTTATAAAATTTATCAGGTTGATCATAACGTTAATTTTGTAGGGACTTAATATTTTTGCACATTGTTATTATCATTGAGTTTTATTACTGTGGGAAGCTAACATTTGGTACTATTTGCAATTCTTATTCAATTCTTTTCATTTTCATATTATTACGGGGAGGTTATAAGTTGGAATAAGATGTGAAGAACACCAGAGACATACCAGACAACGACAGGTAACTAAATCTGGAACAGTAGAACATTGCCTGGACTTTGAGCACACCATGGATTATGGCAAAACCAGGATCCTGGCTCAGACTCCCCGATTCTGGCATAATGTCATTAATGAATCGATTGAAATCAAGATGGCGGGGAATTTGATCAACAGGGAAGCAGGATATCAGCTTAGTACTGCGTGGAATCCTGCTTTGGAACTACTACAGAAACAACGGAAGAAAGTTCCCTCCTACAGACGTCCAATGGCGTAGGTAACGGAACAGGACGGTATACACGATACCAGGTGGCAACAAGCTCCTTGGAGGACGGCCATCAGAATGTGCAGCTCCAACAGCAGCCGGATGGGGCAGGAAGCGCACCTCACAGGCGCTTACCGGGTTCAGAGGGCCAGAAGAATGGCTCGGCCACGAGAGAAACTCGCCGTCGTCGCGGACAGCATGAGGAACCTCAACAAAGCCATGATAGTGCTAGGATCGCGCCTACCGGGCACGAACCCAATACGGAACGTCTTGGGATGTCCGCTACCTCAGAAGAGAGGCGCTCGGGTTTCCGGGTTCGATTCCCGGCGGGGTCAGGGATTTTCTCTGCCTCGTGATGACTGGGTGTTGTGTGCTGTCCTTAGGTTAGTTAGGTTTAAGTAGTTCTAAGTTCTAGGGGACTGATGACCATAGATGTTAAGTCCCATAGTGCTCAGAGCCATTTGAACCATTTTTTTCAGAAGAGATCCTCAACGGACGCGGACTGATGATGGAACGCCTAGAGACTGATAGCACCGTCAGAAATGGCCACAGTGGGCGCGGACGGCATAGGGAGCGCCACACACCGCCCAGGCATAAATATGGGACAAGGTCAGCTCGTCAACCAGTCTCAGGGAAAACCCGATGAAGACCTATTAAAGACAATGTTATTTTGTTCAGCCACACATCTGGAAGCTCTCACCAAAGATTGGTGTTCAGTTTATTTTCTTCTATGAACAACTCTTGTAGTTTGTGCATAGTTCATCAGCAAATATGTCATATATTTTTTCCTGCTTCAATAATCTTACGTCGCGTTTGCACTGAAGTAATCCCTCTTGTTTTATCCCTAAATCTAACATTAACATTTTTCATTTCTGGATAATGGAAATACTCTGTAGATGCACTTGTTTGAAATATTTGATCTAACAAAATATCACTGCACCATAAACTTACCTTTATACCTAATGACGACGTAACAGCCGAAAAGAGGTTTTGAAATAAATAACAAACATTGGAGAATACTACACTGGTGTTGTGTGTGCTTTCATTCGTAATGTATAAAACCTTCTATCAACGACTAACAGAACACTTTAACAGTGCAATACATTCTTACCCTTCTGCAGTACGGAAAGAATGCAAAGAGGTCAGGGTGCTGTGGCAATGTCAATTGTAGATAGCGGCTTGATGGCTTCCAGTTCAGTTTCCAGGTCTCAGGTGAAACACATGTGGATAAGGAGACGCTGAAGACATTTTTATAGTGGGCAGTGATGGACCAATTACAAGCTTCACCGTTTATATTCTGATGCCATCATGGCCCATAGATGGTAAATTTGATATGAATGATGGCTTTTCGAACGTGTTGCAAATACCATGCTTAAGATAGCAGTTTTCGTGGCTGCCACCTTTCACGCTTTTGAAGTAATGAACACGTCTGAATTTCGTTTGCAGTTCCGTTTTGGTTGGTTGGTTTAAAGATTAAAGGGACCGAACTGCAAAGGTCATCGGTCCCTTGTTTCCTAAACACACAGATCAGATTTAAACCATCCATCAGTCAGGCTGAGCACTAAAAGACAAAAATTCCGGGGGAAGAAGAGCCCAAGGTCAACGGTAAAGCAACATGGAAAATGGAGCACAGCGACAAAAACAACATACAGAAGAAAGGCAGAGAACCATGGCTGGTTGATCACGGAAATAAAAGGATGAGCCAGCCACTCTGCAACACGTTAAAACCTCCAGCCTAAAAGATTATGGTGGAGTCGAATTACAACACAAAACTAAGTAAGATATACAGCACAAAAGAGGGCGACGCAATAAAATTAGATGGACCTATAAAAGCCACTTGCGCGAATAAAACTTAAAACCCGATCTGCCATAGAGACATTGTCACCTAAAAGTGATGATAAATCACTTAGGAGATTAAAAGTTCGCCTGAGAGCGGTTAAAAGAGGACATTCCAACAACATATGGTCCACCGTCATGTTTGCACCACAGCGAAAATTAGGGGGGTCCTATCGACGCAGCAGATGACCATGCTTCAGCCAAGAGTGACCAATGCGGAGCCTACAGAGAACAACAGAATCCCTGCGAGACGCCCGCATGGAGCACCACCACACAGTTGTGGTCTCCTTTACTCGCTGCAGCATGTTGGGTGCAGACATAGTGCGCCATTCGTCGCCCCACATCCCAAGACCCGACGTCGCAACTCCAATCGGAGATCACTAGCCAGTAGGCCGATCTCCAGTGTCAGTTTGCGGGTAGCCTCTTTGGCGAACTTGTCGGCGAGTTCGTTTCCTGCTATCCCAACGGGTCCCTTGGTCCATATGAACATCACCGAACGTCCACGCTGTTCAAGAGCGTGAACGGACTCCTGGATGGCAACAACAATGGGATGGCGCGGGTAGCACTGGTCAAGAGCCTGCAGACTACTGAGAGAGTCACTGAAAATAGCGAAGGACTCTCCAGGGCTGGTAAGAATACGCTCAAAGGCACGAAAAATGGCTGTTAGCTCTGCAGTGTAAACACTGCAGCCTTCCGGCAAGGAGCGCTAGTCTACATAGTCCGCATGAGCATAAGCGTACCCCACATGGCCATTAACCATCGAGCCATCGGTATAGATAACCTCCAAGTCACGGGATGCGTCCAGGAGATCAAGAAATTGGCGGCGCAAGACTGCAGGAGGAACTGAATATTTTTGCCATCGTGAGAGGTCCAGCTGAAGCTGCGGCCGACGAATACACCAAGGTGGTGTATGTGGGTGGACCTGGAAAGCATATGGAAGAGGCAAAGACTCGAGTTCACTAAGGAGTGACCAAGCACGGATCCCAATTGCGTGTCCTGATCGCGGCCGCCGGTGTGGGATATGGACAGCTGCATTAGCGAAAAGGAGACGGTAGTTAGGGTGACGGGAGGAACAATGGATGTGTGCAGCATAGTTAGCTAAGAGTTGTTGACGCCAGACGCGAAGTAGAGGAACCCCAGCCTCAGCAAGTAGGCTATTAACAGGGCTGGTGCGGAATGATTTTGTCGCCTGCCGAACCCCACAGTGGTGAACGAGGTCCAGCAGTTCCAACACTGAGGGCGGCGCTGAGCCATACGCCACACTCCCATAATCGAGTCGGGACAGTACGAGGTATTTGTAGAGCTGCAGCAGCGTATTACGATCTGCACCCCAAGTTGTGTTGCTGAGGCAGCGGAGTGCATTCCTATGCTGCCAGCACTGACACTTGAGCTGACGAATATGTAGAAGCCAAGTAAGCCGGGCATCGAACAGCAATCCCAGAAAACGGTAACTGTCAACGACCCTCAGCATGGCATCCTGAAGATAGAACTCAGAGTGGGGATGGACAGTCCGACGCCGACAAAAGTGCATAACACAAGTCTTCGCAGGAGAAAAGTGAAACCCATGGGCGAGAGCCCACGCCTGCGCCTTGTGTGTGGCTCCCTGCAACCTACGTTCAGCAACACTAATGGTGGAGGAGCTGAAAAAGATGCAGAAATCGTCAGCATATAACGTGGAAGAGAGACGACCTTACTGCCGCTGCAAGGCCATTAATGGCCACAAGGAAAAGTGGCAAGCTCAGTATAGAGCCCTGTGGAACCCCGTTTTCCTGGACATGAAGGGAACTATGGGGTGTGCCAAGTAAAACGCGGAATGTCCGAACAGATAAAAAATTCTGAATAAAAATGGGGAGAGAGCCCTGGAGACCCCTCCCGTGCAACGTGGCGAGAATATGGTGCCGCCACGTCGTGTCATATGCTCTGGAGTGGTCGAAGAAGACAGAGACGAGGAGTTGGCGCCTGGAAAACGTAGTGCGGATTGCAGACTCAAGGAAGACCAAAGTATCGGTGGTGGAACGGCCTGGACTAAAGCCGCTCTGGTACGGGGCCAGGAGACCTCAAGACTCGAGCAGCCAACACAGCCGTCGACTCACCATACGTTCCAGTAGCGTGCACAGAGTGTTTCTTAAGCTGATAGGCCGATAGCTATCCACATTAAGCGGGTCCTTACCAGGGTTCTACACCAGAACGATGGTACTTCCTCGCCACTGCGACGGAAAGACAACCATCGCCCCATATGTGGTTAAAGATGACAAGAACACATTGCTGACAGTCTGGGGACAGGTGTTTAGGCATCTGATTGTGGATGCCATCTGGTACAGAGGCTTTATCGGGGCACTGTGCCAGGGCGCTTTGGAGTTCCCACGAACTACATGGGGCGTTATACGACTCAGGGTGGCGAGAAGCAAAAGAAAATCGTTTGCCTTCCTCCCAGCGTTTTAGCGCACGAAATACGGGCGGGTAATTCCCCGATGCAGAGGCCCGAACATAGTGCTGAGCGAAATGCTCGGCGATTGCATCGGCATCGGTGCATAGCGCTTCGTTGATGGAAAGCCCTGGGACACCTGTAGAGTGTTGCAATCCGAAGATGCGCCGAATCTTCATACATACCTGGGAGGGCGAATTACGGGAACCAATGGTGGAAACGTACCTCTCCCAGCACTCTTGTTTCCGCCTTTTGATGAGCCTCCGGACCTGAGCACGGATACGTTTGAATAAAATGACGTTCTCCAAAGACGGGTGCCGCTTATCACGCCGAAGAGCCTGCCGACGCTCTTTAATGGCTTCAGCGACCTCCGGCGATCACCAAGGCACTGACTTTCGCCGGGTGCACCCTAACGAACGGGGAATGGTACGTTCCGCAACGGAAGCAATCGCTGTAGTCAGTGTCTCAACCGCCACATCGATGTTACCGTGGGGGAGAGATTCAACAATGGCAGCAGAGGAGAACACTTCCCAGTTTGCCATGCTGAATGCCCATCTGGGCAAGCGTTCGCGGAAGCGACGCTGGGGTAGTGAAAGGAAGACGGGAAAATGGTCACTACCACGCAAGTCGTCATGGACTCTACAGTGGACCGATGGTACAAGCCCTGGGCTGCACAACGACAGATCTATGGCCGAGAACGTGCCATGAAACACACTGAAATGTGTGGCAGCGTCAGTGTTCAAGAGGCAGAGGTCGAGTTGGGAGATGAGATTCTCGACATCTCTGTCCAGGCCAGTAATCAACGTTCCACCCCACAGGGGATTGTGGGCGTTAAAATCCCCCAGGAGAAGAAAAAGCGAGGGGAGTTTGGTGACAAGTGCAGCCAATTCAGTCATGGGGAATGTACCATTTGGAGGGAGATAGACACTGCAGACGGTTATGTCCTGGGTAGTCCTTACTCTGACAGCCACAGCTTGCAATTGTGTTTGAAGGGGTACAGGAGCACTTCTTGTAAGCGCTACGGTTACGGCAATAGCACTCTGTACCCACAAAGGACAGGGGTCCGCATTGCTGGGAACCAGGTTTCCTGGAGGGCAATGCAGAAAGCAGCTTAGAAGCTGGCGTAGCTCAGGTAGATGGCTAAAATAACCGCCGCAATTCCACTGGAGGATTGTACAAAGTGTGTCCTGTAGGGGCATGAAGGCGCTGAAAAGGCAAATTACATCGCAGGATCACATGCTGCTACCGACTCAGTGTCTGACGTCTCAACATCCATCGTTTCTGAGGAGGTGGCGAGATCCAGGTCATTTGTAAGTCTGTTCTTGAGACGGCAGATGTTGGTCACACAGGTTATTTCTTTTGAAGAGAGTAGGAGGAACAGTGTGTTAGACCGTCTCGTGATGATTTGAAAGGGATGGTAGCTGGCCCGCCGTATAGTGGAAGCAACATTAGTTAAAGAGAATTTTGTAATAACATACTCTGATGAAAAAATTTTATGGAACTGAGATGATGTGAATGCAAGAATGTCAGAAGGGATATTTTCAAAGGTAGTCTAGATTCTTATATATATTCGTAATTGTCTAATTTCTTATTGTTAGAACGTTGTGTATGATTAAAGTTTACAATAGAAATTTTATAGTGGAGCACATGGATTTGTCTTATAATAGAAACAAGTGTCAAGGAAAGTAATAACACACAAGAAAGTTATTAAGAAATTTTTTCCTAGCATGTCTAGTTGTGAGAATTTTATGAAAGGGTGTATTGTTGTTACGATTTTATGAAGCATAGTTATACTTGGAGTCTTTGGTCTCATTTTTCAGCCGTTAAGTTTGGTTCCTCATCTTTCATTCTTTACCTTTATGAATGTGTTTTTATACTTGCCTTGCACATCGCGATTTGTATGCTGCAGAAGAATTTTTGTGAAAACCGGTCAGTTACCGTAATTCATTGCACATCACAAGTGCGGCAAACGGAATTTAGTTTTGGATAGTTAGAACAATATTCCTAATTGTAACAGGTTGCACAACAGACAAACGTTCCGTGCGCACAGTTAGACCAACAAATTTAATTATCATGAAAATTCATGTCCACTGTAAGGCACAGTGACTGTCGGAATGTATCTTAAAATATCATATCATTTCATAGGTTTCAGAAAAGTGGTATTTTGTGAGTTTTCAAGTAGTTTTATCAGAAAGTCAGATGCATTAAATTTTATTTTTAAATTTTATTTTCATCTGCTGTGTATTAGGTATAACAGTTCTGGTAAAGTGATTGTCTACTAGACAAAAAATAATGATTAGCAACATTCACGACCAACATTGTAATCTGTATCATTCTGTTATACAGTGAAACAGCAGACGTAAATTTCATTGAAAACTTATTGTTTTCTCGCAGACAAACTGTTTTACGTACCGACTAGACAGGATTTCGCATCGTGTGGCGTATGCTCCACATCATTCCGTTCAAAATTTAATTTTAACACAGTTCTATTGCCCTGCACTGAAACTCTCTACAAACACGAGTTTAGCAATTTTACACATTACGTTTAACCATAGTTCAGCATTTCTCACAGCTTCACTGACTTGTTTCGCTTTCGCTTGTGGGAAAAATGATTATCAGGAGCAGGCCACAGTTTGTAATTCAGTGAGGAGTGTGTCTGAAATTCATGAGCTGTTTTATTTCATGTTAAAAAGGAGAAAGGAACCTGTACTTTGTCTGTGTTCTTTAGGAGAGCTTGTTTGTCATACACTTGAATAAATTTCTTACTAACTCCATGGTTTTGATTTTATTTTGGGTATAAATATTTTCTGAATTGCATATAGTCACATGCTGTGATTGTTTATTCTTCGCAGTTTGTGACATTCCTGTGTTTCTCCTTCAGATACAAGGGAAGTTTTTAGCCCAAAGCAATCAGAGTGGCGTGTAATGTCACTTAACGCCACCTTCGCCGTTAGGGAAGCCATGGATTGGAATCAGGGGCTCAGTGACGCCCAGGACAAATTTCGATACTGTGCTCCTCCCCTCCCATGCCCTTATGCCAGGTTATTCCCATTCCTGTCTAATCCTCGTCCGACTACTCCTTGGTAGTTTGCTGTATTAGAATGTTTCGATAAAGAGAAACAGCAAATTACACAATTTTCTTTAATTTTTAAGCAGTTTGGGCAAGAGTAACTTCAGCTCAGGGAGACTTTTGCTACCCATTTCAACAAAAAGTCGCCATACTTCCAGTTTCAACCTCGTAACCAAACAAACCGTCTGAAGTGACAAGTTTCGAAATTTCGATGAACCGATGTATAAAAACGTAAGATTAATTATAGAATATACGTTTAAGGTCTATGAAGTGCGTTGTTAAGGTGTGTATGTGGAGTCCTGGTGTGTAGCCTTTAACGGAAGCGAAATAAGGACGATAAAGAGTTCAGAGGATAAGAGAATAGAATATTTTGAAAAGCGGTGCAACAGAAGAATACCGAAGATAAGATGCCTAGATCGAATAAATAATGAGGATGTTCTAAATCTAACTGGGAAAAAATTAAATGTTCGGCCCAATCGGACTAAACAAAAGGCTTGTTTGATATTGCACATCTTGAATCATCAAGGAACAGTCAATTTCGAAATGGAGGGAAGCGTGGGAGTGAGTGAAGGGGGCCGGGTTCGTAAAAGTTGTAGAGGGAGGCCAAGGCATAAATACAGCAAGCTTGTCCAGATCGATTAGATTCAGCTGGTATGAAGAGACGAAGAGAGTTACACAATATAGAGTAGCATGCAAAAGTGTGTGAAATCAGTTATTGAACAGAAGATTACAACAATAACAACTACAACAACGACAACAAGAACAACAAAGGTTACTTTATATTCCCCGCCACTAACGGTTAGTTAGATACTGTATTCTACGTTATCAGTAAGAAATAGAATTATTTATGCTCTCACACAAGGCTACATAGTAAAATTTAATTGCATACACAACGTTATAATACCTTTAGACCTATGAAAATGTGTTTGCATGCGAACTCAGTTCTTCTTTTAACTCAACATTCGTGACTATACTCTTACTACACGAATATAAATTAAAACTTAAATCAAAAGAAAACTCGTTTAGCTTCCATAGCTGCACTGGCTTCTTTCCTTGGAAACATGGCGTATGTTAGACGCAGTTTGCGCCGGTTTATTCCTTTATTGATGTCAACATGAGTTTACAACGAAGTAAGAGCTATCCATTTCATTATCTTGTATACGTTTCGGTTCAAAATATGAAACAACACATAGCTCGAAACGAGGATGTGCGCGGACTTTCATTGTAGATGAGGCAAAATATTTCCCCATAAATGTTACTTAGTAAATTTGAGGACGTTGTTATTTTCTCCTGTTGGTTAGTACCTGCTCAGTTTTATAAACATAAACAAGCTAACAGTATAATAATAGTAATACCTGTGTTTACATTTCTTGATATTACGTTTTCCCACCATCTACGTTAATTTCATTTAGTCTTGTCTTAAGTGCTTTTGAAACACTTTCACTAACTTGAACATCAACTTTCAAATTGATTCACGTGAAAATTACCTCGTGTCCCCTCTCACACTGAAGCTGAAGGTTAACCGATAACATATAATGAGTTAAAAGTCATGGGTTAGCGATACGTGTATATACAGATGGCGGTGATATTCAATATTCCGAGACCCATAGTGCCAAGAGTGTGCCGAGGATACTAAATTTCAGGCATTACCTCTCACCACGGGCAACACAGTGGCTGACGGCCTTCACTCAGAGAGCAGCGGCGTTTGTGAAGAGTTGTCAGTGCCAACAGAAGATGTAGGACGTTCGACGAACGTATCCGTTACGACAGAGCGCCGAGATTTGGCGTCACTGGGCTATGGTAGCAGACCACCGAGGCGAGTGCCTCTGATAACACCACGATTTCGTCTGCAGTGCCTCTCCTGCCCTCGTGGCCGTGTCTCTTGGGTCCTAGACTACTGGGAATCCGTGGCCTGGTCACGTGAGTCCCGACTGCAGTTGGTGAGAGCTGATGGTAGTGTTCGAGTGTAGCGCTGACCCCACGCAGCCGTGGGCCAAAGTCGTCAAAAGGCAGTGTGCAGGCTGACTGTGGCTCCACGATCACGTGGGCTGCGTTAACACGGGATGGACTGCGTCCTCCCGTCCAACTGCACCCATCATTCAGTACTTGGAGAACATTTGCAGACATTCGTCGATTTAATGTTCCTAAACAACGATAGAATTTTTATGGACGACATGCGCCTCGTCACCGGGGACAACTCTTCACGATTCGTTTGGAGAATATTCTGAACAATTCGAGAGACTGATTAGGCCACCCAGGGGGCTCGACATGAGTCCCATCGAACCTTTATGGGACATAACAGAGAGGCCAGTTCGTGCACAAAATCCTGGACTGGCAACGCTTTCGCAATTATGGACGGCTGTAGGGATAGCATCGCTCAATAATTCTGCATTTGATGCACTGTTTCGGGCAAAAGGAGGTCCAACAAGTTATTAGGAAGTATCCCGGTACTTTTGTCAGCTGAGTGTAAAGCTGTAAAGTTTGTTTTACAATCTTAAAAGTTTTCGGCTCTACGAGAAATATACGTGGTGGTTTTAGGGGCGCTTTGGAGTCGTTCCAGAATGTTACGTCACCTGGCTGCAATAAATCATCAAAAGCAGAAAATGGCTCTGCGCACTGTGGGACTTAACATCTATGGTCATCAGTCCCATAGAACCTAGAACTACTTAAGCCTAACTAACCCAAGGACAGCACACAACACTCAGTCATGACGAGGTAGAGAAAATCCCCGACCCCGCCGGAAATCGAACCAGGGAACCCGGGCGTGGGAAGCGAGAACACTACCACACGACCACGAGCTGCGGACTCAAAACAGAATTTTACTTTTTTTCTCTTAAAGGCAACTCATGTAACGCATAAAACAATACGCAAACAAACAACTGATTTGGTCTTAATACAGTTGGTTTGTATTAATTTTGCAAGATTCTCATTGATCAGTTCTTATATGCCAGTTACCTCCACGCACTTAATACTGCGGCTCCCGTCAGACCACCAACGTCAAGCAACGCTCGGCGTGAGGCTCACTTGGATGGGTAATTGCCCAGGTAGACCACAACCCGTTGGCTGTTTTCTCTTTGCTTTACGCTGGAGGGGAGAGAGGATGATGGCGTAAAGTTGCTGGACACCAACCCTATCTGGTACGGAGACCACACTGGTGAGCAGTATTCAAGTAGTGGGCGAACAAGTGTACTGTAACCTACTTCCTTTGTTTTCGGATTGCATTTCATTAGGATTCTTCCAATTAATCTCAGTCTGGCATCTGCTTTACCGACGATCAACTTCATATGATCATTCCATTTTAAATCACTCCTAATGCGTACTCCCAGATAATTTATGGAATTAACTGCTTCGAGTTGCTGACCTGCTATATTGTAGCTAAATGGTAAGGGATCTTGCTTTCTATGTATTCGCAGCACATTACACTTTTCTACATTGAGATTCAATTGCCATTCCCTGCACCATGCGTCAATTCGCGGCAGATCATCCTGCATTTCAGTACAATTTTCCATTGTTACAACCTCTCGATATACCACAGCATCATCCGCAAAAAGCCTCAGTGAACTTCCGATGTTGTCCAGAAGGTCATTTATGTATATTGTGAATAGCATCGGCCCTACGACACTCCCCTGCGGCACACCTGAAATCACTCTTACATCGGAAGACTTCTCTCCATTGTGAATGACATGCTGCTTTCTGTTATCATCACACTTACTTCGGAAGACTTCTCTCCATTGAGAATGATGTGCTGCTTTCTGTTATCTAGGAACTCTTCAATCCAATCACACAATTGGTCTGATAGTCCATATGCTCTTACTTTGTTTATTAAACGACTGTGGGGAACTGTATCGGACGCCTTGCGGAAGTCAAGAAACACGGCATCTACATGGGAACCCGTGTCTATGGCCATCTGAGTCTCGTGGACGAATAGCGCGAGCTGGGTTTCACACGATCGTCTTTTTCGAGACCCATGCTCATTCCTACAGAGTAGATTTCTATTCTCCAGAAAAGTCATTATATTTGAACGTAATACGTGTTCCAAAATTCTACAACTGATCGACTTTAGAGATATAGGTCTATAGTTCTGCACATCTGTTCGACACCCCTACGGTACACCGCTGCAAGAAGGGGGCCAAGTTCCTTCGCGTACTCTGTATAAAATCGAACTCGTATACCATCAGGTCCAGCGGCCTTTCCTCTTTTGAGCGACTTTAATTATTTCTCTATCCCTCTGTCGTCTGTTTTGATATCTACCATTCTGTCATCTGTGCGACAATCTAGAGAAGGAACTACAGTGCAGTCTTCCTCTGTGAAACAGCTTTGGAAAAAGACATTTAGTATTTTGGCCTTTAGTCTGTCATCCTATGTTTCAGTACAATTTTGGTCACAGAGTGTCTGGACATTTTGTTTTGATCCACCTGCCGCTTTGACATAATACCAAAATTTCTTAGGATTTTCTGCCAAGTCAGTACATAGAACTTTACTTTCGAATTCATTGAACGCTTCTCGCATAGCCCTCCTCACACTACACTTCGCTTCGCGTAATTTTTGTTGGTCTGCAAGGATTTGGCTATATTTATGTTTGCTGTGAAGTTCCCTTTGCTTCCGCAGCAGTTTTCTAACTCGTTTGTTGTACCAAGGTCGCTCTTGTCTATCTCTTACGATCTTGCTTGGCACATACTCATCTAACGCATATTGTACGACGGTCTTGAACTTTGTCCACTGATCCTCAACACTATCTGTACTTGAGACAAAACTTTTGTGTTGAGCAGTCAAGTACTCTGAAATCTGCTTTTTGTCACTTTTGCTAAACAGAAGAATCTTCCTACCTTTTTTAATATTTCTATTTGCGGCTGAAATCATCGATGCAGTAACCGCTTTGTGATCGCTGATTCCCTGTTCTGCGTTAATTGTTTCAAATAGTTCAGGTCTGTTTGTCACCAGAAGGTCTAATATGTTATCGCCACGAGTCGGTTCTCTGTTTAACTGCTCAAGGTAGTTTTCAGATAATGCACTTAAAAAAATGTCACTGGATTCTTTGTCCCTGCCACCCGTTATAAACGTTTGAGTCTCCCAGTCTATATCCGGCAAATTAAGATCTCCACCCAGAACTATAACATGGTGGGGAAAGCTACTCGAAATATTTTCCAAATTTTTCATCAGGTGTTCTACCACAACAGCTGCTGAACCAGGGGGCCTATAGATACATCCAATTAGCATTTTTGAGACTGCTTTAACCGTGACCTTCACCCAAATTATTTCACATTTGGGATCTCCGTCAATTTCCTTCGAAACTATTGCACTTATTATCGCTATAAACACGCCTCCCACTTCACTGTCCAGCCTCTCTCTGCGGTATACATTCCAATCTGAGTTTAGAATTTCGTTACTGTTTACATCTGGTTTCAGCCAACTTTCTGTCCCTAGTAATATGTGGGCATGGCGACCGTTTATTAATGAGAGTAGTTCTGGGACCTTTCTATAGACGCTCCTGCAGTTTACTATTACCACATTAATATTGTTATTCCCTGTTGCATTTTGCCTACTACTACCTTGCCGCGTCTCAGGAGGCGTCTTGTCGGACCTATGGAGGGAATTCTCTAACCTAAAAAACCCAAATGTGCACTCCACACGTACTCCGCTACCCTTGTAGCCGCTTCCGGCGTGTAGTGCACGCCTAACCTATTCAGGGGGACCCTACATTTCTCCACCCGTTAGCGGAGGTCGAGAAATTTGCATCCCAGATCTCCGCAGAATCGTATGAGTCTCTGGTTTAAGCCTTCCACTCGGCTCCAAACCAGAGGACCACGATCGGTTCTGCGAACGATACTACAAATAGTTAGCTCAGATTACACACCGTAAGCGAGGCTTTCCGCCTTCACCAACTCTGCCAACCGGCTGTATGAACTGAGGATGACCTCTGAACCCAGACGGCAGGAGTCATTGGTGCCGACATGAGCAACAATTTGCAGTCGGATGCACCCAGTGCTCTCTATCGCCGCCTGCATGGCCTCCTCCACATCTCGGATGAGACCCCCCCGGCAAGCAGACTGAATGAACACTGGCCTTCTTCCCTGACCTTTCCGCTATTTCCCTACGGGGCTCGATCACCCGCTTAACGTTGGAGCTCCCAATCACTAACAAACCCCTCCCCCCAGTGTGCCTGCTCGGACCCTGCTGAAGGAGCGGCCACATGTCCACTCACAGGCAGAGCGGGCGATGCCACACGGCCAGCCTCCACATTGGCCCTCCACCTCGTGCGCCGCGAACGCCGCTGAACCCGCCACTCCCCTTGGGGAGAGGGTGGCCCAACCGCGCCCAGTACACGCGAAGATGTCTCGACAGCAGGGACAGTGGGTGAAGCATGTAACACCTGGGGTGTACAGTGTGACGCACCAGACTCCCCACTGCCGCTACACTCCGAGGCAGCAGCCTGGAGACGACTGACCGCGGTCATCAACACGCTCAGCAGCTCGCGAACAGTGACCAGCTCCTCCTGCGTCCGAACACAGCAGTCACACATCCTGTCCATCCTAAGAAATCAATTTACTGTAGAGAGTTAGTTCACTTTTAACTAGTCAGCTAATTCATTAAAGGCGGCTGATAGCTGACTAAACTGTGGTTACTAGACACTTCTTGTTGGAAACAATGAAAATAAGCACTACCTGTCTCTGGACTGTATTGAAAACAAACACTGGCACTACTGGCACTACAGCTGACTAAAGGGACTCTCTCTGAATGTATTCACAACAAACACGAAATCTATGGAACACTATTACTAGCACTCGAAAATTAAAGCTTCCTAAAAGCAAAAACACACGGAAGAAGAAGTGACAAGTAAGAAAAATACAGTTAATACTTAAATTAACGTAGCTTGCTGCACAGCAGACGTGAAGCAGACGGCAGTTACGACGACACCATTACGAGCTCATAGTAAGCGGTCATCTTGCCATATGGATATCCGAGGATGACTCCCTGCCAGACGCAATGCATGCATGTCCGAACGACCTTTGCGTCGTAATTAGGAATAACACAGGCATTGCAGTGTCATATTTATCCGTCGACACCGGGCGAGCGACTTCTAGGTAATGTGTCTCCCATATACTGGAGTATACACAACGGATGCACAAGAACAATTCGTAGACGCATGATTGACGAGATATGGCAGTTTCGATCTGGCCATGAGCCGGACAGCTAAAGGTTAATGCGACAGCTAGCGATAAGCGGGAAATTCGGGTTCGAGTCTGGTTCGCAACAAATTTTCAGTGTCATCATTACATTATGATGCTATTGGTTGTCCACATTCAAGACCGCAAATACATGTCATGCAGTTCCTCTGATATGTCATGCGGTAATTTCGTTACACCACTGAGAACTGTAAAATAGGGAAAGCATAATCCAAACATTTCAGAACATATACATAAACTCGTAATTCTTTGGAAAATTTTTGTATCTTGTGTGTACAGTTTTCTTGCTAAATGCCAAATAACGTCGAACATTTTTTTCTCGTCAAATAATTCTGACGTTTTCACTGTCAAGATAATTTTTGTTCAGACACGTTTATCGATTTACGCTCTAATTTACGCATAGTCTAGGTTTTTTCGCTGTAACACGCAGATGTCTTTTTGCTCTCAAATATTTCATGGTTGTTCAAGAGGAACACTAATAGGAAAAAAGTACCAGCACGTTGTGTAACCTCACAATACGTCATGAAGACAAAGCTAACAACATAACAAATACTAATAAGACACGAAAAAATTAAAAAAATCTTACCTTTATGAACTCTGCCAGAATAGGTTAACTTCCGTATTACCAGATGCCGCCATATTCCTCTGTATCCGCACATGCGTAGTGTGCGGCACACACGTTAATTTAAAACAGACTCAGCCCGACCTACAGATCAGTGATACCATAGAAACACTAAAGGCGTCGATTTTTTTTTTTTTTTTTTTTTTTTTGTTGCTGATTTAAATGCAGGCAAGAAAAGCGCACGCACTTCGAGCAGTCGATTTTGACCAGAAAGTCGCTCGTGTAAAACGGGCTTAAGGTTGCGAAAACTCTGGTATCATACTCTCTGAATCCTATCACCATCATAATAATAAATATCATTACCAATATGTTACCGTAGGACAAAAGATGTAATTCGTTTTTCGATGGTGCATTAAATGGAATTCTGTCGAACTCCGACATTTACGCCTTGTCTTCTAATTAGTACAATCAAGCTAAAAAGTTGCTGCAAAAATAATGTTTCGCATAAATTGAAAGTTACAACCCTTGAGCACAATCATAAAAGGGAGAACTTTAGAACTTGCTTCATTATACAGCCGAACAGGCACGTGCTGTATCATACAGAACCCACCACAAAAAAACATTGTAAGAAGTTATCATTGAGACGGCTGTGTCATTAGAGAATGTGTGTAAGGCTCATTCATCCAGAAAAGCTATGCTGTGTTGCTAAAATTCCTGTCATTCGAAGAGAAGTAAATTCTGAAATTCACTCTCAGTTTAGTTAACTACCCACCAGGGTAGCAGAGAGCGCTAACACGCTGCTTCGTGGACTCGGGTAGGCGCGCCAGCCCCAGATCGAATCCGCCCGGCGGATTAACGACGAGGGTCAGTGTGCCGGCCAGCCAGGATGTGTTTTTTTGGGCTGTTTTCCACATCGTGCCAGGTGAATACTGGGCTGGTCACCACGTTTCCGCCTCAATTAGACGGCTCGCAGACATGTGAACACATTCGCATTATTCTATGGAATACACTAGATGCAGACAGCTGGGGTACACTAATACCTTCCTGGGGGTACGGGGTGGCCACAGGAAGGGCATCCAGCCACCCCTTCAAATTAACATGCCACATACGATTAAGCAGCAGACCCCGCAAGTCGGGATTAATGCTTAGGAAAGTAAGACTCTCAGTTTAGTTAACAGCTAACAAGTTCACGACTGAAACTGAGAATGAGTTTCTTTAAAGCAGTCGAGGCATTCACAGCTGTGACACAGCAGAAGAGATCAAAGACATGGCTTTCTATGAGAAAGTATCTTGGTTTACTGGTGACAGAGGGAATGGACAAAAATTAGGAAACTCAAAAAAACACAACACATTACCATGCACAAAACGGTGTAGACATATCGTTGGCATTCAGAACAGCATCCACTCTTCTCTAAATGGATAAGTACGGTCCTATGTGCTTCTCTGGTGGATCTTGTAATATTCTTCTTGCAGAATACTTGCAAGTTCAGTTATAGATGATGGAGGTGAATGGCGTTCACGCAACCTTCTCTCCAAACGCTCGATGATACTGTGATCTGGTCACTGTGGTAGTCAGCAGAGATGCGACATTCTATCCTCGTGCTCACAAAACCAATCTTCGACAATGAGAGCTGTGTGAAAAGAAGCCGTGTCATCTTGGAACACAGTGTCACCATTGGGCAATAAACATTGTACCATGAAATAGACCTGATCAGCCTAAATCGTCATATAGTTCTTGGCACTAATGGGGCCTCACAGAGTAACATGCCCCTCCCCCCCCCCCCCCCCCCCCCAGAAACAGTACGATATGGCTGGCTGAATCATCACAGTACCCTTACCATGCTTCAGCCTTGGCACATAAACGCCTTGGGAAGTTGGAAGCAGCGCGAAACAAAAAGTATCCGACCAAATGGCTTTCTTCAATTGTTCCAAAGCCAAGGTTCAAATGGCTCTGAGCACTATGGGACTTTACTTCCGAGGTCATCAGTCCCCTAGAACTTAGATCTCCTTAAACGTAACAAACTTAAGGACATCACACACATCCACGCCCGAGGCAGGTTTCGAACCTGCGAGCGTAGCGGTCACGCGGTTCCAGACTAAAGCGCCTAGAACCGCTCGGCCACCCCGGCCGGCCCAAAGCCAAGGTTTTATGGTTTCAGCAACACTTTTTTCTGTTGTGGATACTTACATCACTGGTATTCCAGTTCGCCTGTAATTCCATGCATAAGGAGCTTCCTTTGGGTCTTTTTGGTGCTCACAGTGTTCATGAGTGCGAATTCTGTCCTGCAGTGACTTCTGCAGTTCTCATCTTCTATTCTTTGTCACAATTCTCTGCAACGACCATTTCTCAACATCACTCAACACACACTTTCGCCTCCATTATACTTTAGTAGATGATGGTTTTCCGCTTTTCCCTGTAAGTGGTATAAACCTTCGAGATGGTGCCTCTTGGAACACCAAACACTTCATCCATCTTAATTACAGAAGCATGCACCATACGGGCACCAACAATTCCTTCTAATTCACTTAGCTCTGATAAAATGTACTCGCAAAACAGTTATGACCACTTGCGAAGTATTAAGTACATTACACATGTGCCATTTGTCTCCAACCCAACAGCACAATCTATAGGTTTAGCTTGTTAGTGAGTTAATTTGGGGGGGGGGGGGGGGAGGGGGGATTAAACATTGAGGTCGTTGGTCCCATCGGATTAGGGAAGCGATTGAAAAGGAAGTCAGCCATGCCCTTTCCAAGGACCCATCCCAGGATTTGCCTGAAGAAATTTAGGAAAAACACAGAAAACCTAAATCAGTGTGGCTGAACATGGGTTTTAACCATCGTCCTCCCGCCGATGGCGAGTCCAGTGTGCTGACCACTGTGCCACCTCGCTCGGTACAGGTTTGGCTGCCATCTGCATATATGTTCAAGCATGCATTCCTCACGGTATTTCCATATTTTTGCCCAAATCCTACACCACGAGATGACCTTGTGACCAGACAGCAGGAGAATGGACTACCTGTAAGTCACTGAGCTGTGTCCATTCTTGTGTGACAAGGCCCAACAATTAAGACCAGACATCGTTTGTCACTGTGGTGTCTATGTTCTGTGAATGCGGGCCTCAACTCTAGCGCCTTCTAGTGGTGCATACTATGCCCAGTCTCATGCAACATGGAGAGGACTGGGTCACGCTATGGTCAGTGCACTCTCCTAGTTCTGGTCTTCGTTTTTTTGGTTCACAGTGTCTACGTTTGCTCGTTGTACGTTTCCTTCTTGTGCGTCAACAAAAATTGAAAACAAATGCATTCAGCAGCGTCGTTGTTCAGTTAACATCCCAGTACTCAGATGAAATGATTTGCGAAATACAATCAGAATCAGTGGAACTCCGATAGGAGCTTCATTTGGAAGCCGCTCTGCCCCCCTCTCTCAGCTGGCATCTAGAGTGAGTAGGGCTGCACTGGAACACCTGGGGCAGAGTTGTGATGGGTGCTGATGTCTGTGGCAGAAGTCGAACGCGCTACGCCAGCATGTGGCTGGCGAGCGTCCCCCAGCGTCGCCACCTCCAGCTCGCGACCACCACGGGGCGCCGTCATCACCGTCGGAGGCAACCAGCGCTGCCTGCAGCTGTGCTCCAGACACCAGGTCCTTCAGCGTGGATCTGCCATCGCCATATGATAAGCTGTACAGGCTCACGGTATGTCCTGTCATCGGACCACCAGTCCACCCCTACAACGATACTTACTTCAAACTGTTTCAATGGGTTCATATAATTTACCTGTTGCCTGTCATGTCACTTGGTGCCGATTTTTACTCTGTATCGTCAATTAAACTAGTATATGATGTATTTGAAATGTTTTTCCTTGTGCACCTTTGATGCTCACCATCAGTGAAACTAAACACTGATGTAGAAACGACACAACTGCCTTGCAAAGAATCTCTTCCGTTCTCAAGGAAAGGCGGTGGTTATCTTAAAAGACAATGGAAATAAATTTCAAAACATAATATTGATTCTCGCGTTCTTATTTTGCGAGAGTTAAAAAATAATCCAGAAGTGGGTGGAGGTACTCTAAATGGAACTAACGAAAATGGAATGATGTCAGTCAAGTATTTCGCAAGTGATATCATGAAAATTTGAGCCGGGTTGGGAGCTGACCCCTGCATCTTGTGCTTTCTGTGGTCTTAATAATGAAGAATTACTAGGAGATGGGACATCATATACAGAAAACCAAGGAGAGGTTCCTTTATTTTATTATTCGCTTATCAATGTAAAGAGCAAGCATCAACATAGACAATGGGTACGAAGCCAAGTCTATGAAAGCACATTTTGGTGAACTCAAGGCAGTGCAAAAAGTGAGGGGGGATTCTGGGTTCGTATATCAGCTTGGCACTAATTTTTAAATAATCACAAAATATTTTTCACATTCAATTTCATCATTTTCTGCACATATTTCTCTGTTACTCTTTCATGTCACTGCATTTCATTCTATCAGTTTGTATCAATTCCATTCATTTCGTGTCAGTGACATTAAATGTGATGGTATAAATCTATTGTAAGCTACTCCATCAAAACAAGTCTCCGAAGGTCCAGTCGTACCGACCGACCACCGTGTCATCCTGGGCCGACAGGAGTCACTGGAAGCATATTTTGAGGGGCATGTGATCAGCACACCACCTTTCCAGCTGTCATCAGTTTTCTTGACCCACGCCAGAACTTTTGAATGAAGTAGCTCCTCAACTGGCCTCACAAGGGCTGAGTGCATCCCACTTGCCAACATCGCTCAATAGACATGAATGGTCCCCCATCCAAGTGCTAACCAAGGCTACACTTCGACGAGCTGATGGAGACTGTTGTTACCACCGCAACAACGCTGTTGATAGTGTGGTTGTCCTATTCCAGAAATGGGAAACATCTGCCTCTGTGCCTGTCTGAGCTTCTGAAGTGTCCTAGGGGTGTGAAGACGTCCAGTGATACGTCGACCGAGAGCATCCCAAATGTGCTCAATGGGGTTTCGGTATGGAGAACAGGCAGGGCACTCCATTCGCCTGATATCTTCTGTTTCAAGGTACTCCTCCACAATGGCAGCTCAGTGGGGCCGTGTTTTATCATCCATCAGGAGGAAGGTAGGACCCACTGCACCCCTGAAAAGGCAGACATACTGGTGCAAAATGACGTCCCAATACACCTGACGTGTTACAGTTCCTCTGTCAAAGACATGCAGGAGTGTACATGCACCAATCATAATCTCACCCTACACTATCAAACCACAACTTCCATACACGTCCCTTTCAGGGACATTAAGGGTTTGGTATCTGGTTCCTGGTATGTGCTAGATGAATCACTGTTCAGACTATACCTGGACTGATCCGTGAACATAACCTGGGATCACCGTTCCAATGACTATGTACTGTGTTCTTGACACCAGGTTTTATGGGCTCTGCTGTGACCGGGGATCAGTGGAATTCACCTTTCAGATCTGCAGGCGAATAAACTGTGTCTGTTTAGTTGTCTGTAGACTGTGTGTCTGGAGACCCAAGCAAGGATACCTGAAGTACTTTGTGGCTGTCTGCAGGAACTGATGGTGAGATATCCGTCTTCTTGTGGTGTTGTACACTGTACTGTAACGCCTGGACGCATTTCCTGTCTACTGGAATCATTGCCATAATCTTGAGATCACCCTTTGTTGCACACGGAGGGCCCATGCTACGACCTGCTGTGTTTGACCAGCCACAGTCACCCTAGTATTCTACCCCTCATAATGTCCCCAATATGTGTTCTTTGAGCCATTTTCCACATACAGTCACCATTAGCACGTTTGAAAACGTCTGCACACTTACTCACTGCACCATACTCTGACATGCACCAACACACTTCTGCATATCTGGACTGCTGCCAGTGCCACCGTGTGATGACCACAGGTCAAATGCACCGCACGGTCATACCCTGAGGTAATTTAAACCAGCAAACCACCCACTAGAGCATTGTTTCACACCATTATTCTTAATTTATGAGCATGTGTGTAGTTTCTGATGCCCTTAGACCTTTGGTAATCATTATTGGCATAAGTGCCTCACTGTCAGTGACCTCAGTTTCAACGTGAACATTACACAAAGCAATGTCTAATAAGAGACACTTAATCACTATCACAATACAAATTATGCAATGATTTTCAAACTCATCACTGTATTTGTACAAATTATAAATACAAAACTTCCTGGCAGTTCAGAACTGTGTCCCAGACCAGGAATCAAAGATGGGAGCTTCACTTTTCACAGACAAGTGCCACTGATTAAGGGATCCAAACTAATCTTATGACTTGCCCTCACAGCTTCATTTCCACTAGTACCTCATCTCCTACCTTCCAAACATCACAGAAGTTATCGTTACATCACTGCTAGCTGTTTTATTTTCTTTCTGTTTTTTATTGCAACTGCCCTTTTATGGACATCCAAAAGTGAAGTATTCAACTGATTCAGCATTGTGCAAACAGCTTCCTTGCAATCAAACTCTCTCACCTGCCATGTTTAGTGTTCCCAAGGCAACAGGGCCTATATTTAGCACTTTTTCATGTCATCAAAGTCAAAGTAACATTTCATGTATCAATTTTAGGCAATGAAAACCTCTTAACGCCATCTATCTGTGAAAACTCTTAATTCCAGTAACCAGTAACTCCATAATCAAAGAGAGATTTAAAACTGCAAGGATTTCTCTCCTCTGTCAATAACTAGACTTATACTATATAGTTACACATATAGCAACTTTCTGTATCACTTTATAGTATTTTTAAGATTCCATATTTGTTTAAACTGCAAAATTTAACAAAATGTAGTTATGAGTTTTCATTGCCTGATATTTCACTTTTCCTTTGTAAATTCTCTTTCCAGCTCAAGATATTTGTTCTTCAAATCCTAGAAGAAGAGTTTGTGATGGGATGGATCCTCCAGCATACACAGCCACTGTACAGCAACTTTGATGGAAACATGGACTGCTGCATAGTACTTAGAGAAATACTGAAGGAATTATGTTTGATTCTCAAGAGGTCAAAACATGAATCCTTGGGTGACTATTACCATTGTAGTTGTTCATTTCTTCAAGACTAGTCTCATGCAGCTCTCCTTGTGAGTCCAACCAGTGCAAGCTTCTTCATATCTGCAAAACTACCACATACATGTATCTGAACCTTTTCTTCACTGAAGATGTCATCTCCATCAGTTATATTTGTCCCTCGTATTGCCCTCCATTACCAAACTAAATACTCAATGATGGCTCTCATTGGGTCCTTTCAACTGAACACTTTTTTAAATCAAGTTATGCCATAAATTTTCTTTTTACCCAGTTCAATTCAGTATCTGCTAACTTGTAATTTGATCTACCCCATTCTTACATAGTACCACATTTCAAAATCTTTTAGTCTCTTCTCTTTGTAAACTGCTAATCGTCCACATTTCATGTACTACAGAAAAATACATCAAGGAAAGTGCCTGGCATTTAAACTTGTACTGGATGTTAATCTATTCCCCTCTTTCATAAACATTATTCCTGCTATTAGCAGTCTGCATTTGATCACCCCTCTACTTTGAAAACCATTTCACTGCCCAAATAGCAAAACTCACAATACTTGTAGTGTCATATCCTAACATAATCCCCTGATTTAATTTGCCTATATTCCATTACCTTGTCTTGCTTTTGTTGATGTTCATCCTCTCGGGATACTGTTCACTGCACTCAATTGCACCCCCAAGTGCGTTGCCATCTGATGACTATAATGTCACCTGTAAACCTCAAAGTTTGTATTTATTCACCCATCCCCTTTCCAATTTTCTCCTCAGTCTCCATCACAGCTTGCTCAACTTTTATCTTTTTGTTGTAGAATCTTAGAACATATTCTGATCTCAAATGTAAGGAAGTATCTATAACATAATTACTTCCTCCATGATAATCAGTAGCATTGATCAAATGATATCCAACTCACATGTTTCTTACTTGACATACTGAAAGCCACAAGTCAATGATGCAGTACTTGTCCATTTCAGAAACCTGTAAGACTCCGTACCATATCTACACTTGGTATCAGAAGTACGATCATTGGAGAATAAGGCAAAATTTATGACTAGATTGAGGATTCTTTGATAGGAAGCACACAGCAAGTTACTCTGATGCAGAGTTATTGAAATATGTAGAAGTGAATTCAGGTGTGAGCTAGGAAGATATTTTGGGACCCTCATTGTTAATATTGTATATTAATGACCGCATTGACATGAGTAACCTCAGGCTTCTCATGGATGATGCAGTTATCTGTAATGAAGTATTGTCTACAAGAAGCTGCTCAAATATTCAGTCAGACCTTTAAAATATCTAAAAGTAGTATATAGCCGGCAACTTGTTTTAAATTTTTGCAATGTAAAAATTGTGCACTTCACAGAATGAAAATATGTAGCATCCGCTGACTATAGTATAAATGAGTGGCAGTTGGAATGTGTATGGATAAATGGTTGTAACAATCTTTATGGATACAAAATATTAGGGTGATTGAAAGGGAAACCTTAGAAGTTCAACAAAATTTTGGGAAGGTGTGTGATGGGGTTGGTAGGTGGCAGTAGTATTCCTTGGGATTCAGAAAGACTGACAGAAGACAGCACCATCCACAACAAGATGGCCACCCCACTGTCAACATTCACTGCAAATGAGCAGCAATCCGTGATGCACATTTTCTGTAGAGAAGGTGTTAAATCAATTGAAATTCATGCACAATGACACTACAGTACAGTGGTTTGTGTTTGTGTTTGTGTACGAATGATGTAGGATGTTTAAAAGTGGTCTAATTTCTGTTGAAGATGCCCCATACCAGTGCTCACTTACCATGTAGTAATGGGCAGGAACATTTCATTAGAGGAGGAGCTTGCAAAGTATAATGGACACCTAACTCTGAAAATAATAGCTACAAGTTTGGAGATTAATATTGGCTCAGCACAGAATGTTGTTCACAATGTACTGCACTTTGATAAGATGTTTTCAAGATGGATGCCATGTCAGCTGACTGCTGAATCAAAAGAGTATCACATCAGTGCCTATGAAGAACTTTTTCATCATTTCTACTTTGAAGGTGACTCATTTCTGGGAGAAAATGTGACAGGCAATGACACTTGGGTCCACTTTTGCAAGTCAGAAACAAAAAATTCAAACAAGGAACCATGTCATAGCTCATCCCCAAAACTAAAAGAAATCCATACTCAGCTGTCTGCTGGAAAAGTCTTGCTCATTCTCTTCTGGAATGAAAATGGAGTAATTTTAGAGCATTATTTGGGTAGTGGAGTGACGTTAACCAGAACTACTTATTCAGACATGCTGAAAAATTAACTTCACTCTGCAATCAGTAGTAAATGATGAAGATTTTTGTCTTCAGGAATACCGCTACAGCATGACAATACCCATTTGCAGACAGCCCATAATGAAGTTGAGACTATTAGGGAAATAGAATTTGAAGCTCCGATACATGCTCCTCATTCACCAGACATCACTCCTAGAGACTCATCTGTTTGATGCACTCTCACAAGCAATGGCAGGCAAGTATTTAAGAAATGACGAAGAGATCAAAACCATAGTGCACAACTGGCTACACACATGACCCAAATAATTATTTCATCATAATATTTATACACTTCCACATTTGTGGAATACATGTTTTCAACAGCGGGGAGCCTACATAAAAAAATACACATAAATGTTTTGTTCACTGTTCCAATTAAAAATATTATAAGGCTTTTAAGGTTTTCATTTGAATCAATCTCATAGAACCATCAACATAATGAAACGCCAATGGATGATGAGGCTTTTGTCCCATCTACCTAACCACGGTCTGTAGTTTTCTCATCTGATGGTGACTCAGATGTGATGGATCCACAATTTCTTCAATTACTTACTCCTTGCTGCCATACAGATGTGTTTGTTCCTTCTTTCTCATGTGCTTCTTTGAGAGTTAGAGCAGGTGGTGAGGACTCAATTAGCCGCACCAGTAATTCTTCAAATACATCAGCACACAGATGTCTGAACTCATCTCTGTCTGTATGAAGAAGATGTGATTCGTACATACAGCGAACTCATTAAACACCACAGCTGAAAAATTACATGTATTTTTTAGAATACCTATTAAGATGTCTTGTCTTCAGTATCCTAAAGAGAACACATTATCCACTATATGAAAGGATAACAACTTTTCCTTGTACCATGCTGTAGTTAAATACTGTACCAGTTTCCTTTTCATTACTAGTTTACAAAATATAAAACCTGTGCATCATAAACTTCCATTTTTATCATCTGGTTGCCTCATATGGCACTGTTCCATTTACAACGTTCTTTTCAGAAATCTAGCCATTAACTTTTTAAGATAACATTTCATTAAAATTGTTGGTCAACTGATTCAAAATAACAGATATATTACTGAAGATGAATAAAGGTATCTTTCTGCTAGTGGAGAAGGCTTTAAGCCTACTTTTGGACTATCCTTATTTAATTGTGTGTTCATAAACTCTGAACCAACCCGACCAAAAGTTAGTCATGTCCTCCTTGCCATAGCACTTCACGAATTCCCATTACTTCTAGAGTTTAACATACCCCTTTATTTACATTTTTAAATTCTGTAATGTCACAGCCTGAATTAAGGCCCAAACAATCCATACATCAACTCTTAGAGTGACAGCTTCCTTTTTCCTCAACATGACATTCTCATTAGCAGTCCCTACCTAAAAATACAATTTTTTTTAAATTTTTTTAAATTTTTTTGAGGGAGGGAAGGAGGGTGGGGGGGGGGGGGGGGCTATTTTACCTGCAGAATATTTTATCAATAGGATACCCTGTGATTAAGTCATGCAGTAGACCTGCATGCTTACAGGAGAAGTATTGGCTCTAATTTTCCCTCACTTTCACACACTTGCAGTACCAGAACATCAAGGGCATGCAGGCTGATTTCACATGATTGAATGATCTGGTTATGTAGACTGTTGCCCCTGCAACTACTTGAAAGGGCACTCTCCTCCTTCAGCAACCATGGATTAATCTGACCTCTTTCTATTGTTGAGGTACCTAAGCCACACCACCTAGATAAGGACCACGGATCATGACGTGGAGGGCCTTCAGTGACCACTGTAGCAGAATATACTTAATGATTTCTTACGAAGACACAAATTCTGTTCATATGCCAATGACAATAGTGGCAATGAAGTTAGCACACATACATTAGCATTAAATGAAGTGGATTTAGGAACAAATATTTAATGTGTATATGCCATATGCCATCTAAGTGCAGTGGAGCATTATTAATCCTTTCACTGCTAGAGACGTACTCTTTGTATTCTGTGATGAGACAGCTTGTGTTTTGGCTGCACTGCTCACCAAATGCTGGTGTCTGTACTGAGAGACAGCATTCTGGCTGAAATGAAATACTTATCCAACCTTTTGTAAAATATTAGGTGAAAAAAATTGACTTTTGTACATCTTACAGTCTGATATCTTCACTCCAAAAAGAACTGTGTTCCTTTTCATTATTCATCATTCTGTGTTGCAACAAATTAAGTAAGTAAAACATTGCATGAATTTTAAAGAGTTAACAGAAGTAGAATTGCACTGCATAATTTTGCGCGTTGTTGATCTTATCAACATTGCATTCACTGCAGTGGATGGGCTAAGATACTGAGATTTTATTTAAAATTCAGGGGAGAATTGTATCTCATTTTGTTCTCTAGTTATTAAGTTTTATATCTGGAAGATCTTCACATGCAATATGCCCATTCATATCCTTGTACATCACAAACTGTGTGGTCCTAACAGTTATTTTATCTCAAATGGTTCGATATATTGAGGCAAGGTTTTTTGCAAATGATCACACACAATGAGACACATATGTTGTACAGTAAATAATTGTAACTTCTTTATTTTGCAAGATACAGAAGTAACTCATCCACAGCAGTGAGATGACAGCAGCTTAGGGCACGTTCAGTGATCCACAGCACTGTAGGAGAAGCTGAGTGTGCAAGTACACGATTCCACAGAAACTAGGAAATGGCATAGCAGGATGTGTATATGTGCCCACAGCAGTGAAAGGGTTAAGGGAAATGTATTGGGTTTCAGCGTGTATCAGGGTGGAGATGGAAAAGTGTGAAGGTGGTAGTGTGAGAAGATGTACACTACCAGATTGTGAGTGTACAGTTTGCTCATTCGCAAGCCTACATATTTAAGGCCAAGCAGGTGATTCCCCAATTTAGGTACCTCACTACATCACAAGAAGCAACTCCAGGTCATTTCAGAAAGCTGTATCTACACTCCACAGCCCAATTTACAAATCACCAGTGACACTGTGTGCAGAGGTGTCTGGAGTTGTCTGTTTCCCACATAGTACATTGACACTACATGGTATATGGGACTGAATTTTTTAATAGCAAAACAATAAATACTATGGCAGGATCTACATACATCTCTGCACACTGTTCTGCACTGCCATGAGGGAAATTGATTCTTCGTCATCCTGTATGGCAAGTGCTGCTCTTTTCAGTTTACAGGTAGATATACCTTCCCAGCACTTCCTCTACAGTTCTCTTACACACAAATTTCTTCCATTCAGGAATTGCTGGCACTCACAGAATGAGTTGAGAACAGCAATCTGCTGTAATGTGTTGTTTGAATTATGTCAAAATATGTGAAGTTTTATACCATCTAGGCAACCTAATGTAGAGGGGGAGAATCTAAGCTTCTGGAACTCCTCATTTGTTGGGAAAGTTAAAGCTTGTGTGATGCATTTAACCCCCCTCCCCCACACAGCAAAAAGTACTCCAGGCAGTGGTAGGAGGCACAAAATTGACACTGTGTAATACGTAGAGATGGCATGTTGACACTGGGTGCAGGTTCTCCATTGTAGTAGACAGTTGACAGCTCCAGCTTTTGAGCTATTTTACATGACATCTCACTTAGCAACTGCAAATGAGAAATCGAGAGCAAATTCTTGGGAGGTATGGTCTGTCTGTAGACATAAAAGGGCAACATTTTTAAACGGGGGAAGTTGCATTTCCTGGAGGAACATTACGGGTGCCATACGGGATGACTGATAATAGATTTTCCTCTGGCAGTGCAGAGATTTGTATAGATTTTGTCCACATGCAGGCCTATGGAAGAGGGAACTGCACTCCCCCAATATGGCAACATGCTTCCCCTCTCACTACTACATTCTGACACTGCCACTTCACCCTGTTCCCCCCCAGAACACATTTTCTCCCTGAATATGACTTCACTGCACTGGTATGCATATTTAATATTTGTTCCTAAACCACTTCATTTAATAGTTACCAATTTTATACTTCTGAAATGCAATTTTTAATAATTTGCTATTTTTCTAATGCCTTAAATGTAAAAAGTAGTAGTTCCAAGGGAGTACATCATTGTTGTTGATGTTGTGGTCTTCAGTCCTGAGACTGGTTTGATGCAGCTCTCCATGCTACTCTATCCTGTGCAAGCTTCTTCATCTCCCAGTACCTACTGCAACCTACGTCCTTCTGAATCTGCTTAGTCTATTCATCTCTTGGTCTCCCTCTACGATTTTTACCCTCCACGCTGCCCTCCAATGCTAAATTTGTGATCCCTTGATGCCTCAAAACATGTCCTACCAACCTATCCCTTCTTCTAGTCAAGTTGTGCCACAAACTTCTCTTCTCCCCAATCCTATTCAATACCTCCTAATTAGTTACGTGATCTACCCACCTTATCTTCAGCATTCTTCTGCAGCACCACATTTTGAAAGCTTCTACTCTCTTCTTGTCCAAACTGGTTATCGTCCATGTTTCACTTCCATACATGGCTACACTCCATACAAATACTTTCAGAAACGACTTCCTGACACTTAAATCTATACTTGATGTTAACAAATTTCTCTTCTTCAGAAACGATTTCCTTGCCATTGCCAGTCTACATTTTATATCCTCTCTACTTCAACCATCATCAGTTATTTTACTCCCTAAATAGCAAAACTCCTTTACTACTTTAAGTGTCTCATTTCCTAATCTGAACCCCTCAGCATCACCCGATTTAATTTGACTACATTCCATTATCCTCGTTTTGCTTTTGTTGATGTTCATCTTATATCCTCCTTTCAAGACACTGTCCATTCCATTCAAGTACATCATTATGGGGTATTTAATGTACATTAATTGTGTACTGGGAATTGTGTTTAGTAGAAATTAAATGTTTTCTCAAATATCTTGAAAACCACAATGTGACCGTTAAACATCCACCATCACCAACACCACCACTACCGCAAAGCACAGCACAGCACCAGTGGGGATTCTTACCATCCTGTTGCTAAAAAAAGTCATTCAAAGCAGTCTCCAACTGAGGGAAAGGAAAGTTGTCAAGCATATCAAGATATGTGCTTCCTGTAACAGTATCGTTATGATATTTTCCTTCCATGCTCAGTGTTCGGTGACAGGGCAACATTCCATTTAAATGGAAAGGTGAACCGTCATCCTCCATTCTGCCAAGATTAAAACGTTGTTTGCACCTTCATGATGACATCGGGGTCATGTTGAGTTGTCGAGCTATATGGTAAACTGATTTCTGTAGACTCCTTACGAAAGTATGGTGGCAGCATTCGACATCTGTGTCAGACACTCAAGGATGACACAGTGATTTGCCTCTACACAAACAACCTTTTTCTTGGAATTGTTCATGACATTGTCTAATGCTCCGTGCTGTAGGAGAATTCCCACCATACTTAGTACAAAAGTCATGCTGAACAGTTATTACTGACCTGCGCTGTGCTTAACATAGAACACAAAACACTTCCTGTTGTCCCAACACCATTTTTAATAGAACTGATGTGGACACACACTGGTGCTACCTAGTAGGAACCATGTGAAACTTGACAGTTTGCTCTTTCCAACAGTATGTTGTTCATGGACATATTTTGGATAATGTAACGCTTGTGATACTTTTTGAACTCCTATGATTATTTTAGTTACACCCTGTATTCTAAAATCAAACATAATGAAGTCCATCAAACAGAATTATGTCCTAGACTCTAACTGACATGGCCTGCAAAACCATCAGTCATACAAAAATTATATTAAGCTTTTCTCACAGAAAATATGAAAGCCACCAATTGAAGAAATGATGTGGATGCAGCATTTCTTATGAACAAAATTTGTTACTAGATTGAGTATTTCACAGTAAGGAGGATGCAGGAAATTACCTCTCATGGAGACCTATTGACAGGTGTAGGAGCAAGTTCATGTTTACACCATGGAAGTAGGCTGGGACTCTACTTTTTTATACTGTGCACAATGGTTATAATTAAACTCCCGTTACCTGAGGGGACCCTCATGAAAAATGGTGGATCATAGGACAAATATTTTGTTGAATCATTTTAAACCACATATGTAGGGAAAATAATGGTTAAACCATTGCAAAAACCAAATTTATTGTCACCACAAGAGGGTGACATTGTTTAATAGCATACCATGTTTATATTACAAGGCACAAACTTTGCTCAACTAACAACCATCTGCATCCACGACAGTCTGTAACTGAACTACAGATTGCTTTACTGCAGCACAAAACATCTCGGGTGTGATGTTGGCTATCTCCCCTACTCTACTCGTCTTCAATAGCTTGTACACAGCTTCAAGATCACACACAATGCATCCAACATTCTCAGCCATAGGAAGAGTAACTTTTTCAACAGTTTGTGGTCCAGTTGCCTGTTGGCCTCTTCCACGAGCAATTCAGAAATGTTTTGATGAAATATCAAGTGATGCCCTCTTCACCTTGTCCTGACTTATGTTTACTGTCTGCACCTGTGATGAACACTGACGCTCGTGTTCCAACAGTATACCATTGCAGCAGTACCATGCCTAACAGCACGTCATCATACACTACCAGCAATATAAACCCTATGGTGCACAGTCTTAATGTTATCCCTACAATGTTGGGCACCCATATGGTAAATAATTTCCCTGTCTACAATAAACAGAAATTTAATTAGCAGATGATTCAGCCAGTGGCATACCTGGGGGAAGGGGGCAGGTGTCTGCCATGATGTCGGCACCTCTTCCAGAGGCATTCCCCCCCCCCTCCCGCCCCCCCTCCCTCCCACCAAACCAACTCGCCACCTGAAAAAGAAGGAGGAGAAGAAGAAGAAGAAGAAGAAGAGAGATGGGCAGAAAGCAAACTTTCTGTCTATCACTGATCATCTGTCAAGTGTATATTTGCTCACATGAGGAATAAATTATAATAAAGGCGGCATTCTCCACCCACAGTTGCCTCCAACATAGGTGGTAGTGGTCTCTCTTGCGACTTATTGCTCAACCCAATAGTTCACCTTAATAGATATTGGTAAAAGTCTGTAATTTTCATGACTGACTGCTGCCATCTGCTGCAATCTGATATTTATGGTGTTACACCAGGCTGAATTTAAGTTCATATTTTGCACCAAATTACGATTTTTCCTAATCGCAGTGTTAAATGCTTGATCTATGTACTTTTTTATTTCATACATCACTCTACATTTTCATTTAAATATTTGCAGGCTTTGGTGCAGCTACCACTAATGGCATCAGGAATCAACTGAGTTACTAATGTCACAACCAGGTTAAGGGGCTCTGAAAAGCCCTATCTTTCCAATGTTGGAATCATGCTTATAAATTAAATGTTTTTTCAGAAAGTATTTGAGCTTGGAAGTTGAAATTTTTACAGGCTATTTATTGAAGTACTGGCTGCAACTCAACCCTCCTACTACCAGAATTTTTTTGTTACATTGAGTACCACTGGGGTCAATATGACCCAAAGTAATTAACACAGCATGTTTTGGCAGTATTTTACCTATTTCAATGAACTGACATAAAAGCATACATTACTGACTGAGAACAGGTAAATAATGTATATAAGCACTTACAGATCTTGTCTTAATCCTTGGTCTTATAGATCCTTATATTTAAAACAAACAAACACTCTCCATTTAACATAATCTTTGAATGTTGGTTACAGATGAATGAAAAGCATCTTCTACATGTTTCTGACTGTTGTCTATCCACTGAATGTTCACACAGAGAGCACCATCCATGTTTTGCCCCCATATGCACTTCTGCTGAAGGAGGAGGATGAGGAAGAGAGCTTTGCTGTGTCAACTTCTGTTTTTCTGTACTAGACGTGTTCCCATTTCCAGAATAAGTTCTCTTCCTTTGCAGATTTTGTTTTTATACCAGCCAAATTATGAAAGCATTTAGGGCACTAATATCCAAAATATTACAAAAAATAACCATAGGCCAATTTCTTGTCATACGTTTAGTGGTGTAGGTCCTGACTAACTTGTCCATTGTGTCTACACCTGATTTAGTTGCATTATAGTTGGATTAAAAAAGGTTTTACTGCTTCCCTGTCAGCTATTTCCTCTCTGAAATGCCATTATCTTATCATTTCTTGGGAAATAGGAGACTATTGTAGCTGATTCCTGGTATCCAAAGAGACATGAAGCTGCAGTTCTTCCCCTTGCTTCAATAAACTCTGCAGATATCTTACAACAACTTTTTCTTAGCGTTCCTAGCAGAGTCATTTGTTTTTGCTCTAATTCCTTTGCCAACTCCAAACTTGTAAAGAAATTGTCTATTGTGATATTTTTTCCACTCCTGGCTAAATGATCTGTCAGTTCTGACACTACTCTTTTTCCCCAATTTATTTCTCTCAGATGGCCTTTGCCCTTTCCTGTATACATCTGCAGGTGTGTGACAGAATTATTAGTGCTGTCACATGCAGCCCATATCTTTATACCATACTTTCCATTTTTTGAGGGGATGTACTGGCGGAATGGACCCCTACCCCTAAACGTTACCAGTTGTTCATCAGCTGTAATATTCTCTTGTATGCACCCTGTCATGGGCTTACCCAGTGTTCAATAAATCCCTTATAGGAGCCAATTTATCAGGGCTATGATTCTGTCACCAGTGCTGAAAATCATCAAACCGAATACAGTGTGATATTTCTGTAAAGTGGTTCCTAGCCATATAACTATTGAAAATAGGTCGTCCTTGCTCTTCATTCCATGAATTCACCATGCCCTCACTGTGACCTTTGAATTCTTTCTTAGCCTGCCTATTCTTGCAGGAATGTACGAAGTCTTCTCTATCAATATCTGTTCATTTGGTACTGAAAGTAATGTTACCTTCTTTGTTGGTCGGCTTCAAAATAATCTGGAAAATGCTGGGCTTCATAAATAATTCAGATGCTGACTGCAAAGTACTTACATTCCTTACAGTATGCCTCATGGGACCTGGAACTGTCTTCATACATTTCGTACTGGCTGTCTCCCATGTAATCTAACAGGATACTTTCCCCATGTTTCATTTCCATTTCTCAACCTGAAAAACAATGGGTTATTATTTTACATATGTATTTACAAACTATTATTACTGTTATTATTATTATTATTATTATTAGCATTATCATTGAAGTTTTTGCAAACATATGGTAGATTATCTATACTTACTTGCAAACAATCTGATTTTATCTATCGCACCTTCAGGAAACGGAGTTTCCAGATCATCTTCATCAGAATCTTCAGTTGATTCATTACCTCCAGAAATAATAGCATCAATCTCATCATATCATCATCATCAGATGTATCTCCTATTTCCTCTTCTTCATTCAAAATTGCTTGTATTTCCGCACTATTCAAATGTTTTCCTAGTCATAATGTAGTTCTTGCACACGCTGAGGCAATACACATCAACATCTGAGGCAAGAAACGGAAACAAAGGGTGGTGGTGGTGGTGGTGGTGGTGGTGGTGGTGGTAGTGGTAGTGGTAGTAGTAGTAGTAGTAGTAGTAGTAGTAGTAGTTTATACATCCAGAGACAATGTACATTGCATGGATTTTGTCAAAAAATACATAAAGACTTTTTACATGAAATACGCAGTTGATATTTAGATATAACACATAATAATTCTAACACTTTTGTATATCAGTATTTTAAACATAGCTGCACAACAGCAACGGTTCCACGTAATAAAATTATAAACAGCCAACCAGTTGCAATGGATAAAGAATTCTTTACCTAGGTCGGTTGTGAGCTCTGCAACATCCGTGTACTAATTTATATTTACGTGACAAACCCTATTTTTAGGGCTATATTTTAATTTTGACAAATGGATCTATGCAGACATTTGTAAGAACGGCGATGATACATCAGTCCATACTAATGTAAAATTGCCACCTCCTGAAGAAGACAAATTTAAATTTGTTGAAGCCTAGGTAAAGAATTATTTATCCATTGCAACTGGTCGGCTGTTTATAATTTTATTACTTTTGTATATATTATTTAGTTAGATCATAGCAACAGTAAGATAAAAATTACTATTGGCACAGAGTACATAAATCTAATTGTTTTGTATGAAGCTATTCCAGGTATTCGTTTACACTATAATAGCAGTTGGTCATTAAAAATTTGATCACTGCTTCTTTAAATGAAGACAATTTTTTTATTTCTTTTACCTTTACCAGTAGTTTGTTATACAATCTGCTTCCTTGTATGTTTGTTTGCTTCTGTACCAAAGCCTTGTTATCTCTTTTAATATGAATGTCATTGCACTTTCTTGTGTTGTAAGTATGTAGATCAGAGTTGGATTAGAAATTGTCAATATTTCTTTTTACATTAATTATGCTTTTTTGTGTATAGAGGCACAGTAGGGGTAGAATATTTAGCTGTTGAAATAATTACTTTGAAGGAGTTAGCCTTGAACTGTTGGTAATTATTCTAACTGCTTGTTTTTGTAGAGTGAAGATGGTTTTGAGATTTTTCTTATTATGACCCCAGAACGTGAGGCCATAGGTAATAGCACAATGTATATAAGCAAAGTAAACAGTTCTGCTACATTCCCTACTACATACAAAGCTAATACCATGTAATGAAAAGCAAGCAGAGCTTAACTTATGAGAGAGATACGGAATGTGGGATTTCCAGTCTAAATTTTCGTCTATGTGTACACCTAAGAATTTTGTGGTAGCAACACTCACAATTTCTGTATTTTGTATTCTGAAATCCAGATCAGAGTGTGACTTTGGTTTGAAATGAACAAATTAATCATAAATATCTCTAAAACTAATTATATCCATTACAGGAAAACAATTTTACCAATATTCTATACCTCTGGTTGCAGATGTTGGCAATACCCGGTTTATGTCAGTTACTGCAATGTTTGTGTCATCTGCAAACAGGGTTATGTGAGTACCATTTATTGGAATCTTGATATCATTTGTGTAAAGAAGAAATAGGAGAGGTCCTAGAACACTCCCCTGCAGTACCCCAATTGGCATAGTCTGAATATCTGATCTGTAAACAGTACTTTGGTTTTTACTGTTTGTTGTTCCAATTTCTACTACCCACTGACTGAAACCACTTTTTTGCCACTCCTCCTATACCAACATATTTTAATTTGTCTAGCAGGATATCAAGTTGGAAAGTATCAAATGACTTTGATAAGTCCAAGTTTATTCCTAGTGTACAGTTGTTCCTATCCAGCCCCAATACAATATTTCAATGAATCGGGTGATGGCTGACTCTGTACTCACTCCTTTGTGAAAGCCGTTTTGGTTTACAGACAATAGATTGAATTTCTCCGAGATAATTTGTAATTATGTTTTTTAAGACTGTCTCTATTACTTTTGAAAACACTGATAATAAAGCTATTGGTCTATAGTTTCCCACTTCATGTATATTGCCATTTTTATACAATGGTTTTATTTTTGCAATTTTTAATCATTGTGGAAAGACTCCTTCTGACAATGATATGTTTATGATGTGTGAGAGTGGTTCTGATCTGACACTAGCACATCTCATCCTGACTGAACAAGGTACCACATCAATCCCCGAGGGCATTTTATTCTTCATTGTTCTTATTATTCGAATAACTTCCAATTTGTTTGTGGGAGGTAGCAATATTGAATTAACACTTTTTTCTCCTGGGATTGATGTTCTACTAATCCTAGAACAATTTTTACTCAGATTGATTGGACTATTTATGAAGCAGTCATTAACATAATTTGCTAAAGTAAGATTCCTGACAAGCACACCTTGATCATCTTTTAAAACAAAGTCATCTAGATTTCTAACATTTTTGCTTGGACCTATTTCTTTTTTTACTACATTCCATATAACTTTCGATTTGTTTACTGACCCAGCAATTACACTGTCGTTGTGCATTGTCTTGGCTTTTATGATCACATTCCTGTATATTTTCTTATGTCTTAACAAAATCTGTGAAGTGTTCATCTTTGTTGTCTTTTTTGAGTTGACTGAAATGTTTTAGTGTTTAGTGTTTAATGCTGTTTCTATTTTTTTTAAGGATATGTTTTTGTCACCCAGGGATGATCTTCATATTGTTATGACAACTAGTTTTTCACTCTTCTCCTCAGTTTTTAACTCTATGGCACATGATTCTAGATGTGTTTCTGTATTTAGATGGCACAATTCTGCTTTCACTTTGAACTGCAGTCATACTCTAGAGTAAATGCATACCCCACCATTTTTAAAAACACTTTGGCAATAATGTGGTGCTAAATTAAAGTTGCTTATATTTATGAGACTTAATACACTAGCCTTGCACCAGTGTTCAGGTAAAAAAATACAAGAGACATCATCAAGATTGTTTAAAGCCACTTTTGGATCTAGCACTTTGTTTGTGAGGCACTGAATATTCTGACACATTATCCTGACTGGTTGCCAAGTATTTTTTCTTTTGTCATTACCTGTTACTGTGCTGCTTTTTCCGTAGTAGTTGTCACTTACCTGCAAATTTTCTTCCTGGTTTGTCACAATCTTTTCTTTTTCTTTGTTTGAAGCCACAAAAAATTCTGATTTAATTATGTAGATGTACCTTGTCTTTGACTCCTCCTTAAGTAGTGTTGTGTTGCTGCAACTGTTGTTGACGGTTTAGTTGCTGCTGTTACTGTTGTTGTTGGTGTAGTTGCCGCTGCTTCTGTTAATGTTGGTTCTGTTGCTACTGTTACTGTTACTGTTGTTGTTGGTTCTGTTGTTGCTGCTGCTACTGCTGCTGCTGTTTCTGCAGCCGGAGGTGGTTGTGGTTGTGGTTGTGGTACTGACAGGATTCTTTTTCCGGTTGCTGCCTTTGTTTCTTTTATTGGCACTATTTCTGTTGATGGTTGATCTGTTGTGGTAGTATCTGTTGGTTTTGCTGTTGTTTCTGCTGTTGGTTTTGTTGCTGTTACTAGTGGTGGTTTGACCATTTGTGATAATTTTTCTGCTGCTATTGGTGATGATTTTGATGTTGCTGTTGCTTCTGTTCATGTTGCTACTTATGATGAACCTGCTTTTATTGATTTTTGTGATGTTACTGTTACTGTTGTTGATGGTGCTGTAGATGTTTGCTGGTACCTTTTTATTTCGTCTAATACTTTCTGAGTTACAATTTTCTTCCCTAGGCCATTCAAATGAAGGCCATGAGAAGTGTGGAATCTCCAACCAATGCCATTAATATCAACACTACAAACATTTTCGAATTGACTGCATATACTGGAAGAAATCTCATTAGCAGTACTAATCTCTTTGTTCACACAAGACCAGGATGGCAGATCATAGTGATATGGAATGTTGACCAAGAGAATGTTTGTATGTGAGCCAGATGCTTTCTCAATTCTGAGCAGGCTGTATAGGTTTAATTTTTATATACATTGTTAGAGCCACCAAACAAAGCCACAAAGTCTTTTGAAGTCATTTGATAATTTCATCAGTGTAATCATTCTTAATTATCTCCATAAGGGAAGCCCCAGGCTTGACATAACTCGTGGATTTCATAAGTGATGCCTCATCAACAAGAGAGGCTATTCCGCGTCCATGGCTATCAGGTAAAATGTGCAGTTTTCCCATGTGATTATGTGTTTTTGCTGTGACCTAGGCATATGTTGATATGGATTGCATGTAGGCCTACTCAGGACAGCAGCAATGGCCGAAACATGTACCTTTGAATGGTGCTTCAGAAAATATTTTTGAAAATACACTTATTTCGCTTAGCACTTTGTACCTTTTTTGTAGTTGAATAGGTGGGTTTAGTCTGACCCTGTAAACAGTGGTATCATATTTCCATTCTGCAAATGATTTTTCATGTGTTTTCGGCAATGGATCAACTTTTGCACACCGAGAATGGAACTTTGTTTTGCATATGTCATTACTGCCTACTCTCCCGTACTTTTTACCCATGTTATGTCTTGTATTTTTGCTACTACAGTTTATGATTCATGAGTGAAATTCACTGAGCAATTTACTTATGCCCATTGTGTTCCCCAAAAGACAATGTAGATGCTCCAAATGTGTAATTCTCCTTCTTACTTCTTGTAGTTCCACAGTTTTTTTCAGTGACTTTTTTCATTATGTAGCATGGTATGCATAAGTTTTCACAATACACACTGACTATATTGCACGATAAACACTTTTCTTCGCTATTTTTACACCTTTTCTGGACTTTACACACTTGTGATTCTCACTCGGTGCCATATTGTCTCAATATAAATATTAAGTGGGAAATGTTAGTTTCATTGTTGCAGGTGTTTTGTATAACATGTATTCAACATAATAGTCAACATTCTGTTTTCATAATGTTACATTCAAGAACCAACACAAAAACTTAGACTGGGGTCATGCTGACCCCAGTGGTACTCTGTGCAGAGCCCATGAATAAATTTTAATATGTTGTAAATGGCAAACTGAACAATATGTAATTGCATACAAGCAACTTAGAGAAACAAAGTCATAAATTTTGAAAATAATCATTTTGAAAACAAGGGAGATGTATGTTAGAAATGTGCTTATCAGGTCATATTGACACCAGTGGTACTAAGAGGAGAAAGGGACTTTAAAAATTTCAATGCAGTTGTTGGAGATTAAATTTTTTCTATTGTACAGTAACAAAAATTCACACTTTTTGTGCCATTTTTTGTTTATAAATTTAACAATGTACAGGGTTTTGGAAAAAGTCTTTGTTAATTTACACATAATGGACCATGCAGAATTTCCTGAAAATTAGAACTGAAATTGTTTTGTAGATCCTGAGAAAACGGGTAATTTATATGAAAAAATAAAACTTTTTGGAATTGAGCGACAAAGTTTGGATTAATATAATAGAGGGAAACATTCCACGTGGGAAAAAAAAAAAAAAATATATATATATATATATATATATATATATATATATATATATATATATATATATATATATAGTTATAATAGAGGGAAACATTCCACATAGGAAATATATATCTAAAAACAAAGATGATGTGACTTACCAAATGAAAGTGCTGGCAGGTCAACAGACACACAAACAAACACAAACATACACACAAAATTCAAGCTTTCGCAAAAAACTGTTGCCTCATCAGGAAAGAGGGAAGGAGAGGGAAAGACGAAAGGATGTGGGTTTTAAGGGAGAGGGTAAGGAGTCATTCCAATCCCGGGAGCGGAAAGACTTACCTTAGGGGGAAAAAAGGACGGGTATAAACTCGCACACACACACATATCCATCCACACATATACAGACACAAGCCACAGAAAGAGAAAATAAGACGACAGGAAAGATTTCGAGATGCAACAGCGACAATAACAAACGTAATTGTTGGGTTCAAATTAATGATATGGTTATAATAGAGGGAAACATTCCACGTAGGAAATATATATCTAAAAACAAGGATGATGTGACTTACCAAATGAAAGTGCTGGCAGGTCGACAGACACACAAACAAACACAAACATACACACAAAATTCAAGCTTTCGCAACAAACTGTTGCCTCATCAGGAAAGAGGGAAGGAGAGGGAAAGACGTAAGGATGTGGGTTTTAAGGGAGAGGGTAAGGAGTCATTCCAATCCTGGGAGCGGAAAGACTTACCTTAGGGGGAAAAAAGGACGGGTATACACTCGCACACACACACATATATCCATCCACACATATACAGACACAAGCCTTGTCTGGCTTCCCCCTAAGGTAAGTATTTCCGCTCCCGGGATTGGAATGACTCCTTACCCTCTCCCTTAAAACCCACATCCTTTCGTCTTTCCCTCTCCTTCCCTCTTTCCTGATGAGGCAACAGTTTGTTGCGAAAGCTTGAATTTTGTGTGTATGTTTGTGTTTGTTTGTGTGTCTGTCGACCTGCCAGCACTTTCATTTGGTAAGTCACATCATCTTTGTTTTTTTTATATATATATATATATATATATATATATATATATATATATATATATATATATATATATATATATATATATATATAAGTTTGGATTACTTTCTTAGTGCATTCCAGGTCCACAGTCTGGATTGTCTTCATCTTCTGCAAACTTCTCCAGCAGCTTTCTCATTGTCCTCTTCCTGTTTACCCTGGCTTGTATTTCTATGCTATAAACAACCCTTTCAGCAGCCCAAAGATGTTCCCTGTCAAAAGCAAGCGTCATACATATCCTGTTGAAATTTATCTTCATTCCCGTACCTAGGAACACTTTGCACCTTACAACATTGCCATCATTGAAAGTAGCAACAGCATCATACAAGCCAAAATGAAGTGTTTCTATTCCAGCAAACACAGTCCTGGGGATTCTTGACCATGTAACACTATTTACATTTTCATTTGGGTTTTTCCATGAACACACTTTTTCAACAGTTGATGTGCTCCTAAGTCTCTGAAAATTGGTTTCATTACCTCCACTGCCACATCAGGCAGACTATGTTTATGGGTGTACTCTTCATCAACAATCCATTGTTGTACTTGCACTAGCTGCTTTCTCCTTTGGGATACAAGTAATGATGGGGACTTTCATTGCTTGAAAAAGTATGAAAGGAAAGAGTCCAAACAGTGTCCATTTCATCAACACTGTGTGTGTTTTGCCTAATAGCCCTTCCATAATAGTTTTGTATTTTTCAATTACACTGTCAGTTAACCTTCCCTTCCCATCCAATCCTTTACCTTCCCTGAGTTTTTGTTTTTTGTATGAAGCTTTCAGTCACCAAAGTCTTGATCCCATTTGTTTCCGCATCTGTCCAATACACTCAAATTCCTGCACTACTTCATTATCACATAGGAATTTAGTCCTTGAATATGTCTGAAACTCTTAGCATCACTGCCACCAAGGTAATTCACATATCACACGCAACAGAACATTGAAATAGACTAGCAACATTAGCCACTTCCATTCCTCCACAACTGTCACAACATATATCTGTGCAATTATTTCATGTATACATCTATTTTTTGTGGGCATCTACAATATTTAGATATTACTGCTACATGTAAAGCTCTCTCTTGTATTAATAATGGTGGCAGATACTACAGGATGAAGAGATTTGTGTCCCTGTTTATCCCAGGTACCACAGAATTCTACAGTCAAGTCTCCATTACCACTGTTTTCTATTACTGCTTCTTCTACAGCTTTCTTCATAGATTCTATATAGGCATCTTCTATTATAAATCTATTTACGTTTGTAAACTTGGTTGGGGTATTTGGAAGATTCATGAGGTTACAGAAAACTGAGTGCAGTCCTTAAGGGTGCTACTGCAGGTGCAAAGTATAGGTACAAGCTCTTTCAGGTGCAGGATGGTGTCAGAAAATTTAATACAGTACATCTATTCTGTGACTCCACATGAAGGCCCAAGAAGTTATTCATTCACTGAATGGGCAAAGTCAGGTTATATTTGAGAGGGGGTTTGGACCAGTCTGGCTTGCTAGTATTCCTCAACCCTTCAACGTTTACATGGTTGTTTAAATCTTAAATCTGGTGTTCAAACTGTTTCATATATTTTAAACAATTACTGCAAAATATAGTCTGCTAATAAAGTCCCAAGTTTTTTGATAGCTCAGTAATACCCAGTCACAAGAAAATTGTGTCACAAGACAAATGTCAAAAGCTGTTACATTAGTACAGAAAAGAAAGAGATATTTGAAAGCACCCACAGTGTCATATCCCTTGGATGGCACCGTTTTTGCTGGTGAAGTCTGAAACTTCTGATGAGAAGGGTGCAGTTACAACAAAATTGGCATGGAGAACTGTGTTACCAGAGAATCTTCAAGAGGTGCTTATTACCTACTGCCTAAGGATGGAGTCTCTTTTCTGTGAGTGAACAAGAAGAGATATTAGCTAGATGGCTTATCAGCTGTCTATTAGCAACAGTATCAACAATCATTTTGGTAGGGCTGGGATTGCACAAAAGGTCTGACTGAGACTATATTTTAGGAGACACAAAAATATTTTATCATAGCAGAATCCAATTGGCACATCACAGGCTAGATTCTCTAGATTCAACTGAAAAATAATGTGAAAATTCTTCAGTGTATGTGGAAACAGTTTATCGGTCATTCAAAGCAAAATCTCTGCCTCATAAGTTGCATGGGAAAGTCAAATAGGAGCTCTCACAGTGATACAAGGAGGCTCATTCATAACAGTCGTTCTGTGCTTGAGACCTGGTGGTTCCTTCATTCCTCCAATCATGTAGCTTTCTGAAGAACAACATGAAAGAGCAGTAAATGAAATTAGCAACATGTGGGTCTTTACCCGCATGTTGTTCCTCTTGTTGGGTACAGAGCAACCTTGATGCAGGGGTTTCAACATCTCATTTTCAAAACCTATTCCCCCCTCCCATGAACCATGGACCTTCCCGTTGGTGGGGAAGCTTGCGTGCCTCAGCAATACAGATAGCTGCACCGTAGGTGCAACCACAATGGAGGGGTATCTGTTGAGAGGCCAGACAAACATGTGGTTCCTGAAGAGGGGCAGCAGCCGTTTCAGTAGTTGCAGGGGCAACAGTCTGCATGATTGACTGATCTGACCTTGTAACACTAACCAAAATGGCCTTGCTGTTCTGGTACTGTGAACGGCTGAAAGCAAGGTGAAACTACAGCCATAATATTTCCTGAGGGCATGCAGCTTTACTGTATGATTAAATGATGATGGCGTCCTCTTGGGTAAAATATTATGGAGGTAAAATAGTCCCCCATTTGGATCTCCAGGCGGGGACTACTCAAGAGGACGTTGTTATCAGGAGAAAGAAAACTGGCATTCTATGGATCGGAGCGTGGAATGTCAGATCCCTTAATCGGACAGGTAGGTTACAAAATTTAAAAAGGGAACTGCCTACTACAGTAGTGCAAGTTTATATGCCAACTAGCTCTGCAGATGATGAAGAAATTGATGAAATGTATGATGAGATAAATGAAATTATTCAGGTAGTGAAGGGAGATGAAAATTTAATAGTCATGGGTGACTGGAATTCAAGAGTAGGAAAAGGGAGAGAAGGGAACATAGTAGGTGAATATGGATTGGAGCTAAGAAATGAAAGAGGAAGGTGCCTGGTAGAGCATAACTTAATCATAGCTAACACTTGGTTTAAGAATCATGAAAGAAGGTTGTATACATGAAAGAACCCTAGAGATACTAAAAGGTATCAGATAGATTATATAATGGTAAGAGAGAGATTTAGGAACCAGGTTTTAAATTGTAAGATATTTCCAGGGACAGATGTGGACTCTGACCACAATCTACTGGTTATGAACTGTAGATTAAAACTGAAGAAACTGCAAAAAGGTAGGAATTTAAGGAGATAGTACCTGGATAAAATGAAAGAACCAGAGGTTGTACAGAGTATCAAGGAGAGTATAAGGGAACAATTGACAGCAATGGGGGAAAGAAATACAGTAGAAGAAGAATGGGTAGCTTTGAGGGATGAAATAGTGAAGGCAGCATAGGATCAGATAGGTAAAAAGACGAGGGCTAGTAGAAACCCTTGGGTAACAGAAGAAATTTTGAATTTAATTGATGAAAGGAGAAAATATAAAAATGCAGTAAATGAAGCAGGCAAAAAGGAATACAAACGTCTCACAAATGATATTGGCAGGAAGTGCAAAATGGCTAAGCAGGGATGGCTAGAGGACAAAGGTAAGGATGTAGAGGCTTATCTCACTAGGGGTAAGATAGATACTGCCTACAGGAAAATTAAAGAGACCGTTCGAGAAAGGAGAACCACTTGCATGAATATCAAGAGCTTTGATGGAAACCCAGTTCTATGCAAAGAAGGGAAAGCAGAAAGGTGGAAGGAGCATATAGAGGGTCTATACAAGGGCGATGTTCTTGAGGACAATATTATGGAACTGGAAGAGGGTGTGGATGAAGATGAAATGGGAGATATGATACTGCGTGAAGAGTTTGACAGAGCACTGAAAGACTTGAGTCGAAACAAGGCCCCCGGAGTGGACTACATTCCATTAGAACTACTAACAGCCTTGGTAGAGCCAGTCCAGACAAAACTCTACCACCTGGTGAGCAAGATGTATGAGCCAGGCAAAATACCCTCAGACTTCAAGAAGAATATAATAATTCCAATCCCAAAGAAAGCAGGTGTTGACAGATGTGAAAATTACTGAACTATCAGTTTAATAGGTCACAGCTGCAAAATACTAATGCAAATTCTTTACAGACAAATGGAAAAACTTATAAAAGCCCACCATGGGGAAGGTCAGTTAGGATTCCATAGAAATTTTGGAACACATGAGGCAATACTGACCCTCTGACTTATCGTAGAAGAAAGATTAAGGAAAGGCAAACTTACGTTTCTAGCATTTGTAGACTTAGAGAAAGCTTTTGACAGTGTCAATTGGAATACTCTCTTTCAAATTGTGAAGGTGGCAGGGGTAAAATACAGGGAGTGAAAGGCTATTAACAATTTATACAGAAGCCAGATGGCAGTTATAAGAGTCGAGGGACATGAAAGGGAAGCAGTGGTTGGAAAGGGAGTGAGACAGGGTTGTAGCCTCTCTCCGATGTTATTCAATCTGTATATTGAGCAAGCAATAAAGGAAATAAAAGAAAAGTTCAGAGTAGATATTAAAATCCATGGAGAAGAAAGAAAAACTTTGAGGTTCGTCGATGATATTGTAATTCTGTCAGAGACAGCAAAGGACTTGGAAGAGCAGTTGAACTGAATGGACAGTGTCTCGAAAGGTTGGTATAAGATGAACACCAACAAAAACAAAATGAGGATAATGGAATTAGTCGAATTAAGTCAGGTGATGCTGAATGAATTTGTTGTGACTTGGCAAGACAGCCAAGCCACTATGACAGGTAGCCGAAAGGCACGCGTTTAATCTCACGCAGGCTGGCGTAAGGTCTGTAACAGTTAAAGGAGTTGAGACTAGTAAAAAAAGGTATGTAGCTTCTGGAATACTTAACTTTAATCCATAATTGGTGAACATCGGTCTGACGGTACATTCATCACAAGAGAAATAGCAATTGATAATGGCGCCTTGTTATGTCATAGCAAATGACGTAGCTGAAGGCTATGCTAACTATTGTCTCGGCAAAAGAGAGCGTAATTTGTCAGTGAACAATCGCTAGCAAAGTCGGCTGTACAACTGGGGGGAGTGCTAGGAAATCTCTCTAGACCTGCCGTGTGGTAGTGCTTGGTCTGAAATCACTGATAGTGGTGACACGCGGGTCTATACTAACGAACCGCGGCCGATTTAAAGTCTACCATCTAGCAAGTGTGGTGTCTGGCGGTGACACCACAGAATTAGATTAGGAAATGAGACACTTAAAGTAGTAAAGGAGGTTTGCTATTTGGGGAGCAAAATAACTGATGATGGTCGAAGTAAAAGGATATAAAATGTAGAATGGCAATGGCAAGGAAAGTGTTTCTGGAGAAGAAAAATTTGTTAACAATGAGTACAGATTTAAATGTCAGGAAGTCGTTTCTGAAAGTATTTGTATGGAGTGTAGCCATGTATGGAGGTGAAATGTGGATGATAAATAGTTTAGACAGGAAGAGAATTGAAGCTTTCGGAATGTGGTGCTACAGAAGCATGCTGAAGTATAGATGGGTAGGTAACATAACTAATGAGGAGGTATTGAATAGAATTGGAGAGAAGAGGAGCTTGTGGCACAACTTGACTAGAAGGAGGGATCGGTTGGTAGGACATGTTCTGAGACATTGAGGGATCACCAATTTAGTAATGGAGGGCAGCGTGGAGGGTAAAAATTGTGGAGGGAGACCAAGAGATGAATACACTAAGCAGATTCAGAAGGATGTAGGCTGCAGTAGGTACTGGGAGATTAAGAACCTTGCACAGGATAGAGTAGCCTGGAGAGCTTCATCAAACCAGTCTCAGCGCTCAAGACCACAACAACAACAACATCCGAGTATGAAGTCTTCTGCATTTCTCACCTCAGATGGCCATTACAATCACACCTAAAACACTCAGGTAGTTGAACTGGCTGGGAGTCATCATGTATGTTTAGTTAGCCTCCTTTCTCACTGCACCGATAACATCAAATATTTATGAGACTGCCAAAGACCGACTATTGTGAAGAGAACTGGCAATGACTTGAAGCACACAACAGTACTCTAGGACCAACTAACATTGCAGAATTCTTTTGTCGATCCTATATGAAAATTTCTGACTGGTGAAACTGCCATCAATGTGTTCAGCATTACAGTCATTTTCCTGTCCAACAGAAATGTTTTCAGCAATCTTGACTTTATTGCTGCAAATGATGGAAGTCTTGGGAATAGATAATCTACCCAATGTCCTTTTGAGCAAGAAAATCAGGAGCAGCTAGGTGACGGTTGAACTAAAGCAGGTTAGTAGAATTTGTTAATTCTCTATTGCAACAAGGCTTTGATTTGCTTTTTGACAAGGCTCAAAACAATATGCAACTTCATAAATAAACAAAGTATTTTCTTTCTGCCAGGTTGGTCTGCTGTCCTGGTTAGTTGGAGTCCATTGACATATCACCTATAATACACAGTAAGAAGGTGTTGAATTGCATCAATCTGTACCAGAAATGATCAAGACAAAGAAGATCTCAAAGGAGCTTGAATGGAGGGAAGAGTTGCAACTTCACTATGTCTGAATCACTGGAGTCAGTAGTTTGGCAGATTCCACTGATGAGGTGGTCAGAATGCATTCTGAAATAGCAAGTGGAGACACAGAATGCATGTTTTGTGGCGCAAAATTTTCCTGGGTACAGTGCCAAATGTGAACACATGGGGAAAGTTCTGGTTGTGATAAATATCACAATATCTGAGTTTTTTTGGTCTCAGAAAACAATCATCATTTTTCAGTTTTCTAGAAGTTATTTATAGCAGAATTAAAAGAAGTAAGTAAATTTGTGAAGTGATTGAAACAAACAAATTTAAAATAAATTATGTTAAAACCCTCATTTATTAATATATGCAGAGTTATATCCACAAAACAAAAATTTTCCATAATTGCCTCCTTTCCCCTGCACTTAAGATATCACTCTTTTCTATAAATTGGTTTCATATTTACTGAAGTTGGGAAAATTTTCCGTCATTTATACTTTACTTTCTATGTTGAGTTCACCTTTCTGACTCCATCACGCTTTGATTGTTCATTAAATGCGAATGGTAATTAACAATTAACAACAGACATATTTTACACAAGCATTTGTCACAGATCAAAGTGCATCTGCCATAGTGTTCCAATATGTGGACTGGATCACTTCTTGACAATCCTAAACAAGTGATCTCACTCACGTACTACCTCATACGTATTCCACAAGCAACCGCATGATGCATGCCAGGAATACACTAAACCCCTAGTAATCATTTCCTTTCCTGTTCCAGTGGCAAATGGAGTGAGAAAGAGAAGAGTGTCTGTATGCCTCTGCAAGAGCCCTAATGTCTCTTATCATTTCTTCACGCTGATTATGTGAAACATAGGTCTACGTTGGCTGTAGCAGAATGATTCCGCTGTCCGCTTACTGAAGCACGTGTGTTAATTTTGCATCTTGATAGGTAACAAATCCATCAGTGTGCTTCTAAATTGCTTCATAGTCTTCCTTTAACCTGTGCTGGTCAGGACCCCAAATGCTAACAGCAGTCAAGAATAATCTACATGCAATCTCCTTTATTGATGAACTACATTTCCTAAAATTCTCCCAATGAACCCAAATCAGACAATCCTATTCTTTATTAGTTTACTTACATGCTCATTCTATTTCATGTTGCATTGCAATATGATGCCTAGTACTTAATGGACATGTATTATAAGATTTCTCTAACTAATTGTAATAATGGGGTTGATCATAGTTACTCTTTATCTTCTGCAGTCATGGTCCTCAGAACATTTACCGTCACTGTAAAACAACTACTGGACAGTTGATTTAGTTTAACCTTGCATTAAGTTTTAGTTTTTTTATTATACTTTCAAAACAAAATTAAAGTATAATTACAAAGGCAAACAATACTTACAATACAAGAGCAGCTACATGCTCACTGCTCAAAAACCAAAACCAGACTGAGACCCCTTTCAAACATGGCAGTTAATATTTATACTTTCTTAAAAATTGTGAACAATCCTCAGCATTGTTTAAAATTATTATTGCATTAATTAACAATTAAAACTCTCATCCTAAAACAAATGACATATTTTAATGGTTACCTAGAGTCTGATACAGAGATTAGAATTCACTCGTGTGTTTAATATATAAGTTGAAGCAAGTATAAACACTTAGGTATCAAATGTTAACAATACACTTGTTATATTTACTAATTACAGAAGGTTCATGTCATGTAAAATGTTACTACCATTTAACGGACTTCTACACATAAGTGTAATTAAGATTCCATAATTATTTTCTTTGTAACTTTTTCACAAGTACATATTTCCATACACTTCTATGTCAGAAACTACTGTTTATGGTTAAAATTTACATGTTTTTACTAGTTTTGATTGGACTGTTACGTTTCAACAAGCCCCAAAAGGATTTGCGTAACTGAAAGTTGAACAAAACTCTCTCTGACAAATCTGTGTAACAGTCCTCATTTTACAATCAATTGGATGAACAAGCGATATGTGAAAAATTTGTACAACCAAATATGTAACATTGTCATACATTATTTTGTATCAGATTCAACTATATTAATTAATAACACAAAGAAAGAACAAGTTAATTCACAGAATTTGTCTGCAGCATGTATTACAACATGAAAATGAGGATCTATCTCAATCAGATAATTACATATTGGAAGGTAGCTGAATTGGTCTTGTTTCCGTATATTTATGCCTGTCATTAGGTCCTCTAGGTTCTCCTGAGTGCAATGGAGACACTGGTGTTTATAGCTCTTTCTCAATACTGACGATACGTTGTGGAATGAGAGTTAGTATCGGATACTACAATACTCAAGATCCATATTAGTTTGTATCTAACCACCTCCTATCTTTGGCAAGTACACCATGTATTTGACCATAATATAACAAAGCGTTCAGTCTCCTCTATGTGCAATGAAGAGCAATGTGAATTACACTGTAGATCTCTGCTCGTCGGAAGTTCGTCGTTGCAAAAACCTGAAATGTGGCTCATACTCCACTCCTTATGACAATCATATATATTGTGTAAGTTATTGTTTTGAATAGAATAGTTCAATTCAGTAAAATTCCAACTGTTTATACTTAAACATTTCCTGCCTTATAACTCATAATGTACTTTAAACTTGTTCTTTGATAACATATCACTAATTTTTTAAAGTGCTACAGCACAGGTCTCTGCAATTTATGTTGACACTTACAGATAGTATTGAATAACAAATATATTATTATAACATAGTACAAGTAAATTCTTAGAGCATAGTTCCTCAGCAGTTAAAATAATTCAGTCTACATATGTAGCATAAAATGTCTGACCAATGTCCATCTTTCCATTTTTTCATTTGTCGAGACACTTCCAACACCACTTTACAAGCATTCAGACAATAAGAAGCAGAATGATACATAAGAGTGCAGTTACATATAACTCTGAGTGACAATGTAAGTGACTAATACATCATATTGGTTGTGTTTTATAAGTAATTGAAACAGCACCAACAATTATGTGGTTGGGCCTTATATACAGGTATGTGTTCACAACTTGGGTGTGAATACACAATAAATGATTCATAAATGATTGGTAGATCATGACAATTATGTGATTGAACTTTATATATTGCTAATTGGTTTATAAGTGTCAGATACGTCATGACAATAATATGAATAGGTTTTATACATTGGTAAGTTGGTTTGAGCATAATATATTGTTAACTTGGTACATAAGTGACAGATACATCATGACAGTTATATGGTTGAGCATTATATATATATATCCTATAAAACAGACTTAAGTCATTTAATAGGGTGACAGGGTAAATGAGATGAGTCTCAGCAACAGAGATTTATACATGTGGATAAAGGCAAGAATAACTTGGTACTCAAATGACAAGTAATAAATTAAATAGAAGATTTGGATGCTAGTATATAGCAAAGTAAATACATAAGTAAATGTTAATGATTTGGGTGACAACATACAACAAAACCAGACATAAATAAATAATATAGTATGACAGAGCATGGTTACATCAAATAATTCAGAAATGCTAGCTTGTTCCCCGGATCCACCTATAGAATAGGTTTCAGCCATTTATTGAAGCTGACACAGTAAATTAGAAGGGTCTCAGCAATAGAGACATATGCATGTGGACAGAGGGAAGGATAGCTTGGTACTCTAATGAGAAGTAAGAAATGAAATAGAAGATTCGGAGTGTTGGAGATCTGTCATCTTTTCTTCTTCAACTCCAAAGACAGGAAACCCCCCAACCCCCATACCCAGGACCCCCACTGTTCCAGTACTTCACTGTGGCGCCGGAGGGAGAAGAGTGTTCAGCATTTCCTGCAGAATGGACTTTCCACAGCTTAACCTTTCCAGTCCCTGAAAATTAACCCCAACACTCCCTATTGACTGGTCAGCGAAGGGTGAACAATTAGCATTCTGCAGGACAAAGTAAATGAAGTATATAATGCTGTATTGGTTAACCCAAGTAACAAGTGATAGATCCTACCAGCAGTCCCTCTAGTATCTGTGTTTGATCGAACATAAACAATTACATAAACAAATAATATTGAAACCTGTGTCATATGTGAGACATATACATGAAAATTACTAAAGTGAGGTACAGAATTACTGTGTTCCTCTGATATCTATTGCTGTTCAAAGATAAATTATTACATAAACATGAAAAAATAGAAATAAGGTTGCCAAATGCATCAAATTGCACATACCTCATATCAAAAAAATAAACAAAGTCAATTGCCTCATTGGGCAGATCATCCAAGTGTTACAATGTTCACATTATGTGCAGCACTTTCATATGCATGAATATATTTGCTAAAGTGTGACAATGACAATAGAAATTCTTTTTTGTTACATTTTCAAAATTAAACAAGAGGCAGGTCTGAGACATGAAATTAAAGTTACTGGAATCTCAGCCATGATATTTGGAAAACTAACTTCTATAAGTCTTACATTAAGTTCAAGCACATGTTTACTGTGTTTATAATGTTACAAAATTTTATGCAAGCCAAAGACAAAAGATATATATAAGTTTTTTAAATGGTAGTACTTATAAATAAGCAGTCATTAGCAGAGTGATAGGATCAATTATAGTTATGATGTTGCTGTTAATAATTGTTGGGGTAGGCTATATGCCACAAGAAAGCAGTTTACTAAAAATACAATGAATAATTACAGAGAGTTAGGTTGCATGTGACAGCACATCATAGTATGTGTCAGTACATCAGTAGTTCTAATTTTGTGCATGTAAGTTGTAGAATAGTTATAGTAAGTGCATTTCTTTTGAAAAGAAAAGAGCATTGATAATAAGTGATTGCTGAGAGTAGTATATCATTGTATTAAGTAGAGGCAAAAAATATTACAAGCAGCACTGCATATGAATAAACACTCAAAGTTTGTAATTAGATTGACAATAGGTGTTTATAAAGGAATATATTGCATGTAACAGTATATCACTGTATTGAGTCTAGACAGACCACATTAAATAGATGATTATAGTATGCATCGTATCATGTATAGGTAGTTGTCAAGCAATTTACAAGAACCAGTAATTGTTAGCCTTTCAGACACATATTTTCATGGACAAATTATGTCAGTTTTCAACTGTTGAAATGCACATAGACATAATGACTGTACCACTTGTAGGAGCAAACGTCCTCATCTCTTTACAAGTCAAACTCCTATTTTAGAACAACTGAGCCAACATGTACATTTCAGGTCAGGAAAACACAAGGACAGATAAAGGGATTTGCCCCCAATAACTGTCAAAGGCACCTTGTTCTTGTAGCTTGAAAGTCATCATCCCAAATTTTTCAGCATCTTCTTGTGGAGACTGAGAGCCACCATGGTCACATACTACTGTAGAATCAGATTTACATTGGCAAATTAAGTACTAGCTAGTTACTTCCAGAACACATACTGTTCAACAACTAGTTGACAGATTTCTTGTTGGTCATCAACACATTATACATGATGTAGCAACATCAGATCAGACAGTAATTAAAACTGGGAACAGATAAGGCAACTTCCAACATAGGTTAAGGCCAAGGGCAAAGTTCTAGTGGTTAAATATAAATCGGTTAATACTAGGAGTAAAATGGTTAGTTTGGCCACTCTAAAGGTATGATAAATATATATTCCATCATCAGTTACATATTAATGAATTGTCTTCAATTGAAAGTAAATGTCCGCAAGATCTATAACTATATCATGATTACGAATCCTCAATCTTTAGTTTTTCATTTGTACTCATTACACATTAATCCTTAGTTGTCATCAGAATATTTTCAATAAGATAATGGAAATTGGTTAAATTTCTCCAATAAGAATCAGATTGTAAGCTAAAATTTGTATATATTAAAAGCATTGACTTGCTGTAACTTTCAGCAGTATTGAACAGTTCAGATTTGTGTAGACATTGTGACAAAGAACACCTTGTATCTATGCTAAAGAGAAAGCATGGCTTGTTTGCTACATGTCTGGTATCTGTACATCATCCCTATTTTATTGTACTAGGATGGCAAAAGAATAATCAAACCATTGGTTGTCATATTTAGTCGTTTAAGTGGTATAAAATTACATGAAAATAAAACTGTGTGAGTCTTAAATCCTGGGAATCAGAATACTTCTGTCCCAATAACTATCTCCAACATAAAATTCCATTTTCTTTATGCTCCACAGATGGAGCCATTCTAGTAATTTAAACATAATAATTTCTTTTCTGATAATTGTTCCTTTTCCTGTTACACAGTAGATCTAACACATGTTAAGGACAAGATCAAAACAAAGTATTTCATACTTGATAGTAAATCAACATCTATCCAGTGACTTTCACATAATAGGTATAGTAACAGGTGAAACCAAATGAGAACACATATATAAGGCTACAAACAGTCTAACCTAATTGTAATCACATCTCAGTTGTGAAGTAATAAATTGTTGCTATAGCAGCACAGACATCTTAAGTAAACTTCACATCAGCTTTAAATATTTTCTCAACTTTTCGTAAAGTCATCAACAAATTGAGATTATAACTTTATCAGCATAGTGATAATGACTATACAGAAATAAGTAAATATTACATCAACTCTCCTCAAAATTCGTACTCTGGTTGTATTATTAAACCACGCATTACTAAACCTGTCCAAAGTTTGTACTCATATTCAGATAACCAGAAAAAGGCAGCTTGCCCAATATAAAATATGTCCACCAGTTTCTTTTGTCATCCAGTCTCTAACTATTTATCTGAATCAGAAAGTGGAAGGGGATGAGTTTGTACAGATAAGGAAGAGAGGATGTGACTTGAAAAAGAAAGAGTCACACCAGCTCAGAGCCTTGGGTTTGCCACTCCCAAATTGCAAAAAGAGCTTGCAACCTCCTGAGGAAAGGTAATTCTTATGATGTTATATGAATGATGAAGGCTGTTTTTATAATTGCAGCTGCATAACATTCCCGAGTCCAAATAATCTTTTGGACTTAGGATAAACAAGTCTAAAATATTTGGGTGTGGGTTTTCAACAATTTCAAATGGACCTATGTAAATATCCAAAAATTTCTTTATTTCTCTATTTAGTGCTTTAGATTTGGTGTAACTTTTTACCAAAACTAGCTCCCCAACTTTGAATTCTGTGTTTTTTATCTGTTTGTCATGCCATTTCTTTCTTTTTTCATAATAATCTTTCATAGTTCTTCTATCTCCTCTCTTTCAGCTGCTGTTATACTTTTACAAGCTGGAAACTCTATAAGTTCTTTGATTATGTAAGGTCGTTTTGGGTCAAACATGACCTCATAAGGAGAGTATCCTGTGGTAGGATGTTGTAGGCTATTCATAATGTCTTCAAATTCTTTAACATAACATGACCAATATGTGTGATCTTTCTGACAGTAAGTTCTACACAATCTACCAATTTCCCTCATGTACTGTTCAGTCGGGTTGCATTTAGGTGAATCGGATGATATTAAGATATGTCTCATGTTATGTTCTTCTACAAATTCCTTCCAAAATTTAGAGGTAAATTGGCTCCCATTGTCAGATAAAATGGCCTTAGGTGTACCCCTTTAATAAAGTCATCTTTCATAAATGTAGAAGCTATTTTCTTACTAGTTGCTTTCTTTAAAGGATAAAATTTCACATATTTAGAAAACAAATCTACAATGATGAAAATATACTGAAATCCCCCTTTAGCTCTTGGAAGTTAACCATACAAATCTATCCCTACCAAATCCAACTGTTTATGTGGTACCACATTTTGTAAAAATCCCTTGTTTTGTTACTAACTTTTGTTCTTTGACATGTATCACAGCAGGCAAGTAAGGTCCTAACTCTCCTGGACATATTATGAAAATATATACACTCTTGTATTTTTCAATGCACCACAGTGTCTGAAGCTTTCATGTGTGTACTTTATGAAAGTATTTATGTGAGAATCTGGCCAGCAAACTTTCCAGGCATCACTATCTGTGCTGTGTCTATAAAATAGAATACCTTTCAAAACCTGATATAACATTTGTACTTCCTCATGACCTTTCTTCTCTAAATAACTTTTAACAAGCTTCCAATGATCATCACCATTTTCATATATACTCAACTGATTACAGATTTTTCTAAATTCATTTCCCTATTTGACGTCTTTAAAATACATTATTTTAAACTTTACCTCCTGACTATTATTTTGATTATCATTTCCATTCCCCACTGGCATTCTTGGCAGGGCATCAGCAATGACATTTTCCTTACCCTTTATAAAATGAACTGTGACCACCTGGTAATTCTCCCATGATACAGTTTACACTCTTGTAGGTTTCTTAATGCTTTATAGTCTGTATAAACTTTGACTTCATGCCCAAGCAAATAATTTTTAATTTTTTTGAATCCCCATACAATTGCCAAAACTTCCTTTTCAGTTATCATGTAGTTTCTCTCATGTTTTTGTAAGGTTCTGCTTGCAAATGCTATAGAATGATGTTCAATTTTCCCATTAATTTCCTACTCTTGGAATAAATGTGCCCCCAGTCAAATGGTTCAAATGGCTCTGAGCACTATCAGACTTAACATTTGAGGTCATCAGTCCCCTAGAACTTAGAACTACTTAAAGCTAACTAACCACAGGACATCAAACACAGCCATGCCCAAGGCAGGATTCGAACCTGCGACCATAGCAGTCACACGGTTCCGGACTGAAGCGCCTAGAACCGCTCGGCCACTGCAGCCGGCTACCCACAGTCCATAATCACAACTGTCTGCCATCAAACAAAATGCTAAAGATAAATCAGGTCTACGGAGGATTTCATTTTCTGCCAATCCTTTCTTAAGTCTGTCAAAAGCTGTCTGCCATTCATCAGACCAATCCCACAATGCATTTTTTCTTGACAAGTTGTTCAATCATGGTGCATTAAGTGACTGTGTTTTCACATATTTTTGATAGAAGTTTACTACTCGAAAATAAGATTTTAAATCTTTTTTATTTCTAAGTTTTGGGAACTTTGCGATGGCCTCAATCTTTTCTCAATTAGGCCAAATCCCATTTTCATTCACGCAGTGGCCAAGAAATTTTAATTCTTTCATGGCAAACTTACATTTTGCTAATTTCAAAGTCATACCCCCCTGTCTCATTTTCTCTCCAATTCCCTTTAAAATTTGAATATGTTCCTCCCAGGTCTTACTTGATACCAAAATGTCATACACATAAATAATTAACTTTTCTAAGAGTTCTCTACCCAAAACAAAGTCGAATCCCCTAATAAATTCTGCTACAGATACATTTAAACGAAATGGTACATCACAACATTGAAAATATTTCCCATTAAACAAAAATGCAGCGTATTTTCTAGAATCTCTTTTTTTAATTCAGTCTGATGAAATCCAAAAGTCAAGTCAAGGCTAGTCATATATTTTACATTTTCAGACTTATTTAGTAGTTCATCTATAGTTTCAGGGTGGTCAGTTTCTCTCTCCAAATATTTATTCAGGTGTCTAGAGTCGAGCACTAAACGAATACCACCATCTCGTTTTGAAACTACCACTAATGGGTTATTGTAAGAACTACAACTTCTTTCTATTATTATCCACCTTTCCATTTTCTGACGTTCTCTTTCTACTACCTTTCTGTTACAGATAGGGATAGCATACGGTTTTATGAAAAACAGATTATCAACTTTCAACTTTCGACTACACTAATACCCTTTTCTTCTCCTTGGTTTTACATCAAATATGTCATTATAATCCCACAAAAAATTTTCAAGCTCTCTTCTGTTTTCTGTGCATTACGGCTTTCAGTTGCAGATACTTTTTTATACACTAGTTTACTATAATAATTAGCACTACCCTCATCAGTACCAAATTATTCCCCTTCCTCACTATAACTATCACCGTCAGGCTCTTGCGTCTCTCTAATGTGACTACTTAGACCATGATCTTCCATTAAAATACTCATTTTCCCATGAATTCCACTTTTGGTTCAACAAATGTTATTTTCATGTCACCCCAGATAAAATTTACTTTAGCCTTAACAATCCACTTCATACCTAGAATCAAGTTTTCATTTACATCATAAATTACTAAGCATCCCTGTATAAATTGTACATTATTAATCTTAAATTCAAGTAACACTTGTCTGGTAATCTACTTACTGCTTTTTCCTGTTGCCCCTTTTATCCTTATCCCTGTTACTGGAAATTCTGTGAAATTATTATCATTATTTTTGATCCTGTCTCTTAGCTTTCTCGATATTCCTGTAATTGGGCTGTCTGTATCCAGAAGACAGTTGCCTATCCAGTCATTAATCTGTACTACAATATATGGACCTCTAAATTCTTTACCCATTTCATTGATCTCATTTTCAAATAACAAATCCTCTTCTATGTTCCGAAAATTCACCCCTTTATCACAATCAATGCCTTTTATTACAGATTCTACAGATTTACTAAACATACTACCACCAGGAGACTGTTCGACATTTTTATGGCAATTTTATCATCTGAGTGCACACTTTGAAAATTTTCACTTAAGACCATACACTTTTGATCACCATACTGACATTTGCTACTATAATCATTGACTACGCTCAGTAATCTATCACTAATTAGATCATCTTTTCCATTTCACAAACACATTCAGACACATCATCACTAACATCAACTGGTAACATTAATCTATCAGGCACTGCTCTACTGGTTTCTATCTCATTACTCAAACACTCACCAGAAAATCCAGAATCATTCAGCATCAAATCATCAACTTTAACTTCTACATATACCATCCATCTACTTCTGCAAGTATCATCATCATCATCATCATCATCATCATCTTCTTCTTCTTCTTCTTCTTCTTCTTCTTCTTCTTCTTCTTCTTCTTCTTCTTCTTCTGAATCATTCTCATTAGAAACATTATTATCACATTTAATATTACCTTCAACACCAAACTCATTTCTCTCTTCACACACTTCTTCAACAACCTCAACACTGTGACAACTCTGTTCTACCACATCCTCATTTTCCTGTTTATTATCTACTATAATTTCATCTGGAATTAATCTGTCATTCTCACTTCCACTGCCTACCACATGAACATCAGCTTCCACACATACAGCATGAGTACCAGCATTTTCACTCATTTCACAGTTACTCAACATTCTCACTAAACCATACTCACCAGATTTGTTCTCATCACTATCAACAGCTACTACTGCATTACTACTGTTAAAGAAATTTGTCGAAGTGTTTTCTTCTAATTCAAATTCGGATTTTTTACTTTTTTGTTCATCTTTGTTTTCAGATAAAAAAATTTCCCAAAATTCCCTATCAAACTTCATTCTCTTCACTTCAGGTTGTATTCTTGGTACAAGATTCTGGTATGTTCTATTTGTTCTTCCCCTTCTGAAATTACTACAATGTACCCGATTGTAATTCCCATGTCTATTTGCCCCATTTTGCCAGGCTCCGAAAGAGGCAGGTCTCAGTTTACTGGATAATTTCTTCTGTTTTCAAAATTTTTACTATTGTTTCCCTGATTTTGCCCTCACTGCCTACTTCTTGGTTCGAAATTCCTATTCTCAGGTCTCTGCCTATCATTCCTCTCCCCATTTCTTCTGTCATCATTTCTAAATCTGCTATTGAAATGATCATTGAAAGCTCTGTTATTGTTATTCCTGTATCATCAGGTCTGTCATTACATCTGTCATTTCTCTCCCATGCTAAATCCAATCAATATCTAAGAAATTGTTCAATTGAATCATCAGGTCCATAGACAAGACTCCACTGTTACCTATTCAGCAACCTACATTTTAGAGCATCTATTTGGATCATTTCATCAAGTGATTTATCAAGATGTACTAAAGTTCTCAACTGTTGTTCACAAAAAGTTTTCATGTGTCCACTACCCGGTTTGAAATTTGGCCAATTGAAAAATTCTGACTTCATTCTAGCTTGATTAGTTTCTGACCATAATACGTTCTTGAAAGCTCATGGTACCGCATTAAAGGACATTTTGGGTTCGATTGCTTGGTTCGCCCATCTAAGAACTTTTAAAAAAATATAATTTTCAAATTATCACTCATTTTATCAGTCAAGTTGTCTTTAATCTGGTACATGAAATCAAATTGCCCTCTCCTGAAAATGTTTTTATGTTTAGATTACTCCACAATGGACTGTAACTACAGAAAGCTTTCACAGCAATGGAATCTTTGATTTCTTGAAATTTAGATTTGAACTTCAAAATTTCACCTAAACAAGTGCCTACATCTTCTTTTAACTCCGCAAATTTATCGTTTGCAATTTCAGTTAAATTTTGTATATTTTGGTCTGTTTCTGTGATTTTTTTTACAAAATCTTTGTTGAGCTTTGTTAATTGTAACATTTCAACAGTAGCAACTTTTTTGAAATTTTTTGTGGAGTCTAGTCTCTCTTCAAATTTTTGGTTTTCCTGTTTTGAGGTAACAATTTCCCCTTCTATAGCCAACACATTTTTGGTATTCTCATCTACTTTTTCCCAACACTTCTCTAAATTCTCTTTTGTCTTGTGAATCTGGGTTCCATGGTTGTCTAACTTTTTATCAATAGAATCAAGCTTCTAGTCAAAAAAAGTTTTATGTTCTTCAAACGATTTTTCAATTGTCTTTTTCTGTTCTTCCATCAGCTGAACTAATCTATCCAAGGCTGATACATTAGGTTCATATCTATGAAAGAGTGTAAGTACACTACTGTGGGCACTTTCCTCTCCGATTTCATTGTCCTGATTAACAACATTACTATCAGTAATATCTACACTGTTTTCCCAGTTTCCATTAACCTCCCCATTATGATTAACTTGCCTATTGTTGTTAACCTCTCTATTATCCCCCATAATGACAATGCAGACAAAAAACAATTTCAAACAGTGAAAGTTCAAATAATTATATTGTACTTGCAGACAGTTGGTTCTCCAAGTTGCGTATTCACATAAGTACACTTTGAGTGTTACTCACTTTCTTCTCTGTCCAGTTCTCAGAAAAATGGAATATTATTTTTACAAGTGGATTAACTCTGAAACAAAATACAAGATTAGTTTACAGGTTTACACTTCATCCCAGATCCTCCACCAATTATAACATTTCTCTAACTACTCATAGTAATGGGGTTGATCATAGTTACTCTTTATCTGCTGCAGTCATGCTCCTCAGAACATTTACTGTCACTGTAAAACAACTACTGGACAGTTGATTTTGTTTAAGCTTGCATTAAGTTTCATAGTTTTTTCTTATACTTTCAAAACAAAATTAAAGTATTATTACAAAGACAAACAATACTTACAATACAAAAGGAGCAGCTACAAGCTCACTGCTCAAAACCAAAACCAGTCAGACCCCTTGCCAACATGGCTGTTAGTATTTATACTTTCTTAAAAATCCCGAACAATCCTCGACATTGTTTAAAATTATTATTTCATTAATTAACAATTAAAACTCTCATCCTAAAACAAATGACATATTTAATGGTTACCTAGAGTCTTATATATTAAACACATCAGTGAATTATAATCTCTACATATGTTGAAGCAAGTATAAACACTTAGGTATCAAATGTTAACAATACACTTGTTATATTTACTAATTACAGAAGATTCACATCATATAAAATGTTACTACCAATTAACAGATCTCTATACGTAAGTGTAATTAAGACTTCATAATTATTTTCTTCATAACTTTTTCACAAGTACATATTTCCATACACCTGTACGTCAGAAACTGCTTTTTATGGTTAAAATTTACACATTTTTATTAGTTTTGATTGGACTGTTACGTTTCAGTATGATGAGGAAGCTTTTATTACTGCTGCAGAGCACTAAAGTACACCATTTCATTCTCTGAGCTGATGCAGCATCACTCTAAATATCCTCTGTGCTCTTTAGTTAAGGGGAATTGGAACACCCTATCCCAACAGTGTTAAATTCAGCAAATTGACTTCCCTGTATTTCAGAAACCACTTTAGCCATCAACATCAAACTTATGTATGACATTAAACTGTATGTTCTGAGTCCACTGAACTACAATAATTGCATTTCAGCTATTGCTTTTGGAAATATAATTTTTTAATTACATGGTTAAAATGTTGTGTCCTTTTTTGTATGTTATCCTAAATAATCATAATTATACATAACAATATGTTCTTCTTTTACTTCAGTAGACTCAGAATGTGTGTGCGTTATTACTACCTGAAAATTTGGATACTCTGCTCGAAGTGGTTTCTGAGATTTAGGGAAAAATGCAACAGAAAATGTAAATTTTCAGGAATGGCTTCTAAAGTTTCAAAAGACTGTAACTCACTTAATACATGCTTCATGTTTTAAATTTTCAGTTACTCAGATGCACCCTGCCTCATACTGTATATCATCTTGATCTTTTTCCAAGTTTTTTCTTCTTTTCTTCTTTCCAGACTCTTTAGTGGCCAACTGTGTTGCATACTCTGTTTTATCATGCAAACCTTGTCCATCTATTCCAGTTCTCTGATGCAGTTTTCTCCAGGATTAATTCCCCACATTCATCCTAACAATGAAGTGTGTGAGTCTATATAAGACTATAGAATGACTCATTTGGATCTTGAGTCTGACCATGCACACACTTCTTCAGAAATTCAGAATTTTCCAGGTCTCTGTAAATTGTTTTTATGGTATCCATGACTGCTGCTGGGATGGAATGTTTAAGGCAGTATGAACTGTTTGAGTACTGGGCATTGCAGTAATTGCACCATGAATCAGGTCCAAGAGGGCAAAGGTGGTGTACTGTTTTTTCGCCAGTTGGCAGTCTGTGGAAGAAAGTAGCCCATACTGTCTGCTTCATTTTCAACAAATCCTCAGTATTATTTCTAATGGTCATCCCACAATATGGCTGTAGTTCATCAATCATTTAGTCTGTCAGCCTGCGTCTTATGGTATTACCATCAGAAAGTTTCTTGTCTCTCAAACTTTGTTTCAGCTTCCTTAGCCTGGTGCCCATCCTCTTCTGGACATGACCAATACAAACACGTAATTTAACCTTGATAACACAGCAATCCACAGCCTTCCATGCAAAAAATTACTGATTTTATTAAATCCTGAAATAAGGCATGTAAAAAATTTAACAATTTCAACCAGTGTAGATTATATTTAAAAATAAAATAAAATTCTATCTCCTATATTTGGTGTGTGTGTGTGTGTGTGTGTGTGTGTGTGTGTGTGTGTGTGTGTGTGTGTGTGTGTGTGTGTGTGTGTATATATATATTTATCAGGAACAGGTCCATCTTGTATTAACTGTCTGGAGTAAATGTCCACCTTCTTCAGTATGGATAGGAACTGTAATTGCTGCGTCCAGATGTGAGCAGAGTTCGCGTTTCTTCTCTCACAGAATCCGGAAGGTGTTGGCTTCAGTCACACAGCTTGTTGCTGTTGTCAATGGATATTATTTCAGGGAGCTGGAAGTGGAGACCGCTGTTGTCTCTTGGGCAGTGATTCTGAGGTGTGGCAGACTGAGAAAAACTTTCCAAGGGACCAATCGGAGGGGCACCCAGTTCATTGATGGACAGGTTTTGGGCATTATCTGTGGCTGACAAAGATCCTGAGTCATATGCTGTCACTTGCACTGTTTTATAGGAAGCCCCTTGACTTGCTAAGGTCTGGGAATCACCAACGGTGGGATTGCTGGCAGTTGGGAGCTCCAACAGTAGGTGTGTAATGGGGTTCCTTAGGGATTTGGCTGTGAAGGAAAGGGAAGTATGTTTGCATACCAGGAGTAGTTGTTCCAGATGGGGAACAGGTGCTTCTGGGTACCATGGTGAGTAGAGGTTGCAGCCAACTGCAGATGATGACTCATGTCGGTACAAACACTGTGTGTTGCTTTCGATGATATCGGTGTGTGTCCAGTTTTGGGTGGCTAGATGAAGTGGTAAAGATTGGGTGGTTGTTTTCCTGGGTTATGCTTACTAGTGGTCCACTACACCCAGTAGTTGACTACTTGGGCAGTGGGGGCTGCATGGAGGCGACTGGCCTTCTTCTTAGGTTACGGGGTCTCAGTAAGTTACAGGAAGGGCATCAGTCTAAAAGGGTGAAGGGCAAAAACAGAACAAAAGTAGTTCTAGCTGCAGTTGCTATTGTACTTCCAAGTTGTCAAAGCTGTGTTGGGAAAGAACCTGAGCTCAAATCACTAATAGGAAGTACTGAAGCTCAAATCATTGCAGGTATGTAAACCTGGCTAAAGCCGTAAATAAATTCAGCTGAAACTTTTACTGAGGACCACACGGTGTTCATAAAGGATAGATTAAATACAGTTAGTGGTGGAATGTTTATTGCTGTTGGTAATAATTTACCTTGTTGTGAAATTTATGTAGATAGTTCCTGCGAAATAGTATGGATAGGTTATATTTGACAACTCGAACAAATGAATAATTGGTTCATTTTACCAGCCACGTGAACAAGTTGCTGAACAGCTCAAAGACGAGCTTAGTCTTTCAAATAGGTACCTCCCTCCTACAATTACAGATGGAGATTACTTCAATCTACCCTCCACATGTTGGCTAAAATATGTACTCCAAGTCGATTGTAAGCATAAGACGTCATCCGAAATCATACCAAAAGCATTCTCAGAGAACTATTCCCAACAATAATTATTAGTTCAGGGGCCCATTTTAAGCACAAATTGTTGCAAAAACATAATTGACATCTTATCAACAAATAATCCTGAGCAAACAGGGAGCATCATGACGGACTGTCGACATGCTCATTTTAGCAAGTCTAAATATCGTAAGATCCACACCCATCAAAAATTAACGTAGAGAGAGAGAGAGAGAGAGAGAGAGAGAGAGAGAGAGACTGTGTGTGTGTGTGTGTGTGTGTGTGTGTGTGTGTGTGTGTGTGTGTGTGTGTGTGCGCGCGCGCGCGCAGATAAAAAGCACTTGAGACAGCCTCAACTCATTCCAGTCTGACTATGTAAGCCTACACCAGATGTCTTTTGAATTCATATATACATAAAATCGATGGCAGTTGAGTGATATATACCAAATATATTAGTAATAGATTCCCCATGGTACACAAAACAGGTCACAAGACTATTACAGAAGCTACGAAGAAACACATGCCAAATGTAAAAGAATGTAAAATCCCAACACTTGCAAAAAAAAGTTTTACAAAAGCTGGAAATATAGCGCCAACTTCAGTGTGAGAGGTTTGTAAAACTTTCCACAGTGAAACTGTTCTGAAATCTGACAGAATCCCAAGAGATTCTGGTCATATGTAAAGTATCACAGTGCCAAGATGTAATCAATACTGTCACTGCACAATAACAGTGGTGAAGTACCTCTAAAGCTTAGATTTCTTTGCTGAAAGAATTTTGAAAAACCATGCTTAGTCATGTTGGCAGTCATTCTTGATTTGAGTACAGGAATATCTACATAGTTACTAATGTAGTAGTAGGTATCCTCCATGTTTACAGGCAGCTAATGTTGTAGTAGGTATCCTCCATGTTTAGAAGAAGCTTACATCACTTAATACAAGAAAGGCATTCGGTCAAGATTGTAACCAGTCAGGTTCGTTTCAGAATATGCTAATACAATAATTCCATATTCAGCAATCATATATAACTGTTTACAGTCTTCAGGTGTGGATCTTTTGAAGAGCAAAGTTGCACAAGTCACATCAATACCCTAAAAAGGGAACAGAAGTAATTTGCTCAATTACAGACACATATCACTAACGCAGAGCTGCAGTGGGATGTTGGAACTTAAACTGTGTTCGTACATCATGAGTTACCTCAAGAAAAATGATCTGTTAATGCCCAGTCAGCACAGATTCAGAAAACATCTTTCTCATGAAACAACACAACACAACTAGTGCTTTAGTTTAATAAAATAATGAGTGCTATCAATAGGGGATCTAAAACTGATTTGATATTTTTAGATTTGCAGTAAGCTTTCAACACTATTCATCAGATGCCACTTCTAATAAATTTGCATGGCTATGTATTATCATCCCAGTTGTGCATTGGATTCATGATTTTCTATCAGAGAGGTCATAGATCATTATAATTTACAGAAGGTAATCAACTAAAACAGAAGTAATATCTGGTGATCTCCAAGGAAGTGTTATAGGCCCTCTGCTGATTCTGATCTACACAAACAATTTAGGAGGCAATCTCAGCTTTCCTCTTAGATTGTTAGCAGATGATGCCATGATTTACCATTGTGTAAAGTAAACAGATAATAAAAACTAACTGCAAAATTATTTAGGCAAGATATCTGTATGGTGCAAAGAGTGCTGATTGTCTCTCAATAAAGAGATGTGAGATCATCCACATGAATACGAAAGGATACCCGCTAAATTTCTATTTCACAATACATGAGTCTAAATGTTGTCAGTTCAGCTTAATACCTGGAAATTACAATTATGGACAAATTAAACTGGAACAATCATATAGACAAAGTGAAACCTACAACTGTGATTTTTTGGCAGAACACTTAGAGAGTGCCACAGGTCTAAAAGAGAGACTGCTTACATCAAGCTTGTCTGACCTCTTCTGAAGTATTACTATGTGGTGTGGGATCTGCATCAGATGGAACTGATGGTGGACAACAATAAGTTCAAAGAAAGGCTGCTGCAAAAAAGGGGAGAACTAAAACAAAGTTGTTTATTGTTGAAATACTCAATGAATATTGGATATTTCCATGTGTGATCAGACTTTTGATGGACTTTAAGCATGTAAGGAAGAAAATATTAAACAAAAGTTTGAAATTATGCCTTACATGAAATATTTATCACATTAGCTCATTTGCAAAGCAGTCCGAATTTTGATGCCGTTTTATGCACCCGAGTTAGAAGCTGTAAAATATCATCAATTTACTGGTACAGCTATAAGATATTGATGATATGGTATTGAACAACAGGAACATGGAAATATCACTGCAATATTGTCTTAGTATTCACAATATCAAAGCCATCATGATAATCATATTTACGCCCATTATAGTAATCTGTGAACAACAAAATATGTCTTTTGTGACAGAATAAGGGTAACATACATGCTTTCTTACTAACGGCACAAGCAGTCTGAAAACATTTATGAACGAACTATTGTACTATTACCTAATGTGTTTCACTCACATTCTTCACCATTGCAATATTGAATTTATAAGAGAAACATGACCAACAACTCCAGACTGGGGTAATATTTCTACAAAAATTTCTAAACAGACAATAGTATGGTCATCTCAGAATAACAACTTATTTATATTATTGCGTATTTACATATATGAAGTAAGACTAAGGCAAAGCTTCTTAAGAGCAAGCAAGTTTCTTTTCACCCCCAGGTAACAAACTACCCGCAAAACAAAGTTTCAGTAATTTATAAATCCTTTACAAAAACTTAGTTCTCTACACTGGCATCCAAATAAGCTTTACTGCAAACAACAAACTTCTAAATAATAAAAGTGACTGGTTGGCATCATAACAAGAAACAAACTCACACACAAAATTAATATACAGTTTCTTTCTGTGTAATAATACTGGTAATATCTGTTGCTTTGTAACAAGTGGAATGATGTGCATACGAGATATAAAGGATGTAGACTTACTGAGGTTCAATAGTCTACACTCAACACATGCCATTCCCCTGGTCGCTAAAGAAGCCAGAGTGTCTCACAATTCTTATTACAGAGAGGTTCTAGAACAAACTTTATCCACTAGGTTCCATTAATGAACTAATGTCTGGAAATGTATAGCGTTTCTTCTACAACCCCTACATGTTTGTAATGGGAATTGTGACATGCCCTGTGTACAGAGAGAGTGAAATATTGTGATTGAAATTTCTAACAGTGAACAAAAATAAGAAATCCTTAATGACCAGATAAAACTGCCAAATGGGCTTTTCTTCAAAAATTTCAGAGATTCTCAGTACACTTCAATGAACTCTGGAATGATTTATGGATCTACTATTACAAGTATCTCCTCATATTTGTGAGTGGCTAGCCATTCATCTTGAAGTGAATAATGTAAGTGCAGTGCTACAAATAAAAAGAGCAATAGAGTAGGTAAGGTTCGTATTCCAAAACAATTTTAGTGATTTTAAAAAAATTGAGTAGGAAGCTAGGCTTCACAGAGTTTCCATGATTATGTGCTTAGATTCCAGCATTATAAAGAAGCATTACCATAGCATCTCTGCAGTCATATAATCATCTTTTGCTAATTACTGATTAAAGAAGTGACATAATTCAACTAGCAATTTATCATAGAGTAATGCAATGTTTGGAACCCAAAAAATGATGATAGGGAACACCACAGTAACTGTCTTAATTAATCTATATTAAAACCTTATTAAAAATAGCATCTCAGCTTGCATGGATATATGTTGTTGCAAAATTACCACACCAAGCTAATAGCACATTTATATAAAAAACTTAACAGCTTGGTGTGGCAATTTTACAACGGACTGCATAATTTATATTAAATGTATGTAGCACCACTGAAAATAAGCAAGAGCATGAATGGTGTGGTATCTGTGACTAAATAAATACATGGTAAAAATAGTGACATTAATGTTCTTTTTTAAAACATTACATTCTGAAGCCATGTTATGCCACCTACCTGTTATTGGTAAAATATTCATAGTTAATTGGCAGCTATAATATAACAAATAACCGCATCACTTATCCACATCATTTACCTCAACTGGCACATTACTTTCAATCAAGTTACATTACTTCAGATGGTACCTATATTGTTTTCATATTGATTTAAAATATATTGCACCACCTGAATCAGTTGTAAATCTACAGTTTCTCTGAAGCAATAGTGTTGCACAATATAAGCAGAAAATGATGCTCAAATCACAACTACTTACGTAAGTGGTATTCTTTGGTTAAACATACAACAGTTCATGAGGAGAAAAAAATTAGGCAGCAAAACAGAAACAAATTTAAATACCATGTGAAGTACATCTAAAATGAAACTAAACCCAGAGTCATTTCATGTGACATGTACACATAACTAACTCAACCAGGTCTCACTGGCTGTGTCTTAAAACATTAAAACATCAGGAAGGGAATTCCACGTCTGAGGTGCTGGGCTAAGGCTGGTATCTTGCACTTTATTTTCTCTAAGCCGGCTACTTGCACACCAGACAAAAGAGATATCCACTACTACTTAACATTGCATTTGGCCCAATACTAATCTGATACCACGATGTGCTGCGAGTAGCTACAATGTCAATGTGTGATGGAGAATCCATGATTTTTAGTTGATGACACTCATGAACCACCCTTAAAATATTTGTTCCCTGGCTTTCATAATGCTGATGCAAATTTTTGGGATGGTGAGGCACGTACATGGCTGAAAGAAGTGTGTTGCTCCACATTTACGGCTTGTGACGTGAGACAGTTTTGTGCCTTCCCAAATGACAGGCTGCAGGTAAAGGTACTTCAGGCATCTGTAGTAACCAAAATCAACTGCAGGAACACTTTGGGCTGCGGATCGGAGCCGCCAGGCGGGGAAGCCGCCGGCGGTGGAGCATGCACCACCGGGTAAACACAAGGACGAGTCGGACGACAGACCAATGACAACCGACAAAGACTGACACAACAAGGAAGAGATAAACAATGGCGGCTTGTAGAAACCACCACACCAAACACCAACAGTAAATACACTCAGAACCAGAGCCAGGCAAACGTCAACAACGAGCAATGACTAGAACGCAGTACCGCTGAGATTCAGACACAAGCCAGAGCGAGTGCCAGACTGACTGGACCAGGGCAGAGTGGGTCCCTATATATGAAACCATAGAGGGCGGCTATTGGCCGCTGTCTGCACGTGGCTTAGCGGTGGTGTCCTCGCTGAGCGAGAACCGCTGCGCGGAATAGCCGCCGCGGACGCGGAGCCCTCTATGGGTGGGAGGTACTAGAGCATCTGGCAATGCTGGCTAGACCTCATGTCATCTTCCTGTTGGTGGACTTGCAGAACATTCTTCCACATTGACAATGATCTTTCTGGCGGTATTGGACACCAAAATACAAATGATATAATCAGGGCAGACATTCATGTGGTCTGTGATGAAAGACAAAACTCTGAACACAGAAGCATCTGGGAGACTGTTTACTAAGAAGAAACTAATGTGGGAGGAGGTACAGCAGTACCTCATATACTTTCAACAATCCACCACATAGTGTCCTGCCCTAATTTTCACTTCAATCTTCTCCAAACACATGGCACCTTCAAATTACTTTTACATCTGTCAGGAATGTCCAGCCTCCTGCACAACTTTACGGAAATTTAATGATGCTCATCCATAAAAAAGTTGCCACTCTGTTCAGACACAAGCACTGCTGATAGTAGCGATACTATTTTGTATCTCCGTAGTGTATCTGGAGACACTATCTCCTCTTGTTCTCGTTATTCAATGGCCGAGGAGTTCCTCCTCCCTATCAGAGAGAAGATTAAATAAAGGAAATGAAAGATACCCTCTGGCCTCGCAATCTAATATCGTTGAGATCAAAAAAATGAATAGTTGGTCAAGACACAAAGGACAGAAAAGAATACACAATACATCTGACACAAGTAAGTGGAAGCAATGTCAGATATTTCTAGAACACTGATAGTGTTTGGCAATATTTAAAAACAGTCATACGTGTGTCACTATTTGAGCTAAGCAGAACAAAGATCATATCACATTTAATACCGTGAGATTTGCATGTTTATGCTGAGCCAACATGTTGACACAATACCATGTTCTCTAACATTACAAGTACTTTCTTTGGTATATGTACCCATGTTGAACTGTATCATGACCAAAGTGCAACATTACAAAACTGAATGGATGGAATATCTAACAGCATATGGTAGTGCATAAAGTGCTGTTACATTTATCAAATATTTCAACAGTAATTTTTAGAAAACATCTAACAAGCCTCTGTAGTCCCTACAGGCTAAACCTCAGCTAACATTAAATTCTAAGTGTCAAAAGAAATTTCATTATGTCTATTACACTTAAAGTAACTATGCAGGTTGTTTGATCTGATTGTAATACACAAAATAATATATTCCACACTACACAACTGAATGTTCCAATTTAGTAAAGTGTTGACTGAAATTTATGAGGGGCATTCAATAAGTAATGTGACAATTTTTCTGAAAGCAGGTTGGTTTTATTTAGTATTCCAATGCACCATAATATTCCCTGTGATTTTTGTTACAAAATCCTACTTTTCAACATAATATCCATTCAGTGTAATGGCCTTTTGCCACCTTAGTGGGAGGGCTTGTATGCTCATATTATACCATTCTACTAGTCGACATCAGCATTAACTCCTTGTTGCATCAATAAATTCCCTGCTGACTTCAGAGTGCACCCTTCACTGGACCATTCTTCCTCATCCACCCAACAGCCTGGATCTTGCACCTGCTGGCTTCAATCTGAAGTTTTATATGCTCCTCTCGATTGTTCAGACTTGTACGAGGTCATGCGATGTCATGAAGAAACGACTTCAGCATGTTCATTGTCACAAAAAATTGAATGAACCTTTTCTTCTCCAATTTCTTGATGGTAGCGCAATACACTTCAGAGTTGACAGTTGCACCATGATGGTAGTAATCAAAAACAGTAACACCTTCACAGTCCCAGAAGACCACCAATATGACTTTACTGGTTGAGGATCTGGCTTTGAACTTTTTCTTTGGAGGTGGTGTTATGATGCCACTCCACAGATTGTCATTTTGCTTCTGGTTCAGGTGACAAACCCACGTCTTACAAAGTACTACAAAAATTATCACTGTCGGCATCATAACATGCAGACAGTTTGACACACATGTTCCTTCATTGCTCTTTACGGTCTTCAGTTAGGTGGCGCGGAACACAGCGGGGCACAGCTTTGAGTACCGTAACTGGTGGACAAGTGTGTCTGCACTAACAACAGACACATCCAGCTGAGCAGCAAGGTGGTTCATCTATCATGATCAATGGATCTCCATGTTCCAATATTGATGAGGTCACAAATGTGTTCGTCTGGCCCTCTTCTCTTTTCCACTACTAGGTCTCCGTAGATATTCTACAAGTGCCTATGAACATCTGCAACGCTCTGGTTTTGCACCCAAAACTCAACAGGTCCCTCCCTAGAATGTACCTCTGTTACAAACGCCATTTTGAAGTCACATATAGTGCTGCCACTTATTGGGACTTGGTGGAATATTCCTACTTCAGCCCCTATAGTTTCATCATGTTCCAAGGTGTTTCATGCGCATTTTTTTGAACTGACGTTGGTTGAGAAAAGAAATATGCTGCATTTCTTATTGAGTGCCACTCCTACCTTCTGCTACAAATGCATTTTTTTTATTTCTTTTTTTTTTTTTTTTTGTATGATGCTTTTCTACATAATGGCAAAGCTGAGAGATATTGGAATTAGTGTGTTTCAACTGATAGAGACATTTTGTAGGAAAACACTGTGATAGCTGTATAAATGTGAGCAGATGACAGTTTAGCCAAGGCAAAACAAAGTAATTGCCTGTATACAAAGGTTACCTAACAGAAAGTAAATATAACTTTCCAATACTTCCTCTGTGTGTCTAAATTATGTTAAAGTAAGTCTTCTACAAATAAATTAAATTAAAAAAATTATGACAATCATATATTTACAAGGTCATCAACAAATTCCCAACTGTAGTTACACCTTCTTGATCAACTGCTTCTGTATCTACGTTCACCAAGTTTGATAATATTATTTGGAGGCTCTAAAAGAAAACATCCCTTGTTAAAGGCAGTACTTACAAATATGCATCACGTTTGTACGAGATGTGACACACAGATCAAATTGTCAGCACACACACAAAGCCACAATTGAACAACAGTACGTTCTGTATCAAATACAGAGGAGAGAGCAGTACAGTATGTGAAAGACCCATACCTAGTATATCTCGAGGACCGAGATTCTGTCCTTTCACTGCACGAAACGAAATTTGTAAACCACAACTAATCAAAACTACTGAAATATCAACTCATAGAATGAAGGATTAATTAGCTGTTCCAACGTCTGCCAAGGCACACTAAAAGGCAGTACGCAAGTCTTCTAATACCGTATGCCGAGGCACATTACATAGTTTCCTGGAGTGCCCATTAGTCTAAGTTGAATCTTTCGTGCTAAAATACACCAAAATGGTATAAACCCTTCCGCTGGAATGTGAGGAATGTTTATACGCAGTGAGAACACTCATAACATTCATTCCCTCACGATTCGTATCTCATCCTCGGCTATACTAATACGATGCACCGGCGCCGGGCCGCAAGTCGTGACACTGACACTAGTAAACACGCAAATCATGTGGCGCACAGTCTGACCGTCCATCGTACCGTGTCCGAGACACAGGGTGCTCGTAATTAAACTCTCGGTGCTCGAGGTGTCACTGCCGCCAACGAGACAGGTGACGGTACTGCTCGCAGCTGGGGGAGATAGGTGGGTGGGAGCAGTGTGTAGGTGTCTGTGCTTTCCTTCCTGCAAAACACGCGCAGGTTCACTGAGCTCGGGCGGAAGCCCGGGAGAGCGACGACTTTCGCTGCGAGCAGCCGGAGCAGTGAAAACACGGCAGCGCCTCAGCGAGCAGGGGCGAGGAATGAGAGGACCGCGGCTGCGGCTCACGGCCGACACTGTGCTCTCGACACACGGCTACCTGACAGAAGCACTTCACTTCACGGCGGGAGGGACCCGCTGTGGTACACAGTCACTGTATACAAACTTCTACACTAACAGCAGCTGCTGCGTAGCAATAACTGCAAAGCAAAGCGAAGGGCTGTAGACAGACAAGTGATGCACTAATGGCTGTCAAGAGGGTAATGCGTTCTGCAGAATATTATCGAAAAATGTCTCACAAAATGCTAAGAAATTCTGGTCACACGTTAAGGCTGCCAGTGGCACCATATTACTCTCTGTTCACTAACGAATGACACAAGAAATGAAACTGAAGGTAGCAAACCAAAAGCTCAACTACTGGACTCCGTTTCCAAATGTATCGAGATACAGATGTGCTGCTCCCATTTAATCTTTACTCCACGCACGACTGCGAAGATGAGACATATCGCCATTGGTGTTGGTGGCGTCGAGAAACAGCTGAAAATTCTTCGTCTGAGGAATGCCATCCCTGTCAGACTCTATGCAGAATTTGGAGCTGAGCTGCCTCTCATTTTAATAGTAATAGACCACCACTGAACAAAAAAACTATCCAACTTGCTCTTTTCTGACATGACATCCAGAAAGTCACGTATCGAGGCAGTCACGAAGATGTGGTATTACTTTACTTCCGAAAAGCATTTGACGCAACGATTATTATCGAAAGTACAGTCGTATCGGATCTCGAATGAAATTTGTGACTGGATTGAGCATTTCTTGGTAGGGAGGACGCAACACGTTTTCTAGGGAAATGTGCCCTTACAGTTCAAGTTGGTGCAAGTTGCATATCAATAACATTAAGGACAATATTAATAGTAACTTCATACACTTCGCAGACGATGTAGTTCTCTACACTGAAGCGCCAAAGAAACTGGTGTAGGCATGCCTATTCAAATACAGAGATATGTAAACAGGCACAATACGGCGCTGCGGTCGGTAATGCTTATGTAGGACAACAAGTGTCTGGCGCAGTTGTTAGGCCAGTTACTGATGCTACAATGGCAGGTTATCAAGTTTTAATGGAGTTTGAAAGTAGTGTTATAGTCGGCACATGACCGATGGGACACAGCAGCTCAGAGGTACCAATGAAGTGGGCATTTTCCCGTACGACCATTTCATGAGTGTATCGTGAATATCGGGAATCTAGCTGCATTCGGAGGAAGAGCCTACAAGAACGGAGCCAACGACGACTGAATAGACGATGACAGAAGTGACAGATTTGCAACCCTTTCGCAAATTGCTGCAAATTTCAGTGCTGGGCCATCAACAAGAATCAGCGTGCCAACCATTCAACGAAACGTCACCGATATGAGCTTTCGGAGCCGAAGGTCCACTCGTGTACCCTCAATGACTGCACGACACAAAAGCTTTCTGCCTCACATGGGCCTGTCAACATCGACGCTGGATGGTGATGACTGGAAACATGTTGCCTGGTCGGACGAGTCTCATTTCAAATTGTATCAAGCGGACGGACTGTTCAAGCTGGTGGAGGCTCTGTAATGGTGTGGAGCGTATGGAGTTGGAGTGATATGGGACCCCTGACATGTCTAGATACGATTGACACGTGACGTGTACGTAAGCTTACTGTCTGCTCACCTGCATCCATTATGTCCATTGTGCATTCCCACGGACTTCGGCAATCCCAGCAGGAGAATGCGACGCCCCAAACGTCCAGAATTTCTACAGAGTGGCCTCAGGAAGGTTCTTTTGAGTGTAAACACTTCCACTGGCCACCAAACTGCCCGGACATGAACATTATTGAGCATACCTGGGATGCCTTGGAACGTGCTGCTCAGAAGATTTGTCCAGCTCCTCGTATCTGACGGATTTATGGACAACCCTGCAGGCCACGTCGTGCTGCGGCACTTCTGCGTGCTCCCGCGGACCCTACACGATATTAGGCAGGTGTGCCAGTTTCTTTGGTTCTTCAGTCTATAACCAATTACGGCCTGAAGAAAGCTACACAAATATTGAGTCAGATCATGATAAGTTTTCAAACTAATACAAAGATATTGACAACTTACTGCAAATGTTAAGAAATGCTATATTGTGCTCTTCACGATACGAATAAACCAAGTATCCTGTGAGTACAGCATCAGCTAATTATAATTGGAATTGATCAGCTGGGTGTAACAGTTTGTAGGATTATCAAATCGAATTATCAGACAGGCTCATTCATATGTACAGCGGGTAGCACACTTTGGCTTATTGATCGAATACCAAGGAACGCAACATTAGGCTGCTTACAACTCACTCTTGCAACCCATCCTAATATATTTGCCAAGTGTGTGGGACCTGTGCCAAATACGACTAACAGGGGATATTGAACGTGTACAGCGAGGGACAGCAGGAATGGGAGTGCATCACGGAGCTCCTAATAGAAATGAACTGGTCGACGCTTGAAGAGAGAGACAAACCACTGCAGGAAAGCCTATTTACAAAGCCTCAGAAAACATCCTAAAGGAAGGTACTACAACATACTACGTATCGCTCCAGTAGGGATCGTGAGCATGTGACTTATTAAAGTGCGCACACAGGCGTTCAGGTGATCATTCTCTCGCGCTCCTTGCGTGCGTGGAAAGGGAAGAGGACCTAATAGCTGCTACAACAGGAAGTACCCTTTACCATGCTCTTCACAGTGATTGGCGGAGTGTGGACTTAGAAACAGACTGTGGTGTTCCCCCCGCCCCTTTCGCGAATAGAAAACCACAGAAAGTGGTCAACACTACACCTACATCTATCTGAAAGCGGTCGCATCTCTCGCAAGCTACCTTCATTGCCCCTATGGGAGACTCGCGACGATGACACCAGAATCATCACACTGTGGTCCTGGAACTCCGGTTCTCTAAGTTTTATCGGTTTTCTGGCTATTCCAGCCGCGCACCGAAGTAGCGAATTTGGCAGCTTACATACTTCTCTCGTGGCTGCTACGTTACCTCTCACTGGTATTCTTGCTGAACAGCTTCTCGAACAAGCATCCCGTACGAGCAAATCAATTGCGACTTTACCTGTGGTTACTCGTATCTTAGGTAAGTGGGCTATGCACTTCTCTGTTTACAAAAGAAATGCCCTATAATGTACGGTTCGAGTCGCACACATCTGCTTTTATGTCCAACAACTAACTCGCTGCAAATACCTGCCTGTAGCTGCGATCCTACAGTCGAACAGGCCATCCACTGGCTACAACTGCGAATTAATAAAATGCCAAAAAAATACTAAATGAAAGATTAATGAACAACAAATTACAGACGATAGATGGAAACATTTTTATTAATATAGAATAAGACACTCAGTTCTGTTGAATAATGGTATGCTGTCTGTATTATAATGCTTATACTAAATATACTTCACTGAATAAATCTTACTAAATGCTGTTAAGTCGCGTTGAGGAAGTTACGAGAATGGTGACAGATTCCACAAACTAAACAGTCATCCATTTCCTTGTAGCAGTACAAGAAAATATTCGCCATCTAAAAACAATTCAGAGTTCAGAACGGCAATGAACACAGTAACACACAAGAGATATCAAATGGAAATTCATGCTCTGTTTATTCTCAATTCCGTAATGCAATCGGTAGTCCCTTCACACGTTAAAGTATTGTAGTGGCCGTTAAACGGCCCATAATCGGTCACCTTAAAGACCGTATAACACACGTTACCAAAAGCAGATGTGCCTTCTTCCAAATCTGGACTGAAGTGTCTCAAAAGTTAATGTCTTCTAGGGGCCGTTCACCACCCAGAATCAACCAACCAGACGACAAATATCTCACTAGACGACGGACTGGTCTGCTCTCTTCAGAAACTGGCGTAAAAATGTCTCAGAATTTAAAATCGAACAACTGCTACGTCACCCAAAATCTACCGCCTACACAAAAGAATACCACACATTACCACAGCAGGAATCCCTATGGAAAATACATGATTCTTATGTTCTACAGACATGATGTGACTCAACTTGACCACTTTCTGCACTAAACTAGCATATTGCACAATATTTAAATAAGACCATTCACAGCAAGCATAAAAAAGTTTGTTTACAAATAAATGAGTTAGCATTCTTGGGCCAATGCGCTCATGTTAAAAGAAAACAAAATGTTAAATATTGTTTAAAGAAGTATTTAAGTCTGCTTGATAGAAGCGGCTTGTTGTACTCCTTTCAGTGGCGGTGTCAGCTGATACATGCGATTACTACTAAATTTAAGACGGTTTACAATATTAATTGTGATCAACATTTGAATAAAGTTACCGGTACTGGGACAGTAGTAAAATATTCATTAGCTAACTACACGAGTATGACAAGATATGAAGTATTCATGCTGCATTCAGTTGCTTCGTTATTGTGCAGGAGACAATGTTCTGACAAACATCTGCATAATGAAAAAGACATAAAACGCAATAAATTGATAAATAAATTACATTCTGGCGACAATGACAGTTACAGTGCATTGCTGTCTGAGACATCGTTAGTTGAAATTGCATATAGCGTTTAAAAGTTGTTAATCCTAAAAGTCCTTTCTGGAAATATTTAATCGTTGTGTAGCGTTACACGTGAATGTGGCACATTAGCTTGCTCACATGGCACATTAAGTTGCACCAAATTTGACGTTTTTACATAACAATATAATAGCTGTGAGAATAGAGCAAGTATCTTTGTGGTGGTGTATGAAGCAGCACGTACGTCCTAGGAAATGACATATTATTAGCATAAATTGATTCAAAGCCTAAGACAAGTTATGAAATTACGACATATTAACTAAACGCCGAAATAAACGCAAATCATATAAACTGAAAGAAATTTTGCTCGTAAAAGTTTTTAGCGCTATTGTGCTCATTTGGCAACAATTTTTTCGCCATTTTATCGTAGCAGTTCCTTGGCACGATTTCGTACACAGCGCACTGTCGGTGTTTTTGTGTCAACATTTACGCCGTTTGCAGTCCCGCCGCCTCTGCAGAAACTCGTGCCTCCACTGGCCACACACCGCACTGAAACGTGCGGCCATGCGCAGCCACCGCCCGTGTTGAACGGCAATAGCTGTCGCAAGACGACTGTTGGGTGGTCATACCATTTTCCGAACCCCCGTAGTTGAGGCACTGAACGCCCTCCCCAGTGGAGTCTATACATTCGCAAACAGGATAGCAACGCTAAAACTGATTTATAGCTTTAGTAAAAATACATTTGATTCAGTTCGACATTTCTAGCACCCTGCCCAATTTCCAGGAGAAAACATTTCTTTCCTGGCAGGTAATTTGTCCGACACTGTAAGTCAGCTAACATTTTACCATTTCTCACCATTTTGCCACATGTAATCAGTTCACATACACAAAACAGACACTTCCTAGGCAGTGCATGAAACCCTCATTAAATTAGCTCACGATCGTGGGTTGCCCCCAAGATTTCATATCGCGAACTAAATTTTTGGCTCTTCCAATATTCCTCGCAAAAAATCATCGCCATAAGCGGTGACAAAATCAGCTGGATGGTATTTTCCATGATTTACAAACCACTTACGTGTTCCATGTGTTAGTTCAGAAACGACAATCACAGTGGCAGCCTTAATAGCTGCCAACGAATTTAATTCCGCCCGTGCGCCTTTAAACTGCTGACCCCACTATGTAGCTTTGGTATTAGTTCCTGATTCCACTTATTGTCCTATTTTCACCACTTTTTCTTCACACTCTACCACACAAAATATTAACAGACTTAGCCTTCACTTCCTCAAGCGCATTTTGCCTCAGCACACAGTTATTAACATCACCAACCAGCTCGTCCTGTACCATTTCCAAATTTTCCCACAAATATTTTTCCACAGTGTCGACTCTGATGTTAATAGGCCACCCTCCTCAGAAATTTTCCGTGTGTCATTATAACCCCTAATTTTGTATCTATCATCGATTCAATATCTGATTTGATCTTTCCTATCTCAGCTTTGACACTTTATACGTTTGTCTCTATACCCTCAATTTTGAAACTTAACTCTGTTTATACTGAACCCAAATCATCTTTTACACAACTTGCCTCCGCTTTTACTGAACATAGCTCAGTATCCAATGCACCAGCATAATTTGCATTACGTGTGACGATGTATTGTCGGAAAGCTTACTTCTTCCCTCTATTTTGGACTATCTGCCCAAGCAGTAAGTTCCCTTTCGACACTATTACGATCGGAGTTAGGACTAAATGGTCCACTAGTATTACCTGAACTACTCAGACTGGGTTGCGGCCCATTCTTTGTAGGCTGCATCACTGACGATGACCATGCAGTTTCACAAATAACACTATCAGCGCATGTACTTTACTTACCGGTCGTGCTGGCTGCTACTGTTGAACTGCTCTTGCCGAAAGTGTAGATGCAGCCGCTGCCGTTGCCGAAGCTGATGAACTAAAAGTCGTCTCTGGCTGCAGCAGGCTGGTGGAACTCTGCACCTCCTTTCATTGCCTCATATTGTTTATTGAAGTTCCGCGCCTGGCTCCCGCACACTTAATTACTGTCAGCACGCAACTGCTGCAAAGGTCTTATGCTCGGAGCCCCCAAGCAAACTGCCTGCCCATACAATAAATTTGGGACCTGGATCACAGAATGCTATTCTGTTGAAAACTGACGTTTTAAGTCCGTGGCTGTGTACAAACTGAGGACCGACTTTTACATGTAAGATAACAGCAACGAGCCACTTTTTACTATTCCAGAATTACAACTATTTTTACAATTCTAGAATTACAACTGCAATTATAAAGGGATTAGATTCATACCCTGGAGGAACCACCAACTAAGACATTACCACACTGATATTTTTGCTGAGGACTCCTATACAAGGAAACCACGAGCGGCTTTGCGTGCAGCTACTCGCACCTTAGGACAGCCTGCCTTATCAGTAGGTCCGACGACTGCAGATGAATGCTTCAGCAGAGTCGTTGATCATACGGGTAATATATTCCACCCATCGCTGGATACTGTCACGGTGTACTAAGTACAAACAGCGAGTTGGTTGTGAAGCGTCGCATCTGCCCTACGAAGCATCCATCGTGGCGGAGGTCTTTCAGTCATCACTCCGTCTGGCAGGTAAATTCCGTCCAGATCATCGACCACTAACCTTTGAGCGGCGTGTGTGAGGGCTGGAGAGCATGCCGAGAGAGATCTACGGCAGTGAACGTCCCTGACGGAGTGCTGAAGAGCATGTTCCACCCCACATTCGATAGACATATGCATGTAAGGACAAGAGGGGGGAGCCTTCATAGTCTACAGCAGAATAACACCAATATGCAACCTCTCGATAGATCAGAATTGCCCTGCAAGTCCCTCAAGAGCATTATGTATCCAAAATGGCAACAGGTTTTCAAAAGAACCATGTACACGTTTCATGACAACAAGTCACATAATACTGTCCGTGACTTTCAGAAATGACTGGGAGTAGAAACATTTGATTTATGTTTCATGGTGTTCCCACAGGCAGCTGGAGGGGGGGGGGGGGAGGATGTGCACCCAGACAGAACTCCACTTGCCTTGGTAGGCCGTATACAGTTGAGTTGCGGCAGGTTGCACAGAGGTTGCCCACTAGTGACAGTTCTTCCTCAAGAGACATGCATCTCATTAGTAGGCAGCACATCTAGAGACTGAGTGGTTTTTTTTGTAGAGGTTTTACCTCCCTCATGGTGCCGGCAGTTAAGCCAATATTCCCAGTTCCTAGGATACCCAATGCTCCAATGCTGCTCTGTAGGCCACAAGCAAAATCACACATTGGAGGGTCCTCCACCTGGAGCAAGAAGCCATTCGTCAAAGGGCTGTGACCTATGTGAAGACGAGTAAGGAGAACCTCATCTTTTCGATGTGGCTATAAGAAGGTATGCAGTATCAATGTGTGAGCTTTGCTTCCTTCTCCATCATGTATTGCTGGAGGAGGGTGTCATGGATATTCCGAACTACTTTATCTGCTGGATAAAAGCGTTGCAGAAACTTAAGTGCACCCAGGAAGTGGGAATGGGAACAGATGGGGAATTTAGCAGGCACAGCATATGCTCCAGCGCTCTCGAGATCGCATCAAATACAATGAGCTCTGCAGGCGTCCAGACCTGGAGGACACGATCAGGGAAGGCAACAGAGCGACCAACGGAGACTTCTGTTTAGACCCACCTTTGGAGACAGCCACATAGCTGTGGTGCCCATTCAAAATGTAGGAAAACATCGCTGCACTAACTCTAAAATTACTCTGAGCTTCTGCACTTACCTGGGTGATGGTCAGATGTGAGAGTGTACATGCCCCGTACCAAGGGATTGCAGGACACATTTTGTATGGATTCCTAATGCCTCATTGCCCATGGACGATTTATACAGAAGTGTTCACCAGCAAATGATACCAGCTATGGGGGTAGGGAGGAGCTGACACGCCTGGTGCACCATGAGAAGAAGCCACCAGATGGTAAGAGCTAGTTCAGAGCCTCAGCAGAGATTTTTTTTTTTTGTTTGTGGTTTTAGGGCGCAAAACTTCTATGGTCATTAGCGCCCAGCCCGTGACGTAGAAAACAGGAAAAAAACGAAATTTAAAATCAGCAGCAATGGGAACAAAGTCATAAAATTTGAGAAACTAAAGACAGAAGGAATGCTTAAAATTCCACTATAGAAAGGGGTTGGTTGTCCCCCCCAAAAAAAGCTTCAAATGACTGACGTCATTTCACTGTCACTAATAAACTGTACAACGCGGTCAGCTGAGCGCGTGTCATCTGCTAAAATCGACGATAGATCAGGCGATAGCTGTAGACGGGAGCGTAACGGATTAAAATAGGGGCATTCAATTAAAAGGTGTCTGACCGTCCACAGCTGAGAGCAGTGGGGACAGAGTGGGGGAGGATCACCGCTTAAAAGATGTCGATGACTAAAAAGACAGTGCCCTATCCGGAGTCTAGCTAAAATTACCTCCTCCCGACGACGCGTTCGGGAGGAAGAGGTCCAAGCGCAAGGAAGGGCTTTCACTTCCCGCAATTTATTATGGGGAAGTGTTGACCAATGCGCATGCCATAAATGAGCAACTTGGCGACATAAACCGCTCCGTAGATCGGTAAACGGAAGAGACTGAATAGCTGCCCGAGGAAGAGAGACTGCAGCCTTGGCCGCTATATCGGCCGCCTCATTTCCACAGATACCAGCGTGTCCCGGGAGCCAGAGGAACGCCACTGAGACGCCCCCCAGGTGGAGCAAGCGCAGACAGTCCTGAATCCGGTGGACCAGAGGGTGCACAGGGTAAAGAGCTTGGAGACTTAGGAGAGAGCTGAGAGAATCTGAGCAGATTACGTACTGTATCCGCTGATGGCGGCGGATGTAGTGGACAGCCTGGAGAATAGCGTAAAGCTCCGCAGTATAAACCGAACACTGGTCGGGAAGCCGAAAGTGATTTGGGGTGACGCCAACAATATAGACACTCCCTACACCTAACGATGTTTTCGAGCCATCGGTGTAAATAAATGTGGCTTCCGTCATTTGTGCACATAGAGCAGCAAATGCCCGACGGTAAACAAGTGTAGGGGTACCATCCTTGGGAAATTGACATAGGTCTCTGAGCAAGTCGATCCGGGGACTGAGCCAAGGCGGTGCTGTACCCCAAGTTGTCAAGAAGGTTTTAGGAAAGCGGAAGGAAAGAGAATAGAGCAGTTGACGGAAGCGGACTCCCGGGGGTAGTAGGGAGGAGGAGCGGCCTGCATACCCGACATCAAAGGAGGCGTCGAAAAAAAGGTCATGGGCTGGATTAGCAGGCATGGAAGACAGATGGCTAGCATAACGACTCAGAAGGACTGCCCGCCGATTGGACAGCGGAGGTTCAGCAGTCTCAGCATAAAGGCTTTCCACAGGGCTGGTGTAAAAAGCTCCAGACACTAAACGTAATCCACGGTGGTGGATAGAGTCGAGACGCCGAAGAATAGACGGCCGAGCAGAGGAGTAGACTATGCTTCCATAATCCAATTTCGAGCGCACTAAGGCGCGATAGAGGCGGAGAAGGACCACTCGGTCCGCTCCCCAAGAGGTACCATTCAGGACACGGAGGGTGTTAAGGGAACGCAGACAGCGAGCCGAAAGATAGGAAACGTGGGAGGACCAGCACAGTTTTCTGTCAAACATAAGACCCAAGAATTTAGCGACGTCGGAAAACGGAAGGTTGACAGGACCTAGATGTAAGGAGGGCGGAAGAAACTCCTTACGTCGCCAAAAATTAACACAAACGGTCTTACTGGGTGAGAAACGGAAGCCGGTTTCGATGCTCCACGAGTGGAGGCGATCGAAACATCCTTGAAGACGTCGTTCAAGAAGGCTGGTCCGTTGAGAGCTGTAGTAGATCGCAAAATCGTCCACAAAGAGGGAGCCCGAGACATCAGGAAGGAGACAATCCATAATTGGATTAATGGCGATGGCAAACAGTACAACACTCAGCACGGAGCCCTGGGGTACCCCGTTTTCTTGGGAGAAAGTACGGGAGAGAGTAGTGTTCACCCGCACCCTAAATGTGCGCTCTGCCATAAATTCGCGAAGAAAAAGTGGCAGCCGGCCTCGAAAGCCCCAAGAGAACAGTGTGCGGAGGATGCCTGTCCTCCAACAGGTATCGTATGCTCTCTCCAGATCAAAAAATATTGCTACCGTTTGGCGTTTCCGGAGAAAATTGTTCATGATATAAGTGGAGAGAGCAACAAGATGGTCAACTGCAGAACGATGCTTTCGGAATCCGCATTGGGCAGGTGTTAAAAGACTGCGAGACTCCAGCAACTAAGCTAAACGGCAATTCACCATATGCTCCAAAACCTTACAGACACTACTCGTGAGAGAAATGGGGCGATAGCTAGAGGGGAGATGTTTGTCCTTTCCAGGTTTCGGAACGGGAACGACAATAGCTTCCCGCCATCGCCTGGGAAAGGTACTGTCGGTCCAAATTCGATTATAAAGGCGAAGGAGGTAACGCAGGCTATGGGTTGATAAATGCAGCAATATTTGAACATGGATACCATCCGGTCCTGGGGCGGAGGAGCGAGAAGAAGAGAGTGCATGTTGGAGTTCGCGCATGGAGAAAACAGTATTGTAGCTTTCGCGATTTTGAGAGGAGAAAGCAAGATGTCGCACTTCCGCTGCACGTTTCTTCGGGAGAAACGCTGGCGGGTAATTTGAAGAGCTCGAAATCTCAGCAAAGTGCTGACCCAATGAGTTAGAAATTGCGACGGGGTCCACTAAGGTATCATGCGCGACAGTGAGCCCAGAGACCGGGGAGAAACTAGGGGCGCCTGAGAACCGTCGAAGCCGACTCCAAACTTCCGAGGAGGGAGTGAAGGTGTTAAATGAGCTAATAAAGAATTTCCAGCTTGCCTTCTTGCTATCGCGGATGACGCGACGGCATCGCGCACGGAGCTGCTTATATCGGATACAGTTGGCCAAAGTTGGATGGTGACGGAAAATGCGAAGAGCACGTCGCCGCTCACGTATTGCGTCACGGCATGCCTCGTTCCACCAAGGAACTGGGGGGCGCCGGGGCAATTCGGAGGTGCGTGGTATTGAACGTTCCGCAGCTGTGAGAATAACGTCGGTAAAATGTGTGACCTCATCGTCGACGCTGGGAAAGCGACGGTCATCGAATGTCGCTAGAGACGAAAAAAGTGTCCAATCGGCTTGGGCAAACTTCCAGCGTCGCGAGCGCATATATGGCAGTTGAGGCTGCAGTCGAAGAACACATGGAAAGTGGTCACTCGAGTGTGTATCATCAAGGGCGAACCATTCGAAGCGCCGAGCTAGCGGAACAGTACCGACATCAAGGTCCAAATGAGATAAATTTGCCGTGAAGGCAGACAAAAATGTGGGGACCCCAGTGTTGAGGCAGACTAGATCCGCTTGGTGGAAGACGTCTAGCAATAGTGAGCCACGTGGACAAGGATGTGGAGATCCCCAAAGCGGGTGGTGGGCGTTGAAGTCCCCAACCAGCAAATAGGGGGGTGGAAGCTGATCAAGAAGATGAAGGAGATCAGCTCGTGCCAGTGGTGTAGACGATGGAATGTATACCGTACAAAGAGAGAACGTGTATCCAGAAAGGGAAAGACGGACGGCGACAGCTTGAAAGGAAGTGTTTAAGGGGATTGGGTGATAATGGAGAGTATCATGGAGCAGAATCATGAGTCCTCCATGGGCTGGAGTGCCTTCAACAGAGGGGAGGTCATATCGGACGGACTGAAAATGAGGGAGAACAAAGCGGTCATGGGGACGCAGCTTTGTTTCCTGAAGACAGAAGATGACCGGCGAGTAGGATCGTAAGAGGATCGACAATTCATCCCGATTGGCGCGAATGCGGCGGATATTCCAGTGGATAATGGACATAGGGTGAACAGAAAATGGAGAAACGTGACCAAGGGTGCTGTCAACTCAACGACTGCTCAGAGCTTGCGACCGACAGCATGGAATGGCATTCAGTCGAAGGCAGAAGATCCTGATCCATAGGTTGGTCGGGAGCAGCTCCTGCCACCAACGATCGGCCAGTTGACCGGCCACCAGCAGTGCGCCTCGGCGACACAGAAGATGGCCGAGGGCGATTTCCGCCAGGTGGTGCTGTAGATGGGCACGCCTTGGCTGAGAAGGAGAGGAACTGTGTTTCTTCATAGCCTTCTTGGAGGTATGATGTTTAGATGAAGGAGGAACCGATGGTTGTGAAGTTGCAGTACGTAAAAACTCTTCACGAGAATGCTCTTTTTTCGAAGACTTGGCGTCTGACTTTTGGGCTCGAGATTTAGCAGAACCCGACGTAGGGTGAGCCATAGAGTGGGCAGGCGAAAGTGGTGAGGTTGAACGGGCGATCTTTGCGCTGGCCGATCTGACGACCGTGGTACTAAATGTGAGGTCGCAAGTCTGCGTGGCCGCCTCCTTTGTTGGCCGAGGAGAAGCAAGGACAGTGCTGTATTTTCCTTTCTGAGGCACGGTGGGCTGTCGACTGGCGAGTAACTTTCGAGCAGCAAAGGTCGACACCTTTTCCTTCACTCTTATTTCCTGGATCAGCTTTTCGTCCTTAAAAACGGGGCAATCTCGAGAGGAAGCAGCGTGGTCACCCATACAGTTGATGCAGTGAGGGGATGGAGGTGGACAAGCACCCTCATGGGCATCCTTGCCACACGTAACACATTTGGCCGGATTGGAACAGGACTGGCTGGTGTGATTGAACCGCTGACATCGATAGCAACGCGTAGGGTTTGGGACATAAGGGCGAACGGAAATTATCTCATAGCCTGCTTTGATTTTTGATGGGAGTTGAACTTTGTCAAATGTCAAGAAGACAGTGCGGGTCGGAATGATGTTCGAGTCAACCCTTTTCATAACCCGATGAACAGCGGTGACGCCCTGGTCAGACAGGTAGTGCTGAATTTCTTCGTCAGACAATCCATCGAGGGAGCGTGTATAAACGACTCCACGCGAGGAATTTAAGGTACGGTGCGGTTCCACCCGGACAGGGAAGGTGTGGAGCAGAGAAGTACGCAGCAAATTTTGAGCCTGGAGGGCACTGTGTGTTTCTAACAACAGGGTACCATTCCGTAATCTGGAACAAGACTTTACAGGACCCGCAATTGCGTCGACACCTTTATGAATAATGAAAGGGTTGACCGTGGAAAAGTCGTGACCTTCGTCAGACCGAGAAACAACAAGGAACTGTGGCAACGATGGAAGAACCGTCTGTGGCTGAGACTCAGTGAACTTACGTTTGTGAGCAGACATAGTGGAAGGTGAGGAAACCATTGCGGAGGAATCCCCCATGATTACCGGCGTCTCCGATGGCGCGCTCCTCCCTTGTGGGGGCCCTCACCGAGGGCACACCCGCCTTAGGTGATTGTTCACACCTCAGGTCACACCTCCCGACAAACGGACGGAGGGACCAATCGGCACTTTCGGAAGGTATCAGCTCGGGTAATCACCCCTCCCTGGGCCTGGCCGTTACCAGGGGGTACGTACGTGTCCTACCTGTCTACCCGGGGCGGGGAATTACGCGTCACCCCGTCACCGGCTACGCATGGAAGTGCGTGGGTCGGCCTTCAGACACTCACAGGGAGGAAAAAAGAGAAAGGGAAAGGAAAGAAGAGGGGGTCTCAAACGCCGCAGCGGAGAGAAGGGCAAGGAGAAGAGGGAAGGAAAAGAGAAGGACAGAGGAAGGACAAGGACTTGTAAGTGTAGAAAGCAAGTAAGTAGGAAAAGTTTCGAGCGTCCGTCTCCGGACGTAGGCACAAACCATACTCCCAGAGGGGGAGAAAGGGAAGGAAATAGCCAGAGGTGAGGGGGGGGGGCGAAGATGGGGGACGGGGAGGGATGCGGAAAGGGAAGGGAAGGTATGCAGCCCGGAAAGGAAGGAGGGCCACATTAGCTCGGGGTCCCGTGCTCGCTACACACGTGTCCACAAAAGAGTTGTGGACCCCCTGGGGGGGCCTCAGCAGAGAGACTGGGTTTGGGCCTGGTCCAGTAGGAGCCTGTGGTCGCATGATGTGCACCTTCAATTATCTTCAGCATGGAGGCCTCGTCAGCTTATTTCAGTTCCTCCGTGGGAATGTCAGTTAGATCCCTCCAAGTCAAAACACGTTTGCTGTGGTTCAAGATGATGTGCAATACAATTTCTATTGCATACTCTCTGAGTCTTCTAGATTTTTTGAGGTTAGGTTCTCCATGGGAATTACAAGTTCCCACTAACAGTGTCCCAATTGAAAAGCGCTTTAATGACTTAAAAGAGCCACAGTTTCCCTCTTAAACCCCTTTGGATACAGAAAAGTGAAATTTTCTTAGAACTACCTTCTTTCCGCTTAACTATTAAAAACGATTGATTGATGGTTGCTCAGTGTCTAAGAAATGCCAACGTTACTGTAGGGAGAAGCAGCTCCACAACCGATCACTGCTCCCAAGTTCCGGCAATTTAACAGTAACGAATTACACTGGTCAGAATGCGGCGCCCAACTCAAAGCAAGCAAGCTGCACAGCCTACGACGTTAACGGTATGACGCGCTTTCCTTTCTTTTTTATCGATGCTCAGAGCCGATATGTATCTCATATGGATCAACTTATTTCCCGACTCTCGGCCGGAAGATATTACTTGTGAGGAACTCGTTCATCTCAACCAAGATTATGAATCACAAGTTCATGTTGCTGTGGAGAGAATTACATTTTTTTCGTTTTAAGAAGCACCCTGAACAGTCTTTCGCTGAACATCTTGAGCCAAGTTAAGGAAGACTGGAAGGTTCTGAATGGCATACTACCGTTCAAGACAATGTGCAACCACGACTTGGACATGCCAGGGCCTCTCCCCCAGGCTATATATGAGCAGGTTGCTCACGAACTACAACGATGGAGAGGGACTGGAATGGTACAACCCATTTCAGCACGTCAGTTGCTATCACCCTTGGTGGTATTAAACATCTACATGGTTACTCGGCAATTCATACTTAAGTGCTTGGCAGAGGGTTCATCGAACCATTTTCATACTACTTCTCTACCATTCCACTCTCCAATGCCGCGTGGGAAAATGAAACATCTAAATCTTTCCGTTCGAGCTCTGATTTCTCTTATTTTATTATGATGATCGTATCTCCCTATGTAGGTGGGTATCAACAAAATATTTTCGCATTCGGAAGAGAAAGTTGGTGATTTGAAATTTCTTAAATAGATCTCGCCACAAAGAAAACCGCCTTAGTTTCAGTGACTGCCACCCCAACTCGCACATAATATCAGTGACACTCTCACCCCTATTGCGCGATAACACGAAACGAGCTGCCCTTCTTTTCACTTCTTCGATGTCCTCCGTCAATCCTACCTGGTAAGGATTCCAAACCGCACAGCAATATTCCAGCAGAGGACGGACAAGTGTAATGTAGGCTGTCTCTTTAGTGGGTGTGTTGCATCTTCTAGGTGTTCTGCCAACAAAGCGCAGTCATTGTTTCGCCTTCCCCAAAATGTTATCTATGTGGTCTTTCCAATTTAAGTTGCTCATAATAGTAATTCCTAGGTATTTAGTCGAATTGACAGTCCTTTTATTTGGGCGATTTATCGTGTACCCAAAATTTATCGGACTTTTTTTAGTACCCATGTGGATGACCTCGCACCATACAGAAATTCCTTCTCGATCATTTTTTATTTGGAATTCATCGTCTGATAATTTTACTAGACGGTAAATTGCAGCGTCATCTACAAACAATCTAAGGGGGCTGCTCGGATTATCACCCCAAAAAAGCCTTAAGGAAGTTTACGCCCATGTGCTGCTTTTAATAAACCTACAAACCGGAGAAATTTATGGGTAGACTGGGCAGGCCACATTCTTTTCGAAGACTGACTGGTAACTGTAAGTATGCCTCACACCACTCGACGTGCAGTCCAAAGAATATTTTGTGATCAATCCTCACCTGGGTTTGTCCCCATTTCAAACACTACTGGAGAAAGTGCTTCAGCTCTGGGTATATTTCCATTGGTTCCTGAAACAATTAAGAGCCAAAAAACCTGTCATATATTGTCGTCACGCACTGTATGCCTGCTAGTCATTTACCAGATGCAGAAAGTTTAAATGAAGTATTTGCTACGACTAGCTTCAAGAGTACCAAGAAAAAGTCAACGAAGAAATTCAATACTCATGCCATAAATGCACAGTCCTAAATACTCGTTGTGCTTATTCACTCTCATCTGTGATTAAAGGTCTGCTGGCACCCCAAAACACAATTTATCGAGACACCTGTAGCTTCTTGTCATATTTGTTGATGTATATTGGAAACACTGCGCAAACGGCTGCGCCGCTGAACCGGCTGTGACGGAAATCCCTTTGTGTGAGCCCAAGAATGTGAGGACGTATTTCAGCAGTTACAGGGCGCGTTGGTAAGTGGTCGTCGTTTGATTCAGTTTCATCCTGCTAAGATGTGGGTGCATCTTGGTACGGGATTGGAGCTGTGCTCTCCCACAGAATGGATCCATCTGATGAAACGATTACTTTTGGCTCGAAAACGATCAACAAAGCTGAGTACAATTACAATCTGAATAAGAGTCACTCGGTATTATCTATGATGTTATCAAGTTCCACCAATGCTTGTATGTTCAGAAGTTCTATCTGATTATAGATCACCTACCTTTAATGCTTTGTTCAGTACTTCCAGGTCTGTCTCAAAACAGATAGCGCAAAAATTGATACTGTGGACACTGTTACTGTCAAATTATGAACACAAGTTGTTGTACAGGCCCACTGCACAACATTAGAATGCTGATTCCTTGTCTCGGATACAGGTTGGTACCGACACAGGGTTTGAGGTATAGTGTTATCACACTGATACTCAAGATTAGGAAATTCTTCAAAGTTTTCCACTTGACTTTAGGCGTATTGCTGGACTAACAACCGCCGACGCAGCTCTTCAGGTAGTTTTGCAGTAAGTACGACATTGTGATCACACGGTCTGAAAGAAATTCCCCACCCAATGGCGCTTTTTGAATTGTCACGCGGTATTCGTGCGGTCTGGTGTTCTGCTGCTGCGCACAGAGAATGACGATGCACAGGTTGTGATTCCTCACTCCCTCCAGTGGCGGGTTTTGTCACTGTTACATCAAAGTGATTGGAACGTTGTTCACACGCAGTAACTTGCCCACCGTCACTGTACTAGGCAGGTTATGGACACCCAAATTCAGGAAATTATCTCTCGCTGTAGCGTGTGTGCGTGCGTGCGCGAGGAGTATCAATCGACCGCCGTCTCCGCTACGCCACGACCGTTCCGACAGTGGCGACGTGTCCGCAGTGATTTTCCGGGCTAATTCTCGAACAGGAACCGTTGTTGGTGACCGACGCAAACAGTAAATTTCCTAGTGTTGTCACCATGTCATCCACACCAAAGTTCTTTCTGAGGTCCTCGTCTAATATAATGGAACGCAGTTCACATCAGCCAGTTTTCAACAGTTCTGCGCTGCTAACGGCATCCACCACGTAACTACTGTTGTTTTACACTATCAGTCTAATGGTGAAGCTGAATGGTTCTTTGGAAGGCTCAAAAGTCACACGGAGGAACTCCAGTCCTCCCACGTATTGGAGTGAGCGTTAAAGGTTTTCCTTTGCGAAATGAGGGGAAATCGCCGGCGTAATTATTACACGATCATCACCATAATTTTTAGCGTCTCGTGTGACCAGTGTGGAAACATTTCGTTCCGCCAATCAGACTACGTCGAGGCACAGGACGAGTTTTTGGAAAGAAACAGCGTCGGTAGCACAGTGTCATTAAACAATATTCTGGGGATGGCCGGAGACTTGTGTAAGGTTCCTCTGCGCCGCACCAGCATCTGATAAACCGGATGCGGATCCCGTACGTCAGAGCTTCCACCGCCAAATAATGGCCGCAGACGCAGCCCGCCGCTGCAATCGCCCCCGCCCTTCCAGCAGTCGCCGTCGACACCGTTCAGGGCGGCGGAGGTGGAGAGGCGGACGGCGGGCCACCTCTGTCGCCCGTCCTGCAGCCCCAGCCGATCTCTGCGGAGGCGCCATCCCCAGACAGCCGTCGCGGCACCTCTTGCGGTCAGCCCGACCGCAGCGTCAGAGGGCGTGCACGCTGGTCTCCAGTTTTACGGCTGCTGTTCCCAGCCACTCGCGGGTAGTTACCGGGGTCCTGTCATCGTCTGTCATTACACTTCCTGCCTGCTCAACTACATCCGAATTCGGGCATCCACCCCGCCATTCACGTGACACAGCACTACAAGACGGTGGTGCAGAGGTCTGTGGGGCAGGAATGTGCTGTGGGACCACGTTCTTCAGCCGACACCGAAGTTGGTACCTCACGACGGAACCAGACGTAGTGGCGGACCAGAGGCGTCGGTGCGGACACACCCTCGAGAGGCTCCACGCCCCACCGCAGCCAGGGCATTCCTGCGCCGCTCGGCCCAGTCTACAGTCGTCGCTTACGGCGACAGCACCGTCTTGCGTCGGATCCAGCAGCACGAGCTGTATTACAGCCCGGAAGTGTATTGAAATTGACAGTCACCTGTACACTGAGAGAAGAGATTATCACTGTGTCCTGCCACAAGCGACATATCAGTGCTGAGCGACAGTAACAAATACAAGTGATATTCGTATGCACAAGGACTGAAATACTTAAATTTCGTGTGTGTTGTGGTATCCACTCGATCTCTTCCAGAAGTAAATCAACGACTAAATATAGTGCTGACGAGTGTTATTTCGTCCGTCACTACACGTACAGAAGAAGTTAGTATTAGAAGCTGGTTTGAGTGGAGAGAAGTGTGCCCCGTGTTGCCTAGTGTGGATATATGGAAATCAGCCCTGAGACCGGACTAACAACCCGCACACCCTCTCCAAAGTCCCCAAAAGCGTGGTGGGAGCATACCGTTCAGCGTTGATTCCGCACAACCCAGCTTAATGCAGTTCCTTAGATACACCTGACCACCCATCTTGTATTGGTTCAGGCGTCTCCCTTTGTCGCAAGCAGTAAGAGGTGAAATGTCCCTTCACATCACATCGAAACCAACACCCGTAAGACTTCTGTCCCTTTGTCATCAACTGTATTCCCTGGAGAATAATTTTCTCTGCACTGCTCTACATACCGTAGTGCCTCAATACCGTCCACTAAATTTCGCAAATCACTGAGCTTACAAGGTAGTAGCACGAATATCACCCCCGTTCTATCGTCTGATTTAATGCTTTCCACAATACGAGCAACCATCTCGCACGCCGTGTCCTGGGTACACAAAGTGCGGCGCAGACCTGGTTAACGTCGTCTGTTAACGTTGTCCTCGATGGTAAGTGTTCATCGGAGGTGAGGGTATCATCTGGAGTGCCCCAGGGAAGTGTGGTAGGTCCGCTGTTGTTTTCTATCTACATAAGTGATCTTTTGGATAGGGTGGATAGCAATTTGAGGCTGTTTGCTGATGATGCTGTGGTGTACGGGAAGGTGCCGTCGTTTAGTGACTGTAGGAGGATACAAGATGACTTGGACGGGATTTGTGATTGGTGTAAAGAATGGCAGCTAACTCTAAATATAGATAAATGTAAATTAATACAGATGAATAGGAAAAAGAATCCCGTAATGTTTGAATACTCCATTAGTAGTGTAGCGCTTGACACAGTCACGTCGATTAAATATTTAGACGTAACATTGCAGAGTGACATGAAGTGGGACAAGCATGTAATGGCAGTTGTGGGGAAGGCAGACAGTCGTCTTCGATTCATTGGTAGAATTTTGGGAAGATGTGGTTCATCTGTAAAGGAGGCCGCTTATAAAACACTAATACGACCTATTGTTGAGCACTGCTCGAGCATTTGGGATCCCTATAAGGTCGGTTTGAGGGAGGACATAGAAGCAATTCAGAGGCGGGCTTCTAGATTTGTTACTGGTACGTTTGATTATCACGCGAATATTACGCAAATGCTTTAGGAACTCGGGTGGGAGTCTCTGGAGGAATGGAGACGTTCTTTTCGTGAATCGCTACTGAGGAAATTTAGAGAAACAGCATTTGGGGCTGACTGCAGTACAATTTTAATGCCGCCAACTTATCTTTCGCGGAAAGACCACAAAGATAAGATAAGAGAGATAGGGCTCGTACAGAGGCATACAGGCAGTCATTTTTCCCTCGATCTGTTTGGGAGTGTAACAGGAAGAGAACATGCTAGTTGTGGTATGAGGTACACTCCGCCACGCACTGTATGCTGGATTGTGGAGTATGTATGTAGATGTAGAACTGCTCGTTTACTGCTCGCTCGCGTCCGTAAGGTGACTCCGAGATGCTTTTCTCAGCACGTGCAGGTATAACATAACAGCGGGTGGGTGTCTTTCAACGTCTCCCCTTCACCACATCCTTCGCTATCCTAATTGTCCAACTACTCTTACAACGTGGCTACATTAAATTGCGGGCCAAAGAAATCTTAAAGTTAAACATTCTTTTGTTTAGTCAACCACACCACATCACAAAGACAAAAAAATGGTTCAAATGGCTCTGAGCGCTGTGGGACTTAACGTCTTAGGTCATCAGCCCCTAGAACTTAGAACTACTTAAACCTAACTAACCTAAGGACATCACACACATCCATGCCCAAGGCAGGATTCGAACCTGCGACCGTAGCAGTTCCGGACTGCAGCGCCTAGAACCGCACGGCCACCACGGCCGGCATCACAAAGACATTTGACCATATCAGATATTTAATCAATAGAGAAATACTTACGATAAAATGTTGCCGTTATGGAGTGAGGAATCCCAGAAAACTGTAACTATAGCTACCTTGCCGACAACTCTACTTCAGTATCTTGCATCGTATCATCTTGAGTGACGTTGTTTCAGTGAGCACGATTCTCTAGCATTGGAAACATTGATGGGCCCACCTCTTCTCGAACTCACTTTACTCCGCAACCTTCTCATCCCTAACAAGTGCTAAGAAATCACTAATAATATTCATGTAATAAGCAAGTTTAGCTCGTAGTCTACGGATCGTCTACGGATCCGGCCTCGCGACGGTAATTCACACTGCGAGAACTGTTCAACAAGTTCCAGCTCCGGGACGACCCAAATAACAACACCGATAATACGACTCACGTACTTGCGCTGCAGTCCAGTTTACCGCACCGGCTCGCCCAGCACATGCTGCTGCTGCTGCTGCTGGACAGCCACTCCGCTGCGCCCGCCCGAAGCCGACCACGCATCGACGCTTCGGAAGCCAAAGCACACCCAAAACATCCCTCACCGTCATGGCCGGAAAATCTCAAAGGGAATCTGTAATATAGATCTTAGGGATATCAGAAGATTTTAATCACAGTACGCCCGAATTTCCTTTCGTCGTCAGGGCACTTTCTCTTGTTGAGGTCTTCAGTTCCAAGACTAATTCGGTTCAGCTCGACACGCTTGTCCGTTCTGTGCAGATCTCTCCATCTCTGCGTGACCACAGTAAGCCACGTCCTTTTGAACCTGCTTACTGTCTTCAACTCCTAGTCTGCGTCTATAATGATTATTTCGCAATGAGGGGAAGCGTTGGAGAGTACAGTGCAACGTGGCTACAACAACATTCAAAGTGTAACTCCTTGTTACATATCTGGTCTTTTTGAAACAAAAATTTATTCGAACTGGCCATGAACAATTTCCATATTTCGTACAGAATAACGAATTCTCGTTTCAAAGCAGAGAAAATTATTCCATTGGCTGTTGTTATTCTTTTATTTAGAGTATTATATGGTCAGTAGCAAAGGGCTTTTTTCAAAGAGTTCTAATGAACGTCCCTATTATTTCATAATTATGATATAAACACAACGTACGTATTGTTAACGTCTCTAGCGTCTGTGAGTCTTTGGCTTCTGGGAGACTTTAGCGTTTGGGGTTTTAGTGTCCGAGCTTTCAGCGCTAGAGTTCTAAATATTCCTGTCTCTTAAGTTCAAGCATCATTGCGTGAAAGAGTTAACTTCGTTGGAAGCCGGGAAAATTAAAAGTAAATTTCTTTACTTTCGATTATAGACCCTTTTGGGACATATATCATCAGGCATAAGTATGAACGTTCATCGTAGTGAATCATATCAAAGAAACTGTGTCAATAAAAACAGAGTTAAGGAAAAACTATAGTGTCCTACGATTTCAAACAGAGTATCACGAGAAGTGAACCGTATATCGGATTCCCTCTGGACAAGAGTAATAATAATAATAAATTATTCAACATTAATATTAAAGGGAATAGTTTTCAATGGGCAAAATATCGTGCTCGGTTAAATGAACCCAGTGATCTCTGAAAGAATTAATTCGGTGTACAGGGACTACGCGAATCAGATCATTCTGAAAACCGAATCGGGCGCCTAATAACTGTTAATGAGCATCCCTGGCAGAAACCGCTAAACAACGCAGCCAACCGATGGTGTTAATTTGAATTTAAACTTATTGATCAGCAAATATTGACTACAATGTGTCATCTGGCTTTCACGTTCTCGACGAGGTGAAGAAAACTGGCTGGCCATAGAAAAAAGATATTACGTAGAAGTGCCAGCAGGCAGCAATAGGAAGCGTCACAAAATGACTTTGAGTTATGCTGCAATAAACGAGTGTCGTTGTAACCGAGATTCGTATTTTCAGTCTATTCTGGTGACAAATGGTAAACAACAAATTTATTTAGCCTTGTTTTACTTTACATACAGTATTCACTCTTAATCTTACATGAAAGCAGTATATACAGCAGTACGTCGTGTGCTCACCAAACTTCTTTACTTTGGGGGGGGGGGGGGGGGGGGGGGGGTGAAGTAGTCAGTCATTTTACTCTGCTGTCTATTTGCCCAACACACACTTTCTAAATTACGTTCTATCTTCATTATTTCATTTGCAATTTCACTGCTCCCTCCCCGAGCTTCACAGAATATATTTACAATTCTAGTGGCTCCTAAAGCGTCACTCACAGATGGTATAGGCACTCTATCTATTTCTTCTTCCTGTTCTTCATCTCCCTCGCTCACTTCATTGTCAGTGTGTCCCTGATTTTCACTTCATTTACCATTTCGTCTTCATTTTGCGCTTCGATTGTAAAAAGGTCATCAGCTGTTGTTGCATACATTTCATAGCCGCTCTGATTGAGAATATCACAGTTGATTTCTGGCTGCAATGCAGATGGCGTCAGATCATCTGTGTCATAGAACTTGTCTACAGTTTCGGATGCATTTATTCCTCCAGTTGTGATCCAGCATTACGGAAACAGTTCTTGATTGTTTGGGCTGTTACTTGGCTCCAAGCTTTGGTAATGCATTTAATCGCATCCACCAGTGTAATAGAATAACCCGACTTTTTCTCAATGCATTGTACCATTTTCATTAATACGAGTTTACAATAGTGGCATTTCAGATTCCTAATTACTCCTTGGTCCGTAGGCTGCAACAAGTATGTCGTATTCGCAGGACGAAAATCAAGCTTAATATTCTCCAGACTGGAGAGTGCAGGATGTGCTGGACTGCGTCAATCTTCCTTCCCTGACTTCTGACCTCCGATCCCTATGCTTATCTCAATTTCAAGGTGTTCGGAGGTCATCCAGGACTTTTTATTAGTATTGTAGTGCACTGGAAGATTTCCTTCATGCTCAAAACACCTAGGAGTTTTTGATTTACCTATCACTAACATTTTTTTCTTCTCAATTCTGGTTTGTGCTGACGCAGATGGAACTGTTATTCGTTCTTTAGATAACTTGCCACCAACACATTTTTCGCGCTTGCAGTTCAGAGTTTTGTGAGGTGTCAATTTAAAGAAGATGCCAGTCTCGCCTGCATTAAAGATGTCACATCTGCATGTCGTTCATGAATTGTAGATCACACGATAGTGAGCCATTGTTGGATTGTTTCAGTGTCACACTATTGGTTTCACCATTCACTTCGCCAAAAGCAATGCCTTGGCGTTGCTTGAATCTGTCAACCCATCAACTACTGCTCACAAATACCCCAAAATATAATTTCATGGCAAATTCTTCTGCTTTCACCATAAGGAGAGGTCCACTCATGGGAACATGGATGCTTCCCCGTTACTTAAACCACATAAGCAGCTCTTCATCCACGTCGTCCCGTTCAGATTTTCGAAATCGCTTAGTTTTAGATGCGTTTTGTTCAAACGCAGTAACAATTTTATCCTTGTGAATTCCACAGTCCAAATGGTTTGGAAGAACGAGGCCAAGTTGACGACAAACGTCAACCTTTTTAGCTCCATTCTCGATTTCATGAATCACTTACACTTTTTCTTCCACCGTAAAGACATTTCTTTTACTGGCCATGCAGTTATAAAATGCGTTAGCTTCATAACGAACTGTTATGAAACAGATGTGAATTGCGATGATCACAGGACTCGCCAACAGTACAACTACTGTAATACAAATGCGCTAGGGTAACACTGGACTGGGAAGTCTATACTGTACCTACTGTTGACGGAAGGACACAGAGGTGAATACGTCAGGTTGCGATATTACATCAGATTTACTTCTACGGTACACTGATTTGGAAAATCTTGTTGATAATTGAGACTGAAAGTTTCTTTACATATGAGATATACTCATATACATTCGTATAGGTAATCAAGGATGAGAAGTATGTTCCTTACGAGGAATACGGCGACAACGACGACTGGATCATAACGTTGTGATTTCTGTGCTACGGCCAATGTCATTAGAAAGTTCAACTGTAGTTGATTTATTGCTGTCTCAGGATAATGCCCTACCAACTGATCCCTTCCTTTAATGAAAAGTTGGCATTAAAATATTTTCTTCCCAACTAATTTCAGTAGTAGTAACTCTCAAGTGGTTATCTGATCCACACATCAAATCTTGTGTAAAACCAAATCTTAAAAGCTTCTACTATCTTCTTGTTAAAAGAGTTTATTGTAAATGTTTCGCTTTCATGTAGGGCTACCCTCCAGACAAACAGTCCCAGAAAAGTCTCCCAACAGTTACTTGAACAAAAGTCTTCCTACCACATAGTTTCCTGTTCGGAAGAGATTTTCTTGCTGCTTCCAGTCTGGGTTTTATAAGTTCTTCACTTCTGTACTCTTTCGTTGTTTTGCTGCCCAAATACCAAAACTCGTCTGTTTGTGTAACTACCTTCCTACTGTAATACCTTCTGGATCATTTGTTTTAATTCGACAACGGTCCTTCACCCTTATTTACATTTGTTGATGTTCATATTATAACCAGGTTTGAAGGTATTATTCATACTGTTTAACCGTTTTGGCAAGTCCTTTCCTGTCCCTGACAATTATAATGGCACAGACAAACCATTTGAACTTTGATAGTGACTCCAAATTTATCTTCAGTTTTCTTTAGTGCTTACTCAGTGTACAAATTACTTATCATGAGGTATAACATATATCCAGATTTCAATGTTCTCGTATTCCAGTCAGCTTGTCAACAGGCTTTTTAAGTCAACAAATCGTTTCTTCCAGTCTACCTTCTAAAAAAAGCCTTAGGTTTCACACTGACTGCCGTATTTTTGCATTTCTCTTGAACGTTGCCTTACATGGCTTCTATCAATGACTAAGGTCAGTTGGGGTATGCGGGCCCAGGGGGTAAATGGGCCATGAGTTTTTCCTGTAACAGTTGTCAGAGGAATTTCACTTCAAGTGGTTGGCAGCACTGAAGGATAATGGCGTCTTCCTTGAGAAAGCAGTCTCATCTTTCTAAGTGCTTTGGTTTTCGTATGTGGAAGTTTTCAATTTTGTAGTGCTGGATTTGTATATCAACGTGGTGTCATCACGATTTGACAGAATATCTAAGGGTTCACTGCAAGTATTATCAATGTTACAAGTAATTTGTCATGCTTCTACTTTATGCTAAACACCTGAAATATTACTGGCAGCATGTGTGATCCTTTAGGTTGTAAGTTTGAGGGGGCGGCCCAGTTACCCCAAAAGTTTGTCAAAAATGGGGCAATTGGGCCAGGTGCTTGGGGTACCTGGGCCCACCCAGGACACATTTATCCCACGTATATCCATTTACCGCAAGTACATTAATTATCATTATTTTTATTCTTTAATTCATTACTCAAGTGAGTTTTTATTATTTACTTGTGAATCTACCTCTACATCTACATCCATACTCCGCTCAAGCCACCTGGCGGGGTGTGGTGGAGGGTACCCTGAGTACCTCTATCGGTTCTCCCTTCTATTCCAATCTCGTATTGTTCGTGGAAAGAAATATTGTCGGTATGTCTCTGCGTGGGCTCTAATCTCTCTAATTGTATCCTCATGGTCTCTTCTCGAGATATATGTAGGAGGGAGCGAAATGCGGCTTGACTCCTCAGTGAAGGTATGTTCTCGAAACTTCAACAAAAGCCCGTACCGAGCTACTGGGCGTCTCTCTTGCAGATCTTCCACTGGAGTTTATCTGTCATCTCTGTAACGCTTTCGCTATTACTAAATTATCCTGTAACTACGAGTGCTGCTCTCTGTTGGATCTTTATAATGGATTATACTGTAAATGATGAAAGTATGTGAATGCAGCTTGCCGCTAACTTGGTGTAATGTCTCTCACACATAAACCTGTACAGTAAAGTAAAGGCCTCCTGTTTTATCTTTAGGCTGATCCGTGATAAGACAGGCAAACAATTATACTAATGGAGGATTCCGCGTATTTTCTCTAATTTCATTCGCTCTCTCTCTCTCTCTGTCCTTTATCTATATACAGTTTTAAATATAATATTTCATTAGGTGAACTCAGCCCAATAGAATCTCTGGTGGAGCCCTTCGTCTTAATATTCAGCGGCTGGCTTGCTGTAAAAGATCTTTATATCTATTATTATTGTTAAGCGCTGCATTCAATTGGGAAAATCGATCGTTTGAACACTTCGTTCATTTTACGACAGATTTAGAATTTCAGATGTGTCCGAAGCCTTTTTGGACGATTTTATAAAATCTCGGTGATTGCAGGCTCTCTTCGTCACAACTGAAACTTCCCCACTAATTACAGGGCCAAGACAATCATCAATGATTCAGACAGAGAACTCATTCGTCATTCACTCTAGAATAAAAGGGTCACAAACCTTATTTCTGAGGAAAATTGTATATTCAATCCATCTCCATTACATGTTCCGTTTTCTGTTGATTCCCAGTCTTACTTAATTTGCGTTTACAATTTTTCTCTCTCTTCAAATAACCCGCTAGTGGCACAAACGTTAATAGCTCGCTTTAGCGAGAAGAAGAGCAAATATATCTCTTTTAGCAACCCGACAATCTTCCAACAGATACTTCCGAAGCTGTCCTAGTTATCCGTCTATAATAACCATGGAGAATACATATATGTATCTCTGTTATTCCAAAGAATAAACGTACTAGAAAAATACCTTGGCGTCGACGTGCTGTCGGCGCATATATTACTAGAAAATCCGATCAGATACTTTTCAAAAGTGAATAAATGTGGACGATTTGATTGACCAACATTAATTATTGCATGGTAGAGGGTAATTTTCCGTCGGGAGATTACAATGCCCCTCGCAGCGAGCGAAGTTTGTGAGCTCAATTTCGGTTTACCGAACACACTTCGCGAGCTATCTATTAGTGTGGATATCCCGGAAGTGATGGTTGTCAGTCCTCCGACTGAAAAAGAATATTATGTTTAAGACAGACGAAGAAAAGAAATGTTGAAAACAGAAGAAATGAAGAGACAGTTACTGCGGCTGTATTGCTTTTACGTGCATCTAGGTGTTATGTTTGCTGTGCACAACCAAGGAAGATGATCTTTCATGAAACTGTTATCAGGGTCTACCCATTCGGGAACTTTCTTAAGCAGGGAAACCTTGGAAAACCTCTTAAGCCTAGACCCCCAGCCTACGGTACATAGAAGATAGGAAAGCCCATAGAAGAAAAAAATAATTTTGAAATAGATCTCTAAAGGAAAGACAGGGATCAATTTATATCACGATTTGGAGAAGAGTGATTTGTGCCTCTAGCAAAAAAAAAAAAAAAAAAAAAAAACATTTTACAATAAATAACGAGAATTTTCGTTTTACAATCTTGTTCCTAGGATAATATCTTGAGGTGCTAAAACTCCCCCGGGTCTTGCATGTCCCCGACGTCCACATTTGTAGTCGGTCTTCTACGCGGCCCACTTTGTAGTCGGTCTTCTACGCGGCCCACAATGGGAAGAGTAGAAGGGACAGGGATACTCGAATTCACATGCAACATTCATTCCAAAAGAATTAGCAATGACCAAAAGGGAAACTCTTCCTGTAAGAGAACTGGTTAGGTTGCACAGTCCAAGATTCTCCTTTTTGAAAGCAAAATCCTTATGGCTTCATGGATCCTTTTTGTTACGACATACTTCAAGGAATTTAGCCATTAACTAATGATGTTGCCAAAGGCATCATCATATTTACTCTCGTTTGAATACTCTTTTTGACTTTGCATCCCCACTTGGGTTTATAAGTCCAAAAGTTCTGACACATTTTCTATCACTGATTTGTTCTTCGTAATTAAAGGATACATGCAACTTACAATAGATTTTGGATTCAAATCATCGAATAATGGAAAGTGTAGTTCACTTTATACAAAGACATAATCCATCATTCCCTTGAAAGTCATATAATTTATCTATACTCAAAAACTTTTTCTCCTAAATACACATATTTCTCCAATTGATTGTTGTAATGTAAAAGTTATTGGCATTGAGGAATGCGGATTCACTTATTTCATTTATTCTCTGATTCATACGGCGTTCACACATGCACATATATGGAAATGGATTTTTTTTTTTCAAACAAAAATTCCAAACGAACACGACCCATTAAATAACTATTAATTCTACGAATATTACTTTTTTTAAACATTCAATAATAAATTAAAAACTCTTAACTTCTAATTATAACACCTGTTCTTTTTAAAGTTCAACTTGAATCAGTTTACCCTCGCGTTTGGTGCGAGGTGTTTTCTCTGTGTCGTTTATATCGATTCTACCTCTCGCGCCGACATCAACTGTTTTGCGCGGGAAATTATCTTTGCGGCGTTAACCGTCACTCATGATTCACTGCCTCAACACATTCCTTCACACGTTTACACATCTAAACGTGCACTTGAAATTATATATGAACCTTCACTCGGAACCTCTTTTGATTATTCAGTGTCATTTACGGGAAACATTTCATTGTTCTTGAAGGTCAGTTTGATCCTTTATAAATCTTGATGACATTAGCAATGCTAAAGTTCCATATTCACCCAAACACAGGTGAAGCCTATCTCCACTATCTTCTTTCCAACACTCGATAGTAATAGTTAGTCACTATTTCTATAGTCTATGTCACTGATTAATTATTTCAATTTAAAGTTTTCTAACACTACACACACAGTTTATTGCACTCGCAACACCATTCCTCCCTATCTTCTAGTCTTCATTAAATTTCTTCAAGTCGTTATGGGAAAATAACCCTTTTATTTTGTTCGATCCCGGGTATGCTAATAGATAAGCCCCAGGATTCGGAATTTGTAGAATAATGTATGGGCCAGTATATAGTAACTCACATTTCTTTAAACTTTTCTTTATGAAGGATGATTTGGTATGTCTTTTGACTAATACCTTTTCTCCGACCCGGTATGTCTGTACCCTCTTGATTAATTTGTCAAATTGTTGTTTTCTCTGATCAGCTATTTTCGTCATATTTATGATGGCTTGTCTTATTTTTTCTTCCCAAGGCATCTTAGTTTCCTGAGTTTTGGGCATATGGTCAGTCCAGAAGTTTTCCTCTTTTGCTTCAAACATCAATTCACGAGGTGTATATCCAGTTGAGGAGTGGGGCATGTTATTGTATATCTGCTCAAACTCTTCCACATAATTTGCCCATGCAGTCTGCTTATTATGGCAATACGTCCTCATAAATCGATTGAATTCTCTAAAAATTCTCTCAACCAAATTGCCTTGTGGGTGGTAAAATGATGTTAGTATGTGTTTCACACCGACTTGAGACAAAGTCTGTTTCCATCGGAGTCCCTTGAATATTTTAGCATTGTCTGTTATGATCGCCTTAGGTGTACCAACATGTGGAAGATAATCCCTTATCAATCTTAATACAATTACTTTGGCTGTAGCCGCCTTTATCGAGTATAGCTTTACGTATTTCGTACACACATCGAGAAATGCCAACACATATTTAACACCACCTCTTGAAGTAGGTAACGGTCCACACAGATCGCACGAAATTAATTCTTTTGGTTCTTGGACTAATATAGAGCATAATGGGTGCTTAGTCCCTTTTGAATCCAGCTTTGTTTTTTGACAGATTATGCATCTCTTGAAGACCTCATGCACTCTGCGCTTTATGTTGGGAAAATAACAGTACCCACTTATCTTGTCTGCACATTTTGTCGTACCGAAATGTCCCCAGGTTAAATGAGTGAACCATACAAGTTTTTCTATTTGCGCCTCAGGTACACAAACACACCAACAGACTTTGTCTTGCCTTCCACAGCGGAAAAATAATACGCCATTCACCAGTTTGGAATAATTTGCCATGTGATCCGAAGGTTGGTGTTGTAACCTTTGAATGACACTTCCCCATTGAGCATCTCTTTTCTGTAACTGTGCCATATGCGCACACAAATTGACGTAGTATGTCTTAAATGGATTTTCCTGCAGCAGCAATACAGGGAATTCAGAGTTATTATTTACTTCAATCTCTTTAGTCAAACACTGCGGTGACCTTGATAGAGCGTCAGCAATAATGTTTTTGCGGTCCTGAGACATGCACGATCTTAAATTGGTATTGTTGCAGAGCGAGAGTCCATCTAGCCAGTCTGGGGTGTAACAGTTTACACGTTTGTAAAAACGTTAATGACTGATGATCGCAATATACGATAGTCTTGACCCATATAGATAATAATGAAATTTTTTAAAACCCCAGACGACTGCAAGAGCCTCTAATTCTGTCGTCGTGTAAGTTCGTTCACAGTTGGACAAAACACGACTGGCAAACACAATAGGACAGAAGGTGAGTTGTCCATTTATCTTGCGTACTTGGAAAAGGCACGCTCCAAGACCCACATTCGACGAATCTGTTGACAAGTAAAATTCTTCTTGCATGTCCGGATGGTACAAAAGCGGTGCATTTACTAATTGCTTCTTTATCTCCTTGAATGCTTCTTGACACTCTAATGTCCAGAGCCAGGGCACATCCTTCTTCAGCAAACTATTTAGAGCTGCTGCATTCAAGGCCTGATTTGTTATAAATCTTCTAAAAAATGAGGCAAGACCCATAAACCCTTTTAATTGCCTCCTCTTTCTGGGTGTTGGAAACTTACTAATCGCAATTAGCTTCTCCTTGGTTGGTAAAATTCACTTTGCGTCAATTATATGCCCCAGAAACTTGATTCTGTTTACTGCAAAATGGGATTTCTGTAGGTTAGCAGTTAATCCCATGGTTTGGAACACGTCCAACACCCGTCTCAGTAAGGTAATATGCTCCTCCCTAGTCTTCGATGCAATAAGCAAATCATCAACAAACACTGTTATCCTGGTTCTTAGTTCTGGGCCTAGTGCATAATCTAGAGCTGCTATAAAGATTCCAGCACTAATGTTGAGTCCGAAAGGAACTACAGTAAATTGGTAACTTCTTCCGGAATAAATGAAAGCCGTATATTTCCTTGATGACTCATCCAGCTTGACTTGCCAATAAGAACTCCGCAAATCAATGCTTGTCAAATATTGGACATCCTGGAACCGTTGTATAAGTTCGTCTATGTTTTCCGGATGTGTTCTCACTGGAATTATGATTTTATTTATTTCTCTGGCGTCGAGTACCAGTCTCACAGTCCAATTTGCTTTTGGCACGACCAACAATGGGGAGCAGTATGGGCTTGTAGAGGGTTCGATCAAACCCCATTTCAACATGCGATCTATTTCTTTCTGAACTTGAGCCTTTAACCTCCAGGGAACAGGATAGAAAGTTCTACAATACGTTTCGTGCGGCTTAACGTAGAGATGGCATATGTATCCCTTAATAACTCCTACCCTTTCATCAAACACGTTTTTATACGCTAATAATAATTCTTTTAGCTGCTTCTTCTGATCTTCAGTAATGCAGTCGGATTCATTTAACTTCTCGTATACTAATTGAACAAAATCTCCTTTGACTTGGAACTCACTAATTACATGCTGTTTGGAATTTTGTGCCGTCCTGATTACTTGCACACTGATCTCACAATTATATTTTCTCGTAAGGCTTTCTTTTTTCAACAAGTCCAACTCAATTTCTTGTTTATTTACATTTAACCAAATTTTTCCTGTTTTAAAGTCTATTCTGCATCCGTATTGACGTAGGCTGTCGACTCCGATAATGCAATCTACCACCAAATTTTTCACAACAAGGAATGTGCTTAATATTGCTACATTTCCGACTTTTACACTAAGTAGTGACTGCACTTTTACATTAGCCGATCTAGCCCCAACGGCGCCTATTATTCTGCAATTCTGAACTGGAAAAATTGGTACTCGTCTTATATTTCTGATCTTGTTGAATAGAGCCTCCGAAATAACATTTGTGGTTGCAGCTGTGTCTAAAACCACCACTATAGGTACAGTCTCCAAAATGACTTGCACTTCGGCTACTGCCACCTGTTCCTTATCCTCATCTTGGGGTTCTAAGTCCTCGGTCAATTCATCTGCCAGTAATCGTCCATCATTATACGTTAGCATGGGTACACATATCCTGTTGCCCCTCAACCAATTGTTGACCGCTCCTCCGGGGCACGAGTGGGTCCTTACAAGTTTGTTGGATTTTGATTTGCCTGCTGGTTGACATCATCCGTCACTTCGGTAATTACCAGTTGATTCGTAGATGTCCGTCCCCACTGATGTTGATTATTTGAATTCATTCCCCCCGATTGATTTCACTTTCTATTACTGTTATTATTCCAGGCTTGGGGTCTGAAATTCCTTTCGTTCCCCCACACGGGATTGTATCTTTTCCCATTCCTGTTGTTCCTTTGATAGCCCGTCGCAAGACTATTGCCGGTATGACTATTGAGATTTTGAGGGGTTTCTCTGCTATTTAACGATCTCTGTCCATTCCCTTGACTACCGTTGGGCGGAGGTTCTATCTCCGTATATTGGAATCTGTTATTACGGGCTTTCTGGTTGTTCTCTTTAATAATATCTATATGGTCTAACGTCGTGAGGAACGACTCCAAGTCTTTAATCATTGCCGTAAATCAATTGGTTCCGGATGCTAATTGGTAGTCTTGCCTTAAGTATGTTTATTATGTCTGGCAAGGGCATAGGTCTGTCCTAGTATCTAGCTTTATTTATATATTTTTCAAAATACTTCCTAAGGCTTCCTTTTGAAAAGGAGAAAGGCTCTGGGTAGAGCACCTCCTGCCTTAGGCGTTCCTGTACCCCTTCTGACCAGAACTTTGCTAAAAGCGCCTTCTCAAAATCGTCATATGTCGAGCAAACAGAAGTCATGTCCGAGGCCCAAATCGCCCCCGAACCTTGTATATATCCTGTAACGAAACTGATCTTCTGCCACTCCGACCAATTTCTGGGTAGCACTCCTCTGAAACTTCGAATAAAAACAATTGGATGGACCCGCCTTTTGTCAGTGTTAAAAATCCGGAATTGCCGATGCCCTGTAACGAAACTGATTTTCTGCCACTCCGACCAATTTCTGGGTAGCACTCCTCTGAAACTTCGAATAAAAACAATTGGATGGACCCGCCTTTTGTCAGTGTTAAAAATCCGGAATTGCCGATGCTTTATCATTTTTTCTTCGACATGGCAAAGGCTTTTGTAATCTCCGTTAGATAAGACTTCACACGAACAACTAGCTCGTGGCAATTTAATGTTTGAGTTACTTACACCAGTCGGTATCGTGTGCGAATGTGCAGTAACTGGCTCTATAGTCGCTGCAAACTTCTGCTGCTGGCCTGTATTCATTTGTTCTGAGCCTTGTTGTGAAACGCGTATCGACTCTTCTATCGTTTGTTTCCAATGCTCGAAATCAGCACCTAACTGCCGTCGCACTTCCTCAAGTCCTTTCGCAAACAAATTCTCTTCCTGTTTGCCAACTAGACTCTGAAATGCTACCTTAACATTTTGCTCAACGTTTTCACACATTAGCCTTTTGTTTTCTAATGTGATTTCGGATAATTTACCCGTTAATAATTAATTTGGTGGTCTATAACATCTTGACGCTCTGTCAGATGTTCAACACTTTCCTTTAGGTTAGTCTGCATACGTGCCAATTCAGGAAGTTGCGCAATTGCACATGACATGGCATCTTGCTTTTGTACTAATTGCGGATCCATTTCCACCTGTTCCCGTACGGTATCTATCTTAATAGCCACATACTCCTTCATTTCTACATGTACGCGGTGAGTAGATTCCTCACATTGAGCTTTCACCAATTCTATTTGTGCAGTTAATTTTCGTTCCGTCTCTTCGGCCTGATCTTTGAGTTCCTTTGTCTTCGTCTCTCTGCGCCGCTCTAATTCGGAAAAACTTTCTTGTAACTGCTGCTTAATCTCAGTTTTCAAATTTTCCTGCCCTTTCGTAACTGAGGCTAATTTCGCGTTCAAATCATTTTGCCCTTCAGTAACTGAGGCTAATTTTGTGTTCATATTATTCATGCTCTCGGTTATCATCCGCTCTGCTCTGCTTGACTCATCTTAAACATTGCCCTAGTTAAAACCATATAAATGTTCTACCGTCAATATATATATCTCTCCCTTCTACTGTCACTATATGTAACTCCGTTCACACAAGAGTACTTCTGTGGCTAGTTTCTTACTGTACTTGTACAAATAAATGCAACTGGGGCAAGTCAATCAAACTACATCTAGCATGAACACAATCAATCAATGTTCAAATATCCAATAATACTAAATAGAAAAGCGTATACTTCATCTATATTAGCAAGCTTTAATAATAGAATTATAGATCTGGCCTTTTCTCTGCGCCCAGCGTGTTGTTTTATATTCTTATTTGTAGATCCACTTAATGTGACTACGAGTATTTCTTCTCTTTTCCAAGCGTCAGTTAAATTGGCTCGTCATAGTTCACATGAAAAAGAGAACAAAATTATTTTAACAACGTCCAAAAACGTGTCCTTTCACGGATTGGCCATTATAATGGATTATACTGTAAATGATGAAAGTATGTGAATGCAGCTTGCCGCTAACTTGGTGTAATGTCTCTCACACATAAACCTGTACAGTAAAGTAAGGGCCTCCTGTTTTATCTTTAGGCTGATCCGTGATAAGACAGGCAAACAATTATACTAATGGATGATTCTGCGTATTTTCTCTAATTTCATTCGCTCTCTCCCTCTCTCTCTCTCTCTCTGTCCTTTATCTATATACAGTTTTAAATATAATATTTCATTAGGTGAACTCAGCCCAATAGAATCTCTGGTGGAGCCCTTCGTCTTAATATTCACCGGCTGGCTTGCTGTAAAAGATCTTCATATCTATTATTATTGTTAAGCGCTGCATTCAGTTGGGAAAATCGATCGTTTGAACAATTCGTTCATTTTACGACAGATTTAGAATTTCAGATGTGTCTGAAGCCTTTTTGGACGATTTTATAAAATCTCGGTGATTGCAGGCTCTCTTCGTCACAACTGAAACTTCCCCACTAATTACAGGGCCAAGACAATCATCAATGATTCAGACAGAGAACTCATTCGTCATTCACTCAAGAATAAAAGGGTCACAAACCTTATTTCTGAGGAAAAATGTATATTCAATCCATCTCCATTACATGTTCCGTTTTCTGTTGATTCCCAGTCTTACTTAATTTGCGTTTACAATTTTTCTCTCTCTTCAAATAACCCGCTAGTGGCACAAACGTTAATAGCTCGCTTTAGCGAGAAGAAGAGCAAATATATCTCTTTTAGCAACCCGACAATCTTCCAACAGATACTTCCGAAGCTGTCCTAGTTATCCGTCTATAAGAACCATGGAGAATCCATATATGTATCTCTGTTATTCCAAAGAATAAACGTACTAGAAAAATACCTTGGCGTCGACGAGCTGTCGGCGCATATATTACTAGAAAATCCGATCAGATACTTTTCAAAAGTGAATAAATGTGGATGATTTGATTGACCATTATTAATTATTGCGTGGTAGAAGGTAATTTTCCGTGGGGTGATTACATCTTCTCTATCTCTTCTATCAACCCTATCCGGCACGGTTCCCACACTGGTGAGCAATATTCAAGCAGAGGGCGAACAATTTTACTATAACCTACATCCTTTGTTTTCGGACTGCGTTTCCTTAGGATTCTTCCAATGAATTTCAGTCTGGCATCTACTTTACCGAAGATTAATTTTATGTGGTCATTCCATTTTAAATCACTCCTAAAGCCTACTCCCAGATAATTTATGGAATTAACTGCTTCCATTTGCTTACCCTCTATATTGTAGCTAAGTGATAAAGGATCTTTCTTTCTATATATTCGCAGCACATTACACTTATCTACATTGAGATTCAATTGCCATTTCCTGCACCTTGCGTCAATTTGTTGCAGATCCTCCTGCATTTCAGTACAATTTTCCATTGTTAAAACCTCTCGATATACTACAGCATCATCCGCAAAAAGCCTCAGTCAACTTCCGATGTTATCCACAAGGTCATTTATATATATTGTGAATAGCAACGGTCCTACTACACTCAACTGCGCTACACCTGAAATCACTCTTACTTCGGAAGACTTCTCTCCAATGAAAATGACACGCTGCGTTCTGTTATCTAGGAACTCTTCAATCCAATCACACAATTTGTCTGATAGTCCATATGCTCTTACTTTGTTCATTAAATGACTGTGGGGAATTGTATCAAACGCTTTGCGGTAGTCAAGAAATACGGCGTCTACCTGGGAACCCGAGTCTATGGCTCTATGAGTCCCGTGGACGAATAGCGCGAGCTGGGTTTCACACGATCGTCTTTTCCGAAACCCATGCTGATTCCTACAGAATAGATTTCTAGTCTCCAGAAAATTCATTATAGTCGAACACAATATGTGTTCCAAAATTCTACAACTGATCTATGTTGGATATATAGGTTTATAGTTCTGCACATCTGTTCGACGTCCTTCCTTGAAAACGGTGATGATCTGTGCCCTTTTCCAATCTTTTGGAACGCTACGCTCATCTAGAGACCTATGGTACACCGCTGCAAGAAGGGGCTAGTTCCTTCATGTACTCTGCGTAAAATCGAACTGGTGTACCATCAGGTCAAGCGGCCTTCCCTCTTTTGAGCGATTTTAATTGTTTTTCTATCCCTCTGTCATCTATTTCGATATCTACCATTTTGTCATCTGTGCGGCAATCTAGAGAAGAACTACAGTGCTGTCTTCCTCTGGGAAACAGCTTTGGAAAAAGACATTTAGTATTTCGGCCTTTAGTCTGTCATCCTCTGTTTCAGTACCATTTTGGTCACAGAGTGTCTGGATATTTTGTTTTGATCCACCTCCCGCTTTGACATAAGACCAAAATTTCTTAGGATTTTATGCCAAGTCAGTACTTTGTCCACTGATACTCAACACTATCTGTACTTCAGACAAAACTTTTGTGTTGAGCAGTCAAGTACTCTGAAATCTGCTTTTTGTCACTTTTGCTAAACAGAAAAATCTTCCTACCTTTTTTAATATTTCTATTTGCGTCTGAAATCATCGATGCAGTAACCGTTTTGTGATCGCTGATTCCCTGTTCTGCATTAACTGTTTCAAATAGTTCGGGTCTGTTTGTCACCAGAGGGTCTAATACGTTATCGCCATGAGTCGGTTCTCTGTTTAACTGCTCAAGGTAGTTTTCAGATAATGCACTTAAAAAAATTTCACTCGATTCTCTGTCCCTGCCACCCGTTATAAACGTTTGTCTCTCCCAGTCTATGTACGGCAAATTAAAATCTCCACCCAAAACTATAACATGGTCGGGAAATCTACTCGAAATATTTTCCAAATTTTCCTTCAGGTGCTCTGCCACAACAGCTGCTGAGCCAGGGGTCCTATAGAGACATCCAATTATCATGTTTGAGCCTGCTTTAACCGTGACCTTCACCCAAATTATTTCAAATTTCGGATCTCCGTCAATTTCCTTCAATACTATTGCACTTTTTATCGCTATAAACACGCCTCCCCTTCACTGTCCAGCCAGTCTCTGCGGTATATATTCCAATCCGAGTTTAGAATTTCATTACTGTTTACATCTGGTTTCATCCAGGTTTCCGTTCCTAAATTATTATGTTAAATTGTAGACATCAGGTAGAATTAGAGTTCTAACTGTCTAATCTAACATTAATTTAACCTAGCCGAAACTTCTTTTGACTATCTCGCTAACTATTTTTGCAGATAATGGTGAGAACATACGTCAGAAAAATTCAGAGGGGAACTAGCATTAGCTACTCTGAAGAGGATTTAGAAAAAGCTATCTAAAATGTTCGGAATGGCAATAGAACCACCAAGAGCAGCTACATTCCACAGTGTTCCTAGATCTACACTGAAACATCGTATTATGGGCACTCGTCGTGAAGGATTCACTTCAAGAAACAGCAGAGGTGGTGGTGGTGAATCGAAGAGTTTGCTGCTAAAGAAGATGAGATTGTGAACTGATTGAATCTACAAGGGATGCTGTTTTATCTGATGTAACATTGAATTAAATCCAAAACTTCTTGTCGATATAAGCCAAAACCATTTTCGTCCATTACTTTCAAAGACCAGAGGCCTGGTGTAGACTAGTTTATAAATTTTAGAATTAGGCATCACTTGTCATTCAAGAAGCCAAAAAGTATCGAACACGAAAGGTGTGAGCAAGTCAACTTATGGGTAGTACATAGCTTCTTTGATGTTTAAGAGAAAACTGTATGGGAACTGAATCTTTATGGAGGATTTTCAACTGATATGAAACCTCATTTTGTCGTGATCCATCGAAAGTCAGAGTTGTTGGGGTCGTTGGTGCAAAAAGCAGACGCAAAACAAATATATCTGGGCGTGAAAATACATCGGTGCTCTTATGCTGTTCTGCTGCAGGTTAAAAGCTTCCACTACTTTGCGTTTTCAAAGGCAAATATGTAATGGAGAATTGGATTAATGCAGATCTTGCTTCGCAAACAGCAGTTTCAGCAACTGCACGTGGATGGATGGAAACCACTTTATTCTTCAATTGGTTTCGTGATTTGATTCTACCAAATATAGGTGAAGAAAGGCCAGTGCTGTTAATCTATGATGGTCATACTACACATATTTCAACTAAATTGATCAGACTATCCCAACAAAATCAAGTCACCATTATGAAGCTACCTCCCCACACTACACACCTATTACAGCCTCTCGATGTGTCAGTTTTTAAAAGCCTCAAGACCAAATGGGACAGTGAATTATGTAAATGGCAAAAGGAAATCCACGCAAAAAAATCCTTAAGCACACATTTATCTCACTTTTCACCTGACTGGTCCAAGATGTGCCCATAACAAATATTATCTATGGATTTAAGACTACTGGAATTTATGATTGGGAAGTACAGGGGGTTAACAAAGAAGTAATCCTAACATCAATATTCAAGACAACTGATCTGATGAAGTACAAAAAAAATTGCCTAAATTTAAACAGGTAATCCGACAAGAAATAGACTGCCACTGAACAGGCATAGAGTCTTCAGCTTCTAAACCTATAGAGACAGCGCCACCGGCAATGGTTGCTAGCGCTGCATCCACAGCTACAAACCCACCAGGAGTAGACAGTACATCCACAGGAGTATGCCGCAAAAGTTTTGAGGACCTGTTGTTGGACATACTTAAGAGCACTCCGTCTTCAGGCCACAAGTGGCCCATCGGGACCATCCGACCGCAGTGTCATCCTCATTTGAGGATGCGGATAGGAGGAGCGTGTGGTCGTTATGATGGTTTTCTTTGACCGGAGCCGCTACTATTCGGTCGAGTAGCTTCTCAGTTGGCATCACGAGGCTGAGTGCACCCCGAAAAATGGCAACAGCACATGGCGGCCCGGATGGTCACCCATCCAAGTGCCAGCCACGCCCGACAGCGCTTAACTTCGGTGATCTGACGGGAACCGGCATATCCACTGCGGCAAGGCCGTTGCCTGGACATACTTAAGAGTGAGAAAACCCCTGAAACAGGTGATAAGAATCGTAAAAGACTTGTTACCAACTGCGAGATTATTACATAAAAACATTATTTATTAATGAAAGAAAAAGAGGAAACAGAAAAGCAGGAGGAAGCGAACAGAAAGACACTCAAACACTCCGCAAGAGAAAAGGAGAAAGAGTTGGCAAAGATCAACCTTTCTAAGCCTGCTGCCAGCAAAAGAATTAAAAGGAAGAAACTTAGTAACGCCGCTGAAGAGACAAGTGAAGAAAGTGATCAGTTTCCTGTGTGTGACAGTGGCGATGATTATGCTTTTATAAGTTATTCTGACGAAGAAGTAGATGAACATGATGTGAATTCAGTAGAAGTGGGTGAATTGTGTGTTGTCGAAGTCTATGCAAAATCAGAAGTGAGTTTCAAGCTGTATATAGTAAAAGTGACAGACCAGTGGCACACTGGATATGAAGTCATGTTTTGCAGACGTCATTCCAAAACAATGAAGTCTATGGAAACAGAAGAAGAGCCTTACATTACATGTAGTAAGGAAGCTGTCAATGCCTCTTAGAAGCATCTCTGCTAGATTCAAGGACATGATTAGGTTTACTGATGATTTGAGTGACCTATCGAATATTTTTTAACTACACATATGGTATAATACTTAAATATTAATACCTGTAGTGGGATTGATCTTTACCAGTAATTGTAAAATAAAGTTGTGTTATTCGAAAATTTGAATTGATTTCATACTCAGTCACTTTGAAAGTGTTATCTTACGTTGTCGATAACTCAACTACAGGGTCAATGAAATGACTTTTATTAATTTTCTCAGGGGTTTACATGTTTGCCAACAGGCCCACTTACTATTCAAACAAAAACAGTTTGTATGGAACCAAGGCCCTTGTGGCCCATTTGCCCACTTTGTAGGGGTATCTAGGCCCTTTAGGCTTCTTTTTCTTTTTTCCCATTAAGTTTAAACGTCAATAAAATTACATTCCTTTATAATATATTTGTAGGCTACATGTTGTATTCTAAGAAAAGATATTTCAGACATTAATTTAACATATTAGTGCTTCTCAGGCTAGTACTACATTAGCAACTACGTGCTCACGTTGTAAAATCATGGCCCAGATACCCAAACTAATCTTAACTGGAACTGTGTGTCAGAGACTTTAGTGTTTTTTTTTATTCTTTGAGTTACTCACGCCTGTCAGGACCTACGCTTTTAGACACTGGGATTATTACAATATTCGTGAAGTTATATTCTGTGCCGTATCTTGACGGGATACCACCTGTAAAGCTTATATTGCGATTGGCTTCACAACGCTCTCAGTATCTTTGTGGGAATCTCGTCTATTTCCAGTGCTTTTTTTAGTCTAAATAACTCAGTGTACTATTAATTTCTTCTGACATTACGGTATCACCCATCTCACTTTCATTCTTCCCTTGCCTACGTATTATATTCAAATTTATTTCCTTTTCTGTGGTGTTTCTGCATATTCCTTCGTCCTTCCAGCTTTCCCTTCTTTGTTGTACGAAATAATTCTGCAGACAAGAAAATTACAGAAGGCTATAGAGTAAACACAAAGAGCCGTAAGAGCATCAAGAAATCGTGGAGCAAACCAGTACTGAGCAGTTATCTCTGCACCTCCACCTTTGGAAGCCTAAACTACTTTTTCCTGCTTTGCCTCTTTGTACCTCCTACAACTATCAATTTTTAGACGTCAGTATTCTGTTTTGCGGGCTTCATTAGCCACGTTTTTACGAATTGTTAGATAGTACACAAGAAATGAACAGAACGTTTTTTGCTTAACTCTCTGAAGACGGCCGGCCGAAGTGGCCGAGTGGTTCTAGGCGCTGCAGTCTGGAACCGCGCGACCGCTACGGTCGCAGGTTCTAATCCTGCCTCGGGCATGGATGTGTGTGATGTCCTTAGGTTAGTTAGGTTTAAGTAGTTCTAAGTTCTAGGGGACTGATGACCTCAAGAGTTAAGTCCCATAGTGCTCAGAGCCATTTGAACCAATTTTTTTCTCTGAAGACGCAATTCCCGCCAACGCCATTGTAGCCCGCATTAGAGATGAATGCAGGAGTATAGTGCGATCTGATGGGTTTCACTAAAATTCCTCTCAACAATAGAGTCCGCGTCTCTTAGGCGGCCGCACAAAGGAAGTCAAGAGCGATGCCGCCGCTGGGTGGAATCCGACACATACATTGTGTGCTGCTGACCTGCCCTCCATCCTAAGAGCGTGGAGACTGCACGGCGAAACGTCGATCCTGACTTGGAGGCTTTCCATCGCAGTGAGCTCCACGTTGAAGGTGACAGTACAGTACTTCGCGATACGCCGTGGTACCACTCCAGCACTGTTAAGTGAATAGCTTCATCACATTTATTTGTTCATCCACTAACCGACTACGTATCTCAAGCAAGCGATAATCAGAGTTCAGTGAATCTGATACCGATGTAGAGAAAACTGCATTGTTGCTTCTTGACTAAAGTGTTTGTGCGCACGTCTTGTGAATTATTTTCAGTGCACAAATTCTGGGAAACACTGGACAGAGGTAAAATATAATCAATCGAGCGCGATTTGTTGTTTAAACTATTTGACAGAGAACCTGGAAATCGTCCAAATTCGAATCGATTACTTTTGTTTATAAACAATTAACGAAACATTTTGCCAAATTCATTGAACGTCTGAGATTAGTAAAATTTTTTATGATCTCTTTCACAGACGAAGAAGGTTTAATTTTTCTGGGTGTAGGGGCAACACGAAATGCTTTCCTTCGTAGTGGAGTTAACGTGGTGTTACTCTTCTTCATATACACTGAGGTGACAGAAGCCATGGGACAGCGATATATACATATATACTGGTGGCGGCAACATGGCGCACACAAAGTATAAGAGGGCAGAGCACTGGCAGGGCTGTCGTCTGTGCTCACGTGACTCGTGTGAAACGGTTTCTGACGTGATTATGGCCGCACGACGGGAACTAACAGACTCTGAACGCGGAATGGTAGTTAGGGCTAGATGCATGGGACATTCCATTTCGGAAATCGTAAGAGAATTCAGTACTGCGAGATCCTCAACGTCAGGAGTGAGTCGAGAGTCCCAAATATCAGGCATTACCTTTCACTGTGCACAAAGCAGAGGTCGACGGCCTTCACTTAACGACCAACAGCAGCAGTGTTTCCGGTATCTGTCAGTCCTAACAGACAAGCAACAGCCGTTAGGGCAGTGGGGCAAAATTTGTCGTTAACGGGCAACGGCAGCTGACCACCGACGCGAGTGCCTCTGCTAACAGCTCGACACCGCCTGCAGCGCCATCCTGGGCTCGTGACCGTATCGGTTGGACCCGTGGGGACTGGAAAACAGTGCCCTTGTCAGAAGATTCCCTATTTGAGATAACGGTAGGGTTCGAGTGTGTCGCAGACCCCACGAAGCCACGGACCCAAGCTGTCAACAAAGCACTGTGCAAGCTGGTGGTGGCTCCAAAATGTCGTGGCCCGTGTTTAGACGGAACGGACAGCGTTCGGGTTATGTTAGGTACTTTGAAACCGTTTGCAGCCATTAACGTATTTCATTTTCCCACACATTGATGGAATTTTTACGGATGACAGTGCGCCATTTCATCGGGCCACAGCTGTTTGCTACTGATTTTCAGAATATGGTGGACAGTTATAGCGAACGCTCTGGCCACCCAGATCCCCCTACATGAATCCCATCTAACATTTATGGAACGTAATCGAGAGGTTAGTTCGTGCACAAACCCAACAGCGGAAACACTTTCGCATTTACGCACGGCTACAGAGGAAGCGTGGCTCAATATTTCTACAGGGGACTTCCGACGACTTGTCGACGCCGTACCACGTAGAAGCTACTGCACTACACTGGGCAAAAGGAGGCCCGACACGACGTTAGGAGGGAGGCGTCCCACGACTTTTGTCACCTCAGTGTGTATATACAGGGTGCGGAAAATAGATTAATCCAAAATGTAGCGCAGAAAGATAGTCTCAAACGAAGCAATTTGAGGTTAGGAACTAGGTGTCACATCTGCATGTTTCTGGAGCTATGGGATTGTAACTGAAATCCGTCATACCGACGTCTTTACTCAAAATGAAATGTAATTCACAGAAAATGTATACTTCAACTAAGTGATTGTGTTAATCAATCGTCACGATGAAAAGAAGGGAAACTTCGAGGGTCACAAGTTGAGCCGTGCTCACTCCCAACTATGCGTTTTCGTGAATTTTGCTGTCTAACTGTGTTGGGTTTCCCGCACTTGTTGCGGTTTCGTCGCGGTTCTTCTTCCTTCTACGTGTAGCAGCAGCGATGTGTATCGATATTTGCACCGTGTACCATCTTTGGTTTTGTGTATGTAGTTTCCGGCTAGGGGGCCTGCAGGGAGTCGGTCGGTTGCTGCGGACCAGGGAAGTTACCTCCGCGCGGTGCAGTCGCCTGGGTCCTCTGGCGGCCCTCCACAGTGTCGTCGCGATCGGACAGATCCACACGCGCTCCGAGCTTCGTGGTTCACCGACCCAGGACGTCAAAGTTGAGTAGTAGTTTCAACTACCCAAACCACGTTGTCGTGGTTCGTTTCGGTGGTTCGCTGTAGGAGAGGTTCTCCTGTGAGCGACACCGAATGTTTCTATTGCTGAAATTTAGCTGCCATGCGGTGCACTGAATTATATTTGTTGACTACAATTTGAGTGTACCAGCGGAATTTTCTGCCTTGTGGCTGTTAGTGTTCCGGTTACCTGCCCTGACCACTAACGAAATTTCAGGCAATGACCTTTCCTCACCTGTTGACGCTGTCCCACACAGTGTGTAGTTTTGACCGCTAACACACACTTCATGGATTATCACGTTCGTAAGTTTTTGTGTTTTAGTTCTCATGTAATGATTGGTGGCAAGCGAGTCGTCGTGTCGGTCAGTCCCTGACTGTCTCCTGGTTGGGTTCCGATGGATCGAGTGTAGTTGGGCTCACCACCTGTCTCACCTATGCGAATGAGTGCAGACCGACCTCCCTGGAGGCTTCTGAGTGCTGGTTTCTTTATTGTCCCTCTCACCGGTGTTTAAATCATAGGCTATGATAGATTATAAACAGACAATTAAAGGTTCTTGTTTTTACTGGACTTTATGTGTTTCTGAACTTTGGATAATCAGTTGTGGGCCTTAAGCCGCTTACAACGTTATTCTTGAAATTACCCATTAACCAAAAAAACATTACGACCTTCTACCTTAAATTTGAAAATTTTAATATATACTACCATAATCTTTTAATTTTGGCCCTGAGCCGCATATATTGCACCTTGCATATGTTTTTTCTATCTACTTTTGCCTTGAGGCTTTCCAGCCTAGGTGTGATACTATATGTTTTAATTATTTTATTTGCTATTTTATCTGCATTATTATTTAGTTGACTTTTAAGATATCTTGTTTGGACGCCCTTAGCGGTGAAATAATTGCCTTTTTGAAACTCGTAGTTCTAAATTTTTGGCTATATGCCGTTTTGGTTTAAAGTGTTATTAAACTATAATAAAATTGCAATTTTGAGTGAACCTGACCGACACCTTATTTGGCCCTTTCCACAGTCCTAATGACCTGTTCTGCCGTGCAGGTTTAGAGGGCGTCTCACAAGTGTTTCGCACTGACGTACCACACAGCACTTCTTTATGAATGAAAATGGTCACATGTCCATGTTTCAGTGTACCCTAAAAAGGACAAATCACGCAGTTCCCGTATGCAACTGGCTGCTGATTTGTGTACTCGGTGATGGCGCTCGATAGTGTCGCAGGTGGGAATCATCGAATTCACATCAGACGCGTTTGGTGGACAAGACATTAACGTTATTTCACTATCGTGCTCCTCGATCCATTGTAGCACGATTTTGTCTTCGAGAAACTGACAATTGTACTGCTGGACGATGAGATTGTCGCCAGGGAAGACATCGAGTGTGAGGGGGATGCAGGTGGTTCGCAGCTGTCTGCGTGTCTTCGATTACTACCACAGGTCCCACGGAAGCGTGGGAGAATGTGTATCGTAGCATAATCCTCTAACCAGTCTGCGTCAGTGGCGCGGTTCAAGTTTCGCGCAGTCGTCGCTCTGGCCGACTGCGTTTCTGAAGACGACCATCGACGTGGTGTAGCGAAAACGCGATTCATCCTACAAGGCGACACGTTTCCAGTTGTATTCGGTCGAATTTCGATGATCTCGAGTGCAATACAATCGTGATTGACGTCGATGGGTCAACATTTGAATACGCAGGGTCGAGTGCTGCAGAGCCCCTCGTTCGACAATGTGCGCCGGATGGTGTACTCAGAGACGCGTGTGCGTCCACCGGCACTGTGCCCTCTCGCAGAGGCTCCTCAGATTGGCATCTGTGCCACTTTACAGAGTAGACAAGCCTCCACACCTCACGTTCTGTGAAGAGTCGCGGACATCCAGCCACTTCGTGCATAGTGGTAGTTTCACTGACCTCTTAACGCTTTCTGTAGATACTCTCGTGAACATTCGAGATACTCGTTAATGGTTCTGCGTAATAATAATCTGCCCTTTGGCAAAGTCGCTAATCTCAGCGGATTTCTGCATTTGCGACGCATATCGTCAATAGCGTAATCCTCCATCCGTGTGTGCTCGGCTTACGTTCTTTTCTCTACAGTGAACTCCGGAGACAACCAGATCTTGAGGACACGATTTGGGAAAACGGTAGAGCGACCGACAGGGTCCGTCTGTTTAGATACATCCGTGAATAGAGCTGCATACTTCAGAGCCTCATTTAAAATGTCAAAAAATAGCGTATTAAAAATAGAACCTGAAGCACAGTCTCTCCTGTACTGCACTAAATCTGACATTACTCTGGGCATTTGCAATAACCAGGGTGACGGTTGGTTAAAATCCGGATTTCAGCTCACACATGTCCCCCACTAAAGACTCCAGCACACACTTTGCACATCCCAAATGACCTCGTTACCAGCACACGCCGGTAAAGAGACTAGCCGTAGCTGGACGAGCGACCGTACGGTATACCGAGCCAGTGAGGAACTGACGTGCCTGATGGACGCACCGTGGAAAGCTCCAATTGGATATTAAACGGCATTTCTCCAGCCTCAGCACACAGACTGGGTATGGGGCTGGTCCTGTAAGCACCTGTGGCCAGCCTGATCCCCTCACAGTGTACAGAAGACTTCACTGACCTGTACACTGTGGACCCGTAGTCCAGCCATGATCGCATGAAAGCCCTGTTAAGCTGTATCAGACACACACTGTCCACTCCCTAAGACCTGTGGCACTTCAAAATGTTCAGCGCCTACTGGGACCTCGCCTTCAGGTCCTCCAGGTACGGTAGCCAGGACAGTTTGTGCGGTTTTTGGGCCTCATTTTTGACTCCAAAGTCTTTAAAAGGGAAAATGGCGTTCCACATGAGCAATTCACGTAAATTAAGAATACAAAGAAGGATTAAAATGAAGACATTCAAACTTCTCGGCAAAAATGCAAAACCAGTCTTTGGAGCCCACTCTACCAGTCCTTTTACTGTAAGTCGCAACTGAGGAGTTGTTGCTGCAGCACTGGAGGAGGAACAGAAAACCACAAAATCGTCCACTAATAAGGAACGCTGTATGGGACTTGTTACCGTACACATGGTACCGTTCGTTGCTACGGCAAAGAAAGCAACACACAAAACACCGCCTCAAGGGTCACCATTCTGCTGCTTGAAACTATCTGACACCACGTCACCTACTTGATACTGCTTCGATAAGAAGGAGCGAATGAAGAAGCATACATGGTCACAAAGCCCCACTGGTGGACACGCCCTAGAATACTACGATGCGAAGTAGTGACGTACACATTCCTGGTGTTAAGGAATATACCTATGCAGCGTTGTTTACGTAGAAAAGCCTGCTGAATAGCCACCTCTAGCCGGACTTTCCTACACAGCTGATTAAGGCGATGCTCTGATAACTGCAAGCGCAATTTCAGTCCGTTCCTGGTTTGAGAAACATCAAAACTGCCTCCCTCCAAGAGTTGCTTGTCTTCCATATTAAATCAAAACATTGTAGGAGGAGTTCTTTTGACACTGACTCCAATTTCCGCAGCATGCTGTATATGATTTAATTGCGACTGGACACAGTATTGTGAGCCACAGACAGTGCTGAACCCAGCTCCCACATGCAGAATGGGCAGTTGCAGGACTCTGAAGTCCAACTCACTCCTTACCATGGAGGCACGGTACCGACAGACTGTTGGATCCTGGCTACCAGTGGCAACAGTCGGCCCAAAATGCTCTGCCACTATCTGTTCTGTGTCTGAAGGCGATTAAATAATACTGCCGGCTGAAATGGCTGTGCGGTTCTAGGCGCTACAGTCTGGAGCCGAGCGACCGCTATGGTCGCAAGTTCGAATTGTGCCTCGGGCATGGATGTGTGTGATGTCCTTAGGTTAGTGCGGTTTAATTAGTTTTAAATTCTAGGCGATTGATGACCTCAGAAGTTAACTCGCATAGTGCAAAGAGCCATTTGATTAAATAATACTGTTTTAGGTAACTGACTGCCTTACCAGAAATCCTCCTCACGTCTTTCCATGCTTTAGTAAAACAAGTGGAATAATTGGTAGATCGAGGAACACTTGCCATGAACTTTCCTGGCTCTCTGTGGTGATGCATCAACCTTTTGCCCTCACTAATCGAGGGGTTGCGAGGTTTTCCGCCGTTCGGCGGCTCTTAAAACATTGGGGCTGAATGTCTGACCCAAATGACTGAGTGGCATTCTTCAGTCCAAGAAGCGACACATGTCCACCTAGAATTACGAGACGGCTTTGAGATGGAGAAGTCGGTGGCACAGTGGATTACTACTTTTATGTGGCCCACGCACTCCTGGATACTGTACGGCAATCGAACCTGACCAACTGGCTTAACAACATCCACTTGGCTCTGATGATCATTGTGGCTGCAACCTCTCAGGAAGAGTTCCACCCAGTGGTCACTGCAATGAAGGTCGTCAGTTATTTCCCACTGAAAGAGTCCACAAGGGCTGAAGAGCAGAGAGAGAGATCGATGGCTCAGAATTATCCAATAGCAGCATAGAAATGAGAGAGAGTTCCTGTGTTAAAAATGCACAGCTCATGAGACGTCATGAGGGTCTCAAAACGCGATTCTGAGGGCAAGTAGAAGTCGAATCCACAATGTATGATGGGTACTGAAGTCTTCCAGTAGAAGAAATGGTCAGGGGAGCGTTCTACAAGACATTTTAGAGCCTCAGAGTCAATAACAACTTGCAAAGCTAAATATAGCGAGCAATCAACGATCCTCTGACATATATGAACCTTAAATGCAACCACTTGCATGTCATTAGCTCGGGTGAGAGCAGAGGAGAGGTGTGCATTACTGACAAAGAAAGCAATCCCTCCCTTGGACCTTCCCCAGTCAAGTCATCTTTGTTGTCTCTTTCCTATGGAGCTATACACTCCACCACAGACTCTTTAAAATGCGTTTCCTGCAGACACACGCACTGGGAGCGCTCCTGTGCTAGCATTTTCGGTTGCTCCACAAGTTTTCAGAACACAATTTTCCACTGCAGGATAGGAGCCATTTATCATGGGGACAGAACTTTCATTCTGACTTTCTGCTGGGGAGGGGAGCTCGCAGTGGGTGGAGGCTCAGTCTTGGGGCGAGTTACTTGCCGTCCGATATCAAGGTCCATTGGTCCATTGCCTCTTAAACAATGAGAGAGAGAGAGAGAGATAGAGAGAGAGAGAGAGAGACAGAGAGAGAGAGAGAGAGAGAGAGAGAGAGACGTCAGAATGGATGATGTCCAATCATTGGGCTGCTTACTTCCCGACTCCGACAGTGGTGGACTGTTTGCCTTCAGCTTTTTGCCCTGGGTTGGCTTCGGAGCCACAACTGTGGCTATGTTAGTGGTAGCAGTGGATGGTGCACCACACAATCTTTGGTGGGTCAGGGAGCACTGCAACATTGACAACCATGGCCTTTTCTAAACTGCTGGGGTGGTGGGGGGGGGGGGGGGAGATTAATGCGTCGAAATAGCAGCTGCAGCCCAAGTGCATTGACAAACACAGGTACTAGTGATGACACTAGCAATCTTCATTTGTATAGTGCTTCCTTCACCGGCTGTTTAAAACCATGCTGTCCCCGATATAGTGTACAGCGCGAGTAAGCTTGCTCTAGTTGGAAGGAAATACAAGAAAGTGAGCCCCAAGGGTCTATACTAGGCCCATTACTATTTCAATGTTATGTAAATTACATACCAGGTAAAGTAACTTCAGATACAATTCTGTATGCAGATGATTCAAAAGCAGTAGTCTGCTGTACAAAACACTGAAGAATTAGCACAGAAAACGAAACAGAGACTTCAAGATCTAGAAACTTGGATAAATAATAATACTATGAAACTAAACCTAACAAGAACACATTGTACTCTTCAGGACCAAACAAACTGTTGAATATAAACACAGTTAAGTTATGAAAACAGGGAACTGATCACTGCAGGATCTGTTAAGTTTTTGTTTATGGTTACTACAAGAAATTTGTCAGTGACTGATGATGTGGTTTGCTTACTGAAGCAGTGAAGTAGTTTTGTTTATGCAGTGAGAGTTCTAAACAATTTTCCTAACAGCAAAGTCAGTTACTTTGTGTTTCATGTATATTTTATATCAGTTGTAATAGGTGGCATAATTTTTGGGGTGATGAAAAAGTAAGCCTCCTCATGGTGTTCAAGTTACACAAAAAAGTTATCAGAGTTATAAGTGGAATAAACAACCGACAATCACGGAAACCTTTATTTTCAAGCCTTCACTTATTGACAATTCCTCGTAAGTTTATAGAGGAAACACTTCTCTTTGAGCTAAAAAACCGACATCTTTTTGAAGGAAATTCGTTTACACATTCTCATGGAACAAGGCACAAACAAGATTACATGTTGCCTTGCCAAAGGCTAACATTATTTGAAAATACTGCATACTACATGGCTGTGAAGCTTAGCAATAAAATGCGTCCAAAGTCCAAGGACTGCAAGCTAGAATCTGCAGATGCAAACACTGAAAAATATTTATAAAGCAAATGTTACACATAGAAAATAATGCAGAAAAAAAAAAAACAGGAAAACAAAAAATGGCTCTGAGCACTATGTGACTTAACACCTGAGGTCATCAATCCCCTAGAACTTAGAACTACTTAAACCTAACTAACCTTTGGACATCACAAACATCCATGCCCGAGGCAGGATTCGATCCTACGACCGTATCGGTCGCGTGGTTCCAGACTAAAGCGCCCAGAACCCGGCAAAACAAAACAAAACAAAACAAAAGTAATATCTCTTCCTTGTCTTCCTCATTAAAATCATCCATAATGTAGAATGTTCAAGTACGGACACATATAAAAAGAACATAAACCTCCATTAAAAGAGAACTTATTGTTCTGGCGTAACCACAAGCGCTGGAACAAAGACGAAGATCGAAAGACCAGAGAAGGCGGCGAAACGACGTCGGTCAACGGTGCGCGGAAGAGGACCGCACCACGAGAGGAGCGCCCTCAAGCCGAAGTGAATATAGGAGCCGCTCATGACAGCGCCGGCCGCTCAGATCGGCTCAGTGTACGAACATTAGTGGACAGTATTGACGGAGTATTAGCACGGCCTAGCAGAGAGTGCTACGAGAACAGTTAGTAATGATCCACAGACTGTGTGACAGACTTGCCTGAACATTACCTGTATCACAGGACTCTGGATTTAGAACAAGTGTCGCAAGCGATGGGCAACGGGCAATATAAATCAAAGTTAACCTTAGCACCACTAAGGGGAGGGCAAAAATTGCGCAGAGTATTTGTTTTATGTCTGTGATATATCTGTTTGTGGAGTTAAGATGCAAGAATTTAGGTAGTTGTAGAAAAATATCTAGAGGATGTGCTGTCATGATTTTATAATTTTTGTTAATTATTTAATATATTTAAGTGCGGGCAGTTTTTGCCCCCCCTCCCCCTTAGACATGGGTGTGACAACTTTCCTCATTAAATTATTTTTCAATATGGCAGAAAGAACTGCATTTTCTGACCGTTGGTAGCGCTGTATTGCGTTGCCATTGTTGTTTTGAAATAAATCTCCTTTGTTGTTCGAGCAGTTGTACATTACTCGCAGTTCTAATAAAATGACTCGTCGGTATCAGAGGTTTTTCACAGATAAAGAGGTATCAGCTGAAGCAACTGAAGGTGATGAAAGTGATCCGGAAGAAGATGAAAATGTGTCAACGTTCACGGAGTTCACCCCCTTATGTGCCTACCACCCAAGTGCGCAGGTCAGTACAAAATATAGTGAATTTTCGTGACGGTTTCATTCATGAAGGCTTGGCCTCTAGTGTGTCAATCTTTCAAAAAAGTTTGTAATGCCCTAAATAATTAACATTATCGTGGACTCTACAAACCAAGAAACTGGTAATAAGAACTTAAAACTTACAGCCATAGAAGAAATGTACGCCTACATTGGCATTTTGATACGCACGGGCACAAATAATGACACTAGACTGCCTCTTAAGGACTTATGGGGGAAAGTATTGGGAAAGACTATCTACACAGCTACAGTGAGTCGTGTTCGATGTGGAGAACTTCCGTCCTGGGTTAGATGTGATGATAAAGAAACGAAAGACGAAAGCAGGATAAATTTTCCCCCTTCGTGAAATTTTCGACAAAATTGACGAAATGTTTGTGAAATAATACATACCAAGTTCAGATCTAACAATCGATGAATTGCTCTCCCTATTTCGAGAAAGATGTCCCTTTATGATCTTTATGAATGACAAGCCTGGGAAGTATGGCATGTTGATTAGGATGTTAACAGATGCACACATCTGGTATGTTCTGAAACTGGAAGTCTATCCAGGGAAGGATGAGCGACCTTTCGAGGAACGGAGTGCAAAGGCAGTTGTTAGACGCCTAGCGAATCCGCTGGCAGGAAATGGTGAAATATCACAACAGATCGTTATTATACATCCATAGACCTAGCTGAGGAGCTTTAAAATGACGACAAATTAACTATGGTGGGAACATTCAAGAGTAACAGAAGAAACATACCAGAACAGCTAAAGAAGACGCAGGATCGAGAGCTACTTTCCTCTAAGTTCTTATTCACAGATCCGAAAGAAAGCAACGCACCAGTTACCTTGGTTTCATACTACTTGAAACTGAAGCCTACTAGGAACCTCCTGCTTCTTTCCACACAACACAATGATAACAAGGTGGATGAGTCTACAAAGGAAAAAACAAGACAAACATCAATCTGTACTACAATGAAACCAAAGGGGGCATAGACGGCATTGATGAAATGACGCGACTTCATTCAGAAAAACGAGGGCCGAGAAGGTGGCAACTTTTTTTCACCTTCATAGATATTGCCTGTCTCAATGCTGGAACAATTTTCATGATAAACAACCCAAACTGGAATAAGAGGAAGCATAATGTAGGAAGGCCGATTCTGATAGAATTAAGTCAACAGCTTGTTAGGCAAACAGTGGAAGGGAGGCTTTTGTAAACCCATGATATTCTTTGCTCAATTATCTCTGCAACGGGAAGTGTTCTAGGGAAAATGCAGCCCATCGTTACTGTAACTGTTCAATCTGTTGAATTTTATTCAGGAGGAAGATGTCGTATCTGTTTGAAGAGTAAAAACTATACACGCGTTTGTCATCTTGTCTTTTTCCTTTTTATAGTTTGTTGCAGGTTTTCTAAGTATGTGTGTTCCACTCATCCTGCAAAAACAGTATGAAATTAAAAGTGAAAGTGAGTAGGAAGGAAAAACTCAATTGTAATTTCTGACTTTGATTTTGTGTTTTCTTATCTGTGGTTTGCTGTTGTACGTTCTTTTGTGATTTCTTAATATAAGTCTGATCTATATGAAAGTGATAGTTTCATGATAAAAATATAATATTTCTCATATCCATTATTTATTGCATTTGTATATGTTATAATGTTCCTGATAACTACGGAAAGTGTGTTGTAACATAGTAAAGAAATTTCCAGTTCATTAAATAATCAAAACAAACACACAAACATGTTAAAAAGTGAAAAGAATGTAAAGGCCCCTTAGACATCCATGTAACAGATCCGATCTTAGTGGTGCTAGGCTTAAGTATTGTCAAATATGCTCTATTGAAATAAAACTATTAATTTTATCTGTTCGAATTGTTGTATAGCATTCCGAGAACGCAGCATCCCTTGGGGACCCTGTACGAGACGAGTGGGCAGGACCCAACAGCTGGCGACGAGAATCCTCTGAACCCACTGCCCGATGGCCACCAACTTTTCGTGTAGGTTGTACTGGCGCCTTAGTTCTCTCTTGTCTTTACTTTGCAGGGGCGCTTACACGCTTTTACAGATTGTTGTTTTTGCTAATCAGTGTTCTCCGGTGGGCGTTGCAGAAAACTTGTTTGTACATATTTTTGTCTTTTTGTTGCATTTGTGCCCGCCCCCCACCTATCCCGCCCCCGCCGGCCGCGATGGTCTCGCGGTTCTAGGCGCGCAGTCCGGAACCGTGCGACTGCTGCGGTCGCAGGTTCGAATCCTGCCTCGGGCATGGATGTGTGTAATGGCCTTAGGTTAGTTAGGTTTAAGTAGTTCTAAGTTCTAGGGGACTGATGACCACATCAGTTGAGTCCCATAGTGTTCAGAGCAATTTGAACCATTTTATCCCGCCCCCGTTAAGGCGCCGCAGCCGCAGGCGTTAGGTGCCACACAGCTAATGCAGATGTTTCAGTTTCAGACAAAGCAAGAACGAGGGTTGGAACTTAAATAGCGGCAACTATTTATTCACGACCGATACATAAGAGTTACATGTTTGCACGTGTTACTGCCCTCCAAAGTAATCACCAGCGCTGTGTAGAACCCGTTGCCAGCGATGTGGAAGGAGTAGTATACCGTTAGCAAAGCCTGTTCTGTTGATGGTGCGAATGTAGCGGTCTCAAGTTATGGTGATTGTCATGTGCGACTGTGATGGTGTTATCCAAATGCATCACGTTCCTCCACAGCAGGCCGTCAATGCACCGTATTACTGTTCGTTTTCGGAGCATCAGCTGCGACCAGCTTTGTGAAAGAAGTGGCAACCCTCTCTACGGGACCCACCCATCATTCTGCACGGCAATGAGCGGGCGCATACATCGCAAGCTGTGGCTCCTCTATTCGGTCGGTGGGACTGGGAAGTACTGTATCATCCACCATACTCCCCAGACTTAAGTTCTTGTGACTTTGATTTGATTCCGAAGATGAAGGAGCCACTTCGTGGCTTTCGCTTCAGAATTGTTCCAGAGAATCGACAGGCAGTAGTAGACCGCTCCATCCGCATCATCAACAGAACAGGCTCTGCTAACGGTATACTACACCTTCCACATCGCTGGCAACGGGTTCTACACAACTCTGGTGACTACTTTGAAGGACAGTAACAGGTGCAAACGTGTAACTCTTTTGCATCGATTGGAAATGAATAGTTGCCACTGCTTGAGTTCCAACCCTCGTATCTACACTGCTCAACACGATGCAGCAGTTACTGGCCAATGCTGCGCGCTCGACGAAAGAAGCACCGCCTACTACTCCTGCTGCAACACCACCTTTTCGACAGTTTCGTAACCAAGAAGAGGAATGGCTCGAGTGGGTGACCCAGTTCGAAATGCATCTCCTCGCTCACAATGTACCAGGTACTGGGACCTTCCCTATCTTTTATCCACAGTAGGAAGTGTAACGTTTAGGCTCCTACTAAATTTTTTTGCTAACGCCACTCTGAGTCAACCTGCTTACGACGCAGTGGTAGACTCAAAAACAAACAATTACGAACAACAAGTGAATGTGGCAGCAGCTAGGTATCAATTCTTTCACTGCAAAAAATGGTCAGAACAAACTTACTGCGAGTGTGTAACAGATTTGCAGCGGATGACAAGCAAATGCAAATTTAAATATGCTTGCAGTGCTTGATATTCAGATATTATGTTTCGTGATGTGATCGTGTACAATGAACCTAATGTCAAACTCGGAGAACCAATTTTGAAACAGCCCAATCCATCATTTCAGTAGGTAGTGCAAGTACTAGATCAGTACGATTCTGGTGCCTTTTAGCTGTTAAATTTGAGCAGCCAGCTATTTGGCAGGTTGAGTTCCTTGGGTATGATCGCCCCATTCTACAACGGCAGCTCGCGCTAGCTATGCCCAGTAAACAACGTTCCACGCCGCATAAGCAGCACACTAAAAAGGTGGCTACTCAGGCTAACTGAATTAAATCTTGCCCTAGGTGTTACTCACGGCACAAACGCCAGGACTGCCCCTCCCGACAAGCTCAGTGTTACGCTTGCGGTAGGAAAGGACATGTACAGTCCGTATTTTTGCAACGGATCAAACATAAGAATTCGGCCCACTCACGAAAATCTAGTCACAAGGCCCAGGTCATTAATGCAGTATATTCCAAGTCTACAACTAGCATGCGTGCAGTTTCGTCAGTGATACGTCAGTCAAACAAACTTTCGGTTCATTTACTTACTTGTGGGAAATGTGTGAAATTTCAGTTGGACACGGGTGCTTCTGTCACATTGCTAAATCGCCACACATATGAACTCTTAAGGCCCCCCACACCTGCCTAAAACTAGCACGCAACTGACGTCTTACAATAGTAAAGACATTCCCTTTCTCGGAACGTGTACTTTGCCTGCAACGTAACGCTCGCATACGTGAAAAGTGACTTTTACAGTGCTACAATAACGCGATTGTGAGAACATATTGTCCTGGATGTTAAAGCCAAACACATGAAAAGAATCAAGACCAAATGTGTTATCAGTGTCTGGATTCAATGCAAAAGACAGTGTAGCTAGCTTGCTAAAAGAATTCCCAGAACTCTTTTCTGAAGGTTTAGGCAAAAGCTAACGATTTTGTTGCACATATTACGCTGAAAGATAATACTCAACCGAAATTTTTCCAAGCTAGAAGTGTTCCCATTGCATTATGGACAGAGTCGCTGCTGAACTTAAAGACTTGCAACATAATGTAGTTGTTGCGCCCATATCAGCTAGTCAATGGGCAAATCCACTGGTTTTGCTTCCCACACCTTAAGGTCGCATTTGCCTTTATGTTGACTAAGTCTACAGTCAACCCACAAACTGTCGTTTATACTTTTCCGTTGCCACGCCCAGTGGATCTTATGGACAAATTAGGCGCTGGACGCTAATTTTCAAAAATTGGTTTGAGCGATGCATATCTTCAACTACCGCTCGACGAAGAATCTCAAACAGTGTGTGTGGTGAATACTCATTTGGGCTTGTTTAAATATTTGCGTTTGCCTTTTGGCAGTGCTTCCACACCCGCCATTTCCCAGCGATACTTGAAACAGCCGACTGCCCAAGTACCAAACTGACTGTCATAGCAGGTCATACACCTGAAGAACATATTGCCAATTTACATGGTTTGTTTCGTGTGTTATCTGAGACAGGACTAAAATGTAGACTGGACAAGTGTGATCTTTATGACATGACCAACATACTGCAACTCAGCTTTAAAAACAGTCAAGGTGTACAGCCTCTCCAGTCGCATTTGTTAGCCATACGCGATTTGCCTGTTCCTCGCCATATCACAGAACTGCAGGTAGTTTTAGAGAAGATGAACTATTATATTCGGTTCATGCCGAATGCTGCACAATTCACCATTGCATCGACTGCATTCCCTTTGTTTGGACAGATGAGTGCCAAGTAGCTTTTCAAAAACTTAAAGATGCATTGCTCAGTGATTGATGCTTAGTTCACTTTGATCCCGACGAACCAGTTGTATTGCAAGTTGACTCTTCCTCTTACGGCCCGCATCTCGTGGTCGTGCGGTAGAGTTCTCACTTTCCACGCCCGGGTTCCCGGGTTCGGTTCCCGGCGGAGTCAGGGATTTTCTCTGCCTCGTGATGGCTGGGTGTTGTGTGATGTCCTTAGGTTAGTTAGGTTTAAGTAGTTCTAAGTTCTAGGGGACTGATGACCATAGATGTTAAGTCCCATAGTGCTCAGAGCCATTTGAACCATTTGAGCCAGCCTCTTACGGAACCGGTGCAGTGCTTTCGCACAGAAGTGGTGTTAAAGAGTGGCCTATTGCTTTCGCATCAAAAGTGCTGTCGAAAGCTCAGTGTAACCATCCACAAATTGAAAAAGAGGCTTTAGCTATTGTGTATGGTGTCAACAAATTTCACCACTATTTGTACGGGAGAAAATTCCAATTAGTAACGATCACAAACCTTTACAGTCATTGTTTCATCCGACGAAAACGGTTTCTGTAAGAACCACCCAAAAATTGCAACGATGGGCTTTGTTGTTATCTCAATACCAGTACAAGGTTGTGTATCGTCCGACAGCTCAAGATGATAATGCGGACGTTGTTTCACGTCTTCCAGTTGGCCCTGATACAGACTTTGACGCTTCTGCTGCATCTTGTTGTCACATCGATGCTCAAGATTCTGAATGGCTTCACTCTTTTACCCTGACCTATAGGAAAAATGCACAGGGCTGCGCGGGCTAGCTGCACGGTCTAAGGCGTCTTCTCACGGACCGGGCGGCTGCCCACCTCGGATATTCGAGTCCTCCGCCGGCCCTTAGCGTAAATCAGTTTCAGTTAGATTGAGTAGTTTGTAAGCTTAGGGACCGACCACCTCAGCAGTTTGGTACCGTAAGACCTTACTACAAATTTCTAAATTGCACAGGCCACGGAAGTTGATCCAGATTTGAACATTCTGCTCAACTACATTCACACAACTAGGCCCTACTCATTCCCTAACACAAAGAACATTGTAGTGCGCCAATACGTTGCACGTCGGCATAGCCTCGCTAAAATGCAGAGTGATTCATGTTCAAAAATCACTGGACAGTGGACAGTCACGTGTGCTGATCCCTAAAGGTTTGCCAAAAGAAGTGTTGCAGTTACTTCACCAAGGACACTGAGGGACAGTTCGTACGAAACAGTTAGCTCGTAGACACTGTACTTGACAGGGTATAGACGCCAAACAGAACAGATGACGTCACAGTGTCACGCATGTGCGGAAAATCAGTCCGCTCCACCACAAAAATTCTCTGCTGGGCCTAAGTCGCAATCACCGTGGCAACGTGTGCACGTAGACTTTGTGCGACCTGTTTGGAACACTCACTACTTGCTTGTGATTGGCAAAGCAAAAGGAAACTTGCTATATGAGTCAATGAACTCGACAACGTCATGTAGCACAATTCAGGTGTTGTCATCGATTTTTTATCTCGAAGGTTTACCTGAAGTACTGGTGTCAGACAACAGCCCTCAGCTAACGTCAAATGAATTTGAAACTTTGTTTGAACGCTATGGCATACAGCACCTAACTAGTGCACCGTTCCATCCACAGTCAAACGGTGAAGCGGAACGATTTGTCTGAACATTCGAACAGCAGATGACCAGACTTCGCTCCGCACACACCAGGGATTGAGCATTGCATCTGTTTCTCGCCTCATATCGTTCGCACCCACGAGATGGACCATCGCCAGCGGAATTGCTTCACGACCGCCACCATGGGACACTGCTCCACCTGCTCCACCCTCCTCAACATCCGGCGCCGAAGGAAGGTCGCAAGTATCGCTTTGCGCCGCACGATACCGTCTTTTACAGGGTTTTTAGCGATAGCAGACGGTGGGCGCGGGGCGAGATCGTCTATCGAATTGGCGCTTGCACGGATCTTCTTTCAGGTCTCGACGGCTTGCAGCGCCACTATCAAAATCAACTTCGCCTCTGTAGTGTACACGACGGTCTTTCAGTCTCTCTTCGCCCAGTTTCACGGGTCTAGAAGACACCGCGGCCAGAGCAGCCGCGAGAAGGTGTCATCACGACACCGCGGGACGACCCCACGGGGATGAAGCCTTCCCCTCCCCCTCCTCCGCCACCTCTCGGGCTACCGATGGATCTGGACCCGGCCACACCGCAGCAGTCGCCGCCTTCTTCGTCTGGTTCGTGACAGCAGGAGGTGGTGCGTAGCCTTCTGGTCGTTTTTTGGTGGACGTTTCCGCCAGAGCGAGTGGGCACGAGCCAATAAACTATGTATCATGTAAACTATGTACGTAAATATTTAGGTGTATACATATATATGCTCATTTCATGGTAGTGTGTGGTCTTATTAAGTATGTCCACATTTATACACTAGAGAAACAAACATAACAAATACTTAAAAAGAAAGATTTCTTCTTGTTTCCTAAAATTTTCCACAGTGGTTTAAATCTGATACGTATTTATCTTTTATGTTTTAATGTCCTTCTGGGAGCATCCATATGCTTTCATTTAATGTATCTTGTTTGAAGGTATACCTAGGTAGTCAGAGAATTATTCATTGATGAGTTACCAATATTTCAATCAAATGATTTTATAACATGTCATGTGACAAAGATTCTATTCTATTCTGTTCTGTTCTGTTCCCTCTTGCATTGTATGGGGCAGCCTCCGTGGGGTCTCTGGGACTGAGGTTCATTCCCCCAGTTCCAGCCTGACTGTTGCAGTAGAAGTCATCGTGGACCCAATTGCAATCTCAGACACAATGGGCTGTCATTTTGCGGAAACTTCGAGCTCGTTCCACGATCACCTTGCCTTCCTCCACCGGAAACTTGTGGAGAAGCCTCAGGCAACACCCTTCTCTCCTCAGAATCGTGAATGCTACAACGCTGACTTCACTACGAGAGAGCTAGATCATGCTCTCACTTCATCCGGAACTCCTGTCCCAGGGCCAGACGATCCTGTGATTCAGATGCTGCAGTACCTTTCTCTTGCAGGCAAGCACTTCTACTTCGTATATAAACTGCATTTGGGCTGTGCTGGCATAAGCTGTCGCCAGCACACTTGTCGGCAAAGACGTAGCAAGAAGATCGGTAGTAGGCTCTGTATCAAATCCGTCTATGAGGAGAGAGGCCAAAGAGAGACTCACAAGCAATGCCCTCTGGACCAAAAGTATACAGATCGCCGCCAGTGGCTGGAGGGCCTCAGTATCAGTCAGTCTCTCAGTTACTAGCTCAGTCACGGTCCTAGTTGGCGTCTGTCAGTTCACATCACCACTGCTGGAGTAGTGTTTCTAGTGGGTATTTTACTTCACCAGCAATGAGGCTAAAGTGCACGATGATGGAAGAGCTTCTACCGCAACACGTGGACTCTCAAAGTTAAGTAGCTCCCTGTTTATGTGAATAAAGAACCCTGTTAATATATGTGTGCAGTTGCGTAATAGAAAGAGGATACTAGCCACCAAACAACATCCTCTCCCTCGACTCCTATGGAATAAGACTATGTAGTGGTGCCAAGAATACAACATAGGCAGATGACATGTTTCTCAATTGCTGGCGTGAAGTCACTGTTATACCTATATCTAAGCCCAGTAAGGAAAAACATCTTCCTTCTAGCTGCTCTCCATTTTCTCTCACCAGCTGTGCTTGCAAGGCGATTCAATGTATGATTCATGGCCGGCTGGTATGGTGCTTCGAGTCTCACAATCTACTACGGGCTACACAGTTTGGATTTCGTACAAGCTGGTGTGCTGTTGACCATCTCGTCACTTTGTCAACCCATGTCATGAATGGTTTCTGAGGAAATAACAGACTCTGGCCATGGAGAAAGCCTATTACACCTGCTGGAGGACTGGTATCCCCCATAATCTCTACACGTGGGGCTTCAGAGGCTGCCTGTTCCATTTCCCTTAGGAATTTTTGTAAGACCGAGTTTCCAAGCTAAGTACAGGTCCAGCCTTGTCCTACACCTTTATCCAGGAGAAAGAATTGCCTCAAAACTCCATTATGAGTGTCGTCCTCTTTGCTATGGCCATTCACCATATAATGGCCTGTCTCCCACCAGGCATCTCCAGTTCAGTTTTCCTGTGGAACAGATTGACCCAACCTCCTGCACTCGTACCGACCCACTGTGCATTCGAAATTAGACTATAGGTCTTCCATTTATTCATCTGCATGCGGGTAGAGCACTTGCCCGCGGAAGGCAAAGGTCCCGAGTTTGAGTCTCGGTCTGGCACACAGTTTTTATCTGCCAGGACGTTTCATATAAGCACACACTCCGCTGCAGAGTGAAAATCTCATTATGTAATCTTTGGTTACGGACCTCTGCTGTCTCTACAGCATATTTTGTGGACCCATCTCATTTTCTACCATTCATTGCGCTCAAAAATACATTATTTGCACTTTTTTTTTTTTTTTTTTTTTTTTTTTTTTTTTTTTTTTTTTTTTTTTTTTTGCAATGTTACTACGCCCAAAACCCAGCATGGTAGCCATTCTGTTCTGAGCGGGGGTTGCGGTTAATGGCTTAGTGGCCAGGTAACTGTTACTGTTGCTGTGGCTGTGGCTGTGGGGCACCTAAGGCGAGAGTCCCCACTGAATGCAGGCATTACTATGGCAAAAGACTCCCACATGAAGTGACTCAAACCTCCTTCAAGTAGTGGTCGCATGGCCCCAGTAGTCTCTTCTGAAGCTAAGACATAATATGATGCAGAAAGGTATCATCCTAAAATGTTCGCTTCCCTCGTTACCGCATGGGAGGAGCATAGGGCTCAGAGACAAGGCAAGAAATACTCCTCCCCTTAGTACTTGGACAGGTGGGGATTCATTTTTGACTACAAAGCTTTTGTTATACTTTGAACATCTCTAGGACAGGTATGGGGCAGTGGTCGCGATTTCAAAAATTAGTAGTGGCTCCATCCAGTTTAAAACTGCCTCTCCTGCCTGTGACAAGCTGGGAGATTTTACTGTCACTATAATCCTGCATTAAACTCTGAATATGCTACAGGGTTTCCACCTAGCTCTCCTTTTATGTACTGTTTTAGGAGCTGTTTGCTAATTACAAGTGATGATGTGTATTTTGTCCATGGTGTCCAGTCAGGACTGAAAGACAACACAGTGGATACTATAGCCTTCTTAGTCAAAGAGTAACCATCAAAGGTAATCTATCGCTGTGATGTCATGCCCCATATTCCTACTCCCATGTGGTGCTCCAAATGACAGTGATTTAGACACATGTCTTCACATTGAAGTGCCAGTCTTGTCTGAAGGGATTGTGGTTGTCTGTTTTTGCACTTCCCCCCACCCCCCATCTCTGTCAACTGTGGAGAGTACCATTCCTCCTGTAACACTTTCAAGTTTAAAAAGAAAATCCAGGAATACAGTCCCTCTTATGTCAAGAGACCAAAAAGAAACAAGATCTGTTACACCCTAAATGTATGACAATGACAAATGCTACTACTATGATGTCATCCTCTCCGGTGACTGTGCCATTGTCCTCTATGTCTCCTTTGGCTGGCCTACTGTGCCACCTGACTACCCCTGTTCCCATGGTGGTGCAGGGTCCTCCTCCAACTGCTCCCTCCATACCCTCTTTGATAATGTTGACTTGCTATTCATTAGGGATGTCAGTCCCCAAACTGCCAACCAGAGACGCATTGCCCTCCTCCTCCGCACCACTTACCAGGAAGGGGTCCCTCGGACACTGCATTCCCAGGACTCTGCTGACCTATGATTGGATGCCAGCCAGTGGCTAAAGAAGCCACAGGTTGCGGGTCATATGATATCACATTCCTCCTCTGCCTCAGAATCTTGTGCAGACAAGCCCAAATCTAAATTACCTATGGAAAACATGTCATCCGAAAGAGAGAGATTCTGATGACCCGTATGCCGCCAGATCCCATGTGTTCTGCATCTGTATCTGGGGTAGTGTTCCTGATTGCCACTATGAACCAACAGCCAAATGCTCAAACACTTATTAGTGCATGCCCAGTGTCATATCCTTGCCATTTTCAACCATATCTGGAGTGAAGATGTGTTCCTGTCACAGTGGGGAGAGAGTACGATTGTCGCAGTACTGAAACTGATAAACACCCCCTCGAAAAGGACAGCTTTTGTGTAATTAGCCTCACTTAAGATCTATGCAAGTTGCTGGAATATAAGGTACCAACACAACTGTCTGCTCACCAGGAGTCCTGGGGCCTTTTGGCTCTGTCCAATGGTGGTTTCCACAAAGGCCATTCTACTACTGAAACTTTTGACTGCCTGGAGTCCGCCACTTGGTCAGCTTTTTCTGGTGTTAATACCTTGCAGCTGTTGTCTGACTTGCATAGGGCCTAACACCACACAACATCACCACATCCTGGATACCCTCCATAAGTGGAGTCTCTGGTGTCAACTCCCAATTTATCTCCAGAACTTCTTGTCTTGCCATACCTTCTAGGTTAAAGTTGGTGCTTCCCACAGTACTCCCCATACACAAGAAAATGAGGTCCACAGGGCTCTGTAATGAGTGTGCCTCATTATATAGCAACTATCAGTGGTCTAGCTGCATCTGTGGGGTCCACAATTTAATCCTGCCTGTATGCTGACAACTTTGCTTCTACTGTGGCTCCTCAACTGTGGGTGCCATAGGAAAGGTACAGTCCTGGGCACTCACCCATCACTTCCACTTTTACACTTGCAAGATATGTAATGCACTTATGTCACTATCACACTATCATATTGTCTATCCCTATCCACAACTCTGCCTTGAGAACCAAATACTCAATGTGGTGGTGACTTTTCACCTTTTAGGATTGGTCTTTGATGCCCAGCTGAGTGGCTATCCCATATTTGCCAACTTGAGCAAACTTGCTGGTCACACCATAAGGCTGTGTTCACACTGTGTGCTCGACTGTGAGGACAAAAAAGGAGAAAATCCACATCCTGAAAAAGCTCTTCATGATGTATAAAATTATGGCACTTCATTAGATGAACATTTAATTACCATTAAAGATTTACTTTCTTGTAAAAAAAGTGTACTTTGCATTGAATTTGTTCTTTTTTTAAATTCTATAACGTTTATTGGTCACTTTTGAAAAAAAAAATGCAGTTAATCAGATTATTCTACACATGGTAGTGTAGCAGCTTCACTTCTTAATAAACCATTTACTTTTTCATAATTCATAACAGTCATTATGAAATGATGCTATTTGTCAACCACATGCAGCTGATTTAAAAATTGTGTAATGAGGGAGTTTGATAATGGGTAGCTTAGTGTTAAGTACATTTTAGACCATACACTATTGCAACAGAAATATAGGTGGAAGGTCAAAAAAATTTATCCGATGGTACTGACACATATCTGTCTCCATTTGCAAACAGTGCAGGATATAAAAAAATGAATTGCTAGTGATAATTTCAGCCATAGTCAGCCCGTATGTTATTTTAATGATCCATGCCTACAAAGATCCAAATATGTATAAATTTATCCCTTGACAACATCTCATTATAGTGGACAGTCGCATGCTATGATTTTACAATGGGCCACACCTTACATTATGAAAGACATACAATTATGTGTTGTCTACATCTACAGTTAGTAGAATATACATTTTGTATGTCCGCAGGTCATGGTCTTGTGGTAGTGTTCTGACTTCCTGAGCACGGAGTCCCGGGTTCGATTCCTGGTGGGGTCAGAGATTTTCACCTGCCTCGAGATGACTGGGTGTTGTGTCATCTTCATCATCATCATCATCATCATCATCATCATCATCATCATTCATCCCCATTACAGTCAGAGGAAGGCAATGGCAAACTACCTCCACTAGGACCTTGCCTAGTATGGCAGTGTGCATCTCCCGCATCATTCCCTTACACTCTGTCAAGGAGTATGGGACTCCACCATCATCATCACATTTTGTATTTGGAAGTGGAAGTGGAAGAGAAGAACAAATTTGTTTTGGTTGACAGCCAACACCGTGTTACTAGGAGGGGGCTGAAAGGCACGCATTTTAGCTCACGCAGGCTGGCGTGAGGTCTGGAACAGGACAAGGAAATTAGAATTTAAAATTTAGAAAAAAGGACGTAGCTGGTGGAATACTTAACTTTAGTCCATTAATGGTGAACGTCGGTCTTGATGGTACATGAATCAGTATCAATAGTAACTGATACATGCAGCTTTACTGTATGATTAAATGATGATGGCGTCCTCTTGGGTAAAATATTCCGGAGGTCAAATAGTCCCCCATTCGGATCTCCGGGTGGGGACTACTCAAGAGGACGTCATTATCAGGAGAAAGAAAACTGGCATTCTACGGATCGGAGCGTGGAATGTCAGATCCCTTAATCGGGCAGGTAGGTTAGAAAATTTAAAAAGGGAAATGGATAGGTTAAAGTTAGATATAGTGGGAATTAGTGAAGTTCGGTGGCAGGAGGAACAAGACTTTTGGTTAGGTGATTACAGGGTTATAAATACAAAATCAAACAGGGGTAATGCAGGAGTAGGTTTAATAATGAATAAAAAAATAGGAGTGTGGGTTAGCTACTACAAACAGAATAGTGAACGCATTATTGTGGCCAAGATAGACACAAAGTCCATGCCTACTACAGTAGTACAAGTTTATATGCCAACTAGCTCTGGAGATGATGAAGAAATTGATGAAATGTATGACGAGATAAAAGAAATTATTCAGGTAGTGAAGGGAGACGAAAATTTAATAGTCATGGGTGACTGGAATTCGTCAGTAGGAAAAGGGATAGAAGGAAACATAGTAGGTGAATATGGATTGGGGGGAAGAAATGAAAGAGGAAGCCGCCTTGTAGAATTTTGCACAGAGCATAACTTAATCATAGCTAACACTTGGTTCAAGAATCATGAAAGAAGGTTGTATACCTGGAAGAATCCTGGAGATACTAAAAGGTATCAGACAGATTACATAATAGTAAGACAGAGATTTAGGAACCAGGTTTTAAATTGTAAGACATTTCCAGGGGCAGATGTGGATTCTGACCACAATCTATGGGTTATGAACTGCAGATTGAAACTGAAGAAACTGCAAAATGGTGGGAATTTAAGGAGATGGGACCTGGATAAACTGAAAGAACCAGAGGTTGTACAGAGTTTCAGGGAGAGCATAACGGAACAATTGACAGGAATGGGGGAAAGAAATACAGTAGAAGAAGAATGGGTAGCTCTAAGGGATGAAGTAGTGAAGGCAGCAGAGGATCAAGTAGGTAAAAAGACGAGGGCTAATAGAAATCCTTGGGTAACAGAAGAAATATTGAATTTAATTGATGAAAGGAGAAAATATAAAAATGCAGTAAATGAAGCAGGCAAAAAGGAATACAAACGTCTCAAAAATGAGATCGACAGGAAGTGCAAAATGGCTAAGTAGGGATGGCTAGAGGACAAATGTAAGGATGTAGAGGCTTGTCTCACTAGGGGTAAGATAGATACTGCCTACAGGAAAATTAAAGAGACTTTTGGAGAGAAGAGAACCACTTGTATGAATATCAAGAGCTCAGATGGCAACCCAGTTCTAAGCAAAGAAGGGAAGGCAGAAAGGTGGAAGGAGTATATAGAGGGTTTATACAAGGGTGATGTCCTTGAGGACAATATTACGGAAATGGAAGAGGATGTAGATAAAGATGAAATGGGAGATAAGATACTGCGTGAAGAGTTTGACAGAGCACTGAAAGACCTGAGTCGAAACAAGGCCCCGGGAGTAGACAACATTCCATCAGAACTACTGATGGCCTTGGGAGAGTCAGTCATGACAAAACTCTACCATCTGGTGAGCAAGATGTATGAGACAGGCGAAATACCCACAGATGTCAAGAAGAATATAATAATTCCAATCCCAAAGAAAGCAGGTGTTGACAGATGTGAAAATTACCGAACTAAGTCACAGTTTAATAAGTCACAGCTGCAAAATACTAATGCGAATTCTTTACAGATGAACGGAAAAACTGGTAGAAGCGGACCTCGGGGAAGATCAGTTTGGATTCCGTAGAAATGTTGGAACACGTGAGGCAATACTAACCTTACGACTTATCTTAGAAGAAAGATTAAGAAAAGGCAAACCTACGTTTCTAGCATTTGTAGACTTAGAGAAAGCTTTTGACAACGTTAACTGGAATACTCTCTTTCAAATTCTGAAGGTGGCAGGGGTAAAATACAGGGAGCGAAAGGCTATTTACAATTTGTACAGAAACCAGATGGCAGTTATAAGAGTCGAGGGGCATGAAAGGGGAGCAGTGGTTGGGAAAGGAGTGAGACAGGGTTTTAGCCTCTCCCCGATGTTATTCAATCTGTATATTGAGCAAGCAGTAAAGGAAACAAAGGAAAAATTTGGAGTAGGTATTAAAATTCATGGAGAAGAAGTAAAAACTTTGAGGTTCGCCGATGACATTGTAATTCTGTCAGAGACAGCAAAGGATTTGGAAGAGCAGTTGAACGAAATGGACAGTGTCTTGAAAGGAGGATATAAGATGAACATCAACAAAAGCAAAACGAGGACAATGGAATGTAGTCAAATTAAATCGGGTGATGCTGAGGGGATTAGATTAGGAAATGAGACAATTAAAGTAGTAAAGGAGTTTTGCTATTTAGGGAGTAAAATAACTTATGATGGTCAAAGTAGAGAGGATATAAAATGTAGACTGGCAATGGCAAGGAAATCGTTTATGAAAGAGAAATTTGTTAACATCGAGTATAGATTTAAGTGTCAGGCAGTCGTTTCTGAAAGTATTTGTATGGAGTGTAGCCATGTGTGGAAGTGAAACATGGACGATAACCAGTTTGGACAAGAAGAGAATAGAAGCTTTCGAAATGTGGTGCTACAGAAGAATGCTGAAGATAAGGTGGGTAGATCACGTAACTAATGAGGAGATATTGAATAGGATTGGGGAGAAGAGAAGTTTGTGGCACAACTTGACTAGAAGAAGGGATCGGTTGGTAGGACATGTTTTGAGGCATCAAGGGATCACAAATTTAGCATCGGAGGGCAGCGTGGAGGGTAAAAATCGTAGAGGGAGACCAAGAGATGAATAGACTAAGCAGATTCAGAAGGATGTAGGTTGCAGTAGGTACTGGGAGATGAAGAAGCTTGCACAGGATAGAGTAGCATGGAGAGCTGCATCAAACCAGTCTCAGGATTGAAGACCACAACAACAACAACAACAACAATGGCACCTTGCTAGGTCATAGCAAATGACATAGCTTGAGGCTATGCTAAACTATCGTCTATGCAAATGAGAGCGTATTTTGTCAGTGAACCATCACTAGCAAAGTCTGTTGTACAACAGGGGCGAGTGCTAGGAAGTCTCTCCAGACCTGCCGTGTGGTGGTGCTTGGTCTGCAATCACTGATAGTGGCGACACGCAGGTCCGACGTATACTAACGGACCGCGACCGATTTAAAGGCTACCACCTAGAAAGTGTGGTGTCTGGTGGTGACACCACAAAATTAATTTCAGATGAGACTGTGCTGTGGATAGACTGCAGTAACAAGTTGCAACATTCTGTTTCATTCCTTTCTAGATGGAGATGAGAAGCAGCAGATGCTGAAAAACTTAATTACATTTATAGATGTTTCTATGTCTAAGTTTGGCTAATACACAAGATGTTCACATTCCGAGAACTACAAAAGTGTGGAACTATGTTTTTGACACTTTCATAGTGTTAACAATAATATGCATTAGATCAACCCCGTCTCCAAGTAAATGCCCTACCACATAACTATTGATATTGCCTTAGAGATGGCACTGGTTTCATCACATTAATTTCCAAAAATAAATACTAAGGCGAACTGCGTTTCAATGGCCTTTTTTCTGGCTCATTTGATGACAAAATTAGTAAGTCCTATTTCCTTCTAAGCTGTTTCCATTCTGGTTTTTCTAATTTAACTGGAAGAAAAATGTGTGGATTCGGCCTAGCCCCAAAAACTGCAGGACAGGTAAATTAATTACTATCGACTGATGTGTTGTATTCTCATGCAGTTCAGTTCAAACCAGGTTAAAGGATGAGATCTGCATGTCACTATTTCTGCTTCCACGCACTTTTATTTTTATTTTTATTTTTTATTTTTTGCCCTGCTTTGTGGACTTTTTCCCAGCAGCAAGGGTTCCTCACCCTTTCGCAGATGAATGTCAAAGGTAACACAGGTGCAACCAGAATGTTTCGCTACCATCCAATTAGAACCATCTTACAAATTGATAATTTCATTGTTCTATGGTTTTGTTTTCACATTGTGACACATTCCATCTTGAAGCACCTAAGAAATAGGGGGTTATAGAGTCACCCCATGAATATCAACTGATATTTAGCAGTTTTTTTATCTTTTCTCTTAGTGATGCTGTACTTTACAATGTATTGTCATATGGTGTGTGTGTGTGTGTGTGTGTGTGTGTGTGTGTGTGTGTGTGTGTGTGTGTGTGTGTACTTGAACTATATTACATGAAAACACAATCCATTCAAGATAGAGAAATTTGTCCAATGAATGATAGCTATAAATCAAAATATTATCTACTTTGTGTGCTAATACTTGTAATTGTCATTTAAATAAAATATAATATGAAGCATGTTTCTTGCCCAAAGACATCAATTTGCAAAAATGAAACAGCATCAGAGACCAATTAACATTATGTGTGATACTTCTGATAAAAACAGATTTGAGACATGTGATACATTTACTGCAAAACCTGAAATGTAGCTTCACCAGCTTGCACTGGTCACCAGCTGATGCCTGCTATATTAAACATTCTGCAGATTGACGGTATATCATGAGCCAACTCTCACCATGCTTACATGGCCTGGCTGCCAGTGTGAACACTGAAATGCAAAATGATGAGTATGAAATCCAAGCACATCTAGGCCCAGTGTTCAATGTGAATATGTACTCATACTCTTCACTGTGTCATTAACTCCAGCTGGGGTGCAGACCACTCTAGACTTCTGCAGCTATACAAAGCTCTCTTCTGCAGCTCTACAAAACTCTGATCCTGTTACTTCTTTATTATGGGAGCCTGGCATACGGCTCAGCAACCCCTTCAGCACTGCAGATGCTGGATGTGATACACCAGTGCGGGGCGCGACTTGAGACACGTGCCTTCCAAATCAGCCATGTGAACAGTGTACTCACTGGAATTGGTATCCCTGCTTTCCTGCTAATAATTGCTGCTCAACTATGCAATACACATTTGTTGCTTCCTGAGCATCCAAACTAACGTGTCCTTTTTCCTGGTGGTGATATCCACCTCCTACAAAAGAGGCCAAGGCCTGGAGTCATGATCACAGTTCACATGCAGTCTCTGTTCTGAACTCCATCTTTCTGTACTGTCACCTTTTGTCATTCAGTAATCCCATGTGCCCCAATGATGTGCACCCCACCATCATATCTCCTTAATCCTATAGTTTTAGAGTAGACCCTACAGTTTTCCGCTGCCTGTTCCTGGACATTCTTCACGCAGTTCCACACTCACGTTTTGTATACATTAATGGCTTAATGGCAAACTGACAAACCAGTTTTGTCTGCACACATGCACAATACAGTAAACTACATTCCCTGACAGTCAGATGCAGTACATTCACTGCAGGATTGGTGGCCATTGCTTGACCTCTCGACCACTGTCGTTCTCACAGTTGCAAGCCATTCTTAATTGGGAGTGGCTCCTTAGTTGTGACTATACAGAATGTCAGGCATACTCAAGGGTCTCACGGTGGACCGCATCTTACTGGGTGGTTGGTTGGTTTTGGGGAAGGAGACCAGACAGCGTGGTCATCGGTCTCATCGGATTAGGGAAGGATGGGGAAGGAAGTCGGCCATGCCCTTTCAGAGGAACCATCCCAGCATTTGCCTGGAGTGATTTAGGGAAATCGCGGAAAACCAAAATCAGGATGGCCAGACGCGGGATTGAACCGTCGTCCTCCCGAATGCGATGCATCCTACTGGGTTGCCCCAATTTGACACCTTAAAATGAAGCCTTACATTTGCTGACACACTACCTCTGGTACTAGCAGACAACATCAAAGTGGCAGATTTGGTTTTGCTTTGTATCCGTGAAAGTGGTTTTTACTCCTCTCTGTGTCTTAGTGCACAATAGCCTTGTCGGCCACTTGTGAATTTGGAGGAGTGTCCTGCAGCCTGCTCCAACCTGAGGGTCCCACAGCTATCCCTTCTCACTGGAATTGGTATCCCTGCTTTACTGCTAATAACTGCTTCTCATCTATGCAATACACATTTGTTGCTTCCTGAGCATCCAAACTAATGTGTCCTTTTTCCTGGTGGTGATATCCACCTCCTTCCCTTCCCACCCCTAAAATTCTTCTTATTCTTGGACGTCTGTAGATAATTGACAAAATCCAAGGAAAGAGAACAATGATGATGAATCTATCTTGTCTGTGTAGCTAGTTTTTTGTGGCACCGGAGGATGTGGAAGCAACCGAGATGCAGAGGGTGTCTCCAGTCACATACTGTGTCCAAGGGGTCTCCAGCTGCTTTCTGGGCAGAGCTAATCTCCTACCGTCCTCTCTCTCACTTCTACTTGCTTCTATGTTTTTGCTTTCTTTGTTCTTGGCTACAGTCAAGTCCATTGGAATTTGTCTTTTGTGTCCTTCCGGTCTGGGCTATTGCCAGTTTGATACACAAAAGGATGAGGGACCGATTACCAATGATCCCTTTAACCCCATCAATCGAAATCAATCAAAATCAGAACCAGAATCAACCAAAATCAACCAAAATCGGCATCAGAATCAACCAAAATCAACCAAAATCAGAATCAATCAAATTCAACCAAAATCAGAATCAATCAAAATCAGCCAAAATCAGAATCAATCAAAATCAACCAAAATCAAAATAAATCTATCCATCCATCCTCCTTCCTTTGAAAAAAGCTGTACATACATTCAGTCAGACCTACATACAGTTTCAAACTTTAGTTGGTTCTAAATAACTGCATTATCTATGTAAAGTCTAAAGTTAGTATTAATACTGTCTGCAAGATCATCAATATGCAACATGAATAGGGAAGGCCCAACACACTTCTCTGGGGTGCACCCAAAGTTACTTCTATATCTGCTGGTGACACTACATCTGAGATAACATGCTGCATCCTCCCTATTAGGAAATTCTCAGTACATATCAGTGTGACAACTGCTAAAATTGTGATTAGGATGAATGCACATTCAAATGACTCACTAGGTGCACAAGGAACTTGCAGGCACAGTGTTAAGAATCACAGTTGTGGAACATTCTCTACAGCATGTACTGAGTGGTACTGTCATCTACATCTCCTCTTCACTCTTCTCCACATCCATGAGCTTCCTACTATGTGAACACCCAGCCCCCTCATATTTCCATATCTATTTGATGTTGGCCAAATTCTTTTTATTTCTTTATTACAATTATTGATTTCTGTTTGCAAATTCAATCTTGCCTTTTCTGTGACAACTCTTGGTCCTACTCTATATATTCTAGAGATACTCCTCTGTATTGGAATTCCTACAGGAAATGTTTTGCACAGTTTATACCAATGACACTTCATTAGTCAGGCATATGAGACTTCTCAGTTTCTTATTAATTAATTAAGTAATTAATTAATTAGACTCTTCAAATGAGTTTTTGAATTGCTGAAATATAAAGTATCTAAAATTGCTACATTTTGTCTCTTCTGGAGCAACTGATGAGAGATGACAATCTGAATTCCTGTAGGTCTTCCTGTTGTGACTACAGTATAATAACTGTCAGTGTGTGCTGCTGCCCCCTACCCCATAAGCAAACTGACTGTCCTAGTAACAATTCAGGTTTGTAAAATTAAAATAATCAGTACTGGTATATTGTGTAGCATGCTATGTTCTTACTGATGTCCAGTGTACTTCTAAGACAAGCAAATTAATTTCTGATGTCACTGAACAAATATAAGTGCACCACATATTACAAACAAAAAACAAATGTTACCAATGGGCCATACTTTGGGCGTCTTGCTACACTTTCTAACTGATAAGACACATTTTCTTTCTACATATGTGGAAATGTTGTCTGTTCTTTCAGACATGTCCAAAAGAACAGACACCATATTTATATAAGGATATAGTTCTGGCAATACAGGCCATGACCTCCTTCTGTGTGGATGCACACGCATTACTCGAACTCTTACGGGACTTGGTAAGAATTACTTCCATGAGTAATGGTTGTGTTGGGTACAGACACTATGAATGTAGTGTGTGGACACATAAGATGAGAATTTGGGTCTTGTGGGAGGCATGTGCAAGATAGTCCCAGCAATTGCACTATCCTCTGTGCCCTCTGTGGCTCAGATGGATAGAGCATCTGCCATGTAAGCAGGAGATATGAGGTTCGAGTCCCGGTCGGGGGACTCATTTTCACCTGTCCCCATTGATATATATCAATGCCTGTCAGCAGCTGAAGGTATTAATATAAAATTCAAATTACATTTTCTTTCGTCTAGCATCTGTGCACCTTTCCTTTGTTCTTATGGTTCCGCTCCTCCAAACAAATATGCTCTTTTGATGTATATTAAAACTAGTATTTTAATTTAAAAAAATAAATGTGTAACCCATCAGCATATTATGGGTACTCTATTTTTATTTTTTAGAATTTGTTACACATGTGAAATAATTTATAGGTTTTAGTTTTAGAGCAACTGAAATCTGAATTAAGTAAAACACTAGTGAACAGCAGCACTTCACAGAATTTCTTTGTCATATAGCAATCACCGAAACCTTCCTAGATGAGGATCCGGTGAGACAGGTAGGGCTGAACCATAGTACCAGGAACATGGGTTTTGTTTTCTTGCCTGCAGCACTGGAAATGTAATGAGTCTCTCTCTTTTACATCTCTTTGTTCTTTGTAAGCAGTTTTATGATACATATTCATGACCAAAATGAGCCTTCCAGTTCAAGTGACTTCAGAATGAATTTTTCACTCTGAACTGAGTTGTGTCAATATGAAGGTTGCTGGCAGATTAAAACTGCATGTTACACAGAAATTTTGCATTTTGTGGACAAAATGAGCTATGGAAGCACAACTCACAAACTTTCTTCAGTTTTATTCCTGCCTGTACACAAACAGTCATAGTGTTAAATAAAAAAGTCTTTAAAAAGTTTTCTATCTGTTTCTGTTCATATTTTAACTATTAGCTGTATCTGTCCTTACACACAAAGTGCTTTTCGTAGGAGGAGAAGGGGAGAAGCTAAAAAATTATGCAACAAGAATGGCTGCTGTCCAAAAGTAGATGAGTAGCAATACAGCAGAGGAAGTGACGTAGCAAGGTTCACATGCTTTGACTGTAAACACCCTCTTCCTTCATTTTACCACTTCTTCGAAATCACTTACTTCCATGTCTGGTCACATAAGGTCCATGGATTATTTGCTTGATACATCATAATGATGTGGAGGGAGTGATGTAACAGGCACATCACAGATTAATTTTTAAATATGGTTAAATGCTCAAGATTTACTTTTTAATTTTTTTAAATATACATACGAAAATTAGTAATTCCTCAAATTTAAATATGAGGATGATGAGAGGATGGACAACAGAAAGAGCAATATTATTATTATTATTATTATTATTATTATTATTATTATTATTATTATTATATTTCTTTCCTTTCTCATATGTTATGTCTGGTTAAAAATGGAAAGTGACGTGGACCTGGATCAAGCGTGAATTCCTTTTAACTGTACAGTATATGTTACATTGCATTTAGGAACTTTCGCATAATTGAACATGTATCAATAATTACAGATTTCTGTAGTTGTATATATACATTTGGATGTAGCTGTATTGTGCTGATGTACTGGTGGATATTGTGTGGTATGACTCCTGTATTTGACAATATAATTGGTATAATGTCAACTTTACCTGATGCCGCATGTCCTTGACTTTCTCAGCCAGTTGGACGTATTTTTCAATTTTTTCTCTTGTTTTCTTCTGTATATTTATTGTATTGGGTATGGATATTTCGATTAGTTATGTTAATTTCTTCTTTTTATTGGTGAGTATGATGTCAGGTTTGTTATGTGGTGTTGTTTTATCTGTTATAATGGTTCTGTTCCAGTATAATTTGTATTCATCATTCTCCAGTACATTTTGTGGTGCATACTTGTATGCGGGAATGTGTTGTATTATAAATTTATGTTGTAAGGCAAGCTGTTGGTGTATTATTTTTGCTACATTGTCATATCTTCTGGAGTATTCTGTATTTGCTAGTATTGTACACCTGCTTGTGATGTGATCTACTGTTTCTACTTCTTGTTTGCAAAGTCTGCATTTATCTGTTGTGGTATTGGGATATTTAATAATATGCTTGCTGTAATATCTGGTGTTTAATGTTTGATCCTGTATTGCACCCATAAATCCTTCTGTCTCACTGTATATATTGCCTTTTCTTAGCCATGTGTTGGATGCATCTTGATTGATGTGTGGCTGTGTTAGATGATACGGGTGCTTGACATGTAGTGTTTTCTTTTTCCAATTTACTTCCTTCGTATCTGTTGATATTATGTGATCTAAAGGGTTGTAGAAGTGGTTATAAAATTGCAGTGGTGTAGCCAATGTATTTATATGAGCGATTGCTTTGCGTATTTTGCTAGTTTCTGCTCGTTCTATAAAGAATTTTCCTAAATTGTCTACCTGTCCATAATATAGGTTTTTTATGTTGATAAATTGCCTTCCTCCTTCCTTTCTGCTTAGTGTGAATCTTTTGTTGCTGAATGTATGTGATATATTCTATATTTGTGGTGTTGTGATTGTTTAATTGTATTGAATGCTTCTAGTTCTGTGTTACTCCATTTCACTTCTCCATATGAATAGGTCAATATTGGTATAGCATAAGTATTTATAGTTTTTGTCTTCTTTCTTGCTGTCAATTCTGTTTTCAGTATTTTTATTAGTGTTTGTCTATATTTTTCTTTTAGTTCTTCTTTAGTATTTGTATTATCTAATCCAATTTTCTGTCTGTATCCTAGATATTTATAGGCATCTCTTTTTTCCATCGCTTCTATGCAGTCACTGTGGTTATCCAATGTGTAATCTTCTTGTTTAATGTGTTTTCCCTTGACTATGCTATTTTTCTTACATTTGTCTGTTCCGAAAGCCATATTTATATCATTGCTGAATACTTCTGTTATCTTTAGTAATTGGTTGAGTTGTCGATTTGTTGCTGCCAGTAGTTTTAGATCATCCATGTATAGCAAATGTGTTATTTTGTGATGGTATGTTACAGTAATATTGTATCCATAATTTGTATTATTTAGGATGTTGGATAGTGGGTTCACAGCAAGGCAGAACCAGGAAGGACTTAATGAGTCTCCTTGGTATATTCCACACTTAATCCGTATTGGCTGTGATGTGATATTATTTGAATTTGTTTGGATATTAAGTGTGGTTTTCCAATTTTTCATTACTATGTTTAGGAACTGTATCAATTTATGAGCTACCTTGTATATTTCCAATATTTGTAGTAACCATGAGTGGGGTACACTATCAAAAGCGTTTTGGTAATCAATGTATGCATAGTGTAGTGACCTTTGTTTAGCTTTAGCTTGATGTATCACCTCTGCATCTATTATCAGTTGCTCTTTACATCCTTGTGCTCCTTTGCAGCAGCCTTTTTGTTCTTCATTCATAATTTTCTTCTGTGTTGTATGTGTCATTAATTTCTGTGTAATGACTGAAGTTAATATTTTGTATATTGTTGGTAGGCATGTTATGGGGCGACATTTAGCTGGGTTTGCTGTGTCTGCTTGATCTTTAGGTTTCAGATAAGTTACTCCATGTGTAAGTGTATCAGGGAATGTGTATGGGTGTGCAATGTAACTGTTAAATAATTTAGTTAGATGTGAATGTGTTGAGGTGAACTTCTTTAGCCAGAAATTTGCTATTTTATCTTTTCCAGGGGCTTTCCAATTGTGAGTAGAATTAATTGTTTGGGTGACTTCATGTTGCAAAATTTTCACTTCAGGCATTTGTGGTATCATCTTGTATGTGTCTGTTTCTGCTTCTATCCACTGTGCATGCCTGTTATGTTGTACTGGGTTTGACCATATGTTGCTCCAGAAGTGTTCCATGTCTGTTATGTTTGGTGGATTGTCTATTTTAATGTGTGTGTTATCTATTGTCTGGTAAAATTTCTTTTGGTTTGTGTTGAATGTTTGGTTTTGTTTCCTTCTATTTTCACTTTTTTTGTATCTTCTAAGTTGTTTGGCCAATGCTTGTAATTTCTGTTTGTTTTCATCTAATTGCTCTATCGCTTCTTGCTGTGAGATTTTACCTAACCTTTTTCGTTTTTTTCCTGACATTTCATTTCTGATAAATTGTGTTAGCTGTCCGATGTCCCTTCTCAGTTTTTCTATTCTGATCTGTAGCCTGTGTTGCCATGCTGGTTTTGTGGGTTTCTTCTGTGTGTTGGTTGGTTCTCATCTCTGCCTAGTGTGTATATTTAGCGTAGTGAGTGCTCCTATATAAAGCAGTATTTTCATTTACTTTGTTGTGTATGATTGTGTTGATAGTTTTTATTGTTGTTTCGACTTGTGGGTTATTTGGTGGTCTATGCAAGAATGGGCTAATGTCTGTATTTGTGTCTTTGTATTCTATATATGTCAGCTGAAATTTTTCTTCTATATCTAACATGTGTGTCACTTCGTGTTCTATTTGTGCTTGTTCTGGTGGCTGTCTTAAGATTTCGTTTTCCTTGGATTGTTTAATTGATGCGTGTTGTTCTTTGTTTGTTTGCTCTGGGATGTTTGAGTCCATTACTGTATTTTCTTCTTCTTCTGATTGCACATTATTTTGTTCCGGTATTTGTTGTACTTGTTGTTTGATGTTTTCTAATTCTGACTGGGGTATCCTGTTATTTTTGATTATTACATGGATCTGATCAGCTAGTCATCGTTCTGTTAAAAATTTCAATTCTGGGTATCTGGTAATAAATGTTGTGTATACTTGTGATCTGTATCCAGTTGTGTTGGTTCCTAGGTTTGTTGCTTGGTATTAACAGCACATTAGGTGTCGATTAACTTCATCTGACCATCTCATCCTCTGTCTTTGTTTTCCTTCTAGGGTGGTTGCAGGATGTATATCCTGCAAAACACTTCCATTTGGATTTAAATCATTTTCCAGTTGGCTAGCAGTGTCGTTACCATTGTGGGCGGGCATAGGGTTCAAGCGTCATCCCCGACCATGACGGCACTTGTCCGAGGCTTCTTTAGTTCTGTCCTGAACCAACTAATCACACTAAAAGGGGGGTTAGCCCTATTAGTGGTTTGTTCTTTTCGTCGCCTTTTACGACTGGCAGAAAATACTGGAGGCCTATTCTTTTATTATTATTATTATTATTATTATTATTATTATTATTATTATTATTATTATTGGTTTGTAGGGCAGTCAAAACTGCCTGTGCACAGTCCAGTGGTTTACACAGCCCAATTGTTTACACAGCCCAATTGTTTACACAGCCCAATTGTTTACATAGCCCAATTGTTTACACAGCCCAATTGCATACACAGTCCAATCTACCCACTGTCACAAATGATGGTAATGAAATGATTTGGGCAGCACGAACACCCAACCCTGGCCAGAGAAAATCCCCCAGTATGGCTGGGAATCGAATCTGGGACCCCATGATTCAAAGAGTCGGCATGGTGAAGCAACAAGTCCAGTGAATAAACCAGAATGAAAACCAATGACGTTAAAAAATTCATAATTGAGACAATGATGTGTATTGAGATCAGTACCAGAGTGCAGTGAATCACAACTGACTATCACTGTGCTGCCAGCTATAAACGACAGTTACGAATGCTGGCCAGTCAGGTGTGGCTTCGTATCCCATGCTACAGCAGTGCTTGCAGGCCATAGCAGTAGGGACTGGCATCTGTCATTGAGATCTGTGCATTTTGGCAGATTTTCAAACTCATGGGGTAGGGGTGCTAGATTCTTCCCAATTGAAATGGGTGTGCAAGGTCAGAAGTTCCACAGACGGTGCTTAGGAAAGCTAACAGGCAATAGTGCAAGCTCTGCTGGCCATGTATGGAAAGTTAGAATAAGAGGGACAACCATGTTCCGTGGCCTCCATGTCTTTGTTCAGTATAGGCCAGTACGTGTGTTGCATGATGAAGGCTTTTTTCTATGACATGCCCTGAAGCCCATTGCAGAGGGGTTGCCAAATGTAAGGGCATTGGGTGGAGGGAACGATGACACAGATGGTATCTGTCTCCATGTTGAGCAAGAGAACACTGGAGATGCTTGGTAAACGTCAGGTGAGGTGAGGTGTGGTGAGGTGAGGTGAGGTGAGGTGAGGTGAGGTGAGACCAAGTCTGGAGTTCGGCGTTGACACCCTATGAAAAATGCTTCAGATACCAACAACCTGGCCTCTCACCCCTATCCTGCTGCAAAGCCCATATTTTATGATGCACCATCAAATAGGATTGCAAGTGTCTGGTTTCCCATTACCCCTGCACAAATCATTCCCATCAGCTGTGCTGTGCCACCCTGTCAGTGTGGGAACAAGAGACTTTATGTGGGTCAAAGGCTGGGTTTGGGCCTGTGTGTAGGCACTGTAAGGTATCAGCATTTGCATGTCAGGCTGTGGGATCATATTTAAGAGTATAATAGTAGGAGCTGATGAAGAGTGCCCAACACTGGAGCCATTGAGTGGTCCAACTTGGATGTCAGGAGCACAGCTGTAAGAGCATGACCGTAATGAGGGAAAAATTGGCCTCATAGACATAAATGAGAGAACGTAATAATTGCCAAGCTCCTTTTTTGATCTGTGAATTAGTAATATATTATGCACATGTTAGCTTGCATTTACTGAATATCAACATGGAGTCTCATGTCACACATGAGAAGCATTTTGGGACTGCCATCAAAGAATACAAAGCTAGAGATCTTCACAGTGAAGTCTGTAGTAGAGAAATGCCAAAATGTACTACACACAAAACACAGATTAATTCTGCAACCCACAGACAAAACACTGGTGTGGCTGCTATCACTACAGAAGCACCTCAGAATAGTGTTGGCGTGCTCCTCTTCTCAGTTTATTGAAAACATATACAAGTTGCACATCGATCAACTGTTCATCAGCAGACATACATCTACTGCTGTGCTTATCACTGTTCTAATATTGCTGCAAAAATAAATCTGAGACAGGACCAAGCAGCACCCAATGCGAGCTTGAGGTTGTAGAGTAAGGTGGGCATTATGTTGTGAGCAGAGAGTACTGTTAATGGATGGAACATCCTTGTTTCCAAACAAAACTCACAGCTCACATTGTGTATTTTGGCAGTGCTGTGATGGTATTTTAGTCGAATACATATACTAAGCTAATTTGCAAAGAAAGCAAACATAATACAATAATGATAATTAAATAGACACCCTAGCTGCAAACAGGCGTTGTTATACTTCACTGGGGACATGTTGAAAATGTGTGCCCCGACCGGGACTCAAACCCGGGATCTCCTGCTTACAAGGCAGATGCTCTATACATCTGAGCCACCAAGGGCAAAGAGGATAGTGCGTCTGCAGGGACTTATCCCTTGCACGCCCTCCGTGAGATCCACATTCCCAACACGTCCACACCACTACATTCATAGTGTGCCTAATAGATGTTTGCCTAATAGATGTTTGCCCATCATACTCATTACTTGTGGCAGATTAATCTACCAAGTCCTGTACGAGTTCGGGCATAGCGTGTGCGTTCACACAAGAAGGTCAAGGGCCGGGAAGTCATATTTTAACTATATATGATGGTAGTATCTGTTCACGAAAGAACACATACCATGGATGACCATGCAGCTTTGCTAGAAATGAAATGATAATTAAATAGACACCCTAGCTGCAAACAGGCAATGGTATACTTCACTGGGGACATGTTGAAAATGTGTGCCCCGACCGGGACTCGAACCCGGGATCTTCTGCTTACATGGCAGACGCTCTATCCATCTGAGCCACCGAGGGCACAGAGGATAGTGCGTCTGCAGGGACTTATCCCTTGCACGTCCCCCGTGAGATCCACATTTCCAACATGTCCACACCACTACATTCATTTCTAGCAAAGCTGCATGGTCATCCACGGTATGTGTTCTTTTGGGAACAGATACTACCATCATATATATATAAATATGGCTTCCCGGCCATTGACCTTCTTGTGTGAATGCACACGCTATGCCCGAACTCGTACGGGACTTGGTAGATTAATCTGCCACGAGTAATGTGTATGATGGGCAAACATCTATTAGGCGCACTACGAAGGTAGTGGTGTGGACATGTTGGGAATGTGGATCTCACGGGGGTTGTGCAAGGGATAAGTCCCTGCAGACGCACTATCTTCTGTGCCCTCGGTGGCTCAGATGGATAGAGCATCTGCCATGTAAGCAGGAGATGCCGGGTTCGAGTCCCGGTCGGGGCACGCATTTTTAACATGTCCCCAGTGAAGTACATCAACGCCTGTTTGCAGCTAGGGTGTCTATTTAATTATCATTTCATTTCTAGCAAAGCTGCATGGTCATCCACGGTATGTGTTCTTTCGGGAACAGATACTACCGTCATAATACAAGAACTCTGTACCAAGCTGTTGGAGAGCACAGGGCCCTTATTTGGAAAGAGGTAACCCTGAATAACCTATGAAATCTTGTCAGTGGAGGACTGGTTCACCATGTTTGCTTAATACTGTGTGTCTTATGACATTTCAACTGGAGTCTGTCTGTCCTATTCTGGGCATCTTTCTCTGTGTGTGTCTGCTCATCTAATGTCGCCCATCTTTCCAAATCTCTTCCTACTCTGTCTCTCTCCCCTTCCACATCTCTCTCCAATTCTTTGGTGTAGACAATTCCTACACATTGTATGTTCAAGGCAATACTATAAATCCAAACTGAAAATGTGAAATGTCCGGTTGGATGAACACTTGAAATCAGCTGCCCCTTCTTCGGCTGCCTAAATGAGGCAATTTGTGTGTGTGTGTGTGTGTGTGTGTGTGTGTGTGTGTGTGTGTGTGTGTGCGCTCTATCACAGTTGCCCCCAACATGGGAAAGAATGTGAAAAATGGGGACATGTATTAAAACAATTAAAACACAACAGACACCACAGGAAAACTAGAACACACACTCGTGTATATGACTGAAGAATTATTTACAGGTAAAACCTCTGTGGTGCAGTGGTGTGTTAGATATTAATTTAATAAAGTAAGCCTATTTTGTAACTTCACATGAAAGTTCTATAAGTTATTCATCCACTGAATGTGTGAAGACAGGTTATAATTGAGAGGGGGTTATACACCAGTCTGGCTTCCAAATATTCCATAATCCCTCCATGTTTACATGGCTGTTTAAATCATAATTCTGGTTTTCAAAGCTGTTTTATGTATTTTAAACAATTACTGCAAAATGTTGTCTGCTAGTAACACTATCCCCATGTTTCTCAACAGCTCAGTAATATATTGTCACAAGAAACTTGGGTCACTAGACTGACAGCAGCAAAAGGAACTGGATCCCGAGAAAATGGTAAAAGCCATTAAATTAGAGAGGGAAAAGAAGATGAGACATTTGAAGCCTGCCACAGTCTCTCTTAAATCCCGTGGACGACGATATTTTGGATGGCTAAGTCTGATGTAGCTACAACTAAATTTGCATGTATAACTGTGATACCATTGAATCTCCAAGAAGCGCTAAATACCTACTGCCCAAGCATGGAGAGTCTTTTCTGTGAGTGAACAAGATGCGATATTAGTCAGATGGCTTATCAGCTGGCTATTAGGAATGGCATCAGAAACCCTTTTGGCACGATGGGGATTGGAGGAAAGAATTGGCTGAGATGATGCTTTATGAGAGAGGGAAATATATCATTTTGGAATCCAATTGGCGCATCACAGGCCACAGTTACTAGATTCAACTGAAAAGTGGTATGAAAGTTCTTCAATGAACATAGAATTGCTTAGCTGTCCGCTCAAAGCAACATCTCCACCTCTTAAATCGCAAGGGGAATAGCCAGATAATAACTCTCACCATAGCACAAGGAGGCTTACTCATTACTGTCATTCTGTGCATTAGCACTGGTGGGTCCTTGTTCCTCCAATGATGTGGATTCCCAAAGAATACCATGAACCAGCAGTTAATGGGACAGGTACCACGAGAGTCTATTTCGATATGTCAACCCTCTGGTTGGATAGAGAGCAACTTGTCAAAACAATGGTTTGAATATTTCATTTCCAAAACCTATTCAAGTAAGGAGTCTTCTGTGCTTCTAATCTTAGATGACTATTACAGTCACACCAAAAACACTCAGGTAGCTGCACTGGCTAGGGTTCATCACGTTCATCTAGTTAGCCTCCCTTCTCGCTGCACCTGTAAGGTCTGGCCACTGGATAAAACATTTGTGAGACCGCTGAAGACCTACTATAGCAAACAGATCTGGCAATGGCTTCGAGCCACCACAGAATCCTAGCACTTACTGATGTTACAGAACTCTGTGGTTGAACCTGTATCAAAGTTCAGCAGCTGGAATTGTGGTCAGTGTGTTCAGGGTTACGATTATTGTCCTGCTCAACTGAAATGTTTTCAGCTAATGAATGTTGCAAAATGAATGTCTTGGGAATAGACCTACCCAATGTCTGTTTAGCAAGAAAATCAGGGGTAGCTAGATGAGCGAAGAACTATAGTAAATCAAAGCTTCCTTTAAATAGACAATTAATGAAGTCTACTAACCTACTTTTCTACAACATTCAAAATAATCTGCACTTCATACACAAACAAAAAGCATTTTCTTTCTGCCATGGTAGTCTGCTGTCCCAGTTAATGAGAGCCCCTATGACATATCACCTATAATGCAAAACTAGACAATGTCAAATCACATCAATTTCTAACAGAATCAATTAGGGCAAAGAAAGGAGCTTGAATGGAAGAAAAAGCCCTGAATTACTGACTCCAGTGATTCATGCATAGTGGAGTTGTAAGTGTCCACTGACGAGGTGGTCAGAATGCTTGTGAATAAGGAAGTGGAGATACAGAATGCATGATTTGTGGTGCGAAATTTTCCTGGTTACAGTGTATATAGTGCAAAATGTGAACCCATGAAGAGAGTTCTGGTTGTGATATTTGTGGTTTTTGTGTCTGAGAAAGCATTTCATTGAATATTGTTTCTACTATTCCTTTTCCCTGTCCATATTCCATGACCACCAACATTTATAGTAAATACTCATTCCATTTCATACCACTTTGTAATATTATGCCTAGCTACTTAATTGATGAGTGTCTTGTGTCAGCTTTTATTATTTCAGCAGAGCACCATAGTACAACATTTCATTCTCAGAACTGATGTATGATCTCATTAGAAGCTATTTATTCTAAATTTCCTCTTTGCTCTTTAGTTTAATCTTCTATATTCTGTATGTGTGAATGTATTCATCATGCACTGTCTTATCTGTCTGGAGTATGTTCCACCTTCTTTAATATGGATAAGAACTGTGATTGCTATGTTCAAATGCGAGCCGAGTAGGTGACCCTTTTCTCGCAGCTGTAGGGTGTATTGCCTTTAGTCACACAGCTTGATGATGTTGCAATGGGTATCACTGCTGGGGCGGCGGACACGGATATCCTCGGAACTCCACCCATTGTCTAATGGACAGAGGTTCTGAGGTGCAACAGGCAGAGGAAGACTTTGAGGGAACGATCAAAGAGCTGCCACAGTTTGTTCAATGAACAGGTTTTGGGCGCTATTTGTGGCTGACAAAGATCATGAGCCAGATGCTGTCACTTCCACTGTTCCAGAGGAAGCCTCTCGATCTGCGAAGGTCTGGGAATTCACTACAGGTGAGATTACTGGCAGTTGAGAGTTCCTACATTAAGGGTGTAATGGAGCCCCTTAGGGATAAGGTGGCCTAGGAGCGGAAGAAATCCTTTGGGCACAATGTATGCACACCAGTAGTCATTCCAGAAGTGGAACAGATGCTTCTGGGTGCCGTGAAGAGCACACACTGCATCCAGCTACAGGTTCTCGATACCAAGACTGTGTGTCACCTTGGATCTGAACAGTGTCTCTCTGAGTTTGGATGGCTACCTGAAGTGGTAAAGACTACCAGTCTTGCTATTTGAAGCTGTAGCTAAACATTTGTTGCACCGTGACAGAACTGACCGTGGTACTTGGATTCGTACCCTCAATTAGGCTCTGTATCAGGGGCTAAGACAGTTCTGCATCCATTTAGTCTGCAGATTACTAGACTTGCACCTCCAGGCGGTGGGTTTCCTGGGTTATGCTCAATATGTTGGGGGTTCTCTACACACTGGAGGTGACTACACGGCTAGCAGGGGCTGTGTAGAGAGGACTGGTCGACTTCTTAGGTTAGAGGGTCTCAAGAAGCTACAGAAGGGACGTCAGTCTTAAAGGGTGTAAGGCAAAAACAGAATGAAGATAAGTCTAGCATCAATTGGTATTGTGACTATAAATTGTTGTAGCTGTGTTGGGAAAGAACCAGCACTCTGATCGCTAATAGGAAGCACTGAAGCTTGAATCGTTATATCTATGGAAAGCTGGCTAAAGCCGTAAATAAATTCAGCGGAAATTTTTACAGAGAACTGACCTGGGGTTCATAAAGTATAGATTAAACGCAGCTGGTGATGTGACCTTTATTGCTGTAGGTAGTAATTTACCTTGTAATGAAATTTAACTAGGTAACATCTGTTAGTTAGTGTGGGTAGGTTATAATTGACAACTGGAACATATTTATAATTGGTTCATGTTATCGATGACATGAATCAGCTGCCAAACAGCGCAAAGACGAGCTGAGTCTTTCAAATAGATACCCCACTCTTACAGTTACAGTTGGTGATGGCTCAAATCCATCCACCATATGTTGGCGAAAATACATATTTCAAGTCAGTTGTAGCCATAAGACACAATCCGAAATCATACAAGATGCTTTCTCAGAGAAGTATTTTGAACAAAAATTATTAGTTCAAGTATCCACTTTAACTGTAAATTGCTGCAAAAGCACAGCTGACCTCTCAGCAAGAAGTAATCCTGAGGAACATCTTGACGGATACGAGGGGTACTGTCCATACAGCACTGGAACGAGTCTAAATATCACAAGAGTTAAACCCATGAAAAGCGTCTTACTAAGAGAGAGCCTCAACACGTTCCACCTGATTATGCAAACCTAGACCGAACGTTGTTGGGATTCAAATAAATAGAATCGATGGCAACCGAGAGACATACAGAAAACTAAACTCCATCTGACCAGGCCTCGAAGGCTCAACAGTACTGACCGGCTGCCACGTCATCCTCAGCCGACAGGTGCCATTGGGTATGGATATGGAGTAGCACGTGGTCAGCATGCTGCTCTCCCGGCTGCCACTACTTCTCAGTCAAGTAGCTCCTCAGTTGGTCTCAGTGCACCCCACTTGCCCACAGTGCTCAGCACACTCGGGCAGTGACCCAGCCGACTGCTAGCTGAACCCGACAGCACTTAACTTTGGTCATCTGATGGGAAACAGTGTTATCATTTCACCAAGGCTGCTGGTAATTAAAAGATATAAACAAAATAAAGTAATAAGGGATACCGATAGTTACTGATCCTGCACGGTAGACAAAATGGTTCAGAACACCGTTTTACAGAAGCAACGAAGAAGAGCGTGACAATTTTAAAAGAATGTAAAATCCCAAGATCGCAGAAAAAGAAGTAGTTTTACAAAAGCTGGTAATTTAGCACAAAGTTTATTGTGAGATGCTTCTAATATTATCTAAAACTAAATTGTCCCGAAATCTGGCAGAATCCAGTACCTTCACTGCATGATAACAATGTTGATGTTACTGATGAAGTGACACTAAAGCTGAGTTATGTAACATGGTCTTCTGAAATTCTTTAAGCAAAGAAACCTAAGTAGATATTCGAGAAATCAAACAGTGAAGTACTGCTAGCATGACTAACTTAGAAGTAGATATCCTGCATGTTGAGCAGCAGCTTAAATCACTTAATAAAAGCAAGGACTCTGGTACAGATTGTACTCCGAAATGAACCTGACTTGTACACACTCATATAATAACTTCATATTTAGTAATCATATACAACTGTTTGCAATTTGAAAGATCCACACCTAAAGACTGGGTGGTGGTCAGTTCTTATGGGACCAAACTGACGAGGTCATTAGTCCCTAGGCCCTCACACTACTCAATGCAACATTAACGTACGCTAAGGACAACACACACACACCCATACCCAAGAGAGGACTCAAACCTCCGATGGGGGCATGGTGGGGGAGGGGGAGGGAATGGGGGGGGGACGGGGGGGGGGGAGTGAGAGAGCCATAGGAAGAACCGTGGCAAGGCCCCCTAGACCATGCAGCCTAAAGGCTGGGAAGTTGTACAAGACTTACCAATCCGCTCAGTTACAGACCCATATCACTAACACAGATTAGCAGCAGGATTTTGGAACATGAACTGTGTTTGTATACCATGAATTACCTCAAGGATAACATCTGCTAACACCCAGTCAGCACGGATTCAGAAAATACCTTTCTTGTGAAACAACACAACTAGCGCTTTAGTTTCACGAAGTAACGAGTGCTATCTACAGGGCAGTGGTGGATTTACATTTAGGCCCACTAGGCATGGGCCAAGTGGTGGCACCTTAAGGGGGATGGCATTTTTGTTCTATACTCACTTTAACCTTTTACGTTTTAAAATAACTGCGCTTACAAACGACAAAAATTCTTAATATTGTTCACAACTTGCTAGTTTAAATAAGCCTTAAGAACGAAATTCGACAATACAAGCTTGGAAATATACATAGTTTACTTGGTGACTGAATGGAAATTTAAAAAATGGTTTAAATGGCTCTGAGCACTATGGGACTTAACTTCTGAGGTCATCAGTCCTCTAGAACTTAGAACTACTTAAACCTAACTAGCCTAAGGACATCACACACACCCGTGCCCGAAGCAGGATTCGAACCTGCGATCGTAGCGGTCGCACGGTTCCAGACTGTAGCGCCTAGAACTGCTCGGTCACACAGGCCGGTGTGGAAATTTAACATTGCGTTTCTGTCTGGTATCATCTTCATGATTCTTCAAAATAATACTGAAGTAAGCTGTCAGGACGGCAATCTACAATACAATCTTTGAAACGTTATTATTCTGAGAATGGTGTCGGCTTCTACTTAACGTTACCATATTTTCCCCATGAAAATACTGGGACCCCTGAAAAGCTGTGATAAACTGATCAGCAGTTTCTTAAATACTGTAAAATGTGCAGGCCTCAGTATGTAAAACCTGACTGTACATATCTTGTAGAAATTACAGGGAAGTATCAAGTGGTGGTGGTTGTTGGATGTTTAAGGGGGACTAAACAGCGAAGGTCATCAGTCCCCCATTCCAAAATCAGGCGAGCCGAAAATCTACGAAGCAGATAAAAACCAAAGGGGGAGGAGACGTCCCCCCAGGCGCTAAAAGAACACAAATGCAGCAACGAACACTACAGACAAGAACAGAACAGAGGAACACCAGACAGAAAGAAACAGAAGAAAGGAAGAGGGCCGGAGACTGGTTGACTGACCACGAGATCAAAAAAGGGAAAGAGTCAACCATCTCACGGCCTACCAGAACAGCAACAGACACGAGGACAAAAGACACAGAAAGGGAAAGGCGCAGGACCTCCCTAAATCGAACCATAAAAAGGACTACCACGGATAAAATTTAAAACGTCATCAGCCATGGAGGCATCGTCAGATAAAACCAAAGCCAAAGTGCCCGAGAGATTAAAAGATTGCCGGAGTGTGCGCAGTCGAGGACACTCCAGCAAAATGTGGCCGACCGTCAGCCGGGACCCACACTGACACAAGGGGGGATCCTCCCGACGCAAGAGATGGCCGTGCGTCAGGTACGTATGGCCGATGCGCAGCCGACACAGGACTACCGAGTCCCTGCGAGAAGCCCGCAGGGAGGAACGCCACACATCGGTCGTCTCCTTGACAGCCCGCAGTTTATTCGGGGCTGTCATGCCACGCCACTCAGCAGCCCACATCCCAAGTACCTTACGGCGCAACACCAGCTGCTGGTCGCGAGCCGTAAGGCCGATCTCCAAAGCTGGGGCGTCTATCGCCCCTTTGGCCAGCCTGTCTACACGTTCGTTCCCTGGGATGCCAACATGACCGGGCGTCCAAACCAGGACCACTGAACCACCAGAACGGGCAATGGCGGAAACAGCCTCCTGAATGGAGGACACCAGAGGAGAGGAGGGATAGCAGCGGTCGATGGCCTGAAGGCTGCTCAGGGAGTCACTGCAGATGACAACGGACCTACCTGAGCAGAAACGCATGTGCTCAAGAGCGCGCAAGATGGCCACCAGCTCTGCAGTAAAAATACTGCAGCCAGCCGGCAAGGAGCGTTGCTCAATATGGTCAGAGTGAGCAAAGGCGTAGGCAGTGCGACCATCAACCAGGGAACCATCAGTGTAGACAGGCTCACAGCCCGGAAATGATTCGAGGAGCGCAAGAAAACGGCGACGGAGGGCCACAGGCGGAACCGAGTCCTTAGGGCCCTGTGCCAAATCCAGACGGACAGACGGCCGGGACAAACACCAGGGAGGCGTAGGTGTATGGACCCGGAAGGGAGGCAGAAGAGGGAATGACCCCAGTTCTGACAGCAGGGACTGGACACGGACAGCTACGGAAAGCCCAGACCTAGGTCGCCGTTCGGGCAGATGGAGGACCATGGCAGGGAAAAGCAGGCGACGAGTGGGATGGCCTGGCGAGCAATGCACGTGGACAGCATAGTCGGCGAGCAGTCGATGGCGGCGAAACCGCAGCGGGGGAACCCCGGCCTCCACCAGTAAACTATCCACGGGGCTCGTACGAAAAGCGCCAGTTGCAAGCCGGACCCCACAGTGGTGTATGGGGTCTAACAACTTCAACACTGAGGGTGACGCAGACCCATAGGCCAGGCTCCCATAATCAAGCCGGGACTGCACAAGGGCTCTGTACAATTGCAGTAGCGTGCAGCGATCTGCACCCCAAGACGTGTGGCTAAGGCAGCGGAGGGCGTTGAGGTGCCGCCAGCATTTTTGCTTCAGCTGAGTAACATGAGGAACCCATGTGAGCCGGGCATCAAACACGAGTCCCAAGAAGCGGCAAGTGTCCACCACGTCAAGCAGGTGGCCGTCGAGGTAAAGTTCAGGATGAGGGTGGACCGTCCGACGCCTGCAGAAGTGCATAACCCGAGTCTTGGCAGCAGAGAACTGAAAACCATGAGCCAGAGCCCATGATGCTGCCTTGCGAACGGCGACTTGCAACCTGCGTTCGGCGACTCCCGTAGTCGTGGAGCTAAATGAGATGCAGAAGTCGTCGGCATACAAAGAAGGAGACACCGACGACCCCACTGCTGCAGCCAGACCATTAATGGCCACTAGAAATAACGAGACGCTCAACACCGAGCCCTGCGGGACCCCATTTTCCTGTATATAAGAGGAACTAGAGGTGGCACCGACTTGCACCCGGAAAGAGCGGCGCAATAAAAAGCTTTGAAGAAAAGCCGGGAGCCGACCACGAAGACCCCACCCATGCAACGTGGCGAGGATGTGATGCCTCCATGTGGTGTCATACGCCTTCCGCAGATCGAAAAATACAGCAACAAGGTGCTGACGTCGGGCAAAAGCCGTACGGACAGCAGATTCCAGCCGCACCAAATTGTCCACTGCAGACCGGCCCCGACGGAAGCCACCCTGGGATGGAGCGAGGAGACCGCGCGACTCAAGGACCCAACACAAACGCCGCCCCACCATACGTTCGAGCAATTTGCACAAAACGTTGGTGAGGGTAATGGGACGATAGCTGTCCACCGCCAGTGGGTCCGCACCGGGCTTCACGATGGGGACAATAAGACCCTCTCGCCATTGCGACGGGAACACGCCCTCGTTCCAAATGCAGTTAAAGATGGCGAGGATGTGTCTCTGGCAGTCCCTGGAGAGATGCTTCAGCATCTGCGCATGGATGCAGTCCGGTCCTGGTGCTGTATCAGGGCAATCGGCGAGGGCAGCGAGGAGTTCCCTCTCGCTGAAAGGAGCATTGTATGTTTCATAATGACGCGTGTGGAAGGAGAACGGCGTCCGCTCGGCTCGCTCCTTTAGAGAGCGAAAGGCGGGGGGATAGGATGCAGTCGCAGAGCTCTGAGCAAAGTGCGCGGCTAGCCGTTCAGCAATGGCGGCAGCGTCCGTGCAGACAGCGCCGTCCAAGGACAGCCCAGGGACACCCACAGGGGTCTGGGAGCCATAAATCCGCCGGATACGGGACCACACGTGCGAGGACGAGACACGGGAGCCCAGGGAGTAGACGTACCTCTCCCAGCACTCCTGCTTACGCCGTGCAATAAGTCGACGGGCGAAGGCACGGAGCCTCTTAAAGGCGATGAGGGTCTCCAGAGACGGGTGCCGCCTATGACGCTGGAGAGCCCGCCTACGGTCGCGAATAGCCTCAGCAATCTCCGGCGACCACCAGGGGACAGCCTTCCGCCGAGGGAGGCCAGAGGAACGGGGGATGGTAGCCTCGGCCGCTGAAACGATGGACGTGGTTAAAACACGGACCACCTCGTCAATGTCACCCTGTGGGGGAGACGCAATGGTTACAGCGGAAGTAAAAGCTGGCCAGTCAGCCCTGTGGAAAGCCCAGCGGGGCAAGCGCCCAGAAGAATGACACTGTGGCAGTGACAAATAGATGGGAAAATGGTCACTACCACACAGGTCAGGATGCACCCTCCAGTGGAGGGATGGGACAAGTCCAGGGCTGCAAATAGAGAGATCGATGGCCGAGAACGAGCCATGGGCCACACTGAAATGCGTGGGAGCACCGGTGTTTAAGAGGCTAAGGTCGAGCTGAGCCAACACATGCTCCACGGCCCGACCACGATCATCGGAGACAGTCCCACCCCATAGAGGGTTGTGGGCATTGAAATCGCCCAGCAGCAAAAAAGGTGGCGGCAGTTGTGCTATCAGAGCAGCCAGGACATGCTGCGCGACAGTACCATCAGGTGGAAGGTAAATACTGCAGACGGTGATAGCCTGTGGCGTCCACACCCGAACAGCGACAGCCTCTAAAGCTGTTTGTAGAGGTACAAACTCGCTGTGAAGAGAGTTCAGGACATATATGCAGACGCCACCAGACACCCTTTCGTAAGTTGCCCGATTCTTAAAATAACCCCGATAGCCACGGAGGGCGGGGGTTCGCATTGCTGGAAACCAAGTTTCCTGCAGAGCAATGCAAAGGAAAGGATGACGGCTGATAAGTTGGCGGAGCTCAGCTAAATGGTGGAAGAAACCGCTGCAGTTCCACTGGAGGATGGTACTGGCCATTGCTGGGAAAGGCGTGACGGGACGGGGAAGGCAGATTACGCCACTGGGTCACCCGCTGCCTCCAAGTGAGCACCTGTGCCAGTGCTTTCCATGGCGTCGGAGGGACTGGCGAGATCGAGGTCCTCAGCGGACGCCAGGATCTCCACTTCGTCCTCAGACGCAGAGGTTGATGGTTGCGGTGGGACAGGTGCCACCGCAATGTCAGGATGCTTGGGAGCCTTTTTCTTCAACGGCTTCGCACGCTGTGCCTTGGGAGGGTCTGGCTGGGAGGGCCCCACTGGGTCAGTCTCAGGGACGGACGACGACCGTGAAGCCCTATGACCAGCGACCGGTTGTTGCTTCAAAACTTTGCGGGTATCCGCTTTGACACTGGGCAAAGCCTGGGAAGGGAGGGCCCCAAGGGACCCCTTCCTGGCTAGAGTAGCCGAAGAAGCCCTACGCTTCTCCGGCTGGGAAGGGGGGACGAATGTCCCCGATGGTTGGGGTGGTGTCGCTCCTGGAGTAGATGGAGCAACAGAGGGCAAAGTGCTCCCCACAACCAAGGGGGCCGGGTCATTTTGACATAGCTGAGAGGCAACAGTACGTGACGACACGGGAGAGGATCGGACCGCTGTTGCAGCAGCGGCATAGGTGGATGTCATGGGCACAGGATGGAGCCGCTCATATTTCCGCCGTGCCTCTGTGTAGGTCAGGCGGTCCAGGGTCTTATATTCCATTATCTTCCTTTCCTTCCGGAAGATCCGACAGTCCGGTGAGCAGGGGGAATGGTGTTCTCCACAGTTAACACAGACAGGAGGCGGAGCACATGGAGTATCAGGATGCGAAGGACGTCCGCAATCCTGACACGTGATGCTGGAAGTACAGCGAGATGACATGTGCCCTAACTTCCAGCATTTAAAACACCGCATCGGAGGAGGGATATATGGGTTCACATCACAACGGTAAACCATCACCTTAACCTTTTCGGGTAAGACATCACCCTCAAAGGCCAAGATGAAGGCACCGGTGGCTACCTGATTATCCCTCGGACCCCGATGGACGCGCCGGACGAAGTGAACACCTCGTCGTTCGAGGTTGGCGCGTAATTCATCGTCGGACTGCAGAAGAAGATCCCTATGGAATATAATACCCTGGACCATGTTGAGACTCTTATGCGGCGTGATGGTAACTGAAACATTCCCCAACTTGTCACAATTGAGCAACCTCCGTGACTGGGCAGAGGATGCCGTTTTGATGAGCACAGAGCCAGAGCGCATCTTGGACAAGCCCTCCACCTCCCCGAACTTGTCCTCTAAATGCTCCACAAAAAACTGGGGCTTGGTCGACACGAACGATTCTCCATCAACCCGCGTACACACAAGGTACCGGGGTGTATATTCGCCACTGCCTTCTTTAGCAAGACGTTCCTCCCATGGAGTAGCTAGGGAGGGAAACGATCTCTGATCCAATTTCTTCCCGTTGAGGTTAGACCTCGATCGCTTAGAGACTGCTGGTGGAGGCCCACCAGCGATAGATGATGTACCACGCTTCATTGCGGGTCATCCGCCCTGATGCCACCTACTCCGACCAAGGGCCCTCCCCACGGGCGCCACCCAGCCACAGCAAAGGCCACCTGGCAGGATGGCCGTTGCCGGGAGTCCCGATGCCCCAGGGAGATGGGCATCTACTCCTTGGCATACGTGGGGAGTGAACGGCGCAGGCATCAGTAGAGCGATCCCTGTGTTGTCAGGGGGCTACAACCAAGGGGGTACATGGCGACCCCACCACAACGGACTGGCTACCGTGCTGGATCTTAGGTGCAAAAATGGCCAAGGTCGTCGTCGCAGTTAAAAGAAACACTGCAGAGTGCAGCGTGGTAATCGCCCAAGAGATCGAAAACGAGCGGGACACCATTGCAACGACGAGAAAGACGGCTATAGGTCTAATTGCACGAAGGATACAGTGCACCATGTAAGGTGCCCTTCCCCAATTGGCTCGCTCTTCGGAATAATTTAGATAGGTGGAGGTCAAACCCGAGAGGGGACCATCACATAAGGCCGAAACGTTTGAGACTCCTTTTAGTCGCCTCTTACGACAGGCAGGAATACCGCGGGCCTATTCTAACCCCCGAACCCGCAGGGGGTAAGTATCAAGTCAACCCTCGATTACTGTAATTAATGTGAAAGCTCTGTGGTCTTCAGTATCTGAGCTTTGATTTATTGACATCCATTTAACAAAACATGTTGGTACTGGGAATGTTTATACGAAAAGAATATCTAATAATATTGTGAAATACACTTCACAACACTTTAAAAATTTTATTTCTTTATTTACTTATTTTTTGCGAAAAAAGATAAAGAAACCAACTTTCGTTTGTCTCATTTATTGCGCTGCAGCCTGCAAGATATCAAAGTTCCCACTTAGTGCAATCGAATAGTACATGTCAGGGTCGACAGAAGCGTCCGATCCCACGCGTCGGCTTTGACCCGTGACGTAAGGGTGTTGTCGTGTGTGACGTCATGACGGCGCGGAGTTTGGTTTGAGTGTGGCTGTCTCCAGTTCTGTTTTATCTTATTTTACTTTTCTGATCTGTTCGTTCTATATCGTGAGATTTTTTTTAAAATTTAAAAACACTTATTACTTATTTTAATTATCTGTTTCCTCCAATTTCTGTTTTAGTTTATTATATTTATCTTTCTGATCTGTTCGTTCTATCCCGTGAGATTTTTTTTTTTTTTAAAGACAAAAAACACTAATCAGCTACTGAAGCATCTTTATCTTCTATGGGTTGCAGGGGTTACGACCCCTGGGTAGGTGGGTGGGTATTCATGCATGGCTGTCTTCACTTACACGTTGTAGCTACGCAAGGCGTCTAAATTTGTTTATATTTAGTTTGCCCCCCACCCAAAACACCCCATTTCCGGCGCTTGTCCCGTTGGTGTCATTAGGCTTCTTGTGGAAAGTGTGTGTGTTTGTTTTCGTTTCCGCCATATTTGTGACGTCATGGGTCAAAGCAGACGGGCGGGATCGGACGCTTCCGTATTTCCACATGTCATTGTAAATTGTGCATAAAACTTCTTAACTAAGCTTTTTTTTCTTCTTCTTCTTCGAGGAATGGTTATTTTCATTTTATAATGGAACAAAAGGTGTATTCACGTGTACACATAACAGCAGTTTTCACACAAAAGACAACACACCGCATCAACTGCTAGCAAGACTACTTAAACTTTGTAGTCCGTCTTCTCTGCCCACAAAAACCGCTACAATGTTATAAGAGTAAGTGGGATAAGAATCCATCCAGCACACCTCACTGCAAGAAATTGCAAAAATTATTTACTCTTTAAATTAGAAGACAGTGTTAAGAATTCAGAACATATTTGCGTCTCAGCTAAAATTCCGGCGACGCGGGAAACGGAAGAAGGGCAAGTGTGCTTCACTGTTCAGTGAGAACGGAGAGACAGACGACAATGAAATTAAATTATTCTGCATTGTCGTTCTTTCATATAGCACAGTTACGTAAAGTAATCCGAGTTGGTCGGTTCGTCGCTCCGTGTTTAAAGGAAAAATCTTTGTGCTCATGTGCTGTGTTTAAAGTATGAAGCTTTGTGCTCATGTGCGGTCTAGTCTTTATTTCCTTTTACAACTTTTTCTTTTATTTTGACTGTTGGTTGACCATTTTGTAAGTGCCTCAACATGATTAACAGTGAAAAAAGCAAAAAAGCAACGTGCAAAATTAAGTGGGGCGGCATTTCGAAAATTATGGGAGGAAAGGCAAGAACGAGAAGCCAGTGTTCTAAAAACGCTTGGCTGAGTAGATAAATTTTTAGCAAAAAATGTTGCTGGTTCGACTTCGAATTCAAGTAGTAGCATACGGATGATCTTTCGGCTAATGCAACTGTTGTGAAAGATGTAAATACAGACGAAACGAAAGTTAAAAATGAAGAAAAGCAAATTGTTCCCGATTTCAAGTTTCACGAAAAACTAAGGGTCGAGTCAGAAATTACAAAAATAAATACCGGTAACGACGTTAGTGGTGATCCTGCAGAATGGTATGTCAATGAATCAACAATCGACATCCTCTTACAACGTGGCATTCATCAAAGTTGTAACAGTGACTTTTCTAACTCAACAAGATCAATTAGCGAGAAAACCAGATATTTGAACAAAAATGTATTTTACCATCAACTTTTAAATGGTGAATCAACCTCTCGTGATTTTCTAGTATGCTCCTGTAGCACCGGTGCTGTTTTTGTGCACCACGTAAATTGTTCGGATGTAAGGCCGCTATTGCTGCTAATGGATAGCAGATAGGAAAAATATATCTAATATTTTATCTCGTCATGAGAATTCACTTCAACACAGAAGTTCTGAGTTGTCACTCTTAACAAGAAAAAGTCATTTGGAACGATATATAACCATTTCAAGTCATATGTTGAGACAGGAAAAATGTACTGGCGCACTGTGTTGAAAAGGGTGTTTGCAGTAATGAAGAAGCTTACAAGTCATGGACTTACCGTACGTGGACACGTTGAAAGATTCCATTTATTACATAAGCCCTAGGTGGACACTTTGAAAGATTCCATTCATTACATAATGGTCAGTTTATGATGTCTCTTGATCTTATGGCCGAGTTCGATCCTATTCTCACAGAGCACATTGAACGGCATGAAAATCCAGGGCAGGGACATACAAGTTATCTTTCTTCAACAATCTGTAATGCAATATAGAGCTTCTTTCTGGACGAATAAAAAAATAATCATAAGTGAAATAAAACAAGACAAATATTTCTCTATTATAGCAGATTCTACTACGGCCATTTCACATATTGATCAGTTATCTTTCATATTAAGGTATGTGATCAATAATAGTGAAACTGTTGAATGTTTTCTTCCGTTTTTACCAAACCCAGGACAAGTCCGAAAACTTGGCTGAGCCCGTACTAAAAGTCCTGTCTTCAAATTTCATTGATATTACTGACTGTAGAGGCCAGTCATACGAGAACGCAAGCAATATCTCAGGAACCGAGACTGGTTTGCAGACACGCATTAAAGAACGAAATCCGAAAGTGCATTATGTATCTTGTGCAGCACAATCTTTGAATTTAGTCGGCACTAGTGTTGCAAGCTGTTGTCGGGAAACAAGTTCATTTTTCAATGTAGAGCAAAACCTTTATAATTTCTTCTCTGCTTCTACACAGCACTGAGGTAAACTTCTTTCTTTCATGAAACCAAGAAGCAAACGGTAAAAAGTTTATCAAAAACACGTTGGTCAGCAAGAGAGGAAGCGTGTGTAAAATGAGGCTTCAGCTTTATTGAATCAACTTAGTGGACTAGAAACAGTATTCGTGTTGACAGTTCGGAACGATATACTCCAGAGATTTAATAGTGTCAATCTGAAATTGCGAAGTGTAAATATTGATACTAAAATAGTGCATGAATTATACGAATCACTTGTAGGATTTACTGCATCTATTCGTGGTGTGTTCGACTATTATCAAAATAAATCCATGGAGATTGTGACTGATACAGACTTTGAATGCACCTATAAAAGATCGTGAAAACGCAAACTTCAGGATGACGAAGAAGCGGACTCTGAAGAAATTTTTCTGACTGGAAGAGAAAAATTTAGAGTTGAAATATTTCTCCCTGTATTCGGCAACTTGTGTGCCAAATTAGTGAGGAGGAAGGAAAGGTACAGACCACTGTTTTACTCCTTCGCAGTTTACAGTAATCTTAAGAACAGTTCATCTGATGATATTACTGAACGTGGAGCTAAACTCCAAGCGTCAAATGTCACAGATATACAGCATTTCTTTGCTAGTGAGTGTGTACATTTAGCGGAACTTTTGAAATCTTCTGAGTTTAGTGATATACCAGTCGAAATGAGTAAATTTTTACGAAAAGGGAGGTTACAGTCCGTGTTTCCAAACGTCGACAGTGCTATTAGAATATTTCTAGGTATGGCACTTACAAATTGTTCAGCAGAACGCTCGTTTTTGGCTCTTAAAAGACTGAAATCGTACCAATGTTCTACGTTGTCTGAGGAGAGATTGAACGCCTTGTCCATTCTTCACATCGAAGCCGACCTCCTAACTCATAACTGTCTGAACTATGAAGATATGCTCACGAGTTTTCTGCCGTCAAAGCCAGCCACAAAATTTGCTGATTGGTGTGTTTGTTTATTTATTCGTATTAGTTTTAAGACTTTAAGATTATAATGTAATGTTTATAATAAGTTGGAGCACATTCATTGGATTTACAAACTACGTATTAGCTGTTTATTTTACAATTGCCGATGGCAGAACACAGAACTAAGCCTCGTTTACGTGCAGACGTGACCGAAGGCGCCCGACGATACTACACAATACCCGAATGACCCAGGCCGCTCGGCGCTGTACAGTCAAGTCATACTGATATATTACAACTGATGCGTACGGTACTCTTGGCGTCTGCTGGAATGTATAGTTATCGCGGAAATAGGCTATACGTTAATATACATTATCGGAGAGTACACTCAGATGAAAAAGTGTTAATAAATGACGTAGTTAAGTTCTGTCAATAAATACGTAAAAGCTACGCTAATACTGTTAGAAAGATATAAAACTGTTCAGGTTTTACATGGATTAAATTTATTGTGTGCACTTATTGTGCAACATTTAGCTACACAGATCTTAATGCTTTACACTTTAACTTTAGATTATAAAACAAATTTGATATTTCCACACTAGTCTGTAAAATTATGTAATAGCAAATCCAGATCTGCGTTTGATCGTCTGTATTTAATTATTAGTTCGTGCACCGAAATCTCTATTTCATTTTGATTTCTTAAGCTTTCCCATAATTTCATGTAGTTACGCCGAATGTGGTTTTTGTCTGCTATGGTAGGCCTACACATTCAATTTACTAGATCGTGAAACGACAATTTAATTTTACTTTGGAACGAATCTCTGTAAAAGTACGTATTAATTTCTACTGTATGACAAGTTCGCTTCAATTTTTAGATCGTAATACTACTTTATCTTCATTTTCAACGGTTTCGTGTGAAAGAACATATTAGAAGTGAATGTATAACAACAATCCGTTGTCTCCTACACGTTCTGCTTAAATTTTATGCCATAAAAGAAAAGTTACTTTTCTTGTGTTCATTTCTGTTGTCTTTCGACAGAAGAATGTGTTAACACAATCCAGTTTTAAGTTTGTTTTATCCGCTGCCGTACACCAAGTATAATTCAGGAACCATATTGCATTTTGATAGAGCGCGACCAGACTGCTGACGCGTCCTTCAGAAAAACAAATAGCAGAGTACGGAAATAGCTCACAGCGCGCCCACCCAAAACAGCAATTGTGGAGTGATCGGGTACCGGTAATAGTTATTATTTAAAACATGTTCTTTTTTTGGGGTGGGGAGGGGGGTGGTGGGGGGTGGGTGGTGGAGCGCTTATAATATGGCGTGCCTAGGGACGCAAAATTTTTTTGAATCTACCACTGACCACTGTTACAAGGGGATCGTAAACTGATTCCATATTTTAAATTTGTTCCTCAAACGAATACTGATAAGATTTCCTGTCAGGGAGGTCACAGATGGTAGTTATTGACGGAAAGTCATCGAGTAAAACAGAAATAATAAATGGCATTCCCCAAGGACATATTCCAGGAGCTCTGCTGTTTTTGATCCAGACAAACGATTTTGGACTCAATCTGAGCAGCTCTCAGTTTGTTAGCAGATGATGCCATCATCTACCGCCTTTTATAGTTGTCGGACGATCGAAACTAATTGCAACACGATTTAGACAAAATACCTGTATGGTGCGAAGAGTGGCGATTGTCTCTCAGTACGTAGAAGTGAGATCGTCCACATGAGTACGCTACATTTAGGTTTCACAATACTTCTGAAAACTGTCATTTCAACTTAATGCTTAGAAATTACAATTATGGACGAATTAAATTGGAGCTATCATACAGAAAATGCCGTGAGGAATGCAAACCAACAACTGCGATTTATTTCCAGAACACTAGAGCGCAACAGGTCTAGTAAAGAGACTGCTAACATCGAGCTTGGCCGCCCTCTTCTGGACTATTACTGTGTGGTGAGGGATCTGCATCATATATGATTGACAGAGGTCAACAACAAGTTCAGACAAGACCAGCTTGTTTCATATTATGCTGAAATAGGGGAGACTGTGAAGGATACGATTCACGAATTGGGGTGGCAATTATTGTAACAATGGTCTTTCTCGCTGTAGTGAGATCTTCTAATAACATTTCAATCACCAGCTTTCTCCTATAATGTGAAAAATATTTTGTCGTCACCCAACTACATAGGGTGGAATGATCATCATAAAATAAATCAGAGCTCCACACTGTTAATGAGGAATGAGAAAAACAGCTTGAAGGTGGGTCAATGAACTCTCTGCCACGCACTTTATTCTGAATTGCAGATTAATCATGTGGATGTAGTTGTCCCTAACATCACAGTAATGATATTGTATTCGAACATTATTGGTTTGTTTCTCCTACTCATCCACATTAACTTACATTTTGTCTGCATGTAGTCGAGCTGCCATTCATCACATCAAATAGAAATTCAACCTGTAGAAAGTAAATTTGTATCCTCATGGAGTCCCTCAATGACAATACTTCTCTGTGTACTACAGTGTCATCAGCAAACGCTGCACTAGGTAAAATGATGAAATTGCAAAGCACCTGAACACACTGGACACAATTGAAGAAGCACTTAAATGCATGTTATTTGCTGATTATTCGATAATTGTACTAGAAGGTGAAAACAGTGAGGAGCTGCAACGGGCTGTTAACTGCTCCACAATATGAACCAGCAGTCAGGCAGACCAGTAAGACAGCGGCATAGGATGAGTGTTCCATTGCTGTGTACATCGCTGCAACTGAATTTATTATCCTTTGGGAAAAGTGGAGAGTAGTCCTACTACAAAATTCCAAGGTGTTTGGCTGTGAGAGAATACAAAACAGCTTCCTACTGGTACACTCAGTACATTTAATCCACGAAACAAGTTTTACATCCTACGAGCCATGGAGCAACATGGAAAATGAATATGAGCGTAGTACTCACTATAAATAGCCACATCTAAAATATTTAGTAACATTCTGAAGAAACACTCCAGCATTTCCAATACCTTTACAACTGAAAAAAAGGCAGTTGCAATAATAAAGAAGAATAATGAAAGAATGGAAGTGTGCAAACTTCCAATACCTTGCGAGACAACTAGTCAATGGGAGAAAACCCCTCAATGAAACCTACTGCAGCTCATGAGCTCAGTAATGATCTGATCTGATCCTCAAAATAATCACAACTAAAGCATGGAGGCATAATTTACAGAAATAAGTACCCCACATCTTATGGAATCCACCACAGCCTTTGGTGGTATTTGTGGGCTTTTGGATTGTGGGAGTCCACACTGACACACTCCAATTAAGAGTCTTGGCATCCTGTAGGAACCAACAGAATCAGTCATAAGCAACAGACCATTTAGCCATTGGCCGTCTTGAGAAGTGAGTTGATATTCAAACAAACAGCTAACAGACACTTTGAATAGTTAGTCTCCTGTATTGCAGTGAGCAGTATCTGAAGAAGAATGAAATGCACTTTGAAGTTAAGATACAGTGGTGGAGAATTAAGAACTTTCCACACCTGTGAACTGCTTTTATCATTAGCCATAAAATAATGGGATGAGTAGTTGATTTTTGATCACCCAATAACCATGTCCACAAACAAGGTCTACATTAATCAACATTCATGTACCCACAATTCTGACAAGGTACCCAAGTAAGAAATGTGTATGGAGAGGACAAGCATGAATACATGCATCTGAAGGAGCAAAATCTGTAGCCAATATCTACTGTAATAAAAACAGGCAAAAGGGGCAAATTAAGATGCACTGATATTAATAACACAACGCTTATTATGTTAAAAAAGTCATTATACAAGCAGACAGTATTACAAAACTAACTTTGTAGGCACAAAAGTCATTTAAATAACAATGAATGACATAGTCACTTATTACACTAACACTGTTCCAGTAACAGACAATCAAGGTAACTCATACACAGGAATACTGGAGATTCAGTTGAATATCCAGGGACTAACCACGAATCAGGTACCAGTTGTAGGTTGCCTAATTAATGCCTTTCAGGAATTACAAAAATTTGATTGACAATATTTCTGGTAATTACTGACCAACTTCAACACAGTAAGACAATCTTAATGAGTAGATATTGGCAAGCACAGTTGGAAACAGTGCTTGTTGAGGCACTGTAACTGATCACATACTATTCATCACATATTTCAGAATAAGCACACTTACAGACTTCTTAAACTTCAAGCATGTAAGCAAGAAAAAGTTTAGCAAACATTTGAAACTATGCTTCAAGTGAAATATTTTTACACATTAACTCATTTCCAAAGCAGTCAGAAGTTTGACATCATTTTATACACAGGAGTTGTACCAGTAAATTCCCAATTGTTTATAGACACTATTTTTAAAAGCTGGACGATAAGATACTGAATTTTCATAGATGAACAGGCACATGGAGTTATCAGAGCAGTAACATGTTTGCATTCACAGGACCAACATAATCATGCTAATCATATATGTACTCCAATTACGGTAATTGTGAACAACAAATAAGTTTGTTGTAACAGTACACAGGTAATATATGTATATGCTTTCCTACTAACAGCATAAACACTCTGAAAATATTTATGAGCAAACTAATGTATCATTAGCTAATGTGTTTCACTGACATTCTTCATCACTGTAAAATTTAATTTGTAAGGGAAACACAACTGCCAATAACTGACAATTCCAGACTGTGGTAATATTTCGACAAAAAATATAAACAGATAATATTATGGGCATCACAGAATAACGATGTGTTTCTATGGCATATTTATATCCAGTGAATAATACTGAGGAAAAGCTTAAGTGCAAGCACTTTTTTCACTGCCAGGTAACAACCTACTTGTGAAACAAAGTTTCAAGCATTTACAAAGCCAAACATAGTTCACTGCATTGGCGTCAAAATAAGCTTGACAGCACACAACAAGCTTCTAAACTATCCAGTTGACAAACTGGCAATATAACAAGAAACAAACTCTCACAGAAAATTAATATACAGTTTCTTTCCATGTAATGATATTGACAACACTTGTCACTTTGTAGCAAGTAGAATAATGTGCAAACTAGATACAAAGGACACTGATTTACTGAGGCTCAATGGTCTACACTCAACACATGCCATTCATCATGTCACTCAAGAAGTCAAGGTGTCTCACAATTCCCATTACAGAGAGGTTCTAGAGCAATCTTTATCCACTAAGATTAATGAATCCTTGTCTGGAAATGTACAAAGTTCCTCCTACAAGCCTGTAATATGAATTGCAAAACACCCTGAGCACAGCCAGAACAACCTGTCCACTTCATATTTTCCTTCTGTTGTCAAGGACATTGAAATGGGATTTTTAAAAAAAATTCACAGAAATTATCAGTATACTTCAATATCATTCTGGAATGATGTATGAACATACTGTTACAACTCTCTCTCCTTAAATTTGTGTGTAGCTAATCATTAATCTTGTAGTCAATCATTTAACTGCAGTGCTACAACTAGCAAGAGCAGTACAGAAGATAAGGTTCAAATTCCAAAACATAATTTTATTGGTTTAAAAAGATCGAGTGGAAAACTAGGCTTTACAATGTGTATTTATCTAGATTTCCACATAATAAACAAGCATTATCACAGCCTATCTGAAGTCATACAATAATCTGTTACCAATTACTGTATAAAGAAGTGACATTATTCAACTAGCTCTTTATCATAGCCTAAGGCAATGTCTGACAATGAAAAACACCATAATAAATATCATAATTCATCTACATTAAAGCCACCTTACAAATGTGCATCTGAGATTGCGTGGGTATATTTTATTGCAAAATTACCACACCAAGCTAACTGCACATTAATATAAAAACTAAACAGCACAATGTGGTAATTTTTCAACAGACTGCATAATTTACAGTAATTGTACACAGCACCACTGAAAATAAGCCAAGAACATGACTAGTATGGTATTTGTGATAAATAAATGAATGACCAAAATAGTGGCTACCTTTTTCTTTTAATACATTTGATTCTAAAATCATGGTAGGCCTACACTGCCTATCTATTATTGGTGAAATATTCATAGTCAACTGATAGCTACAATACAACAAATAATTTTATCACTTGTCCACACCATTTACTTCAATTGGCATGTTACATACAAACAAGCTACGTTACTTGAGATGGTAACTATATTGCTTGCATCATCTGCATTAGTTGGAAATCCACAGCTTCTCTGCAGCAAAACAGAAGCAGGAAATGATGCTCAGCTCACAAATACTTACATAAATAACATTCATTGGTTAAATATACAACAGTTCATGAGGAGAAAAAAATTAAGTTGCAGAGAAGGGACAACTTTAAAAACCATCTAATGTGAAACTAAATCTAGAGTTATTACATGTGACATGCATACAGAACCAACTCAACCAGGTCTCACTGGCTGCATCTTAAAATATCAGAAAGGGAATTCCATGTTTGAGGTGCTTTGCTCAGGCTGGCACCTTGCATTGTATTCCTACTGAGTGGCTGCTTCCACACCAGAAAAGAGTGGTATCTACTGCTACTTAACATTGCATTCAGCCCAATACTAGTCACAGTACCACAATGTTCTGCTAATAACTACAGTGTCTAAGTGTGATGCAGAATCCATTGCTTCTTGTCAGTAGCACTCATGAACTACCTTTGATAGATACTGATGTGCATGGGTACTGATGTGCATGGATACTGAGGCACATACATGGCTGGAAGAAGTGTGCTGCTCAGCAAATAAGGCTTCTGATGTAAGACAGTTTTAACACAGTTTCCATGGAAGGATGTTGTCCTACACAAGCTGATGTCTCTTCCCAAAGTGATAGGTTGCAGGCAAAGGTACTTCAGGCATCTGGAAAAGCTGGCTGGATCTCACGTCATCTTCCAGTTAGCAGATTTGCTAAACATTCTTCCACAATGACTATCATCCTTCTCCCAGTAGCAGACACTGAAATACAAATGATGAGGATCAGGGCAGACATCCGTGAAGTCTGGGATGAAAGACCCAACTCTGTACACAGTAGCATCTTGGAGGCTGTTTACTCAGTAGATACTAATGTGGGAGAAGGTACAGCAGTACCTCACACACTTTCAGCAATGCACTACCACAGTGTCCTGTCCTCATTTACTCTTCAGTCTTCTCCAAACATGTGACACCACCAAAATTAGTTTTTGTCCATAAGGAATGTCCAGCCTTGTGCACAACTCCACTGAAATTTATGAACAGCAGTCTCCTCTGTGTCACAAGCATTTGTTCACTTGCCACGAAGAACACTTCAGTGCTGTGCTTCTCGCCAGAATTGTCTCCGAGGAATGGCAGCAACATGCAATTAAAGCTTTCCAATATTCCCCACCACTCTTTTGGTGACGACACCTAAGACCAGTAAGTTCCAACTTAATGTGTTGAATATTTTTCCATTGAAAATGCTTCCCTTGGCTAGATGGATGAAGGAGCTTTCCCCATATTAACTTTTGATGCAGAGAAATGTCTCCAACTGTGTGTCACATTGTGTTCCAAACGCGAAGTTCCTGTGACCAGGTATGTAACAGCAGTCTACACACCCGTATGCTAGCAGCTTTAGTGACGCATGCAGCCAGGATGAAACCTTCAGTATCACAGCCACTACTCAGTGCCTTTCCACCAGCTGGTTGTGATGGATATAAATTTAATAATGCTCAGCTACATCACCATCCTCACTCTGTTCAGATACAAATTATTGCTAAAAGTTTCAGACACATTGTGAAGATACAAAATAGTGTCACTACCATTTCTTCTTCTGGCAGTTCAGGATTTCTTTCTCTTGTTCTGTTCAGCCACAGCTTTGCTTCATCAGCATTTATATCTGATGCTTCTCTTTAAGCTTGCAAGAATGATGATTTTTACATGGATAGGTTACTGACCTCATCACATGAACCCCAGCTCTGTCTTAAAGACTTGCACATCTAGGAAGGTTGGCTTGACAATGCCTGAGGTGGTCCTCCACCCCCATGAGAGAGAAAATTAGATAAAGAAAATGAAAAACACCCTCCGGCCTCGCAACCTAATACCATCGGGGTCGAAAAAATCAAGAGCTGGTCAAGAGAGACCAACAGATAAGAAAACAGAATATGTCTGACACAAGTAAGTGGAAGCATTGTCAGATGTTTCTAGTAAGATGTTAGTGAGATAAATATGACTGTTTTGAAATATGGTCAAATACTATTCACATAAAGAGAACAAAGATCATGTCAAATTTAACACTGTGTGACTTACATGTTTATGCTGAGGTAACATGTTGACACAACACCACATTCTGGAAGTACATTCAATGGATACATTCACCAAAATGCAACATTACAAAATTGAATATCTGCAAGGTACCAGTCACTTGCACATGTAACAGCATATATCAGTGCATAAACTGCTGTTACATGTATACACAAAATAACGTATTCCACATTACAAAACTGGAACATTCAATTGTCTATAATACTGACTTAAATATAGGATGGGCATTCAGTAAATAACATAACAATTTTTCGGAAAGCAGGCTGATTTAGTTCAGGATTCCAGTTAACCATATTATTCCCTATGCTTTTCGCTTCAAAACCCTACTTTTCAACATAATTTCCATTCATTGTGGCAGCCATACACCATCTCACTGGGATGGCCTGTATGCCAGCACAGTTCCACTGTACTGGCTGATGTTGGAACCAATGTCTTGTTGCATCAATAACCACCTCGTCATCCAAGTGCATCCTTCAATGGACAGTTCTTCCCCATTCACCCAACAGCCTAGATCTCGCACCACCTGGTTTCCATCCATTTGTCCCAATGAAGTTTTGTATGCTCCTCCTGGGGGGGTGCAGACTTGTGTGAGGCCTTGCGATGTCATGGAGAGTGAGAAGTACATTTCCATTTCTGTGGTGACGAACACACTGATGTCGTTTCTTTAATTTTGTGATGTTACCGCAATACGCTTGAGAATTGACCATTACACCATGAGGGATGTAATCATACAGAGTAACACCTTCACAGTGCCAGATGACCACCACTGTGACTTTACCAGCTGAGTATGCAGCTTTGATCTTTTTTTTCTGAGGTGGTGGTATGGCACCATTCCATGGATTTCAATTTTGTTTGTGGTTCTAAGTGACGAACCCTTGTTTCATTGTCTATGACAATGTTCAACCAAAATCATCATTATCACCCTTGTAATGTGCAGACAATTCTTTGTAGATGGTTCCTCATTGCTCTTTACAGTCTTCATTTAGGTGGCAAGGAACCCAGCAGGGCACACCAACTGGTGGACGTGTGTGTCTCCAGTACCGACAGATGTCCAGCTGAGCAGCAGGGTGTGTCATCTGATGTGATTGACAAATCACAATCATAGGGTCAATATGTTCCAACATTGCAGGAGTCACAGCTATGTGTGGCTGGCATTCTTTCTTTCTCCACTACCAGGTGTCCGTAGACATTCTGCCAGCACCTGTGAATATCTGCGATGATCTGGATTTCCACTGAAAACTCAACAAGTTTCTGTTTGGAATGCACCTCCCTTACAGACTCCATTTGGAAGACTGCATCTAGTGCTGCCACTTATCGGAATTCCATTAAATTTTCCTTACTTCAGCCCCCTATGGTTTCCCGTCCAGCAAAAAATTTCAAATATTTTCAAAGTGACATTGGCAAAGAAAAAATATGTGCATTACAATCTGAACACCCCTCCTACACATGCAGAATGTCATTCTGTGGAAAAGCATCACATAGAAATAGCAAAGTAAAGAAATCTTAGAAGTAGTGTGTTTCAACTGATGGAGATACATTTTGTAGGAAAACATACTGCCATTGTGGTAGCTGTATGACTGTGTGCTGATAACAATTTAACCAAGTAATTGACTGTATATACAGGTTACTTAACAGAAAGTAAATACAACTTCGTACAACTTGTTCTGTGTGTGTTTATATTATGTTACAGTAAGTTTTCTATGAGTAAATGAAGTTTAAAAAGTAATGAAAACCATATATTTACAAGGTCATTATTAAATTCCCAACTTTAGTTACACCACTTTGACCGCCAGTTTCTCTGTGTACCAATTAGTCAGTTTGATAACCTAATTTGGAGGCTGTGGACCTGCATGTGTACAATTTTTTAATAGAAAACAATGCTTGTTGTAGGCTGTACTTACAAATACATTAACAGTATGTACCATGTTGCATGAGATGTAATATACAGATCAAATTATCAGTCTACATGCCTAGCCACACATGAACAGCAAAATGTCTGTATCAAATACAAAGTAAAGTATAATAAAGTAGATGTAAGTACAACTGAAGGATGAAGATTCGGTCCTTTCATTGCTTGACCATACTGTATCATGCAGATCACAACTAATAAAATGTACTTGCAACCTCAACACACAGAATGAAGGATTAGTCAGCTGTTGCCACTTCTGTGAAAGACACACTAAATGACAACATAAAAGTCTTCCGATACTGTATGCCAAGGCACATTACATAGTTATCTGTCATGCCAATTATTACTAGTAGAATCTTACATTCCAAAATACACCTAAATGGATTAAAGCCAGTTACTGGAATGTAAGCAGTATTTATATACAATGTCAAGACTGATAATATCCAGACGCTCAATACTCCCATCTCATCCTCGGTTATACTAATATAATGCATATTTTATAATACTGATGCACTCTTTAACAGAAATGTACATAGATCACAAACTGCTTGTTGAAGTTATTATGCATGTAACAGTGTAAGACACAACTAACATTTAGATTATTAAGGCAGAGGCACAGATACATTTCAGCAAATACATGTATCAGTTACTTATCTATGAAATACATACATAAGAGCACCCTTTAACTGAAAATACAATAACATATATCAGAAAACTTTGCAAAGTACTATTATATACACCTAGGTATGAGAATTTCAGACACGAGTGATGAGAAAAATTGTCATAAAAATATTCTCAAATTATAGTGCATAAAAAACACCTTCCATATAAATCATCTACAGTATCTTTAAAGACAAACTTTAATGTATAAAACAGCTTCAGACTTCTGATTGCTTTGCAAATGCATTACTGTGAAAAAATCTGACGTTAAGCATTTAGAAAAGGTTTGAAATTATGTCTAAAGTTTTCTGGAGATCGCTAAGTGCTCTCATTATGAAACAGTGGATGAATATAGAGTGCATAATTTATGTAACTGGAGCTACACTTCCTCAGGACGTGTACCCACAGTGACTCACTAATAACTGTCCAGTTGTGTTAAACTTTTGTCATACGATTATACCTCTGAAGTACTAAATTTTGACAGGAATTTAAACTCACTCCATATTTATATAATATATTGAAAATAAAAGAAAGCAGTCATATAGGCTAGTGCAACTGGTACTGTGTGTCAGGAAGCAGACTCGCCATTCAGAAATACAGATGGAATAGTGTTTGGGTACGAAAACACCTTTTGTCCTCCTGAGTCCTTCAGCATGTGTTATTTATGCTAAAAACTGCCTGCAGTTGTGAATGGTGCATTGTGGAAATTTACCTTGTTTGCAGACGACTGTTATGCAGTTCATATCAACTCATGAAAAGCCAGACAAACACTCTGCGACACTGAATAACCGGCAGATATAAAGAGATGATACCATCAACTTCTTGGGTATTCGTGCTGGAAGCACCACATTTATCAGACTGACAGATTCAGCTCAGCACCTTTTTCCGCCTAATTCTGGAGATGAAGAAAGGCAGCTCATTTCACTTCTGCACGGTCTGTAGTGTCATATAGAACTATGCACTGGGCAAACTCTTCTCTTACTCTATATATGACTCTAATCTCCCCACTAAGCACTGAAAAAGAGTTTGATCTGTGAACCACCTGTTGCAAATAATTTAGCCAGCTGAAAATATTTACCACTGCTTCTCAACACTTATTTTCTCTATCATATTGTGTTCATAGAGACTGGATCCTTGACAACAAAATTCAGCAGTTTGCATGTGTGTCACTAAACAAAAGAATTACATGCACTGTCTCTGTTGTTGAGGCTGGCCGCTGTGGCCAAGCAGTTCTAGGTGCTTCAGTCTGGAACCGCACACAGGTGCTACAGTTGCAGGTTCGAATCTTGCCTCGGGCACGGATGTGTGTCATGTCCTTAGGTAAGTTAGGTTTAAGAAGTTCTATGTTCTAGGAGACTGATGACCTCAGATGTTACGTACCATAGTGCTCAAAGCCATTTGAACCATTTGCTGTCGAGAGAAGCTATATATGCTGCTGTAAAATTTTTCAACCTTCTTCCCATTGAGCTTAAAATCTTAAATATTAGTAAATATCTATTCAAAACTGAACTACATATCTTTCTCTTGAATCACTACATTGAACACTATGTTTATAGGTAACTTACCTGAAGTAAGACATACCTAAGAAGATTCACAATTGACGATGGTCAATAAAGATTCACAACTGCAGGTGTTACACTTAAAGGACCCTACATATTAGTACTGGGAGCTGCTGTGAAACCAGCAGCACTTGCTAATCTTCTGATTACATGAGAAGTACATACCACTCAGAGAATGAATAACTTGACACCACATCAAAAGCTCTTTACCAGGGGCAAAGATCTACAGAAGTGGAACCAAGTATTAAAATACATCAACTGAGCATTGAAGGCATTCTTCAAACCAAACATCAAATTCTAGGAAAGATACTGTTCAAGTGCATTATCTACAGCAAAGTCTTACAAATAATGAAGATCAACAACGTGCAAGAGGAAAGAGGTTAGGATGCGACATTGTCGATACACTATACCACTGTACCTACTATAAGGGAAAAGTACCTGTACATGTTTGAGTATGATATCGCTGACAGCAACAATGTGCACTAGCATGCGCTGCAAAAAGTGCACCAGCAGTTGTGGGTGAATGGTAGTGGGTACCTAAATAGACAAAAATACGCTGGAGGTCAGACTGCAATGAAGGGTCGAACTGAGTAAGCAAAAACCTTCTACTGCATGATGTTAATGCAGCATTGAATGAAGTAGAGACTAACATTGATGATGTGCCTCAAATAATTGCAGATAATGGAATTATTGCACCAAATTTGCAGAATAGTGGCTCCAAGCACAGTATACATCCTGTGTCCTTTATTCAACAGTTCAAACCTGAATTTTGGAGACATCAAACCAAGCAGTGTAAAATAGACATGTGCATTAGCCACATCACATGTTTAGCACATATCTGGGACATTTTTGTATCCAAAAAAAGATTTTCAGGTGTGAAGAATCTGCAACCACATTCTTAAATGAATTTTGGTCTTGAGAAAAACAATGTGACATAAAATCAAATATTCCATATATGCCGGAGACAGAGTACGAAATCAATGGCCAGAATGTGCCACAAGCCCAAGTCATTACATGAGAAGTTGTGATTCAGATAACTAAGTAAAGTTTTGGAAATCTCCCACTCTGAAATGACAGTTGTGGGAAATGTGTCAGGAGTCACAATAAACACTGCAAGTGCAAACATGACATGAAAGAAGATTTGTAGACAAGAAAAAGAGAATCACAATACACTTCAATGCCTTTCATAAAAGTCAAAATATGGAGAATTATTATGGATGCAACAGTCATTTCGGCAAGGAGAACGGGAGCTATTTCAGAAAATCTCTCTCTTTGGACTTTGAACATTTCCTGTTAGTCATGTGCATGCTGCCATTGCTGTAAGCAATCAAAGTAAAGCCATTAGAGACCAGGTACTATTCAAGTTTAGAATCTAAAAAGAGGAATATGAGCACCGTGTATTAATTACTGGACCACGTAACATTGGTTTGGTTCTCAGAATTGACTGATTCTGAAGAGGTTTGTGAATGCATTCTCTTACACTCTATTTCTATCAAACCAGAGTTGACTAGTGGAAGGAAGAGGAGAGGAGAGAGTTGAAAGGATTCATCAAGAGAGGTGATTAGGATGCTGCATTCATAAATATGAGGACATTCATTACTGACAAACTGAGGAACTGCAACTTCAAATAATTCTGAGGGATATGCTGGGCTGCAGGAGAATAATGATTCACATCCTCTGACTAGTATTCAAAACAAGATCCAAACATTAGTGGACATGCCCTGAAGCTGAATGAGAAGAACTGCTAGAAGTATTAAAATCTTACATCTATCTGTTATCAGGAATACCTGATCTGATCAGATGCTGCACTTGTAAAATTGAAGTAAAGAATCATGACCCATTACATAGCAAATTGCACCCAGTACCTTTGCCCTAGAAAGCAGTAGTTAAAAATACAATTAAACTGATGTCGGACAATCAGGTAATTTAACACTCAGGTAGTGACTATTCTAATCCAATCTAAAGTAACAAAAAGGGATGGCAGTGTGCATTCATTTGGTGGTGCTCATGGTGAAATGCTGTGGTTTACTGCACAATGTTACCAAGTGAAAGATGTAAATAGCAGAAAGTATAGAGCCTTTCTATGGAATGTAAGATGTTACCAGATTACCTTTATATCTGTCAGTATCATCAGCGGCCTTTATGAGTGCACTTAATGAAGTTTTAAGGGAAATACTGACATTCTTAACACTATGTAGATGACTTTCTAATTGGTACTGCATTGGGGGGGGGGGAGGCATTTAGTAATTGTATGCCATGTAATTTAAGCAGTTAGCAGAGCTAGAGTCACAGTCACGGTGCATAAATAAGAATTCACAAAATCACAGATTAAATTCTTTAGACATATACTTTCTTTGTGAGAAATAGAACCTGACCTGACAAAAATGGAAGCAGTAAGAAATTTTCCTGCACCAAAGTGCTGTAGACAACTAAAGTCTTCTCGGTTTCTGCAATTGCTAACATCATTTCCATCCTTGATTTTGTTTATCTTCACCTGTATCTCCATCTGGAAATGGATTAAGTAACATCATAAAACATCGAAAACCAGCTGTGTGAGGCACCACTACTTTATCATCCTGACTTAAGCAACAAATTTTACCCTGATACTGATTCCACTTACTTTTCCCTTGGCACAGAAATGTATCAGTTAAATGAGGTTAACTGAGTCAAAGAAAATTCTACTGTCACATTCCCAAGTCGTGCACTTGTGTACTCTGAGAGGAAGTATATAATTACAGGAATAAATGCCCTTTCCATGCCAAAGTTTCTCTGTTACTTATGGGAAGATGTTATCATTGTTTCGGGTTGTAGGACACCTTCATTCTTACTAAATTGGTAACCAATGAACAGCAGAGCAACTCATCGGATGTTAGCACTTCAAGAGTGTGATTTTGAAATTCAGTACATACAAGTACAGGAAAGATTTTGTACCAGATGCTCATTAAGGATTATCAGAGTGCAACAATTGCATTAAAGTTACGCATCTCAGCAAAAACAAGTAATAATTCTTTTTCTGACAGGTGTAGAGGGTGAGCATTTTACAGACAAATTTCTACATAATATCAGACAATGACCAAAACTCTGGAGATGATTAAAAATATATATTGGTCCTGATGCAGATGATGCTTTAAATGCCAGCACAGTTCTCTTAATGTAAAAGAAAGAAATAAAGAAAGGAAAAAAAAACAAGTAGTGGAGAATGATGGTACAAGAGTATGAGCTTTCATGAAGCGGCTGAACATTTTATGTGAATTGAGTTGCTGGTCACTCCCCACCACCGGCCACCCCCACCTGCCACCACCACCACCACCACATCCTCAAAGTTCCTAACTGAGGAATGTAAAACCCATAAATTTTCTCTCCCCTTCGTCTCATATTTTGAAACCTGGAAATTATTTAACTTATTTGCCAAGGTTTTGTCTTTGTGTTCATTCAACCAGAAATTCGTGGAGGAGATTTATAAGGTAGATATTGTACATGTTTGCAATATTTGGAAAGCTATATTATATTTGGAATGGTTGTGTGGCATGCAGTAATTCTTGATGAAGGATGTCAGTGACGTGATAGTTGCGAAGGGGGCAGGCAGAACATGTAATGTTGTCTTTTGGCTGCTGTTCTTGGCTGGGTAAGGTATTAAGAGATTCAGCATATTATGAGCCATCTGTGTGTGAATGTGCCCAATGTGGCAGCACCACATACTAACAGTCACTTCAGTGCATCACTTTGAACACTGAAGTCAGTCTGAATATCAATTAACCAAAAACTATTAAATGTGAGGAATTTGTTCCTCTGAATGTTCTGGTGCTCTTCACAAGGACACTGGTACATGTTTATTGGTGACTGTGCATGCTCTGCTTCTTCTGACTGCTCTGCTTTTTCCAGTTACATTTGTGACACTGTGTATAATATTAGCCTCTGTAGTTGTCAGTGTACATCCCTGTCCTAATAGACTTACCATATCATCCAGTTTAATATTTGATGTTTATTTGTGTTTTGCAATTTTGTCATTGTCTCTTCCTTAGGCTGCAGCCCACTTGTTATTCCCCAAAAACTAACAGCATTGCAGAGGCTCTCCAACTGTACTGCAATAGCACCTCATTGTCAAATGGAATCTAATTTGTTACTATCCAAAACCACTAAATTTGAAGAATTTACACACAAGTATAGTTTCATTTGCCTAATTTCATTTTATAATTTTGTTAGTGCAAACAAAACCAGTAGGTTGCACAACAACATGACACCAGCCAGTGGCTGGAGGGCACATGGACTGCAGGTTCCAAGGCTGTCAGCTCCTCGTCAGGTCCTACCGCCATAGCAGGTAAGCCCTCTAGTGTTCCAGTGTTCTAAAGTAGTTGAAGAGAAAAAAGAAACAAAAAATCTAAGGAGAAGCCACCCTGTGATACCAGGGATGCCACATCCCTCATCCCGTCAGACTCAGAACACAATTTTGTCAATGTTCTTCCATTCCAAATGAAGTGGAACAAAAAGTTGGTGATCAATAGAGGAAGCTAAAACAGCAGTAAGCAATGATGGATGCCATAATGAAGAAGACGACTCCAGACCTTAAAACAAGCCTCCCATGGATATGATCTGTTTCAGACGCAAAATACTCATCATAGAGTTAGAGAGATCAGTAAAAACTTGCAGGAACAATACTGCAGCTGTTTTCAGTTCAAACTCTTCCTACCTTGCTAGGAAGTTTCAAGTGTTTTGGAATGCACACTAGCACTTGGGCTGAACAGTTTGATTACTCATTGGCTCCCTTGTGCCCACTGGTCGCAAGCTGGAGGTTGATCCACAGGGCCTTAGAAGGGGAATTGGCTACCATTATCCAGCCTCTTGATTGCAAGTGTCCCATCTCCTGTCATGTGTTCCTTTCAGCCTACCGGTCACAACCAATTTAATCTCATATCAAACAATACCATGCTTAGAAATTTCAAACAATCTGATTTTTAGAAGTCTTGCCCATTTCCTTGGATAAACAGTTCAAAAGAAATTATAGTTTCTGCCAATCCATGTAGTCCCGTGGAAGTGATTATCATATATTTGACAAAAGGCACAGGATATTACCAAAGTATTGCAAGGACGTTATTCAAGCTTTCCAAAGCCTTCTACAAGAACCAGAGTTTATTAGCTTTGGTTTCTGATGAATGTCTACTAGGTGCTGAGGACATACAGACCAAATATTACTTAACCTCAGTTATGAAATTTTCTATCCGACTGCCAGGAACCAGGGCTCTTGTACCCCACAAGGCATAATAATAATTATGGGAGGATAAGTTCAGTATAAACAGCCATAATAGGTTGGATCCATGGCATACAAATGTTTTTAAGATTGTTAACCCTCGACTACTATGGATAGCGTCTCTGACCGCAACAGTTCTTTTGTCTTACGATATTTCACACACCCCTCTGAGGTGAAGTAGACTCTTTTGTGTGCCTTCGTATTGGACAGCAAGCTACACTTGCCATAAATCTGGCATTGTTGTTACAATTTATTTCTCGTTTTTGGGTTTCGGAAGGTCTCAAAGATATACCATAGTGTTTGCGTGTCGTGTTTTTGTTGAACATTATCATTTCTCCATTAAGAGGAAGGCTAAACCTTCTATTCAATGTTTTCTATCCAAGACAGATGTGGATGTTAAAGAATACATCAGTGAATTCTCAGATGAAAACTTTGATAACAGTGATAATCATCCTGACTGCAAGTATTTAGTGATCACGAAACTGATTCGGAGAAGGAAACTGAAAGTGAAGTAAATGTAATAGATGTCTACAATGGAGAAGTGTACTTCTTCAGTAAGAACAGAAAGATACTTTCGAAGGAGGAAACTAATGTAAGATCAAGGCAATTCGACACTGCAGAATCAGTTGTAGTCCAGGCAGCTACAAGACAAAGTCTCAGAGCAAACTTGGTGTTTTGAAAATATGAGCTTCAGATATAAAAATATTGTTTTGAAAAATGAAAAAGTCAACTTTTTGTCGTCCTTGTTTGAAGTGGAAAACAAGATATCTGTGTCAACAGTTCAGTGTTATGATTTGGTTGCAGAATTTTAAGAGGGTCTGCGTGAAAAGCATGCAAGCTGAAAGTGATTAAAATTTGCTTCAGGGCCACAGAAGAATACATATAGTAATTACTTTTGTCCAAATTTTCAAATTAAGAATTTGGCAAAATTTCTCCCTTGACAGAATTAAACAGTGGAATAACCACTCTAAGGCTGAAAAAGACAATTGTATTTGGAATCAGCTTTGAGTTTACTAATTTGTCTTAACTAAAACATGTTTTTCCATACAGCTGTGTTGCAAATCTGTAATGCTATTTTCCTGATGATAATATGTGAGTGAGTAGAGAAGTAAATATGTGCTATTATTTTAATAACACACAAAATAAAAATAAACAGCAAATTTTTCTGTGTTTTGTTTTTCAAAAGTTTGAATTTCTTAAACAATGGTGTTATAACTGCGACCAGGACGGTCGTGGAGTAGCAAAGACAGAAGGCGCAGCGGGACCCGCGGAGAGGCCCGCGAACAACAACATAACAGAAGAGGAAGGACATGACCAACATAGGATGGAATGCATACAACAAGACCAAACAACAGAGTCACAAGGAAACAAACACGTACACAAACCAGGAAGTAAGCATTATAGCGCAAAGCGAGGTGTAATCCGACGTAAGCGAGATTAGACTGACTGGCTGAGCGAGTGGCTGCTGTTTAAGTATGCTATTGGGGGCGCTGATATTGGCCCCTATGACCACGTGTTCCACTGTGGCACCCCCACACTAAAAGCTGGCCAGGAGGCGCACACCGCCACAGCTTGAGGTGCGATGGTGCAGAGACCTCTATGGGTATTTGACGTCCATGATGTCTGGCGCGGATACAAATACCACGGCCCACGGTACCAGGTCCCTCCCCCCTGAAACTTGTGTGTAGGGGCAGAAACGCCCCAGACGGTGCTGAGGTGGGTGGCAGTAGGAAGAGGAACTGGGCGTATGAACTGCTCGCGCCGGGGAGGAAGGGATGCCCGCGGTACCCATGACAGCTGATCCAGAGTCCAGGGTGGGGGAGGGAGCCGCTGATCCAGCCGGAGGTGGAGAGGGCTGGTGGCAGGCCCACTGGGAGACGGCAGCTGGGGGCTGGGACAGTGCCTCAAGGACCCCTTCCGTACCCGAAGGAGGTAGGGAAAGAGGCTGCAGCGCGAGTCCCGTGGCAGCACGAGGGTGGAGCTGATTATGATGGCAGTGCTCTACCCATTTTGACGTCTGCACCGACGTAACATGCTGCCCATGGGCTGTGACGATCATTCTCGTTGTCCAACCCACCTTGCGCCCGTACTTGCGGGCCCACACGGCCGTGCCAGGGGCATACCGCTGCGAGGGCCGGGAGTGGGGGCGGGAGGAGGACGGCAGCACCAAATGGAGCAGGATCCACGGCTGTCGTCCACGAAGGACCTCTGCCAGACTATGACAGTCAATTGGCATAGTGTGATAGGTGCTCAAAAACAGGGTGAGGGCCGACGTGGTTGGAGATGTGTCGACCGCCTTAGTCAACTGGTGTTTAAAAGTGCGGACAAGCCTTTCCGCCGCGCCATTGGATGAAGGGTGGAAAGGGGATCTATGAATATGCTTGATACCGTTGGCCTGACAGAAGTTGTGGAAGGAGGATGCTGTGAATTGGGGACCATTATCGGAGACCAACGTGTGAGGGCAGGCCCTCAATGGCGAGAACCTGAACCTGGGCCAGGGCCATGAGTGTAGCCTCCGTGGTGGTGGATGCCATTCGGACAACATATGGGTATTTGGAATAGGCATCAATGATGAGTAACCACATGGATCCTAAAAACAGGCCCGTAAAATCGACATGGATGCGATCCCAGTACCGGCGAGGCACAGGCCAGTGTGCAAATGACTGCGGGGGGCTTGGCTGGTGACGCACACAGACAGTACAGCCACGGACCAGGCGCTCTATATTGCCATTGATGCAAGGCCAATACACATGCCGACGAGCCAAAACTTTCATACGAGACATACCCTAGTGCCTGTGGTGTAACAAACTGAGCACCTGAAGCCGCAATTTCGGAGGGATGACAACGCGGTGGGTATCTGACTCCGTGGCCAACAGAAGGACGTCATTGACCATAGAGAGCCTGGACTGCATCCGAAGAGTAACATAGGATGGCCACCCATGGACCACGTAGTTCAGAACTTGCCGCAAGACAGGGTCGCGGCGGGTAGCCGCAGCAACGTCAGCAGCTATAAGAGGAAGACCATCCAATGCTCCCAGCAGGCGGAATCAGTGTGAAAGCAGAGGACCTCCTGTTGGTCAAAGGCAGGATAGGGGTCTGCTGGGAGACGTGACAAAGCATTCGCATTAGCATGATGGGCAGTAGGCTTATTTTGGATGGCGTAATTGTAATTACGTAAAAACAATGCCCATCACTGGAGACATTGAGCCATCTGCTTGGGAAGGTGAGAGTGGGGTCCAAAAAGTGTAACCAAGGGTTTATGGTCCATCAGGAGGGTAAATTTTGCCCCAAAGAGACAGGTATGAAATTTCTGTATGGCAAACACGATCGCCATGGCCTCCTTCTCTATTTGGGAGTAGTTCCGTTGCCCTTGGGTCAACGTCTTAGAGGCATAAGCGATGGGCTGTTCAGAGCCATCAGCATCCTGGTGCACGAGGACGGCCCCAATGCCATATGCCGACACATCAGCTGTCACAACCAAGGGGCGGTCCGGAGAGAAGGGAGTAAGGCAAGGGGTGGACTTCAGCATCGCCTTTTAATGGAGAAAGGCTAGGTCACAGGCAGGAGTCCAAACAAAAGGTACCCCTTTGTGATGCAAGTGATTGAGGGGTTGAGCAATGGAGGCAGCCTGGGGCAAGAACTTTAAGTAATAAGTAAACTTGCCCAGAAACACCTGCAGTTCCGATAAGTCCTTGGGACGAGGAAGAGCCTCAATGGTCCCGACATTATGACCCAAAGGGCCAATGCCATCTTTGCCAAGCCAGTGGCCCAAGTATTCCACTTCCGGTTGAAAAAAACCACACTTGTCCAGCCGACAGCGTAGACCAGCAGACTACAGAGCGTGTAATAAGGCGCTGAGGTTTTGCAAATGTTCCTGGCAGGAACGCCCAGTGACCAAGATGTCATCCAGATAATTCACACATGCAGGGATAGGCTGGGTAAGCTGGTCCAGGAATCACTTGAAAATGGCTGGCACCAAAGAGACACCAAAGGGAAGGCACTTGTAATTACACAATCCTAAAGGCGTGTTGATAACCATGACGTTCTGAGATTCGGCATCCAAGTGCAACTGGTGGTAAGCCTCAGCCAGGTCAATCTTCGAAAAATACTCTCCCCCAGCAAGCGTGGCTAGAAGGTCTTCCTGTCGGGGAATGGTGTAAGTGTCAACAAGGGACTGAGCATTGACTGTAGTGTGAAAGTCCCCACACAGCCGAAGGGACCCATTGGGTTTCCGTATGACCACCAGTGGTGTCACCCATGCGCTATAGGTGACAGGTTCCAGCATGCCGGCAGCCTGGAGCCGATCTAGTTCCTGCCGGAAGGGGTCGGACCCAGAAAAAGCGAGGCTGTGCATTTGGCCAAAGGGTGATGTGCACTTGAAAGCTGGAAGAACATCCAAGATACGGTGCAAACAACGATGCAAAAGTGAAGCACAGATCGTCCAAGTCCAGAAGGGGAACAGTCGTGGAAACGACCTTAATTTCGTCAGAAAATTAAAAGCCAAACAGTTTAAACACATACAGGCCAAAAATATTCGCAGCTGATGGATGGTCAATGACAAAGAGGTTCAGGTGCTGTGGAACTGACATCTGTGAAAATGCGGAGCATGAGGAAAAGCTGCCATGCTGATGGGTCATCCTGTGGGATGACTGGTTGCAGAGCATGGGTGGTATCTTGAGGCTCAGGAGGGGTAGGACTGGATAGAGTCTAGTGACTACAAGAAACCGATTGGATGTGGCCCTCCTTGTTACACAGTGTGCACATTTTCCAGCAGTGGGGACAATCAGCCCACGAATGGGCAGTAAAGCACTGTGGGCAAGATGTAAGTGGGCTGCACGACCGGCGACGAGGGGCGACCGAAGGCGCCGATGCCATAGAGACGTTGGAAAACGAGGAGTCCCGATGGCACTGGCCTCTGTCGACCGGGCCACATTGACATCGAGAGGGTGGAACCCGCCGTGACACCGGGATCGCTGCCACCTGCGGTCACGCCATAAGACGCTCGTTAGCTGCTTCAGCAATTTCAAAGGAGAGGGAAATGCGGAGAATTTCTTCCAAGGAGGGGTTGTCGAGTTTCAATGCCGGCGTATGGACCTCAGGGTCAGGAGCCAGCTGAACCACCACATCCCAGATCAGGGAGTCCGCATACGAAGCCTTACACTGCTGATCGGTGCACGTAAAATCGCATTGATGGCTGAGACCTGCAAATCCTTGACCCAGGAACGATACGATTTACCAGTCTGTTTATGGCACTGGTGGAACTCCAGCCGAGAGGTGACTATGTGGTAGCATTGGGAATAATAGTTTGTCAGCTAAAGGCAGATCTCCTGGAAAGAGAGAGCCACAGGATAATTTTTTTTTTTTTTTTTTTTTTTTTTTTTTTTGTGGTTTTAGGGCGCAAAACTTCTATGGTCATTAGCGCCCAGCCCGTGACGTAGAAAACAGGAAAAAAACGAAATTTAAAATCAGCAGCAATGGGAACAAGGTCATAAAATTTGAGAAACTAAAGGCAGAAGGAATGCTTAAAAATCCACTATAGAAAGGGGTTGGTTGTCCCCCAAAAAAAAGCTTCAAATGACTGACGTCATTTCACTGTCACTAATAAACTGTACAACGCGGTCAGCTGAGCGCGTGTCATCTGCTAAAATCGACGATAGATCAGGCGATAGCTGTAGACGGGAGCGTAACGGATTAAAATAGGGGCATTCAATTAAAAGGTGTCTGACCGTCCACAGCTGAGAGCAGTGGGGACAGAGTGGGGGAGGAACACCGCTTAAAAGATGTCGATGACTAAAAAGACAGTGCCCTATCCGGAGTCTAGCTAAAATTACCTCCTCCCGACGACGCGTTCGGGAGGAAGAGGTCCAAGCGCAAGGAAGGGCTTTCACTTCCCGCAATTTATTATGGGGAACTGTTGACCAATGCGCATGCCATAAATGAGCAACTTGGCGACATATACCGCTCCGTAGATCGGTAAACGGAAGAGACTGAAAAGCTGCCCGAGGAAGAGAGACTGCAGCCTTGGCCGCTATATCGGCCACCTCATTTCCACAGATACCAGCGTGTCCCGGGAGCCAGAGGAACGCCACTGAGACGCCCCCCAGGTGGAGCAAGCGCAGACAGTCCTGAATCCGGTGGACCAGAGGGTGCACAGGGTAAAGAGCTTGGAGACTTAGGAGAGAGCTGAGAGAATCTGAGCAGATTACATACTGTATCCGCTGATGGCGGCGGATGTAGTGGACAGCCTGGAGAATAGCGTAAAGCTCCGCAGTATAAACCGAACACTGCTCGGGAAGCCGAAAGTGATTTGGGGTGACGTCAACAATATAGGCACTCCCTACACCTAACGATGTTTTCGAGCCATCGGTGTAAATAAATGTGGCTTCCGTCATTTGTGCACATAGAGCAGCAAATGCCCGACGGTAAACAAGTGTAGGGGTACCATCCTTGGGAAATTGACATAGGTCTCTGAGCAAGTCGATCCGGGGACGGAGCCAAGGCGGTGCTGTACCCCAAGTTGTCAAGAAGGTTTTAGGAAAGCGGAAGGAAAGAGAATGGAGCAGTTGACGGAAGCGGACTCCCGGGGGTAGTAGGGAGGAGGAGCGGCCTGCATACCCGACATCAAAGGAGGCGTCGAAAAAAAGGTCATGGGCTGGATTAGCAGGCATGGAAGACAGATGGCTAGCATAACGACTCAGAAGGACTGCCCGCCGATTGGACAGCGGAGGTTCAGCAGTCTCAGCATAAAGGCTTTCCACAGGGCTGGTGTAAAAAGCTCCAGACACTAAACGTAATCCACGGTGGTGGATAGAGTCGAGACGCCGAAGAATAGACGGCCGAGCAGAGGAGTAGACTATGCTTCCATAATCCAATTTCGAGCGCACTAAGGCGCGATAGAGGTGGAGAAGGACCACTCGGTCCGCTCCCCAAGAGGTACCGTTCAGGACACGGAGGGTGTTGAGGGAACGCAGACAGCGAGCCGAAAGATAGGAAACGTGGGAGGACCAGCACAATTTTCTGTCAAACATAAGACCCAAGAATTTAGCGATGTCGGAAAACGGAAGGTTGACAGGACCTAGATGTAAGGAGGGCGGAAGAAACTCCTTACGTCGCCAAAAATTAATACAAACGGTCTTACTGGGTGAGAAACGGAAGCCGGTTTCGATGCTCCACGAGTGGAAGCGATCGAGACATCCTTGAAGACGTCTTTCAAGAAGGCTGGTCCGTTGAGAGCTGTAGTAGATCGCAAAATCGTCCACAAAGAGGGAGCCCGAGACATCAGGAAGGAGACAATCCACAATTGGATTAATGGTGATGGCAAACAGTACAACACTCAGCATGGAGCCCTGGGGTACCCCGTTTTCTTGGGAGAAAGTACGGGAGAGAGTAGTGTTCACCCGCACCCTAAATGTGCGCTCTGCCATAAATTCGCGAAGAAAAAGTGGCAGCCGGCTTCGAAAGCCCCAAGAGAACAGTGTGCGGAGGATGCCTGTCCTCCAACAGGTATCGTATGCTCTCTCCAGATCAAAAAATATTGCTACCGTTTGGCGTTTCCGGAGGAAATTGTTCATGATATAAGTGGAGAGAGCAACAAGATGGTCAACGGCAGAACGATGCTGTCGGAATCCGCATTGGGCTGGTGTTAAAAGACTGCGGGATTCCTGCCACCAAGCTAAACGGTAATTCACCATACGCTCCAAAACCTTACAGACACTACTCGTGAGAGAAATGGGGCGATAGCTAGAGGGGAGATGTTTGTCCTTTCCAGGTTTCGGAACGGGAACGACAATAGCTTCCCGCCATCGCGTGGGAAAGGTACTGTCGGTCGAAATTCGATTATAAAGGCGAAGGAGGTAACGCAGGCTATGGGTTGATAAATGCAGCAACATTTGGACATGGATACCATCCGGTCCTGGGGCGGAGGAGCGAGAAGAAGAGAGTGCATGTTGGAGTTCGCGCATGGAGAAAACAGTATTGTAGCTTTCGCGATTTTGAGAGGAGAAAGCAAGATGTCGCACTTCCGCTGCACGTTTCTTCGGGAGAAACGCTGGCGGGTAATTTGAAGAGCTCGAAATCTCAGCAAAGTGCTGACCCAATGAGTTAGAAATTGCGACGGGGTCCACTAAGGTATCATGCGCGACAGTGAGCCCAGAGACTGGGGAGAAACGAGGCGCGCCTGAGAACCGTCGAAGCCGACTCCAAACTTCCGAGGAGGGAGTGAAGGTGTTAAATGAGCTAATAAAGAATTTCCAGCTTGCCTTCTTGCTATCGCGGATGACGCGACGGCATCGCGCCCGGAGCTGCTTATATCGGATACAGTTGGCCAAAGTTGGATGGTGACGGAAAATGCGAAGAGCACGTCGCCGCTCACGTATTGCGTCACGGCATGCCTCGTTCCACCAAGGAACTGGGGGGCGCCGGGGCAATTCGGAGGTGCGTGGTATTGAACGTTCCGCAGCTGTGAGAATAACGTCGGTAAAATGTGTGACCTCATCGTCGACGCTGGGAAAGCGACAGTCATCGAATGTCGCTAGAGATGAAAAAAGTGTCCAATCGGCTTGGGCAAACTTCCAGCGTCGCGAGCGCATATATGGCAGTTGAGGCTGCAGTCGAAGAACACACGGAAAGTGGTCACTCGAGTGTGTATAATCAAGGCCGAACCATTCGAAGCGCCGAGCTAGCGGAACAGTACTGACCGCAAGGTCCAAATGAGATAAATTTGCCGTGGAGGCAGACAAAAATGTGGGGACCCCAGTGTTGAGGCAGACTAGATCCGCTTGGTGGAAGACGTCTAGCAATAGTGAGCCACGTGGACAAGGATGTGGAGATCCCCAAAGCGGGTGGTGGGCATTGAAGTCCCCAACCAGCAAATAGGGGGGTGGAAGCTGATCAAGAAGATGAAGGAGATCAGCTCGTGCCAGTGGTGTAGACGATGGAATGTATACCGTACAAAGAGAGAACGTGTGTCCAGAAAGGGAAAGACGGACGGCGACAGCTTGAAAGGAAGAGTTTAAGGGGATTGGGTGATAATGGAGAGTATCATGGAGCAAAATCATGAGTCCTCCATGGGCTGGAGTGCCTTCAACAGAGGGGAGGTCATATCGGACGGACTGAAAATGAGGGAGAACAAAGCGGTCATGGGGACGCAGCTTTGTTTCCTGAAGACAGAAGATGACCGGCGAGTAGGATCGTAAGAGGATCGACAATTCATCCCGATTGGCGCGAATGCCGCGGATATTCCAGTGGATAATGGACATAGGGTGAACAGAAAATGGAGAAACGTGACCAAGGGTGCTGTCAACTCAACGACTGCTCAGAGCTTGCGACTGACAGCATGGAATGGCATTCAGTCGAAGGCAGAAGATCCTGATCCATAGGTTGGTCAGGAGCAGCTCCTGCCACCAACGATCGGCCAGTTGACCGGCCACCAGCAGTGCGCCTCGGCGACACAGAAGATGGCCGAGGGCGATTTCCGCCAGGTGGTGCTGTAGATGGGACACGCCTTGGTGGAGAAGGAGAGGAACTATGTTTCTTCGTAGCCTTCTTGGAGGTATGATGTTTAGATGAAGGAGGAACCGATGGTTGTGAAGTTGCAGTACGTAAAATCTCTTCACGAGAATGCTCTTTTTTCGAAGACTTGGCGTCTGACTTTTGGGCTCGAGATTTAGCAGAACCCGACGAAGGGTGAGCCATAGAGTGGGCAGGCGAAAGTGGTCAGGTTGAACGGGCGATCTTTGCGCTGGCCGATCTGACGACCGTGGTACTAAATGTGAGGTCGCAAGTCTGCGTGGCCGCCTCCTTTGTTGGCCGAGGAGAAGCAAACACAGTGCTGTATTTTCCTTTCTGAGGCACGGTGGGCTGTCGACTGGCGAGTAACTTTCGAGCAGCAAAGGTCGACACCTTTTCCTTCACTCTTATTTCGTGGATGAGCTTTTCGTCCTTAAAAACGGGGCAATCTCGAGAGGAAGCAGCGTGGTCACCCATACAGTTGATGCAGCGAGGGGATGGAGGTGGACAAGCACCCTCATGGGCATCCTTGCCACACGTAACACATTTGGCCGGATTGGAACAGGACTGGCTGGTGTGATTGAACCGCTGACATCGATAGCAACGCGTAGGGTTTGGGACATAAGGGCGAACGGAAATTATCTCATAGCCTGCTTTGATTTTTGATGGGAGTTGAACTTTGTCAAATGTCAAGAAGACTGTGCGGGTCGGAATGATGTTCGAGTCAACCCTTTTCATAACCCGATGAACAGCGGTGACGCCCTGGTCAGACAGGTAGTGCTGAATTTCTTCGTCAGACAATCCATCGAGGGAGCGTGTATAAACGACTCCACGCAAGGAATTTAAGGTACGGTGCGGTTCCACCCAGACAGGGAAGGTGTGGAGCAGAGAAGTACGCAGCAATTTTTGAGCCTGGAGGGCACTGTGTGTTTCTAACAACAGGGTACCATTCCGTAATCTGGAACAAGACTTTACAGGACCCGCAATTGCGTCGACACCTTTCTGAATAATGAAAGGGTTGACCGTGGAAAAGTCGTGGCCTTCGTCAGACCGAGAAACAACAAGGAACTGTGGCAACGATGGAGAAACCGTCTGTGGCTGAGACTCAGTGAACTTACGTTTGTGAGCAGACATAGTGGAAGGTGAGGAAACCATTGCGGAGGAATCCCCCATGATTACCGGCGTCTCCGATGGCGCGCTCCTCCCTTGTGGGGGCCCTCACCGAGGGCACACCCGCCTTAGGTGATTGTTCACACCTCAGGTCACACCTCCCGACAAACGGACGGAGGGACCAATCGGCACTTTCGGAAGGTATCAGCTCGGGTAATCACCCCTCCCTGGGCCTGGCCGTTACCAGGGGGTACGTACGTGTCCTACCTGTCTACCCGGGGCGGGGAATTACGCGTTACCCCGTCACCGGCTACGCATGGAAGTGCGTGGGTCGGCCTTCAGACACGCACAGGGAGGAAAAAAGAGAAAGGGAAAGGAAAGAAGAGGGGGTCTCAAACGCCGCAGCGGAGTAAAGGGCAAGGAGAAGAGGGAAGGAAAAGAGAAGGACAGAGGAAGGACGAGGACTTGTAAGTGTAGAAAGCAAGTAAGTTGGAAAAGTTTCGAGCGTCCGTCTCCGGACGTAGGCACAAACCATACTCCCAGAGGGGGAGAAAGGGAAGGAAAGAGCCAGTGGTGAGGGGGGGGGGGGGGCGAAGATGGGGGACGGGGAGGGATGCAGAAAGGGAAGGGAAGGGAAGGTATGCAGCCCGGAAAGGAAGGAGGGCCACATTAGCTCGGGGGTCCCATGCTCGCTACACACGTGTCCACAAAAGAGTTGTGGACCCCCTGGGGGGGCCACAGGATCAGACAATGGTGCCAACTTGCGGAGAAGAAAGAACATGTCCGGAGAGGCTGTAAGGGGTCCGTAGACCTTACTATAAGTTTTGCGACAGCACAGGTCGACAGGACAAACAGTCGATAGTGTGCTTCGGGTGTCGGGTGGCGAGAGCGAGAGTGAGTGTTGAGACATAAGTAGTGTGGTACGCGCTGCGGGCCGAGCCGGGTGGTGGTCTGTTGCTGGAATGCAAGACCGTACCGACAAAGGGAGTGGCCATCGCCGTGGTTTAACCCCTTTGTGTCAGAAATATTTGGGAAAGTGAAAAAGTATAATTACTAGTGTGATTCAGTGATATTTCAGTGCCGATATTTGTATTTTCGCGTCTACCGCGCCGTTATTATTTGGATTGCAGTGTTGGATTGCAGTGTTGGAGACAGTGATTAAAATTTGCGTGTGACGATAATGAATAACAAAGCGGCCTGTGCTGAGATTAGCCGTTATTAATTTTGTACGACGAAGGCAGTGGCTGTCTCCTTACTTTGGTGTTTTGTGATGAATATAGGTCGTTGATTAATGAAGCTGTGTTGTTGTTCTTCTTGCCACCAGACATTTTATTATTACAGCATTCGAGAAGGACAAAATGGAATGTAACAACTCCGTAGCAGTCCAATCCGATTGCCAGCCCCATTAGGTACACGGTCACATTAATTATTATCCATTTGGGCTGCTATCAGATCCCGAACGAGCGGGATAAGTCAGTAGATTAAACCGTTGTTACAAGGCCCAAGACAAAAACAACAACCACTGCAAGGATTGGTCCATAACTTGAAAAGCTGTGAAATGTTGTTTCAGCCTATGTAAGTAGGTTTCCCAGTCTTCTTTAGCGTCATTAAAGGGTGGAAACGACGGCGGACACGGGAAAACATTGGACACCTGTGGACCCGGAAGCTGGTGCAGTAAAGCGTCCTGGGCATCGACTTTGTCTGTTAGCAACTGCAGTGACTTTTGTAAGATGTCTAACTGGACTGGCTGCTGCTGCATGAGCTGCTGCTGTTGCTCCAACAGACAGACCATCTTCGCCTCCATACCAAGAATGACCAATGTTTACCTCGTTGCGAAAATGTTGTAACTGCGACCAGGACAGTCGCGGGGTAGCAAAGATGGAAGGCGCGACGGGACCTGCGGAGAGGCCCCCAAGCAACAACACAAAGGAAGAGGACCGACATGACCAACATAGGACGGAACGAATACAACAAGACTGAACAACAGAGTCAGAAGGAAACAAACTCGTACACAAACTTGGAAGTAAGCAGTCTAGCGCAAAGCGAGGTGTAACCCGACTTAAGTGAGATTAGACTGACTGGCTGAGCGAGTGGCCGGCATTTAAGTATGCTATCGGAGGCACCGCTATTGGCCGCTATGACTATGTGTTCCACTGTGGCGCCCCCACACCAAAAGCGGGCCAGGAGGTGTGCGCCGCCACAGCAGAGACCTCTATGGGTCTTCGACATCCATGAAGTCTGACACGGATTCAAATACCGTGGCGCGCGGTACCAGAAATGGTGTATTTAAAATTCCCATAAAGTCTGTTTCCAAGAAGTGTAACAAACAACAGGAAGCCATGAAAATATACATTCACCAATGAAGTGGTTTTGTACATAAAAAAATGAAAAGGCTGTCTGATAGACCCATCCAGTAGCTAAGGGTTAAGGTTACATCTGTCAACCTAGGAAATAATTCTGCAGCAGAAAGTCCCTCACAAGAATGATGAGTCAAGTGGTAATTGATTCAAGAGAGAGGATAGAACAAAGCGGATTTAGCAGTATTGATTTTTTACATCTTGCAGATATACGGAGATTATTGTTGGAAGTGAACGATAGACATCAGGCCTCTGTGGTTCCCCCTGTCATTATCTTTGTTGATGAATTCTTTGCCTCTTGCATTCTTGATAATGAATATCCTGTCTTGCTCTTTTAGTGAGACCATTTTAGTACCTACAAGAGAGAGGGTATCATGCCAAACCAGTCACAACCAATAATGGAAGTTCAGAGAGGAATTGTGGGGAAGGAGAAAAGTTTGAATGCAACACTTTGAACTACATGTGGTAATGACATAAGAAGTTCGCAGCCGAATTTGTCGCTGTTGTACTTCTTACAACACACACACATGTAAGGGTAAATTATTTAAGTGAACAATGTGCAGTATTCAATTTCAGTTGTGTAAAAGTAGAATTGACAGTATATGGTATCCATGTGTTGTTAAGAAACCTGCATCAAACCAGTCTTTGGACTGAAGAAAACAAGAACAAGATTTGAAAATTGTGTTTTGAGACAAGATATTGGGACCAATCAATGAGCTTTCCTGGTTGGCACTTTGTTTCAGATTATAGGCGACACATGCAGATTCCAAATGAATAAAGAGTGATAGGAAGATAAGTAAGACAAAGTAGAAAAGTTAATACAATGATGAAAATGTTACAGCAAAGTATTAGAAATAAAATAAATATATTACATTTAAACCAATTAATTCAATAGAACTAATAATCAAAGTCTTTTGATTAGATTTAGAAATAAAAATGTCTCTTTATTTGACGAGGTTCGAACCTACGGACATCTACATGTCAAAATTTTACACTAAGCACTGTGTTATGGTAAGCTACTTTACGGCAACTGGTTATATCCTTTGCTATGGTGACCCAGCCACAATCATGAATGGTAGCCTTTAAAAATTTAACTTTGCACAATGTTGTGCAAAGCTTATCTAATCTAAACCAATCTCTGTAATTGTAACAACTGAACGAATGGTGCCACATCACATCTCGTGCAGAAGGATCCAGTAGTATGGTTAGTGCTATCTAAGAAACATGTGTATTTAATTAGTATTGTGTGTGTGTCGGGGGGGGGGGGGGGGGGGTTGGTTGGTTTTTGGTGTGGTTATCACATGTGATGAAACACTAAATAAAAGGTCCAAACCCAGGATTCTAGATCCAAACACAGCAAGGAAAAAAAACTGGGTAAGGACTTGAAAGTGAACTAACCAACTGTTGTGATAGTTTTGCCACAGCAAACGGTTTGGGCCTGATGTTGAGCACTCTGAAGGAAACAAGCCGCAAAGCACAAAGCACCAACTATCAAGTAATTTTAATCTGACTATAGTTAACGGAGATTTCTTACTGCATCTACATCACAAAATGAGCCGGAATCTTTTGATTTAGGTACAGGTGAGGTCAGAATGTCATGTTTTGATAACAAACAATCTGCTGGGGTCTTGAAAACAAATCGGGATGACACTGGTAATGTTAATGGTTCTTCAGATCCAGACAGTCTGTAACCGGTTGGTATTTTGTGATATCAACCTCATATGAGAGGACGGCAGAAAAAGGAACCAAACTATTAAGATCCTAGAGCCTTGAAGAGCAGAAGAAATGCTCTCTGCAATTTTCTTTCTTTAAAGAGGACAAATAGGTTTCCCAGTGTGAAAGATATAACCACATGTCAATTGTGCTAGTGTAAAACATTATGGCAGAACACTTTCCACACTTATGCACTGTCTGTTGAACAGAAAATGAGGATAACATCGAATTGAGAAGAGAGTCCCCATTCGTTAACTTTACAAGCTCCTCCCCAAAGTTACGCACTTAGAAAAGGACTTTACTTTTTTGTTTACTTTCACAACTATGCCCCCACCAATAAATGTACAACAACTTCCAGGTTACCAGGTTTGCAAATAAATTCCTTCATGCATCTGTTAAGTGTTGACATTCATTGGAGTCAATCCGCACTCCAATGTTCAGTTTATCAAGATTCACGGGTTGTATAGGCAACTAGTTTATTACAATTACTATACAGTTATGACTAATTCCTTCTGTGGTGTCACCACCAGACACCACACTTGCTAGGTGGTAGCCTTTAAATCGGCCGCGGTCCATTAGTATACGTCGGACCCGCGTGTCGCCACTGTCAGTAATTGCAGACAAAGCGCCACCACACGGCAGGTCTAGAGAGACGTCCTAGCACTTGCCCCAGTTATACAGCCAACTTTGCTAGCGATGCTATACTGACAAACTACGCTCTCATTTGCCGAGACGATAGTTAGCATAGCCTTCAGCTACGTCATTTGCAACGACCTAGCAAGGCGCCATTACCAGTTTATATTGAGATTGTAATTATGTATCATCAAGACCGATTTTCTCCAATGGATTAAAGTTAAGTATTCGAAGAGTTTCGTACTTTATTTATTAGACTCAACTCCTTTAATTGTTCCAGACCTCATGCCAGTCTGCGTGAGCTTAAACGCGTGCATTTTGGCCTCCTCTAGCAACACAGTGTTGGCTCTTCTGCCAACACATCACCTTCATGCATCTGTTAAGTGTTGCCATTCATGGGAGTCAATCCACATTCCAATGTTCAGATTATCAAGATTCATGGGTTGTATAGGCAACTAGTTTATTACAATTACTATACAGTTATGACTAGTAGAGTGCTTTAGACTAGAATCAAGAACTGTCAAAGAATCTTCAACATATGCTGTAGCTGTGACATGATAGACTTGCAGAAAATATCAGGTATTATATGAAACCTTTTCTGAATCCAGCAGGTAACAGCAGTAACATATGGGTTTCCTTCAACACACCACATCTGTTGAAATTGTTCTGGAGTGAGTGCACTGAAATGAGGCATTCTGCTATGTCATAGTTTGGAAATTAGGAAGTTTCTCTATTGCAGCATTTGTTACCAACAAAAAAGTGACTTCACAATAATACACCAGATTACCAAAATGCTCTTTAGTGTAAATGAATAGGCAGTGTAGACTGGATGGCACCATGCATATTTTCACAACTAATGGCTCAGACCTTTGAGTATGTTCTACAGAAGGATACTACTGAAAGTGTTCAAGGCATAAAAGGTGTCATTAACTCCAAACCTCCAAATGATAAATGTTCACCTCCATAAAATAGCTTTGAAATTGGTATAATAATTCACGAGAATACTATAAGAGAGGTCCTTGGATGTGTTCAAGTAAGATAGTTGGTGATGATGAATATTCACCTTTCCAAAAAGGTTTCATTATGGTAGTAAAATCTTTCTTTGATCTTTTCGTAAGCCAAACGAAGTATGAATGTCAATTATGGTTCAACTTCCAGCTTAAATCAAGATTGTGTGTAATCAATCTGAGAAATAAATTTTTTTTTAACAATTCTCGGCTGTTTTGAGTAAGGATCTTACTCCCTGGCATAAGGAGATGCATCCTGATCCTACTTGACTACTTGACACCTCAACACTAGCAACACATATCCTATTCTTGTATTATTCTGCTATGTCTATTGATCAGCTGGTGCACCCAAATGCTATCGACAGCTAGCACCTTAACACTGTTATGCCTGACCTTCCTGGCTATTCCAATATTTTGGTCAATGCTCTTTATGACAGACCTGCTTCCACAATCATCTCTGCACGGAAATATTGACCTCTAATTTCTACCCATAACATTCACATGTACCCAACACAATGTGGCATATCAGTTGCATATATTTCAGTCACAATTCAATCCACAAACTTCCACAAAACATGAAGTCCTACCAAGTACCTGAGCTGGTTGGTTACACACATAAACCTGGATAATCTGCCATTACATTTTTATTTTACGAGTGGACTGAGTCACCTTGATTACGATGTAAAAATTACAAGACTTGCTTCAGCAGACTCCCATGCACTCTATGTCTGAATATCACATTGGCCCTGTTAGCAGATGGGAGATGATTCACTTCCTAATCCACAGAATGGGAATCTGGCTATCTCCCAGTACACAGTGGAGATCGGTCAATGCTAACCTTGTTCAGAATGCGTACTCTCGTATTTTCAACTATGTGACTAACCTCCAAAATGAACTGTGTATCAATGCCAAGATTAAATGCTTATTTCAAATACTGACTGTGTATGTACAAAATGTTTTCAATGTCCGGAATGAGGGAAGTGTGGTGGAGGCCAGACGTTTTCTGCATATGAGATATACACTCACTGTAAAATTTAAAGAGCTTTATTTCTGGTGTTTAGTGAATGAAATCTGGTAACAAATTCTATTCTACTGGCAAAATGTTGAACACTCCAATGATACTGACCAGTGGATAGTCATCTGATACATCCAAGTCTTAGTAGAATCCTGGTAGCACTCTCTTATGTAGTGGTGTGCCGCAGAAGAATATATTGGTGTAGCCAAGTAAAAATCTAGTCATCTTCCCTGGCAACTCAGTAAGCAGAGGAAACCAGGCCAAGCTATAGTAATACACTGGAGCTTCAGTTTGCAGATACTGTCGATATTGCAGTTGTTATGTCTGATTTACGGAACAGATTGCTACATACCATATGAGCTGGGCAGTCAAATGCATATGCAGCAAAATATCTTAAGACAGAAGTGCCACCAATCTGCTGACTGTGCATGATTAAGTAGGAAAGTGTAACTTATACACAACAGCACTATTCTGATGCTACAAAATATACTAGCCACAGCAAGTGGAATGGAATGTTGGGACATCATGGAACACTCAGCAAAGCTGATCAGATGGGCAAAGCAGACCAGGTACTGTCATTATAAGTTCTCAGTGGCACGACAAACATGGAGCAGCCTCACATGAAAACGGCTAATTTTCATTGCACCTATGTGCGTCTGTAGCAGAACTGCCTGGAGGGTGGGACCTAAGTCAGTCTGCTGTATACTTATCCACCAACATCTACACGACTACTTTCCAATTCACATGCAAGTGCCTGGCAGAAGGTTCATTTAACAGCATTCACATTATTTTTGTACCATTCCACTCTCTAACAACACACAGGGAAGATGAACATTTAAATCTCTCCATGCGATCTCTGATCTCTATTAATTTATTACATTGGCTTCCCACAACATTATTGTCTGTGATCATTTCAATTAAAGTTTTTCCTCTTTAATGCCTACATGACTGGTAGAACTTACCGTCTATAGATTTATGTGACTTATCATCTATCGAAATTTAATGGAGTTCTTTCAGTACTCATATAGATCACCTCAAGCTTTTCATTTTTTTTTTTTTTTTTTTTTTTAGTCATATTGCCACTCTTTACATCATACAGATATTTTGTCTACTTAATTTTGCAATTGGTTTTGATACTATGATGCCTGTCGTACTCAGTAAATGACAATGTCATCTGCAAACAGGTTTAAGAGGGCTCCTCAGACTGTCTCCTAAACTATTCATACATATTAGGAACAGTAGAGCACCTATTACACTTCATTGGGGAATTCTGGATATCTCATGCGACCCCTCTGACAGGAAATCATGAATCCAGCCACACAACTGCGATGGCACTCCATGTGCATGCAATTTGATTAGAAGTTGTTTGTAAGGAACATTATCATAAGCCTTTTGGAATTCTATAAAAATGGAGTAAATTTTAGACTCCCTATTGATAGCACTTGTTACTTTGAAGAAAACTCTCTAATGGCAGATGGTCAGCACCGATTCAGAATATATTCATCTTGTGAATGCCAACTAGCTCTTTATTCTCACAAAGTAATTCACAATGTTGGAACACAGTATATGTTCTGTAATCCTACTACAAATAGAAGTCAGTGATACAGGTCAATAATTCACTGGATTACTCTTTCTTCATTTCTTGATTAGTGGTGTGACTTGTGCAACTTTCATCAAGTGAGGAGCTGTATGTAAGTGTGAAGTATGGAGCTATTATATCAGCATACTCAAAGTAATTTAATTGGTAGATAATCTGGACTGGAGGACTGGTCTTTATTAAAAGATTTCAGCTGCTTTGTAAAACCAAGGGTATCTCTTTCTTAAGTTACCCACATTGGAAGCAGTTCTTGATTCAAATTCTGATGTATTTCATTAGTTTTCATTGCTGAGTGACTTTAGGAGTCCACGATGAGTCTTAGCAGACTGTCTGGAGGGCTCCACTATGACTGCTGCTGCCATCCACCCAGCACATTTGCAAGCTCATTTCCATTGTGCTCTCTCAGGGCCTGGGGGTAGCATAGTGGTGTGGGATCTGGATATCAACTACTTCCAGTATCAAAGCAGATTCAGAGGGGTTGCCTCTAGTGAGAGGATGGCCAGTTACCCGTGGGGGGAAGTAAAGTTAGTGGAAATACTCTTCCTTCCCATTACCCCATAAAGTCTAAGGCAGGCTGAGTGAGCAAAGATCTGGCGAGTAATGCTTTTGCTCCATCTTTTAAGAACCAAGCTTTAATAGTTTGGAATCCAGTTTAATTTCCTTAAGTTACTAGATAGAAATAATTCGTGATGAAGTGTAGGACTGTGTAATTAATTTCATCTGTTTTGGAGTAAATGCCAATTGTGAATTCTGCTTTGTCAGTGCTGATGTAGTTACAATTCCAGACTTTGTCCTAGCTTAGCAGGCTCTTTAACATGTAAGCTGGCTGTTTGTTTTGTTATGCATTAGGGTGCAAAAAACAACTGGGGTCATATGTGCCCAAGTCAAAAGTGCAGAACACGAAGGCAGAGACGAGTTAAAAAATGACTCTACATCAGTCCCTATTGACATAAAACATGTATGTGGGAAAAGGGCTAGAAAAGACAACATGCTGAAATGGGGTTACAAAACTAAAAATTAAATTGTTTTGGTGAATAAAAAATAAAACGCGGTCAACAGACCATGCGTCATTTGCTAAAACAGCCAGTAACTCAGACGGCAAACCCAAGCAGGAATGTAAATGGTTAAAATATGGGTATACCATCAGGAAGTGGCAGACAGTGAAAACTTCGGCACAATGTGTACAAAATGGTGGGGGATCACCACTTATCAAATGACAATGGCTAAAAAGGCAGTGCCCAAAATGCAGACTGGTTAAAATGACCTCCTCATGGTGGGAGTGCCAAGAGGAGGTTGTCCAAGCCGCTGAGAGAGACTTAATAATCCTGAGCTTATTCCCATGAAGGGAAAACCATTGGCAATGCCAAAAAGACACCAGCTCCTGACAGATGGCAACACAGAGACCATTGGAGGGAACATAGGGACTCATAGGCTGATGTACAAGGACTGAAGCCTTGGCTGCAGCATCAGCAGCTTCGTTTTCTGGCAGACTGACATGACCAGGAACCCACAGAAGCATCACATTGGCTCCCCCAAGATTGAGCAAGTGACAGTTTTCCTCGACCCTGTGCACTAAGGGATGGGCTGTGTACAGTGCACATAGACTTTGAAGGGCAATGCACTGGGCCTGAACATAGGACACAATTGAAAAAGCTGTGTTGCCTGATGTACTCCATGGCCTGATACAGGGCAATGACCTCGGATATAAATACTCAGCAGTTTGCTGGAAGCCAATATCCAAGGACACTGGTGCCAATAATGAAGGCACACCCGACCTCACGGTCAGTCCGAGACCCATCAGAGTATACAAAGCTACTATCGCCAAGTTCCATGCGAAGTGTAGTGGCACCACCATTTATAACAGGAAAAGGTTAGCTTCGGTGCAATATTTCGGAGCACACAAGTTACAGACAGGCACAGGCCTGTTGACAGTAAGTAATGTTACCAGTGGTTCCAAAGTAGAATGGACGCCTCAGAGCTGTCGAACCACTGAAAAAGTGTAAACACAGCAGTTTCTATGGCGAAAGTTACAGACTGAAGGGGCCCACTTGCCCAACCTAGGTGTTACGAGTATGTGACTCAGAGTGGTGTGTTAGCAATATAGGGGCACACAGCGGGGCATGTCACACCATCGGTTACAAGCAGTAGCAGATGGGACACCGGCATTTCAATTCACGGCGGATTGCCAGTTCGACCCTCTGAAGCCGATGCATGGACTGCAGCCAGCCAGCGGCGAGCCACGCCATGGCTTGCTACCACAGGCAGTCTTGTCAATTCCTAACACAAGCCAGAGGCATCTTGAGGTGAAGGCAGCAGATTCGGACATTGGATCACAGGCACTTGTTGTTGCCCGCGATATTAACCATGACAGTGAAGGAGCACGCAGAGGGCTGCCCGGCGGCTCCCTCAGAGCAGCACTGAGGCAATGTGGATGCAGGCTGCTGAATCGGCCGCTGGCGCAGCCTGATGTCAACGCAACCTGACGCCGTCACAACTTCGCGGCCATACTAGGCTGACACACAGCAGGGCGGCGTTGCATGGGTCTCAGAGGCAGTCATTCTGCACCAATCCATTTCACAGACAGCGGTGTCCTCGGCATTATGGGACCCAGTGACGCAGACCGAGAGGAATGGGGCACTGTAGTGGGAAATAATAAATCACTTGGGAAACTCTGATGAGTTTTAATATGCCACATGCTGACAGTTTCCATCCACGTCCAACATTCCTCTACAGAAGGTTGTGAAACTGAAGGCAATAGACTGGGGCTGGAGTAGTGTCATTAGGAAGCAGATGAAGGCCATAGTTAACATGGGGCTGCTGCATGAAACCAAGAAGGTGAATAGTTCATACCCACCAGGAAAGTTGCAGGTAGTGTGAAGTTTAGCTTCCATAGCAAGTGCCGAAAGTGGACTCAAGGAGCTAACAGAGAAGAGGGACATGCCCCATTCCAGCAATCAAAGGAATCATCGAAGAATGAGGCATATGGTGGGTGGCCATGCACGGCAGACAAATGGCATGCATACCTGCTGAGGAGAAAGTCACGGCAGTATGACAGTGGTAGGTCAGCAGCTTCAGCATACAGATACTCAACCAGGCTAGTGTAGAAGGCCAAATTGATGCCATGATGGTGGACAGTGTTGAGAAAACGTGGTTGGTTGGTTGTGGTTTAAGGAACCAAACAGCAAGGTCATCAGCCCCTTGTTTCAAATGTGGTCCATTTCGCTAATGTGACATCTCAGGAAAGTCAGAACAATAAAAGGGAAAATACTAAAAACGTAAAAGGGCAGTCATGTTGTCAATGGTAATAACAAAATGAAGGAAGTCAGCAAGAGAACGAACCCAACGCTACGCTGAAGCAGTATAGGCAAGACTACCTGCAACTTAAAAGGTGCAACCGCTAGAATGTAGAAGTACGTATGGGAAAAGGAGACTAACCAATCCTTAAGAAAAAATGGTAAAAAAAGAGTAAAAGGGGAAGAAAAGAGGATCTTGGTCAGGGAGATGAGTCGGGAATCTCCAACCATGGCTTACAGTGGGAGACACCCAAACACTCACCACCCTGCATCAACACCAGAGAGATTAAAAACCTTAAAACTGAGAATAAAAACCACTTTCCCAGAGGAAACCGAGAACCAGAGTGACCATCCAGGAATCATCAGCCAACATCAAAGGTAAAGTGTGGGGGTGTCTGTACTTAGCACGCAGAGCCAAAAGAAGGGGGCAGTCAACCAAAATGTGGGCAACTGACTCGAAGAATCCACAACAACAACGTGGGGGTGGCTGATCACGCAAAATAAAACTATGTGTCAGCCTGGTACGGCCAATGCGGAGACGACACAGTGTGGTCGGGTCCTTTAGGGGGAGGTGAAAGGATGAACGCCATGGGCCTGGTGTCACCTAAATCACACGAAGTTTATTAGACAGGGGAGTAACCTCCCAAGAATTGGCCCATGACTGTGTGAAGTGGGATTTGATGTGAAACCGTAAATCCACTGCAGGAGGGGTTACAGAAAACAGGGGGTAAGTGACTGCTGTTCCAGCCAAACAATCAGCGAGCTCATTACCAGGGATACCCACATAGCCAGGGACATAAAGGAAGTCAATGGAACAAGCAACACGGTGAATATCAGCGAGATGGTCATGGATGGCAGAGACCAATGGATGGCGCGAAAAACACCGGTCAATAGCAAGAAGGCCACTCATCGAGTCCATACATAACAAAATGCGGTTGTGTTGGGACTGTTTAATAAAGGTAAGGGCCTGGGGAATTGACATCAATTCCGCAGTAAGCACCCCACATGTAGGTGAGAGCAGATGATTTTCCGTTCCAACGGAGGACGTGAAGGCATACCCCACATGATCAGCACATTTAAAGCCATCAGTGTAAAAAACAACAGCATCCCGAAACTCCCATAAAATTTGGTGGAAAAAGGAATGGAACACCATCGGAGGGATGGTAAAGAGACGCAAGGCAGAGCCCAACCAGTAAACCCGCCCGAGGGTGGGAGTGGGGTGGGCGACTTCAATGGTCTGGGAACAGGATAGAATAGGAATAATGAGTGGAAGAGGAATGGATAGCGAGTGCATAAGACATCAGAAGCTGGGACCACCAAACAAAAAGGGTGGTGGGGGGGGGGGGGGGGATCTCAGGTTCAACCAGGAGACTATCAACAGGGCTAGTAGGGAAGGCACTGGTGGCCAAACGGACACCATGATGGTGGACTGGATCTAGCACGTGCAGTGTGGAAGGAGCAGCTGAACCATAAACTTGACAACCATTGTCCAAGTGAGACAGAACTAGAGCACGTTAAAGACAGAGAAGGAGGGAACAGTCCACACCCCAAGAGGAGTGGGCAAGGAAGTGAAGGACATTGAGTTTACGGAAACATCCTACCTTCAGAAGTCTGATATGGGGCAGCCAAGTGAGCTTGTTGTCGAAAAGAAGACCCAGGAAACGAAACTGTGGGACCACAGGCAATCGTTGTGCATCGAGATAGAGCTCTGGATCAGGGTGGATCGTAGTACGGTGAGAGAAGTGGACCACCCACGATTTTAGAGGAGAGAATTGAAACCCGTGTGAGAGGGTCAATGCAGAGGCACGCCGTATAGCTCCCTGGAGCTGCCATTCTGCAGATGCCATCGAGGAGGAACTAATCCAAATGCAGAAATCACCCACATGCAGGGCAGGGGCAACCACAGGACTGACAGAGGCCACAAGTCCATCGATAGCAATGAGGAAAAGAGGGACCAAGACAGAATCCTGTGGGATGCCCGTCTCCTGGGTCCGTGGAGAACTAAAAACAGTACCAACTCTGAATGACTGATGGAACAGGAACTGGTGGATAAAAATTCGGGAGTGGGCCCTGAAGACCCCACTGATGAAGGGTAAGTAAGATGCAATGGCGCCAGGCCGTGTCATAGGCCTTGCGAAGGTCTAAAAACACTGCAACTAAATGGCAGCGCTGAGAAAAATCCTGCTGAACTGCGGATTCCAAGTGAACTAAATGATCGGTTGGAGACCGTCCCCCTCAAAAGCCACACTGGTATGGGGCAATAGATCCTGAGATTCGAGGACCCAATTGAGCCGATTGGCTACCATATGTTCAAGTAACGTACAAACAACATTGGTCGAACTAATTGGCCGATAGCTGTCAGAAGACAGGGGTTCTTACCAGGCTTAAGGACAGGAACCACGATGCTATCCCTCCACTGAGAAGGGAAGTCACCCTGGAGCCAGATACGGTTAAACACCCGAAGAAGATGTTGCCGTTGTGGAACACTGAGATGTTGAAGCAGTTGGTTATGAATGGAATCAGGCCCAGGGGCCGTATCATGAGAAGAAGATAGAGCAGAAAGAAATTCCCATTCAGTAAAAGATTCGTTGTAAGATTCTGACTCACAAGGGGTAAAACATAAGGTGGAAGTTACAGCCCGCTGTTTCTGGTGAAGGAAAGCAGCTGGATAGGAGGCTGATGCTGAGGCCACTGAAAGATGGGTCGCAAGATGTTCTGCAAAAACTAATGGGTCCGTACAAGGGCCATCTGGGAGGTGAAGGCCTGGGAGGGTGGACTGCTGATGGCAACATTGGAGAGAGCGAAGTGTAGCCCATACCCATGACAGAGGGACAGTAGAGCCAAGGGAAGATATGAATCATTCCCAACATATCCGCTTGCTCTGTATGATTCAATAACGGGCTTTAGCGCGAAGGCGTTTAAAGTTAGTAAGGCTGGCTACGGAAGAGTGCCTCTTAAGGTGTTGGAAAGCTCAACGGCTATCACAGATGGCAATGGCAATGGCTGTACTCCACCATAGGACTTGCCGGTAACGAAATGGTCGAGATGAGCACGGGACAGCAAGGCTAGCAGCGCAAACAATCACGTCAGAAACATCACGTAGGACGTCATCAATACAACCCAACAAAGAGGGAGAAAACATGACCTGTGCAGTGTATAGAGGCCAATCAGTGCGTTGGAAAGACCAATGAGGTAACCTGCCGATCTGGGAGCGGGAAGGGAGAGAGAGGATCAACGGGAAATGGTCACTATCACAGAGGTCGTCATGTGGCGACCAGTGTAATTAAGGGAGGAGAGAGGGAGAAGAAAGAGAAAGATCAATGGCAGAAAACGTACCATGACCGGCACTGAAATGAATAGGGGAGCCATCATTATGATGCAAAAGTCGTGGTCTGCAATAAACTGGTCTATGAGAAGACCTCGTCTAGATGGAAAGGCACTGCCTAACAAGGGATGATGAGCATTAAAATGCCCAAGGAGCAGGAAGGAAGGAGGAAGTTGCTGAAGAAAGGCAGTTAAGGCAGCAGGTGTATGAGTCCTGTCAGGAGGGAGATAAAGATTGCAAACCATGACCGCAGAGCATAGGTGGACCCTAACAGCAACCGCTTCCAATGTAGTTTGAAGAGGAATCTATGTGCTAGCAATGTCTGTACGGACCTACGTACAAATGCCACCAGAAGCCCACAGGGGTCCGACCTGATTTTGGCAGAAAACACGGAACCCACGGAGGGTCGGTGAGTGAACATCAATAAAATGAGATTCCTGGAGAACCACACAAGCTGCAGAGTAAGACGAAAGAAGGAATTTCAATTCCAGAAGGTGACGATAGTATTGATTACAATTCCATTGGAGACCCACAGAATGATGATTTCAATGGGTTCTGAACATGCTAAAGCCAGTCACACCACTGGGTCCCCACACGTCACCGACAAGGAGGGGTGACATCCATGAATGACAGGTCAGAATCCGGTTGTGAAGTTGGGGATGGGACCTCCGGTGACACCGGAGGCTCTTTGTCCCGGGACTTACGTTTCTTCTTCTTTTCAGGCTGAGATCGTGTGGGCTGTGTGGCATAAAGGAGTCAGCTGCAGCAAGATCGGGAACAGAAAGAGACCGGGCGACCTGGTGACCAACAGACCGCGGCTCTCGCGGTCGTCACGTGGCAGCAGCAGCAGACCTTTGGTCTGGAAGGTGCCAGGAAGGGGCATCCCGGGAGAGGTGCCCTTGACCGGCAGATGCCGAAGCAGTGGGACACTTCTCCGGCTGGGGAGGGGGGAGCAGTGCCCAGAGGAGAAGGTGTGGGAGCCGCAGGGGTTGGGGGGAGGAGAGGGGTCCGGGATGGGTGTAAGGGAGAGGGAGGAAGGGGTGAAGATGTAACCAAGGTGTAACTAGATGTCATGGACACAGGGTGAAGACGTGTATATTTCTTACAGGCCTCTGTATAGGTTAAACAATTGAGAGACTTATACTCCTGTACTTTCTTTTCCTTCTTATATACTGGGCAATCTGGTGAATGTGGAGAATGACTACCATGACAATTTACACACACAGGAGGTGGAAGACAGGGACTAACCTCATGGAGGGGAGGTTCACAGTCAGCACAGAGAGGGGCCTGTGAACGGTGGGAAGACATGTGTCCAAAACACAAGCACTTAAAACACGTCATAGGAGGTGGGATGTACGGCTTCACATCACATCGATAAACCGTAATCTTAACTTTCCCAGGGAGGGTATCCCCTTCAAAGGCCAGGATAAAGGCACCAGTATCAATGCGATTGTCTTTAGGACCCTTCTGAACACGCAAAACAAAGTGAACACCCCGCTGTCCGAGAGTGTCTCGAAGTTACTCATCAGTTTGAAGGATGAGGTCCCTGTGAAAAATCACACCTTGTACCATATTTAGAGACTGGTGGTGGGTAATGGACACAGGAATTGTGCCAAGATGGGTACAGGAAGAAGGGCCACAGATTGGGCAGCTGAAGCAGTTTTGATTAGCAACGTACCCGACCACATCTTGCTCAGGGATCCCACTTCACCAAACTTGTCTTCAATGTGTTCCACGAAGAATAAAGGTTTGGTATTGGTGAAAGTATGTCCATCAGTCCTGGTGCAAACTAGATAATGGGGGGAAACGTTTTGCCCCTAGCCGACGGGCCTGACCCTCTTCCCAGGGGGTAGCCATGGAAGGGAAGGCCGAAGGGGCAAGAGAAGCAGCACTTGAAGAATCAGTTCCACACAGAGAGACGGCCGCAGAAGAACAGCCAGAGTTCTGGACCTGTATGCGTTTCATTTGCATAGCATCCGCCCTGATAGCACCCACTCCAATCAGGGACTCTCCTCACGGGCCCCACCCAGCCACAGCAAGGGCTGTCTGGCACGGCGACCATTGCCGGGAGTTCCAATGCTCCAGGATGACGAGCAACCACTCCAAGGCATGCATGAGGTGGTCACAGCTCAGGTATCAGAAGTGTGATCCCTGTGTGTTCAGGAGGCTCAACCAAAAGGTACATAGTGACCCCACCACACCGGCTGGCTACTGTGCTGGCTATGCACCCTAGCATCAGACAACGACGTGAAAGGAAAGGAGGAATGTACTAGGAGGGCGCATGTCGGAGACACTAGGTAAGGTGCTCTTCCCCAAATGGTTCACACTATGGAGGAGAAATTTTGTAATGGAGGTCAAACCCCAGAGGGGGACCAGGGAATGCCAAAAGGAGGAGATGATTACGCAACAAAGCTGAATTGTAAAACCAACAGAACCAGGAGAATATCGGGGGCCAACATAAGCAAGGACACCAAGAGAGGGAGAGGAGAGGGCGATGGGAAAGGAGCAAGGAGGGGAAAGGAGGGGAAGGGGAAGGAAATGCAGCCCTGGAGAGAAAGAAGGCTGCAATAGCTTGGGGCCCCCTGCTCGCCACGCACGTATCCACAAAAGAGTTGTGGGCCCCCTGGGGTGTTGAGAACACATAAGAGGGATGGATATGTAGATGCATAAACAAAGCACCCATAGTTGAGTTTCAGGTGGACAAGGGACAGGTACAAACAGAGGAGGGTGCTTCGATCAGCACCCCAGGAAGTACCATTGAGGACATACAGGACACTGAGGAACCGAGTACAGTGGGCTGCCAGGTAAGAGACATGGGAGGACCAAGAAAGTTTCGTATTGAGCAGGAGCCCCATGAATTTTGTTTTGTCAATGAATGGAAGGGCAACAGGCCCTAGATGTGAAGATGGTGGGGGAAACCATTTGTGCCCACAAGAAATTCATACAGAAGGTTTTGTCAGTGGAAAAGTGTAGGCCACTGTCAATGCACTATGAGTAAAGAAAATAGAGAGTGTTCTTGATTTACTCTGGAGGAAGTATCAGAAATTAGATACATGTGGTGACTTCAACATAAATTTTGTATACGATGGTGCAAGGGAAAGTAAGTTAGTAGATCTCCAGAATTCATATGATCTGATGCAGACACTGTTTTTTCCAACTAGGGTGGAGGGGAACAGTAGCACAGCCATAGACAATATTTTTATTCATTCTTCTTTGGTAGATGGGCATTCTGTTAGTAAAAGGGTGAATCATCTTTCAGACCATGATGCACAAATTTTAACACTAAAAGGATTTTGTGCTCAAACAAATGTCACATATAATTAGAAACTATGTAGGAAAGTTAATCCAACAGCAATAGGGAGTTTTTTCATCCTTGTCAAGGAACAGGAGTGGCCAGATGTTTATAGTGCCGATAACATAGATGATAAATATGATGCTTTTCTTAACACGTTTCTCATGCTCTTTGAGAGCTGCTTTCCATTAGAATATTCTAAATGGGGTACTAGCAGTAATAGGCAGCCCAGGTGGCTGAGTAGTGTGATAAGGATATCATGTAAAACAAAGTGAGAAATATTTCAAAATGTTAGAAGTAGTCACAATCAAGCTACAATAGCCAATTACAAACAGTACTCGAATGTGTTTAAAAATGTAATTAGGAAGGCAAAGAGTATGATGTACACAAATAGAATAGCTAATTGACAGGATAAAATTAGAACCATATGGTCAGTTGTGAAGGAAGTGTCTTGTCAGCAGCCCTGGGTCAATGATATAAAGTAAGTTTGTAGTAAAAATATTGGTTACTGATAAATCAGATATATCTGCAGTATTTAACTACAATTTTATGATCATTGCTGGTAGATTAAATAAAAATTTATTTTCTACAGGGAATCATACAACTTTCTTGGCAATTGCCTTTCCGAGATTGATGTCTGAAATACTCCCTTGTGATACAGACAAGAGGGAGATTGAGTCAATAATTAAATCACTAAAGACTAAGGACTCCTATGGCTATGGTGGTGTGCCTAGCAGAATATTTAAGTACTGTGCTGCACATGTTAGAGCCATGTATTTAGCCATATTTATAATATTTCCTTTAGGAAAAGTCAGTTTCCAGAATGATAAAAGTACTCAGGTCTAAAATAATTTACAATACTCCTTTCTCCATTTTTATAGAGTGGCTTTATTACTATTTCTATGCCATCAGTGTTTGCTAAAGTAATTGTAAATGCTGTGTATGTAAGGATAACTGATTATTTTACATCATAAGATTAGCTATCAAACGTGCAATTCGGCTTCAGAAGTCGTTTAACAACTGAAAATGCTATAGTCTTTTTTTCTCTGTGAGGTACTGGATGGGTTAAACAAAAGGTTATGAACACTAGGCACATTTTTTGATTCAACTAAGGCATTTGATTTTGTTGATCACAGAATATTGCTTCAGATGTTGGACCATTATAGAATATGGGGAGTAGCTCACAACTGGATCACCTCTCACCTTAGCTACAGACAGCAAAAGGTCATTATCACAATGTTGAGAATGGCTGTGATGTGGGGTCTGAGTGGAGTACGGTCAAGTGGGGTGGGGGGTGGGGGGGGGGGGGAGGGGGGGGGGGAGGGTGCCCCAGTGTTGGAGCCACTCCTGTTCCTTATTTATATAAATGCTATGCTCTCTAGTATTATGGGTAACTAAAATATTTCTCTTTGCTGATGACACTAGCTTGGTAGTAAAGGATGTTGTGTGCAACATTGGCTCAATTTTAAATAGTGTAGTTCACAACCTAAGTTCATGGCTAGTGGTAAATAAAGTAACGCTAAATCACAGTAAGACTCAGTTTCTAACACAAAATTCAACAAACACTGACATTTTAATTTCACAGAATGGGCATATGATTAGTGAAACTGAACAGTTCAAATTTCTAGGTGTTCAGATAGATAGTAAACTGTCATAGAATGCCCTTGTTGAGGATCTTGTTCAAAGACTTACTGCAGCAATTTTTACTATTCAAATGGTATCTGAAGCGAGTGATTGTTTGGCACAAAAATTAGTCTACTTTACTTATTTTCATTTGCTTATGTGGTATGGTATAATATTTTGGGGTAAATCTTCCCATTCTAAAAAGATATTTTTGGCTGAGATATTGGCGATTCGGGCAATAAGTAGTGGAAGTTCATGAACCTCTTGCCGACCCCTGTTCACGGGTCTAGGTATTTTGACAACGGCCCCTATATTGCTTACTGTCATTTCTTGTTAACAATATTAGCTTATTCCGAAGAATAAGCAGCTTTCACTTGGTTAATATTCAGCAGAAATCAAACCTTCATTTGGATAAGACTTCCTTAACTCTTATGCAGAAAGGTGTACATTATACTGCCGATCTATTTCCAATAAAATACAACTCTAATTCAAAAATCTTAGCAGTAATCCACATGTTTTCAAATCTAAACTGAAGAGTTTCCTTATCGGTCACTCTTTTTCTCTACAGCAGTTCCTTGAAAAAATAAGCCTTGCTGTATTGTTGATTGTGCTTACTTATACTTAAGGACTTACTTTTTTCGAGTTCATAACCATTTTATTTTTGTCTGTTATTACTTTTATGTTGTAATTTCATGTACTGACATGTTCCACAACCTTGGAGATTTTCTCTTCAATTTGGTCCTAACAAACTTGACGTTTAAATAAAAAATAAATAAAAAAATTAAGACATCACTTAAGATGTTGCTCAGTGAGAAAGGTCTGTGGAGAACTACAATAGATGGCAAAATAGTCTACAAAAAGATGACCGGCGAGAGACAGGCCATTATAGGGTTAACAGCAATACCAAAAAGATCATGATTGATGATGATGATGATGATGATGATTATGATTATGATGTTTGGTTTATGGGGCACTCAACTGCACGGTTATCAATGACCGTACAAATTCCCAACATTTCTCAGTCCAAACTCACCACTTTCGTGAATGATGATGAAATGATGAGGACAACACAAACACCCAGTCATCTCGAGGCAGGTGAAAATCCCTTACCCCGCCGGGAATAGAACCTGAGACCCCGTGCTCGGGAAGCAAGAACGCGACCACGAGACCATGAGCTGTGGACGACAGCAAAAAGGATGATGCTCAGGACGGAACACCGAGAGACACGATTTTCCTGGATAAAGCTGTCCGACAAGGCAGAACTCAAATTCACCTTGAAAACTTGGTCTTCTTAAAATTCCTGAAGGAAACATTACAGGCGGCCATGGAAACCCCATGTGTAAAGAGTGTGGAAGATACCAGTTGTCCAGCAGGTGTCGTATGCCTTCCCTAAACGGAAAAACATGGCCAAAGTCTGGGATTTCTGCAGAAAACCCTTCGTGATATGGGTGGACAAAGTAACGAGGTGGACAAAGTAACGCCAAACCTTAAATCCACTCTGTGCATTCATCAGTAAATAGCAAGACTCTAGCCACCATACCAGCTGGGCATGAATCACACATTCCATCATCTTGAAAATGCAGCTGGTAAGAGAGATGGGGTGTAGCTAAAAGAAAGGTGTTTATCCTTACTGGGATTAGGTGTGGGTATGATGGTGGCTTCATGCCAGTACCCAGGGAATGTGCCCTGCCCAGATTCAGTTGTACATTTTAAGCAGGAAAAGCTCCCCCACAAGAGGAAGGTGCTGCAACATCTGAATGTGGATGGCGTCTGGCTCTGGGGCGGAAGATCGAGATGAACTGAAAGTGAGATCTAGGTCCTTCATACAAAAGGCGGCATTGTAGCACTCAAGATCCAGAGAAGAGAAGTGTATAGCCTGAGTCTCCTTTCTCCTTCACTCATTTCTGATGGAGGAAGGCAGGGTGATAGTTGGAAGAGCTCAAAACATCTGCAAAATGGCGGCTGAAGGTGTTGGGGATAGCAATAGGTTCCACAATGACATCGTCAGCTACTGTCAGGCTGGAAATTGGGGAATGGATCTTGGTCCCAGACACACATTGGAGGTTGGCCCACATGTCAGAGAAAGGGGTGGAACTGCTGAAAGAACTGGTGAATGATGTCCAGCTAGCTCTTTTGCTATCCCAAAGAACGTGATGACACTTTGCACGCATCTGTGTATAATGAATACAGTTTGCCAGCGTAGGGTGATGGTTAAAAGTACAGAGAGCATGTCTCTGTTGTCGAATTGCGTAGCAGCATGCCTCAGTCCACCAAGGGAATGGGACATGACATGGTAAAGAGGAAGTGCCGGGAATGGAATGTTCTGCAGCAGTAAGGATAACGTTTGTGAGATATGCCAACTGGTCATACAACTGGAGATGTCTCGTTCTTTGAAGGCTGCCAGGGAGGAGTAAAGCTGCCAGTCAGCCTTAGGAAGATGCCATTTGGGGGTGCACACCGATGGGGTAGGAGTCAGCAAATGGATAGGACACAGTAAATGGTCGCTCGAATACATGTCAGAAACAACAGACCACTCTAGACGAGGGAGCAAGCTGGGCAGTGCACAAGGATAGGTCCAAATGGGTATAGGTGTGCAAAGAGTCAGGAAAGAAAGTGGGTGCTCCAGTTCTCTGGTGTTAAGGCAGAAAAGTTTAAGTTGGTTAAGAAGGTCAGCCAAGAGGGCACCTCTCGGACAGGTCCTGGGAGAACCATAAAGTGGATGATGTGTGTTGAAGTCCCCAAAATGGGGGAGTAAGCTACCTCAGAAGCTGAAGAAAGTCTGTCCTTGTTGCATCGAATGACAGAAGGACATAAATGGTACAGAGGGAAAAAGTCAGGTGGGGAAGGAAAAGGTGAACTGCAACAGCTTGAAGATTGGTAGTCAGGTAGATGGGTTGGCTATGAATGTCATCCCTTATGAGCAGCATGATGCCCCATGAGATGGAATGCTGACCTTAGTGGGAAGGTCAAAACGAATCGGTAAGTAAGGTGAAAGCAGAAAGCGGTCATGAGGGCTCAATTTAGTTTCCTGAAGGCAGAGTACAATGGGATGCTGCAATGCTAAACTCAGCCATAAATCCTCTTTGTGGGACTGAAGGCTGCCAACATTCCATTGGACGAGAGGCATATTGAGGAAGTGATGTAGGTGTGTCACCTCGGCTGCTGCCAAGTGACAGATGGTGAACAGTCTCCAGTACATGGCACAGAAGCAGGAGGATCCTACTCCATGGACTCCACAAAAGCATCAACATGCTTTGGTCGTTGGTCTGTGGAGTCCAACACTGAAAAACTATTGGTGGTGCGCACCTGTGACATGGAGACCAAGCGGGCTAAGGTATCATGTGGTGACACCATCGGTTAGACCTTTGAGCTGCCTGTTGTAAATTACACCATGGCAAGAATTTGAAGTTGTACGGGCCTCGACATGGACAGAGCAGCTGTGGAGAAATGAGGGTGCAAGCAGTTTTTGCACTTGAGAATCAGAAGTGGTCTCCACAAGCAAAGTGCCATTCCTTAAACGAGTACAGTATTTCACAGGGCCAGCAATTACATCAACACCTTTCTGAATAATAAATGGAATTACCATGGCAAACGACTGACTGTCTTCAGTACATGAGACCAGAACAAACCGTGGTGCAGCAGGAAAGGTCATTCTATCATTAGCCTCATTGTGTTTACATTTTGTAGAAGTTGAGTGGGAAGATGATTGAGGAAATCCCCCATGACTGCCAGTGTCTCTGGTGGCATGTTCCTTCCAACTGGCAGCCCTCTTCACAAGAGGGTGCACCTGCCTTAGGTCACACCTCCAGAACACCTGACAGAGGGACCAATTGGCAATTTGGGAAGGTTGGAGCTCAGGCAATCACCCCTCCCTGGGGCCAGAATGTGCCAGGGGGCACGTGCGAACCCTATCTGTCGACCAGGGGCTGAGAATTAATGTGTTACCCAGTTACCTGTTTTGCGTCATATGTGTGGTCCGATCAAATGCTGATTTGGAGGAATGAGAGGAGAAGGGAGACAAAGAAAGAAAAAGGGAGTGAAAAACAAAGGTGAGACTGTTCTTACGTCAGCGATGATACAGAACGCTCCAACAACACACCAGACATTTTCCCCACAGGAGGGGAAAACGAATAGCAAGAGGACAGACTTGGAGCAAGGAAGGGAAAAAATGCTGCAAAGGCTGGGGTCACATGGTAGCCAAGTATGAGCCCACCAAAGCATGGCAAGCCCCTTGGTGGGGTTCAAGCTATTAACATCACTGTTATTAGGAGACAGTAGAAATCAAATTATGCATATATTTAATTTAGAAATTAATGATACGTATTTGTATGAGCTATGACCAAAGAGTCTATTCATTAAGTGGTTTTTTAATTTGATACGCACATCAGCTAAAGCAATCTAACAGCATTTCTATGTTCACATACCTCACTCATACATAGATAATGGGCCGATCATGTAAATTCCAAGAAATAATCGCTCATTTGAAATGTGTGCAGTGGGTGGCATCTTACTGTCGCGTATTTGTGAATTTTATGTAAGATTCATTTTAAGCAAGGCTTGTACTCATATCTTTTCGCATACATTCTATTAATAGCATGCAAGACTGTGTAGGTCCAATATTTCAGATTTTGTCATGTATCGAGTGATAATGGACAAAAGCAGATCAAAATTCTGTGTCCACAAGTTAGTACTAGCCTTACGACTGTAGTGTACATTTTCAAACTAAGACCTGGGGTCATAGCAGACATATAACTATATCCTTCTGTATATTAAATTATGCTCCCATAATTATACCACATCTCATGATAGGGGGGAAAACGTTGTGGCCATGTGGGCATCTGAATAGCATAAGCTACTTCTGTCTCTCGATCCCCTCGAGACATAGTTTGCAATAATAATCCGAGGTAAATAAACGGTTGCATGCTTATTTATGGAATGTGAATGAGTGCAAACAAATACTACATTCTTCCACCTGCTCTTTTATTGTGGTTACCATTCAGCTGTTCCTTGAAAAAGAGTAGAATGCAAAGAAAATCAGAACTAAATTAATAAGGAATTTGTTCCTTGTGAATGGCTATATCTTTAAGTACTGCAGATTGTTACTGAAGATCAGAAATCAGTAAGGAAGTTGTTCCATGTTTAGAAAGTGAGTAAGATCAATCAAGAATTGTGGAAAACCACAGTATAGATGAAAAAATTTTACAGTAATTCATACCTGTTGACACTCCACCTATTCCCTATCCTTGTCACTTATGTGATGTAAGAAGTTGTTCTGGTCATGAAAATGTTGAGTTCACTTAACTATGAGAGTAGCATAGCCCTTTTAATTACTGAATTAACAATTTCGCACTGCTCACGACATTAACTTGGAGATCCACTTGCATGTCGCTCATGTTGGATAATGCGTTTCTGATGCAAATATCTGTTGCACGACATAAATTTATGTCTGTTAATTCTCAGGCCATGACCAACAGAATAGCATTCACGTGTATTGCGCGTGCACTGGCCATTTATTTAAGTATTGCAGACCCGTTTGTTACTGAATGCGAAAAACACAGAAGTTAATCAAAACTAGGTCACCCCAAGGTTAATAGCCATGATCAGTCATACCAGATGGAAGTGATACACATCAAAGTGTTCAAACTAGCGCAGAATAAATGAAAGGTAAGCACAAAAGTAGGTAATGTTTCACAGTTTAAGCCTTCATGGAATATATCCAGTAACTGAAGCACTCTTCCAACGTGTCGGCTGTGCAGGACTGACAGGTCTGGTGACGTAACATGGCCAGAGCCAATGATGCTGCCACTCACTTCTGTCAGAGGGTACCAGGTGGATGCCTCCTGCCACTGCCGCCCCCACCAAAGCCAGCTGCAGCGAGTGAAGAAACGTCAACGGTTGTGCTTTATCAGCGATAACAGTTTGGTGTCTTAATACTGTTTTATTAATGCTTCTGGGCATCAGACTGGAATCTACTCACCAAACCTGATTTATTTATTTATTTATTTTTTTTGTTGGGGTTTAAGGGCGCTCAACTACTGAGGTCATTAGCGCCCAGTCACAGTTGCTAGAGCACATGGAATCTAGTAAAACTCAAGGGTGGTAGGGGGGGGGGGGGGGGGGGTACCAGAAAGTTCTTACAAAGATGCAGATAAAATAAGTGAAAGAGTTAGATGTCTTTAGACAAGCCGGTCAAAGTAATGAAATGAAGATCACGAGCAGCTGCTCGAGCGTCATCAGCTAAAATATCCTGTAAAGTAGATGGCAGAGTTAGGACAACACGAGATTGACTAAAACGGGGACACGACAATAAAACATGGCACACTGTTAATGCATGACCACAAGGGCACTGCAGGGCTGGGTCACCGGAGAGCAGGTAGCGGTGGCTAAACCGGCAATGCCCAATCTGCAACCTGGTCAGAAGGACCTCTTCTCGCCGAGATGGTCGGGAGGAGGTTGTCCAAGCACTTGGGAACGGTTTTACTGCGTGGAGCTTGTTTCCTTGAAGTGATGACCAAGTATCCCACCACATCAACACAAGCCGCTTACAAACAACCCCACGAACGTCAGATGACGGGACACAATGGGAGGGTGGCCGAGGCAGGAGGACTGCAGCCTTGGCTAAAGCACCAGCAGCCTCATTCCCAGGCACTCCTACATGGCCGGGAACCCACAGAAAGCTGTGAGGAGAGCCATCTTCAGCAAAAGAATGGAGGGACTGCTGGATCCGTTGTACCAAGGGATGGACTGGATATGGAGCTCCAAGGCTCTGAAGAGCATTGAGGTTTTTTTTCTTTTTTTTTTTTTTTTGGTGGGGTTTAAGGGTGCTCAACTACTGAGGTCTTTAGCGCCCAGTCACAGTTGTTAGAGCACATGGAATCTAGTAAAACTCAAGGGGAGGGGGGGACACCAGAAAGTCCTGACAAAGATGCAGATAAAAAAGTAAAAAAGTTAGATGTCTTTGGACAAGCCAGTCAAGGTTATAAAATGCAGAACATGAGCAGCTGCTCGAGCGTCATCAGCTAAAATATCCGGTAAAGTAGATGGCAGGGACAGGACAACACGAGATTGACTAAAATGGGGACACGACAATAAAACATGGCACACTGTTAATGCTTGACCACAAGAGCACTGCAGGTCTGGGTCACTGGAGAGCAGGTAGCGGTGGCTAAACCGGCAATGCCCAATCCGCAACCTGGTCAGAAGGACCTCTTCTCGCCAACATGGACGGGAGGAGGTTGTCCAAGCACTTGGGAGCGGATTTACTGCCCGGAGCTTGTTACCTTGGAGGGATGACCAAGCATCCCACCACAAAGACACAAGCCTCTTACAAACAACCCCACGAACGTCAGATGACGGAACACAATGGGAGGCTGGCCGAGGCAGGAGGACTGCAGCCTTGGCTAAAGCATCAACAGCCTCATTCTTGGCACTCCTACATGTCCGGGAACCCACAGAAAGCTGACAGGAGAACCATTATCAGCGAAAGAATGGAGGGACTGCTGGATCCGTTGCACCAAGGGATGGACTGGATAGGTAGCTCCAAGGCTCTGAAGAACACTGAGGGAATCAGAGCAGAGTACATACGATGAATGGCAGTGGCGGCGGGCATACTGAACGGCCTGATGGAGAGCAAAAAGCTCGGCCGTAAAGCTGGAACATTGGTCGAGGAGCCGGTATTTAAAGGTGGCGGCCCCAACGACAAGGGCACAGCCGACACCATCGTCAGTTTTGCAGACATCGGTGTAAATAAAGGTGTGACCGGCAAGTCAAGCACAAAGTTCGACAAACCGTGAGCAATACACTGCAGCCGGAGTACCCTCCTTCAGGAGTGAGCTGAGGTAGAGATAAATATAAACTGGAGCCTGGAGCCAAGGTAGTGTCGGGCTCTCACCCTCTCTGAAGGTGGTAGGGAGGGCAAAATCCAATTGTCGAAGCAGGCAACGGAAGCGGACTCCAGGGGGCAGCAGGGCAGACACATACAACCCATACTGACAATCGGGAGAATCGGCGAAGAAGGACTGATAAGAGGGGTGGTCGGGCATTGACAACAGCCAGCAGGCATACCGACACAGCAGTACGTTGCGCCGGTAGGTCAATGGTAATTCGGCAGCTTCAGCATAAAGACTCTCGACGGGACTAGTGTAGAAGGCTCCGGTCGCAAGACGTAACCCCCGATGGTGGATGGAGTTGAGACGGTGTAAGAGGGATGGCCGAGCAGACGAGCAGACGAAGCTCCCATAATCCAGCTTCGATCGGACTATGGACTGATACAAGCGAAGCAGGAGAGTGCGATCCGCTTCCCAAGATGAACCACTAAGAACTCTGAGGACATTAAGGAACATGTACAACGGGCAGCCAAATAAGAGACGTGCAGCGACCAACAAAGTTTCCTGTCCAGTGTGAGCCCTAGAAACTTAGTTGTTTCCACGAATGGGAGAACAACGGGACTGAGATGTAAGGATGGCGGAAGGAACGCTTTATATCGCCAAAAGTTGATGCAAACCGTCTTCTCTTCAGAGAACCGGAAGCCATTTGCCACACTCCATGAGTATAGGCTGTCTAGACAACGCTGAAGGCAGCGCTCCAGGAGGCATGATCTCTGGGCACTGCATTATGTCGCGAAGTCATCAACAAAAAAAGAGCCCGAGACATCACGTGGAATGCAATCCATAATTGGATTGATCGCTGTGGCAAAAAGGGCTACGCTCAAGACGGAGCCCTGAGGCACTCCATTCTCCTGGAGAAAGGCGTCGGACAATACGGAACCCACACGTACCCTAAACGTTCAATCCGTTAAAAAGGAATCAATAAAAAGGGGCAGGTGACTGCGTAGGCCCCACCTGTGCATAGTGCGGAGGATACCTCCTCTCCAACAGGTATCATAAGCCTTCTCCAAATCGAAGGAAACGGCTACCGTTTGGCGCCTTCGCAAAAAGTTGTTCATGATGAATGTTGAAAAGGTCACAAGGTGGTCAACAGCGGAGCAGTGGCGACGAATGCCGCATTGGACATTGATAAGTAGCCGTCGAGATTCAAGAATCCAGACTAACCGAGCATTAACCATTCGCTCCATCACCTTACTGACACAGCTTGTAAGACAGATGGGGTGGTAACTAGAAGGAAGGTGTCTATCCTTCCCGGGTTTGGGTATAGGAACAACGACAGCGTCACGCCAACACATGGGGACCTGACCTTCTGTCCAGACGCGATTGTAGGTACGAAGAAGGAAGCTTTTGGCCGCCGGAGAAAGGTGTGCCAGCTTCTGAACGTGAATGGCATCTGGCCCTGGAGCAGAGGACTAGGACAGTCCAAGCGCAAGTTCGAGTTCCTGCATAGTAAAGGGGACATTATAAGTTTCCAGATTCAGCAAGTGGAGGGAAGGTCGCCGAGCCTCTTCTGCCTCTTTCCTGGGAAGGAATGCAGCGTGGTTATGGGCGGAGCTTGAAACCTCCACGAAAAACCGGCCGAAGGGGTTGGAGACAGCCACAGGATCAACAAGGAGCTCATTACCTGAGGTCAGGTCATGTACCGAGCAGTGGTCCTCAATGCCCGACAGCCGGCGCAGGCCACCCCAAACGACAGAAGAGGGAGTAAAACTGTTAAAGGAGCTGGTGAAAGAGCTGGTGAAGGAGCTGGTGAAAGAGGCCCAACAAGCTTTTTTGCTGTCTTTGATGACTCTACGGCATTGCGCTCGGAGTCGTTTGTATGCAATACAATTCGCCAACGTAGGATGGCGGCGAAAGGTGCGTAAATCACGTCGTCGAGCACGGATAGCGTCTCTACAAGCCTCATTCCACCAGGGGACGGAAACGCAACATGAAGAGGTAGTATGAGGAATGGAACGTTCGGCAGCATGGACGATAACAGCCGTGAGGTATTCGACCTGACTGTCACAACCGAGATAATCGTGGTCCAGAAAGGTCGCCAGGGAAGAGTAAAGTCCCCAGTCAGCTTTCGGTATGTTCCAGCTCGAAGGACATAGGGATGGGGTTTGATGCAGCAGACGAACGACACAGGGGAAGTGGTCGCTCGAATAGGGGTCAGAAAGGACATACTACTCGAACCGACGGGCAAGAGGTGTAGAACAGATCGAAAGGTCCAAGTGGGAGTAGGTATGAGTAGAGTCCGAGAGGAAAGTCAGGGCGCCGGTATTGAGGCAGACAAGATTGAGATGGTTGAAGACATCCGCCAAGAGTGAGCCTCTTTGACAGGATGCAGGAGAGCCCCAAAGGGGATGATGCTCATTGAAGTCGCCAAACAATAAATATGGCGGAAGAAGCTGAACAATCAGGTGCATCATGTCAGCCCGACTAACTGCGGATGACTATGAAGTGTAGATGGTACAAACTGAAAAAGTAAAAGCGGAAAGAGTAATATGGACAGCTATTGATGGGAGTGGGGTGGTCAATTGGATGGGATGGTAATAGACATCGTCCCGAACGAGCAACATGATGCCACCATGAGCTGGAATACCGTCCACAGGGGTGAGGTCAGACCGCTCCGAGGTATAGTGGGTAAAGGCAATACGGTCAGTTGGGCGCAACTTGGTTTCCTGGAGACCAAGGACGAGTGGTCAGTGCAGGCGGAGGAGCAGTTGTAATTCCTCCCAATTAGAACGAATACCTCTTATGTTCCAATGTAACAAGGCCATCGCAAGTCAAAAAAGAGGGGGAACGAGACGGGGGGAGAGCTGGTCACCCCGAAGGCCGCGGAGGGTCAGGTTGCGAGGGAACAACGCTACAACCGGCGGGAGGCGGATCCGGTTCCATCGAGTCGTCGCCAGCTGCGGCCGCTGTCCCTGGTTGTGTAGGAGGGGCAGCATCATTCGCTGACGAGAGGCCCGCTGAGCGCCTGGCAGCAGAGCATCCCGGCGAAACTGAGGACGGCCGGGAGCAGCGACTCGCGGATGGAGCGTCAGACGAAACGCGCCGGGGTGGAGAGCGGGATAGAGACTACTTCTTGGAGGCCTTCTAGGAAGCCCGAGGAGGCACAGGGATGGTGGGCTGGACCCGAAGAAGGTCCTCACGCGTGGGGTCCGTTTTGGAACGCCGGACCTCGGAATCTGGGGTCCGGAACGTTTCCCTGATGGACGCCTGAGAAGAGGATCGCTTCTCAGGGGGGGGGGGGGGGGGAGGAGGAGAAGGAAGTGTGGCCCCTGGGGCAGAGGGGCGGGGGCCGCGGTGGAGGAGGAATTGGAAGGGAGGGATTTGGGATGCGGAGGCATAACCCGGGATGAGGGGAGAGGGGGTGGAGGGGGGACAGGATAGGGGTGAGGATACTGTGGAAGGAGTGGACACGACTGAGGCCAACGAAGAGGTCAACGTCACGGGATTGAGGTGGTCATACTTCTTCCTGGCCTCAGAATAAGAGAGACGGTCCAAAGTTTTGAGTTCTTGAATCTTCTTCTTCTTCTGATAGGTGGGGCAGTCTAAGGATCTAGGGGAGTGGATGCCAGGACAATTAATGCACCGAGGTGGTGGGGTGCATGTATGTTCCTCATGAAGAGGACATCCACAATCGCCACAAAGGGGCTCAGCCTCACACCGTGACGACATGTGCCCAAAGTGCAAACACCGAAAACAGCGCATAGGAGGCGGGACGTAAGGTCGCACGTCGCACCGGTAGCACATCACCTTTACCTTCTCCGGGAGAACGTCCCCTTCGAAGGTGAGGATAAAGGCCCCAGTGTTGATGCGACGGTCTGTGGGGTCGCACTGGACTCGCCGGACGAAATGCACACCTCAGCGCTCCAGGTTGGCCCTGAGCTCCTCACCAGATTGCAGCAGGAGGTCCCGATGAAAAATAACCCCCTGCGTCCTATTTAGTGCCAGATGCAGGAAAATGGACACTGGGATGTCCCCTAGTCGGTCGCACGCCTGGAGCACCGCCGACTGTGTGGCGGAGGCGGTCTTTATAAGAACAGACCCCGAACGCATTTTACTAAGAGCCTCGATTTCCCTGAAGATGTCCTCGATGTGCTGAACATAGAATATGGGCTTGGAGGGGTGAAAGGGCAGGAGAAGCAGAACCAGAGACAGTACCTTTCTTATTACAAGACTCGGCCGCAGATCGACCTGATACATGTTGACGTTTCATGTGCGAATCGTCCGCCCCGATACCACCCACTCCGACCAGGGACTCTCCCCATGGGGGCCACCCAGCCGCAGGAAGGACCACCAGGCAGGATGACCATTGCCGGGAGTCCTGATGCCCCAAGGAGATGGGCATCTACTCCTTGGCCGACGTGGGGAGGGTGCAGCTCAGGTATCGGCAGTAAGCCATATGCAATCATGTCTCATCTCGCCAGTTTGCAAAGCAAAGGTTTAATGGTGACGCAAAGGTACAAGTTATGTACCATGAGGGACTGAATAAGAAACAGACATCTGATCAACTTATCAACTTATTAAGGGGCTTTACCAATCGTATTGTAAACAGAAGAGGATAGCTCAATGGTTTATCACAGAAATGGGATCAATCAGTAGAAGCATATTTAGACATAATTTCTAAGGTCAGTACACAAACCCATTTGTTAAGGTAAAAAGCTGAAACTGGTAAGATTTGTTCCGCCAAAGGCTCGACGCAGGACATATTTTTTGTGAGTATTTTCAGGGGATATGTCGAGACTACTAGGAGGCAAAATGTCTTGTCATTGGGATCAATGTGGCTCAGTTTCATTGTGTGTGTGAGAAATTTTCAGGAGCATATAAAAGTATTGCCACTTGTTGGTGCAGATACAGTGTGGTCCTGGATCAAGATTTTCTGGATAATGGGACAGTAATCCAGATACAGACGACCACTCCTAGTGTGACATTGTCACAACATTCACGTATAATGAAGGTGGCACCAAATAAACTGAAGACGTGTCCACTAAAGTTCAGTGTGGACAGTGTGATACTGAGAGATCCACAACTGTCTGTGAAATATTTCATAAAGTACTTGCAAAATGCTTCTCTCACACTGATCACTGTTGATATAGTGGATACAAAGCCATGATCATTACATTTGATCCATAACCCTATGTGAAATACTTCTGAAAGAAGCTGTAGAAAGCTTCCCTCACACTCCTCTTGGTAGGTATAGTGACAATAAAGCCACTAGCATCACATTCAAGCCATAGCCATATGTGAAATATTCTTGAAGGAAGCTGCCGAAATCTTCTCTTACACTGCCCTCTGTTGGTATAGTGACTACAAAGCCATGATCATTTCACTTGTTCAATAACCCCATGTGAAATATTTCTGAAAAAAGCTGCAGAGAGCTTTTCTAACATGTCTCTGGGTAATTACAATGACTACAAAGCCACAATCACTGCATTAGATCCATAACCCTATGTGAATTTTTTCTGAAATAAGCTGCTGAAGGCTTCTCTCACATGTCTCTGGGTAGGTACAGTGACTACAAAGCCACAATCGTTGCATTAGATCACTATTACTTTATTACTAGACCTGTGTCTTTTACCAGTCATGACTGGATAGACAGCATCAAGATTAATTACAGATATACATTTTAAAAAATATTCACAAAATTTAGACATTTATACTTAATAGAAACAACATATGTTTGTCCATTCACTTTGGTCACTATTAAAGAATTCACCAATGGAGTACATGGGCGTTCATTCAGGTTCTGTGCTACTCTCCTTCTGAATGTTCCTAGTGGCAGGGATTGCACTTCTTGAGGCAGTGAGCTGAACATCTTTTGGGCAACCACTGGAAAGCTGTCTTGTTTACCCGTCAGTCGACACCTGGGTATTTCGATGCTCCTCTCGTCACAGGTATTGTGATTGTGTGTATCTTGCCTCATGCTGAAGACTCCTTGGTTTTGTTTCACGCTGATGAGACATAAAAATACATCCTGGCTAAAGACCGTCAGAATTCCTAATTGCTTGAATATAGGCCTGCAGTGCTCCTGTCTTTTGCTTGATGTGATTACTCTGAGAATTTTTTTCTGTAGAATTAGTACATCCTTATAACCTGCAGAATGTTCCCATAACAGTAGGCCATAATTTATGTGGCTATGGAATAGGACATAACATACTGTTATGAGATATTGATCACTCAATACACCTTTTAACCTCCTCAGAAGGTTTATTACATGAAGGTATATATTGGAGCACACGTACACAGTGTGTTCGTTCATTGTTAATTTCCTGTCTATCATGAAGCCCAACAGTTTGACAGACTCCATATTATCATGGCATCCGATGTTGTTAAGGGTGCATATCAGATGTTGTGTTTTTTCTTCATTCATTTTCATTTTCATTTTCATTTTCATTTTATTTTTGATGAACCATTCTTTAATGTTTTGGAAGAGTACATCTGTTTCTTGGAGTGATTCTGCAGCAGTTCTTCCTTTGGCAAAAAGGGTGCTTTCATCAGCAAACTGTAACATATTGTTGTTATGACCCATATCATTGACATAAATAAGGAACAGGAGAGGCCCTATGACGGACCCTTGGGATACTCCATGTTCCAGCTTTGTTTCTTGTGATGTTGCTCCACGAATTGATAACACTTGTCTCCGGTTTTCCAGATAAGACTGAAAAGTTGCCAGAACAACACCTCCAACAGCATAACACTTCAACTTATTGTGTAATATCTTGTGGGAAATGCAGTCAAATTCCTTGCTAAGTGCGACAATTCCTCTGTCTTCGAATCCTTGCCTTATTTTTCTGGTTAAGTACAGTGCTGCCATAAACGTTGACTTTCCTTGCAGAAACCATGCTGTGTGTCCTGGAAGAGCTTATTTACTTCAAAATAATTCTGTAACTGGAGTTTCATAACAGACTCCATGACTTTAGCTAGAATAGGAATGGCAGAAACTGGTCTGTAGCTGAGCACTTCACACGGGTCACCTTTTTTGTGGATTGGTACTGTCTGTGCTAGTTTAAGAAATTTTGGGAAGACACCAGAGGATAAGCATTTGTTAATTGCTGCAGATAATGGTTGAGCAAGCTCTAGAATAATTTTCTTCAGCATTGTACAGGACATACCATAGATATCTTCACTCTCTGAGTTCTTGTATGACTTAAATAATTTTTAGATATCCTTATGGTGCTCTTCCTTCCAGTTTTCAAAAATGCTTCTGGTTATGTTTCTCAAATAACCTGTGGGGACTAGACCTGGGTCAGGTATTTCATTAATAGTATCTTTCACTATCCTAACAAAGTACTGATTGAAGGCATCAGGGCTACCAGAATTTAAGGTCGAGGTGGGCATTTTTCTGCACTCATTTACCAGGTTTCAAGCTGTCTTGCATGGATTGTGAGCCTCTTTAATGAACCTGTCACTGTATCACTTCTTTGCCTCCTCCATTTGCTTTCTGTAAATTCATTTGGCTCTTACATAGTTACAATGAAGCAGGTCTCTAGATGGGAGATCTCTAGCTGCTTTCATGTGGTCCCTGGAAATTAGCACAATGCATTTTAATTTGTTTAGCTCAGCGGTATACCACATCTTCCCTGTAGTAGGTTTGTCCCTTCCTTTAGCTTTGCCTGTAGGACACTTCTTGTGGATTTCTGGAAATAAATCATGAAATTTAGCTTTTAATGATTGGAACAGACATTCAAATGAGGCACTGGCCCCCATTCCTGCAATTTTTTTGCTGCCAGTTTACACTTGACAGGGCTGTTTTAAGGTCGTTTAGTCTTTCTTCTTTTATTATCATTTCACTAAATGTGTAACTGGAGTGCCATGAGCTTGGTTGCTGTTGACTTGAGCACTTCATTTCTTACTTATTTCCATTACTAATGCACTAGAGTCAGCAATTATTGGTTCAAATACACTGATATTATAGTCCCAGATAGAGGCTAGTGATAACTGTGTCTAGGCAGGCATCATGTCTTGTTGGCAGTCACTTTGCAACAAACTGCCCATAGCTATTTATCAAAGTCATAAAGACTCTCTCTTTAGTGCTTCCATCACCTATATGTATGTTGAAATCTCCACACACTGGAATTTTAGATTTAAGACGCGTTTGGTAGAATCTATAACCCTATGCGAATCTTTACTGAGAGAAGCTTTGATAAATAACCCTATGTGAGATATTTCTGTAAGAAGCTGCAGAAGGCTTATCTCACACTTCTCTCAGTAGGTACAGTGACATCAAAGCCATGATTAACACATCTGATAAATAACGCTACATGAAATATTCCAGAAAGAAGCTGCAGGTACCTTCCCTCACACCCCTCTCTGTTGGTGTAGTGACTACAGAGCCACACACATTGCATTTGATCCATAACCCTATGTGAAATATATCTGACAGAAACTGCAGTGAGCTTCACTCACACACATCTCAGTAGGTAAAATGACAGCAAAGCCACAGTCATCATGTTTGATAAATAACCCTGTGAGAAATATATCTGTAAGAAGCTGCAGAAAACTTCTCTCACACTTCTGTCGGTAGGTACAGTCACAAAAGAGCCACCATTATGACACATGATAACAAAAGCTATGTGAAGTATTCCAGAAAAAAGCTGCAGAAAGCTTCACTCACACTGCTCTCTGTTGGTGTAGTGACTATAAAGCAATGATCATCGCATTTGTTCCATAACTTTTTTTTTTTTTTTTTTTGTGTGTGTGGTTTTAGGGCACACAACTACAATGGTCATTAGCGACCAGACTAAGTTCTGAATGCACTGCAAGGCACAAGGTTAAAACAGTAACTAAAAAGAAAAACACTATAAAAGGCACATTAACAGGCAAGGGATTAAAAGAAAACAGCATAATCAAGTGTCCTTAGACAGGTTTGTCAAGTGGATAAACGAAGAATGCGAGCAGCTGCTCCTGGGTCATCCGCTAAAATGTCATCCAGAGTACATGGCAGGCCAAGATCAATGCGCAGTGTATTAAAATTTGGACAGGACGTTAAAATGTGGCATACCATCAGCACTTGGCCACATGGGCAGAACGGCGCCGGCGCAGCCGTCAGCAGACTGCAATGGCTGAACCGACAGTGTCCAATCTGTAACCGGGCCAAAACAACCTCCTCCTTCCGTGCGGTTCTAGGCGCTTAAGTCTGGAACCGCCTTTTTCTTTTTGTTTTGGTTTTAGGGCGCAAAACTGCTATGGTCATTAGCGCCCGGTCGCTGACATAGGAAACAGTAAAAAACCGAAAATGGAACCAGCAGCAATGGGAACGAAACTCAAAAAATTGGAGAAACTAAAAGCAGAAGGAAGGCTTAAAAATCCACTACAGAGAGGGGTTCGTTGTCCCCAAAAAAAAGCTTCAAATGACTGACGTCATTTCACTGGCACTAATAAACTCGAGAACGTGATCCGCCGAGCGCGTGTCATCTGCTAAAATTGACGATTCATCAGGCGACGTCTGTAGACGGGCGCATAACGGAGTAAAATAGGAGCACTCAATTAAAAGGTGTCTTACCGCCCACAGCTGAGAGCAGTGGGGACAGAGTGGGGGAGGATCGCCGCTTAAAAGATGTCAATGACTAAAACGACACTGCCCTATACGGAGTCCAGTTAAAATTACCTCCTCCCGACGACGCGTTCGAAAGGAAGAGGTCCAAGCACAAGGGAGACCTTTCACGTCCCGCAATTTATTATGGGGAAGTATCGACCAATGTGCATGCCATAAAAGAACAACACGACGGCATAAAACGCTCCGTAGATCGGCGAAGGGAATCGATCGAATAGCTGGCCGAAGAAGAGAGACTGCAGCCTTGGACGCTATATTGGCCACCTCATTTCCACAGATACCAACGTGTCCCGGGAGCCAGAGGAATGCCACCGAGATGCCCCCCAGGTGGAGCAAGCGCAGACAGTCCTGAATCCGGTGGACCAGAGGGTGCACAGGGTAAAGAGCTTGGAGACTGAGGAGAGAGCTGAGAGAATCTGAAAAGATAACATAGTGTATCCGCTGATGGTGGCGGATGTAGTGGACAGCCTGGAGAACAGCGTAAAGCTCCACAGTATAAACCGAACACTGGTCGGGAAGCCGAAACTGATTTGGGGTGTCGCCAACAATATAGGCACTCCCTACAACAAACGATGTTTTTGAGTCATCAGTGCAAATAAATGTGGCTTCCTTCATTTGTATACATAGAGCAGAAAATGCCCGACGATAAACAAGTGAAGGGGTACCATCCTTGGGAAACGGACAAAGGCCACGGAGCAGGCAGATCCGGGGACGGAGCCAAGGCGGTGCTGTACCCCAAGTTGTCAAGAAGGTTTTAGAAAAGCGAAAGGAAAGAGAATGGAGCAGTTGACGGAAGCGGACTCCTGGTGGTAGTAGGGAGGAGGGGCGGCCTGCATACCCTACATCAAAGGAGGCGTCGAAAAAATTGTCATGGGCTGGATTAGCAGGCATGGAAGACAGATGGCTAGCATAACGACTCAGAAGGACTGCTCGCCGATTGGACAGCGGAGGTTCAGCGGTCTCAGCATAAAGGCTTTCCACAGGGCTGGTGTAAAATCCTCCAGACACTAAACGTAATCCACGGTGGTGGTTAGAGTCGAGACGCCGAAGAATAGACGGCCGAGCAGAGCAGTAGACTATGCTTCCATAGACCAATTTCGAGCGCACTAAGGCGCGATAGAGGCGGAGAAGGACCACTCGGTGTGCTCCCCAGGAGGTACCATTCAGGACACGGAGGGCGTTGAGGGATCGCAGACAGCGAGCCGAGAGATAGGAAACGTGGGAGGACCAGCACAGTTTTCTGTCAAACATAAGACCCAAGAATTTAGCGACGTCCGAAAACAGAAGATTGACAGGTCCTAGATGTAAGGAGGGTGGAAGAAAGTCGGGAAAAATTACCACAAACGGTCTTCCTGGGAGAAAAATGGAAGCCGGTTTCGATGCTCCAAGAGTGGAGGCGATCGAGACATCCTTGAAGACGTCGTTCAAGAAGGCTGGTCCGTTGAGAGCTATAGTAGATCGTAAAAACGTCCACAAAGAGGGAGCAAGAGACATCAAGAAGGAGACAATCCATAACTGGAATTATGGCAATGGCAAACAGTACAACACTCAGCATGGAGCCCTGGGGTACCCCGTTTTCTTGGGAGAAAGTACGGGAGTGAGTAGTGTTCACCCGCACTCTAAATGTGCGCTCTGCCATAAATTCGCGAAGAAAAAGGGGCAGTCGACCTCGAAAGCTCAAAGAGATCAGTGTGCGGAGGATGCCTGTCCTCCAGCAGGTATCGTATGCTCTCTCCAGATCAAAAAATATTGCTACTGTTTGGCGTTTCCGGAGAAAATTGTTCATGATATAAGTGGAGAGAGCAACAAGATGGTCAACTGCAGAACGATGCTTTCGGAATCCGCATTGGGCAGGTGTTAAAAGACTGCGGGACTCCAGCCACCAAGCGAAACGGCAATTCACCATACGCTCCAAAACTTTACTTACACTACTCGTGAGAGAAATGGGGCGATAGCTAGAGGGGAGATGTTTGTCCTTTACAGGTTTCGGAACAGGAACGACGATAGCTTCCCGCCATCGTCTGGGAAAAGTACTGTCAGTCCAAATTCGATTATAAAGGCGAAGGAGGTAACGCAGACTATGGGTTGATAAATGCAGCAACATTTGGATGTGGATACCATCCAGTCCTGTGGCGGAGGAGCGAGAAGAAGAGAGTGCAAGTTGCAGTTCCCGCATGGAGAAAACAGTATTGTAGCTTTCGCGATTTTGAGAGGAGAAAGCAAGAGGTCGCACTTCCGCTGCACGTTTCCTCGGGAGAAACGTTTGCGGGTAATTTGAAGAGCTCGAAATCTCAGCAAAGTGGTGACCCAATGAGTCAGAATTTGCGACGTGGTCCACTTACGTATCATGCGCGACAGTGAGCCCAGAGACCGGGGAGAAACTAGGCGCGCCTGAGAACCGTCGAAGCAGACTCCAAACTTCCGAGGAGGGAGTGAAGGTTTTAAATGAACTAATAAAGAATTCCCAGCTTGCCTTCTTGCTATCGCGGATGACGCGACGGCATCGCGCACGGAACTGCTTATAGCGGATACAGTTGGCCAAAGTAGGATGGTGGCGGAAAACACGAAGAGCACGTCGCCGCTCACGTATTGCGTCACGGCACGCCTCGTTCCTCCAAGAAACTGGGGGGTGCTGGGGCAGTTCGGAGGTGCGTGGTATTGAAGATTCCGCAGCTGTAAGAATAACGTCGGTAATACGTGTGACCTCATCTTCGACGCTAGGAAAGTGACGGTCATCGAATGTCGCTAGAGACGAAAAAAGTGTCCAATCGGCTTGGGCAAACTTCCAGCGTCGCGGGCGCATATAAGGCAGTTGAGGCTCCAGTCTAAGGACACATGGAAACTGGTCACTCGAGTGTGTATCATCAAGGGCGAACCATTCGAAGCGCCGAGCTAGCGGAACAGTACCGACCAAAAGGTACAAACTAGAGAAATTTGTCGTGGAGGCAGACAAAAATGTAGGGACCCCAGTGTTGAGGCAAAACAGGTCCGTTTGGTGGAAGACGTCTAGCAATAGTGAGTCACGTGGACAAGGATGTGGAGATCCCCAAAGCGGGTGGTGTGCATTGAAGTCCCCAACCAGCAAATAGGGGGGTGGGAGCTGACCAAGAAGATGAAGGAGATCAGCTCGTGCCATTGGTGTGGACGATGGAATGTATACAGTACAAAGAGAAAAGGTATATACAGAAAGGGAAAGACGGACAGCGACAGCTTGGAAGGAAGTGTTTAAGGGGATTGGGTGATAATGGAGAGTCCTCCATGGGCTGGAGTGCCTTCAACATAGGGGAGATCAAATCAGACAGACTGAAAATGGGGGAGAACAAAGCGGTCATGGGGTCGCAGCTTTGTTTCCTGAAGACAGAAGATGACTGGCGATTAGGATCTTAAGAGGATCGACAATTCATCCCGATTGGCTCGAATGCCGCGGATATTCCAGTGGATAATGGACATAGGTTGAACAGAAAATGGAGGAATGTGACCAAGGTTGCCGTCAACTCAACGACTGCTTAGAGCTTGCGACCGACAGCATGAAACGGCATTCAGCCGAAGGAAGAAGATCCTGATCCATAGGGTGTTCAGGAGCAGCTCCTGCCACCAGCGATCGGCCGGTTGATCGGCCACCAGCAGTGCGCCTCGGCGACACAGAAGACGGCCGAGGGCGATTTCCGCCAGGTAGAGCTGTAGATGGGACATGCCTTGGTGGAGAAGGGGATGAACTGTGTTTCTTAGTAGCCTTCTTGGAAATATGATGTTTAGATGAAGGAGGAACTGATGGTTGTGAAGTTGGGGTACGTAAAAGATCTTCACGAGTATGCTCTATTTTCGAAGTCTCGGTGTCTGACTTTTCGGCTCGAGATTTAGCAAAACCCGATGAAGGATGAGCCATAGAGTGGGCAGGCGAAAGTGATGAGGTTGAATGGGCAATCTTTGCGCTGGCCGATCTGACGGCCGTGGCACTAAAGGTGAGGTCACAAGTCTGCGTGGCCGCCTCCTTTGTTGGCTGAGGAGAAGCAAGGACAGTGCTGTATTTTCCAATCTGAGGCATGGTGGGCTGTCGACTGGCGAATAATTTTCGAGCAGCAAAGGTCGACACCTTTTCCTTCACTCTGATTTCCTGGATGAGATTTTCGTCCTTAAAAATGGGGCAATCGCGAGAGGAAGCAGCGTGGTCACCCATACAGTTGATGCAACGAGGGGATGGAGGTGGACAAGCACCCTCATGGGCATCCTTGCCACACGTAAAAAATTTGGCAGGATTGGAACAGGACTGTCTGGTGTGATTGAACTGCCAACACCAAAAGCAACGCGTAGGGTTTGGGACGTAAGGGCGAACGGAAATTATCTCATAGCCTGCTTTGATTTTCGATGGGAGTTGAACTTTGTCAGATGTCAGGAAGACAGTGAGGGTTGTAATGATGTTCGTGTCAACCCTTTTCATAACCCTATGAACAGCCGTTATGCCCTGGTCAGAAAGGTAGTGCTGAATTTCTTCGTCAGACAATCTGTCGAGGGAGCGTGTATAAATGCCTCCACGTGAGGAATTTAAAGTACGGTGCGTTTCAACCCGGACAGGGAAGGTGTGGAGCAGTAAAGTACGCAGCAAATTTTTGTGCCTGGAGGGCACTGACTGTTTCTAACAACAAGGTGCCATTCGGTAACTTGGAACAAGATTTTACAGGACCTACAATTGCGTCGACACCTTTCTGAATAATGAAAGGTTTGACCGTGGAGAAGTCGTGACCTTCATCAGACCGAGAAACAGCAAGGAACTGTGGCAACGATGGAAGAACTGTCTGTGGCTGAGACTCAGTGAACTTACGCTTGTGAGCAGACATCGTGGAAGGTGAGGAAACCATTGCAGAAGAATCCCCCATGATTACCGGCGTCTCCGATGGCGCGCTCCTCCCTTGTGGAGTCCCTCTCTGAGGGTACTCCCGCCTTAGGTGATTGTTCACACCTCGTGTCACACCTCCCAGCAAACGGACGGAGGGACCAATCGGCACTTTCGGAAGGTATCAGCTCGGGTAATCACCCCTCCCTGGGCTTGGCCGTTACCAGGGGGTACGTACGTGTCCTACCTGTCTACCGCGGGTTGGGAATTACGCGTTACCCCGTGACCATCTTCGCACAAAAATGCGTGGGTCGGCCTTCAGACACGCACAGGGAGGAAGAAAGAGAAAGGGAAAAACAAAGAAAGGGAAAGGAAAGAAGAGAGGTCTCAAACGCCGCAGCGGAGAAAAGGGTAAAGAGAAGAGGTAAGGAAAACTGAAGGACAAAGGAAGGATGAAGACATACAAGCAGAGAAGGCGAAGAATGCGTCATATTTACGAGCGTCCGTCTCCGGACGTAGGCACAAACCATACTCCCAGAGGGGGAGAACGGGAAGGAAGGAGCCATAGGTGAGGGGAGGGGGGGCGAAGATGGGGGACAGGGAAGGATGCGGAAAAGGAAGGTATGCAGCCCGGAAAGGAAGGAGGGCCACAGTAGCTCAGGGTCCCGTGCTCGCTACGCAATTATCTACAAAAGAGTTGTGGACCCCCTGGGGGGCTGGAACCGCTTGACCGCTACAGTCGCTGGTTCAAATTCTACCTCAGGCATGGATGGGTGGGTGCGATGTCCTAAGGTTAGTTAGGTTTAAGTTGTTCTAAGTTCTAGGGGACTGATGACCTCAAATGTTAAGTCCCATAGTGCTCAGAGCCAGTTGAACCATTTTTGAAGAGAGCAATGCTCAAAACTGGGCCCTGTGGCACCCCATTCTCCTGGCAAAAGGCGTCGGACAGGACAGAACCCACACGTACCCTCAACTGTCAATCCATTAAAAATGCATGAATAAAAAAAGGAAGGCGGCCGCAAAGGCCCCATGTATGCATGGTGAGGAGAATGCCCACCCTCCAACAGGTGTCGTAAGTCCTCTCGAAATCAAAGAACACAGCCACTGTCTGGCGTTTCCGCAAGAAGTTATTCATAATGAAGGTCGCCAAATAAACAGCAGAGCGGCGCCTACGAAATCCACATTGTACATTGGTAAGTAGGCATCGAGATTCGAGCAGCCAAACCAAACGAGAGTTAACCATTCGTTCCATCACCTTACAGACACAGCTGGTATGGGAAATAGGTTGATAACTGGAAGGCAAGTGCTTGTCCTTTCCCGGCTTAGGAATCGGGACAACAATAGATTCAGCCAGCATGTGGGAACATGACCCTCAATCCAGATGCGATTATAAGTACAAAGAAGAAAACCTTTACCCTCAGGTGAAAGGTTCTTCAGCATCTGAATACGAATAAAATCACGCCCCAGAGCAGAGGACCGTGACCGGGCAAGTGCATTTTCGAGTTCCCGCGTGGTGAATGGGGCATTATAACTTTCATGATTCGAGGAGCGAAAGTTAGGCGGTCTTGCCTCCTCTGCCTGTTTTCAGGGGAGGAAGGCAGGGTGGTAATGAGCAGAGCTCAAAACCTCTGTGAAAAATCGGCCGAAGGCATTTGAAACATCCTCAGGAGCCACAAGGACGTCATTCGCGAGTGTCAAGCCAGAAACTGGGAAATGGACCTTAGTGCCAAATAGCCAACGCAGGCTACCCCAGACAACAGAAGAGGGAGTAAAACTGTTGAAGGAGCTTGTGAAAGCAGCACAGCTGGCTTTCTTGCTTTCTTTAATAACACAACGACACTGTGTACGTAACTGTTTATAATTAATACAATTCGCCAACGTGGAGTGGCGATTTTAAGGTGCGTAAAGCATGTCGACGAGCACATAAAGCGTCTCTACAGGCTGTGGTCCACCAGGGGACTGGTACGCCACATGGAGAAGAAATAGTGTGAGGGGTGGAATATTCAGCAGCAGTGAGTATGACTTCCGTGAGGTGTGCGACCTGACTATCGCAGCTTGCGAAGTTTTGATCCTGAAATGTCGCCCTGGAAGAGAAGAGCCCCCAGTCTGCTTTGGAAATGTTCCAACTAGTTGAGCATGGAGATGGGGTATGATGCAGGAAAGGGATAACACAAGGGAAGTAGTCACTCGAATACATATCAGGAAGAGGGTACCACTCAAACCGGCATGAAAGTTGGGTAGTACATATAGAGAGGTCTAAATGGGAATAGGTGTGAGTTGTGTCCGAAAGAAAAGTAGGGGCACCCGTATTAAGGCAGACAAGATTGAGGTGGTCGAAAAGGTCTGCTAACAGGGAGCCTCTCGGGCAGGATGCTGGAGAGCCCCAAAGGGGATGGTGGGCATTGAAGTCTCCAGTCAACAAAAATGGTGCAGGCAGCTGAACAATAATTCCTGTCATGTCTGCCCTAGTAATGGCAGATGACAATGGAGTGTAAATGGCACAAATGGAAAATGTAAAAGTGGGGAGAGTAATTCAGACGGCAATTGCATGCAGATTGGTGTGCAATGTGATAGGATCGTACTAGATATCATCCTGGACCAGCAACATAACCCCTCCATGAGCCAGAATACCTGCCACAGGTGGTAGGTAAAATGCACAGAGGTATAGTGTGCCAAGCCAATTCGATCGCATGAGTGTAGCTTCATTTCCTGGAGAGCTACTATGAGCAGACAATGCAAGTGCAGCAGCAACTTTAAGTCCTCTCGGTTGGAGCGAATGCCGCGAATATTCCAATGAAGAAGTGCCATCGTCAGATGAAAAAGGAAAAGGAGAAGCAAGAAGGGGTCACCTGGAAGGCTACTGAGGGCCTGGCTTCGAGCGAGCACTGCTGCCGCTACCAATAGGCGGAGTGTCATCACCGATTTTTTCAATAGGTTCGTCAGCCTCAATGTTAAGATGGCTGGGAGGGGGAGCCACTGGTGAATGGCCAGATGTTTGGCTACCAGCGGTGCAGCCAGGCGAAATGGATGATGGCTGCGGCGGCAACCACTGGGTGGCACAGGAGAAGAAAGACGCCGAGGCGAGAACTTTGCTTCCTATGAGCCATCTTGGAAGGTCGTTTAGTCGAAGTACTGGTCGATGGCTGGGAGTTCAGGGCACATAGGATGTCTTCACGTGACGGTTCCTTCTTGAAGCCCCGTGCATCTGACTTCTGGGTCTTAGTCTTGGCAGAAGCTGATGAATGTGCTTGTGTCTTAGTGGTGATGGCAGGAAGAGGAGACGTTGACCGAGCGATCTTAGCACTGGCAGAACGGATGACCGTAGCGTTAAAGGCTAGATCGCATGTCTGTGTTGACACCTCCCTGGTAGGCCGAGGAGAAGCGAGGACAGTACTGTATTTCCCCGCTGTGAGCAGCGTGGGCTTTCTAATAGCAAATAGCTTGCGAGCAGCCGAGGTGGACCCTTTCTCTTTGACCCGAATTTCCTGTATACAGCATTCATCTTTGTAGATGGGACAGTACATTAGAAGAAGACTGGTGGGTGCGATTAAAACGCCGACACTGGTAGCAGCGCGTAGGTGTCGGGACATAGGGGCGAACAGAAATAACCTCATAGCCCGCTTTTATGCGCGATGGCAGCTGAACACTATCAAAGGTCACGAAAAATGTCCGGGTCAGTACAAGTTCATTGTTGACCATTCTCATGACCCTATGGACAGCCGTCATGCCCTGCTTAGTGAGGAAAGACTGAATCTCCTCGTCAGTCAATCCGTCGAGTGATCTAGTATATACCACACCACGCGGCAAATTCAAAGTGTGGTGAGCCTCCACCCGGACAGGGAATGAGTACAGGTGTGTGGCCCGAAGGAGTTTTTGTGCCTGAAAGGTGCTCTCAGTTTCCAACAACAAATTACCTTTACGCAACCTGGTACAACACTTGACAGATCTGGCTATTGCATCTACACCCTTCTGAATAATGAAAGGGTTGACGGATGACAAATCCTTTCCATCTTCAGATCTAGGAACTACGAGTAACTTTGGGGCAGGCGGTAGTACTTTTGTCACTGGTGGCTGGTCAAGTTTCAATTTTTGAGCAGAAGTCGAGAGAGGAGAAGAAGAGAAATCCATTGCGGATCCATCCCCCATGATTGCCAGCGTCTCCGATGGTGCACTCCTTCCTTGTGGGGGGCCTCTCAGAGGGCGCTACTGCCTTAGGTGAATGTTTACACCTCAGATCACACCTCCCGAGAAACGGACGGAGGGACTAATCGGCATGGTTGGAAGGTGTCAGCTCAGGCAATCACCCCTCCCTGGGCCTGGCCTTTACCAGGGGGTATGTGCATGCCTTACTGGTCTACCCAGGGGGGGAAACTACGCGTTACCCCATCACTGGCTATGTGTGCAAATGCGTGGGTCGGTTGGTTGGTTTGTGGGATTAAAGGGACCAGATTTCAACGGTCATCGGTCCCTTGTTCCAAACTTAAAAACTACCACACAGAGTAAAAAAAACAGATAATAGAGACAATAGACAACAAACAACAAGAAAACCTCAGACAAAGAACAGACATAACAAATTAAAATCACACGGAGTGTGACGGTGGTTGGCCGACCATAGAATAAAAAAGGAAAAGCCAACCACCGAGAACACATTAAAAACTCAGTTTAAAACCGTAGGCCAAAGGCCAGAATCAAGACAAAACAATAATATAAAACATAAACACTCAAATTAAATGATAAAAACCCCCTGCCCGAATAAAACGTAAAACTAAGCCAGCCATAGCAGGGTCATCAGCTAAAAGGGCAGGGAGCGTATCAGGGAGCGCAAATGTCTGCCTGACCACAGCAAAAAGGGGGCAGGCCAACAAAATGTGGGCCACTGTCAAAGCCGCCCCGCAGCGACACAAAGGAGGGTCCTCCCGACACAGTAAGTAACTGTGTGTCAGCCAAGAGTGGCCAATGCAGAGCCGACAAAGGACGACTGAGTCCCAGCGGTTGGCTCGCGTGGATGACCGCTAGATGGTCGTCGTCTCCTTAATGGCACGGAGTTTATTTGGCGTGATCCGATCGCGCCATTCAGTGCCCCAAAGCGCAAAAACTTTTCGGCGGAGGACTGCTCTCAAATCAGTCTCTGGGGGGGCCAATGTCCATAGATGGTTTACTGATGACTTCTTTCACCAGGCGGTCAATATATTCATTGCCCGGGATACCGACATGACCGGGGGTCCACACAAAGACCACAGAGCGGCCGCAACGAGCAAGAGTATGCAGGGACTCCTGGATAGCCATCACCAGACGAGAACGAGGGAAACACTGGTCGACAGCTCGTAAACCGCTCAGGGAATTGCTACAGATCATGAAGGAATCACCTGAGCAGGAGTGGATATACTCTAGGGCACGAAAGATGGCGACCAGCTCAGCAGTGTAAACGCTGAAACCAGCCAGCAGTGAACGTTGTTCGGAATGGTTCCCTAGAGTTAGCGCATAACCGGCATGACCAGCAACCATTGAGCCATCAGTGTACGCAATGCCAGAGCCCTGATACATTGCAAGGAGGGAAAGGAAGCGGTGGCGGAAGGCCTCCAGAGGGACTGAGTCCTTTGGGCCCTGTGCCAATTCCAGCTGAAGGCGAGGGCGAGGCACACACCATAGGGGTGTATGCAGAGATGCCCTGAAAGGAGGCGGAAGAAGTAAGGCCCCAAGCCCGGATAGAAGCTCTGACGTGGACTGTGATCGTACTGCCAGCCCTGGGTCGACGTTCTGGAAGATGGACGTGTGACTCTGAGAATAGTAGCCGATAGTTAGGATGCCATGGCAAACTGAAAACATGGGCAGCATAAGCGGCCAGCAAACGTTGGCGCCGTAACTGCAGTGGAGGGACACCTGCCTCCACTAGAATGCTGTCCACAGGGCTGGTACGGAAAGCACCAGTGGCTAGGCATATCCCGCTGTGGAGGATTGGGTCCAGCACCTGCAATGCAGATGGGGATGCTGAGCCATAAGCCAGGCTGCCATAATCCAGACAGGACTGGATTAACGCCTGGTAGAGCCGTAACAGGGTAGATCGGTCGGCGCCACAGCGGGTGCGGCTCAAGCATCTCAGAGCGTTTAGATGCCGCCAACATGCCTGTTTAAGCTGCAAGATTAAGCTGCGGCTCAGGATGGACCGTTCGGCGCCGGCAGAAATGCATAAAGCGGGTCCTGGCAGCCGAAAACTGAAAACCATGCATTACAGCCCAAGACTGTACCTTGCGGATAGCGCCCTATAGCTAACGTTCAACAGCTGCAATGCCAGTAGAGCCGTAGTAAAGGCAGAAGTCTTCAGCGTACAGGGAAGCGGAGACAGAATTTCCCACCACTGCAATGAGCCCGTTTATTGCGATTAAGAACAGGCATCACTGAGGACAGACCCCTGCGGTACCCCGTTCTCCTGGACATGGGAGGAACTATGAGAGGCCGCGACTTGCACGCGGAAGGTACGATACGACAGAAAATTTCGGATAAAGAGCCCCGAAGGCCCCATCCATGAAGCGTAGAAAGTATGTGATGACGCCATGTCGTATCGTACGCCTTCTGCATGTCGAAAAAGACAGCGACCAGGTGTTAACGGCGGACAAAGGCAGTATGGATGGCCGACTCCAGACTCACCAGATTGTCGGTGGCAGAGCGGCCTTTACGGAACGCACCCTGAAACAGATCCAGAAGGCCCCGAGACTCCAGTACACAATTCAAGCGCTGGCTCACCATCCGTTCGAGAAGCTTGCAAAGAAAGTTGGTGAGGCTAATGGGGCGGTAGCTGTCCACCTCCAAAGGGCTCTTGCCCGGTTTCAAAACAGGGATGACAATGCTTTCCCGCCATTGCGATGGAAACTCACCCTCGACCCAGAGACGGTTGTAAAGGTCGGGGAGGCGTCGCTTGCCGTCCACTGAAAAATATTTCAGTAGATGCAGACGCCACCAGACACCATTTCATCAGCTGCCCGGTTCTTATAATAACCCCGATAGCCACGGAGGGCGGGGGTTCGCATTGCTGGAAACCAAGTTTCCTGAAGTGCAATGCGGAAGAAAGGGTGAAGGCTGATTAGTTGGCGGAGCTCAGCTAGATGGTGGAAGAAACCGCTGCAGTTCCACGGGAGGATGGTATTGTCTATGTCTGAGAAAGGTGTGACGGGCCTGGCTGGCAGATTACGCCGCTGGGTCACCTGCTGCCTCCGAGTGAGCATCTGTGCTAGTGCCTTCCATGTCGTCTGAGGGACTGGCGAGATCGAGGTCCTCAGTAGACGCCAGAATCTCCAGCTCGTCCTCAGACGCAGTGTTTGTAGGAAGCGGTGGGATGGGTGCCACTGCAATGTCGTTAGCCTTGGGGACTTTCTTCTTCTTCTTCTGTTTCTCTCGCTGTGCCTTCGGTGGTGTAGGCTTGGAGGGCTTCACTGGGTCAGTCTCAGGGACGGACGATGACCGTGAGGCCCTACGACCAGGAACTGGTGGTTGTTTCAGCCACTTGCGGGTGTCCGCTTTTCCACTGGTCGGAACTTGCGAAGGTAGGTCCCCAAGGGACCCCTTCCTGGCGAGAGTACCCGAAGAAGTCTTACTCTTCTCTGGCTGGGAAGGGGGAACTGATGTCCCCGATGGTTGGGGGGGGGGAGGTGTTGCTCCTGAAGAAGATGGAGCAGGAGCAACAGGGAGTGAAGTGTCCCCCACAAGCAAGGGGGTTGGTGGATTCTGACAGACCTTAGAGCCAACGATAAGTGACGATGGGAGAACCATTGTTGCAGCAGTGGCGTAGGTTGACGTCATTGCCACACGATGGAGTTGCTCATACTTCTGTTTAGCCTTGGTGTAGGTCAGGCGGTCCCGGGTCTTATATTCCATTATCTTTCGTTCCTTCTGGCATATCCTACAGTCTGACGAGCAGGGGAAATGGTGTTCTCCACAGTTAACACAGATGGGAGACGGAGCACACGGAATAGTGGGATGCAAAGGACGTCCACAATCTCGACATGTGATGCCGGAAATACAGTGAAATGACATGTGCCCGAACTTCCAGCATTTAAAACACTGCATCGGAGGAGGGATATATGGCTTCACATGATAGCGGTAAACCATCACCTTGACCTTTTCGGGTAAAACATCACTGTCGAAGGCCAAGATGAAGGCACTGGTGGCTACCTGATTATCCCTCGGACCCTGATGGACACGCCGGACAAAGTGAACACCTCGTCGTTCTGGATTGGCGCGTAGTTCATCGTCGGACTGCAGAAGAAGATCTCTGTGGAATATAATACCCTGGACCATGTTTAAGCTCTTAAGTGATGGTGATGGAAACATCCCCCAACCTGTAGCAAGTGAGCAATCTCCGTGACTGGGCACAGGATGCTGTTTTGATGAGAACTGACCCAGAGCGCATTTTGGACAAGCCCTCCACCTCCCCGAACTTGTCCTCTAAATGCTCCACAAAAAACTGGGGCTTGGTCGACATAAATGATTCCCCATCTACTTGTGTACACACGAGGTACCGGGGTGAATAATCTCCACTGCCTTCTATGGTCAAACGTTCCTCCCATGGAGTGGCCAGGGAGGGAAATGGTCTCTGATCAAATTTCTTTCCATTGAGGTTAGACCTCGATCGCTTATAGACTGCTGGTGAGGGCCCACCAGCGAGAGATGATGTACCATGCTTCATTGTGGGTCATCCGCCCTGTTGCCACCCACTCTGACCAGGGTCTATCCCCACGGGCGCCACCCAGCCGCAGCAAAGACCACCTGGCAGGATGGCCTTTGCCGGGAGTCCCGATGCCCCAAAGGGATAGGCATCTACTCCTCGGCATACATGGGGAGGTAGCAGCTCAGGCATCAGCAGTGCAATCCCTGTGTAGGCAGGGGGCTACCACCAGAGGGTACACGACGACCCCACCACAACAGACTGGCTACCGTGCTGGATGTCAGGTGTCGAAATATCCATGTACATCACGAGGGCAAAGATGGAAGTGCACAATGGAGGGAAGGGATGCTATCCGGAACACACTGCAGCGGATGTGGCCAGAATCTCGATGTAAGTCCAACTCCATGAAAGTATCAGGTGTGCCAGATCTTAGGGCAAGATGGATTTAAGATGCACCACGTAAGGTGTCCTTCCCCAAATGGTACGCACTAACGGAAAAATTTGGAAATAGTGCGGTCAAACCCCTCAGCGGACCATCACATTAAAGGCCGAAACAGTTGAGACTCCTTTTAGTCACCACATACGACTGGCAGGAATACTGCGGGCCTATTCATACCCCTGAACCCGCAGGGGTGGAGAGGGGGGGCGCGTGGGTCGGCCTTCAGGCACTCACAGGGAGGAAAGAAGAAGAGGGGAAAAAATAGGTGATTTTTTTTTTTTTTTTTTTTGGTGGAGTTTAAGGGCGCTCAACTACTGAGGTCTTTAGCGCCCAGTCACTGTTGTTAGAGCACATGGAATCTAGTAAAACTCAAGGGGATGGAGGGACACCAGAAGGACCTGACAAAGATGCAGATAAAGTAAGTAAAAAGGTTAGATGTCTTTGGACAAGCCAGTCAAAGTTATAAAACGCAGAATACGAGCAGCTGCTCGAGCGTCATCAGCTAAAACATCTGGTAAAGTAGATGGCAGGGACAGGACAACACGAAATTGACTAAAACGGGGACATGGCAATGAACATGGCGCACTGTTAATGCCTGACCACAAGGGCACTGCGGGGCTGGGTCACCGGAGAGCAGGTAGCGGTGGCTAAACCGGCAATGCCCAATCCGCAACCTGGTCAGAAGGACCTCCTCTCGCCGAGATGCTCGGGAGGATGTTGTCCAAGCAGTTGGGAGCGGTTTTACTGCCCGGAGCTTGTTTCCTTGGAGGGATGACCAAGCATCCCACCACAACGACACAAGCCTCTTACATACATCACCACGAACATGAGATGACGGGACACAATGGGAGGCTGGCCGAGGCAGGAGGACTGCAGCCTTGGCTGCAGCATCAGCAGCCTCATTCCCAGGCACTCCGAAATGTCCGGGAACCCACAGAAAGCTGACAGGAGAACCATTATCAGCGAAAGAATGGAGGGACTGCTGTATCCATTGAATCAAGGGATGGACCGGATAGGGAGCTCCAAGGCTCTGAAGAGCACAGAGTGAGTCAGAGCAGAGTACATACGATGAATGGCGGTGGCGGCGGGCATACTGAACGGCCTGATGGAGAGCAAGAAGCTCGGCCGTAAAGCTGGAACGTTGGTCGAGGAGCCAGTATTTAAAGGTGGCGGCCCCGACGACAAAGGCACAGCCGACACCATCGTCAGTTTTGGAGCCATCGGTGTAAGTAAAGGTGTGACCGGCAAGTCGAGCACGAAGTTCGACAAACCGTGAGCAATACACTGCAGCCGGAGTACCATCCTAGGGAGTGAGCTGAGGTCGAGATAAATATGAACCGGAACCTGGAGCCAAGGAGGTGTCGGGTTCTCACCCTCTATGAAGGTGGTAGGGAGGGCAAAATCCAATTGTCGAAGCAGGCGATGGAAGCGGACTCCGGGGGCAGCAGGGCAGACACATACAACCCGTACTGATGGTCGAGAGAATCGGTGAAGAAGGACTCGTAAGAGGGGTGGTTGGGCATAGACAACAGCCGGCAGGAATACCGACACAGCAGTATGTCGCGCTGGTAGGTCAATGGTAATTCCGCAACTTCAGCATAAAGACTCGCGACAGGACTAGTGTAGAAGGCTCCGGTCGCAAGATGTATCCCCCGATGGTGGATGGAGTTGATCCGGCGTAAGAGGGATGGCCGAGCGGACGAGTAGACGAAGCTCTCATAATCCAGCTTCGATCGGACTATGGACTGATACAAGCGAAGCAGGACAGTGCGACCTGCTCCCCAAGATGAACCTCTAAGAACTCTGAGGACATTAAGGAACATGTACAACGGGCAGCCAAATAAGAGACATGTGGAGACCAACACAGTTTCCTGTCCAACGTGAGCCCTAGAAACTTAGTTGTTTCCACGAATGGGAGAACAACGGGGCCGAGATGTAAGGATGGCGGAAGGAACGCTTTATATCGCCAAAAGTTGATACAAACCGTCTTCTCTTCAGAGAACCGGAAGCCATTTGCCACGCTCCATGAGTAGAGGCTGTCTAGACAACGCTGAAGGCAGCGCTCCAGGAGGCAAGTTCTCTGTGCACTACAGTAGATCGCGAAGTCATCGACAAAGAGAGAGCCCGAGACATTACGTGGAATGCAATCCATAATTGAATTGATAACGATGGCAAAAAGGGCTACGCTCAAGACGGAGCCCTGAGGCACTCCGTTCTCCTGGAGGAAGACGTCAACAGTACAGGACCCACACGTACCCTAAATTTTCGATCCGTTAAAAAGGAATCAATAAAAAGGGGCAGGCGACTGCGTAGGCCGCACCTGTGCAAAGTGCTGAGGATACCTCCTCTCCAACAGGTATCATAAGCCTTCTCCAAATCGAAGAAAACGGCTACCGTTTGGCGCCTTCGCAAAAAGTTGTTCATGATGAATGTTGAAAAGGTCACAAGGTGGTCAACAGCGGAGCAGTGGCGACGAATGCCGCATTGGACATTGATAAGTAGCCGTCGAGATTCAAGAATCCAGACTAACCGAGCATTAACCATGCGCTCCATCACCTTACAGACACAGCTTGTAAAAGAAATGGGGCGGTAACTAGAAGGAAGGTGTCTATCCTTCCCTGGTTTGGGTATAGGAACAACGACAGCGTCACGCCAACGCATGGGGACCTGACCTTCGGTCCAGACGCGATTGTAGGTACGAAGAAGGAAGCTTTTGCCCACCGGAGAAAGGTGTGCCAGCATCTGAACGTGAATGGCATCTGGCCCCGGAGCAGAGGACCGGGACAGTGCAAGCGCATGTTCGAGTTCCCGCATAGTAAAGGGGACATTATAAGTTTCCAGATTCAGCGAGTAGGAGGAAGGTCGCCGAGCCTCTTCTGCCTCTTTCCTGGGAAGGAAGACAGGGTGGTAATGGGCGGAGCTTGAAACCTCCGCGAAAAAGCGGCCAAAGGCGTTGGAGACAGCCATGGGATCAACAAGGAGCTCATTACCTGAGGTCAGGCCAGGTACCGAGGAGTGGGCCTTAATGCCCGAAAGCCGGCGCTGGCCACCCCATACGACAGAAGTGGGAGTAAAACTGTTAAAGGAGCTGGTGAAAGAGGCCCAACAAGCTTTTTTGCTGTCTTTGATGACTCTATGGCATTGCGCTCGGAGTCGTTTGTATTCAATACAATTTGCCAACGTAGGATGGCGGCGAAAGGTGCGTAAAGCACATCGTCGAGCACGGATAGCGTCCCTACAAGCCTCGTCCCACCAGGAGACGGAAAGGCGATGAGAAGAAGAGGTAGTACGAGGAATGGAGCGTTCGGCAGCATTGATGATAACAGCTGTGAGGTATTCGACCTGACTGTCACAACTGAGAAAATCGTGGTCCGTAAAGGTCGCCAGGGAGGAGTAAAGTCCCCAGTCAGCTTTCGGTATGTTCCAGCTCGAAGGACGTGGGGATGAGGTGTGGTGCAGGAGACGAACGACACAGGGGAAGTGGTCGCTCGAATAGGGGTCAGAAAGGACATACCAATCGAACCGATGGGCAAGAGTGGTAACACAGATCGAAAGGTCCAAGTGGGAGTAGGTATGAGTAGAGTCCGAGAGGAAAGTCGGGGCGCCGGTATTGAGGCAGACAAGATTGAGATGGTTGAAGACATCCGCCAAGAGTGAGCCTCTTTGGCAGGATGCAGGAGAGCCCCAAAGGGGATGATGGGCATTGAAGTCGCCAAACAATAAAAATGGCGGGGGAAGCTGAACAATCAGGTGCATCATGTCAGCCCGACTAACAGCAGATGACGGATTGTAGATGGTACACTCTGAAAAAGTAAAAGCAGAAAGAGTAATACCAACAGCTATTGCTCGGAGAGGGGTGGTCAATGGGATGGGATGGTAATAGACATCGTCCCGAACGAGCAACATGACCCCACCATGAGCTGGGATACCGTCCACAGGGGTGAGGTCATACCGCTCCGAGGTATACTGGGTAAAGGCAATACGGTCAGTTGGGCGCAACTTGGTTTCCTGGAGACCAAGGACGAGCGGTCAGTGCAGGCGGAGGAGCAGTTGTAATTCCTCCCAATTAGATCGAATACCTCTTATGTTCCAATGTAACATGGCCATCGCTGGTCAAAACGTTGGGGGAACGAGACGGGGGAAGAGCTGGTCACCTCGACGCTACCACCGGCGGGAGGCGGATCCGGTTCCATCGAGTCGTCACCAGCTGCGGCCGCTCTCCCTGGTTGTGTAGGAGGGGCAGCATCATTTGCTGACGAGAGGCCAGCTGAGCGCTTGGCAGCAGAGCGTCCCGGCGAAACTGAGAACGGCCAGGAGCACCGACTCACGGATGGAGCGTCAGACGAAACGCGCCAGGGTGGAGAGGGGGAGAGAGACTTCTTCTTGGAGGCCTTCTTGGAAGGCCAAGGAGGCACAGGGATGGTGGGCTGGACCCAAAGAAGGTCCTCACGCGCAGAGTCCATTTTGAGACGCCGGACCTCAGAAGCTGGGGACCAGAACGTTTCCCCGATGGACGCCTGTGAAGAAGATCGCTTCTCAGGTGGCGGGGGGAGAGGAGGATGAGGAAGGGTGGCCCCTGGGGCAGAGGGGGCAGGGACACGGGGGAGGAGGATTTGGAGGGGAAGGATTTGGGAGGCGGAAGCAGAGCCCCCTGATGGGCGGAGGAGGCGGAGGGGGGACAGGCTAGGGGTGAGGATACCGCAGAAGGAGTGGACACAACTGAGGCCAACGAAGTGGTCAACGGCACGGGATGGAGGTGGTCATACTTCTTCTTGGCCTCAGAATATGAGAGCCGATCCAAAGTTTTGAGTTCTTGTATCTTCTTCTCCTTCTGATATGCGGGGCAGTCCGAGGATATAGGCGAGTGGATGCCAGGACAATTAATGCACTGAGGTGGTGGGGTGCATGTATGTTCCTCACGAAGAGGACGTCCACAGTCGCCACAAAGGGGCTCAGCCTCACACCATGACGACATGTGCCCAAAGCGCAAACACAGAAAACAGCGCATAGGAGGCGGGACGTAAGGTCGCACGTCGCACCGGTAGCACATCACCTTTACCTTCTCTGGGAGAACGTCCCCCTCGAAGGCGAGGATAAAGGCCCCGGTGTCGATGCGACGGTCTTTGGGGCCGCGCTGGACTCGCTGGACGAAATGCACGCCTCGGCGCTCCAGGTTGGCTCTGAGCTCCTCATCAGATTGTAGCAGGAGGTCACGATGAAAAATAACCCCCTGCGTCCTATTTAGTGCCAGATGCGGGACAATGGACACTGGGATGTCCCCTAGGCGGTCGCACGCCTTAGGCGCCGCCGACTGTGTGGCGGAGGTGGTCTTGATAAGAACGGACCATGAACGCATCTTGCTGAGAGCCTCGATTTCCCCGAAGATGTCCTCAATGTGCTGAACAAAGAAAATGGACTTGGAGGTGGCGAACGTCCCCCCATCGGTCCGAGAACAGACCAAATAGCGGGGGAAGTACTTCGCCCCAAGCCGGCGGGCCTGTCCCTCCTCCCAGAGAGTGGCCAAGGGGGAAAGGGCAGGAAAACCAGAACTAGAAACGGTACCTTTTCTTTTGAAAGACTCGGCCGCAGAGCGACCTGATACGTGTTGACGTTTCATCTGCAAAGCGTCCGCCCCGATACCACCCACTCCGACCAGGGGCTCTCCCCACGGGTGCCACCCAGCTTCAGCAAGGTCCACCTGGCAGGATGACCGTTGCCGGGAGTCCTGATGCCCCAAGGAGATGGGCATCTACTCCTTGGCCGACGTGGGGAGGGTGCAGCTCAGGTATCGGCAGTACGATCTCTGTGTTGTCAGGGGGCTACAACCTAGAGGGTACATGACGACCCCACCACAACGGGCTGGCTACCATGCTGGATTTCTGGTGCACAGAAAGTCCATCATGATCGCTGGTGCAGATGGGGACGCACTATGGGCGTAACTTGTACAACCCATCAGGCGTTTAGGCCCAATTTGCGGAATAGTGGGTATGGTTACAACGCCAGTACAATGCTGAGTGCCAAGGTCTTGGTGCACTTAGACCAGTGGTACACCACATAAGGAGTCCTTCCCCGAAAGGCTCGTACTTCTGTAGAATTTTGAAAAATGGAGGTCAAACCTCAAGGGGGACCATCACATGGAAGGCCGAAACGGTTGAAACTCCTCTTAGTCGCCTCTTACGACAGGCAGGAATACCTCGGGCCTATTCTTACCCCGGACCCGCAGGGGATAAAAAATAGGTAAGGGGGAGGGAAAGGACAGACTGTATCAAATGCCGAGGTGGAGACCATAAGGTGGACAAGAAGGCAAAGAGAAGAAGGCAAGGAAGACAGTGAGAAAGGGAGAAGGACAAAGAAAGGAAACAAACAAAGGAAGAAAGAAACCAGAATTAGCGGAAAAAACAAAAATGACCACAAATGTAAGTCGTGGAACCATCCGTCTCCGGACGCAGGTGCAAACTACCCCTTGAGGGGGAGAGACTCCTTTTAGTCACCTCTTAAAGCAGGCAGGAATACCCCGGGCCTATTCTAACACCCGGACACACAGGGGGATCTCACTCTCCTATCGGTAGGTACAGTGACAGCAAAACCACAATCATCACGTTTGATAAATAACCCTATGTGAAATATTTCTGTAAGAAGCTGCAGTAAGCTTCTCTCACACTTCTCTCGGTAGGTATGGTCAATAAAGAGCCACGATTATGACATATGAGAAATATTTCTGTAAGAAACTGCAGAAAGCTTCTCTCACACTGTTGTCTGTTGGTAACTGACTACAAAGCAATGACCTTCGCATTTGATCAATAGCCCTATGTGAAATATATCTGGAAGAAGCTGCAGTGAGCTTCTCTCACATTCCTCTCGGTAGGTAAAGTGACAGCAAAGCTACAAACATTGCGTTTGATAAATAACCCTATGTGAAATATATCTGAAAGAAGCTGCAGTGAGCTTCTCTCACACTCCTCTCGGTAGGTACAGGGAAAGCAAAGCCACTGTCATCACGTTTGATAATTAACACTATGTGAAATATTTCTGTAAGAAGCTGCGGGAAGCTTCTCTCACGTTTCTTTCGGTAGGTACGGTCACAAAAGTGCCACGTTTATGACATATGATAAGTAACGCTATGTGAAATACTCCTGAAATAAGCTGCAGAAAGCTTCTCTCTCAGTGCTCTTTTCATTATGTGGTTTTAGGGTGCAAAACTGCTACAGTCATTTGTGCCCGGTCTATGTCTTAGGAAAAGGTAAAGAAAACGAAACTGGAAACCAGTAGCAATGGGAGCGAAACTCAAAAAAGTGGAGAAACTAAAAACAGAAGGAAAGCTTAAAAACCGATATGGAAGGGGGGTTGTGTGTCCCCAAAAAGACCTTCAAATAACTGACGTCATTTCACTGGCACTAATAAACTCGAGAACGCCATCGGCTGAGTGCGTGTCATCTGCTAAAATGGAAGATATATCAGGCGATAGCTGTAGATGGGCGCGTACCGGAGTAAAATAGGGGAACTCAAGTAGTAGATGTCTCACCATCCACAGTTGAGAGCAGTGAGGGACAGAGTGGGGGAGGATCGCCACTTAAAAGATGTCGATGGCTAAAACGACAGTGCCCTATCTGGAGTATAGTTAAAATTACCTCCTCCGGACGACGAGTTCAGGAGGAAGAGGTCCAAGCACAGGGAAGAGCTTTCAAGTCCTACAATTTATTATTGGGAAGTGTCAACCAACGTGCGTGCCATAAAAGAGCCACACGACGACATAAAACACTCCGTAGATCAGTGAAGGGAGTAATGTGAATAGCAGGCTGAAGAAGAGAGACTGCAGCCTTGGACGCTATATCGGCCGCCTCATTTCCACAGATACCAACATGACCTGAGACCCAGAGGAACGCCACAGAGCCGCCCCCCAAGTGGAGAAAATCGAGGCAGTCCCGAATCTGGTGGACCAGAGGGTGGACAGGGTGAAGAGCTTGGAGACTGAGGAGAGAGCTGAGCGAACCTGAGCAGATAACATACTGTATCCGCTCATGGCGACGGATGTATTGGACAGCCTGGAGAACAGCGTAAAGCTCCGCAGTAAATACTGAACACTGGTCAGGAGGCCGAAATCGAATTGGGGTGGCGCCAACAATATAGGCATTCCCAACACCAAACGATGTTTTTGAGCCATCAGTGTAAATAAATGTGGCATCCTTCATTTGTGCGCTTTGAGCAGCAAATGCCCGATGATAAACAAAAGAATGGGTACCATCCTTGGGAAACTGACAAAGGTCACGGAGCAGGCAGGTCTGGGGCCGGAGCCAAGGCGGTGCTCTACCCCGAGTTGTCAAGAAAGTCTTACGGAAGTGGAAGGAAAGAGAATGTAGCTGTTGACGGAAGTGGACTCCCTGTGATAGTAGGGAGGAAGGGTGGCCTGCATAACGTAATTCCAAGGAGGTGTCGAAAAAATGGTTATGGGCCGGATTAGCAGGCATGGAAGGCAGATGGCTAGCATAACGACTCAGAAGGACAGCTCGCCGATTGGACAGCGGAGGTTCAGCAGTCTCAGGGATGGTGTAAAAAGCTCCGGACACTAAACGTAATCCACGGAGAAAATGTTTCATGATGTAAGTGGAGAGAGCAACGAGATGCAGAACGATGCTTTCGGAAACCGCATTGGGCAGGTGTTAAAAGACTTCGGGACTCCAGACACCAGGCTAAACGGCAATTCACCATACGCTCCAAAACCTTACATACACTACTCGTGAGAGAAATGGGGCAATAGCTAGAGGGGAGATGTGTGTCCTTTCCAGGTTTCGGAACAGGAACGATGGTAGCTTCCCGCCATCTTCTGGGAAAAGTACTGTCGGTCCAAATTCGATTATAATGGCGAAGGAGGGAACGTAGACTATGGGTTGATAAATGCAGCAACATTTGGATGTAGATACCATCTGGTCCTGGGGCAGAAGAGCGAGAAGAAGAGAGTGCGTGTTGCAGTTCCCGCATGGAGAAAACACTATTATAGTTTTCGTGATTTTGAGACAAGAAAGCAAGAGATCGCACTTACGCTGCACGTTTCTTCAGGAGAAAGGCTGGCGAGTAATTTGAATAGCTCGAAATCTCAGCAAAGTGTTGACTCAATGAGGTAGAAATTGCGATGGGGTCCACTAATGTATCATGCGCGACAGTGAGCCCAGAGATCGGGGAGAAACGAGGCCCGCCAGATAACCGTCGAACCCGACTCCAAACTTCCGAGTAGGGAGTGAAGCTGTTAAATGAGCTAGTAAAGAAGTCCCAGCTTGCCTTCTTGCTATCGCGGATGACGCGACGGCATCGCGCACGGAACTGCTTATAGCAGATACAGTTGGCCAAAGTAGGATGGTGGTGGAAAACGCGAAGAGCACGTCGCTGCTCACGTATTGCATCACGGCATGCCTCATTCCACCAGGGACTGGGGGGGGGGAGGGGGGGGGGGGGCAATTCAGAGGTGCGAGGAATTGAATGTTCCGCAGCCGTAAGAATAACTTCTGTAATATGAGTGACCTCATCGTCGACGATAGGAAAGTAACGGTCATCGAATGTCGCTAGAGACGAAAAAAGTGTCCAATCCGCTTGGGCAAACATCCGGCGTCTCGGGTACATATACGGCAGCTGTGGCTGCAATCGAAGAACGCATGGAAAGTGGTCACTTGAATGTGTATCTGCAAGAGCGAACAATTCGAAGCGCCGAGTTAGCGGAACAGTACTGACCAAAAGGTCCAAATGAGGGAAATTCGTCGTGGAGGCAGACAAAAATGTAGGGTCCCCAGTGTTGAGGCAAACAAGATCCGATTGGTGGAAGACGTCTATCAATAGTGAGCCGCGTGGACAAGGGTGCGGAGATCCCCAAAGCAGGTGGTGGGCATTGAAGTCCCCAACCCGCAAATGGGGGACAGAAGCTGACAAAGTAGATGAAGGAGATCAGCTCTTGCCATGGTGTGGACAATTGAATGTATACAGTACAAAGAATAAAGGTGTATCCAGAAAGGGAAAGACAGACAGCGACAGCTTGGAAAGAAGTGTTTACGGGGATTGGGTGATAATGGAGAGTATCATGGAGAAGAATCCCGAGTCCTCCATGTGCTGGAGTGCCTTCAGCAGAGGAGAGATGAAATCGGACTGACTGAAAATGGCGGAAAACAAAGCAATCGTGGGTTCACAGCTTTGTTTCCAAAAGACAGAAGATGACTGGCGAGTAGGATCATAAGAGGATCAACAATTAATACCGATTGGCTCAAATGCCGCGGATATTCCAATGGATAATGGACATAGGGTGGACAGAAAACGGAAGAATGTGACCAAGGTTCCTGTCAACTCAACGACTTCTTAGAGTCGGTGACCGACAGCACGGAACGGCATTCAGCCGAAGGCAGAAGATCGTGATCCGAAGCTTGTTCAGGAGAAGCTCCTGCCACCACTGATCGGCCGGTTTATCGGCCGCCAGCAGTGCGCCTCGGCGACACAGAAGACGGCCGAGGGCGGCTACCGCCAGGTGGTGCTGTAGATGAAGCACGCCATGGCAGAGGAGGAGACTAACTGTTTTTCTTATGAGAATTCTTGGAAATAGGACGTTGAGAGGAAGGAGGAATCGATGGTTGCGAAGTCGGGGTGCGTAAAATATCTTCAGGAGTAGGCTCTTTTTTGGAAGTCTAAGTCTCTGATTTTGGGGCTCGGGATTTAGCAGAACCCGATGAAGGGTGAGCCACAGAGTGAGCAGGTGAGAGTGGGGAGGCTGAACATGCGATCTTTACGCTGGCCGATCTAACGACTGTGGCACTGAGGGTGAGATCACTAGTCTGCGTGGCTGCCTCCTTTGTTGGCCGAGGAGAGGCGAGGACAGTGCTGTATTTACCTGCGTGAGGATCAGTGGGCTTTTGACTGGCGAATAACTTTCGAGCAACAAAGGTCGACACCTTTTCCTTCACTCTGATTTCCTGAATGAGCCGCTCGTCTTTAAAAATGGTACAATCTGTAGAGGAAGCAGTGTGGTCACCCATACAGTTGATGCAACGAGTGGATGGAGGTGGACAAGCACACTCATAGGCATCCTTGCCACACATAACGCATTTGGCCGAATGGGAACATGACTGGCTGGTGTGATTGAACCGCTGACACAGATAGCAGTGCTTAGGGTTTGGGATATACGGGCGAACGGATATTATCTCATAGCCTTTGATTTTCGATGGGAGTTGATCTTTGTCAAATGTCAAGAAGACAGTACGGGTTGGAATGATGTTCGTGTCAACCATTTTTCATGACTATGGACAGCCGTTATGCCCTGGTCAGACAGGTAGTTTTGAATGTCCTCGTCGGACAATCCGTCGAGGGAGCGTGTATAAACAACCCCAAATGATGAATTTAAAGTGCGGTGTGCTTGCACCCAGACAGGGAAGGTGTGGATCAGTGAAGTACGCATCAATTTTTGTGCCTGGAGGGAACTGACTGTTTCAAACACCAAGGTGCGATTTCGTAATCAGGAACAAGACTTTACAGGACCTGCAATTGCGTCGACACCTTCCTGAATAATGAAAGGGTTGACTGTGGAGAAGTCTTGACCTTCATCTGACCGAGAAGCAACAAGGAACTGTGGCAACAATGGAAGAAATGTCCGTGGCTGAGACTCATTGAACTTTCGCTAATGAGCAGACGTAGTAGGTGATGAGAAAACCATTGTGGAAGTATCCCTCACGATTACCGGCGTCTCCAATGGCGTGTTCCTTCCTTGTGGGGACCCTCTCTGGGGGCACTCCCGCCTTAGGTGATTGTTCACACCTCAGGTAACACCTACCGAGAAATGGACGGTATGAAGCCCGAAAAAGGAAGGGGGGCCACACTAGTTCCGGGTCGCGTGTTCGCTACGCACGTATCCACAAAAAGAGTTGTGGACCCCTGGTGGGTCACAGCTCTCTGTTGGTGTAGTGACTACCAAGAAACTGCACAAAGCTTCTCTCACACTGTACTCTTTTGGTATAGTAACTACAAAGCAATGATCGTCGCATTTGATCCATAACCCTATGTGAAATAAATCTGACAGAAACTGCAGTGAGCTTCACTCACACTCTTCTCGGTAGGTACAGTGACAGCAAAGGAATAATCATCGCATTTGATAAGTAACCCTATGTGAAATGTTTCTGTATGAGGCTGCAGGAAGCTTCTCTCACACTACTCTCTGTTGGTATAGTGACTACAAAGAACGATCATCGCATTTGATACATATTACTTTGTGAAATATTTCCGAAAGAAGCTGCAGAAAGCTTCTCTCGCACTCTACTCGGTAGGTACTATGGGAACAAAGTCGTGATTAGCACTTTTAATAAGTGACGCTATGTGAAATATTGCGGAAAAGAGCTGCAGAAAGGTTCTCACACACTGCTCTCTGATTCTGTAGTTACTACAAAGCCATGATCATCACATTTGCACCATAACCCTATGTGAACTATGTCTAAAAGAAGCTGCAGGAAGCTTCTGTCACATTGCTCCCTGAAGCTACGGTGGCAACAAACCCTGATTATCACATTTGATAAATAACCCTAAGTGAAATATTCCTGAAAGGAGCTGCAGGAAGATTCTCGCATACTGCTCTCTGCTTGTGTAGTGCCTACAAACCCATGACCATCACATTTGCTCCATAACCCCCTAAGAACTATTTTTGATAGAAGCTGCAGGAACCGTGGGTCACCTTGCACTCTGAAGGTATGGTGGCAACAAAGCCTTGATTATCAGTTTTGATAAATAACCCTATGTGAAACATTCCAGACGGAAGCTTCAGAACGCTTCTGGGACACTGCTTTCTTTGTGTGTAGTTACTACAAAGACACGATCTTCGCATTTTCTCCATAACCCTATAAGAACTATTTCAGAAAAAAAACTGCAGGAAGCTTGTGACACACTGCTCTCTGAAGGTACGGTGGCAACAAAGCCATGATTATCACATTTGATAAATAACCGTATGTGAAATTCTCCAGAAAGAAGCTGCAGAAAGCTTCTCGCACAATGCTCACTGTTGGTTTAGTTACTACAAAGGCTCGATCATTGCATTTGCTCCGTAACCTTTTGTGAATTATTTCTGGAAGAGGCTTCAGGAAGCTTTTGTCACATTGAGTGCTGAAAGTACGGTGGCATCAAATCTGTGATTTCCGCATTTGATAAATAACCCTATTTGAAATATTCAAATAGGAATCTGTAGAAAGCTTCTCACACACTGCACTCTGTTTGTGTAGTTAATACAAAGGACAATCATCGAATTTGCTCCATAACCCCATGTGAACTATTTCAGAATGAAGCTCGCAGTAGCTTTTGTGACATGGCTCTCTGAAGGTATGGTGGCAACAAAGCCATGATTAACACATATGATAAATAGCCCTATGTTAAATATTGATGAAAGAAGCTGCAGAAAGATTCTCGAACACGGCTCGCTGTTTGTGTAGTTACTACAATCCATGATCATCACATACCCTCCTTAACCCTACATTAACTATTTCTCAAAGAAGCTGCAGGAAGCATCTGTGACACTGCTCTCTGAATGTACAGAGGCAGCAAAGCCACGATTATCACATTTAATAAATAACCCTATCTAAAATATTCCAGTAAGAAGCTGCAGAAAGCTTCTCTCACACTGTTATTTGTTTGTATAGTTACTACAAAGCCATGATCATCACATTTGCTCCATTACCCTATGTTAACTATATCTCAGACAATCTGCAGGAAGCTTCTGTCACACTGCTCTCTGAACGTACAGTGGCAACAAAGCCATGATGATCACATTTGATAAATAACCCTATGTGAAATAATCCATTAAGAAGCTGCAGATAGCTTTTTGCACACTGTTTTCTGTTCGTGTAGTTCCTACAAAGCCAAGATCATTGCATTTGCTCCATAACCCTCTAAGTACTAATTCAGAAAAAAGCTGCAGGATGCTTCTGTCGCACTGCTCTCTGAAGGTATGGTGGCAACAAAGCCATGATTATGACATTTGATAGATAACCCAATGGGAAATATTCCACAAAGAAGCTGCAGAAAGTTTCTTATAGCTCCATAACCCTCTAAGAACTATTTCAGAGGGAACCTGCAGGATGCTTCTGTCATATTGCTGTCTGAAGGTACGGTCACAACAAAGCCATGATTATCACATTAGATAAATAACCCTACATGATATATTTCAGAAAGCAGCTGCAGAAAGCTTCTTGCACACTTCTCTCTGTTAGTGTAGATACTACAAAGAGACGATCATCGCATTTGCTCCATAACCGTCTAAGAACTATTTCTGAGTGTAGCTGCAGGATGATTCTGTCACACTGCTCTCTGAAGGTATGGTGGCAACAAAGCCATGATTATCACATTTGATAAATAACCGTATGGGAAATATTTCAGAGAAAACATGGAGAGAGCTTCTCTCACGCTTCTCTCCATTTGTGTAGATAGTACAAAGCCACGATCATCGCATTTGCTCCATAACCCTCTAAGAACTATTTCAGAGAGTAACTGCAGGATAATTCTGTCACACTGCTCTCTGAAAGTACTGTTGCAACAAAGCCACATTTATCACATTGGATAGATAACCCAATGTGAAATATTGGTTGGTTGGTTGGTTGTTTGAGGTTTAAGGGACCAAACAGCAAGGTTATCAGTCCCTTGTTTCAAATGTGGTCCATTCCGCTAAATTGACATCTCAGGAAAGTCAGAACAATGGAAGGGAAAGGACTAAAAACGTAAAGGGACAGTCATGTTGTCAATGGTAGAAACAAAATGAGGGAAGTCAGCAAGAGAATGAACACAATGCTATGCAGAAGTTGCATAGGCATGACTACCTTTGACTTAAAAGGTACAACCGCTAGAATGAAGAAAGCACGTATGTGAAAAGGAGACTAACCAAGCGTTAAAAAAAAGGGTAAAAACAGAGTAAAAGGGGAAGAAAAGCGGATCTCGGTCAGGGAGATGAATCAGGAATCTCCGAAAACTGCTTACAGTGCGAGACATACAAACACTCACAGCCCTGCCCCAATACCAGAGACAGATTAAAAACCTTGAAACTGAGAATAAAAACCACTTTCCTGGAGGAAACCGAGAACCAGAGAGACCATCCGGGAATTGTCAGCCAACATCAAAGGTAAAGTGTGGGGGAGTCTGTACTTAGCACGCAGAGCCAAAAGAAGGGGGCATTCAACCAAAATGTAGTCTACCGACTGGAATGCTCCACAACAACGAAGTGGGGGTGTTTCATCTCGCAAAAGAAAACCATGGGTCAGCCTGTTATGGCCAATGTGGGGACGACACAGTGTGGTCGAGTTCTTTCGGGAGAGGCGAAAGGAAGAACGCCACGGGCCTGCTGTCACCTTAACCGCATGAAGATTATTAGACAGGGGAGTAGCCTCCCAAGAATTGGCCCATGACTGTGCGAAGTGGGATTTGATGTGAAACCCTAAATCCACTGCAGGAGGGGTTACAGAAAACGGGGGGTTAGTGACTGCTCCCCCAGCCAAACGATCAGCGAGCTCATTACCCGGGATACCAACATGGCCAGGGACTCAAAGGAAGTCAATGGAACAAGCAGCACGGTGAATATCAGTGAGATGGTCGTGGATGGCAGAGACCAAGGGATAGTGTGAAAAACACCGGTCAATAGGAAGAAGACAACTCATTGAGTCCGTACATAACAAAAGGCGGTTGTGTTGGGACTGTTTAATAAAATTAAGCGCCTGGGAAATTGCCATCAATTCCACAGTAAACACCCCACATGTAGGTGGCAGCAGATGATTTTCCGTTCTGACAGAGGACGTGAAGGAATACCCCACATGATCAGCAGATTTAGAGCCATCAGTGTAAAAAAACAACAGCATCCCAAAACTCTCATAAAATTTGGTGGAAAAAGGTACGGAACACCACCAGGGGGTTGGAATCTTTTGGACCTCTGCGGAGATTCATCCGAATTCGAGGCCGAGGAACTAACCAATGGGGGGTGGAGGGGAGGCAGCGAGGAAGGCAGGACAAAGAAGGAAGCTGAAAATCACAGCAAAGAGACGCAGAGCGTAGCCCAACCGGTTAACCCGCCCGAAGGGCGGGAGTCTGGTGGGTGACGTCCATGGTCTGGGAACAGGATAGAATAGGAAGGATGAGTGGGAGAGGAACGGATAGTGAGTGCATAAGACACTAGAAGCTGGGACCGCCGAAAAGAAAGGGGGGGGGGGAGATCCCAGCTTCATCCAGGAGACTATCAACAGGCCTAGTAGGGAAGGCACTGGTGGCCAAACAGATACCACGATGGTGGACTGGATCCAGCACGTGCAGTGTGGAAGGAGCAGCTGAACCATAAACTTGACAACCATAGTCCAAGCGAGACAGAACTAGACCACAATAAAGACTAAGAAGGGGAGAACAGTCCCCACCCCAAGAGGAGTGGGCAAGGAAGCGAAGGACATTGAGTTTACGGAAACATCCTACCTTCAGATGTCTGATATGGGGCAGCCAAGTGAGCTTGTTGTCAAAAAGAAGACCCAGGAAACGAAACTGTGGGACCACAGGCAATCGGTGGGCATCGAGATAGAGCTCTGGATCAGCGTGGATCGTAGTACGGTCACAGAAGTGGAGCACCCACGATTTTAGAGGAGAGAATTGGAACCCATGTGAGAGGGTCAATGCAGAGGCACGCCATATAGCTCCCTGGAGCTGCCGCTCTGCAGATGCCATCGAAGAGGAACTAATCCAAATGCAGAAACCATCGACCTACAAGGCAGGGGCGACCAAAGGACCGACAGAGGCCACAAGTCCATCGATAGCAATGAGGAAAAGAAAGACACACAAGACAGAACCCTGTGGGATGCCCGTCTCCCGAGTCTGTGGAGAACTAAAAACAGTACCAACTCGAACTCTGAATGACCGATGGAACAGGAACAGGAGGATAAAAATTGGGAGTGGGCCCCGTAGACCCCACTGATGAAGGGTAAGTAAGATGTGATGGCGCCAGGCCGTGTCATCGACCTTCCGAAGGTCAACAAACACTGCAACCAAATGGCACCGCTGAGAAAAATCCTGCTGAACTGCGGATTCCAAGCGAAGTAAATGATCGATTGGAGACCATCCCTCTCAAAATCCACACTGGTAAGGGGACAATAGATCCCGAGATTCGAGGACCCAATTGAGCCGACGGGCTACCATCCGTTCAAGTAGCTTAGAAACAACATTGGTCAAACTAATTGGCCGAAAGCTGTCAACAGATAGGGGGTTCTTACCAGGCTTAAGGACAGGAACCACGATGCTATTCCTCCACTGAGAAGGGAAGTCACCCTGCAGCCAGATACGGTTAAACACCTGAAGAAGATGTTGCCGTTGTGGAACACTGAGGTGTTGAAGCAGTTGGTTATGAATGGAATCAGGCCCAGGGGCCGTATCATGAGAAGAAGTTAGAGCAGAAAGACATTCCCATTCAGTAAAAGATTCGTTGTAAGATTCTGCCTCACAAGGGGTAAAACATAAGGTGGAAGCTTCAGCCCGCTGTTTCTGGTGAAGAAAAGCAGCTGGATAGGAGGCTGATGCTGAGGCCACTGCAAAATGGGTCGCAAGATGTTCTCCAAGAACTAATGAGTCCGTACAAAGGCCATCTGGGAGGTGAAGGCCTGGGAGGGTGGACTGTCGATGGCAACCTTGGAGAGAGCGAAGTGTAGCCCGTACCCGTGACAGAGGTACAGTAGAACCAAGGGAAGAAACGAATCGTTCCCAACATATTCGCTTGCTCTGTTTGATTAAATAACGGGCTTTAGCGCGAAGGCGTTTAAAGTTAGTAAGGCTGGCTATGGAAGGGTGCCTCTTAAGGTGTTGCAAAGCTCGACGGCTATCACGGATGGCAATGGAAATGGCCGTACTCCACCATGGACTTGCCGGCGGCGAAATGGTCCAGATGAGCGTGGGACAGTAAGGTTAGCGGCGCGAATAATCGTGTCAGACACGTCATGTAGGACGTCATCAATACAACCCGACAAAGAGGGAGAAAACACGACCTGTGCAGTGTATAGAGGCCAATCGGCACGTTGGAAAGACCAACGAGGTAACCTGTCCATCGGGGAGCGGAATGGGAGCGAGATAATCAACGGGAAATGGTCGTGTGGCGACCAGTGTAATGAAGGGAGGAGAGAGGGAGAAGAAAGAGAAAGATCAATGGCAGAAAACGTACCATGACCGGCACTGAAATTAGTAGGGGAGACATCATTAAGATGCAAAAGTCGTGGTCTGCAATAAACTGGTCTATGAGAAGACCTCGTCTAGATGGAAAGGCACTGCCCAACAAGGGATGATGAGCATTAAAATCCCCAAGGAGGAGGAAGGAAGGAGGAAGTTGCTGAAGAAGGTAAGTTAAGACAGCAAGTTGAAGTGTCCTGTCAGGAGGGAGATAAAGATTGCAAACCATGACCACAGAGTGTAAGTTGACCCTAACAGCAACCGCTTCCAATGTAATTTGAAGAGGAATCCACATGCTAGCAATGTCTGTACGGACCAACGTACAAACATCACCAGAAGCCCGCAGTGGTCCGACCCGATTTTGAAAGAAAACACGGAACCCACGGAGGGTCGGTGAGTGAGAATCAGTAAAATGAGATTCCTGGAGAACCACACAAGCTGCAGAGTAGGATGAAAGAAGGGATTTCAAATCTGGGAGGTGACGATAGTATCCATTACAATTCCATTGCAGAACCACACAACGATTATTTAAATGGGGGCTAAAACGCTAAAGCCAGTCATACCGCCGGGTCCCCACCCGTCACCTACAAGGAGGGATCGACATTCATAAACGACAGGTCAGAATCTGGTTGTGAAGTCGGGGAAGGAACCTCTGGTGACACCAGAGGCTCTTTGTCCTGGGACTTATGTTTCTTCTTCTTTTCTGGCTGACATCGAGGAGGGCTGTGTGGCATAAAGGAGCCAGCTGCAGCAAGATCGGGAACAGAAAGAGACCGGGTGACCTTGGGGCCGACAGACCGCAGCTCTCACGGTCGTCGCGCGGCAGCAGATCTTTGGCCTGGAAGGTGCCAGGAAGGGGCATCCTGGGAGAGGCGCCATCGACTGGCAGATGCCGAAGCAGTGGGACACTTCTCCGGCTGGGGAGGGGGGAGCAGTGCCCAGAGGAGAATGTGGGGGAGCCGCAGGGGACGGGGTGAGGAGAGGTGTCCGGGATGGGGGTCAGGAAGAGAGAGGAAGGGGTGAAGATGTAACCAAGGCATAACTAGATGTCATGGACACAGGGTGAAGACGTGTATATTTCTTACAGGCCTCTGTATAGGTTAAACAATTGAGAGACTTATACTCCTGTACCTTCTTTTCCTTCTTATATACTGGGAAATCTGGTGAATGTGGAGAATGACTACCATGACAATTTACACACACAGTAGGGGGAACACAGGGACTCCCCTCATGGAGTGGACGTCCACAGTCACCACAGAGAGGGGCCTGTGAAAAGCAGGAAGACATGTGCCCAAAACACAAGCACTTACAACACATCATAGGAAGTGGGATGTATGGCTTCACATCACATCACATCAATAAATAATCTTAACTTTCCCAGGGAAGGTAACCCCTTCAACGGCCAGGATAAAGGCACCAGTATCAATGCGATTGTCTTTAGGACCCTTCTGGACACGCAAAACAAAGTGAACACCCCGCCATCCGAGATTGTGCAGAAGTTCCTCATCAGTTTGAAGGATGAGGTCCCTGTGAAAAATCACACCTTGTACCATATTTAGAGCCTGGTGGTGAGTAATGGACACAGGAATTGTGCCAAGATGGGTACAGGCACGAAGGGCCGAAGATTGGGCAGCTGAAGCAGTTCTGATCAGCAACGAACCAGACCGCTTCTTGCTCAGGGAGTCCACTTCGCCAAACTTGTCTTCAATGTGTTCCACAAAGAATAAAGCTTTGGTATTGGTGAAAGTATCTCCATCAGTCCTGGTGCAAAATAGATAACGGGGGGAAAGGTTTTTCCCCTAGCCGACGGGCCTGACCTTCTCCCCAGGGGGTAGCCATGGAAGGGAAGGCCGAAGGGGCAAGAGAAGCAGCACTTGAAGAATCAGTTCCATGCAGAGAGACGGCCGCAGAAGAACGGCCAGAGTTCTGGACCCGTATGCGATTCATGTGCATAGCGTCTGCCCTGATACCACACACTCCGATGAGGTACTCTCATCACGGGCGTCATCCAGCCACAGCAAGGGCCGTCTGGCACGGCGGCCATTGCTGGGAGTGCCGATGCTCCAGGATGACAAGCAACCACTCCAATGGATGCATGCGGAGGTAACAGCTCAGGTATCAGAAGTGTGATCCCTGTGTGTTCAGGGGGCTCAACCATAATGGTACACAGCGACCCCACCACAGGGGCTGGCTACATTGCTGGCTATGCAACCCAGCTTCAGACAATGACGTGAATGAAAAGGTGGAATGTACTAGGAGGGCGCACGTCGGAAACACTAGGTAAGTTGCTCTTCCCTAAATGGCTCACACTACGGAGGAGAAATTTTGTAATGGAGGTCAAACCACAGAGGGGGACCAAGGAATGCCAAAAGGAGGAGATGATTACGCAACAAAGCCGGATTGTAAAACCAACAGTTGTTTGTGAAGTTCCTGCAATGCAATGATCATTGCATTTGCTCAATAACCCTCTAAGAACTATTTCAGAAAGAAGCTGCAGGACGGTTCTGCACACTGCTCTCTGAAGCTATGGTGGCAACAAATCCATGATTATCACATTTGATAAATATCCCTCTGTGGAATATCCAGAATGAAGCTGCAGAAAGCTCCTGTCACGCTGCTCTCCATGAGTGTAGTTACTACAAAGCAACGATCATCGAATTTCCTATATAACCCTCTAAGAACTATTTCAGAAATAAGCTGCAGAGTGTATCTGTCACACTGCTCTTTGAAGGTACAGTTGCAAGAATGATACGATTATCGTAAATGATAGATTACCTATGTGAAATATTCCAAAAAGAAGCTGCAGAAAGCTTTTTTCAGGGTGCTCGCTGTTTGTGTAGATACTACAAAGACGCGATAATCGCATTTCCTATATAACCATGTAAGAACTATTTCAGAAAGAAGCAGCAGAGTGATTCTTTCACGCTGATCTTTGAAGGTACGGTTGAAACAACGACATGATTATCACATTTGATTTATAACAATATGTAAAATATTCAAAAACGAAGCTCGAGGAAGCTTCTCTCAAGGTGCTAGCTGTTTGTGTAGTTACTACAAAGCCACGATAATCGCATTTCCGACATAACCATGTACGAAGTTTTTCAGAAAGAAGCAGCAATGTGCTTCTTTCACACTGCTCTCTGGAGATACGGTTGCAACAACGCCAGGATTATCACTTTTGATAAATAACCATAGGTGAAATATTCAAAAACAAAGCTGCAGGAAGCTTTTATCAGGGTGCTAGTTCTTTGTGTAGTTAATCCAAAGCCACGATCATCGCATATCCTATATATGCATGTAAGAATTATTTCAGAAAGATGATGCATAGTGCTTCTGTCACAATACTCTCTGAAGGTACGGTTGCAACAACGCCAGGATTATCACATTTGATAAATAACCATAAGTGAAATTTTCCAAAAAGAAGCTGCAGAAAGCTTTTTTCAGGGTTCTCGCTGTTTGTGAAGTTACTACGAAGCCACGATCATCGCATTTCCTTCATAACCATGTAAGAACTACTTCAGAACGAGGCTGTATTGTGCTTCTGTCACACTGCTCTCTGAAGGTACGGTTGTAGCAATGCAAAGATTATCACATTTGTTAAATAACAATAGGTGAAATATTCAAAAACGAAGCTGCAGAAAGCTTCTCTCATGGTGCTCGCTGTTTGTGTAGTTACTACAAAGCCACGATCATCGCATTTCCTGTATAACCATGCAAGAACTATTTCAGAAAAAGCTGCAGAGTTCTTCTGTCACACTGCTCTCTGAAGGTACGGTTGCATAAACGCCAGGATTATCACATTTGATAAATAACAATATGTAAAATATTCAAAAACGAAGCTGCAGAAAGCTTCTCTCACCGAGCTCACTGTTTGTGTAGTTACTACAAAGCCACGATCATCGCATTTGTTAAATAACAATGTAAGAACTATTTCAGAAAGCAGCTGCAAAGTGCTTCTTTCACACTGCTCTTTGAAGGTACGTTTGAAACAACGATATGAATATCACATTTGATAAATAATCGTAAGAGAAATACTCTAAAAAGAAGCTGCTTAAAGCTTTTTTCACCGTGCTAACTATTTGTGTATTTACTGCGAAGCCACGATCATCGCATTTCCTATATAACCAAGTAAGAAGATTTTCAGAAAGAAGCTGCATAGTGCTTCTTTCACACTGCTCTCTGGAGGTACGGTTGCAACAATGCCAGGATTATAACGTTTGATAAATAACCATTGGTGAAATATTCCAAAAAGAAGCTGCAGAAAGCTCCTCTCAAGGTGCTCGCTGTTTGAGTAGCTACTACAGAGCCACGGTCATTGCATTTCCCATATAACCACATAAGAACTAATTCAGATAGAAGCTGCAGAGTGCTTCTGTCACACTGCTCTCTGAAAGTACGTTTGCAACAATGACATGAATATCACATTTGATAAATAACCATAAGTGAAATATTCCAAAAAGAAGCTTCAGAAAGCTTTTTTCGGAGTTCTTGCTATTTGTGTAGTTACTACAAAGCCACGATCTTCGCAGTTTCCTAAATTACCATGTAAGAAGTTTTTCAGAAAGAAGCTGCAGAGTGCTTCTCTCACAGTGCTCTCTGAAGGCACCGTTGCAACAACGCCAGGTTTAATACATTTGATATATGTTGTTGTTCTGAGACTGGTTTGATGCAGCTCTTGATGCTACTCTATCCTGTGCAAGCTTCTTCATCTCCCAGTACCTACTGGAACCTACATCCTTCTGAATCTGCTTAGTCTATTCATCTCTTGGTCTCCCTCTACGATTTTTACCGTCCATGTTGCCCTCGAATGCTAAATTTGTGATCCCTTGATGCCGCAAAACATGTCCTACCAGCCGATCCCTTCTTCTAGTTAAGTTGTGCCACAAACTTCTCTTCTCCCCAATCCTATTCAATACCTCCTCATTAGTTACGTGATCTACCCACCTTATCTTCAGCATTCTTCTCTAGCACCACATTTTGAAAGCTTCTATTCTCTTCTTGTCGAAACTGGTTATCGTCCATGTTTCACTTCCATACATGGCTACACTCCATACAAATACTTTCAGAAACGACTTCCTGACACTTAAATCTATACTAGATGTTAACAATTTTCTGTTCTTCAGAAACGATTTCCTTGCCATTGCCAGTCTTCATTTTATATCCTCTTTACTTCGACCATCATCAGTTATTTTACTCCCTAAGTAGCAAAACTCCTTTACTACTTTAAGTGTCTCATTTCCTAATCTGATCCCCTCAGCATCACCTGATTTAATTTGACTACATTCCATTATCCTCGTTTTGCTTTTGTTGATGTTCATCTTATATCCTCCTTTCAAGACACTGTCCATTCCGTTCAACTGCCCTTCCAAGTTCTTTGCTGTCTCTGACATAATTACAATGTCATCGGCAAACCTCAAAGTTTTTACTTCTTCTCCATGAATTTTAATATCTACTCGATTTTTTTCTTTTGTTTTCTTTACTGCTTGCTCAATACACAGATTGAATAACATTGGGGAGAGACTACAACCCTGTCTCACTCCTTTCCCAACCACTGCTTCCCTTTCATGCCCCTCGACTCTTATAACTGCCATCTGGTTTCTGTACAAATTGTAAATAGCCTTTCGCTCCCTGTATTTTACCCCTGTCAACCTAAGAATTTGAAAGACAGTATTCCAGTTAAAGTTGTCAAAAGCTTTATCTAAGTCTACAAATGCTAGAAACGTAGGTTTTCCTTTTCTTAATCTTTCTTCTAAGATAAGTCGTGAGATTAGTATTGCCTCACGTGTTCCAACATTTCTATGGAATCCAAACTGATCTTCCCCAAGGTCCGCTTCTACCAGTTTTTCCATTCGTCTGTAAAGAATTCGCGTTAGTATTTTGCAGCTGTGACTTATTAAACTGATAGGTCGGTAATTTTCACATCTGTCAACACCTGCTTTCTTTTGGATTGGAATTATTATATTCTTCTTGAAGTCTGTGGGTATTTCGCCTGTCTCATACATCTTGCTTACCAGATGGTAGAGTTTTGTCATGACTCGCTCACCGAAGGCCATCAGGAGTTCTAATGGAATGTTGTCTACTCCCGGGGTCTTGTTTTGACTCAGGTCTTTCAGTGCTCTGTCAAACTTTTCACGTGGTATCTTATCTCCCATTTCATCTTCATCTACATTCTCTTCCATTTCCATAATATTGTCTTCAAGTACATCGCCTTGTATAAACCCTCTATATACTCCTTCCACCTTTCTGCCTTCCCTTCTTTGCTTAGAACTGGGTTGCCATCTGAGCTCTTGATATTCATACAAGTGGTTCTCTTCTCTCCAAAGGTCTCTTTAATATTCCTGTAGGCAATATCTATCTTACCCCTAGTGAGACAAGCCTCTACGTCCTTACATTTGTCCTCTAGCCATCTCTGCTTAGCCATTTTGCACTTACTGTCGATCTCATTTTTGAGACGTTTGTATTCCTTTTTGCCTGCTTCATTTACTGCATTTTTATAATTTCTCCTTTCATCACTTAAATTCAACATTTCTTCTGTTACCCAAGGATTTCTATTAGCCCTCATCTTTTTACATATTTGATCCTCTGCTGCCTTCAACACTTCATCCCTGAGAGCTACCCATTCTTCTTCGACTCTATTTCTTTCCCCCATTCCTGTCAATTGTTCCCTTATGCTCTTCCTGAAACTCTCTAAAACCTCTGGTTCTTTCAGTTTATCCAGGTCCCATCTCCTTAAATTCCCACCTTTTGCAGTTTCTTCAGTTTCAATCTGCAGTTTATAACCAATAGATTGTGGTCAGAATCCACATCTGCCCCTGGAAATGTCTTACAATTTAAAACCTGGTTCCTAAATCTCTGTCTTACCATTATATAATCTATCTGATACCTTTTAGTATCTCCAGGATTCTTCCAGGTATACAACCTTCTTTTATGATTCTTGAACCAAGTATTAACTATGATTAAGTTATGCTCTGCGCAAAATTCTACCAGGCGGCTTCCTCTTTCATTTCTTAGCCCCAATCCATATTCACCTACTATGTTTCATCCTCTCCCTTTTCCTACTGACGAATTCCATTCACCCATGACTATTAAATTTTCGTCTCCCTTCACTACCTGAATAATTTCTTTTATCTCGTCATACATTTCATCTATTTCTTCATCATCTGCAGAGCTAGTTGGCATATAAACTTTTACTACTGTAGTAGGCATGGGCTTTGTGTCTATCTTGGCCACAATAATGCGTTCACTATGCTGTTTGTAGTAGCTAACCCTCACTCCTATTTTTTTATTCATTATTAAACCTTCCCCTGCATTACCCCTATTTGATTTTGTATTTATAACCCTGTAATCACCTGACCAAAAGTCTTGTTCCTCCTGCCACCAAACTTCACTAATTCCCACTATATCTAACTTTAACTTATCCATTTCCCTTTTTAAATTTTCTAACCTACCTGCCCGATTAAGGGATCTGACATTCCACGATCCGATCCGTAGAATGCCAGTTTTCTTTCTCCTGATAACGACTTCCTCTTGAGTAGTCACCGCCTGGAGATCCGAATGGGGGACTATTTTACCTCCGGAATATTTAACCCAAGAGGATGCCATCATCATTTAATCATACAGTAAAGCTGCATGTCCTCGGGAAAAATTACGGCTGTAGTTTTCCCTTGCATTCAGCCGTTCGCAGCACCAGCACAGCAAGGCCATTTTAGTTAATGTTACAAGGCCAGATCAGTCAATCATCCAGACTGTTGCCCCTGCAACTACTGAAAAGGCTGCTGCCCCTCTTCAGAAACCACTTGTTTCTCTGGCCTCTCAACAGATACCGCTCCATTGTGGTTGCACCTACAGTACGGCCATCTGTATCGCTGAGGCACGCAAGCCTCCCCACCAACGGCAAGGTCCATGGTTCATGAGGGGGATTCGATATATAACAATATGTGAAATATTCAAAAACGAAGCTGCAGAAGGCTTCTCTAACCGTGCTCACTGTTTGTGTAGTTACTACAAAGCCACGGTCATCGCATTTCCTATATAACCATGTAAGAACTATTTCAGAAATAAGCTGCAGAGTGCTTCTGTCACACAGCTCTCTGACGGTACGGTTGCAACAACGCCTGGATTATTACATGTGATAAATAACCATAGGTGAAATATTCAAAAACTAAGCTGCAGAAAGCTTTTCTCACGGTGCTCGCTGTTTGTGTAGTTACTACAAAGCCACGATCATCGCATTTCTTATATAACCATATAAGAACTATTTCAGAAGGATCTGCAGAGTGCTTCTGTTACACTGCTCTCTGATAGTACGATTGCAACAACGACAGGATTATCACATTTGATTCATAACCATAGGTGAAATATTCAAAAACGAACCTGCAGAAAGCTTCTCTCACCATGCTCACTGTTTGTGTAGTTACTACAAAGCCACGATCATCGCATTTCCTAAATAACAATGTAAGAAGTTTTTCAGGAAGAAGCTGCAGAGTGCTTCTGTCACACTGCTCTCTGAAGGTACGGTTGCAACAACGCCAGGATTATAACATTTGATAAATAACCATAGGTGAAATATTCAAAAACGAACCTGCAGAAAGCTTCTCTCACGGTGCTTGCTGTTTGTGTAGTTACTACAGAGCCACGGTCTCGCATCTACTATAAAACAATGTAAGAAGTATTTCAGAAGTAGCTGCAGAGTGCTTCTGTCACACTGTTCTCTGAAGGTACGGTTGCAACAACGCCAAGACTATCACATTTGATAAATAACCATAGGTGAAATATTCAAAAACGAAGCTGCAGAAAGCTCCTCTCACGGTGCTCGCTGTCTGTGTAGTTACTACAGAGCCACGGTCATCGCATTTCCTATATAACCATGTAAGAACTATTTCAGAAAGAAGCTGCAGAGTCATCTGTCAAACTGCTCTTTGAAGGTAGCGTTGCCACAACAACATGATTATCACATTTGACAAATAACCATAAGTGAAATATTCCAAAAAGAAGCTGCAGTAAGCTATTTTCATGGTTCTCGCTGTTTGTGTAGTTACTACAAAGCCACGATCATCGAATTTCCTAAATAAACATGTAAGAGGTTTCTCAGAAAGAAGCTGCAGAGTGCTTCTGTCACACTGCTCTCTGAAGGTACGGTTGCAACAATGCCAGGATTATCACATTTGATAAATAACCATAAGTTTTTTTTTTTTGTTTGGGTTTTTAGGGCGCAAAACTTCTATGGTCATTAGCGCCCGGTCGGTGACTGTAAAAAACCGAAATTGAAAACCAGCAGCTATGGGAACGAAAGTCATAAAATTGGAGAAACAAAAGCAGAAATAAGGCTTAAAAATCCACTGCAAAAGGGGTTGGTTGTCCCCGAGAAAGCTTCAAATGACTGACGTCATTTCACTGGCACTAATAAACTGGAGAACGCGGTCGGCTGAGTGCGTGTCATCTGCTAAAATCGACGATATATCAGGCGATAGCTGTAGACGGGAGCGTAACGGATTAAAATAGGGGCACTCAATTAAATCGTGTCTTACCGTCCACAGCTGAGAGCAATGGGGACAGAGTGGGGGAGGATCGCCGGTTAAAAGATGTCGATGGCTAAAAAGACAGTGCCCTATCCGGAGTCTAGTTAAAATTACCTCCTCCCGACAACGCGTTCGGGAGGAAGAGGTCCAAGCACAAGGAAGAGCTTTGATGTTCCGCAATTTATTATGGCTAAGTGTCGACCAATGCGTGTGCCATAAATGAACCACACGTCGACATAGAACGCTCCGTAGATCGGCGAAGGGAAGCGATTGAATATCTGGCCGAGGAAGAGAGACTGCAGCCTTGGCTGCAATATCGGCCGCCTCATTTCCACAGATACCAACGTGTCCCGGGAGCCAGACGAACGCCACCGAGAGGCCCCCCAGGTGGAGCAAGCGCAGACAGTCCTGAATCCGGTGGACCAGAGGGTGCACAGGATAAAGAGCTTGGAGAGTGTGGAGAGAGCTGAGAGAATCTGAGCAGATAACGTATTGTATCCGCTGATGGCGGCGGATGTAGTGGACAGCCTGGAGAACAGCGTAAAGCTCCGCAGTATACACCGAACACTGGTCGGGATGCCGAAAGTGATTTGGGGTGTCGCCAACAATATAGGCACTCCCTACACCTAACGACGTAAATAAATGTGGCATCCGTTATTTGTGCACATAGACCAGTAAACGCCTGACGATAAACTAGTGAAGGGGTACCATCCTTGGGAAATCGACAAAGGTCACGGAGCAGGCAGATCCGGGGACGGAGCCAAGGCGGTGCTGTACCCCAAGTTGTCAAGAAGGTTTTAGGAAAGCGGAAGGAAAGAGAATGGAGCAAGTGACGGAAGCGGACTCCCGGTGAGAGGAGGGAGGAGGGGCGGCCTGCATACCCTGCATCAAAGGAGGCGCCGAAAAAAATGTCATGGGCTGGATTAGCAGGCATGGAAGACAGATGGCTAGCATAACGACTCAGAAGGACTGCTCGCCGATTGGACAGCGGAGGTTCAGCAGTCTCAGCATAAAGGCTGTCCACAGGGCTGGTGTAAAAAGCTCCAGACACTAAACGTAATCCACGGTGGTGGTTAGAGTCGAGACGCTGAAGAATAGATGGCCGAGCAGAGGAGTAGACTATGCTTCCATAGACCAATTTCGAGCGCACTAAGGCGCGATAGAGGCGGCGAAGGACCACTCGGTCCGCTCCCCAGGAGGTACCATTCAGGACACGGAGGGTGTTAAGGGAACGCAGACAGCGAGCCGAAAGATAGGAAACGTGGGAGGACCAGCACAGTTTTCTGTCAAACATAAGACCCAAGAATTTAGCGACGTTTGAAAACGGAAGGTTGACAGGACCTAGATGTAAGGAGGGCGGAAGAAACTCCTTACGTCGCCAAAAATTAACAGAAACGGTCTTACTGGGAGAGAAACGGAAGCCGGTTTCGATGCTCCAAGAGTGGAGGCGATCGAGACATCCTTGAAGACGTCGTTCAAGAAGGCTGGTCCGTTGAGAGCTATAGTAGATCGCAAAATCGTCCACAAAGAGGGAGCCCGAGACATCAGGAAGGAGACAATCCATAATTGGATTGATGGCAATGGCAAACAGTACAACACTCAGCACGGAGCCCTGGGGTACCCCGTTTTCTTGGGAGAAAGTACGGGAGAGAGTAGTGTTCACCCGCACCCTAAATGTGCGCTCTGCCATAAATTCGTGAAGAAAAAGTGGCAGCCGACCTCGAAAGCCCCAAGAGAACAGTGTGCGGAGGATGCCTGTTCTCCAACAGGTATCGTATGCTCTCTCCAGATCAAAAAATATTGCTACTGTTTGGCGTTTCCGGAGAAAATTGTTCATGATATAAGTGGAGAGAGCAACAAGATGGTCAACTGCAGAACGATGCTTTCGGAATCCGCATTGGGCAGGTGTTAAAAGACTGCGGGATTCCAGCCACCAAGCTAAACGGTAATTCACCATACGCTCCAAAACCTTACAGACACTACTCGTGAGAGAAATGGGGAGATAGCTGGAGGGCAGATGTTTGTCCTTTCCAGGTTTCGGAACAGGAACGACGATTGCTTCCCGCCATCGTCTGGGAAAAGTACTGTCGGTCCAAATTCGATTATAAAGGCGAAGGAGGTAACGCAGACTATGGGTTGATAAATGCAGCAACATTTGGACGTGGATACCATCTGGTCCTGGGGCGGAGGAGCGAGAAGAAGAGAGTGCATGATGGAGTTCCCGCAAGGAGAAAACAGTATTGTAGCTTTCGCGATTTTGAGAGGAGAAAGCAAGAGGTCGCACTTTCGCTGCACGTTTCTTCGGGAGAAACGCTGGAGGGTAATTTGAAGAGCCCGAAATCTCAGCAAAGTGCTGACCCAATGAGTTAGAAATTGCGACGGGGTCCACTAATGTATCATGCGCGACAGTGAGCCCAGAGACCGGGGAGAAACTAGGCGCGCCTGAGAACCGTCGAAGCCGACTCCAAACTTCCGAGGAGGGAGTGAAGGTGTTAAATGAGCTAATAAAGAATTTCCAGCTTGCCTTCTTGCTATCGCGGATGACACGACGGCATCGCGCTCGAAACTGCTTATAGCGGATGCAGTTGGCCAAAGTGGCGGAAAACGCGGAGAGCACGTCGCCGCTCACGTATTGCATCACGGCATGCCTCGTTCCACCAAGGAACTGGGGGGCGCAGGGGCAATTCGGAGGTGCGCGGTATTGAATGTTCCGCAGCTGTAAGAATAACGTCGGTAATATGTGTGACCTCATCGTCGACGCTGGGAAAGTGACGGTCATCGAATGTCGCAAGAGACGAGGTTGGTTGGTTGGGTTAAAGATGAAAGGGACCAAACTACAAAGGTCATCGGTCCCTTGTTTCATAAAAACACAGAGCACAGGGGAACTATCCACCAGTCAAGCGAAGTACTAAAAGAAAAACTCCAGGGGAAGAAAAGCCCCATGGTCCATTGTAAGACAACATGGAAAACAGAGCACAGCAACAAAAACAACATAGAGAACAAAGGCAGAAGGAATTAAAACTGCACAGCAGAGAACTGTGGCTGGCTGATCACGAAAATAATAGGATGAGCCAGCCACTCTGCAACACGTTAAAACCTCCAGCCTAAGAGTTTAGGGCGGAGTCGAATCACAACACAAAACTAAGTAAAAGAGAGAGCTCAAAAGAAAGTGATGTTAAAAAAAAATTTAAATGGACCTATAAAAGCCGCTTGCGCGAAGAAAACTTAAAACCCGATCGGCCATAGAGACATTGTCACCTAAGAGAGATGATAAAGCACCCTGGAGATTAAAAGTTCGCCTGAGGGCGGTTAAAAGAGGACAGTCCAACAATATATGGGCCACCGTCATAAGCGCACCACAGCGACAATGAGGGGGGTCCTCTCGACGCAGCAGATGACCATGCGTCAGCCAAGAGTGACCAATGCGGAGCCTACAGAGAACCAAAGAGTCCCTCTGAGAGGCCCGCATGGAGGAACCCCACACAGTCGTGGCCTCCTTTACACGCCGCAGCTTGTTGGGTACAGACAGGGTGCGCCATTCGTCGGCCCACATCCCAAAGACCCGACGGCGTAACACCGATCGGAGATCAGTTGCCGGGAGTCCGATCTCCAACGGCAGTTTGCGGGTGGCTTCTTTAGCTAACTTGTCGGCGTGTTCGTTGCCCGCTATCCCAACGTGTCCCGGGGTCCATATGAACACCACTGAACGGCCACGTTGTGCAAGAGCATGAACGGACTCCTGGATGGCAACAACAATGGGATGGCGTGGGTAGCACTGGTCAAGAGCCTGGAGACTACTGAGAGAGTCACTGCAAATGACAAAAGACTCGCCAGTGCTGGTACGAACACGCTCAAGGGCACGAAAAATAGCTGTTAGCTCTGCAGTGTAAACACTGCAGCCGTCCGGCAAGGAGCGCTGGTCGACATAGTCCGCATGAACATAAGCGTACCCCACACGGCCATCAACCATCGAGCCATCGGTATAGATAACCTCCGAGTCACGGGATTCGTCGAGGAGAGCAAGAAATTGGCGGCGCAAGACTGCAGGAGGAACTGAATCCTTTTGCCATTGGGAGAGGTCCATCTGAAGCTGCGGCCGACGGATACACCAGGGTGCTGTATGTGGGCGGACCTGAAAAGCAGATGGAAGAGGCAAAGACTCGAGTTCACTAAGCAGGGACTGAACACGGATCCCAATTGCATGGCCTGATCGCGGCCGCCGGCGTGGAAGATGGACTGCCGCATCGGTGAAAAGGAGACGGTAGTTAGGGTGACGGGGAGAACAACGGACGTGGGCAGCATAGTTGGCTAAGAGTTGTTGACGCCGAATGTAGAGCGGAGGAACCCCAGCCTCAGCAAGTAGGCTATTAACAGGACTGGTGCGGAATGCTCCTGTCGCCTGTCGAACCCCACAGTGGTGAATGGGGTCCAGCAGTTGCAACGCTGAGTGCGACGCTGAGCCATACGCCACACTCCCATAATCCAGTCGGGACAGCACAAGGGCTTTGTAGAGCTGCAGCAGCGTGTTACGGTCTGCACCCCAAGTTGTGTTGCTGAGGCAGCGGAGGGCATTCAGATGCTGCCAGCACTGACGCTTGAGCTCACGAATATGTGGAAGCCAAGTAAGCCGGGCATCGAACAGCAATCCCAGAAAACGGTAAGTGTCAACAACCCTGAGCTTAGCATCCTGAAGATAAAGCTCAGGGTGGGGATGGACAGTGCGACGCCGACAAAAGTGCATAACACAAGTCTTCGCAGGAGAAAACTGAAACCCATGGGCTAGGGCCCACGCCTGCGCCTTGCGTATGGCTCCCTGCAACCGACGTTCTGCAACGCCAATGGTGGAGGAGCCGAAAAAGATGCAGAAATCGTCAGCATATAACGTGGGCGGGACAGACGACCCTACTGCTGCTGCAAGGCCATTAATGGCCACAAGGAAAAGGGGCACGCTCAATACAGAGCCCTGTGGAACGCCGTTCTCCTGGATATGAAGTGAACTATGGGATGTGCCAATTAAAACGCGGAATGTCCGAACAGATAAAAAATTCTGAATAAAAATGGGGAGAGAGCCCCGGAGACCCCACCCGTGCAACGTGGCGAGAATATGGTGCCGCCACGTCGTGTCATATGCTCTGGAGAGGTCGAAAAAGACGGAGACGAGGTGTTGGCGCCTGAAAAAAGCAGTGCGGATTGCAGACTCAAGGAGGACCAAAGTATCGGCGGTGGAACGGCCCTGACGGAAGCCGCTCTGGCATGGAGCCAGGAGACCCCGAGACTCGAGCAGCCAACACAGCCGTCGACTCACCATGCGTTCCAGCAGCTTGCACAGAGTATTGGTTAAGCTAATGGGCCGATAACTATCCACAGTAAGCGGGTCCTGACCAGGCTTCAGCACCGGAATGATGGTACTTTCTCGCCACTGCGACGGAAAGACACCATCACCCCATAGGCGGTTGAAGATGGCAAGAACACATCGCTGACAGTCCGGGGACAGGTGTTTTAGCATCTGATTGTGGACGCCATCTGGCCCAGAGGCTGTATCGGGGCACTGTGCCAGGTCGCTCTGGAGTTCCCTCAAACTAAATGGGGCGTTATACGCCTCAGGGTGGCGAGAAGCGAAAGAAAGCCGTTTGCCTTCCTCCCGGCGTTTGAGCGCGCGAAACGCAGGCGGGTAATTCCCCGACGCAGAGGCCCGAACATAGCGCTGAGCGAAATGCTCGGCGATTGCATCGGCATCGGTGGATACTGCCCCGTTGATGGTAAGCCCTGGGAGACCTGTAGAGTACTGCAATCCAAAGATGCGCCGAATCTTCAGCCACACCTGGGAGGTGGAAGTACGGGAACCAATCTTGGAAACGTACCTCTCCCAACACTCCTGTTTCCGCCGTTTGATAAGCCTCCGTACCTGAGCACGGAGACGTTTGAATAAAATGAGGTTCTCCAAAGACGGGTGCCGCTTATGTCACTGAAGAGCCCGCCGACGTTCTTCAATGGCTGCAGCGACCTCTGGAGACCACCAAGGCACCGACTTTCGCCGGGGGCACCCGAACGAACGAGGAATGGTACGTTCCGCAGCGGAAACAATCGCTGCAGTCAGGGTCTCAACCGCCACATCGATGGTACCATGGGGGAGAGAGTCAACAGTGGCAGCAGAGCAGAACGTGTCCCAGTTTGCCTTGCTAAATGCCCATCTAGGCGAGCGCGCAAAGGAGTGACGCTGTGGTAGTGAAAGGAAGATCGGAAAATGGTCACTACCACACAAGTCCTCGTGGACTCTCCAGTGGACCGATGGTACAAGCCCTGGGCTGCACAACGACAGATCTATGGCCGAGAACGTGCCATGCGCCACACTGAAATGTGTGGCGGCGCCAGAGTTTAAGAGGCAGAGGTCGAGTTGGGAGATGAGATTCTCGACCTCCCTGCCTCGGCCAGTAACCTTCGTTCCACCCCACAGGGGATTGTGGGCGTTAAAATCCCCAAGGAGAAGAAAAGGCGTGGGGAGTTGGGCGACAAGCGCAGCCATTTCGGTCAGGTAGACTGTACCACCTGGAGGGAGATAGACACTGCAGACGGTTATGTCCTGGGTAGTCCTTACACAGACAGCCACAGCTTCCAATGATGTTTGAAGGGGCACAGGAGCACTATATACAGAGGTAAGGACATACACGCAGGCTCCACCTGACACACAATTGTAAGTGCTACGGTTGCAGTAATAGCCCCTGTATCCACGAAGAACAGGGGTCCGCATTGCCGGGAACCAGGTTTCTTGGAGGGCAATGCAGAAAGCAGGTGTCAGGCTTAGGAGCTGTCGTAGTTCAGGGAGATGGCTAAAATAACCGCCACAATTCCACTGGAGGATTGTACAAAGCGTGTCCGGTAGGGGCATTCAGGCACTGAAAAGGCAAATTACTTGGCAGGGTCACATGCTGCCACCGACTGAGCGACGGACGTCACTACGGCCATCGTTTCTGAGGAGACGGCGAGATCCAGGTCATCAGGGGACGCAAAGAGCTCGACCTCGTCCTCAGAGGCTGAGCTGACAGGGAGCGTTGGTGCGGGAACCACTGGGTCCTTATCCTTCTTGGAGAGCTTCCTTTTCTCTCTCTTGTCTTTGGGAGGAGGGTTGGCATGCTGGGAGGGCTTTCCTGACGCATTATCAGGAACAGAGGAAGAGCGTGAAGCCCTTCGACCAGCAGCTGGTGGCTTCTTCAGCCACTGGCTAGTGTCTTGTGAGACACTGGGGAAGTCCTTGGAAGGGACACCCCCAAGGGATCCCTTCCGAACAAGTGAGGCCGGAGGAGGCTGTTGCGTCCCCGGCTGAGCAGCCGGAGGGAGCTGTCGCTTCCCTGGCTGAGGAGCCGGAGAGGGCTGTCGCCGCTCCGGCTGAGAGGTGGGGACCAACGTCCCCGGTTGCTTGGGGCGCACTGCTCCCAGACTCGGTGTTTTGGGAGCAGTGGAAGAGAGAGCGGCCTGTCCCAGCGGTGGGGCAGACGTTACCTGATTTCTCTGAGGGCCAACAGAGAAAGGAGTCTGTGCAGGAGCTGGTGGCGGCAGTGTGACAGTAGCATAACTCCTCAACATAGGTGTGGGGTTGAGGCGTTCTAATTTCTTCTTCGCCTCTTGGTAACTTAAACGGTCCAAGGTCTTAATTTCTTGTATCTTCCGCTCTCGTTGATAGACTGCACAGTCTGGTGAGCAGGGAGAATGATGCTCCCCACAGTTAACGCAGGTGGGAGGCGGAGCACATGGAGCATTAGGATGTGGAGGTCGTCCACAATCACGACACGTGGGACTGGAAGTGCACCTGGAGGACATGTGTCCGAATTTCCAGCACTGGAAGCATCGCATAGGGGGCGGGACATAGGGCTTGACATCGCACCGGTATATCATGACCTTGACTTTCTCAGGCAAGCAGTCGCCCTCAAAGGCCAGTATGAAAGCACCGGTAGCGACCCTATTATCCTTTGGCCCCCTAAAGACACGACGGACAAAGTGTACACCTCGTCGTGCCAGGTTCTCACGTAGCTCGTCATCAGACTGTAGCAGAAGATCTTTATGAAAAATAATCCCCTGGACCAAATTTAAGGACTTATGGGGAGTGACAGTGACGGGGATGTCACCGAGCTTCTCACAGGCGAGTAATGCCTGGGACTGCGCAGATGAAGCTGCTTGTATCAAAATGGCCCTGCTCCTCATTTTGGAAAGAGATGCCACTTCCCCAAACTTATCTTCGAGATTGTGCACGAAGAAAAGAGGCTTAGTCCCCAAAAACGAATCCCCATAAGTTCTGCTGCATACAAGGTATCGTGGCGAATACGGCTCCTGTCTGTCTGCAGCCCTACGTTCCTCCCATGGTGTGGCTAGGGAAGGGAACGACTTCGGGTTATATGTCACAGCGTTAAATTCCACCTTACCACGCTTAGAGACATTGGCGGTCGGACGACCACCAGATTGAGATTTCACCGGCTTCATTGCGGGGCATCCACCCCGATGCCACCCACTCCGACCAGGGGCTCTCCCCACGGGCGCCACCCAGCCACAGCAAAGGCCACCTGGCAGGATGGCCGTTGCCGGGAGTCCCGATGCCCCAGAGAGACGAGCATCTACTCCTTGGCTTACGTGGGGAGTTGTCAGCTCAGGCATCGGCAGTACGATCCCTGTGTTGTCAGGGGGCTACAACCTAGAGGGTACATGACGACCCCACCACAACGGGCTGGCTACCGTGCTGGATTTTGGGTGCCATGGGTAGTCCATAGTGATCGTAGGTGCTGGTCGTGACGCACTAAGGGCGGTACTTACACAATACATCAGGTGTCTATGCCCAAAATGAGGGATGGAGGGTGCAGGTACGACGCAAAGACGATCAAGAGTGCCAAGGTCGTAGGGCACAGAAGACTGATGGTGCACCACGTAAGGTGTCCTTCCCCAAAAGGCTCGTACTTCTGCGGAATTTGGAAAAATGGAGGTCAAACCCTAATGGGGACCATCACACTAAGGCCAAAACGTTTGAGACTCCTTTTAGTCGCCTCTTACGACAGGCAGGAATACCGCGGGCGTATTTTTACCCCCGAACCCGCAGGGGGGCCTTGGCGGAGAAGGAGAGGAACTGGGTTTCTTTGTCGCCTTCTTGGAAGTATGATGTTTAGAGGAAGGAGGAACCGATGGTTGGGAAGTTGCCGTACGTAGAAACTCTTCACGAGTATGCTCATTTTTCGAAGTCTTGGTGTCTGACTTTTGGGCTCGAGATTTAGCAGAACCCGACGAAGCGTGAGCCAGAGAGTGGGCAGGCGAAAGTGGTGAGGTTGAATGGGCGATCTTTGCGCTGGCCGATCTGACGACCGTGGCACTAAAGGTGAGGTCGCAAGTCTGCATGGCCACCTCCTTTGTTGGCCCAGGAGAAGCAAGGTCAGTGCTGTATTTTCTTTTCTGAGGCATGGTGGGCTGTCGACTGGCGAATATTTTCGAGCAGCAAAGGTCGACACCTTTTCCTTTACTCTAATTTCCTGGATGAGGATGAGGAGAGACGCACAGGGAGGAAGAGAGAGAAAGGGAAAGGAAAGATGAGGGGTCTCAAACGCCGCAGCGGAGAAAAGGGTAAAGAGAAGAGGTAAGGAAAAGAGAAGGACAAAGGAAGGATGAAGACATACAAGCAAGGAAGGCGAAGAATGCGGTACATTTACAAGCGTCCGTCTCTGGACATAGGCACAAACCATACTCCCAGAGAGGGAGAAAGAGAAGGAAAGAGCCAGAGGTGAGGAGGGGGGGGGGGGGCGAAGATGGGGGATGGGGAAGGATGTGGAAAGGGAAGGTATGCAGCCCGGAAAGGAAGGAAGGCCACATTAGGTCGAAGTCCCGTGGTCCCTATGCACATATCCACAAAAGAGTTGTGGATCCCCTGTGGGGAAATAACCGTAAGTGAAATATTCCAAAATAAAGCTGCAAAAATCTTCTTGCATGGTGCTCGCTGTTTGTTTAGTTAATACAAAGACACGGTCATCGCATTTCCTATATAAAAATGTAAAAACTATTTCAGAAAGAAGCTGCAGAGTGCTTCTGTCACACTGCTCTCTGAAGGTAAGGTTGAAACAACGCCAGGATTATCACATTTGATAAATAACCATAGGTGAAATATTCAAAAACGAAGCTGCAGAAAGCTTCTTTCAGTGTGCTCGCTATTTGTGTACTTACTACAGAGTCACGGTCTCGCATCTCCTATAAAACAATGTAAGAACTATTTCAGAAAGAAGCTGCAGAGTGCTTCTGTCACACTGCTCTTTGAAGGTATGTTTGTAACAATGACATGACTATCACATTTCATAAATAACCATAAGTGAAATATTCCAAAAAGAAGCTGCAGAAAGCTTTTTTCTCGGTTCTCACTGTTTGTGTAGTTTCTACAAAGGCACGACCATCACATTTCCTAAATAAACATGTAAGAACTTTTTCACAAAGAAGCTGCAGAATGCTTCTCTCACACTGCTCTCTGAAGGTACGGTTGCAACAACGCCAGCATTATCACATTTGATAAAGAACCATAGGTGAAATATACAAAAACAAAGCTGCAGAAAGCTTTTTTCAGGGTGCTCGCTTTTTGTGTAGTTCCTACAGAGCCACGGTCATCGCATTTCCAATATAACCATGTAAGACCTGTGGTGTCACCGCCAGACACCACACTTGCTAGGGGTAGCTTAAATCGGCCGCAGCCCATTTAGTACATGTCGGACCCTCGTGTCGCCACTGTGTGATCTTAGACCGAGCGCCACCACAAGGCAGGTCTCGAGATATGGAATAGCACTCGCCCCAGTTGTACGACGACTTTGCTAGGGACTACACTGACGAAGCCTTTCTCTCATTTACCGAGAGACAGTTAGAATAGCCTTCAGCTAAGTCCATGGCTACGACCTAGCAAGGCGCCATTAACCGTATCTGAAGATAGTCTTATTTGTATTATCAAGAGCGATGTACCACAAGGATAGAATAAAGTTAAATATTCGAGGAGCTGCATACTTTTCTTATTAGAATTCACTACTTATCCTGTTCCAGATTTCACGCCCGTCTGCGTTAGATTTCGGCCTCCTCTATCTACCAGGTGTTGGCACATTTACCAACACATCAAGAACTATTTCAGAAAGAAGCTGCTGAGTGCTTCTGTTACACTGCTCTTTCAAGGTACGGTTGCAACAACGCCATGATTATCACATTTGATTATAACAATATGTAAAATATTCAAATACGAAGCTGCAGAAAGCTTCTCTCACCATGCTCACTGTTTGTGTAGTTACTAGAAAGCCACCGTCATCGCATTTCCTATATAATGATGTAAGAAATATTTCAGAAAGAAGCTGCAGAGTGCTTCTGTCACACTGGTCTCTGAAGGTACGGTTGCAACAACGCCAGGATTATTACATTTGATAAATAACCATAGGTGAAATATTCAAAGACGAAGCTGCAGAAAGCTTCTCTCACGGTGCTCGCTGTTTGTGTAGTTACAACAGAGCCACGGTCATCGCATTTCCTATATTATCATGTAAGAACTATTTCAGATAGAAGCTGCAGAGTGCTTCAGTCACACTGCTCTTTGAAGGTACGGTTGCCACAACGACATAAATCTCACATTTGATAAGTAACCACAAGTAAAATATTCCAAAAAGAAACTGGAGAAAGCGTTTTTCAGGGTTCTCGCTGTTTGTGTAGTTACTACAAAGCCACGATCATTGCAGTTCCTATATAACCATGTAAGAACTATTTCAGAAAGAAGCTGCAGAGTGCTTCGGTCACATTGCTCTCTGATGGTACGGTTGCAACAACGCCAGGATTAAAACATTTGCTAAATTACCATAGGTGAAATATTCAAAAACGAAGCTGCAGAAAGCTTCTCTCATGGTGCTCGTTGTTTGTGTAGTTACAACAGAGCCACGGTCATCGCATTTCCTATATAATAATGTAAGAACTATTTCAGATAGAAGCTGCAGAGTCCTTCTGTCACACTGCTCTTTGAAGGTACGTTTGCCACAACGACATAAATCTCACATTTGATAAATAACCAAAAGTAAAATATTCCAAAAAGAAACTGCAGAAAGCTTTTTTCAGGGTTCTCGCTGTTTGTGTAGTTACTACAAAGCCACGATCATTGCAGATCCTATATAACCATGTAAGAAATATTTCAGAAAGAAGCTGCAGAGTGCTTCGGTCACATTGCTCTCTGATGGTACGGTTGCAACAACGCCAGGATTAAAACATTTGCTAAATTACCATAGGTGAAATATTCAAAAACGAAGCTGCAGAAAGCTTCTCTCATGGTGCTCGTTGTTTGTGTAGTTACTACAGAGCCACGGTCTCGCATCTCCTGTAAAACCATGTGAGAACTATTTCAGAAAGAAGCTGCAGAGTGCTTCTATCACACTGCTCTCTGAAGGTACCGTTGCAACAACGCCAGGTTTATCACATTTGATATATGTTGTTGTTGTGGTCTTCAGTCCTGAGACTGGTTTGATGCAGCTCTCCATGCTACTCTATCCTGTGCAAGCTTCTTCATCTCCCAGTTCCTACTGCAACCTACATCCTTCTGAATCTGCTTAGTGTATTCATCTCTTGGTCTCCCTCTATGATTTTTACCCTCCACGCTGCCCTCCAATTCTAAATTTGTGATCCCTTGATGCCTCAAAACGTGTCCTACCAACCGATCCCTTCTTCTAGTCAAGTTGTGTCACAAACTTCTCTTCTCCCCAATCCTATTCAATACCTCCTCATTAGTTACGTGATCTACCCACCTTATCTTCAGCATTCTTCTCTAGCACCACATTTCGAAAGCTTCTATTCTCTTCTTGTCCAAACTGGTTATCGTCCATGTTTCACTTCCATACATGGCTACACTCCATACAAATACTTTCAGAAACAACTTCCTGACACTTAAATCTATACTCGATGTTAACAAATTTCTCTTCTTCAGAAACAATTTCCTTGCCATTGCCAGTCTTCATTTTATATCCTCTCTACTACGACCATCATCAGTTATTTTACTCCCTAAATAGCAAAACTCCTTTACTACTTTAAGTGTCTCATTTCCTAATCTGATCCCCTCAGCATCACCTGATTTAATTTGACTACATTCCATTATCCTCGTTTTGCTTTTGTTGATGTTCATCTTATATCCTCCTTTCAAGACACTGTCCATTCCGTTCAACTGCCCCTCCAAGTCCTTTGCTGTCTCTGACAGAATTACAATGTCATCGGCAAACCTCAAAGTTTTTACTTCTTCTCCATGAATATTAATACCTACTCCGATTTTTTCTTTTGTTTCCTTTACTGCTTCCTCAATATACAGATCGAATAACGTTGGGGGGAGAGCTACAACCCTGTCTCACTCCTTTCCCAACCACTGCTTCCCTTTCATGCCCCTCGACTCTTATAACTGCCATCTGGTTTCTGTACAAATTGTAAATAGACTTTCGCTCCCTGTATTTTACCCCTGTCAACTTCAGAATTTGAAACAGAGTATTCCAGTCAACATTGTCAAAAGCTTTCTCTAAGTCTACAAATGCTAGAAACGTAGGTTTTCCTTTTCTTAATCTTTCTTCTAAGATAAGTCGTAAGGTCAGTATTGCCTCACGTGTTCCAACATTTCTACGGAATCCAAACTGATCTTCCCCAAGGTCCACTTCTACCAGTTTTTCCATTCGTCTGTAAAGAATTCGCGTTAGTATTTTGCAGCTGTGACTTATTAAACTGATAGGTCGGTAATTTGCACCTCTGTCAATACCTGCTTTCTTTGGGATTGGAATTATTATATTCTTCTTGAAGTCTGTGGGTATTTCGCCTGTCTCATACATCTTGCTCACCAGATAGTAGAGTTTTGTCATGACTAGCTCTCCCAAGGCCATCAGTAGTTCTAATGGAATGTTGTCTACTCCCGGGGCCTTGTTTCGACTCAGGTCTTTCAGTGCTCTGTCAAACTCTTCACGCGGTATCTTATCTCCCATTTCATCTTCATCTACATCCTCTTCCAGGAGGTTGTTGGATGTTTAAGGGGGACTAAACAGCGAAGGTCATCAGTCCCCCATTCCAAAATCAGGCGAGCCGAAAATCTACGAAGCAGATAAAAACCAAAGGGGGAGGAAACGTCCCCCCAGGCGCTAAAAGAACACAAATGCAGCAACGAACACTACAGACAAGAACAGAACAGAGGAACACCAGACAGAAAGAAACAGAAGAAAGGAAGAGGGCCGGAGACTGGTTGACTGACCACGAGATCAAAAAAGGGAAAGAGTCAACCATCTCACGGCCTACCAAAACAGCAACAGACACGAGGACAAAAGACACAGAAAGGGAAAGGCGCAGGACCTCCCTAAATCGAACCATAAAAAGGACTACCACGGATAAAATTTAAAACGTCATCAGCCATGGAGGCATCGTCAGATAAAACCAAAGCCAAAGTGCCCGAGAGATTAAAAGATTGCCGGAGTGTGCGCAGTCGAGGACACTCCAGCAAAATGTGGCCGACCGTCAGCCGGGACCCACACTGACACAAGGGGGGATCCTCCCGACGCAAGAGATGGCCGTGCGTCAGGTACGTATGGCCGATGCGCAGCCGACACAGGACTACCGAGTCCCTGCGAGAAGCCCGCAGGGAGGAACGCCACACATCGGTCGTCTCCTTGACAGCCCGCAGTTTATTCGGGGCTGTCATGCCACGCCACTCAGCAGCCCACATCCCAAGTACCTTACGGCGCAACACCAGCTGCTGGTCGCGAGCCGTAAGGCCGATCTCCAAAGCTGGGGCGTCTATCGCCCCTTTGGCCAGCCTGTCTACACGTTCGTTCCCTGGGATGCCAACATGACCGGGCGTCCAAACCAGGACCACTGAACCACCAGAACGGGCAATGGCGGAAACAGCCTCCTGAATGGAGGACACCAGAGGAGAGGAGGGATAGCAGCGGTCGATGGCCTGAAGGCTGCTCAGGGAGTCACTGCAGATGACAACGGACCTACCTGAGCAGAAACGCATGTGCTCAAGAGCGCGCAAGATGGCCACCAGCTCTGCAGTAAAAATACTGCAGCCAGCCGGCAAGGAGCGTTGCTCAATATGGTCAGAGTGAGCAAAGGCGTAGGCAGTGCGACCATCAACCAGGGAACCATCAGTGTAGACAGGCTCACAGCCCGGAAATGATTCGAGGAGCGCAAGAAAACGGCGACGGAGGGCCACAGGCGGAGCCGAGTCCTTAGGGCCCTGTGCCAAATCCAGACGGACAGACGGCCGGGACAAACACCATGGAGGCGTAGGTGTATGGACCCGGAAGGGAGGCAGAAGAGGGAATGACCCCAGTTCTGACAGCAGGGACTGGACACGGACAGCTACGGAAAGCCCAGACCCAGGTCGCCGTTCGGGCAGATGGAGGACCATGGCAGGGAAAAGCAGGCGACGATTGGGATGGCCTGGCGAGCAATGCACGTGGACAGCATAGTCGGCGAGCAGTCGATGGCGGCGAAACCGCAGCGGGGGAACCCCGGCCTCCACCAGTAAACTATCCACGGGGCTCGTACGAAAAGCGCCAGTTGCAAGCCGGACCCCACAGTGGTGTATGGGGTCTAACAACTTCAACACTGAGGGTGACGCAGACCCATAGGCCAGGCTCCCATAATCAAGCCGGGACTGCACAAGGGCTCTGTACAATTGCAGTAGCGTGCAGCGATCTGCACCCCAAGACGTGTGGCTAAGGCAGCGGAGGGCGTTGAGGTGCCGCCAGCATTTTTGCTTCAGCTGAGTAACATGAGGAACCCATGTGAGCCGGGCATCAAACACGAGTCCCAAGAAGCGGCAAGTGTCCACCACGTCAAGCAGGTGGCCGTCGAGGTGGTGGTGGTGGTCGTTGGATGGTTAAGGGGGACTAAACAGCGAAGGTCATCAGTCCCCCATTCCAAAATCAGGCGAGCCGGAAATCTACGGAGCAGATAAAAACCAAAGTGGAGGAGACGTCCCCCCAGGCGCTAAAAGAACACAAATGCAGCAACGAACACGACAGACAAGAACAGGACAGAGGAACACCAGACAGAAAGAAACAGAAGAAAGGAAGAGGGCCGGAGACTGGTTGACTGACCACGAGATCAAAAAAGGGAAAGAGCCAACCATCTCACGGCCTACCAGAACAGCAACAGACACGAGGACAAAAGACACAGAAAGGGAAAGGCGCAGGACCTCCCTAAATCGAACCATAAAAAGGACTACCACGGATAAAATTTAAAACGTCATCAGCCATGGAGGCATCATCAGATAAAACCAAAGCCAAAGTGCCCGGGAGATTAAAAGATTGCCGGAGTGTGCGCAGTCGAGGACACTCCAGCAAAATGTGGCCGACCGTCAGCCGGGACGCACACTGACACAAGGGGGGATCCTCCTGACGCAAGAGATGGCCGTGCGTCAGGTACGTATGGCCGATGCGCAGCCGACACAGGACTACCGAGTCCCTGCGAGAAGCCCGCAGGGAGGAACGCCACACATCGGTCGTCTCCTTGACAGCCCGCAGTTTATTCGGGGCTGTCATGCCACGCCACTCAGCAGCCCACATCCCAAGCACCTTACGGCGCAACACCAGCTGCTGGTCGCGAGCCGTAAGGCCGATCTCCAAAGCTGGGGCGTCTATCGCCCCTTTGGCCAGCCTGTCTACACGTTCGTTCCCTGGGATGCCAACATGACCGGGCGTCCAAACCAGGACCACGGAACCACCAGAACGGGCAATGGCGGAAACAGCCTCCTGAATGGAGGACACCAGAGGAGAGGAGGGATAGCAGCGGTCGATGGCCTGAAGGCTGCTCAGGGAGTCACTGCAGATGACAACGGACCTACCTGAGCAGAAACGCATGTGCTCAAGAGCGCGCAAGATGGCCACCAGCTCTGCAGTAAAAATACTGCAGCCAGCCGGCAAGGAGCGTTGCTCAACATGGTCAGAATGAGTAAAGGCGTAGGCAGTGCGACCATCAACCAGGGAACCATCAGTGTAGACAGTCTCACAGTCCGAAAATGAGGCGAGGAGAGCAAGAAAACGGCGACGGAGGGCCACAGGCGGAACCGAGTCCTTGGGTCCCTGTGCCAAGTCCAGACGGACGGACGGCCGGGACAAACACCAGGGAGGCGTAGGTGTATGGACCCGGAAGGGAGGCAGAAGAGGGAATGACCCCAGTTCTGACAGCAGGGACTGGACACGGACAGCTACGGAAAGCCCAGACCCAGGTCGCCGTTCGGGCAGATGGAGGACCATGGCAGGGAAAAGCAGGCGACGATTGGGATGGCCTGGCGAGCAATGCACGTGGACAGCATAGTCGGCGAGCAGTCGATGGCGGCGAAACCGCAGCGGGGGAACCCCGGCCTCCACCAGTAAACTATCCACGGGGCTCGTACGAAAAGCGCCAGTTGCAAGCCGGACCCCACAGTGGTGTATGGGGTCTAACAACTTCAACACTGAGGGTGACGCAGACCCATAGGCCAGGCTCCCATAATCAAGCCGGGACTGCACAAGGGCTCTGTACAATTGCAGTAGCGTGCAGCGATCTGCACCCCAAGACGTGTGGCTAAGGCAGCGGAGGGCGTTGAGGTGCCGCCAGCATTTTTGCTTCAGCTGAGTAACATGAGGAACCCATGTGAGCCGGGCATCAAACACGAGTCCCAAGAAGCGGCAAGTGTCCACCACGTCAAGCAGGTGGCCGTCGAGGTAAAGTTCAGGATGAGGGTGGACCGTCCGACGCCTGCAGAAGTGCATAACCCGAGTCTTGGCAGCAGAGAACTGAAAACCATGAGCCAGAGCCCATGATGCTGCCTTGCGAACGGCGACTTGCAACCTGCGTTCGGCGACTCCCGTAGTCGTGGAGCTAAATGAGATGCAGAAGTCGTCGGCATACAAAGAAGGAGACACCGACGACCCCACTGCTGCAGCCAGACCATTAATGGCCACTAGAAATAACGAGACGCTCAACACCGAGCCCTGTATATAAGAGGAACTAGAGGTGGCACCGACTTGCACCCGGAAAGAGCGGCGCAATAAAAAGCTTTGAAGAAAAGCCGGGAGCCGACCACGAAGACCCCACCCATGCAACGTGGCGAGGATGTGATGCCTCCATGTGGTGTCATACGCCTTCCGCAGATCGAAAAATACAGCAACAAGGTGCTGACGTCGGGCAAAAGCCGTACGGACAGCAGATTCCAGCCGCACCAAATTGTCCACTGCAGACCGGCCCCGACGGAAGCCACCCTGGGATGGAGCGAGGAGACCGCGCGACTCAAGGACCCAACACAAACGCCGCCCCACCATACGTTCGAGCAATTTGCACAAAACGTTGGTGAGGGTAATGGGACGATAGCTGTCCACCGCCAGTGGATCCGCACCGGGCTTCACGATGGGGACAATAAGACCCTCTCGCCATTGCGACGGGAACACGCCCTCGTTCCAAATGCGGTTAAAGATGGCGAGGATGTGTCTCTGGCAGTCCCTGGAGAGATGCTTCAGCATCTGCGCATGGATGCAGTCTGGTCCTGGTGCTGTATCAGGGCAATCGGCGAGGGCAGCGAGGAGTTCCCTCTCGCTGAAAGGAGCATTGTATGTTTCATAATGACGCGTGTGGAATGAGAATGGCGTCCGCTCGGCTCGCTCCTTTAGAGAGCGAAAGGCGGGGGGATAGGATGCAGTCGCAGAGCTCTGAGCAAAGTGCGCGGCTAGCCGTTCAGCAATGGGGGCAGCGTCCGTGCAGACAGCGCCGTCCAAGGACAGCCCAGAGACACCCACAGGGGTCTGGGAGCCATAAATCCGCCGGATACGGGACCACACGTGCGAGGACGAGACACGGGAGCCCAGGGAGGAGACGTACCTCTCCCAGCACTCCTGCTTACGCCGTGCAATAAGTCGATGGGCGAAGGCACGGAGCCTCTTAAAGGCGATGAGGGTCTCCAGAGACGGGTGCCGCCTATGACGCTGGAGAGCCCGCCTACGGTCGCGAATAGCCTCAGCAATCTCCGGCGACCACCAGGGGACAGCCTTCCGCCGAGGGAGGCCAGAGGAACGGGGGATGGTAGCCTCGGCCGCTGAAACGATGGACGTGGTGAAAACACGGACCACCTCGTCAATGTCACCCTGTGGGGGAGACGCAATGGTTACAGCGGAAGTAAAAGCTGGCCAGTCAGCCCTGTGGAAAGCCCAGCGGGGCAAGCGCCCAGAAGAATGACACTGTGGCAGTGACAAATAGATGGGAAAATGGTCACTACCACACAGGTCAGGATGCACCCTCCAGTGGAGGGATGGGACAAGTCCAGGGCTGCAAATAGAGAGATCGATGGCCGAGAACGAGCCATGGGCCACACTGAAATGCGTGGGAGCACCGGTGTTTAAGAGGCTAAGGTCGAGCTGAGCCAACACATGCTCCACGGCCCGACCACGATCATCGGAGACAGTCCCACCCCATAGAGGGTTGTGGGCATTGAAATCGCCCAACAGCAAAAAAGGTGGCGGCAGTTGTGCTATCAGAGCAGCCAGGACATGCTGCGCGACAGTACCATCAGGTGGAAGGTAAATACTGCAGACGGTGATAGCCTGTGGCGTCCACACCCGAACAGCGACAGCCTCTAAAGCTGTTTGTAGAGGTACAAACTCGCTGTGAAGAGAGTTCAGGACATATATGCAGACGCCACCAGACACCCTTTTGTAAGTTGCCCGGTTCTTAAAATAACCCCGATAGCCACGGAGGGCGGGGGTTCGCATTGCTGGAAACCAAGGTTCCTGCAGAGCAATGCAAAGGAAAGGATGACGGCTGATAAGTTGGCGGAGCTCAGCTAAATGGTGGAAGAAACCGCTGCAGTTCCACTGGAGGATGGTACTGGCCATTGCTGGGAAAGGCGTGACGGGACGGGGAAGGCAGATTACGCCACTGGGTCACCCGCTGCCTCCAAGTGAGCACCTGTGCCAGTGCTTTCCATGGCGTCGGAGGGACTGGCGAGATCGAGGTCCTCAGCGGACGCCAGGATCTCCACCTCGTCCTCAGACGCAGAGGTTGAAGGTTGCGGTGGGACAGGTGCCACCGCAATGTCAGGATGCTTGGGAGCCTTTTTCTTCAACGGCTTCGCACGCTGTGCCTTGGGAGGGTCTGGCTGGGAGGGCCCCACTGGGTCAGTCTCAGGGACGGACGACGACCGTGAAGCCCTATGACCAGCGACCGGTTGTTGCTTCAAAACTTTGCGGGTATCCGCTTTGACACTGGGCAAAGCCTGGGAAGGGAGGGCCCCAAGGGACCCCTTCCTGGCTAGAGTAGCCGAAGAAGCCCTACGCTTCTCCGGCTGGGAAGGGGGGACGAATGTCCCCGATGGTTGGGGTGGTGTCGCTCCTGGAGTAGATGGAGCAACAGAGGGCGAAGTGCTCCCCACAACCAAGGGGGCCGGGTCATTTTGACATAGCTGAGAGGCAACAGTACGTGACGACACGGGAGAGGATCGGACCGCTGTTGCAGCAGCGGCATAGGTGGATGTCATGGGCACAGGATGGAGCCGCTCATATTTCCGCCGTGCCTCTGTGTAGGTCAGGCGGTCCAGGGTCTTATATTCCATTATCTTCCTTTCCTTCTGAAAGATCCGACAGTCCGGTGAGCAGGGGGAATGGTGTTCTCCACAGTTAACACAGACAGGAGGCGGAGCACATGGAGTATCAGGATGCGAAGGACGTCCGCAATCCCGACACGTGATGCTGGAAGTACAGCGAGATGACATGTGCCCGAACTTCCAGCATTTAAAACACCGCATCGGAGGAGGGATATATGGTTTCACATCACAACGGTAAACCATCACCTTAACCTTTTCGGGTAAGACATCACCCTCAAAGGCCAAGATGAAGGCACCGGTGGCTACCTGATTATCCCTCGGACCCCGATGGACGCGCCGGACGAAGTGAACACCTCGTCGTTCGAGGTTGGCGCGTAATTCATCGTCGGACTGCAGAAGAAGATCCCTGTGGAATATAATACCCTGGACCATGTTGAGACTCTTATGCGGCGTGATGCTAACGGAAACATCCCCCAACTTGTCACAATGGGGGCAACCTCCGTGACTGGGCAGAGGATGCCGTTTTGATGAGCACAGAACCAGAGCGCATCTTGGACAGGCCCTCCACCTCCCCAAACTTGTCCTCTAAATGCTCCACAAAAAACTGGGGCTTGGTCGACATGAAAGATTCTCCATCAACCCGCGTACACACGAGGTACCGGGGTGAATATTCTCCACTGCCTTCTTTAGCAAGTCGTTCCTCCCATGGAGTAGCTAGGGAGGGAAACGATCTCTGATCCAATTTCTTCACGTTGAGGTTAGACCTCGATCGCTTAGAGACTGCTGGTGGAGGCCCACCAGCGATAGATGATGTACCACGCTTCATTGCGGGTCATCCGCCCTGATGCCACCTACTCCGACCAAGGGCCCTCCCCACGGGCGCCACCCAGCCACAGCAAAGGCCACCTGGCAGGATGGCCATTGCCGGGAGTCCTGATGCCCCAGGGAGATGGGCATCTACTCCTTGGCATACGTGGGGAGTGAACGGCGCAGGCATCAGTAGAGCGATCCCTGTGTTGTCAGGGGGCTACAACCAAGAGGGTACATGGCGACCCCACCACAACGGACTGGCTACCGTGCTGGATCTTAGGTGCAAAAATGGCCAAGGTCGTCGTCACAGTTAAAAGAAACACTGCAGAGTGCAGCGTGGTAATCGCCCAAGAGATCGAAAACGAGCGGGACACCATTGCAACGACGAGAAAGACGGCTATAGGTCTAATTGCACGAAGGATACAGTGCACCATGTAAGGTGCCCTTCCCCAATTGGCTCGCTCTTCGGAATAATTTAGATAGATGGAGGTCAAACCCGAGAGGGGACCATCACATAAGGCCGAAACGTTGGAGACTCCTTTTAGTCGCCTCTTACGACAGGCAGGAATACCGCGGGCCTATTCTAACCCCCGAACCCGCAGGGGGTCATCCTCTTCCATTTCCATAATATTGTCTTCAAGTACATCGCCCTTGTATAAACCCTCTATATACTCCTTCCACCTTTCTGCTTTCCCTTCTTTGCTTAGAACTGGGTTGCCATCTGAGCTCTTGATATTCATACAAGTGGTTCTCTTCTCTCCAAAGGTCTCTTTAATTTTCCTGTAGGCAATATCTTTCTTACCCCTAGTGAGACAAGCCTCTACATCCTTACATTTGTCCTCTAGCCATCTCTGCTTAGCCATTTTGCACTTCCTGACGATCTCATTTTTGAGATGTTTGTATTCCTTTTTGCCTGCTTCATTTACTGCATTTTTATATTTTTTCCTTTCATCACTTAAATTCAATATTTCTTCTGTTACCCAAGGATTTTTATGAGCCCTCGTCTTTTTACATATTTGATCCTCTGCTGCCTTCACTACTTCATCCCTGAGAGCTACCCATTCTTCTTCTACTGTATTTCGTTCATCCACTCCTGTCAATTGTTCCTTTATGCTCTCCCTGAAACTCTCTAAAACCTCTGGTTCATCCAGTTTATCCAGGTCCTATCTCCTTAAATTCCCACCTTTCTGCAGTTTCTTCAGTTTCAATCTGCAGTTCATAACCAATAGATTGTGGTCAGAATCCACATCTGCCCCTGGAAATGTCTTACAATTTAAAACCTGGTTCCTAAATCTCTGTCTTACCATTATATAATCTATCTGATACCTTTTAGTATCTCCAGGATTCTTCCAGGTATACAACCTTCTTTTATGATTCTTGAACCAAGTATTAGCAATGATTAAGTTATGCTCTGCGCAAAATTCTACCAGGCGGATTCCTCTTTCATTTCTTAGCCCCAATCCATATTCACCTACTACGTTTCCTTCTCTCCCTTTTCCTACACTCGAATTCCAGTCACCCATGACTATTAAATTTTCGTCTCCCTTCACTACCTGAATAATTTCTTTTATCTCGTCATACATTTCATCTATTTCTTCATCATCTGCAGAGCTATTTTTTTTTTTTTTTTTGTTTGTGGTTTTAGGGCGCAAAACTTCTATGGTCATTAGCGCCCAGCCCGTGACGTAGAAAACCGGAAAAAAACGAAATTTAAAATCAGCAGCAATGGAAACAAAGTCAGAAAATCTGAGAAACTAAAGGCAGAAGGAATGCTTAAAAGTCCTCTATAGAAATGGGTTGGTTGTCCCCAAAAAAAAAACTTCAAATGACTGACGTCATTTCATTGTCACTAATAAACTGTAAAACACGGTCAGCTGAGCGCGTGTCATCTGCTAAAATCGACGATAGATCAGGCGATAGCTGTAGACGGGAGCGTAACGGATTAAAATAGGGGCATTCAATTAAAAGGTGTCTGACCGTCCACAGCTGAGAGCAGTGGGGACAGAGTGGGGGAGGATCACCGCTTAAAAGATGTCGATGACTAAAAAGACAGTGCCCTATCCGGAGTCGAGCTAAAATTACCTCCTCCCGACGACGCGTTCGGGAGGAAGAGGTCCAAGCGCAAGGAAGGGCTTTCACTTCCCGCAATTTATTGTGCTGAAGTGTTGACCAATGCGCATGCCATAAATGAGTAACTTGGCGACATAAACCGCTCCGTAGATCGGTAAACGGAAGAGACTGAAGAGCTGGCCGAGGAAGAGAGACTGCAGCCTTGGCCGCTATATCGGCCACCTCATTTCCACAGATACCAGCGTGTCCCGGGAGCCAGAGGAACGCCACTGAGACGCCCCCCAGGTGGAGCAAGCGCAGACAGTCCTGAATCCGGTGGACCAGAGGGTGCACAGGGTAAAGAGCTTGGAGACTTAGGAGAGAGCTGAGAGAATCTGAGCAGATTACGTACTGTATCCGCTGATGGCGGCGGATGTAGTGGACAGCCTGGAGAACAGCGTAAAGCTCCGCAGTATAAACCGAACACTGGTCGGGAAGCCGAAAGTGATTTGGGGTGTCGCCAACAATATAGGCACTCCCTACACCTAACGATGTTTTCGAGCCATCGGTGTAAATAAATGTGGCTTCCGTCATTTGTGCACATAGAGCAGCAAATGCCCGACGGTAAACAAGTGTAGGGGTACCATCCTTGGGAAATTGACATAGGTCTCTGAGCAAGTCGATCCGGGGACGGAGCCAAGGCGGTGCTGTACCCCAAGTTGTCAAGAAGGTTTTAGGAAAGCGGAAGGAAAGAGAATGGAGCAGTTGACGGAAGCGGACTCCCGGGGGTAGTAGGGAGGAGGAGCGGCCGGCATACCCGACATCAAAGGAGGCGTCGAAAAAAAGGTTATGGGCTGGATTAGCAGGCATGGAAGACAGATGGCTAGCATAACGACTCAGAAGGACTGCCCGCCGATTGGACAGCGGAGGTTCAGCAGTCTCAGCATAAAGGCTTTCCACAGGGCTGGTGTAAAAAGCTCCAGACACTAAACGTAATCCGCGGTGGTGGATAGAGTCGAGACGCCGAAGAATAGACGGCTGAGCAGAGGAGTAGACTATGCTTCCATAGTCCAATTTCGAGCGCACTAAGGCGCGATAGAGGCGGAGATGGACCACTCGGTCCGCTCCCCAAGAGGTACCATTCAGGACACGGAGGGTGTTAAGGGAACGCAGACAGCGAGCCGAAAGATAGGAAACGTGGGAGGACCAGCACAGTTTTCTGTCAAACATAAGACCCAAGAATTTAGCGACGTCGGAAAACGGAAGGTTGACAGGACCTAGATGTAAGGAGGGTGGAAGAAACTCCTTACGTCGCCAAAAATTAACACAAACGGTCTTACTGGGTGAGAAACGGAAGCCGGTTTCGAGGCTCCACGAGTGGAGGCGATCGAGACATCCTTGAAGACGTCTTTCAAGAAGGCTGGTCCGTTGAGAGCTGTAGTAGATCGCAAAATCGTCCACAAAGAGGGAGCCCGAGACATCAGGTAGGAGACAATCCATAATTGGATTAATGGCGATGGCAAACAGTACAACACTCAGCACGGAGCCCTGGGGTACCCCGTTTTCTTGGGAGAAAGTACGGGAGAGAGTAGTGTTCACCCGCACCCTAAATGTGCGCTCTGCCATAAATTCGCGAAGAAAAAGGGGCAGCCGGCCTCTAAAGCCCCAAGAGAACAGTGTGCGGAGGATGCCTGTCCTCCAACAGATATCGTACGCTCTCTCCAGATCAAAAAATATTGCTACCGTTTGGCGTTTCCGGAGAAAATTGTTCATGATATAAGTGGAGAGAGCAACAAGATGGTCAACAGCAGAACGATGCTTTCGGAATCCGCATTGGGCTGGTGTTAAAAGACTGCGGGACTCCAGCCACCAAGCTAAACGGTAATTCACCATACGCTCCAAAACCTTACAGACACTACTCGTGAGAGAAATGGGGCGATAGCTAGAGGGGAGATGTTTGTCCTTTCCAGGTTTCGGAACGGGAACGACAATAGCTTCCCGCCATCGCCTAAAAAAAGGTACTGTCGGTCCAAATTCGATTATAAAGGCGAAGGAGGTAACGCAGGCTATGGGTTGATAAATGCAGCAACATTTGGACATGGATACCATCCGGTCCTGGGGCGGAGGAGCGAGAAGAAGAGAGGGCATGTAGGAGTTCGCGCATGGAGAAAGCAAGATGTCGCACTTCCGCTGCACGTTTCTTCGGGAGAAACGCTGGCGGGTAATTTGAAGAGCTCGAAATCTCAGCAAAGTGCTGACCCAATGAGTTAGAAATTGCGACGGGGTCCACTAAGGTATCATGCACGACAGTGAGCCCAGAAACCGGGGAGAAACTAGGCGCGCCTGAGAACCGTCGAAGCCGACTCCAAACTTCCGAGGAGGGAGTGAAGTTGTTAAATGAGCTAGTAAAGAATTTCCAGCTTGCCTTCTTGCTATCGCGGATGACGCGACGGCATCGCGCCCGGAGCTGCTTATATCGGATACAGTTGGCCAAAGTTGGATGGTGACGGAAAATGCAAAGAGCACGTCGCCGCTCACGTATTGCGTCACGGCATGCCTCGTTCCACCAAGGAACTGGAGGGCGCCGGGGCCATTCGGAGGTGCGTGGTATTGAACGTTCCGCAGCTGTGAGAATAACGTCGGTAAAATGTGTGACCTCATCGTCGACGCTGGGAAAGCGACGGTCATCGAATGTCGCTAGAGACGAAAAAAGTGTCCAATCGGCTTGGGCAAACTTCCAGCGTCGCGAGCGCATATATGGCAGTTGAGGCTGCAGTCGAAGAACACATGGAAAGTGGTCACTCGAGTGTGTATCATCAAGGGCGAACCATTCGAAGCGCCGAGCTAGCGGAACAGTACCGACCGCAAGGTCCAAATGGGATAAATTTGCCGTGCAGGCAGACAAAAATGTGGGGACCCCAGTGTTGAGGCAGACTAGATCCGCTTGGTGGAAGACGTCTAGCAATAGTGAGCCACGTGGACAAGGATGTGGAGATCCCCAAAGCGGGTGGTGGGCATTGAAGTCCCCAACCAGCAAATAGGGGGGTGGAAGCTGATCAAGAAGATGAAGGAGATCAGCTCGTGCCAGTGGTGTAGACGATGGAATGTATACCGTACAAAGAGAGAACGTGTGTCCAGAAAGGGAAAGACGGACGGCGACAGCTTGAAAGGAAGAGTTTAAGGGGATTGGGTGATAATGGAGAGTATCATGGAGCAGAATCATGAGTCCTCCATGGGCTGGAGAGCCTTCAACAGATTGGAGGTCATATCGGACGGACTGAAAATGAGGGAGAACAAAGCGGTCATGGGGACGCAGCTTTGTTTCCTGAAGACAGAAGATGACCGGCGAGTAGGATCGTAAGAGGATCGACAATTCATCCCGATTGGCGCGAATGCCGCGGATATTCCAGTGGATAATGGACATAGGGTGAACAGAAATGGAGGAACGTGACCAAGGGTGCTGTCAACTCAACGACTGCTCAGAGCTTGCGACCGACAGCATGGAATGGCATTCAGTCGAAGGCAGAAGATCCTGATCCATAGGTTGCTCAGGAGCAGCTCCTGCCACCAACGATCGGCCAGTTGACCGGCCACCAACAGTGCGCCTCGGCGACACAGAAGATGGCCGAGGGCGAATTCCGCCAGGTGGTGCTGTAGATGGGACACGCCTTGGCGGAGAAGGAGAGGAACTGTGTTTCTTCGTAGCCTTCTTGGAGGTATGTTTAGATGAAGGAGGAACCGATGGTTGTGAAGTTGCAGTACGTAAAAACTCTTCACGAGAATGCTCTTTTTTTGAAGACTTGGCGTCTGATGGTTGGTTGGGTTAAAGATTAAAGGGACCAAACTACAAAGGTCATCGGTCCCTTGTTTCATAAAAACACAGAGCCCAGGGGAACTATCCACCAGTCAAGCGAAGCACTAAAAGAAAAACTCCAGGGGAAGAAAAGCCCCATGGTCCATTGTAAGACAACATGGAAAACAGAGCACAGCAACAAAAAACATAGAGAACAAAGGCAGAAGGAATTAAAACTGCACAGCAGAGAACTGTGGCTGGCTGATCACGAAAATAATAGGATGAGCCAGCCACTCTGCAACACGTTAAAATCTCCAGCCTAAAAGTTTAGGGCGGAGTCGAATCACAACACAAAACTAAGTAAAAGAGAGAGCTCAAAAGAAGGTGATGTTAAAAAAAAATTTAAATGGACCTATAAAAGCCGCTTGCGCGAATAAAACTTAAAACCCGATCTGCCATAGAGACATTGTCACCTAAGAGAGATGATAAAGCACCCTGGAGATTAAAAGTTCGCCTGAGGGCGGTTAAAAGAGGACAGTCCAACAATATATGGGCCACCGTCATAAGCGCACCACAGCGACAATGAGGGGGGTCCTCTCGACGCAGCAGATGACCATGCGTCACCCAAGAGTGACCAATGCGGAGCCTACAGAGAACCACAGAGTCCCTCCGAGAGGCCCGCATGGAGGAACCCCACACAGTCGTGGCCTCCTTTACACGCCGCAGCTTGTTGGGTACAGACAGGGTGCGCCATTCGTCGGCCCACATCCCAAAGACCCGACGGCGTAACACCGATCGGAGATCAGTTGCCGGGAGGCCGATCTCCAACGGCAGTTTGCGGGTGGCTTCTTTAGCTAACTTGTCGGCGTGTTCGTTGCCCGCTATCCCAACGTGTCCCGGGGTCCATATGAACACCACTGAACGGCCACGTTGTGCAAGAGCATGAACGGACTCCTGGATGGCAACAACAATGGGATGGCGTGGGTAGCACTGGTCAAGAGCCTGGAGACTACTGAGAGAGTCACTGCAAATGACAAAAGACTCGCCAGTGCTGGTACGAACACGCTCAAGGACACGAAAAATATCTGTTAGCTCTGCAGTGTAAACACTGCAGCCGTCCGGCAAGGAGCGCTGGTCGACATAGTCCGCATGAGCATAAGCGTACCCCACACGGCCATCAACCATCGAGCCATCGGTATAGATAACCTCCGAGTCACGGGATTCGTCGAGGAGAGCAAGAAATTGGCGGCGCAAGACTGCAGGAGGAACTGAATCCTTTTGCCATTGGGAGAGGTCCAGCTGAAGCTGCGGCCAACGGATACACCAAGGTGGTGTATATGGGCGGACCTGAAAAGCAGATGGAAGAGGCAAAGACTCGAGTTCACTAAGCAGGGACTGAACACGGATCCCAATTGCATGGCCTGATCGCGGCCGCCGGCGTGGAAGATGGACTGCCGCATCGGTGAAAAGGAGACGGTAGTTAGGGTGACGGGGAGAACAACGGACGTGGGCAGCATAGTTGGCTAAGAGTTGTTGACGCCGAATGTAGAGCGGAGGAACCCCAGCCTCAGCAAGTAGGCTATTAACAGGACTGGTGCGGAATGCTCCTGTCGCCTGTCGAACCCCACAGTGGTGAATGGGGTCCAGCAGTTGCAACGCTGAGTGCGACGCTGAGCCATACGCCACACTCCCATAATCCAGTCGGGACAGCACAAGGGCTTTGTAAAGCTGCAGCAGCGTGTTACGGTCTGCACCCCAAGTTGTGTTGCTGAGGCAGCGGAGGGCATTCAGATGCTGCCAGCACTGACGCTTGAGCTCACGAATATGTGGAAGCCAAGTAAGCCGGGCATCGAACAGCAATCCCAGAAAACGGTAAGTGTCAACAACCCTGAGCTTAGCATCCTGAAGATAAAGCTCAGGGTGGGGATGGACAGTGCGACGCCGACAAAAGTGCACAACACAAGTCTTCGCAGGAGAAAACTGAAACCCATGGGCTAGGGCCCACGCCTGCGCCTTGTGTATGGCTCCCTGCAACCGACGTTCTGCAACGCCAATGGTGGAGGAGCTGAAAAAGATGCAGAAATCGTCAGCATATAACGTGGGCGAGACAGACGACCCTACTGCTGCTGCAAGGCCATTAATGGCCACAAGGAAAAGGGGCACGCTCAATACAGAGCCCTGTGGAACGCCGTTCTCCTGGATATGAAGTGAACTATGGGATGTGCCAATTAAAACGCGGAATGTCCGAACAGATAAAAAATTCTGAATAAAAATGGGGAGAGAGCCCCGGAGACCCCACCCGTGCAACGTGGCGAGAATATGGTGCCGCCACGTCGTGTCATATGCTCTGGAGAGGTCGAAAAAGACGGAGACGAGGTGTTGGCGCCTGGAAAAAGCAGTGCGGATTGCAGACTCAAGGAGGACCAAAGTATCGGCGGTGGAACGGCCCTGACGGAAGCCACTCTGGCATGGAGACAGGAGATCCCGAGACTCGAGCAGCCAACACAGCCGTCGACTCACCATGCGTTCCATCAGCTTGCACAGAGTATTGGTTAAGCTAATGGGCCGATAACTATCCACAGTAAGCGGGTCCTTACCAGGCTTCAGCACCGGAATGATGGTACTTTCTCGCCACTGCGACGGAAAGAAACCATCAACCCATAGGCGGTTGAAGATGGCAAGAACACATCGCTGACAGTCCGGGGACAGGTGTTTTAGCATCTGATTGTGGACGCCATCTGGCCCAGAGGCTGTATCGGGGCACTGTGCCAGGGCGCTCTGGAGTTCCCACAAACTAAATGGGGCGTTATACGCCTCAGGGTGGCGAGAAGCGAAAGAAAGCCGTTTGCCTTCCTCCCGGCGTTTGAGCCCGCGAAACGCAGGCGGGTAATTCCCCGACGCAGAGGCCCGAACATAGTGCTGAGCGAAATGCTCGGCGATTGCATCGGCATCGGTGGATACTGCCCCGTTGATGGTAAGCCCTGGGACACCTGTAGAGTGCAGCAATCCAAAGATGCGCCGAATCTTCAGCCACACCTGGGAGGGGGAAGTACGGGAACCAATCTTGGAAACGTACCTCTCCCAACACTCCTGTTTCCGCCGTTTGCTAAGCCTCCGTACCTGAGCACGGAGACGTTTGAATAAAATGAGGTTCTCCAATGACGGGTGCCGCTTATGTCGCTGAAGAGCCCGCCGACGTTCTTTAATGGCGGCAGCGACCTCTGGAGACCACCAAGGCACCGACTTTCGCCGGGGGCACCCGAACGAACGAGGAATGGTACGTTCCGCAGCGGAAACAATCGCTGCAGTCAGGGTCTCAACCGCCACATCGATGGTACCATGGGGGAGAGAGTCAACAGTGGCAGCAGAGCAGAACGTGTCCCAGTTTGCCTTGCTAAATGCCCATCTAGGCGAGCGCGCAAAGGAGTGACGCTGTGGTAGTGAAAGGAAGATCGGAAAATGGTCACTACCACACAAGTCCTCGTGGACTCTCCAGTGGACCGATGGTACAAGCCCTGGGCTGCACAACGACAGATCTATGGCCGAGAACGTGCCATGCGCCACACTGAAATGTGTGGCGGCGCCAGAGTTTAAGAGGCAGAGGTCGAGTTGGGAGATGAGATTCTCGACCTCCCTGCCTCGGCCAGTAACCTTCGTTCCACCCCACAGGGGATTGTGGGCGTTAAAATCCCCCAGGAGAAGAAAAGGCGTGGGGAGTTGGGCGACAAGTGCAGCCAAGTCGGTCAGGGAGACTGTACCACCTGGAGGGAGATAGACACTGCAGACGGTTATGTCCTGGGTAGTCCTTACACGAACAGCCACAGCTTCCAATGATGTTTGAAGGGGCACAGGAGCACTATATACAGAGGTAAGGACATACACGCAGGCTCCACCTGACACACAATTGTAAGTGCTACGGTTGCAGTAATAACCCCTGTATCCACGAAGGACAGGGGTCCGCATTGCCGGGAACCAGGTTTCCTGTAGGGCAATGCAGAAAGCAGGTGTCAGGCTTAGAAGCTGCCGTAGCTCAGGGAGATGGCTAAAATAACCGCCGCAATTCCACTGGAGGATTGTACAAAGCGTGTCCGGTAGGGGCATTCAGGCACAGAAAAGGCAAATTACTTGGCAGGGTCACATGCTGCCACCGACTGAGCGACGGACGTCACTACGGCCATCGTTTCTGAGGAGACGGCGAGATCCAGGTCATCAGGGGACGCAAAGAGCTCGACCTCGTCCTCAGAGGCTGAGCTGACAGGGAGCGTTGGTGCGGGAACCACTGGGTCCTTATCCTTCTTGGAGAGCTTCCTCTTCTCTCTCTTGTCTTTGGGAGGAGGGTTGTCATCCTGGGAGGGCTTTCCTGACGCATTATCAGGAACAGAGGAAGAGCGTGAAGCCCTTCGACCAGCAGCTGGTGGCTTCTTCAGCCACTGGCTAGTGTCTTGTGAGACACTGGGGAAGTCCTTGGAAGGGACGCCCCCAAGGGATCCCTTCCGAACAAGTGAGGCCGGAGGAGGCTGTTGCGTCCCCGGCTGAGCAGCCAGAGGGAGCTGTCGCTTCCCCGGCTGAGGAGCCGGAGAGGGCTGTCGCCGCTCCGGCTGAGAGGTGGGGACCAACGTCCCCGGTTGCTTGGGGCGCACTGCTCCCAAACTCGGTGTTTTGGGAGCAGTGGAAGAGAGAGCGGCCTGTCCCAGCGGTGGGGCAGACGTTACCTGATTTCTCTGTGGGCCAACAGAGAAGGGAGTCTGTGCAGGAGCTGGTGGCGGCAGTGTGACAGTAGCATAACTCCGCAACATAGGTGTGGGGTTGAGTCGTTCTAATTTCTTCTTCGCCTCTTGGTAACTTAAACGGTCCAAGGACTTAATTTCTTGTATCTACCGCTCTCGTTGATAGACTGCACAGTCTGGTGAGCAGGGAGAATGATGCTCCCCACAGTTAACGCAGGTGGGAGGCGGAGCACATGGAGCATTAGGATGTGGAGGTCGTCCACAATCACGACACGTGGGGCTGAAAGTGCACCTGGAGGACATGTGTCTGAATTTCCAGCACTGGAAGCATCGCATAGGGGGCGGGACATAGGGCTTGACATCGCACTGGTATATCATGACCTTGACTTTCTCAGGCAAGCAGTCGCCCTCAAAGGCCAGGATGAAAGCACCGGTAGCGACCCTATTATCCTTTGGCCCCCTAAAGACACGACGGACAAAATGTACACCTCGTCGTGCCAGGTTCTCACGTAGCTCGTCATCAGACTGTAGCAGAAGATCTTTATGAAAAATAATCCCCTGGACCAAATTTAACGACTTTTGGGGAGTGACAGTAACGGGGATGTCACCAAGCTTCTCACAGGCGAGTAATGCCTGGGACTGCGCAGATGAAGCTGCTTGTATCAAAATGGCCCCGCTCCTCATTTTGGAAAGAGACGCCACTTCCCCAAACTTATCTTCGAGATTGTGCACGAAGAAAAGAGGCTTAGTCCCCAAAAACGAATCCCCATCAGTTCTGCTGCATACAAGGTATCGTGGCGAATACGGCTCCTGTCTGTCTGCAGCCCTACGTTCCTCCCATGGTGTGGCTAGGGAAGGGAACGACTTCGGGTTATATGTCACAGCGTTAAATTCCACCTTACCACGCTTAGAGACATTGGCGGTCGGGCGACCACCAGATTGAGATTTCACCCGCTTCATTGCGGGGCATCCGCCCCGATGCCACCCACTCCGACCAGGGGCTCTCCCCACGGGCGCCACCCAGCCACAGCAAAGGCCACCTGGCAGGATGGCCATTGCCGGGAGTCCCGATGCCCCTGAGAGACGAGCATCTACTCCTCGGCTTACGTGGGGAGGAGTCAGCTCAGGCATCGGCAGTACGATCCCTGTGTTGTCAGGGGGCTACAACCTAGAGGGTACATGACGACCCCACCACAACGGGCTGGCTACCGTGCTGGATTTCGGGTGCCATGGGTAGTCCATAGTGATCGTGCGTGCTGGTGGTGACGCACTAAGGGCGGTACGTACACAATACATCAGGTGTCTATGCCGAAAATGAGGGATGGAGGGTGCATGCACGTCGCCAGGACGATCAAGAGTGCCAAGGTCGTAGGGCACAGAGGACTGATGGTGCACCACGTAAGGTGTCCTTCCCCAAAAGGCTCGTACTTCTGTGGAATTTGGAAAAATGGAGGTCAACCCGAACGGGGACCATCACATTAAGGCCAAAACGTTTGAGACTCCTTTTAGTCGCCTCTTACGACAGGCAGGAATACCGCGGGCCTATTCTTAACCCCGAACCCGCAGGGGGCGGGTTGGAATGATGTTCGAGTCAACCCTTTTCATAACCCGATGAACAGCCGTGACGCCTTGGTCAGACAGATAGTGCTGAATTTCTTCGTCAGACAATCCATCGAGGGAGCGTGTATAAACGACTCCACGCGAGGAATTTAAGGTACGGTGCGGTTCCACCCGGACAGGGAAGGTGTGGAGCAGAGAAGTACGCAGCAATTTTTTGAGCCTGGAGGGCACTGTGTGTTTCTAACAACAGGGTGCCATTCCGTAATCTGGAACAAGACTTTACAGGACCCGCAATTGCGTCGACACCTTTCTGAATAATGAAAGGGTTGACCGTGGAAAAGTCGTGACCTTCGTCAGACCGAGAAACTACAAGGAACTGTGGCAACGATGGAAGAACCGTCTGTGGCTGAGACTCAGTGAACTTACGTTTGTGAGCAGACAGAGTGGAAGGTGAGGAAACCATTGCGGAAGAATCCCCCATGATTACCGGCGTCTCCGATGGCGCCCTCCTCCCTTGTGGGGGCCCTCACCGAGGGCACACCCGCCATAGGTGATTGTTCACACCTCAGGTCACACCTCCCGACAACCGGACGGAGGGACCAATCGGCACTTTCGGAAGGTATCAGCTCGGGTAATCACCCCTCCCTGGGCCTGGCCGTTACCAGGGGGTACGTACGTGTCCTACCTGTCTACCCGGGGTGGGGAATTACGCGTTACCCCGTCACCGGCTACGCAAGGAAGTGCGTGGGTCGGCCTTCAGACACGCACAGGGAGGAAGAAAGAGACAGGGAAAGGATAGAAGAGAGGTCTCAAACGCCGCAGCGGAGAAAAGGGTAAAGAGAAGAGGTAAAGAGAAGAGGTAAGGAAAAGAGAAGGACGAAGAAAGATGAAGACATACAAGCAAGGAAGGCAAAGAGTGCGGTACATTTACAAGCGTCCGTCTCCGGACGTAGGAACAAACCATACTCCCCAGGGGGGGAGAAGGGGAAGGAAGGAGCCAGAGGTGAGGGGGGGGCGAAGACGGGGGATGGGGAAGGATACGGAAAGGGCAGGTATGCAGCCCGGAAAGGAAGGAAGGCCACATTAGCTCGGGGTCCCGTGCTCGCTACACACGTATCCACAAAAGAGTTGTGGATCCCCTTGGGGGATCTGCCGAACTAGTTGGCATATAAACTTGTACTACTGTAGTAGGCATGGGCTTTGTGTCTATCTTGGCCACAATAATGCGTTCACTATGCTGTTTGTAGTAGCTAACCCTCACTCCTATTTTTTTATTCATTATTAAACCTACTCCTGCATTACCCCCATTTGATTTTGTATTTATAAACCTGTAATCACCTGACCAAAAGACTTGTTCCTCCTGCCACCGAACTTCACTAATTCCCACTATATCTAACTTTAACCTATCCATTTCCCTTTTTAAATTTTCTAACCTACCTACCTGATTAAGGGATCTGACATTCCACACTCCGATCCGTAGAACGCCAGTTTTCATTCTACTGATAACGACGTCCTCTTGAGTTGTCCCCACCCGGAGATCCAAATGGAGGACTATTTTACCTCCGGAATATTTTACCCAAGAGGACGCCATCATCATTTAATCATACAGTAAAGCTGAATGTCCTCGGGAAAAATTTCGGCTGTAGTTTCCCCTTGCATTCAGCCGTTCGCAGTACCAGCACAGCAAGGCCGTTTTAGTTAATGTTACAAGGCCAGATCGGTCAATCATCCAGACTGTTGCCCCTGCAACTACTGAAAAGGTGAAAAGGCTGCTGCCCCTCCTCAGGAACCACTTGTTTGTGTGGCCTCTCAACAGATACCGCTCCGTTGTGGTTGCAGCTACGGTACGGCCATCTGTATTGCTGAGGCACGCAAGCCTCCCCATCAACGGCATGGTTCATGGTTCATGGGGGGGATTTGATATATAACAATATGTAAAATATTCAAAAACGAAGCTGCAGAAAGCTTCTCTAACCGTGCTCACTGTTTGTGTAGTTACAAAAAGCCGCTGTCATCGCATTTCCTATATAACCATGTAATAACTATTTCAGAAAGAAGCTGCGGAGTGCTTCTGTCCCACCGTTCTCTGAAGGTACGTTTGCAACAACGCCATGATTATCACATTTCATAAATAATCATAGGTGAAATATTCAAAAACGAAGCTGCCGAAAGCTTTTTTTAGGGTGCTCGCTGTTTGTGTAGTTACTACAGAGCCCAGGGCATCGCATTACCTTTATAACCATGTAAGAACTATTTCGGAAAGGAGCTGCAGAGTCATCTGTCACACTGCTCTCTGAAGGTAAGGCTGCCAGAACGCCAGGATTATCACATCTGATAAATAACCATAGGTGAAATATTCGAAAACGAAGCTGCAGAAAGCTTTTTTCAGTGTGCTCGCTGTTTGTGTAGTTACTACAGAGCCAGGGTCTCGCATCTCCTATAAAACCATGTATGAACTATTTCAGAAAGAAGCTGCAGAGTGCTTCTGTCACAATGCTCTCTGAAAGTGCCGGTTGCAACAACGCAAGGACAATCACATTTGATAAATAACCATAGGTGAAATATTCAAAAGTGAAGCCGCAGAATGCCCCTCTCACGGTGCTCGCCTTTTGTGTAGTTACTACAGAGCCACAGTCATCGCATTTCCTATATTACCATGTAAGAAATTTTTCAGTAACAAGCTGCAGAGTGCATCTGTCACACTGCTCTCAAAAGATACGGTTGCAACAACGCCAGGATTATCACATTTGATAAATAACCATATGTGAAATATTCAAGAACGAAGCTGCAGAAAGCTTTTTTCAGTGTGCCCGCTGTTTGTGTAGTTACTACAGCGCCACAGTCTTGCTTCTCCTATATAACCATGTAAGAACTATTTCAGAATGAAGCTGCAGAGAGCTTCTGTCACACTGCTCTTTGAAGGTACGGTTGCAACAACGCCAGGATTATCACATTTGATAAATAACCATAGGTGAAATATTAAAAACCAAGCTGCAGAAAGCATCTCTCACATTGCTCGCTGTTTGTGTAGTTACTACAGAGCCACGGTCATTGCATTTCCTGTATAATCATGTAAGAACATTTCAGAAAGAAGCTGCAGAGTGCTTCTGTCACACTGCTCTCTGAAGGTAAGGTTGCAACAACGCCAGGATTATCACATTTGATAAATAACCGTAGGTGAAATATTCAAAAACGAAGCTGCAGAAAGATTTTTTCAGTGTGCCCGCAGTTTGTGTAGTTACTATAGAGCCACGGTCTGGCTTCTCCTATATAACCATGTAAGAACTATTTCAGAATGAAGCTGCAGAGTGCTTCTGTCACACTGCTCTTTGAAGGTTCGGTTGCAACAACGCCAGGAATATCACATTTGATAAATAACCATAGGTGAAATATTCAAGAACGAAGCTGCAGAAAGCATCTTTCACGGTGCTCGCTGTTTGTGTAGTTACTACAGAGCCACAGTCATCGCATTTCCTAAATAACAATGTAAGAAGTTTTTCAGAAAGAAGCTGCAGAGTGCTTCTGTCACACTGCTCTCTGAAGGTAAGGTTGCAACAACGCTAGGATTATCACATTTGATAAAAAAATCACTATTGGTGAATTATTCAAAAACGAAGCCGCAGAAAGCTTTTTTCAGTGTGCCCGCTGTTTGTGTAGTTACTACAGAGCCACAGTCTCACTTCTCCTATATACCCATGAAAGAACTGTTCCAGAATGAAGCTGCAGAGTGCTTCTGTCACACTTCTCTTTGAAGGTACGGTTGTAACAACGGCAGGATTATCACATTTCATAAATAACCATAGGTGATTGGTTGGTTGGTTTGGGGGATTAAAGGGACCAGACTGCTATGGTCATCGGTCTCTTTTTCCAAAGACATAGAACACCCACAGAGAATAAAAACGAGGAACAGTAGAGATCACAGACGATACAGAGCAAGAGAAACTGAGACAAGGACAAGACAAAATGAACTAAAACCACACAGAGTGTGACGGTGGTTGGCCGACCATAGAAATAAAAAAGGAAAAGCCAACCACTTAGAAACACATTTAAAAAAAATCAGTTGAAAATCATAGGCCAAAGGCCAGAATCAACACAAAACAATGAAATAAAACAGAAACACTCAGATTAAATGATAAAATCCCCTTGCCCGAAGAAAACGTAAAATTAAGTCAGCCATAGTGGAGTCATCTGTTAAAAGGGCAGGGAGCGTATCATGCAGTGCAAATGTCTGCCTGACCACAGCTAAAAGGGGGCAGGTTGGTTGGTTTGGGGGATTAAAGGGACCATACTGCTAAGGTCATTGGTCCCTTTGTCCAAGTACTAAAAAACACCCACAGAGAATAAAAAACGAGTAACAGAATAGAGCACAGACGACACTGAACAAGAGAAACTGAGACAAAGACCAGACAAAACGAACTAAAAGCACACAGAGTGTGACGGTGGTTGGCTGACCATAGAAACAAGAAAGGAAAAGCCATCCACTTGAAACACATTAAAAAATCAGTTTAAAACCGGAGGCCAGAGGCCAGAATCAACACAAAGCAATAAGATAAAAACAGAAACACTCAGATTAAAGAATAAAAACCCCTGCCCAAATAAAACGTAAAACTAAGTCAGCCATAGCCGAGTCATCTGTTAAATGGGCAGGGAGCGAGTCCGGCAGTGCGAACGACTGCCTGAGCGCAGCTAAGAACGGACACGCCAATAAAACATGAACCACGGATAAAACGGAGCCGCAGCGACAGAGAGGCGCGTCCTCACGGCGCAATAAGTGGCCGAGCGTAAGCCGAGTGTGCCCAATGCGCAGCCGGCAGAGGACAACAGACTCCTTACGAGAGACCCGCAAGGAGGAGCGCCACACACCGTTAGCCCCCTTGATGGCCCGAAGTTTGTTGCGTGAAGGCAGGGCGCGCCATGCGGTGTCCCAAAGTTCCAGAACTTTGCGCCGTAGGAACGCTCGCAAATCTGTCTCCGGGAGGCCAACGTCCAGAGATGGTGCACTAGTCGCCTCTTTCGCCAGCCGGTCAACATTCTCATTGCTGGGGATCCCAACATGGCCTGGGGTCCACACGAAGACCGCAGAGCGGCCGCAACGCGCAAGAGTATGCAGAGACTCATGAATAGCCATCACCAGACGGGAACGAGGAAAACACTGGTCTAGTGCTCGTAAACTGCTCAGGGAATCGCTACAGATAACGAATGACTCACCTGAGCAGGAGCGGATATACTCTAGGGCTCGAAAGATGGCGACAAGCTCAGCAGTGTAAACGCTGCAGCCAGCCGGCAAGGAACGTTGTTCGGAATGGACCCCTAGAGTGAGCGCATAACCGACTCGAACAGCAACCATCAAGCCTTCGGTGTAAACAATGCCAGAGCCCTGATACGTGGCCAGGATGGAATAAAAGCGGCGGCGGAAGGCCTCTGGAGGGACCGAGTCCTTCGAGCCCTGTGCCAAGTCGAGCCGAAGGCAAGGGCGACGAACACACCACGGGGGTGTATGCAGAGGCACCTGGAAAGGAGGCAGAACAGGGAAAAACCCAAGCCCGCAGAGAAGCTCCTTGACGCGTACGGCGATCGGACAACCCGACCGGGGCCGACGGTCCAGCAGATGGACGACCGACTGCGGGAACAGGACACGGTAATTTGGATGCCCGGGCAAACTAAAAACATAAGCAGCATAAGCAGCCAGAATTTGTTGGCGTCGTACCCGCAGTGGAGGTACACCTGCCTCCACTAGTAAGCTGTCCACAGGGCTGGTGCGGAAAGCACCAGTGGCAAGGCGTATCCCGCTGTGGAGAATTGGGTCCAGCACCCGTAACGCAGATGGGGATGCAGAGCCATAAGCCAGGCTCCCATAATCCAGACGGGACTGGATTAACGCCTGGTAGAGCCACAACAGGGTAGAGCGGTCGGCGCCCCAGCGGGTGTGGCTCAAGCATCTCAGAGCGTTTAGATGCCGCCAACACGTGTGTTTAAGCTGCTGGATATGAGGCTGCCAAGTCAACCGGGCATCGAAAACCACCCCCAAAAACCTGTGGGTCTCCACCACAGCAAGGAGTTCGTCGGCAAGATAAAGCCGCGGCTCAGGATGGACTGTTTGGCGCCGGCGGAAATGCATAACGCGGGTCTTTGCTGCCGAAAACTGAAACCCATGCGTTACAGCCCAAGACTGCGCCTTACGGATAGCGCCCTGTAGCTGACGTTCAACAGCTGCAATGCCAGTAGAGCCGTAGTAAAGGCAGAAGTCGTCAGCATACAGGGAAGCGGAGACAGAATTTCGCACGGCTTCAGCAAGCCCATTGGTTGGTTGGTTGGTTTAGGGGATTAAAGGGACCAGACTGCTACGGTCATCGGCCCCTTTTTCCAAATACAAAGAACACCCACAGAGAATAAAGACGAGGAACAGAAGAGATCACAGACGATACAAAACAATAGAAACTGAGACAAAGACAAGACAAAACGAACTAAAACCACACGGTGTGTGACGCTGGTTGCCCGACCATAGAAATAAAAAAGGAAAAGCCAGCCACTTAGAAACACATTAAAAAATCAGTTTAAAATCATAGGCCAAAGGCCAGAATCAACACAAAACAATAAAAGAAACATAAACACTCAGATTAAATGATAAAATCCCCCTGCCCGAAGAAAACGTAAAACTAAGTCAGCCATAGTGCAGTCGTCTGTTAAAAGGGCAGGGAGCGTATCAGGCAGCGCAAATGTCTGCCTGACCATAGCTAAAAGGGGGCAGGCCAACAGAATGTGGGCCACTGTCAAAGCCGCCCCGCAGCGACATACAGGAGGGTCCTCCCGGCGCAGTAAATAACTGTGTGTTACCCGGGAGTGGCCAATGCGGAGCCGACAAAGGGCGACGGAGTCCCTGCGGTGGGCTCGCATGGATGACCGCCACACAGTCGTCGTCTCCTTAATGGCACGGAGTTTATTGGGTGTAATCCGATCGCGCCATTCAGCGTCCCAAAGCGCAAAAACTTTTCGGCGGATGACTGCCCGCAAATCAGTCTCTGGGAGGCCAACATCCAGAGACGGTTTACACGTGGCCTCTTTCGCCAGGCGGTCAACATGTTCATTGCCCGGGATACCGACATGACCGGGGGTCCACACAAAGACCACAGAGCGGCCGCAACGCGCAAGCGTATGCAGGGACTCATGGATAGCCATCACCAGACGAGAACGAGGAAAACACTGGTCGAGAGCTCGTAAACCGCTCAGGGAATCACTACAGATCACGAAGGACTCACCTGAGCAGGAGCGGATATACTCCAGGGCTTGAAAAATGGCCACTAGCTCAGCAGTGTAAACGCTGCAGCCAGCCGCCACGGACCGTTGTTCGGAATGGTCCCCTATAGTTAGTGCATACCCGACACGACCAGCAACCACCGAACCGTCGGTGTAAACAATTCCAGAGCCCTGATACGTGGCAAGGATGGAATAAAAGCGGCGGCGGAAGGCCTCTGGAGGGACGGAGTGCTTCGAGCCCTGTGCCAAGTCGAGCCGAAGGCAAGAGCGAGGAACACACCACAGGGGTGTACGCAGAGGCGCCTGGAAAGGAGGCGGAACAGGGAAAAACCCAAGCCCGCAGAGAAGCTCCTTGGTGCGTACGGCGATTGAACAACCTGACCGGGGCCGACGGTCCGGCAGTTGGACGACCGACTGCGGGAACAGGACACGGTAATTTGGATGCCCGGGCAAACTAAAAACATGGGCAGCATAAGCAGTCAGTAATTGTTGGCGTCGTACCCGCAGTGGAGGTACACCTGCCTCCACTAGGACGCTGTCCACAGGGCTGGTGCGGAAAGCACCAGTGGCAAGGCGTATCCCGCTGTGGAGAATTGGGTCCAGCATCCGTAACACAGATGGGGATGCTGAGCCATTACCCAGGCTCCCATAATCCAGATGGGACTGGATTAACGCCTGGTAGAGCCGCAACAGGGTAGAGCAGTCGGCGCCCCAGCGGGTGTGGCTCAAGCATCTCAGAGCGTTTAGATGCCGCCAACACGTCTGTTTCAGCTGCCGGATATGACGCAGCCAAGTCAACCGGCCATCAAAAACCACCCCCAAAAACCTGTGGGTCTCCACCACAGCAAGGAGTTCGTCGGCAAGATAAAGCCGCGGCTCAGGATGGACTGTTCGGCGCCGGCAGAAATGCATAACGCGGGTCTTGGCTGCCGAAAACTGAAAACCATGCGCTACAGCCCAAGACTGCGCCTTACGGATAGCGCCCTGTAGCTGACGTTCAACAGCTGCAATGCCAGTAGAGCTGTAGTAAAGGCAGAAGTCGTCAGCATACAGGGAAGCGGAGACAGAATTTCGCACAGCCGCAGAAAGCCCGTTAATGGCTATTAAAAACAGACAGACACTTAAAACAGAGCCCTGTGGCACACCGTTCTCCTGGAAGTGGGAGGAACTATACGAGGCCGCGACTTGCACGCGGAAGGTACGACACGACAGAAAATTGCGGATAAAAATTGGCAGATGACCCCGAAGACCCCATCCATGATGCATAGAAAGAATGTGATGACACCATGTCGAATCTTACGCCTTCCGCATGTCGAAAAAGACAGCGACCAGGTGCTGACGGCGGGCAAAAGCAGTACGGATGGCCGCCTCCAGGCTCACCAGATTGTCGGTTGCGGAGCGGCCTTTACAGAACCCACCCTGAGACTGAGCCAGAAGGCCCCGAGACTGCAGTACCCAATGCAAGCGCCGGCTCACCATCCGTTCAAGTAACTTACAAAGAACGTTGGTGAGGCTAATGGGACGGTAGCTGTCCACCTCCAGAGGGGTCTGTCCAGGTTTCCAAACGGAGATGACAATGCCTTCTCGCCATTGCGACAGAAACTCCCCCTCGACCCAAAGACCATTGTAAAGATCGAGAAGGCGCCGCTGGCAGTCCACTGAAATGTGTTTCAGCATCTGACAGTGGATGCCATCTGGCCCAGGAGCTGTATCAGGGCAAGCAGCTAGGGCACTGCGAAATTCCCACTCACTGAATGGAGCATTGTAAGATTCCGGGTGGTTGGTGTGAAACGAAAGGATCCGACGTTCCATCCGCTCTTTAATGGAGCGGAAGGCCTGGGGGTAATTCGCAGAAGCGGAACTCATAGCAAAATGCTCTGCTAAGCGATTTGCAATGATGTCGGAGTCAGTACAAAAGGCTCCATTCAGTGAGGTCGCAGGGACGCTGGCAGGGGTCCGATAGCCGTAGACGCGTCGAATCTTGGCCCAGACCTGCGAGGGAGTGACATGGAGGCCAATGGTGGACACATACCGCTCCCAGCACTCCTTCTTGCCTTGGCGGATAAGGAGGCGGGCTCGCACACGCAGCCGTTTCAAGGCGATAAGGTGGGCTAAGGAGGGATGTCGCTTGTGACGTTGGAGCGCCCGCCAGCGATCTTTAATCGCTTCAGCGATCGCAGGCGACCACCAAGGCACAGCCTTCCGACTAGGGGACCCAGAAGAACGGGGAATGGCAGATTCGGCGGTAGTAACGATTCCTGTGGTGACCGATTGAACCACCGCATCAATGTCATCAGTAGAGAGAGGCTCAAAAGGGGCAGTGGAGGAGAACAAATCCCAGTCAGCCTTATTCAGAGCCCATCAGCTAGGGCGCCCAGAAGAGTGACACAGTGGTAGTGACAAAAAGAGCGGAAAGTGGTCACTACCACACAGGTCGTCATGCACACTCCATTGGACAGACGGTAATAGGCTATGGCTACAGATGGAAAGGTCAATTGCGGAGTAGGTGCCATGCGCCACACTGAAGTGTGTGAAGGCACCATCATTTAACAGCGAGAGATCGAGCTGCGACAATAAATGCTCAACGATGGCGCCACAACCTGTGGCCACTGACCCACCCCACAGATGGTTATGGGCGTTGAAGTTGCCCAATAGCAAGAAAGGTGGCGGCAATTGGGCGACCAGTGCAGCCAGGACATGCTGCGAGACATCACCATCCGGTGGAATGTAAAGACTGCAGACGCTAACAGCCTGTGGCATCCACACGCGTACAGCGACAGCCTCTAAAGGCGTCTGGAGAGGGACAGACTCGCTGTGCAGAGTGTGAAGGACATATATGCAGACGCCACCAGACACCCTTTCATAAGCAGCCCAGTTCTTAAAATAACCCCGATAGCCACGGAGGGCGGGGGTTCGCATTGCTGGAAACCAAGTTTCCTGGAGAGCAATGCAGAAGAAAGGGCGGAGGCTGATAAGTTGGCGGAACTCAGCTAGATGGGGGAAAAAACCGCCGCAGTTCCACTGGAGGATGATATTGTCCACGGCTGAGAAAGGCGTGAAAGGACTGGGAATGCAATTTACGCCGCTTGTTCACTCAATGCCACCGATTCAGTACCCGTACGAGAGGCATCCATGGCGTCTGAGGGACCAGCGAGATCAAGGTCCTCAGCGGACGCTAGAATCTCAACTTCATCCTCAGACGCAGAGCGCGATAGGTGCGGTGGGGTTGGTGCCACCGCAAGTTCTTTGGCCTTAGAGGTCTTTTTCTTGGACTTCTCTCGCTGAACCTTGGGTTTCACCGGCTGGGAAGGCTTCACCGATTCAGTCTCCGGGACAGAGGAAGATCGTGAAGCCCTACGCCCGGCCGCTGGTGAGGACTTATGCCTCTGGCGGCCGTCATCCTTCCCGCTGGTGGAACCCTGGGAAGGGGGGGGTCCCAAGGGAACTCTTACGGGCGAGAGGAGCTGAAGAAGTTAGACGCTTCTCCAGATAAGAAACGGGGACGGACGTCCCCGACGGGTGGGAGGAGGTTGCTCCTGAGGTAGGTGGTGCAGGAGCAACCGGTTGGGTAGAGCCCCCCCACGGGCAAGGGGGCAGGAGGAGTCGTACTGCTTATCGAGCTGGCTGGAAGTCTCGAAAATGATGGGGCTAGCACAGGTGTTGTAGCAGCTGCATAAGAAGATGTCATTCTCACAGGATGGAGTCTGTCATATTTCCTTTTTGCCTCAGTATAGGTCAGCCGGTCCAGGGTCTTATATTCCATGATTTTGCGCTCTTTCTGAAAGACTTTGCAGTCAGGCGAGCAAGGTGAATGGTGTTCCCCGCAGTTGACGCAGATGGGAGGCGGGGCACATGGAGTATCGGGATGAGAGGGGCGTCCGCAATCTCGACATGTGAGGCTGCAAGTGCAGCAGGAAGACATATGGCCGAACTTCCAGCACTTGAAGCACCGCATCGGGGGAGGGATATAGGGTTTGATGTCACATCGGTAGACCATCACCTTGACCTTTTCCGGTAACGTATCACCGTCGAAGGCCAAGATGAAGGCACCGGTAGCAACCTGATTGTCCCTCGGACCCCGATGAACGCGCCGGACGAAATGAACACCTCTACGTTCTAAGTTGGCGCGCAGCTCGTCATCAGACTGCAAAAGGAGATCCCTATGGAAAATAACACCCTGGACCATATTTAAACTCTTATGTGGTGTAATAGTAACGTTAACATCCCCCAACTTGTCACAAGCAAGTAACCTGCGTGACTGGATGGAGGATGCCGTTTGTTGGTTGGTTGGTTGGTTTGGGGGATTAAAGGGACCAAACTGCCATGGTCATCGGTCCCTTTTTCCAAAGACAAAGAACACCCACAGAGAATAAAAACAAGGAACAGAAGACATCACAGACGATAAAAAACAAGAGAAACGGAGACAAGGACAAGACAAAACGAACTAAAACCACACAGAGTGTGACGGTGGTTGGCCGACCATAGAACTAAATAAGGAAAAGCCAACCACTTAGAAACACATTAAAAAACCAGTGGAAAATCATAGGCCAAAGGCCAGAGTCAACACAAAACAATAAAGTAAAACAGAAACACTCAGAGTAAATGATAAAATCCCCCTGCCCGAATAAAACGTAAAACTAAGTCAGCCATAGTGGAGTCGTCTGTTAAAAGGGCAGGGAGCGTAGCAGGCAGCGCAAATGTGTGCCTGACCACTGCTAAAAGGGGGCAGGCCAGCAAAATGTGGGCCACTGTCAAAGCTGCTCCACAGCGACATAGAGGAGGGTCCTCCAGGCGCAGTAAATAACTGTGTGTCAGCCGGGAGTGGCCAATGCGGAGCCAGCAAAGAACTACTGAGTCCCTGCGAGTGGCTCGCAGGGATGACCGCCACACAGCCGTCGTCTCCTTGACAGCACGGAGTTTATTGCGCATTGTCAGTTCGCGCCATTCATCGTCCCATAGCGCCAAGATTTTGCGGCGGAAGACTGCCTGCAAATCAGTCTCTGGGAGGCCAACGTCCAGAGATGGCTTACTGGTGGCCTCTTTCGCCAGGCGGTCAACATGTTCGTTACCCGGGATACCGACATGACCGGGGGTCCACACAAAGACCACAGGGCGGCCGCAACAGGCGAGAGTATGCAGAGACTCGTGGATAGCCATCACCAAACGAGAACGAGGGAAACACTGGTCGAGAGCTCGTAAACCGCTCAGGGAATCGCTACAGATAACGAAGGACTCACCTGAGCAGGAGCGGATATACTCTAGGGCACGAAAGATGGCGACCAGTTCAGCAGTGTAAACGCTGCAGCCATCCGGCAAGGAACGTTGTTCGGAAAGGTCCCCTAGAGTGAGCGCATATCCGACACGACCAGCAACCATCGAACCGTCAGTGTAAACAACACCAGAGCCCTGATACGTGGCCAGGATAGAATAAAAGCGGCGGCGGAAGGCCCCTGGAGGGACTGAGTCCTTAGGGCCCTGTGCCAAGTCGAGCCGAAGGCTAGGGCGACGAACACACCATGGGGGTGTATGCAAAGTAGCCCAGAAAGGAGGTGGAACAGTGAAACCCTGGAGCCCAGAGAGAAGCTCTTTGACGCGGACCGCTATTGTACAACCAGACCGGGGCCGACGTTCTGGCATACGGACGACCGACCGCGGGAACAGGAGACAATAGTTTGGATGCCCGGGCGAGCTGAGAACATGGGCAGCATAAGCGGCCAGCAAACGTTGGCGTCGGAACCGCAGTGCAGGTACACCTGCCTCCACTAGTACGCTGTCCACAGGGCTGGTGCGGAAAGCACCAGTGGCAAGGCGTATCCCGCTGTGGAGAATCGGGTCCAGCACCCGTAACGCAGATGGGGATGCTGAGCCATAAGCCAGGCTCCCATAATCCAGACGGGACTGGATTAACGCCTGGTAGAGCCGCAATAGTGTAGAGCGGTCGGCGCCCCAGTGGGTGTTGCTCAAGCATCTCAGAGCGTTGAGATGCCGCCAGCACGTCTGTTTCAGCTGCCGGATATGAGGCAGCCAAGTCAACCGGGCATCGAAAACCACCCCCAAAAACCTGTGGGTCTCCACCACAGCAAGGAGTTCGTCGGCAAGATAAAGCCGCGGCTCAGGATGGACTGTTCGGCACCGGCAGAAATGCATAACGCAGGTCTTGGCTGCCGAAAACTGAAACCCATGCGCTACAGCCCAAGACTGCGCCTTACGGATAGCGCCCTGTAGCTGACGTTCAACAGCTGCAATGCCAGTAGAGCTGTAATAAAGGCAGAAGTCGTCAGCATACAGGGAAGCGGAGACAGAATTTCCCACGGCCGCAGCAAGCCCGTTAATGGCTATTAAAAACAGACAGACACTTAAAACACCGTTCTCCTGGACGTGGGAGGAACTATACGAGGCCGCGACTTGCACGCGGAAGGTACGACACGACAGAAAATTGCGGATAAAAATCGGCAGAGGACCCCGAAGACCCCATCCATGGAGCGTAGAAAGAATGTGATGACGCCACGTCGTATCGTACGCCTTCAGCATGTCGAAAAAGACAGCGACCAGGTGCTGACGGCGGGAAAAGGCAGTACGGATGGCCGACTCCAGGCTCACCAGATTGTCGGCGGCGGAGCGGCCTTTACGGAACCCACCCTGAGATGGAGCCAGAAGGCCCCGAGACTCCAGTACCCAATGCAAGCGCCGGCTCACCATCCGTTCAAGCAACTTGCAAAGAACGTTGGTGAGGCTAATGGGACGGTAGCTGTCCACCTCAAGAGGGTTCTTTCCAGGTTTCAAAACGGGGATGACAATGCCTTCCCGCCATTGCGACGGAAACTCCCCCTCGACCCAAAGACGGTTGTAAAGATCGAGAAGGCGCCGCTGGCAGTCCACTGAAAGGTGTTTCAGCATCTGACAGTGGATGCCATCTGGCCCAGGGGCGGTATCAGGGCAAGCAGCGAGGGCACTGCGAAATTCCCACTCACTAAATGGAGCATTGTAAGATTCGGGGTGGTTGGTGCGAAACGAAAGGCTCCGACGTTCCATCCGCTCTTTAATGGAGCGGAAGGCCTGGGGGTAATTCGCAGAAGCGGAACTCATAGCAAAATGCTCTGCTAAGCGATTGGCAATGACGTCGGAGTCAGTACAAACTGCTCCATTCAGTGAGAGCGCAGGGACGCAGGCAGGTGGCCAATAGCCGTAGACGCGTCGAATCTTGGCCCAGACCTGCGAAGGAGTGACATGGAGGCCAATGGTGGACACATACCGCTCCCAGCACTCCTTCTTGCCTTGGCGGATAAGGAGGCGGGCCCGCGCACGCAGCCGTTTGAAGGCGATAAGGTGGTCGAGGGAGGGGTGTCGCTTGTGACGCTGGAGCGCCCGCCGGCGATCTTTAATCGCTTCAGCGATCTCAGGCGACCACCAAGGCACAGCCTTCCGCCGAGGGGACCCACAGGAAAGGGGAATGGCAGATTCGGCGGCAGTAACGATGCCGGTGGTGACCGATTGAACCACCGCATCAATGTCATCGGTAGAGAGAGGCTCAAAAGCGGCAGTGGAGGAGAACAAGTCCCAGTCAGCGTTATTCATAGCCCATCTGCTAGGGCGCCCAGAAGAGTGGCGCTGTGGTAGTGACAAAAAGATCGGAAAATGGTCACTACCACACAGGTCGTCATGCACACTCCATTGGACAGACGGTAAGAGGCTATGGCTACAGATTGAAAGGTCAATGGCGGAGTAGGTGCCATGCGCCACACTGAAGTGTGTGAAGGCACCATCATTTAACAGCGAGAGATCGAGCTGCGACAATAAATGCTCAACGATGGCGCCTCGACCTGTTGCCACTGACCCACCCCACAGAGGGTTACGAGCGTTGAAGTCGCCCAATAGCAAGAAATGTTGCGGCAATTGGGCGACCAGTGCAGCCAGGACATGCTGCGAGACATCACCATCCGGTGGAATGTAAAGACTGCAGACGGTAACAGCCTGTGGCGTCCACACGCGTACAGCGACAGCCTCTAAAGGCGTCTGGAGAGGGACAGACTCGCTGTGCAGAGTGTGAAGGACATATATGCAGACGCCACCAGACACCCTTTCATAAGCTGCTCGGTTCTTGTAATAACCCCGATAGCCACGGAGGGCGGGGGTTCGCATTGCTGGAAACCAAGTTTCCTGGAGAGCAATGCAGAAGAAAGGGCGAAGGCTGATAAGTTGGCGGAGCTCAGCTAGATGGTGGAAGAAACCGCTGCAGTTCCACTGAAGGATGGTGTTGTCCATGGCTGGGAGAGGCGTGACGGGACTGGGAAGGCAGATTACGCCACTGGGGCACCTGCTGCCTCCGATGGAGCATCCGTGCAAATGCCATCCATTGCGTCCGCGGGACCGGCAAGAGCGAGGTCCTCAGCGGACGCCAAAATCTCCACCTCGTCCTCAGAGGCAGAGCTTGTAGGGAGCGGCGGGATCGGTGCCACCGCATTACCGTTGGTCTTGGGGACTTTCTTCCTTTTCTGCTTATCACGCTGTGCCTTCGGCTCTTCAGGCTGCATGGGCTTCACTGGGTCAGTCTCAGGGACAGACGACGACCGCGAGGCCCGACGACCAGGGACTGGCGGTTGTTTCAACCACTTGTGGGCGTCCGCTTTGCCACTGGTCGGAACTTGCGAAGGGAGGTCCCCAAGGGATCCCTTCCTGGCGAGAGCAGCCGAAGAAGTCTTACGCTTCTCCGGCTGTGAAGGGGGAGCTGATGTCCCCGAAGGGTGGGAGGGTGTTGCTCCTGAAGAAGATGGAGCAGGAGCAACAGGGTGTGAAGTGCCCCCCACAAGCAAGGGGGCCGGTGGATGCTGACCGATCTTAGAGCCGATTCGTGATGACGGGGGAACCGTCGTGGCAGCAGCAGCGTAGGTCGACGGCATTGCCACAGGATGGAGCCTCTCATATTTCCGTCTAGCCTCGGGGTAGGTCAGCCGGTCCAAGGTCTTATATTCCATTATCTTCCGTTCTTTCTGCAATATCCTACAGTCCGGCGAGCAGGGGGAATGGTGTTCTCCGCAGTTAACACAGATAGGAGGCGGGGCACATGGAGTATCGGGATGCGAAGGACGGCCGCAATCCCGACACGTCATGCTGGAAGTACAGCGAGATGACATGTGCCCGAACTTCCAGCATTTAAAACACCGCATCGGAGGAGGGATATATGGTTTCACATCACAACGGTAAACCATCACCTTAACCTTTTCGGGTAAGACATCACCCTCAAAGGCCAAGATGAAGGCACCGGTGGCGACCTGATTATCCCTCGGACCCCGATGGACGCGCCGGACGAAGTGAACACCTCGTCGTTCGAGGTTGGCGCGTAATTCATCGTCGGACTGCAGAAGAAGATCCCGGTGGAATATAATACCTTGGACCATGTTCAGACTCTTATGCGGCGTGATGCTAACGGAAACATCCCCCAACTTGTCACAATTGAGCAACCTCCGTGACTGGGCAGAGGATGCCGTTTTTATCAACACCGATCCAGACCGCATCTTGGACAAGCCCTCCACCTCCCCGAACTTGTCCTCTAAATGCTCTACAAAGAACTGCGGCTTCACGGATAGAAAAGATTCCCCATCAGCTCTGGTACAGACAAGATATCTGGGCGAATACGTCTCAGTGTCACGCAATGCCTGACGTTCCTCCCATGGTGTGGCGAGGGAGGGGAACGATTTGGGGTCATAAACGTTACCTTTAAAATGGGCTCTCGAACGCTTAGAGACTGCTGACGGCTGGCCGCCAGCGACAGATGATGTACCACGCTTCATTGCGGGTCATCCGCCCTGATGCCACCTACTCCGACCAAGGGCCCTCCCCACGGGCGCCACCCAGCCACAACAAAGGCCACCTGGCAGGATGGCCATTGCCGGGAGTCCTGATGCCCCAGGGAGATGGGCATCTACTCCTTGGCATACGTGGGGAGTGAACGGCGCAGGCATCAGTAGAGCGATCCCTGTGTTGTCAGGGGGCTACAACCAAGAGGGTACATGGCGACCCCACCACAACGGACTGGCTACCGTGCTGGATCTTAGGTGCAAAAATGACCAAGGTCGTCGTCACAGTTAAAAGAAACACAGCAGAGTGCATCGTGGTAATCGCCCAAGAGATCGAAAACGAGCGGGACACCATTGCAACGACGAGAAAGACGGCTATAGGTCTAAATGCACGAAGGATACAGTGCACCATGTAAGGTGCCTTTCCCCAATTGGCTCTCTCTTCGGAATAATTTAGATAGATGGAGGTCAAACCCGAGAGGGGACCATCACATAAGGCCGAAACGTTTGAGACTCCTTTTAGTCGCCTCTTACGACAGGCAGGAATACCGCGGGCCTATTCTAACCCCCGAACCCGCAGGGGGCGATGCCGTTTGTAACAGTACTGACCCAGAGTGCATTTTAGACAAGCCCTCCACCTCCCCAAACTTGTCCTCTAAATGCTCGACGAAGAACTGAGGCCTTGTGGAGAGGAAAGACTCCCCATCAGCTCTCGTACAAACTAGGAATCGGGTCGAATAACTGTTACCTCCATCCTGAGACTTACGCTCTTCCCACGGCGTGGCCAGGGAGGGGAACGTTTTCGGATCGTACTTCTGAGCATTAAATTGAGCCCGAGAACGCTTAGAGACTGCTGGCGGCTGGCCGCCAGCGAGAGATGATGGACTACGCTTCATTGCGGGTCATCGGCCCTGATGCCAGCTACTCCGACCAAGGACCCTCCCCACGGGCGCCACCCAGCCACAGCAAATGCCACCTGTCAGGATGGCCGCTGCCGGGACTCCCGATACCCCAGGAGGATAGGCATCTACTCCTTGGCATACGTGGGGAGTTAACTGCGCAGGCATCAGTAGAGCGATCCCTGTGTTGTCAGGGGGCTACAACCAAGAGGGTACATGGCGGCCCCACCACAACGGACTGGCTACCGTGCTGGATCTTAGGTGCAAAAATGTCCAAGGTCGTCGTCGCAGTTAAAAGAAACACTGCAGAGGGCAGCGTGGTAATCGCACCCAGGGACGTATTCTCGCCCAAGAGATCGACAACGAGAGGGACACCATTGCAACGACGAGCAATCCGGCTAAAGGTCTAATTGCACGACGGATACAGTGCACCATGTAAGGCGCCCTTCCCCAATTGGCTCGCTCTTCGGATAAATTTAGAAAGATGGAGGTCAAACCCGAGAGGGGACCAAAACATAAGGCCGAAACATGTGAGACTCCTTTTAGTCGCCTCGTACGACAGGCAGGAATACCGCGGGCCTATTCTAACCCCCAAACCCGCAGGGGGGAGCAAGCCCATTAATGGCTATTAAAAACAGACAGACACTTAAAACAGAGCCCTGTGGCACACCGTTCTCCTGGACGTGGGAGGAACTATACGAGGCCGCGACTTGCACGCGGAATGTACGACACGACAGAAAATTGCGGATAAAAATCGGCAGAGGACCCCGAAGATCCCATCCATGAAGCGTAGAAAGAATGTGATGACGCCATGTCGAATCTTACGCCTTCCGCATGTCGAAAAAGACAGCGAACAGGTGCTGACGGCGGGCAAAAGCAGTACGGATGGCCGACTCCAGGCTCACCAGATTGTTGGTGGCGGAGCAGCCTCTACGGAACCCACCCTGAGACGGAGCCAGAAGGCCCCGAGACTGCAGTACCCAATGCAAGCGCCGGCTCACCATCCGTTCGAGAAGCTTGCAAAGAACGTTGGTGAGGCTAATGGGACGGTAGCTGTCCACCTCCAGAGGGGTCTTTCCAGGTTTCAAAACGGGGATGACAGTGCCTGCCCGCCATTGCGACGGAAACTCCCCCTCGATCCAAAGACGGTTGTAAAGATCGAGAAAGCGCCGCTGGCAGTCCATTGAAAGGTGTTTCAGCATCTGACAGTGGATGCCATCTGGCCCAGGAGCGGTATCAGGGCAAGCAGCTAGGGCACTGCGAAATTCCCACTCACTGAATGGAGCATTGTAAGATTCCGGGTGGTTGGTGCGAAACGAAAGGCTCCTACGTTCCAGCCGCACTTTAATGGAGCGGAAGGCCTGGGGGTAATTGGCAGAAGCGGAACTCATAGCAAAATGCTCTGCTAAGCGATTTGCAATGACGTCGGAGTCAGTACAAAAGGCTCCATTCAGTGAGAGCGCAGGGACGCTGGCAGGGGTCCGATAGCCGTAGACGCGTCGAATCTTGGCCCAGACCTGCGAGGGAGTGACATGGAGGCCAATGGTGGACACATACCGCTCCCAGCACTCCTTCTCGCCTTGGCAGATAAGGAGGCGGGCCCGCGCACGCAGCCGTTTGAAGGCGATAAGGTGCGTTAAGGAGGGATGTCGCTTGTGACGCTGGAGCGCCCGCCGGCGATCTTTAATCACTTCAGCGATCTCAGACGACCACCAAGGCACAGCCTTCTGCCGAGGAGACCCAGAAGAACGGGGAATGGCAGATTCGGCGGCAGTAGCGATGCCGGTGGTGACCGATTGAACCACCGCATCAATGTCATCAGTACAGAGAGGCTCAAAAGTGGCAGTGGAGGAGAACAAATCCCAGTCAGCCTTATTCAGAGCCCATCTGCTAGGGCGCCCAGAAGAGTGACGCTGTGGTAGTGACAAAAAGAGTGGAAGGTGGTCACTACCACACAGGTCGTCATGCACACTCCATTGGACAGATGGTAAGAGGCTATGGCTACAAATGGAAAGGTCAATTGCGGAGTAGGTGCCATGCGCCACACTGAAGTGTGTGAAGGCACCTTCATTTAACAGCGAGAGATCGAGCTGCAACAATAAATGCTCAACGACGGCGCCCCCACCTGTGGCCACTGACCCACCCCAAAGAGGGTTTTGGGCGTTGAAGTCACCCAATAGCAAGAAAGGTGGCGGCAATTGGGCGACCAGTGCAGCCACGACAGGCTGCGAGACATCACCATCCGGTGGAATGTAAAGACTGCAGACGGTAACAGCCTGTGGCGTCCACACGCGTACAGCGACAGCCTCTAAAGGCGTCTGGAGAGGGACAGACTCGCTGTGCAGAGTGTGAAGGACATATATGCAGACGCCACCAGACACCCTTTCATAAGCTGCTCGGTTCTTATAATAACCCCGATAGCCACGGAGGGCGGGGGTTCGCATTGCTGGAAACCAAGTTTCCTGGAGAGCAATGCAGAAGAAAGGGCGAAGGCTAATAAGTTGGCGGAGCTCAGCTAAATGGTGGAAGAAACCGCTGCAGTTCCACTGGAGGATGGTAGTGTCCATGGCGGACAAAGGCGTGACGGGACTGGGAAGGCAGATTACGCCGCTGGGTCACCTGCTGCCTCCGATTAAGCACCTGTGCTAGCGCTATCCATGGCGTCTGAGGGACCAGCGCGATCGAGGTCCTCAATGGAGGCCAGGTTCTCCACCTCGTCCTCAGACGCAGATCTGGAAGGAGGCGGTGGGGTGGCTGCCACCGCGAGTTCCATGGGCTTAGAGCTCTTCTTCTTTGATTTCTCACGCTGCTCCTTGGGTTTAACTGGCTGAGAGGGCTTCACCGATTCAGTCTCCGGGACTGAGGAGGATCGCGAAGCCCGTCGACCAGCTGATTGCGGGCACTTAACGCCACTGTCGGTCGTCAGCCTTCCCACTGGTGGAAACCTGGGAAGGGAGGGACCCGAGGGACCCCTTGCGAGCGTGAGAAGCCGAAGAAGTTGGACACTTCTCCGGCTTAGAAGCAGGGACGGACGTCCCTGATGGGGGGGATGGTGTTGCCCATGAGGTAGGTGGCGCAGGAGAAACCCGGTGGGTAGAGCCCCCCACGGGCAAGGGGGCAGGAGGAGTCTGACTGCTTATAGAGCTGGCTGGAAGTCTCGAAACTGATGGGGCTAGAACAGGTGTTGTAGCAGCTGCATAAGAAGATGTCATTCTCACAGGATGGAGTCTGTCATATATCCTCTTGGCCTCAGTATAGGTCAGCCGGTCCAGGGTCTTATATTCAATGATTTTACGCTCTTTCTGAAAGACTTTGCAGTCTGGCGAGCAAGGTGAATGGTGCTCCCCGCAGTTGACGCAGATGGGAGGCGGGGCACATGGAGTATCGGGATGAGATGGGCATCCGCAATCTCGACATGTGAGGCTGGAAGTGCAGCGGAAAGACATATGGCCGAACTTCCAGCACTTGAAGCACCGCATCGAGGGAGGGATATAGGGTTTGACGTCACATCGGTAGACCATCACCTTGACCTTTTCCGGTAACATATCACCCTCGAACGCCAAGATGAAGGCACCGGTAGCAACCTGATTGTCCCTCGGACCCCGATGAACGCGCCGGACGAAATGAACACCTCTATGTTCTAAGTTGGCGCGCAGCTCGTGATCAGACTGCAAAAGGAGGTCCCTATGGAAAATAGCACCCTGGACCATATTTAAACTCTTATGTGGTGTAATAGTAACGTTAACATCCCCCAACTTGTCACAAGCAAGCAACCTGCGTGACTGGGCGGAGGATGCCGTTTGTATCAGTACTGACCCAGAGCGCATTTTAAACAAGCCCTCCACCTCCCCAAACTTGTCCTCTAAATGCTCGACAAAGAACTGAGGCCTTGTGGAGAGAAAAGATTCCTCATCAGCTCTCGTACAAACTAAGAATCGGGGCGAATAACTGTTACCTCCATCCAGAGACTTACGCTCTTCCCACGGCGTGGCCAGGGAGGGGAACGTGTTCGGATCGTACTTCTGAGCATTAAATTGAGCCCAAGAACGCTTAGAGACTGCTGGCGGCAGGCCGCCAGCGAGAGATGATGTACCACGCTTCATTGCGGGTCATCCGCCCTGATGCCAGCTACTCCAACCAAGGGCCCTCCCCACGGGCGCCACCCAACCACAGCAAAGGCCACCTGGCAGGATGGCCATTGCCGGGACTCCCGATACCCCAGGAGGAAAGGCATCTACTCCTTTGCATACGTGGGGAGTTAACGGCGCAGGCATCAGTAGAGCGATCCCTGTGTTGTCAGGGGGCTACAACCAAGAGGGTACATGGCGGCCCCACCACAACGGGCTGGCTACCGTGTTGGATCTTAGGTGCAAAAATGTCCAAGGTCGTCGTCGCAGTTAAAAGAAACACTGCAGAGGGCAGCGTGGTATTCGCACCCAGGAACGTATCCTCTCCCAAGAGATCGAAAACGAGCGGAACACCATTTCAACGACGAGAAATCCGGCTAAAGGTCTAATTGCACGACGGATACAGTGCACCATGTAAGGCGCCCTTCCCCAATTGGCTCGCTCTTCGGATTAATTTAGAAAGATGGAGGTCAAACCCGAGAGGGGACCATCATATAAGGCCGAAACATGTGAGACTCCTTTTAGTCGCCTCTTACGACAGGCAGGAATACCGCGGGCCTATTCTAACCCCCGAACCCGCAGGGGGGGCCATAGGTGAAGTATTCAAAAACGAAGCTGCAGAAAGCATCTCTCACGGTGCTCGCTGTTAGTGTAGTAACTACAAATCCACGATCATTGCATTTCCTAAATAACAATGTAAGAAGTTTTTCAGAAAGGAGCTGCAGAGTGCTTCTGTCACACTGATCTCTGAAGGTAAGGTTGCAAGAACGCCAGGATTATCACATTTGATAAATAACCTTAGGTGAAATATTCAAGAACGAAGCTGCAGAAGGCTCTTTTCAGTGTGCCCGCTGTTTGTGTAGTTACTACAGAGCCACGATCATCGCATTTCCTAAATAACTATGTAAGAAGTTTTTCAGAAAGAAGCTGCAGAGAGCTTCTGTCACACTGCTCTCTGAAGGTAAGGTTGCAACAACGCCAGGATTATAACATTTGATAAATAACCATAGGTGAAATATTCCAAAACGATGCTGCAGAAAGATTTTCTCAGTGTGCCCGCTGTTTCTGTAGTTACTACAGAGCCACGGTCTCGCTTCTCCTATATAACCATGTAAGAACTACTTCAGAATGAAGCTGCAGAGTGCTTCTCTCACACTGCTCTTTGAAGGTACGGTTGCAACAACGCCAGGATTATCACATTTGATAAATAACCATAGGTGAAATATTCAAAAACGAAGCTGTAGAAAGCACCTCTCACAGTGCTCGCTGTTTGTGTAGTTACTACAAAGCCACGATCATCGCATTTCCTAAATAACTATGTAAGAAGTTTTTCAGAAAGAAGCTGCAGAGTGCCTCTGTCACACTGCTCTTTGAAGGTACGGTTGCAACAACGCCAGGATTATCACATTTGCTAAATAACAATAGGTGAAATATTGAAAAACGAAGCTGCAGATGATGATGATGATGATGATGATGATGATTAGTGTTTTAGGGCGCACAACAGCCAGGTTATCAGCGCCCGTTCCCAAAAGTTCAATTCAGAGCCGAATCGTGAGAGAAGTGGTATTGTTCAAATTGCAAGATTGGACACAGCACATCAAAACAGGGAGATAAAACTAAAAATAAAATAGCAGGACAAACAGGGAAAAATAAGTAACGGTGGCTGAGTGACCACTTACAAATAATGGGTGACCAAAACACTGGACAGCACATTAAGACTTCAATCCCAATATTTTGGGAAGAAGGCCAGACAACACACAAAAACGTAAAACTCTAGTGACACTCGCCTCATCATTAGTTAAAAGAGAGGGTAGGTCTGGTGGGAAACTGAAATCTTCCCTCAAACCTGCATATAAAACACACTCAGTTAAAATATGCCGTATCGACAACTGTGCCCCACATGTCTGACACGTTGGTGGCTCCTCACGACGTAACAGAAAACCATGTGTCAAAGGACAATGTCCTATTCTAAGCCGTGTAAGGGCTACTTCCTCAGCGCGTCGTTGTCGGAAGGAGGTGAGCCACGGTCGGACAGAATCCTTCACCGCTCGCAACTTATTATCCCTCACGACCAGCCACTGAGCCTCCCACCAACGCATGACCTTCCGAGTCACGAAAGACATAATGGCCTGCAGGGGGACGGAACAGCGAGCAGGAGGTGGGATGGAGCAAGCCTCCTTGGCAGCCGCATCTGCAAGTTCATTTCCAGGAATCCCTATGTGCCCTGGAACCCAGCAGAAAATCACATCCTTACCCTGCTGTTGCAAGAGCAGGAGTGCGTCCTGCACCTCTTGCACCATCCGATCTGCTGGGTACATTTGTTGAAGAGCGTGTAGAGCACTTTGGGAATCGGAGCAGATGATGAATTTCGTGCCACGATGTCGGCGCATATGCTCTAATGCTTGCAGAATGGCAAACAGTTCTGCATAGTAAACTGAGAACTGCTCTGGGAGCCCTATCCAATGGACAGTATTGGGAAACACAGCAGAGCAGCCCATAAAATCCCCCTGTTTAGAACCATCCGTGTAAACAGGAGTAAAATCGGAATGGCGTTCTAAAACCTCAGTAAGTTTAATTTTAAAAAGGTGGTCCGGGGTACAATACTTCCTGTAAGCTGCCAGATCAAGAAGTAATCTTGGCCTTTGTAGTCGCCAGGGAGATCCCCTACTCCATCCCTGGTGGAGGACCTTAATGCCCTCTAGGTGTACCGACTCGAGACTCTCCTTTGCACGGATGCCAAACGGCTTTGTCGCCGCCGGACGGTGGCGGAAGAGACGTGCCAATGCCGGCTGGGAAAAAGTGTCGGACGCCAATGAAAGAGGAGTGGACTTGGTCCTGTACGCGTGCCGTACCACGAGGAGAAGACGCCGAATGGACAGCGGAGGCCCTCCCGCCTCGACACACAGACTAGCAACCGGACTCGTGCGATAAGCTCCCGTTGAAAGCCTAATGCCCTCATGGTGAATCACATCCAACATTTTGAGGTAGGAAGGTCTTGCAGAGCCATAAGCTTGACATCCGTATTCCAGTCGAGGTCGTACAAAGGCCTTATAAATTGTAGCAGACGTGCCCTGTCAGTGCCCCAGGATCTATGACTGATGCATCTAAGGACTTTTAAAGCCTTGAAACAGCGGACCTTTAGATCCTTAAAGTGTAGCAACCATGTGAGCTTCTCATCAAAAATAAGCCCGAGATATTTCACTTTTTCCATAAAGGGGAGAACAGTGTCTGCTAGTTTTAAAACAGGGAGATTAAAAAGAGAACGGGAACGGTTAAAGTCTACACAAATGGTCTTCTCCAAAGAGAATTTAAAGCCCGTGGTCTTAGACCACTTCTCCAACCGCACGAGTGTCAGCTGTAATTGGCGTGTAGCAGCTGTGACGGAGGAAGACGCACAGAAAATGGAGAAATCGTCCACAAACATGGAGCACTGCACGGGCCGGCGCACTGTGGACGCAATACTATTGATGGCAATTGCGAAAGCTGTCACACTGAGGACACTTCCTTGAGGGACACCGTTCTCCTGCTTAAAACGGTCAGACAGGACATTCCCAACCTTATACATAAAATACCTGTCTGACAGAAAGGATCGGATGAGTGTGGGTAAACGCCCACGGAAACCCCACTCATAAAGCTGCCGAAAATTGGTATGCCTCCAGGTAGTATCGTACGCCTTCTCCAGGTCGAAGAAAACCCCGATAAGGTGTTGCTTACGTAGGAAAGCATCTTGTATCGCTGTTTCGAGTAGGATCAGATTATCTAGGGTGGAATGATACCTCCTAAATCACACTGGCAGCGGGTAAGTAAGGATCTAGTTTCGAGAACCCACACCAGGCGCCTATTGACCATACAGTCAAATGTCTTTCCGACGCAGCTCGTGAGACTAATGCTACGGTAGCTACTGGGTTCGGTCCGATCCTTCCCTGGTTTTAAAAGCGGAATTAAAATCGATTCTTTCCACGAACTAGGAAAGTCGCCTGTCTTCCAAATTTCATTAAAAAGTTGAAGGAGGACTTCCTTTGACCGCAGATCCAACTGCTGCAGCATGCTATACGATATCAGGTCAGGACCAGGTGCGGTATCCCGAGATATGGACAGTGCAGAGTCCAACTCCCACAAAGAGAAAGGCTGGTTGTATTCCTCAGTGTTCTGCGAACGGAAATCAAAACCAGCCCTCTCCTGTGTACCCCGATAGCTCAGAAATTCGGGGTCCTGGCTAGAATCGGCCGTAATAGTTTGAAAAGATTCTGCCAACGCCTGGGCGATGTCTCTCGGAGATGTTAGGAGACACCCCCGCTCACGTATAGCGGCTAGTGGCGGTCGACAGTATCGCCTTGAGATCCTCCTAATGGCTTCCCATACTTTGCTTGAAGATGTGGAACTATTGATGGAGTTCAGGAACTCACGCCAAGACCTCCGTTTACTCTCCTGAACGATATTCCTCGCCCGCGCCCGTGCTATCCGGAAAGTTGACAGACGCGCAGCAGTGGGGCACCGACGGAATCTCATCAAAGCCGCCCGCCTGTCTCTGATGGCGGTACGACAGTCGTCACTCCACCATGGGACAGGCTGCCTCACAGGTGTTCCCTTTGACTTTGGTATGGATACATCAGCGGCATGGTGCATCACCGCCGTAATGTGATCCACCCAATCCTGGACGCCTTCACACCGTTCAAAAACAGCCAACTGCCGGTAGAGCGTCCAGTTTCCCTTCCGGAACAACCATTTCGGCGGCTGTGCGACACGACCCATTTCAACTGGCAGATGGAGCCAGATAGGGTAATGGTCGCTGCCATGAAGGTCGTCGTCGACGACCCACTGAGCAATGTCCGCAAGCACAGGCGAACAAATAGAGAGGTCTATGGCAGAAGACGAACCTGAAGCGGTGCTAAAATGCGTAACCTGACCTGTGTTCAGCAATATGACGTCGGAAGTCCTGAGCAACTGCTCAATCATCTGGCCTCTGAGGCAGGTTTTGTTGGAACCCCATAATGCATTATGAGCATTAAAGTCTCCTAAAATGAGAAAGGGACGGGGTAGCTGATCAATGAGCCGTGCGAGGGCTTCACTGTCAATGAGCTCAGCGGGTGGTAAATACAAGGAGCACACTGTAACATGAACCTGGGCCAGGATCCGAGCTGCAACCGCTTGTAGCGTCGTGGTTAAGGTCACAGGTGAGGAGTGGAATGTGTCCTTAATGAACACTGCCACCCCACCCTGAGCCCTATTACCAGTCAGGTCGCCTTGCCTGTACATGCGATATCCCATAAGTACAGGCGTGTCAGTCTCTTTAAAATGTGTCTCTTGCAAAGAGATGCAAATGGGGTTTGCCTGTACTAACAGAAACAATTCTGCAAGGCGAGGTCTGGTTGGTTGGTTGGGTTAAAGATTAAAGGGACCAAACTACAAAGGTCATCGGTCCCTTGTTTGGTTGGTTGGTTTGGGGGATTAAAGGGACCAGACTGCCATGGTCATCGGTCCCTTTTTCCAAAGACAAAGAACACCCACAGAGAATAAAAACAAGGAACAGAAGAGATCACAGACGAGACAGAACAAGAGATACTGAGACAAAGACAAGACAAGACAAAACAAACTAAAACCACACAGAGTGTGACGGTGGTTGGCCGACCATAGACAGAAAAAAGGAAAGGCCAACCACGTAGAAACACATTAAAAAATCAGTGTAAAACCATAGGCCAAAGGCCAGAATCAATACATAACAATAAAATAAAACATTAACACTCAGAGTAAATGATAAAATCCCCCTGCCCGAATAAAACGTAAAACTAAGTCAGCCATAGTGGAGTCGTCTGTTAAAAGGGCAGGGAGCGTAGCAGGCAGCGCAAATGTCTGCCTGACCACAGCGAAAAGGGGGCAGGCCAGCAAAATGTGGGCCACTGTCAAAGCTGCCCCACAGCGACATAGAGGAGGGTCCTCCCGGCGCAGTAAATAACCATGTGTTAGCCGGGAGTGGCCAATGCGGAGCCGACAAAGGACGATGGAGTCCCTGCGGTTGGCTCGCATGGATGACCGCCACACAGCCGTCGTCTCCTTGACAGCACGGAGTTTATTGGACATTGTCAGTTCGCGCCATTCATCGTCCCATAGCGCCAAGATTTTGCGGCGGAAGACTGCCCGCAAATCAGTTTCTGGGAGGCCAAGGTCCAGAGATGGCTTGCAGGTGGCCTCTTTCGCCAGGCGGTCAACATGTTCGTTACCCGGGATACCGACATGACCGGGGGTCCACACAAAGACCACAGAGCGGCCGCAACAGGCAAGAGTATGCAGAGACTCGTGGATAGCCATCACCAGACGAGAACGAGGGAAACACTGGTCGAGAGCTCGTAAACCGCTCAGGGAATCGCTACAGATAACGAAGGACTCACCTGAGCAGGAGCGGATATACTCTAGGGCACGAAAGATGGCGACCAATTCAGCAGTGTAAACGCTGCAGCCATCCTGCAAGGAACGTTGTTCGGAACGGTCCCCTAGAGTGAGCGCATACCCGACACGACCAGCTACCATCGAACCGTCAGTGTAGACAACACCAGAGCCCTGATACGTGGCCAGGATAGAATAAAAGCGGCGGCGGAAGGCCTCTGGAGGGACTGAGTCCTTCGGGCCCTGTGCCAGGTCCAGCCGAAGGCAAGGGCGACGAACACACCATGGGGGTGTATGCAAAGTAGCCCGGAAAGTAGGTGGAACAGTGAAAACCTGAAGCCCAGAGAGAAGCTCTTTGACGCGGACCGCTATTGTACAACCAGACCGGGGCCGACGATCTGGCAGATGGACGACCGATCGCGGGAACAGGAGACGATAATTTGGATGCCCGGGCGAGCTGAGAACATGGGCAGCATAAGCGGCCAGCAAATGTTGGCGTCGGAACCGCAGGGGAGGGACACCTGCCTCCACGAGTAAGCTGTCCACAGGGCTGGTGCGGAAAGCACCAGTGGCAAGGCGTATCCCGCTGTGGAGAATTGGGTCTAGCACCCGCAACGCAGACGGGGAGGCTGAGCCATATGCCAGGCACCCATAATCCAGACGGGACTGGATTAACGCCTGGTAGAGCCGTAGCAGGGTAGAGCGGTCGGCTCCCCAGCGGGTGTGGCTCAAACACCGGAGTGCATTGAGATGCCGCCAACACATCTGTTTGAGCTGCCGGATATGAGGCAGCCAAGTCAACCGGGCATCGAAAACCACCCCCAAAAACCTGTGGGTCTCCACCACAGCAAGGAGTTCGTCGGCAAGATAAAGCCGCGGCTCAGGATGGACTGTTCGGCGCCGGCAGAAATGCATAACGCAAGTCTTGGCTGCCGAAAACTGAAATCCATGCGCTACAGCCCAAGACTGCGCCTTACGGATAGCGCCCTGTAGCTGACGTTCAACAGCTGCAATGCCAGTAGAGCTGTAATAAAGGCAGAAGTCGTCAGCATACAGGGAAGCGGAGACAGAATTTCCCACGGCCGCAGCAAGCCCGTTAATGGCTATTAAAAACAGACACACACTTAAAACAGAGCCCTGGGGCACACCGCTCTCCTGGACGTGGGAGGAACTATACGAGGCCGCGACTTGCACGCGGAAGGTACGACACGACAGAAAATTGAGGATAAAAATCGGCAGAGGACCCCGAAGACCCCATCCATGGAGCGTAGAAAGAATGTGATGACGCCACGTCGTATCGTACGCCTTCCGCATGTCGAAAAAGACAGCGACCAGGTGCTGACGGCGGGAAAAGGCAGTACGGATGGCCGACTCCAGGCTCACCAGATTGTCGGCGGCGGAGCGGCCTTTACGGAACCCACCCTGAGACGGAGCCAGAAGGCCCCGAGACTCCAGTACCCAATGCAAGCGCCGGCTCACCATCCGTTCAAGCAACTTGCAAAGAACGTTGGTGAGGCTAATGGGACGGTAGCTGTCCACCTCCAGAGGGTTGTTTCCAGGTTTCAAAACGGGGATGACAATGCCTTCCCGCCATTGCGACGGAAACTCCCCCTCGACCCAAAGACGGTTGTAAAGATCGAGAAGGCGCCGCTGGCAGTCCACTGAAAGGTGTTTCAGCATCTGACAGTGGATGCCATCTGGCCCAGGAGCGGTATCAGGGTAAGCAGCGAGGGCACTGCGAAATTCCCACTCACTAAATGGAGCATTGTAAGATTCTGGGTGGTTGGTGCGAAACGAAAGGCTCCGACGTTCCATCCGCTCTTTAATGGAGCGGAAGGCCTGGGGGTAATTCGCAGAAGCGGAACTCATAGCAAAATGCTCTGCTAAGCGATTGGCAATGACGTCGGAGGCAGTACAAACTGCTCCATTCAGTGAGAGCGCAGGGACGCTGGCAGGTGGCCGATAGCCGTAGACGCGTCGAATCTTGGCCCAGACCTGCGAGGGAGTGACATGGAGGCCAATGGTGGACACATACCGCTCCCAGCACTCCTTCTTACCTTGGCGGATAAGGAGGCGGGCCCGCGCACGCAGCCGTTTGAAGGCGATAAGGTGGTCGAGGGAGGGGTGTCGCTTGTGACGCTGGAGCGCCCGCCGGCGATCTTTAATCGCTTCAGCGATCTCAGGCGACCACCAAGGCACAGCCTTCCGCCGAGGGGACCCACAGGAATGGGGAATGGCAGATTCGGCGGCAGTAACGATGCCGGTGGTGACCGATTGAACCACCGCATCAATGTCATCGGTAGAGTGAGGCTCAAAAGCGGCAGTGGAGGAGAACAAGTCCCAGTCAGCCTTATTCATAGCCCATCTGCTAGGGCGCCCAGAAGAGTGGCGCTGTGGTAGTGACAAAAAGGTCGGAAAATGGTCACTACCACACAGGTCGTCATGCACACTCCATTGGACAGACGGTAAGAGGCTATGGCTACAGATTGAAAGGTCAATGGCGGACTAGGTGCCATGCGCCACACTGAAGTGTGTGAAGGCGCCATCATTTAACAGCGAGAGATCGAGCAGCGACAATAAATGCTCAACGATGGCGCCTCGACCTGTTGCCACTGACCCACCCCACAGAGGGTTATGAGCGTTGAAGTCGCCCAATAGCAAGAAAGGTGGCGGCAATTGGGCGACCAGTGCAGCCAGGACATGCTGCGAGACATCACCATCCGGTGGAATGTAAAGACTGCAGACGGTAACAGCCTGTGGCGTCCACACGCGTACAGCGACAGCCTCTAAAGGCGTCTGGAGAGGGACAGACTCGCTGTGCAGAGTGTGAAGGACATATATGCAGACGCCACCAGACACCCTTTCATAAGCTGCCCGGTTCTTGTAATAACCCCGATAGCCACGGAGGGCGGGGGTTCGCATCGCTGGAAACCAAGTTTCCTGGAGAGCAATGCAGAAGAAAGGGCGAAGGCTGATAAGTTGGCGGAGCTCAGCAAGATGGTGGAAGAAACCGCTGCAGTTCCACTGGAGGATGGTATTGTCCATGGCTGAGAAAGGCGTGACGGGACGGGGAAGGCAGATTACGCCGCTGGGTCACCTGCTGCCTCCGATTGAGCACCCGTGCTAGTGTTATCCATGGCGTCTGAGGGACCGGCGAGTTCTAGGTCCTCAGCGGACGCCAGGATCTCCACCTCGTCCTCAGACGCAGAGCTGTAAGGTGGCGGTGGGGTGGCTGCCACCGCGAGTTCCTTGGGCTTAGAGCTCTTCTTCTTTGATTTCTCACGCTGCTCCTTGGGTTTAACTGGCTGGGAGGGCTTCACCGATTCAGTCTCCGGGACTGAGGAGGATCGTGAAGCCCGTCGACCAGCTGATTGCGGGCACTTACGCCACTGGCGGTCGTCAGCCTTCCCACTGGTGGAAACCTGGGAAGGGAGGGACCCGAGGGACCCCTTGCGAGCGTGAGAAGCCGAAGAAGTTGGACACTTCTCCGGCTTAGAAGCAGGGACGGACGTCCCTGATGGGGGGGATGGTGTTGCCCCTGAGGTAGGTGGCGCAGGAGCAACCCGGTGGGTAGAGCCCCCCACTGGCAAGGGGGCAGGAGGAGTCTTACTGGTTATCGAGCTGGCTGGAAGTCGTGAAACTGATGGGGCGAGCACAGGTGTTGTAGCGGCGGCGTAGGATGACGTCATTCGCACGGGATGTAATCGGTCGTATTTCCGCTTGGCCTCAGTATAAGTCAGTCGGTCCAGGGTCTTATATTCCATGATTTTGCGTTCTTTCTGGAAGATGCTGCAGTCTGGCGAGCAAGGTGAATGGTGCTCCCCGCAGTTGACACAGATGGGAGGCGGGGCACATGGAGTATCGGGATGAGACGGGCGTCCGCAATCTCGACATGTGAGGCTGGAAGTGCGCGGGAAGACATATGGCCAAACTTCCAGCACTTGAAGCACCGCATCGGGGGAGGAATATAGGGCCTGACGTCACAACGGTAGACCATCACCTTGACCTTTTCCGGTAACGTATCACCCTCGAAGGCCAAGATGAAGGCACCGGTAGCTATCTGATTTTCCTTCGGACCCCGATGAACGCGCCGGACGAAATGTACACCTCTGCGCTCTAAGTTGGCGCGCAGCTCGTCATCAGACTGCAAAAGAAGGTCCTTATGGTAAATAACTCCCTGGACCATATTTAAACTCTTATGCGGTGTGATTGTAACAGCAACATCCCCCAACTTGTCACAAGCAAGTAACCGTCGTGACTGGGCAGAGGATGCCGTTTGGATCAGGACCGATCCAGAGCGCATTTTTGACAAGCCCTCCACCTCCCCAAACTTGTCCTCTAAATGCTCGACGAAGAACTGAGGCTTTGTTGAGAGAAAAGACTCCCCATCAGCTCTTGTACAAACTAAGAATCGGGGCGAATAAGTGCTACTGCCATCCTGAGATTTACGTTCCTCCCACGGCGTGGCCAGAGAGGGGAACGTTTTCGGATTGTACTTTTCAGCATTAAATTGAGCCCGAGAACGCTTAGAGACTGCTGGCGGCTGGCCGCCAGCGAGAGATGATGTACCACGCTTCATTGCGGGTCATCCGCCCTGATGCCACCTACTCCGACCAAGGGCCCTCCCCACGGGCGCCACCCAGCCACAGCAAAGGCCACCTGGCAGGATGGCCATTGCCGGGAGTCCTGATGCCCCAGGGAGATGGGCATCTACTCCTTGGCATACATGGGGAGTGAACGGCGCAGGCATCAGTAGAGCGATCCCTGTGTTGTCAGGGGGCTACAACCAAGAGGGTACATGGCGACCCCACCACAACGGACTGGCTACCGTGCTGGATCTTAGGTGAAAAATGGCCAAGGTCGTCGTCACAGTTAAAAGAAACACTGCAGAGTGCAGCGTGGTAATCGCCCAAGAGATCGATAACGAGCGGGACACCATTGCAACGACGAGAAAGACGGCTATAGGTCGAATTGCACAAAGGATACAGTGCACCATGTAAGGTGCCCTTCCCCAATTGGCTCGCTCTTCGGAATAATTTAGATAGATGGAGGTCAAACCCGAGAGGGGACCATCACATAAGGCCGAAACGGTTGAGACTCCTTTTAGTCGCCTCTTACGACAGGCAGGAATACCGCGGGCCTATTCTAACCCCCGAACCCGCAGGGGGTGGTCCCTTGTTTCATAAAAACACAGAGCACAGGGAAACTATCCAGGAGTCAAGTGAAGCACTAAAAGAAAAACTCCAGGGGAAGAAAAGCCCGATGGTCCATTGTAAGACAACACGGAAAACAGATCACAGCAACAAAAACAACAGAGAGAACAAAGTTAGAAGGAACGAAAGCTGCACAGCAGAGGACTGTGGCTGGCTGATCACGAAAATAATAGGATGAGCCAGCCACACTGCAACACGTTAAAACCTCCAGCCCAACAGCGTAGGGTGGAGTCGAATTACAACACAAAACTAATTAAAAGAGACAGCTCAAAAGAGGGTGATGTTACAAAAGTTAAACGGACCTATAAAAGCCACTTGCGAGAATAAAACTTAAAACCCGATCTGCCATAGAGACATTGTCACCTAAAAGAGATGATAAAGCACCCTGGAGATTAAAAGTTCGCCTGAGGGCGGTTAAAAGAGGACAGTCCAACAATATATGGGCCAACGTCATATTCGCACCACAGCGACAATGAGGGGGGTCCTCTCGACGCAGCAGATGACCATGCGTCAGCCAAGAGTGGCCAATGCGGAGGCTACACAGAACAACAGAATCTCTGCGAGAGGCCCGCATGGAGGAACCCCACACAGTTGTGGTCTCCTTTACCTGCCGCAGCTTGTTGGGTGCAGACAGAGTGCGCCATTCGTCTCCCCACAACCCAAAGACCCGACGGTGCAAAACGGTTCGGAGATCAGTTTCCGGGAGGCCGATCTCCAACGGCAGTCTGCGGGTAGCCTCTTTGGCTAACTTGTCGGCGAGTTCGTTTCCCGCGATCCCAACGTGTCCCGGGGTCCATATGAACACCACCGAACGACCACGCTGTTCAAGAGTGTGGATGGACTCCTGGATGGCACCAACAATGGGATGGCGTGGGTAGCACTGGCAAGAGCCTGTAGACTACTGAGCGAGTCACTGCAAATGACGAAGGACTTTCCAGTGCTGGTACGAATATGCTGAGGGCACGAAAAATGGCTGTCAGTTCTGCGGTGTAAACACTGCAGCCTTCCGGCAAGGAGCGCTGGTCGACATAGTCCGCATGAGCATAAGCGTACCCCACATGGCCATCAACCATCGAGCCATCGGTATAGATAACCTCCGAGGCATGGTACTCGCCGAGGAGAGCAAGGAATTGGCGGCACAAGACTGCAGGAGGAACTGAATCATTCGGCCATCGGGAAAGTTCCAGACGAAGCTGCGGCCGACGAATACACCAAGGTGGTGTATGTGGGCGGACCTGGAAAGCAGATGGAAGAGGCAAACACTCGAGTTCATTAAGGAGCGACCAAACACGGATCCCAAGTGTATGGCCTGATCGTGGCCGCGGGTGTGGGATATGGCCTTCCGCATTTTCGAAAAGGAGACGATAGTTAGGGTGACGGGGCGAACAACGGACGTGGGCAGCATAGTTGGCTAACAGTTGATGACGCCGAATACGAAGTGGAGGAACCCCAGCATCAGCAAGGAGGCTATGAACAGGACTGGTGCGGAATGCTCCTGTCGCCTGTCGAACCCCACAGTGGTGGACCGGGTCCAGCAGTTGCAACGCTGAGGGCGACGCTGAGCCATACGCCACACTCCCATAATCCAGTTGGGACAGCACAAGGGCTTTGTAAAGCTGCAGCAGCGTGTTACAGTCTGCACCCCAAGTTGTGTTGCTGAGGCAGCGGAGGGCATTCAGATGCTGCCAGCACTGACGCTTGAGCTCACGAATGTGTGGAAGCCAAGCAAGCCGGGCATCGAACAGCAATCCCAGAAAACGGTAAGTGTCAACAACCCTGAGCTTAGCAACCTGAAGATAGAGCTCAGGGTGGGGATGGACAGTGCGACGCCGACAAAAGTGCATAACACAAGTCTTCGCAGGAGAAAACTGAAACCCATGGGCTAGGGCCCATGCCTGCGCCTTGCGTATGGCTCCCTGCAACCGACGTTCTGTAACACCAATGGTGGAGGAGCTGAAAAAGATACAGAAATCGTCAGCATATAACGTGAGTGAGACAGACGACCCTACTGCTGCTGCAAGGCCATTAATGGCCACAAGGAAAAGGGGCACGCTCAATACAGAGCCCTGTGGAACGCCGTTCTCCTGGATATGAAGTGAACTATGGGATGTGCCAATTAAAACGCGGAATGTCCCAATAGATAAAAAATTCTGAATAAAAATGGGGAGAGAGCCCCGGAGACCCCACCCGTGCAACGTGGCGAGAATATGGTGCCGCCACGTCGTGTCATATGCTCTGGAGAGATCGAAAAAGACGGAGACGAGATGTTGGCGCCTGGAAAAAGCAGTGCGGATTGCAGACTCAAGAAAGACCAAAGTATCGGCAGTGGAACGGCCCTGACGGAAGCCGCTCTGGCATGGAGCCAGAAGACCCCGAGTCCCGAGTAGCCAACACAGCCGTCGACTCACCATGCGTTCCAAGAGCTTACACAGAGTATTTGTCAAGCTGATGGGCCGATAGCTATCCACATTAAGTGGGTCCTTACCAGGCTTGAGCACCGGAATGACAGTACTCTCCCGCCACTGCGACGGAAAGACACCATCGCCCCATATGCGGTTGAAGATGGCAGGAACACACCGCTGACAGTCCGGGGAAAGGTGTTTGAGCATCTGATAGTGGATGCCATCTGGCCCAGAGGCTGTATCGGGGCACTGTGCCAGGGCGCTCTGCAGTTTCCACAAACTAAATGGGGCGTTATACGCCTCAGGGTGGCGAGAAGCAAAAGAAAGCCGTTTGCCTTCCTCCTGGCGTTGGAGCGCGCGAAACGCGGGCGGGTAATTCCCCGACGCAGAGGCCCGAACATAGTGCTGAGCGAAATGCTCTGCGATTGCATCGGCATCGGTAGATACCGCCCCGTTGATGGTAAGCCCTGCGACACCTGTAGAGTGCTGCAATCCAAACATGCGCCGAATCTTCATCCACACCTGGGAGGGTGAAGTACGGTAACCAATGGTGGAAACCTACCGCTCCCAGCACTCCTGTTTCCGCCTTTTGACGAGCCGCCGTGCCTGAGCACGGAGACGTATGAAAAAAATGAGGTTCTCCAAAGACGGGTGCCGCTTATGTCGCTGCAAAGCCCGCCGACGTTCTTTAATGGCTGCAGCGACCTCTGGAGACCACCAAGGCACTGACTTTCGCCGGGGGCACCCTAAGGAACGAGGAATGGTACGTTCCGCAGCGGAAGCAATCGCTGCAGTCAGTGTGTCAACCGCCACATCGATGGTACCGTGGGGGAGAGAGTCAACAGTGGCAGTAGAGCAGAACGTGTCCCAGTTTGCCTTGCTAAATGCCCATCGAGGCGAGCGCGCAAAGGAGCGACGCTGTGGTAGTGAAAGGAAAATCGGAAAATGATCACTACCACACAAGTCCTCGTGGACTCTCCAGTGGACCGATGGTACAAGCCCTGGGCTGCACAACGACAGATCTATGGCCGAGAACGCGCCATGCCCCACACTGAAATGTGTGGCAGCGCCAGTGTTTAAGAGGCAGAGGTCGAGTTGGGAGATGAGATTCTCGACCTCCCTGCCTTGGCCAGTAACCTTCGTTCCACCCCACAGGGGATTGTGGGCGTTAAAATCCCCCAGGAGAAGAAAAGGCGTGGGGAGTTGGGCGACAAGTGCAGCCAAGTCGGTCAGGGAGACTGTACCACCTGGAGGGAGATAGACACTGCAGACGGTTATGTCCTGGGTAGTCCTTACACGTACAGCCACAGCTTCCAATGATGTTTGAAGGGGCACAGGAGCACTATATACAGAGGTAAGGACATACACGCAGGTTCCACCTGACACACAATTGTAAGTGCTACGGTTGCAGTAATAACCCCTGTATCCACGAAGGACAGGGGTCCGCATTGCCGGGAACCAGGTTTCCTGTAGGGCAATGCAGAAAGCAGGTGTCAGGCTTAGAAGCTGCCGTAGCTCAGGGAGATGGCTAAAATAACCGCCACAATTCCACTGGAGGATTGTACAAAGCGTGTGCGGTAGGGGCATTCAGGCACAGAAAAGGCAAATTACTTGGCAGGGTCACATGCTGCCACAGACTGAGCGACGGACGTCACTACGGCCATCGTTTCTGAGGAGACGGCGAGATCCAGGTCATCAGGGGACGCAAAGAGCTCGACCTCGTCCTCAGAGGCTGAGCTGACAGGGAGCGTTGGTGTGGGAACCACTGGGTCCTTATCTTTCTTGGAGAGCTTCCTCTTCTCTCTCTTGTCTTTGGGAGGAGGGTTGGCATGCTGGGAGGGCTGTCCTGACGCATTGTCAGGAACAGAGGAAGAGCGTGAAGCCCTTCGACCAGCAGCTGGTGGCTTTTTCAGCCACTGGCTCTTGTCTTGTGAGACACTGGGGAAGTCCGTGGAAGGGACGCCCCCAAGGGATCCCTTCCGAACAAGTGAGGCCGGAGGAGGCTGTTGCGTCCCCGGGTGAGCAGCCGGAGGGAGCTGTCGCTTCTCCGGCTGAGGAGCCGGAGAGGGCTGTCGCCGCTCCGGCTGAGAGGTGGGGACCAACGTCCCCGGTTGCTTGGGGCGCACTGCTCCCAAACTCGGTGTTTTGGGAGCAGTGGAAGAGAGAGCGGCCTGTCCCAGCGGTGGGGCAGACGTTACTTGATTTCTCTGAGGGCCAACAGAGAAGGGAGTCTGTGCAGGAGCTGATGGCGGCAGTGTGACGGTAGCGTAACTCCTCAACATAGGTGTGCGGGTGAGTCGTTCTAATTTCTTCTTCGCCTCTTGGTAACTCAAACGGTCCAAGGTCTTAATTTCTTGTATCTTCCGCTCTCGTTGATAGACCGCACAGTCTGGTGAGCAGGGAGAATGATGCTCCCCACAGTTAACGCAGGTGGGAGGCGGAGCACATGGAGCATTAGGATGTGGAGGTCGTCCACAATCACGACACGTGGGACTGGAAGTGCACCTGGAGGACATGTGTCCGAATTTCCAGCACTGGAAGCATCGCATAGGGGGCGGGACATAGGGCTTGACATCGCACCGGTATATCATGACCTTGACTTTCTCAGGCAAGCAGTCGCCCTCAAAGGCCAGGATGAAAGCACCGGTAGCGACCCTGTTGTGTTGTTGTTGTTGTTGTTGTTGTTGGATGTTTAAGGGGGACTAAACAGCGAAGGTCATCAGTCCCCCATTCCAAAATCAGGCGAGCCGAAAATCTACGAAGCAGATAAAAACCAAAGGGGGAGGAGACGTCCCCCCAGGCGCTAAAAGAACACAAATGCAGCAACGAACACTACAGACAAGAACAGAACAGAGGAACACCAGACAGAAAGAAACAGAAGAAAGGAAGAGGGCCGGAGACTGGTTGACTGACCACGAGATCAAAAAAGGGAAAGAGTCAACCATCTCACGGCCTACCAGAACAGCAACAGACACGAGGACAAAAGACACAGAAAGGGAAAGGCGCAGGACCTCCCTAAATCGAACCATAAAAAGGACTACCACGGATAAAATTTAAAACGTCATCAGCCATGGAGGCATCGTCAGATAAAACCAAAGCCAAAGTGCCCGAGAGATTAAAAGATTGCCGGAGTGTGCGCAGTTGAGGACACTCCAGCAAAATGTGGCCGACCGTCAGACGGGACCCACACTGACACAAGGGGGGATCCTCCCGACGCAAGAGATGGCCGTGCGTCAGGTACGTACGTATGGCCGATGCGCAGCCGACACAGGACTACCGAGTCCCTGCGAGAAGCCCGCAGGGAGGAACGCCACACATCGGTCGTCTCCTTGACAGCCCGCAGTTTATTCGGGGCTGTCATGCCACGCCACTCAGCAGCCCACATCCCAAGTACCTTACGGCGCAACACCAGCTGCTGGTCGCGAGCCGTAAGGCCGATCTCCAAAGCTGGGGCGTCTATCGCCCCTTTGGCCAGCCTGTCTACACGTTCGTTCCCTGGGATGCCAACATGACCGGGCGTCCAAACCTGGACCACTGAACCACCAGAACGGGCAATGGCGGAAACAGCCACCTGAATGGAGGACACCAGAGGAGAGGAGGGATAGCAGCGGTCGATGGCCTGAAGGCTGCTCAGGGAGTCACTGCAGATGACAACGGACCTACCTGAGCAGAAACGCATGTGCTCAAGAGCGCGCAAGATGGCCACCAGCTCTGCAGTAAAAATACTGCAGCCAGCCGGCAAGGAGCGTTGCTCAATATGGTCAGAGTGAGCAAAGGCGTAGGCAGTGCGACCATCAACCAGGGAACCATCAGTGTAGACAGGCTCACAGCCCGGAAATGATTCGAGGAGCGCAAGAAAACGGCGACGGAGGGCCACAGGCGGAACCGAGTCCTTAGGGCCCTGTGCCAAATCCAGACGGACAGACGGCCGGGACAAACACCAGGGAGGCGTAGGTGTATGGACCCGGAAGGGAGGCAGAAGAGGGAATGACCCCAGTTCTGACAGCAGGGACTGGACACGGACAGCTACGGAAAGCCCAGACCTAGGTCGCCGTTCGGGCAGATGGAGGACCATGGCAGGGAAAAGCAGGCGACGATTGGGATGGCCTGGCGAGCAATGCACGTGGACAGCATAGTCGGCGAGCAGTCGATGGCGGCGAAACCGCAGCGGGGGAACCCCGGCCTCCACCAGTAAACTATCCACGGGGCTCGTACGAAAAGCGCCAGTTGCAAGCCGGACCCCACAGTGGTGTATGGGGTCTAACAACTTCAACACTGAGGGTGACGCAGACCCATAGGCCAGGCTCCCATAATCAAGCCGGGACTGCACAAGGGCTCTGTACAATTGCAGCAGCGTGCAGCGATCTGCACCCCAAGACGTGTGGCTAAGGCAGCGGAGGGCGTTGAGGTGCCGCCAGCATTTTTGCTTCAGCTGAGTAACATGAGGAACCCATGTGAGCCGGGCATCAAACACGAGTCCCAAGAAGCGGCAAGTGTCCACCACGTCAAGCAGGTGGCCGTCGAGGTAAAGTTCAGGATGAGGGTGGACCGTCCGACGCCTGCAGAAGTGCATAACCCGAGTCTTGGCAGCAGAGAACTGAAAACCATGAGCCAGAGCCCATGATGCTGCCTTGCGAACGGCGACTTGCAACCTGCGTTCGGCGACTCCCGTAGTCGTGGAGCTAAATGAGATGCAGAAGTCGTCGGCATACAAAGAAGGAGACACCGACGACCCCACTGCTGCAGCCAGACCATTAATGGCCACTAGAAATAACGAGACGCTCAACACTGAGCCCTGCGGGACCCCATTTTCCTGTATATAAGAGGAACTAGAGGTGGCACCGACTTGCACCCGGAAAGAGCGGCGCAATAAAAAGCTTTGAAGAAAAGCCGGGAGCCGACCACGAAGAGCCCACCCATGCAACGTGGCGAGGATGTGATGCCTCCATGTGGTGTCATACGCCTTCCGCAGATCGAAAAATACAGCAACAAGGTGCTGACGTCGGGCAAAAGCCGTACGGACAGCAGATTCCAGCCGCACCAAATTGTCCACTGCAGACCGGCCCCGACGGAAGCCACCCTGGGATGGAGCGAGGAGACCGCGCGACTCAAGGACCCAACACAAACGCCGCCCCACCATACGTTCGAGCAATTTGCACAAAACGTTGGTGAGGGTAATGGGACGATAGCTGTCCCCCGCCAGTGGGTCCGCACCGGGCTTCACGATGGGGACAATAAGACCCTCTCGCCATTGCGACGGGAACACGCCCTCGTCCCAAATGCGGTTAAAGATGGCGAGGATGTGTCTCTGGCAGTCCCTGGAGAGATGCTTCAGCATCTGCGCATGGATGCAGTCCGGTCCTGGTGCTGTATCAGGGCAATCAGCGAGGGCAGCGAGGAGTTCCCTCTCGCTGAAAGGAGCATGGTATGTTTCATAATGACGCGTGTGGAATGAGAACGGCGTCCGCTCGGCTCGCTCCTTTAGAGAGCGAAAGGCGGGGGGATAGGATGCAGTCGCAGAGCTCTGAGCAAAGTGCGCGGCTAGCCGTTCAGCAATGGCGGCAGCGTCCGTGCAGACAGCGCCGCCCAAGGACAGCCCAGGGACACCCACAGGGGTCTGGGAGCCATAAATCCGCCGGATACGGGACCACACGTGCGAGGACGAGACACGGGAGCCCAGGGAGGAGACGTACCTCTCCCAGCACTCCTGCTTACGCCGTGCAATAAGTCGACGGGCGAAGGCACGGAGCCTCTTAAAGGCGATGAGGGTCTCCAGAGACGGGTGCCGCCTATGACGCTGCAGAGCCCGCCTACGGTCGCGAATAGCCTCAGCAATCTCCGGCGACCACCAGGGGACAGCCTTCCGCCGAGGGAGGCCAGAGGAACGGGGGATGGTAGCCTCGGCCACTGAAACGATGGACGTGGTTAAAACACGGACCACCTCGTCAATGTCACCCTGTGGGGGAGACGCAATGGTTACAGCGGAAGTAAAAGCTGGCCAGTCAGCCCTGTGGAAATCCCAGCGGGGCAAGCGCCCAGAAGAATGACACTGTGGCAGTGACAAATAGATGGGAAAATGGTCACTACCACACAGGTCAGGATGCACCCTCCAGTGGAGGGATGGGACAAGTCCAGGGCTGCAAATAGAGAGATCGATGGCCTAGAACGAGCCATGGGCCACACTGAAATGCGTGGGAGCACCGGTGTTTAAGAGGCTAAGGTCGAGCTGAGCCAACACATGCTCCACGGCCCGACCACGATCATCGGAGACAGTCCCACCCCATAGAGGGTTGTGGGCATTGAAATCGCCCAGCAGCAAAAAAGGTGGCGGCAGTTGTGCTATCAGAGCAGCCAAGACATGCTGCGCGACAGTACCATCAGGTGGAAGGTAGATACTGCAGACGGTGATAGCCTGTGGCGTCCACACCCGAACAGCGACAGCCTCTAAAGCTGTTTGTAGAGGTACAAACTCGCTGTGAAGAGAGTTCAGGACATATATGCAGACGCCACGAGACACCCTTTCGTAAGTTGCCCGGTTCTTAAAATAACCCCGATAGCCACGGAGGGCGGGGGTTCGCATTGCTGGAAACCAAGTTTCCTGCAGAGCAATGCAAAGGAAAGGATGACGGCTGATAAGTTGGCGGAGCTCAGCTAAATGGTGGAAGAAACCGCTGCAGTTCCACTGGAGGATGGTACTGGCCATTGCTGGGAAAGGCGTGACGGGACGGGGAAGGCAGATTACGCCACTGGGGCACCCGCTGCTTCCAAGTGAGCACCTGTGCCAGTGCTTTCCATGGCGTCGGAGGGACTGGCGAGATCGAGGTCCTCAGCGGACGCCAGGATCTCCACCTCGTCCTCAGACGCAGAGGTTGAAGGTTGCGGTGGGACAGGTGCCACCGCAATGTCAGGATGCTTGGGAGCCTTTTTTTTCAACGGCTTCGCACGCTGTGCCTTGGGAGGGTCTGGCTGGGAGGGCCCCACTGGGTCAGTCTCAGGGACGGACGACGACCGTGAAGCCCTATGACCAGCGACCGGTTGTTGCTTCAAAACTTTGCGGGTATCCGCTTTGACACTGGGCAAAGCCTGGGAAGGGAGGGCCCCAAGGGACCCCTTCCTGGCTAGAGTAGCCGAAGAAGCCCTACGCTTCTCCGGCTGGGAAGGGGGGACGAATGTCCCCGATGGTTGGGGTGGTGTCGCTCCTGGAGTAGATGGAGCAACAGAGGGCGAAGTGCTCCCCACAACCAAGGGGGCCGGGTCATTTTGACATAGCTGAGAGGCAACAGTACGTGACGACACGGGAGAGGATCGGACCGCTGTTGCAGCAGCGGCATAGGTGGATGTCATGGGCACAGGATGGAGCCGCTCATATTTCCGCCGTGCCTCTGTGTAGGTCAGGCGGTCCAGGGTCTTATATTCCATTATCCTCCTTTCCTTCTGGAAGGTCCGACAGTCCGGTGACCAGGGGGAATGGTGTTCTCCACAGTTAACACAGACAGGAGGCGGAGCACATGGAGTATCAGGATGCGAAGGACGTCCGCAATCCCGACACGTGATGCTGGAAGTACAGCGAGAGGACATGTGCCCGAACTTCCAGCATTTAAAACACCGCATCGGAGGAGGGATATATGGTTTCACATCACAACGGTAAACCATCACCTTAACCTTTTCGGGTAAGACATCACCCTCAAAGGCCAAGATGAAGGCACCGGTGGCTACCTGATTATCCCTCGGACCCCGATGGACGCGCCGGACGAAGTGAACACCTCGTCGTTCGAGGTTGGCGCGTAATTCATCGTCGGACTGCAGAAGAAGATCCCTATGGAATATAATACCCTGGACCATGTTGAGACTCTTATGCGGCGTGATGGTAACTGAAACATTCCCCAACTTGTCACAATTGAGCAACCTCCGTGACTGGGCAGAGGATGCCGTTTTGATGAGCACAGAGCCAGAGCGCATCTTGGACAAGCCCTCCACCTCCTCGAACTTGTCCTCTAAATGCTCCACAAAAAACTGGGGCTTGGTCGACACGAACGATTCTCCATCAACCCGCGTACACACAAGGTACCGGGGTGAATATTCGCCACTGCCTTCTTTAGCAAGACGTTCCTCCCATGGAGTAGCTAGGGAGGGAAACGATCTCTGATCCAATTTCTTCCCGTTGAGGTTAGACCTCGATCGCTTAGAGACTGCTGGTGGAGGCCCACCAGCGATAGATGATGTACCACGCTTCATTGCGGGTCATCCGCCCTGATGCCACCTACTCCGACCAAGGGCCCTCCCCACGGGCGCCACCCAGCCACAGCAAAGGCCACCTGGCAGGATGGCCGTTGCCGGGAGTCCCGATGCCCCAGGGAGATGGGCATCTACTCCTTGGCATACGTGGGGAGTGAACGGCGCAGGCATCAGTAGAGTGATCCCTGTGTTGTCAGGGGGCTACAACCAAGAGGGTACATGGCGACCCCACCACAACGGACTGGCTACCGTGCTGGATCTTAGGTGCAAAAATGGCCAAGGTCGTCGTCACAGTTAAAAGAAACACTGCAGAGTGCAGCGTGGTAATCGCCCAAGAGATCGAAAACGAGCGGGACACCATTGCAACGACGAGAAAGACGGCTATAGGTCTAATTGCACGAAGGATACAGTGCACCATGTAAGGTGCCCTTCCCCAATTGGCTCGCTCTTCGGATTAATTTAGATAGGAGGAGGTCAAACCCGAGAGGGGACCATCACATAAGGCCGAAACGTTTGAGACTCCTTTTAGTCGCCTCTTACGACAGGCAGGAATACCGCGGGCCTATTCTAACCCCCGAACCCGCAGGGGGCGGTAGCGACCCTATTATCCTTTGGCCCCCTAAAGACACGACGGACAAAGTGTACACCTCGTCGTGCCAGGTTCTCACGTAGCTCGTCATCAGACTGTAGCAGAAGATCTTTATGAAAAATAATCCCCTGGACCAAATTTAAGGACTTATGGGGAGTGACAGTGACGGGGATGTCACCGAGCTTCTCACAGGCGAGTAATGCCTGGGACTGCGCAGATGAAGCTGCTTGTATCAAAATGGCCCTGCTCCTCATTTTGGAAAGAGACGCCACTTCCCCAAACTTATCTTCGAGATTGTGCATGAAGAAAAGAGGCTTAGTCCCCAAAAACGAATCCCCATCAGTTCTGCTGCATACAAGGTATCGTGGCGAATACGGCTCCTGTCTGTCGGCAGCCCTACATTCATCCCATGGTGTGGCTAGGGAAGGGAACGACTTCGGGTTATATGTCACAGCGTTAAATTCCACCTTACCACGCTTAGAGACATTGGCGGTCGGGCGACTACCAGATTGAGATTTCACCCGCTTCATTGCGGGGCATCCGCCCCGATGCCACCCACTCCGACCAGGGGCCCTCCCCACAGGCGCCACCCAGCCACAGCAAAGGCCACCTGGCAGGATGGCCGTTGCCGGGAGTCCCGATGCCCCTGAGAGACGAGCATCTACTCCTTGGCTTATGTGGGGAGGAGTCAGCTCAGGCATCGGCAGTACGATCCCTGTGTTGTCAGGGGGCTACAACCTAGAGGGTACATGACGACCCCACCACAACGGGCTGGCTACCGTGCTGGATTTCGGGTGCCATGGGTAGTCCATAGTGATCGTGCGTGCTGGTGGTGACGCACTAAGGGCGGTACTTACACAATACATCAGGTGGCTATGCCCAAAATGAGGGATGGAGGGTGCAGGTACGTCGCCAGGACGATCAAGAGTGCCAAGGTCGTAGGGCACAGAGGACTGATGGTGCACCACATAAGGTGTCCTTCCCCAAAAGGCTCGTACTTCTGTGGAATTTGGAAAAATGGAGGTCAAACCCGAACGGGGACCATCACATTAAGGCCAAAACGTTTGAGACTCCTTTTAGTCGCCTCTTACGACAGGCAGGAATACCGCGGGCCTATTCTTACCCCCGAACCCGCAGGGGGGTGGCGAGGTCTGACTCCATTCAGATGCCACTGAAGTATGGGAGCCATATCAGCGTTTCGGTTTAGATTTCCCCCTGTCTTTGTGCCACGCTGGTGAGGCACTTGTAGAGCGAGTGGCAGCAGAGGGGCTGCCAGGTTCTGGGGAAGAGGTATCATAATCCATGACGATGTCCTCCTCATCAGTCAGGGATGCCATGACGACATCCGATGGTGCCTTTGGCAGGTGTGACGTCAAACGCCGTGCCCCTTTCCCTGGTCCCGTTTTCTTTGTGGAAGCGGGGGATGGGGGAAGTGGAGAGGCACTCTGTTTCTGGAGGGCCTTCGAAGGCTTCACTGGAGCTTTCTCTGCAATAGCGGTGGGTGCAGGCGGAGCAGCCTGAATAGCTATATCATTAGTGGGAGTGCTCTGGCAGGTACAAACACAGGTACAGGTATTGGTGGAGGATACTGCGCCGCTGGACATGGTCTGCGTCGAAGCGTCTACTCGCGACGCACGGTTGTGCACCAAGGAGGCATAGGACGTGGCAAAGACAGGGGGTTTTGTAGCCCTATACTCTTTTTTGGCTTCCACATAAGTAGCCGCTTTGTCACCTTGATCTCCTGAATTTTTCGTTCTTCCGCAAAGACGGGTCAGTCTCTACTCCAGACGGGATGGCTCCCAGAGCAGTTTATACACAGCGCTGGAGATGTGCAGTTGGTCCCAGCTTCATGAGCTGCCTTGCCACAGACACCGCAGGTTGGTTCACCCCCACAACTCATTGTCGTATGGCCAAATCGCTGACATTTGAAACAGTGCATAGGGTTAGGTATATAAGGCCGAACCCTAAGTCTGAGGAAACCAGCCAGAACGTATTCAGGTAAGACAGGCGAATTGAAAGTCACAATGAAAGTGGTAGATTTCTCCGTGACGCCATTATTTCTACGTGTCCTTTGTTCCACGGCTACAATCCCCTGTGTTGCCCATTCTTGCTTCAGCTCGTCGACATCGATATCCATTAAATCACGGCAGGTGACAACGCCTTTACTGGAGTTGAGGGAATTGTGCAACTCGGCAGTAATATCTTACTCGCCTAACTTGGGTGACTTCCGAAGCAGCTCCACTTGCGATGCCCTAGTAGTCTCAACTAACAGGGTACCATTCCTCAGGCGTTTGATAGATTTCAGTGTACCTGCGAGTCCTTCTAAACCTTTATGTATGTAGAAAGGAGACACTTTTTCAAATGAGCCCTCCTTCCTCTTAATCACGATGAAAACATTGTCATTTACGACTCCATGAGCCCTGTTACTCTTTTCCATCTGCATATCTGGAGGACTAGCCTCCCTCATGCGCTTGACTGATTGCGAAGTTGGTGAAGGGAAATACGTGGTTGCCATGTGCGTCCCACGAGCAGCTAGGGAACGAAACGTCAACCCAGACAGAGCCCCGCATGCCTGGATAAGCCTTATACAACTGAGGTGCGGCAGGTTCCCCAGAGGTTGCCCGCTATCGACTGTTCCACTTCAACAGCGATGCATCTCATCAGCGCGCAGCACACCTTGAGATTGAGGGGTTTTTTATAGAGGTTTATTCCATCCTCACGATCCGGGCGGTCAAGCCAAGATCCCCATTCCCTGAGACACACAACGTTCCACCGCCGCGCCGCACGGTGGTCGCTGAAGCATGCTCAGAGGTTACGGTGACAGGGGACGGGCAGCGCTTACCAGTCCCCAGCTCAGGAACCCCGGGGTCGCCAAGCCCGTACCCAGCAAATGAATGCTGAGCCCCTGGGGGCACGGTGGTAAAGAAAGGACCGAAGGAAGATGGGGAGACGGCCACAAAAACCCCACTCATGGAGTTGATTGAGGATATGGCGGCGCCAAGTAGTGTCATACGCCTTATGAATGTCAAAGAAGACACCGAGACAATGCTGGTTATGGAGGAAGGCCTGCTGGATGGCCGCCTCAAGCAGGGTCAAGTTGTCTATAGTTGAACGACATCTCCGAAAGCCACACTGCGAGGGGCTAAGGAGTTGCCTGGTTTCGAGCAGCCAAACCAGGCGACGGTTGACCATGCGTTCTAACGTCTTCCCGACACAGCTCGTCAAAGCAATACTTTGGTAACTGCTGGTATGCATTCGGTCCTTCCCCGGTTTGAGGAGGGGGATCAAAATCGCCTCCTTCCACGAGTCAGGGTACGTGCCAGATAACCATATCATATTAAAAAAAAGTCAGGAGGACTTCCTTGGAAGGCAGTAACAAGTGCTGCAGCATGCTGTACCGGATTTGATCATGGCCAGGCGCAGTATCATGAGCCTCAGACAGGGCCGAATCCAGTTCCCACATTGTGAAGGGGCAGTTGTAGGGTTCAGAATTTGGAGACCGGAAGTCCAAGTGACCCCTCTCGATGGCAGTGCGGTACCGGCAGAAATCCGGATCACAGTTAATAGTAGCGGTAGATTCCGCAAAATGCACGGCCATTGTCTGGGCAATGTCTCTCGGCGCCGTGAGGAGACTTCCCTGATGCAGCAATGCCGTGACAGGTAGCTGGCAGAGTTTCCCGGAAATTCTCCTGATGGCTTCCCATACTTTCGTAGAACTAGTGGAGCGGGAGATGGAGTTCAAGAACGATTGCCAGGACCGTCGTTTGCTCTCTTTAACCACTCGCCGCGCCTTGGCCCTTGCCACCCGAAAGGCCGCGAGATTGTCAGCTGAGGGACGGCACCTGAAGGGGCACAGAGCTGCACGGCGGGCTCAGATAGCTGAGCGGCACTCAGTGGTCCACCAAGGGACAGGACGCCTCTTGGGATGACCGAATGACCGTGGGATTGACAATTCAGCAGCATGGGAGATCACGGCTGTAACATGGTCTACCCATTCGTGAACGCTGGCACGGTGTTCCAAAACAGCCAGTTGGCTGAAAAGTGTCCAGTCAGCCCTGCAAAGGTGCCACCGGGGCGGTACCGGAAATGCCATAGCCTCATCCAGGAGGCGAATCCAAAGGGGAAAGTGGTCACTGGAATGGAGGTCAGCAGCAACCTCCCACAGAGCAGAATCCGCGAGTGCTGGAGAGCAAAAGGAAAGGTCAATAGCTGATGACGACCCAGAAGCAGTACAGAAATGAGTGGGAGCACCAGAGTTGAGGATGCACAGTTCTTCAGACATCATGAGGCTGTCCAGAATGCGACCCCTGGGGCAAGTAGTCGAAGAGCCCCATAAGACATTATGAGCATTGAAGTCCCCCAGAAGAAGAAGAAATGGGCGGGGGAGTTGGCTAATAAGGTCTGCGAGAGCCTAAGAGTCTATCGCATCCTGAGGTGGTAAGTAAAGTGAACAGACTGTGAGCCTCCGACCCACAAGAAGGTCAACTGCAACTGCTTGCATGGCTGTAACGAGAGGGAGCTCAGAGGAGGGGTGCATGTCACGGACAAAAACCGCAACACCACCCTTTGCCCTTTCCCCCGTCAGATCATCTTTCCGATAGACGGTATAGCCCCCTAAAGAAGGAGCATCAGTGGCCCGAAAATGTGTCTCTTGGAGACATAAGCACAAAGGGCACTCTCATACATGGAGCTGTAATTCGGCCACATGCGTCCTGAATCCATTCAGGTTCCACTGTAATATGGGAGCCAGTGATCAGGGGGGCTGAACTCTCACCCTGCCTCTGTGCTTTGGAGGAGAGCTCGTACTGGCCGGAGATTTATTCCTGGGGCGAGAAGATCGCCCCCGGTCGACGTCAATGTCCATCAGCTCCGATGACGTCCCACGGGAGACGTCAGACAGTACGATGGCCTCGTCATCGGACCGACCCTGACTAGTCTCCGCAGGTGGCAAAACCTTCAGCTTCGGCGTCTTCGTCTTGCGGGGCTTAGAAGGCAGAGCCTTGTCAACAGGTGGAGCATTACTCGCCTGGGCAGAAGGCCCCATATGGGGAGAGGGAGGAAGTACCCCAATGTCAGCAACCACAGCCTTGTCCGACCTTGCGGGGAGAGCCGCAGGTTGCAAAACAACCGCAGCAGCACAAGTGCACTGGCAAATGCAGGTATTAGTGCTAACACTAGCAACCTCCATTTGCGTAGCAACAGTGGCCATTTGTACCGGTTTTTTCAGAACGGAAGCGAAAGATGTAGTAAACACAGGAGGTTGCATGGCGTTAAAGAGCTTCTTGGCCTCACCATAGGGGATGTGCTTAGATGTTTTAATCTCCTGTATCTTCCGTTCGTCAAGATAGATGGGGCAGACCCGGCTCCAGACAGGGTGACTCCCAGAGCAATTCACGCACTTCACAGGCGATGAACAATCAGCTCCGTCATATGCAGGCGGACCACATTTACCACAAGTGGCTATCCCACTGCACCCCAACGTAGTATGCCCAAAGCGCTGACATTTAAAGCAGCGCATTGGGCTGGGGAAATATGGCCTTACTGGCAAACGTAAGAGCCCCGCTTTAACATGCTCTGGGAGTCGTGGGCAACTGAACGTGAGAATAAACGAGTCGGATTTGACTAGGTCCCCATCGACTCGTTTCATAATATGCTGCACGTCAACAATACCTTCATCAGCCCATTCAGATTTTAACTCGTCTGTGGGGATATCCACCAGGTCCCTACATGTCACAACACCCTTACTGTAGTTCAGAGTGGAGTGAAGCTCGGTCTCGATAGCGTACTCACCGAGACAGGTTGCTTTCCGAAGAGAAGCGACTTGACGGGAACTAGATGTCTCAACTAACAGAGTCCCATTGCACAGTCGCTTCACAGATTTAAGTGTTCCTGCAATTCCCTCAAGACCCTTGTAGGTGTAAAAGGGAGAAACCCTCTCAAAGCTACCCTCCTTCCGTTTAATGATCAAAAAGACATTCTGATTGTCAGCATGTGCTCTGTTACGACAGTCTCACAAATCTCGATCAACACTAGGCGCTGGAGGACTCGCAGCACGAAGTCGCTTCTTCAATGGGGTGTGTCTGCCTACCAGTGGCCCACCCAAGCCACTGGTAGGGGGAAATGTAGAGGTCGAAGGGTCCATTGCGGTCCCACGAGCAGCTAGGGAACTAAAGGTCCGCTCAGACAGGGCCCCGCATGCCTGAGTAAGCCTAATACAACTGGGGTGCGGCAGGTGCCCCAAAGGTTGCCCGCTTGCGACTGTTCCACCTCAACAGCCATGCATCTCATAGGCGCGGAGCACACCGGAAGATTGAGGGGTTTTTAGAGAGGTCGGCCTTCCTCGCAATCCAGGCGGTCAAGACAAGATTACCATTCCCCGCAGCACACAACATTCCACCGCCGCGCCATACGGTGGTCGCTGAAGCATGTCCGGGGGTTACGGGGCAGGAGACTGGCGACGCCGACAAGTCCCCAGCTCAGGACCTTGGGGTCGCCAAGCCCGTACTCAGCAAATGAATGCTGAGCTCCTGGGGGCACATTTGATAAACAACCATAGGTGAAATATTCAAAAACGAAGTTGCAGAAAGCTTTTTTCAGTGTGCCCGCTGTTTGTGTAGTTACTACAGAGCCACGGTCTCGCTTCTCCTATATAACCATGTAAGAACTATTTCAGAATGAAGCTGCAGAGTGCTTCTGTCACACTTCTCTTTGAAGGTACGGTTGCAACTCCGCCAGGATTATCACATTTGCTAAATAACAATAGGTGAAATATTCAAAAAGGAAGTTACAGAAAGCATCTTTCACGATGTTCGCTGTTTGTGTAATTACTACAGAGCCACGATCATCGCATTTCGTAAATAACAATGTAAGAAGTTTTTCAGAATGAATCTGCAGAGTGCTTCTGTCACACTGCTCTTTGAAGGTATCGTTGGAACAACGCCAAGATTATCACATTTCATAAATAAAAATAGGTGAAATATTCAAAAACCAAACTGCAGAAAGCTTCATTCACGGTGCTCGCTGTTTTTGTAGTTACTACAAAGCCACGATCATCGCATTTCCTATATAACCATGTAAGAAATTTTTCAGAAATAATCTGCAGAGTGCTTCTGTCACACAGCTCTTTGAAGGTACGGTTGCAGCAATGCCAGGATTATCGCATTTCATAAATAACCTTAGGCGAAATATTCAAAAAAGAAGCTGCAGAAAGCTTCTCTCACTGTGTCGCTGTTTGTGTAGTTACTACAAAGCCACGATCATCGCATTTCCTAAATAACTATGTAAGGGGTTTTTCAGAAAGAAGCTGCAGAGTGCTCCTGTCACACAGCTCTCTGAAGGTATGGTTGCAAAAACTGCCAGGATTATCACATTTGATAAATAGCCATAGGTGAAATATTCCAAAACGAAGCTGCAGAAAGCTTCTCTCGCAGTGCTCGCTGATTGTGTAGTTACTACAAAGCCTAGATCATCGCATTTCCTAAATAACTATGTAAGGGGTTTTTCGGAAAGAAGCTGCAGAGTGCTTCTGTCACACTTCTCTCTGAAGGTACGGTTGCCATAACGCCAGGATTAACACATTTGTTAAATAACCGTAGGTGAAATATTCCAAAACGAAGCTGCAGAAAGCCGCTCTCGCGGTGCTCGCTGTTTGTGTAGTTACTACAAGCCACGAACATCCCATTTCCTATATAACCGTGTAAGAACTATTTCAGAAAGGAGCTGCAGAGTGCTTCTGTCACACTGCTCTCTGAAGGTAGGGTGCAACAACGCCAGGATTATCACATTTGGCAAATAACCATTGGTGAAATATTCCAGAACGAAGCTGCAGAGAGCTTCTCTCATGGTGCTCGCTGTTTGTGTAGTTACTACAACGCCACAATCATCCCATTTCCTATATAACCATGTAAGAACTATTTCAGAACGGAGCTGCAGAGTGCCTCTGTCTCACTGCTCTCTGAAGGTAGGGTGCAACAACGTCAGGATTATCACATTTGATAAATAACCATAGGTGAAATATTCCAAAACGAAGCTGCAGAAAGATTCTCTCACTGTGCTCGCTGTTTGTGTAGTTACTACAAGCCACGAACATCGCATTTCCTATATAACCATGTAAGAACTATTTCTGAAAGGAGCTGCAGAGTGCTTCTGTCACACTGCTCTCTGGAGGTAGGGTGCAACAACGTCAGGATTATCACATTTGATTAATAACCATAGGTGAAATATTCCAAAACGAAGCTGCAGAAAGCTTCTCTCATGGTGCTCGCTGTTAGTGTAGTTACTACAAGCCACAAACATCGCATTTCCTACATAACCACGTGAGAACTAATTCAGAATGGAGCTGCAGAGTGCTTCTGGCCCACTGCTCTCTGAAGGTAGGGTGCAACAACGCCAGGATTATCACATTTGATAAATAACCATTTGTCAAATATTCCAGAACGAAGCTGCTGAGAGCTTCTCTCATGGTGCTCGCTGTTTCTGTAGTTTCCTATATAACCGTGTAAGAACTATTTCAGAAAGGAGCTGCAGAGTGCCTCGGTCTCACTGCTCTCTGAAGGTAGGGTGCAACAACGCGAGGATTATCACATTTGATAAATAACCATAGGTGAAATATTCCAAAACGAAGCTGCAGAGAGCTTCTCTCATGGTGCTCGCTGTTTGTGTAGTTACTACAAGACACGAACATCGCATTTCCAATATAACCATGTAAGAACTATTTCAGAAAGGGGCTGCAGAGTGCTGCTGTCACACTGCTCTCTGAAGGTAGGGTGCAACAACGCCAGGATTATCACATTTGATAAATAACCATAGGTGAAATATTCCAAAACGAAGCTGCAGAGAGCTTCTCTCATGGTGCTCGCTGTTTGTGTAGTTACTAAAAGCCACGAACATCGCATTTCCCATAGAACCATGTAAGAACTATTTCAGAAAGGAGCTGCAGTGTGCTGCTGTCACACTGCTCTCTGATGGTAGGGTGCAACAACGCCAGGATTATCACATTTGATAAATAACCATAGGTGTAATATTCCAAAACGAAGCTGCAGAAAGCTTCTCTCACGGTGCTCGCTGTTTGTGTAGTTACTACATGCCACGAACATCGCATTTCCTATATAACCATGTAAGAACTATTTCAGAAAGGAGCTGCAGAGTGCTTCTCTCACACTGCTCTCTGAAGGTAGGGGGTAACAACGCCAGGATTATCACGTTTGATAAATAACCATAGGTGAAATATTCCAAAACGAAGCTGCAGAAAGTTTCTCTCACGGTGCACGCTGTTTGTGTAGTTACTACAAGCCACGAACATCGCATTTCCTATATAACCATGTAAGAAATTGGTTGTTGGTTGGTTGTTTGAGGTGTAAGGGACCAAACAGCGAGGTCATCAGTCCCTTGTTTCAAATATACTCCATTCTGCTAACGAGACATCTCAGAAATGGCACAACAATAAAACGGAAAAAGGGAAAAACGTAAAAGGGCAGTCACGTTGTCATTGGTAAAAACAAATGAGGGAAGTTGGCAAGAGAAACGAACCCATCACTATGCTGAAGCAGCATAGGCAAGACGATCTGTGACTTAAAAGGTACAACTGCTATAATGCAGAAAGTACGTATGGGAATAGAAAGACTAACCAAGCCTTAAAAGAAGGGGTAAAAACAGAGTAAAAGGGGAAGAAAAGAGAATTCCAGTCAGGGAGGTGAATCGGGAATCTCTGAACACTGCCTACAGTGGGAGAAACCCAAACACTCACCGCCCTGCCCCAACACCAGAGAGAGATTAAAAACTTTAAAACTGAGAATAAAAACCACTCTCCCGGAGGAAACCGAGTACCAGAGAGACCATTCGCGAATCGTCAGCCAACGTCAAAGGTAAAGTGTGGGGGAGTCTGTACTTAACACGCAGAGCTAAAAGAAGGGGTATTCAACCAAAATGTGGGCCACTGACTGGAAGGCTCCACAACCACAAAGCGGGGGTGGCTCATCACGCAAAAGAAAACCATGGGTCAGCCTGGTATGGCCAATGCGGAGACGACACAGTGTAGTGGAGTCCTTTCGGGAGAGGCGAAAGGAAGAATGCCATGAGCCTGGTGTCACCTTAATTGCACGAAGTTTATTAGACAGTGGAGTAGCCTCCCAAGAATTGGCCCATGACTGTGCGAAGTGGGATTTGATGTGAAGCCGTAAATCCGCTGCAGGAGGGTTACGGAAAACGGGGGGTAAGTAACTGCTCCCCCAGCCAAACGATCAGCGAGCTCATTACCCGGAATACCCACATGGCCAGGGACCCAAAGGAAGTCAATAGAACAAGCAGCACGGTGAATATCAGCGAGATGGTCATGGATGGCAGAGACCAATGGATGGCGCGAAAAACACCGGTCAATAGCAAGAAGGCCACTCATCGAGTCCGTACATAACAGAACGCGATTGTGTTGGGATTGTTCAATAAAGGTAAGGGCCCGGGAAATTGCCATCAATTCCGCAGTAAACACCCCACATGTAGGTGGCAGCAGATGATTTTCCGTTCCAACAGAGGACGTGAAGGCATACCCAGCATGATCAGCAGATTTAGAGCCATCAGTGTAAAAAACAGCAGCATCCCGAAACTCCCATAAAATTTGGCGGAAAAAGGTACGGAACACCACCGGGGGGATGGAATCTTTCGGTCCGCGGCAGAGATCCATCCGAAGTCGAGGCCGAGGAACTAACCAAGGAGGGGCGGAGGGGAGGGAGCGAGGAAGACAGGACAAAGAAGGAAGCTGAAAATGACGGGAAAGAGACGCAAGGCGCAGTCCAACCGGTAAACCCGCCCGAGGGCGGGAGTCGGGTGGGCGACGTCCATGGTCTGGGAACAGGATAGAATAGGAAGTGTGAGTGGGAGAAGAACGGATAGTGAGGGCATAAGACACCAGAAGCTGGGACCGCCGAACAGAAAGGGGGGGGGATCCCAGCTTCAACCAGGAGACTATCAACAGGGCTAATAGGGAAGGCACCGGTGGCCAAACGGATACCACGATGGTGGACTGGATCCAGCACGTGCAGTGTGGAAGGAGCAGCTGAACCATAAACTTGACAACCATAGTCCACACGAGACAGAACGAGAGCACGATAAAGACGGAGGAGGAGGGAACAGTCCGCACCCCAAGAGGAGTGGGCAAGGAAGCGAAGGACATTGAGTTTACGGAAACATCCTACCTTCAGGAGTCTGACATGGGGCAGCCAAGTGAGCTTGTTGTCAAAAGAAGACCCAGGAAACGAAACTGTGGGACCACATGCAATCGTTGTGCGTCGAGATAGAGCTCTGGATCAGGGTGGACCGTAGTACGGCGACAGAAGTGGACCACCCGCGATTTTAAAGGAGAGAATTGAAACCCGTGTGAGTGGGTCCATGCAGAGGCACGCCGTATAGCCACCTGGAGCTGCCGTTCTGCAGATGCCATCGAGGAGGAACTAACCCAAATGCAGAAATCATCCACATACAGGGCAGGAGCGACCAAGGGACCGACAGAGGCCACAAGTCCATCGATAGCAATGAGGAAAAGAAAGACACTCAAGACAGAACCCTGTGGGATGCCCGTCTCCTGGGTCCGTGGAGAACTAAAAGCAGTACCAACTCGAACTCTGAATGACCGATGGAGCAGGAACTGGCGGATAAAAATCGGGAGTGGGCCCCGAAGACCCCACTGATGAAGGGTTAGTAAGATGTGATGGCGCCAGGCCGTGTCATAGGCCTTGCGAAGGTCAAAAAACACTGCAACCAAATGGCGGCGCTGGGAAAAAGCCTGCCGAACTGCGGATTCCAAGCGAAGTAAATCATCGATTGGAGATCGTCCCTCTCGAAAGCCACACTGGTAAGGGGACAATAGATCCCGAGATTCGAGGACCCAAGTGAGCCGACGGGCTACCATCCGTTCAAGTAACTTACAAACAACATTGGTCAAACTAATTGGCCGATAGCTGTCAACAGATAGGGGGTTCTTACCAGGCTTAAGGACAGGAACCACAATGCTATCCCTCCACTGAGAAGGGAAGTCACCCTGGAGCCAGATACGGTTAAACACCCGAAGAAGATGTTGCCGTTGTGGAGCACTGAGATGTTGAAGCAGTTGGTTATGAATGGAATCTGGGCCAGGGGCCGTATCATGAGAAGAAGATAGAGCAGAAAGAAATTCCCATTCAGTAAAAGGTTCGTTGTAAGATTCTGGCTCACAAGTGGTGAAACATAAGGTGAGAGCTTCAGCCTGCTGTTTTTGATGAAGAAAAGCAGCTGGATAGGAGGCTGACGCTGATGCCACTGCAAAATGGGTCGCAAGATGTTCTGCGAGAACTAATGGGTCCGTACAAATGCCATCTGGAAGGTGAAGGCCTGGGAGGGTGGACTGCCGATGGTAACCTTGGAGAGAGCGAAGTGTAGCCCATACCCGTGACAGAGGGACAGTGGAACCAAGGGAAGAAACGAATCGTTCCCAACATATCCGCTTGCTCTGTTTGATTAAATAACGGGCTTTAGCGCGAAGGCGTTTAAAGGTAGTAAGGCTGGCTACGGATGGGTGCCTCTTAAGGTGTTGCAAAGCTCGACGGCGATCACGGATGGCAATGGCAATGGCCGTACTCCACCACGGGACTTGCCGGCGACGAAATGGTCCAGATGAGCGCGGGACAGCAAGGTTAGCAGCGCGAACAATCGCGTCAGACACGTCACGTAGGACGTCATCAATACAACCCGACAAAGAGGGAGAAAACTCGACCTGTGCAGTGTATAGAGGCCAATCGGCGCGTTGGAAAGACAAACGAGGTAATCTGTCCATCGGGGAGCGGGAAGGGAGCGTGATAATCAATGGGAAATGGTCACTATCACAAAGGTCGTCGTGTGGCGACCAGTTTAATGAAGGGAGGAGAGAGGGAGAAGAAAGAGAAAGATCAATGGCAGAAAAGGTACCATGACCAGCACTGAAATGAGTAGGGGAGCCATCATTAAGAAGGCACAGGTCGTGGTCTGCAATAATGATGATGATGATGATGATTAGTGTTTTAGGGCGCACAACAGCGAGGTTATCAGCGCCCGTTCCCAAAAGTTCAATTCAGAGCCGAATCGTGAGAGAAGTGGTAGTGTTCAAATTGCAAGATTGGACACAGCACATCAAAACAGGGAGATAAAACTAAAAATAAAATAGCAGTACAAATAGGGAAAAATAAGTAACGGTGGCTGAGTGACCACTTACAAATAATGGGTGACCAAACCACTGGACAGCACATTAAGACTTCAATCCCAAAATTTTGGGAAGAAGGCCAGACAACACACAAAAACGTAAAACTCTAGTGACACTCGCCTCGTCATTAGTTAAAAGAGAGGGTAGGTCTGGTGGGAAACTGAAATCTTCCCTCAAACCTGCATATAAAACACACTCAGTTAAAATATGCCGTATGGACAACTGTGCCCCACATGTCTGACACGTTGGTGGCTCCTCACGACGTAACAGAAAACCATGCGTCCAAGGACAATGTCCTATTCTAAGCCGTGTAAGGGCGACTTCCTCAGCGCGTCGTTGTCGGAAGGAGGTGAGCCACGGTCGGACAGAATCCTTCACCGCTCGCAACTTATTATCCCTCACGACCAGCCACTGAGCCTCCCACCAACGCATGACCTTCCGAGTCACGAAAGACATAATGGCCTGCAGGGGGACGGAACAGCGAGCAGGAGGTGGGATGGAGCAAGCCTCCTTGGCAGCCGCATCTGCAAGTTCATTTCCAGGAATCCCTATGTGCCCTGGAACCCAGCAGAAAATCACATCCTTACCCTGCTGTTGCAAGAGCAGGAGTGCGTCCTGCACCTCTTGCACCATCCGATCTGCTGGGTACATTTGTTGAAGAGCGTGTAGAGCACTTTGGGAATCGGAGCAGATGATGAATTTCGTGCCACGATGTCGGCGCATATGCTCTAATGCTTGCAGAATGGCAAACAGTTCCGCATAGTAAACCGAGAACTGCTCTGGGAGCCCTATCCGATGGACAGTATTGGGAAACACAGCAGAGCAGCCCATAAAATCCCCCTGTTTAGAACCATCCGTGTAAACAGGAGTAAAATTGGAATGGCGTTCTAAAATCTCAGTAAGTTTAATTTTAAAAAGGTGGTCCGGGGTACAATACTTCCTGTAAGCAGCCAGATCAAGAAGTAATCTTGGCCTTTGTAGTCGCCAGGGAGATCCCCTACTCCATCCCTGGTGGAGGACCTTAATGCCCTCCAGGTGTACCGACTCGAGACTCTCCTTTGCACGGATGCCAAACGGCTTTGTCGCCGCCGGACGGTGGCGGAAGAGACGTGCCAGTGCCGGCTGGGAAAAAGTGTCGGACGCCAATGAAAGAGGAGTGGACTTGGTCCTGTACGCGTGCCGTACCACGAGGAGAAGACGCCGAATGGACAGCGGAGGCCCTCCCGCCTCGACACACAGACTAGCAACTGGACTCGTGCGATAAGCCCCCGTTGAAAGCCTAATACCCTCATGGTGAACCACATCCAACATTTTGAGGTAGGAAGGTCTTGCAGAGCCATAAGCTTGACATCCGTATTCCAGTCGAGGTCGTACAAAGGCCTTATAAAGTTGTAGCAGACGTGCCCTCTCCGCGCCCCAGGATCTATGACTGATGCATCTAAGGACGTTTAAAGCCTTGAAACAGCGGACCTTTAGATCCTTTAAGTGTGGCAACCATGTGAGCTTCTCATCAAAAATAAGTCCAAGATATTTCACTTTTTCCATAAAGGGGAGAACAGTGTCTCCTAGTTTTAAAACAGGGAGATTAAAAAGAGAACGGGAAAGTTTAAAATCTACACAAATGGTCTTCTCCAAAGAGAATTTAAAGCCCGTGGTCTTAGACCACTTCTCCAACCGCACGAGTGTCAGCTGTAATTGGCGTGTAGCAGCTGTGACGGAGGAAGACGCACAGAAAATGGAGAAATCGTCCACAAACAAGGAGCACTGCACGGGCCGGCGCACTGTGGACGCAATACTATTGATGGCAATTGCGAAAGCTGTCACACTGAGGACACTTCCTTGAGGGACACCGTTCTCCTGCTTAAAACGGTCAGACAGGACATTCCCAACCTTATACTTAAAATACCTGTCCGACAGAGAGGATCGGATGAGTGTGGGTAAACGCCCACGGAAACCCCACTCATAAAGCTGCCGCAAAATGGTATGCCTCCAGGTAGTATCGTACGCCTTCTCCAGGTCGAAGAAAACCCCGATAAGGTGTTGCTTACGTAGGAAAGCATCTTGTATTGCTGTTTCGAGTAGGATCAGGTTATCTAAGGTGGAATGATACCTCCTGAATCCACACTGGCAGCGGGTAAGTAAGGATCTAGATTCGAGAACCCACACCAGGCGCCTATTGACCATACGCTCAAATGTCTTTCCGATGCAGCTCGTGAGACTAATGCTACGGTAGCTACTGGGTTCGGTCCGATCCTTCCCTGGTTTTAAAAGCGGAATTAAAATCGATTCTTTCCACGAACTAGGAAAGACGCCTGTCTTCCAAATTTCATTAAAAAGTTGAAGGAGGACTTCCTTTGACCGCAGATCCAACTGTTGTAGCATGCTATACGATATCAGGTCTTGACCAGGTGCGGTATCCCGAGATATGGACAGTCCAGAGTCCAACACCCACAAAGAGAAAGGCTGGTTGTATTCCTCAGTGTTCTGTGAACGGAAATCAAAACCAGCCCTCTCCTGTGTACCCCGATAGCGCAGAAATTCGGGGTCCTGGCTAGATTCGGCCGTAATAGTTGGAAAAGATTCTGCCAACGCCCGGGCGATGTCTCTCGGAGATGTTAGGAGACACCCCCGCTCATGTATAGCGGCTAGTGGCGGTCGACAGTATCGCCTTGAGATCCTCCTAATGGCTTCTTATACTTTGCTTGAAGATGTGGACCTATTGATGGAGTTCAGGAACTCACGCCAAGACCTCCGTTTACTCTCCTGAACGATTTTCCTCGCCCGCGCCCGTGCTATCCGGAAAGTTGTCAGATGCGCAGCAGTGGGGCACCGACGGAATCTCCTCAAAGCCGCCCGCCTGTCTCTGATGGCGGTACGACAGTCGTCATTCCACCAAGGGACAGGCTGCCTCACAGGTGTTCCCTTTGACTTTGGTATGGATACATCAGCGGCATGGTGCATCACCGCCGTAATGTGATCCACCCAATCCTGGACGCCTTCACACCGTTCAAAAACAGCCAACTGCCGGTAGAGCGTCCAGTTTCCCTTCCGGAACAACCATTTCGGCGGCTTTGCGACACGACCCATTTCAACTGGCAGATGGAGCCAGATAGGGTAATGGTCGCTGCCATGAAGGTCGTCGTCGACGACCCACTGAGCAATGTCCGCAAGCACAGGCGAACAAATAGAGAGGTCTATGGCAGAAGACGAACCTGAAGCGGTGCTAAAATGCGTGGCCTGACCTGTGTTCAGCAGTATGACGTCGGAAGTCCTGAGCAACTGCTCAATCATCTGGCCTCTGGGGCAGGTTTTGTTGGAACCCCATAATGCATTATGAGCATTAAAGTCTCCTAAAATGAGAAAGGGACGGGGTAGCTGATCAATGAGCCGTGCGAGGGCTTCACTGTCAATGAGCTCAGCGGGTGGTAAATACACAGAGCACACTGTAACATGAACCTGGGCCAGGATCCGAGCTGCAACCGCTTGTAGCGTCGTGGTTAAGGTCACAGGTGAGGAGTGGAATGTGTCCTTAATGAACACCGCCACCCCACCCTGAGCCCTATTACCAGTCAGGTCGTCTTGCCTGTACATGCGATATCCCATAAGTACAGGCGTGTCAGTCTCTTTAAAATGTGTCTCTTGCAATGAGACGCAAATGGGGTTTGCCTGTACTAACAGCCGCAATTCTGCAATGCGAGGTCTGACTCCATTCAGATTCCACTGAAGTATGGGAGCCATATCAGCGTTTCGGTTTAGATTTCCCCCTGTCTTTGCGCCGCGCTGGTGAGGCATTTGTAGAGCGAGTGGCAGCAGAGGGGCTGCCAGGTTCTGGGGAAGAGGTATCAAAATCCATGACGATGTCCTCCTCACCAGTCAGGGATGCCATGACGACATCCGATGGTGCCTTTGGCAGGCGTGACGTCAAACGCCGTGCCCCTTTCCCTGGTCCCGTTTTCTTTGTGGAAGCTGGGGATGGGGGAAGAGGAGAGGCACTCTGTTTCTGGAGGGCCTTCGAAGGTTTCACTGGAGCTGTCTCTGCAATAGCGTTGGGTGCAGGCGGAGCAGCCTGAATAGCGATATCGTTAGTGGGAGTGCTCTGGCTGGTACAAACACAGGTACAGGTATTGGTGGAGGATACTGCGACGCTGGACATGGTCTGCGTCGAAGCGTCGACTCGCGACGCACGGTGGTGCACCAAGGAGGCATAGGACGTGGCAAAGACAGGGGGTTTTGTAGCCCTATACTCTTTTTTGGCTTCCACATAAGGTAGCCTCTTCGTCACCTTGATCTCCTGAATTTTGCGTTCTTCCGCAAAGACGGGGCAGTCTCTGCTCCAGACGGGATGGCTCCCAGAGCAGTTTATACACAGCGCTGGAGATGTGCAGTTGGTCCCAGCTTCATGAGCTGCCTTGCCACAGATACCGCAGGTTGGTTCACCCCCACAACTCATTGTCATATGGCCAAATCGCTGACATTTGAAACAGCGCATAGGGTTAGGTATATAAGGCCGAACCCTAAGTCTGAGGAAACCAGCCAGAACGTATTCAGGTAAGACAGGCGAATTGAAAGTCACAATGAAAGTGGCAGATTTCTCCGTGACGCCATTATTCCTACGTGTCCTTTGTTCCACGTCTACAATCCCCTGTGTTGCCCATTCTTGCTTCAGCTCGTCGACATCGATATCCATTAAATCACGGCAGGTGACAACGCCTTTACTGGAGTTGAGGGAATTGTGCAACTCGACAGTAATATCTTACTCGCCTAACTTGGGTGACTTCCGAAGCAGCTCCACTTGCGATGCCCTAGTAGTCTCAACTAACAGGGTACCATTCCTCAGGCGTTTGATAGATTTCAGTGTACCTGCGAGTCCTTCTAAACCTTTATGTATGTAGAAAGGAGACACTTTTTCAAATGAGCCCTCCTTCCTCTTAATCACGATGAAAACATTGTCATTTACGACTCCAGGAGCCCTGTTACTCTTTTCCATCTGCATATCTGGAGGACTAGCATCCCTCATGCGCTTGACTGATTGCGAAGTTGGTGAAGGGAAATACGTGGTTGCCATGTGCGTCCCACGAGCAGCTAGGGAACGAAACGTCAGCCCAGACAGAGCCCCGCATGCCTGGGCAAGCCTTATACAACTGAGGTGCGGCAGGTTCCCCAGAGGTTGCCCGCTATCGACTGTTCCACCTCAACAGCCATGCATCTCATCAGCGCGCAGCACACCTTGAGATTGAGGGGTTTTTTATAGAGGTTTATTCCATCCTCACGATCCGGGCGGTCAAGCCAAGATCCCCATTCCCTGAGACACACAACGTTCCACCGCCGCGCCGTACGGTGGTCGCTGTTACGGTGACAGGGGACGGGCGGCGCTTACCAGTCCCCAGCTCAGGAACCCCGGGGTCGCCAAGCCCGTACCCAGCACATAAATGCTGAGTCCCCTGAGGGGGTCTGCAATAAATTGGTCTATAACAAGACCTCGTCGAGATGGAAGAGCACTGCCCCACAAAGGATGATGAGCATTAAAATCCCCAAGGAGGAGGAAGGGAGGAGGAAGTTGCTGAAGAAGGGTGGTTAAGGCAGCAGGTGTAAGTGTCCTGTCAGGAGGGAGATAAAGATTGCAAACTGTGACTGCAGGGTCTAAGTGGACCCTAACAGCAACCGCTTCCAATGTAGATTGGAGAGGAATCCACGTGCTAGCAATGTCTGTACGGACCAACGTACAAACGCCACCAGAAGCCCGCAAGGGTCCGACCCGATTTCGACAGAAAATACGGAACCCATGGAGGGTCGGTGAGTGAGCATCAGTAAAATGAGATTCCTGGAAAACCACACAAGCTGCAGAGTAGGACGAAAGAAGGGATTTCAATTCCGGAAGGTGACGATAGTAGCCATTACAATTCCATTGGAGAACCACAGAATGATGGGTTAAATGAGGGCGGAACACGCTAAAACCAGTCATACCGCCGGGTCCCCACCCGTCACCGACAAGGAGGGGGCACATTCATGAACGACAGGTCAGAATCCGGTTGTGAAGTCGGGGAAGGGACCTCCGGTGACACCAGAGGCTCTTTGTCCCGGGACTTATGTTTCTTCTTCTTTTCAGGCTGAGAACGAGGAGGGCTGTGTGGCATAAAGGAGCCAGCTGCAGCAATATCAGGAACAGAAAGAGACCGGGTGACCTGCGGGCCCACAGCCCGCGGCTCTCGCGGTCGACGCGCGGCAGCAGACCTTTGACCTGGAAGGTGCCGGGAAGGGGCATCTCTGGAGAGGCGCCCTTGACCGGCAGACGCCGAAGGAGTGGGACACTTTTCCGGCTGGGGAGGGGGAGCCGCAGGGGAGGGGGGGAGGAGAGGGGTCCGGGATGGGGGTAAGGAAGGGGGAGGAAGGGGTGAAGATGTAACCAAGGCGTAACTAGATGTCATGGACACAGGGTGCAGGCGTGCATATTCCTTACGGGCCTCTGTGTAGCTTAAACGATCGAGGGACTTATACTCCTGTACCTTTTTTTCTTTCTTATATAGTGGGCAATCTGGTGAACGTGGAGAATGACTACCATGACAATTGACACATACAGGAGGGGGAACACAGGGACTCCCCTCATGGAGTGGACGTCCACAGTCACCACAGAGAGGGTCCTGAGAACAGTGAGAAGTCATGTGGCCAAAACGCAAGCACTTAAAACACCTCATAGGAGGTGGGATGTACGGCTTCACATCACAACGATACACCATAATCTTAACTTTCTCAGGAAGGGTATCCCCTTCAAAGGCCAGGATAAAGGCACCAGTATCAATACGATTATCTTTAGGACCCTTCTGAACACGCCGAACAAAGTGAACACCCCGCCGTCCGAGATTGTCCCGAAGTTCCTCATCAGTTTGAAGGATGAGGTCCCTGTGAAAAATCACACCTTGTACCATATTTAGAGACTGGTGAGGGGTAATGGACACAGGAATTGTGCCAAGATGGGTACAGGCACGAAGGGCCGCAGATTGGGCAGCTGAAGCGGTTTTTATCAGCAACGAACCCGACCGCATCTCGCTCAGGGAGTCCACTTCGCCGAACTTGTCTTCAATGTGTTCCACAAAGAATAAAGGTTTGACACTGGTGAAAGTATCCCAATCAGTCCTGGTGCAAACTAGATAACGGGGGAAAGGTTTTGCCCCTAGACGACGGGCCTGACCCTCTTTCCAGGGGGTAGCCATGGAAGGGAAGGCCGAAGGGGGCAAGAGAAGCAGCACTTGAGGAATCAGTACCACGCAGAGAGACGGCCGCAGAAGAACGGCCAGAGTTTTGGACCCGTATGCGTTTCATCTGCATAGCGTCTGCCCTGATACAACCCACTCCGATCAGGGGCTCTCCTCACGGGCGCCACCCAGCCACAGCAAGGGCCGTCTGGCACGGCGGCCATTGCCGGGAGTTCCGATGCTCCAGGATGACGAGCAACCACTCCAAGGCATGCATGAGGAGGTCAAAGCTCAGGTATCAGAAGTGTGATCCCTGTGTGTTCAGGGGGCTCAACCAAAAGGGTACATAGCGACCCCACCACACGGGCTGGCTACCGTGCTGGCTATGCACCCGAGCATCGAACAACGATGTGAAAGAAAAGGAGGAATGTACTAGAAGGGCGCACGTCGGAACACTAGGTAAGGTGCTCTTCCCCAAATGGCTCACACTACGGAGGAGAAATTTTGTAATGGAGGTCAAACCCCAGAGGGGGACCAAGGAATGCCAAAAGGAGGAGACGATTACGCAACAAAGCCTGAGTGTAAAACCAACAGAACCAAGAGGATAGCGGGGCCAACATAAGCAAGGACACCAATAGAGGGAGAGGAGAGGACGTGGGGAAAGGAGCATGGAGGGGAAAGGAGGGGAAGGGAAAGGAAATGCAGATCGGGAGAGAAAGAAGGCTGCAATGGCTCGGGGCCCTGTGCTCGCCACGCACGTATCCACAAAAGAGTTGTGGACCCCCTGGGGGGGATGTAATAAAATACTTCGAAAAGGCGCTGCAGAGTGCTTCTGTCACACTGCTCTCTAAAGGTAGGGTGCAACAACGCCAGGATTATCACATTTGATAAATAACCATAGGTGAAACATTCCAAAACGAAGCTGCAGAAAGCTTCTATCACGCTGCTCGCTGTTTGTGTAGTTACAACAAGCCACGAACATCGCATTTCCTATATAACCAGGTAAGAACTATTTCAGAAAGGAGCTGCAGAGTGCTTCTGTCACACTGCTCTCTCTGAAGGTAGACGGTAACAACGCCAGGACTATCACATTTGATAAATAACCATAGCTGAAATATTCCAAAAAGAAGGTGCAGAAAGCTTCTCTCACGGTGCTCTCTGTTTGAGTAGTTACTGCATGCCACGAACATCGCATTTCCTATATAACCATGTAAGAACTATTTCAGAAAGGAGCTGCAGAGTGCTTCTGTCACACTGCTCTCTGAAGGTAGGGAAAACAACGCCAGGATTATCCCATTTGATAAATAACCATAGGTGAAATATTCCAAAACAAAGCTGCTGAAAGCTTCTCTCACGGTGCTCGCAGTTTGTGTAGTTATTACAAGCCACGAACATCGCATTTCCTATATAACCATGTAAGAACTATTTCAGAAAGGAGCTGCAGAGTGCTTCTGTCACACTGCTCTCCGAAGGTAGAGGCTAACAACGCCACGATTATCACATTTGATAAATAACCATTGGTGAAATATTCCAAAACGAAGCTGCAGAAAGCTTCTCTCACGGTGCTCGCTATTTGTGTAGTTACTACAAGCCACGAATATCGCATTTCCTATATAACCATGTAAGAACTATTTCAGAAAGGAGCTGCAGAGAGCTTCTGTCACACTGCTCTCAGAAGGTAGGTGGTAACAACGCCAGATTATCACATTTGATAAATAACCATAGGTGAAATATTCCAAAATGAAGCTGCAGAATGCTTCCCTCACGGTGCTCGCTGTTTGTGTAGTTACTACAAGCCACGAACATCGCATTTCCTATATAACCATGTAAGAACTATTTCAGAAAGGAGCTAAGGAGCTGCAGAGAGCATCTGTCACAGTGCTCTCTGAAGGTAGGGGGTAACAACGCCAGGATTATTACATTTGATAAATAACCATAGGTGAAATATTCCAAAACGAAGATGCAGAAAGCTTCTCTCATCGTGCTCGCTGTTTGTGTAGTTACTACAAGCCACGAACATCGCATTTCCTATTTAACCATGTAAGAACTATTTCAGAAAGGAGCTGCAGAGTGCTTCTGTCACACTGCTCTCTGAAGGTAGGGTGCAACAACGTCAGAATTATCACATTTGATAAATACCCATAGGTGAAATATGCCAAAATGAAGCTGCAGAAAGCTTATCTCACAGTGCTCGCTGTTTGTGTAGTTATTACAAGCCACGAACATCGCATTTCCTATATAACCTAGTAAGAACTATTTCAGAAAAGAACTGCAGAGTGCATCTGTCACACTGCTCTCTGAAGGTAGGAGGTACCAACGCCAGGATTATCACATTTTATAAATAACCATTGGTTAAATATTCCAGAATGAAGCTGCAGAGAGCTTCTCTCACGGTGCTCGCTGTTAGTGTAGTTACTACAACGCCACGAACATCGCACTTCCTATAGAACCATGTAAGAACTATTTCAGAAAGGAGCTGCAGAGTGCTTCTGTCACACTGCTCTCTGAAGGTAGGGTGCAACAACGCCACGATTATCACATTTGATAAATAACCATAGGTGAAATATTCCAAAACGAAGCTGCAGAAAGCTTCTATCACGGTGCTCGCTATTTGTGTAGTTACTACAAGCCACGAACATCGCATTTCCTATATAACCATGTAAGAATTATTTCAGAAAGGAGCTGCAGAGTGCTTCTGTCACACTGCTCTCTGAATGTAGGGTGCAACAACGCGAGGAATATCACATTTGATAAATAACCATAGGTGAAATATTCCAAAACGAAGCTGCAGATAGCTTCTCTCACTGTGCTCGCTGTTTGTGTAGTTACTACATGCCAACAACTTCGCATTTCCTATATAACCATGTAAGACATATCTCAGAAAGGAGCTGCAGAGTGCTTCTGCCACACTGCTCTCTGAAGGTAGGGGCTAACAACGCCACGATTATCACATTTGATAAATAACCATAGCTGAAATATTCTAAAAACGAAGCTCAGAAAGCTCCTCTCACGGTGCTCGCTGTTTGAGTAGTTACTATAAGCCACGATCTTCGCATTTCCTATATAACCATGTAAGAACTATTTCAGAAAGGAGCTGCAGAGTGCTTCTGTCACACTGCTCTCTGAAGGTAGAGGGTAACAACGCTAGGACTATCACATTTGATAAATAACCATAGGTGAAATATTCCAAAACGAAGCTGCAGAAAGCTTCTCTCACGGTGCTCGCTATTTGTGTAGTTACTACAAGCCACGAACATCGCACTTCCTATAGAACCATGTAAGAACTATTTCAGAAAGGAGCTGCAGAGTGCTTCTGTCACACTGCTCTCTGAGGGTAGGGTGCAAGAACGCCACGATTATCACATTTGATAAATAACCATAGGTGAAATATTCCAAAACGAAGCTGCAGAAAGCTTCTATCACGGTGCTCGCTATTTGTGTAGTTACTACAAGCCACGAACATCGCATTTCACATATAACCATTTAAGAACTATTTCAGAAAGGAGCTGCAAAGTGCTTCTGTCACACTGCTCTCTGAAGGTAGGGGGTAACAACGCCATGTTTATCACATTTGATAAATAACCATAGGTGAAATATTCCAAAAAGAAGCTGCCTAAAGCTTCTCTTACGGTGCTCGCTGTTTGTGTAGTTACTACAAGCCACGAACATCGCATTTCACATATAACCATGTAAGAACTATTTCAGAAAGGAGCAGCAGAGTGCTTCTGTCACACTGCTCTCTGAAGGTAGGGTGCAACAACGCGAGGATTATCACATTCGATAAATAACCATAGGTGAAATATACCAAAACGAAGCTGCAGATAGCTTCTCTCACGGTGCTCGCTGTTTTTGTAGTTACTACAAGCCACGAACTTCGCATTTCCTATATAACCATGTGAGAACTATTTCAGAAAGGAGCTGCAGAGTGCTTCTGTCACACTGCTCTCTGAAGGTTGGGTGCAACACCGTCAGAATTATCACATTTGATAAATACCCATAGGTGAAATATTCCAAAATGAAGCTGCAGAAAGCCTCTCTCACAGTGCTCGCTGTTTGTGTAGTTACTACAAGCCACGAACATCGCATTTCCTATATAACCTAGTAAGAACTATTTCAGAAAAGAACTGCAGAGTGCATCTGTCACACTGCTCTCTGAAGGTAGGAGGTACCAACGCCAGGATTATAACATTTTATAAATAACCATTGGTTAAATATTCCAGAAAGAAGCTGCAGAGAGCTTCTCTCACGGTGCTCGCTGTTTGTGTAGTTACTGAAACGCCACGATCATCGCATTTCCTATATAACCATGTAAGAAATATTTCAGAAAGGAGCTGCAGAGTGCTTCTGTCACACTGCTCTCTGAAGGTAGGGTGCAACAACGCCAGGATTATCACATTTGATAAATAACCATAGGTAAAACATTCCAAAACGAAGCTGCAGAAAGCTTCTCTCACGCTGCTCGCTGTTTGTGTAGTTACAACAAGCCACGAACATCGCATTTCCTATATAACCATGCAAGAACTATTTCAGAAAGGAGCTGCAGAGTGCTTCTGTCACACTGCTCTCTGAAGGTAGGGTGCATCAACGCCAGGATTATCACATTTGATAAATAACCATAGATGAAATATTCTAAAAACGAAGCTGCAGAAAACTTCTCTCACGGTGCTCGCTGTTTGTGTAGTTACTACAACGCCACGAACATCGCACTTCCTATAGAACCATGTAAGAACTATTTCAGAAAGGAGCTGCAGAGTTCTTCTGTCACTCTGCTCTCTGAAGGTAGGGTGCAACAAAGACAGGATTATCACACTTGATAAATAACCATGGGTGAAATATTCCAAAACGAAGCTGCAGAGAGCTTCTCTCATAGTGCTCGCTGTTTGTGTAGTTACTACAAGCCATGAACATCGCATTTCCTATATAACCATGTAAGAACTATTTCAGAAAGGAGCTGCAGAGTGCTTCTGTCACACTGCTCTCTGAAGGTAGGGGGTAACAACGGCTGGATTATCACATTTGATTAATAACCATAGGTGAAATATTCCAAAACGAAGCAGCAGAAAGATTCCATCACGGTGCTCGCTGTTTGAGTAGTTACTACAAGCCACGAACATCACATTTCTTATATAACCATGTAAGAACTATTTCAGAAAGGAGCTGCAGAGTGCTTCTGTCACACTGCTCTCTGAAGGTAGGAGGTAACAACGCCACGATTATCACATTTGATAAATAACCATAGGTGAAATATTCCAAAACGAAGCTGCAGAAAGCTTCTATCACGGTGCTCGCTGCTTGTGTAGTTACTACAAGCCACGAACATCGCATTTCCTATACAAACATGTAAGAACTATTTCAGAAAGGAGCTGCAGAGTGCTTCTGTAACACTGCTCTCTCTGAAGGTAGGGGGTAACAACGCCAGGATTATCACATTTGATAAATAACCATTAGTGAAATATTCCAAAACGAAGATGCGGAAAGCTTCTCTCACGGTGCTCGCTATTTGTGTAGTTACTACAAGCCACGAACATCGCATTTCCTATATAACCATGTAAGAATTATTTCAGAAAGGTGCTGCAGAGTGTTTCTGTCACACTGCTCTCTGAAGGTAGGGGGTAACAACGCCAGGATCATCTCATTTGATAAATAACCATAGGTGAAATATTCTATGAAGCTGCAGAAAGCTTCTCTAACGGTGCTTGCTCTTTGTGTAGCTACTACAAGCCACGAACATCGCATTTCCTATATAACCATGTAAGAACTATTTCAGAAAGGAGCCGCAGAGTGCTTCTATCACACTGCTCTCTGAAGGTAAGGTGCAACAACGCAAGGATCATCACTTTTGAAAAATAACCATAGGTGAAATATTTTAAAAACGAAGCTGCAGAAAGCTTCTCTCTCGGTGCTCGCTGTTTGTGTAGTTACTACAAGCCACAAACTTCGCATTTCCTATATAACCATGTAAGAACTATTTCAGAAAGGGGCTGCAGAGTGCTTCTGTCACACTGCTCTCTGAATGTAGGGTGCAACAACGCGAGGAACATCACATTTGATAAATAACCATAGGTGAAATATTCCAAAACGAAGCTGCAGATAGCTTCTCTCACGGTGCTCGCTGTTTGTGTAGTTACTACATGCCAACAACTTAGCATTTCCTATATAACCATGTAAGACATATCTCAGAAAGGAGCTGCTGAGTGCTTCTGTCACACTGCTCTCTGAAGGTAGGGGGCAACATCGCCAGGATACTCACATTTGATAAATAACCATAGCTGAAATATTCTAAAAACGAAGCTCAGAAAGCTCCTCTCACGGTGCTCGCTGTTTGAGTAGTGACTACAAGCCACGAACTTCGCATTTCCTATATAACCATGTAAGAACTATTTCAGAAAGGAGCTGCAGAGTGCTTCTGTCACACTGCTCTCTGAAGGTAGGCGGTAACAACGCCAGGATTATCACATTTGATAAATAACCATAGGTGAAATATTCCAAAAATAAGGTGCAGAAAGCTTCTCTCACGGTGCTCTCTGTTTGTGTAGTTACTGCATGCCACGAACATCGCATTTCCTATATAACCATGTAAGAACTATTTCAGAAAGGAGCTGCAGAGTGCTTCTGTCACACTGCTCTCTGAATGTAGGGTGCAACAACGCGAGGAACATCACATTTGATAAATAACCATAGGTGAAATATTCCAAAACGAAGCTGCAGATAGCTTCTCTCACGGTGCTCGCTGTTTGTGTAGTTACTACATGCCAACAACTTAGCATTTCCTATATAACCATGTAAGACATATCTCAGAAAGGAGCTGCTGAGTGCTTCTGTCACACTGCTCTCTGAAGGTAGGGGGCAACATCGCCAGGATTATCACATTTGATAAATAACCATAGCTGAAATATTCTAAAAACGAAGCTGCAGAAAGCTCCTCTCACGGTGCTCGCTGTTTGAGTAGTGACTACAAGCCACGAACTTCGCATTTCCTATATAACCATGTAAGAACTATTTCAGAAAGGAGCTGCAGAGTGCTTCTGTCACACTGCTCTCTGAATGTAGGGTGCAACAACGCGAGGAACATCACATTTGATAAATAACCATAGGTGAAATATTCCAAAACGAAGCTGCAGATAGCTTCTCTCACGGTGCTCGCTGTTTGTGTAGTTACTACATGCCAACAACTTAGCATTTCCTATATAACCATGTAAGACATATCTCAGAAAGGAGCTGCTGAGTGCTTCTGTCACACTGCTCTCTGAAGGTAGGGGGCAACATCGCCAGGATTATCACATTTGATAAATAACCATAGCTGAAATATTCTAAAAACGAAGCTCAGAAAGCTCCTCTCACGGTGCTCGCTGTTTGAGTAGTGACTACAAGCCACGAACATCGCATTTCCTATATAACCATGTAAGAACTATTTCAGAAAGGAGCTGCAGAGTGCTTCTGCCACACTGCTCTCTGAAGGTAGGGGAAACAACGCCAGGTTTATCCCATTTGATAAATAACCATAGGTGAAATATTCCAAAACAAAGCTGCTGAAAGCTTCTCTCACGGTGCTCGCAGTTTGTGTAGTTAGTACAAGCCACGAACATCGCATGTCCTATATAACCATGTAAGAACTATTTCAGAAAGGAGCTGTAGAGTGCTTCTGTCACACTGCTCTCTGTAGGTAGGGGGTAACAACGCCAGGATTATCACTTTTGATAAATAACCATAGGTGAAATATTCCAAAACGAAGCTGCACAAACCATCCGTCACGGTGCTCGCTGTTTGTGTAGTTACTACAAGCCACGAACATCTCTTTTCCTATATAACCATGTAAGAACTATTTCAGAAAGGAGCTGCAGAGTGCTTCTGTCACACTGCTCTCTGAAGGTAGAGGGTAACAACGCTAGGACTATCACATTTGATAAATAACCATAGGTGAAATATTCCAAAACGAAGCTGCAGAAAGCTTCTCTCACGGTGCTCGCTGTATGTGTAGTTACTACAAGCCACGAACATCACATTTCCTATATAACCATGTAAGAACTATTTCAGAAAGGAGCTGCAGAGTGCTTCTGTCACACTGCTCTCTGAAGGTAGGGGGTAACATCGGCTGGATTATCACATTTGATTAATAACCATAGGTGAAATATTCCAAAACGAAGCAGCAGAAAGATTCCATCACGGTGCTCGCTGTTTGAGTAGTTACTACAAGCCACGAACATCACATTTCTTATATAACCATGTAAGAACTATTTCAGAAAGGAGCTGCAGAGTGCTTCTGCCACACTGCTCTCTGAAGGTAGGCGGTAACAACGCCAGGATTATCACATTTGATAAATAACCATAGCTGAAATATTCTAAAAACGAAGCTCAGAAAGCTCCTCTCTCGGTGCTCGCTGTTTGAGTAGTTACTACAAGCCACGATCTTCGCATTACCTATATAACCATGTAAGAACTATTTCAGAAAGGAGCTGCAGAGTGCTTCTCTCACACTGCTCTCTGAAGGTAGAGGGTAACAACGCTAGGACTATCACATTTGATAAATAACCATAGGTGAAATATTCCAAAACGAAGCTGCAGAAAGCTTCTCTCACGGTGCTCGCTGTATGTGTAGTTACTACAAGCCACAAACATCGCATTTCCTATATAACCATGTAAGAACTATTTCAGAAAGGAGCTGCAGAGTGCTTCTGTCACACTGCTCTCCGAAGGTAGGGGCTAACAACGCCACGATTATCACATTTGATAAATAACCATTGGTGAAATATTCCAAAACGAAGCTGCAGAAAGCTTCTCTCACGGTGCTCGCTATTTGTGTAGTTACTACAAGCCACGAATATCGCATTTCCTATATAACCATGTAAGAACTATTTCAGAAAGGAGCTGCAGAGAGCTTCTGTCACACTGCTCTCAGAAGGTGGGTGGTAACAACGCCAGATTATCACATTTGATAAATAACCATAGGTGAAATATTCCAAAATGAAGCTGCAGAATGCTTCCCTCACGGTGCTCGCTGTTTGTGTAGTTACTACAAGCCACGAACATCGCATTTCACATATAACCATGTAAGAACTATTTCAGAAAGGAGCAGCAGAGTGCTTCTGTCACACTGCTCTCTGAAGGTAGGGTGCAACAACGCGAGGATTATCACATTTGATAAATAACCATAGGTGAAATATACCAAAACGAAGCTGCAGATAGCTTCTCTCACGGTGCTCGCTGTTTTTGTAGTTACTACAAGCCACGAACTTCGCATTTCCTATATAACCATGTAAGAACTATTTCAGAAAGGAGCTGCAGAGTTCTTCTGTCACACTGCTCTCTGAAGGTAGGGTGCAACAACGTCAGAATTATCATATTTGATAAATACCCATAGGTGAAATATTCCAAAATGAAGCTGCAGAAAGCCTCTCTCACAGTGCTCGCTGTTTGTGTAGTTACTACAAGCCACGAACATCGCATTTCCTATATAACCTAGTAAGAACTATTTCAGAAAAGAACTGCACAGTGCATCTGTCACACTGCTCTCTGAATGTAGGAGGTACCAACGCCAGGATTATAACATTTTATAAATAACCATTGGTTAAATATTCCAGAAAGAAGCTGCAGAGAGTTTCTCTCACGGTGCTCGCTGTTTGTGTAGTTACTGAAACGCCACGATCATCGCATTTCCTATATAACCATGTAAGAAATATTTCAGAAAGGAGCTGCAGAGTGCTTCTGTCACACTGCTCTCTGAAGGTAGGGTGCAACAACGCCAGGATTATCACATTTGATAAATAACCATAGGTAAAACATTCCAAAACGAAGCTGCAGAAAGCTTCTCTCACGCTGCTCGCTGTTTGTGTAGTTACAACAAGCCACGAACATCGCATTTCCTATATAACCATGCAAGAACTATTTCAGAAAGGAGCTGCAGAGTGCTTCTGTCACACTGCTCTCTGAAGGTAGGGTGCATCAACGCTAGGGGTTATCACATTTGATAAATAACCATAGATGAAATATTCTAAAAACGAAGCTGCAGAAAACTTCTCTCACGGTGCTCGCTGTTTGTGTAGTTACTACAACGCCACGAACATCGCACTTCCTATAGAACCATGTAAGAACTATTTCAGAAAGGAGCTGCAGAGTGCTTCTGTCACTCTGCTCTCTGAAGGTAGGGTGCAACAAAGACAGGATTATCACTTTTAATAAATAACCATGGGTGAAATATTCCAAAACGAAGCTGCAGAGAGCTTCTCTCATGGTGCTCGCTGTTTGTGTAGTTACTACAAGCCATGAACATCGCATTTCCTATTTAACCATGTAAGAACTATTTCAGAAAGGAGCTGCAGAGTGCATCTGTCACACTGCTCTCTGAAGGTAGGGGGTAACAACGGCTGGATTATCACATTTGATTAATAACCATAGGTGAAATATTCCAAAACGAAGCAGCAGAAAGATTCCATCACGGTGCTCGCTGTTTGAGTAGTTACTACAAGCGAAGAACATCACATTTCTTATATAACCATGTAAGAACTATTTCAGAAAGGAGCTGCAGAGTGCTTCTGTCACACTGCTCTCTGAAGGTAGGAGGTAACAACGCCACGATTATCACATTTGATAAATAACCATAGGTGAAATATTCCAAAACGAAGCTGCAGAAAGCTTCTATCACGGTGCTCGCTGCTTGTGTAGTTACTACAAGCCACGAACATCGCATTTCCTATACAAACATGTAAGAACTATTTCAGAAAGGAGCTGCAGAGTGCTTCTGTAACACTGCTCTCTCTGAAGGTAGGGGGTAACAACGCCAGGATTATCACATTTGATAAATAACCATTAGTGAAATATTCCAAAACGAAGATGCGGAAAGCTTCTCTCACGGTGCTCGCTATTTGTGTAGTTACTACAAGCCAGGAACATCGCATTTCCTATATAACCATGTAAGAATTATTTCAGAAAGGTGCTGCAGAGTGTTTCTGTCACACTGCTCTCTGAAGGTAGGGGGTAACAACGCCAGGATCATCTCATTTGATAAATAACCATAGGTGAAATATTCTATGAAGCTGCAGAAAGCTTCTCTAACGGTGCTTGCTCTTTGTGTAGTTACTACAAGCCACGAACATCGCATTTCCTATATAACCATGTAAGAACTATTTCAGAAAGGAGCAGCAGAGTGCTTCTGTCACACTGCTCTCTGAAGGTAGGGTGCAACAACGCGAGGATTATCACATTTGATAAATAACCATAGGTGAAATATACCAAAACGAAGCTGCAGATAGCTTCTCTCACGGTGCTCGCTGTTTTTGTAGTTACTACAAGCCACGAACTTCGCATTTCCTATATAACCATGTAAGAACTATTTCAGAAAGGAGCTGCAGAGTTCTTCTGTCACACTGCTCTCTGAAGGTAGGGTGCAACAACGTCAGAATTATCATATTTGATAAATACCCATAGGTGAAATATTCCAAAATGAAGCTGCAGAAAGCCTCTCTCACAGTGCTCGCTGTTTGTGTAGTTACTACAAGCCACGAACATCGCATTTCCTATATAACCTAGTAAGAACTATTTCAGAAAAGAACTGCAGAGTGCATCTGTCACACTGCTCTCTGAATGTAGGAGGTACCAACGCCAGGATTATAACATTTTATAAATAACCATTGGTTAAATATTCCAGAAAGAAGCTGCAGAGAGTTTCTCTCACGGTGCTCGCTGTTTGTGTAGTTACTGAAACGCCACGATCATCGCATTTCCTATATAACCATGTAAGAAATATTTCAGAAAGGAGCTGCAGAGTGCTTCTGTCACACTGCTCTCTGAAGGTAGGGTGCAACAACGCCAGGATTATCACATTTGATAAATAACCATAGGTAAAACATTCCAAAACGAAGCTGCAGAAAGCTTCTCTCACGCTGCTCGCTGTTTGTGTAGTTACAACAAGCCACGAACATCGCATTTCCTATATAACCATGCAAGAACTATTTCAGAAAAGAGCTGCAGAGTGCTTCTGTCACACTGCTCTCTGAAGGTAGGGTGCATCAACGCTAGGGGTTATCACATTTGATAAATAACCATAGATGAAATATTCTAAAAACGAAGCTGCAGAAAACTTCTCTCACGGTGCTCGCTGTTTGTGTAGTTACTACAACGCCACGAACATCGCACTTCCTATAGAACCATGTAAGAACTATTTCAGAAAGGAGCTGCAGAGTGCTTCTGTCACTCTGCTCTCTGAAGGTAGGGTGCAACAAAGACAGGATTATCACTTTTAATAAATAACCATGGGTGAAATATTCCAAAACGAAGCTGCAGAGAGCTTCTCTCATGGTGCTCGCTGTTTGTGTAGTTACTACAAGCCATGAACATCGCATTTCCTATTTAACCATGTAAGAACTATTTCAGAAAGGAGCTGCAGAGTGCTTCTGTCACACTGCTCTCTGAAGGTAGGGGGTAACAACGGCTGGATTATCACATTTGATTAATAACCATAGGTGAAATATTCCAAAACGAAGCAGCAGAAAGATTCCATCACGGTGCTCGCTGTTTGAGTAGTTACTACAAGCGAAGAACATCACATTTCTTATATAACCATGTAAGAACTATTTCAGAAAGGAGCTGCAGAGTGCTTCTGTCACACTGCTCTCTGAAGGTAGGAGGTAACAACGCCACGATTATCACATTTGATAAATAACCATAGGTGAAATATTCCAAAACGAAGCTGCAGAAAGCTTCTATCACGGTGCTCGCTGCTTGTGTAGTTACTACAAGCCACGAACATCGCATTTCCTATACAAACATGTAAGAACTATTTCAGAAAGGAGCTGCAGAGTGCTTCTGTAACACTGCTCTCTCTGAAGGTAGGGGGTAACAACGCCAGGATTATCACATTTGATAAATAACCATTAGTGAAATATTCCAAAACGAAGATGCGGAAAGCTTCTCTCACGGTGCTCGCTATTTGTGTAGTTACTACAAGCCACGAACATCGCATTTCCTATATAACCATGTAAGAATTATTTCAGAAAGGTGCTGCAGAGTGTTTCTGTCACACTGCTCTCTGAAGGTAGGGGGTAACAACGCCAGGATCATCTCATTTGATAAATAACCATAGGTGAAATATTCTATGAAGCTGCAGAAAGCTTCTCTAACGGTGCTTGCTCTTTGTGTAGTTACTACAAGCCACGAACATCGCATTTCCTATATAACCATGTAAGAACTATTTCAGAAAGGAGCCGCAGAGTGCTTCTATCACACTGCTCTCTGAAGGTAAGGTGCAACAACGCAAGGATCATCACTTTTGAAAAATAACCATAGGTGAAATATTTTAAAAACGAAGCTGCAGAAAGCTTCTCTCTCGGTGCTCGCTGTTTGTGTAGTTACTACAAGCCACGAACTTCGCATTTCCTATATAACCATGTAAGAACTATTTCAGAAAGGAGCTGCAGAGTGCTTCTGTCACACTGCTCTCTGAATGTAGGGTGCAACAACGCGAGGAATATCACATTTGATAAATAACCATAGGTGAAATATTCCAAAACGAAGCTGCAGATAGCTTCTCTCACGGTGCTCGCTGTTTGTGTAGTTACTACATGCCAACAACTTAGCATTTCCTATATAACCATGTAAGACATATCTCAGAAAGGAGCTGCTGAGTGCTTCTGTCACACTGCTCTCTGAAGGTAGGGGGCAACATCGCCAGGTTTATCACGTTTGATAAATAACCATAGCTGAAATATTCTAAAAACGAAGCTCAGAAAGCTCCTCTCACGGTGCTCGCTGTTTGAGTAGTGACTACAAGCCACGAACTTCGCATTTCCTATATAACCATGTAAGAACTATTTCAGAAAGGAGCTGCAGAGTGCTTCTGTCACACTGCTCTCTGAAGGTAGGCGGTAACAACGCCAGGATTATCACATTTGATAAATAACCATAGGTGAAATATTCCAAAAATAAGGTGCAGAAAGCTTCTCTCACGGTGCTCGCTGTTTGAGTAGTGACTACAAGCCACGAACTTCGCATTTCCTATATAACCATGTAAGAACTATTTCAGAAAGGAGCTGCAGAGTGCTTCTGCCACACTGCTCTCTGAAGGTAGGGGAAACAACGCCAGGTTTATCCCATTTGATAAATAACCATAGGTGAAATATTCCAAAACAAAGCTGCTGAAAGCTTCTCTCACGGTGCTCGCAGTTTGTGTAGTTAGTACAAGCCACGAACATCGCATGTCCTATATAACCATGTAAGAACTATTTCAGAAAGGAGCTGTAGAGTGCTTCTGTCACACTGCTCTCTGTAGGTAGGGGGTAACAACGCCAGGATTATCACTTTTGAGAAATAACCATAGGTGAAATATTCCAAAACGAAGCTGCACAAACCATCCGTCACGGTGCTCGCTGTTTGTGTAGTTACTACAAGCCACGAACATCTCATTTCCTATATAACCATGTAAGAACTATTTCAAAAAGGAGCTGCAGAGTGCTTCTGTCACACTGCTCTCTGAAGGTAGAGGGTAACAACGCTAGGACTATCACATTTGATAAATAACCATAGGTGAAATATTCCAAAACGAAGCTGCAGAAAGCTTCTCTCACGGTGCTCGCTGTATGTGTAGTTACTACAAGCCACGAACATCACATTTCCTATATAACCATGTAAGAACTATTTCAGAAAGGAGCTGCAGAGTGCTTCTGTCACACTGCTCTCCGAATGTAGGGGCTAACAACGCCACGATTATCACATTTGATAAATAACCATTGGTGAAATATTCCAAAACGAAGCTGCAGAAAGCTTCTCTCACGGTGCTCGCTATTTGTGTAGTTACTACAAGCCACGAACATCGCATTTCCTATATAACCATGTAAGAACTATTTCAGAAAGGAGCTGCAGAGAGCTTCTGTCACACTGCTCTCAGAAGGTAGGTGGTAACAATGCCAGATTATCACATTTGATAAATAACCATAGGTGAAATATTCCAAAATGAAGCTGCAGAATGGTTCTCTCACGGTGCTCGCTGTTTGTGTAGTTACTACAAGCAACGAACATCGCATTTCCTATATAACCATGTAAGAACTATTTCAGAAAGGAGCTAGGGAGCTGCAAAGAGCTTCTGTCACACTGCTCTCTGAAGGTAGGGGGTAACAACGCCCGGATTATGACATTTGATAAATAACCATAGGTGAAATATTCCAAAACGAAGATGCAGAAAGCTTCTCTTACGGTGCTCGCTGTTTCTGTAGTTACTACAAGCCACGAACATCGCATTTCACATATAACCATGTAAGAACTATTTCAGAAAGGAGCTGCAGAGTGCTTCTGTCACACTGCTCTCTGAAGGTAGGGTGCAACAACGCGAGGTTTATCACATTTGATAAATAACCATAGGTGAAATATACCAAAACGAAGCTGCAGAAAGCTTCTCTCACGGTGCTCGCTGTTTTTGTAGTTACTACAAGCCACGAACTTCGCATATCCTATATAACCATGTAAGAACTATTTCAGAAAGGAGCTGCAGAGTGCTTCTGTCACACTGCTCTCTGAAGGTAGGGTGCAACAACGTCAGGATTATGACATTTGATAAATACCCATAGGTGAAATATTCCAAAATGAAGCTGCAGAAAGCTTGTCTCACAGTGCTCGCTGTTTGTGTAGTTACTACAAGCCACGAACATCGCATTTCCTATATAACCTAGTAAGAACTATTTCAGAAAAGATCTGCAGAGTGCTTCTGTCACACTGCTCTCTGAAGGTAGGAGGTACCAACGCCAGGATTATCACATTTTATAAATAACCATTGGTTAAATATTCCAGAATGAAGCTGCAGAGAGCTTCTCTCACAGTGCTCGCTGTTTGTGTAGTTACTGAAACGCCACGATCATCGCATTTCCTATATAACCATGTAAGAAATATTTCAGAAAGGAGCTGCAGAGTGTGTGTGTGTGTGTGTTGGGGTTTATGGGCGCTCAACATCGAGGTCATCAGCGCCCTGACACACATTAAAAGGAACGAATGTGGAGAGACCTAATAAAACTGAAAAACACACTCAAAGAAAACAGGAATAGAGGGAAATTACTAAATAAGAAAGTATAACCGAAGGGAAGGGAAAACAGAGCAACAAGAATGACACAGGAATGTGTCATTGGCTGGCCACTTACAGAAAAGATGGGCGAGCTTGTCACACAGTGAGCAAATTAAAATCCGCTTCCTAAAATCTTTGTAAAAACATTTGACAAGGCACAGAACTTTACAACTTTAACCACATTCGTCCGAGTGTTGCCTAAAAGAGGTGGCAGGTCCGCTGGCAAATCAGCCGAGACCCGCTGGTCAGAAAATAAAACACAATCCAGTAAAATGTGGCTCACAGTGACCTGGACGCCGCAAGCACCACACAATGGAGGGTCTTCTCGCCGGAGCAGGAAGCCATGCGTCATAGGGCTGTGGCCTATTCGAAGCCGAGTGAGGAGAGCCTCTTCCCGTCGATGGGGCTGAAAGGAAGTACACCACACACGCGTTGTGGGCTTGACTAGACGGAGCTTATTGTCAGTCACTTCCAGCCACTCATCCTCCCACCGACACATGACTCTGGAGCTCAACAGCGAGGTGAGTGCGTGCAACGGGATAGCACACTGAGATACGTGTGGATCAAGACACGCCTCCTTGGCTGCGAGATCTGCCCGTTCATTCCCAGCAATGCCGACATGCCCCGGAACCCAGCAGAAAGCTACAACCTTCCCTAGTCGCTGTAGTCGGAGGAGGGCATCCTGGATGGTCTGGACTACTTTATCCGCCGGATACAAACGGTGCAAGGATTGAAGGGCACTGAGTGAATCGGAACAGACAAGAAATTTAAGAGCGGAAGAAAGTCTCATCGGCTCCAGTGCCCGCAAGATCGCAGACAATTCTGCATCAAAGACAGTAAAAGTCTGAGGCAGGCGGACCTTGAGGACACGATCCGGAAAAACAACTGAGCAACCCACGGAATCCCCTTGTTTCGACCCATCCATAAAAACAGCTACATAGTCGTGGTGCTCAGATAAAATAGCAGAAAATGCTACATTAAAAACGGTGGCAGGAGTGCAATCTCTCTTGTACTGCAATAAATCTAAAATCACACGTGGCCTCTTCAGTAACCAGGGTGGCAGGCGGTTAAAACCCAGGATTTGGGGTTGTACAGACTCCACACCGAGGGACTCAAGCACACGGTGCACTCTGACCCCAAACGGCAATGTAGCCCGGGGACGGCGGGAAAAAAGGCGATCCAGAGGTGGATCGGCAACAAGATGGTGAGCAGGCGAGCTGGGAGCTGCAAGAAACTTACAAGCTTGGCGCACCAGCAGGAGCTGCCGCCGGATGGTAAGTGGCGGTTCGCCAGCCTCAGCACAGAGGCTGGGTACGGGACTGGTCCGATAAGCACCCGTAGCCAGTCGAATCCCAGCATGGTGAACAGCGTCAAGGATCCGCAAATAAGACGGCCTCGCTGACCCATATACTGTGCAGCCATAGTCCAGCCGTGAGCGCACGAAAGCTCGATAAAACTGAAGGAGACGCGCCCTGTCCGCTCCCCAAGACCTGTGGTTGAGGCACTTGAGGATGTTCAGTGCCTTCAGCGTTCTGGCTTTCAAGTCACGTAGGTGTGGCAACCACGACAACCTGGAGTCAAAAATTAGGCCGAGAAACCGCACTGTGTCTCCAAACTGTAGGACAGTATCCCCCATATGCAAGGCAGGCAACGTAAAAAGACGACGAGAACGATTAAAATGAGCACAAGCACACTTATCGGCAGAAAACCTAAAACCCGTCTTTGCAGCCCACTCCTCTAACCGCCGCACCGTTAGTTGCAATTGACGGCTCGCGGATGCAACACTAGAGGAGGAACAGAAAACAGCAAAGTCGTCCACAAACAAGGAGCACTGTACTGGACTCCGCGCTGTAGACGTTATACTGTTGATTGCTATGGCAAAGAGGGTAACGCTTAAAACACTGCCCTGGGGGACACCGTTCTCTTGCTCAAAGCGATCAGACAGTGTGTTACCAACGCGGGTCCGAAAAAACCGCTGAGACAGGAAAGACCGAATGAAAATAGGGAGGCGGCCACGAAAGCCCCATTGATGCAGTTGTGCAAGAATACAGTGTCTCCAAGTAGTATCATATGCCTTACTGATATCAAAGAAGATACCGATACAGTGATGCTGACGGAGGAAAGCCTGCTGAATAGCCGCCTCGAGGAGGGTCAGGTTGTCAACTGTGGATCGAAATTTTCGGAATCCACACTGAAAGCGGCTAAGGAGCTGTCTGGTCTCTAGCAGCCAGACCAGACGACGGTTAACCATCCGTTCCAGGGTCTTTCCGACACAGCTTGTCAAGGCGATACAACGATAACTACTGGGACATGTGCGGTCCTTTCCTGGTTTGAGGAGAGGGATGAGGATTGCCTCCCTCCACGAGGTTGGGAACACTCCCGTGTGCCATATGAGATTAAAACATTCAAGGAGGATTTCCTTTGACGCCGCTGGAAGATGTCTAAGCATGGAGTACCGGATGCGGTCGTAACCTGGTGCAGTGTCAAAAGTCTCAGTAAGAGCCGACTCAAGTTCCCACATGGAGAAAGGGGAGTTGTAGGCCTCAGAACCGTTCGACCGAAAGTTCAAATTCGCTCTTTCGACAGTCGCACGGTAGCGACGAAACGCTGGATCCTGGGTTGCAGTGGCAGTACTTTGTGCAAAATGCTCTGCCAGCGACTGAGCTATGGCGCTGGGTGTCGTTTGGAGGCATCCCTGGTTCAGGACTGCAGCTATTGGTAAACGGCTGCGTTTACCGGAAATCCTCCGGATGGCTTCCCATACCTTTGTGGAACAAGTGGAACGGTTGATGGAGTCCAGAAACTCCTGCCATGACCTTTTCTTGCTCTCTTTAATGACACGGCGTGCCCTGGCTCTCGCGATACGAAAGGCGGTAAGATTGACCGTTGTTGGGCGGCATTTAAATCGGCGAAGAGCCGCACGCCTGTCACGGATGGCTGAACGGCACTCTTCTGTCCACCAAGGCACAAGGCGCCGCTTAAGAGTGCCAGAAGACTGTGGTATGGACAGGTCAGCAGCATGGTGGATCACAAGCGTGATGTGATCCACCCATTCCTGTACGCTGGTGTGGCGGTCAAAGACAGCCAACCAAGTGAACAGTGGCCAGTTAGCCCTGCCAATCATCCACGATGGTGGCCGCTGCTCCAGCAATACACCATCCAGGAGATGAATGCGGATAGGGAAGTGATCGCTGGAATGTAGGTCGTCAATGACCTCCCAGTGAACGGAGTCAGTGAGGGTTGGAGAGCAGAAAGATAGGTCAATGGCTGAGAATGACCCCGTAGCACTAGAGAAATGAGTCGGAGTACCTGTGTTGAGGATGCACAACACTTGAGATGTTAGGAGGCCCTCCAAAAGTCGACCTCGAGCGCAAAGAGAAGTGGAGCCCCACAGGACATGATGGGCATTGAAGTCTCCCAGGAGGAGAAATGGGCGGGGGAGTTGGTCGATAAGGTTTGTGAGAGCCTCCAAGTTCACTGCATCCAGAGGGTGTAAATAAAGGGAGCAAACGGTAAGCCTCCGACCGGAAGAAATTGCAACTGCAACTGCTTGCAGGTCAGTATCCAGGGGGAGAGCAGAGGAGTGGTGGTCAGTATCGACAAACACGGCGGCTCCGCCTTTGGCCCTGTCGCCAGTCAGGTCATCTTTGCGATACAACCTATAGCCCCTGAGTACAGGAGCATCAGATTGTTTGAGATGTGTTTCCTGTAAACACAAGCACAGGGGGCGTTGCTGTGCTAGGAGGTGCAGTTCCTCCACATGTGCCCGGAATCCATTCATGTTCCACTGAATAATGGGAGCCATCGATCAGGGCGGGACTACCTACAGTCACACTTTCTGTCGGGGAGGAGAGCCCACAACAGGTGGAGGCTCAGTTTTGGGGCGAGACGATTGCCCCAGTCTGACATCTACCTCCATCGCCTCAGAAGAGGAGTCGAGAGAGACGTCAGAGAGAATGACATCCACATCAGCAGACTGTTGAACTTCAGTCTCCTTTAGTGGGCGAGTCTTCACCTTTGTCTTTGGCTTCGATTTTCTGGCCTGAGGTGGCATTGGAGCCAAAACCTCAGAAGCAGTAGGGGGTGTACCAGCACTAGGCAGTACACAAGACTGGACCCGGGAAGGGGCAGGAAGTTCCTTGATGTCAGCTACCACAGCCTGGTCAGAAGGCCGGGAGGGAGCAGCAGGCTTCACAGGAATGGCAGCAGCACATGTACACTGACAAACGCAGGTGCTAGTGCTGACAGTAGCAACCTCCGTTTGGGTAGCGGCATCGGTTTTCAAGACAGGCTGTTTCAGAACGGAAGAAAAGGAGGCAGCGAACGTGGGCGGCTGCATGGACTTGTAGATTTTCTTTGCCTCACCATACGGGATGCGTTTAGTGGTTTTAAGTTCCTGGATCTTCCGTTCCTCAAGGAAAACTCTGCATTCCCTACTCCACACAGGGTGATCCCCAGAGCAGTTCACACACTTGGGAGGAGAGGAGCAATCAACTCCCTCATGAGCGGCTTTACTACATTTCCCACAAGTGGCTTCCCCTTTACAGCCGAGAGTAGTGTGGCCAAAGTGTTGGCATCTAAAACACCGCATGGGGTTGGGGTAATAAGGCCATACACTGAGACGTAGGAAACCTGCCTTCACATGCTCTGGCAATTTGGTGCTGTTAAATGTAAGAATAAATGAGTCAGTTTTTATGAGAGCACCATCCACCCGTTTCATAACGTGTTGCACGTCCACAATTCCTTCCCGGGACCATTCAGACTTCAGTTCGTCTTGGGGAATGTCGACGAGATCTCTGCAAGTCACAACACCCTTGCTGTAGTTCAAGGTGTTGTGAAAGTCAGTCTCTATCGCAAACTCCCCAAGAAAGTGTGCCTTCTGAAGGTTCTGGACTTGGTGGAAGCTAGATGTTTCAACCAGCAAGGTGCCATTGTGCAGGCGCTTTACAGACTTTAACGTGCCAGCAATACCCTCGAAGCCCTTCTGTATATAAAATGGCGAAACTTTGTCAAAACTCCCATCTTTTCTTTTAATTATGAGAAACACATTCTGAGAAGCAGAATGCGTTCTGTTACTAGTACCTGAATCAGGAGGACTGGATACACGAGCCCTCTTGTTAGATTGGGTGTTAGAACCTACCAGCGGCCCACCCTTTCCGCTGGGAGGAAAAGAAAAGTTCGAGGGTTCTATCTCGATCCCACGAGCAGCTAGGGAACTAAAGGTCCGCTCAGACAGAGCCCCGCATGCCTGAGTAAGCCCTATACAACTGGGGTGAGGCAGGTGCCCCAGAGGTTGCCATATTGCGACTGTTCCACCTCAACAGCCATGCATCTCATAGGCGCGGAGCACACCGGAAGATTGAGGGTTTTTTTATAGAGGTTTGTTCCATCCTCGCGATCCGAGCGTCCAAGCCAAGATCCCCATTCCCTGAGACACACAACATTCCACCGCCGCGCCGCACGGTGGTCGCTGAAGTGTACTCAGAGCTTACGGTGACGGGGGACAGGTGGCGCTTACCAGTCCCCAGCTCAGGAACCCCGGGGTCGCCAAGCCCGTACCCAGCAAATGAATGCTGAGCCCCTGGGGGCCGCTGCAGAGTGCTACTGTCTAACTGCTCTCTGAAGGTAGGGTGCAACAACGCCAGGATTATCACATTTGATAAATAACCATAGGTAAAACATTCCAAAACGAAGCTGCAGAATGCTTCTCTCACGCTGCTCGCTGTTTGTGTAGTTACAACAAGCCACGAACATCGCATTTCCTATATAACCATGCAATAACTATTTCAGAAAGGAGCTGCAGAGTGCTTCTGTCACACTGCTCTCTGAAGGTAGGGTGCATCAACGCCAGGATTATCACATTTGATAAATAACCATAGATGAAATATTCTAAAAACGAAGCTGCAGAAAGCTTCTCTCACGGTGCTCGCTGTTTGTGTAGTTACTACAACGCCACGAACATCGCACTTCCTATAGAACCATGTAAGAACTATTTCAGAAAGGAGCTGCAGAGTGCTTCTGTCACACTGCTCTCTGAAGGTAGGGTGCAACAACGCCAGGATTATCACTTTTAATAAATAACCATGGGTGAAATATACCAAAACGAAGCTGCAGAGAGCTTCTCTCATGGTGCTCGCTGTTTGTGTAGTTACTACAAGCCACGAACATCGCATTTCCTATTTAACCATGTAAGAACTATTTCAGAAAGGAGCTGCAGAGTGCTTCTGTCACACTGCTCCCTGAAGGTAGGGGGTAACAACGGCTGGATTATCACATTTGATTAATAACCATAGGTGAAATATTCCAAAACGAAGCAGCAGAAAGATTCCATCACGGTGCTCGCTGTTTGAGTAGTTACTACAAGCCACGAACATCACATTTCCTATATAACCATGTAAGAACTATTTCAGATAGGAGCTGCAGAGTGCTTAAGTCACACTGCTCTCTGAATGTAGGGTGCAACAACGCCAGGATTATCATATTTGATAAATAACCATAGGTGAAATATTCCAACATGAAGCTGCAGAAAGCTTCTCTCACAGTGCTTGCTGTTTGTGTAGTTACTACAAGCCACGAACATCGCATTTCCAGTATAACCATGTAAGAACTATTTCAGAAAAGAGCTTCAGAGTGCTTCTGTCACACTGCTCTCTAAAGGTAGTTTGCAACAACGTCAGGATTATAACATTTGATAAATAACCATAGGTGAAATATTCCAAAATGAAGCTGCAGACAGCTTCTCTCACGATGCTCGTTGTTTGTGTAGTTACTATAAGCCTCGAACATCGCATTTCCAGTATAACCATGTAAGACCTACTTCCGAAAGGAGCTGCAGTGTGCTTCTGTCACACTGCTCACTGAAGGTAGGGAACAACAAAGTCAGGATTATCACATTTCATGAATAACCATAGGTGCAATATTCCAAAACGAAGCTGAACAAAGCGTCTCTCACAGTGCTCGCTGTTTGTGTAGTTACTACAAGCCACGAACATCGCATATCCTATATAACCATGTAAGAACTATTTCAGAAAGGAGCTGCAGAGTGCTTCTGTCACAGTGCTCTCTGAATGTAGGGTGCAACAACGCCAGGATTATCACATTTGATAAATAACCATAGGTGAAATATGCTAAAATTAAGCTGCAGAATGCTTCTCTCACGGTGCTCGCTGTTTGTGTAGTTACTAGAAGCCACGAACTTCGCATTTCCTGAATAACCATGTAATAACTATTTCACAAAGGAGCTACTGTCCCAGTGCTCTCTGAAGGTAGGGTGCAACAACGTCAGGATTATCACATCTGATAAATAACCATAGGTGAAATATTCCAAAATGAAGCTGCAGAAAGCTTCTATCACAGTGCCCGCTGTTTGTGTAGTTACTACAAGCCACGGACATCGCATTTCCTATATAACGATGTAAGAACGATTTCAGAAAGGAGATGCAGAGCGCTTCTCTCACACTGCTCTCTGAAGGTAGATTGCAACAACGGCAGGATTATCAAATTTGATAAATAACCATAGGTGAAATATTCCAAAACGAAGCTGCAGAAAGCTTCTCTCACGATGCTCGCTGTTTGTGTAGTTACTAAAACCCACGAACATCGCATTTCCTATATAACCATGTAAGACCTAATTGCGAAAGGAGCTGCAGAGTGCTTCTGTCACACTGCTCACTGAAGGTAGGGAGCAACAACGTCAGGATTATCACATTTGATGAATAACCATAGGTGAAATATTCCAAAATGAAGCTGCAGAGAGCTTCTCTCACAGTGCTCGCTGTTTGTGTAGTTACTACAAGCCACGGACATCGCATTTCCTATATAAACATGTAAGAATTATTTCAGAAAGGAGCTGCAGAGTGCTTCTGTCACACTGCTCTCTGAAGGTAGGGTGCAACATCGCCAGGATTATCACATTTGATAAATAACCATAGGTGAAATATTCCAAAACGAAGCTGCAGAAGGCTTCTCTCACGGTGCTCGCTGTTTGTGTAGTTACTACAAGCCACGAACATCGCATTTCCTATATAACCATGTAAGAACTATTTCAGAAAGGAGCTGCAGAGTGCTTCTGTCACAGTGCTCTCTGAATGTAGGGTGCAACAACGCCAGGATTATCACATTTGATAAATAACCATAGGTGAAATATGCTAAAATTAAGCTGCAGAATGCTTCTCTCACGGTGCTCGCTGTTTGTGTAGTTACTAGAAGCCACGAACTTCGCATTTCCTATATAACCATGTAATAACTATTTCACAAAGGAGCTACTGTCCCAGTGCTCTCTGAAGGTAGGGTGCAACAACGTCAGGATTATCACATTTGATAAATAACCATAGGTGAAATATTCCAAAATGAAGCTGCAGAAAGCTTCTATCACAGTGCCCGCTGTTTGTGTAGTTACTACAAGCCACGGACATCGCATTTCCTATATAACGATGTAAGAACGATTTCAGAAAGGAGATGCAGAGCGCTTCTCTCACACTGCTCTCTGAAGGTAGATTGCAACAACGGCAGGATTATCAAATTTGATAAATAACCATAGGTGAAATATTCCAAAACGAAGCTGCAGAAAGCTTCTCTCACGATGCTCGCTGTTTGTGTAGTTACTAAAACCCACGAACATCGCATTTCCTATATAACCATGTAAGACCTAATTGCGAAAGGAGCTGCAGAGTGCTTCTGTCACACTGCTCACTGAAGGTAGGGAGCAACAACGTCAGGATTATCACATTTGATGAATAACCATAGGTGAAATATTCCAAAATGAAGCTGCAGAGAGCTTCTCTCACAGTGCTCGCTGTTTGTGTAGTTACTACAAGCCACGGACATCGCATTTCCTATATAAACATGTAAGAATTATTTCAGAAAGGAGCTGCAGAGTGCTTCTGTCACACTGCTCTCTGAAGGTAGGGTGCAACATCGCCAGGATTATCACATTTGATAAATAACCATAGGTGAAATATTCCAAAACGAAGCTGCAGAAGGCTTCTCTCACGGTGCTCGCTGTTTGTGTAGTTACTACAAGCCACGAACATCGCATTTCCTATATAACCATGTAAGAACTATTTCAGAAAGGAGCTGCAGAGTGCTTCTGTCACACAGCTCTCTGAAGGTAGGGTGCAACAACGTCAGGATTGTCACACTTGATGAATAACCATGGGTGAAATATTCCAAAACGAATCTGCAGAAAGCTTCTCTCATGATGCTCGCTGTTTGTGAAGTTACTACAAGCCACGAACATCGCATTTCCTATATAACCATGTAAGAACTATTTCAGAAAGGAGCTGCAGAGTGCTTCTCTCACACTGCTCTCTGAAAGTAGGGTGCAACAACGCCAGGATTATCACATTTAATATATAACCATAGGTGAAATATACCAAAACGAAGCTGCAGAATGCTTCTCTCACGGTGCTCGCTTTTTGTGTAGTTACTACAAGCCACGAACTTCGCATTTCCTATATAACCATGTAAGAACTACTTAGGAATGGAGCTGCAGAGTGCTTCTGTCCCACTGCTCTCTGCAGGTAGGATGCAACAACGAGAGGATTATCACATATGGTAAATAACCATAGGTGAAATATTCCAAAACGAAGCTGCAGAAATCTTCTCTCACGGTGCTCGCTGTTTGTGTAGTTACTACAAGCCACGATCTTCGCATTTCCTATATAACCATGTGAGAACTATTTCAGAAAGGAGCTGCAGAGTGCTTCTGTCACACTGCTCTCTGAAGGTATTGTGCAACAACGTCAGGATTATCACATTTGATAAATAACCATAGGTGAAATATTCCAAAATGAAGCTGCAGAAAGCTTCTATCACAGTGCTCGCTGTTTGTGTAGTTACTACAAGCCACGAACATCGCATTTCCTATATAACGATGTAAGAACGATTTCAGAAAGGAGCTGCAGAGTGCTTCTCTCACACTGCTCTCTGAAGGTAGATTGCAACAACGCCAGGATTATCAAATTTGATAAATAACCATAGGTGAAATATTCCAAAACGAAGCTGCAGAAGGCTTCTCTCACGGTGCTCGCTGTTTGTGTAGTTACTACAAGCCACGAACATCGCATTTCCTATATAACCATGTAAGAACTATTTCAGAAAGGAGCTGCAGAGTGCTTCTGTCACACTGCTCTCTGAAGGTAGGGTGCAACAACGTCAGGATTATCACACTTGATGAATAACCATGGGTGAAATATTCCAAAACGAATCTGCAGAAAGCTTCTCTCATGATGCTCGCTGTTTGTAAAGTTACTACAAGCCACGAACATCGCATTTCCTATATAACCATGTAAGAACTATTTCAGAAAGGAGCTGCAGAGTGCTTCTCTCACACTGCTCTCTGAAAGTAGGGTGCAACAACGCCAGGATTATCACATTTAATATATAACCATAGGTGAAATATACCAAAACGAAGCTGCAGAATGCTTCTCTCACGGTGCTCGCTTTTTGTGTAGTTACTACAAGCCACGAACTTCGCATTTCCTATATAACCATGTAAGAACTACTTAGGAATGGAGCTGCAGAGTGCTTCTGTCCCACTGCTCTCTGAAGGTAGGGTGCAAAAACGTCAGGATTATCACATTTGGTAAATAACCATAGGTGAAATATTCCAAAATGAAGCTGCAGAAAGTTTCTCTTACGATGCTCGCTGTTTGCGTAGTTACTACAAGCCACGAATATCGCATTATCTATATACTCATGTAAGAACTATTTCAGAAAGGAGCTGCAGAGTACTTCTGTCATACTGCTCTCTGAAGGTAAGGTGCAAAAACGTCATGATTATCACATTTGATAAATAACCATAGTTGAAATATTCCAAAACTAAGCTGCAGAAAGCTTCTCTCACAGTGCTCGCTGTTTGTGTAGTTACTACAAGCCACGAACATCGCATTTCCTACATAACCATGTGAGAACTATTTTAGAAAGGAGCTGCATAGTGCTTCTGTCACACTGCTCTCTGAAGGTAGGGTGCAACAACGCAAAGATTATCACATTTGATAAATAACCATTGGTGAAGTATTCCAAAACGAAGCTGCAGAAAGCTTCTCTCCTGATGCTCGCTGTTTGTGTAGTTACTACAAGCCACAAACTTCGCATTTCCTATATAACCATGTAAGACTATTTCAGAAAGGAGGTTCAGAGTGCTTCTGTCACAGTGCTCTCTGAATGTAGTGTGCAACAACGACAGGATTATCACATTTGATAAATAACCATAGGTGAAATATTTTAATACGAAGCTGCAGAAAGCTTTTCTCACTGTACTCACTGTTTGTGTAGTTACTACAAGCCACGAACATCGCATTTCCTATATAACCATGTAAGAACTATTTCAGAAAGGAGCTGCAGAGTGCTTCTGTCACACTGCTCTCTGAATGTAGGGTGCAACAACGCCAGGATTATCACATTTGATAAATAACCATACGTGAAATATTCCAAAACGAAGCTGCAGAAAGCTTCTCTCACGGTGCTCGCTGTATGTGTTGTTACTACAAGCCATGAATTTCGTATTTCCTATATAACCATGTAAGAACTATTTCAGAATGGAGCTGCAGGGTGCTTCTGTCACACTGCTCTCTGAAGTAGGGTGCAACAACGTCAGGATTATCACATTTCATAAATAACCATAGGTGAAATATTCCAAAAAGAAGCTGCAGAAAGCTTCTCTCACAATGGTGGTGGTGGTGGTGGTTGTTGGGATGTTTAAGGGGGGACTAAACAGCGTAGGTCATCAGTCCCCCATTCCAAAATCAGGCGAGCCGAAAATCTACGGAGCAGGTAAAAACCAAAGTGGGAGGAGACGTCCCCCTGGCGCTAAAAGAACACAAATGCAGCAACAAACACTACAGACAAGAACAGGACAGAGGAACACCAGACAGAAAGTAACAGAAGAAAGGAGGATGGCCGGAGACTGGTTGACTGACCATGAGAAAAAAAAGGGATAGAGTCAACCATCTGACGGCACACCAGAACACCAACAGACACAAGGACAAAAGACACAGAAAGGGAAAGGCGCAGGACCTCCCTAAATCGAGCCATAAAAAGGACTACTATGGATAAAATGTAAAACATTGTCAGCCATGGAGGCATCGTCGGATAAAACTAAAGCCAAAGTGCCCGGGAGATTAAAAGATTGCCAGAGTGTGCGCAGTCGAGGACACTCCAGCAATATGTGGCCGACCGTCAGTCGGGACCCACACCGACACAAGGGGGGATCCTCCTGACGCAACAGATGGCCGTGCGTCAGGTATGTATGGCCGATGCACAGCCGACACAGGACTACCGAGTCCCTGCGAGAAGGCCACAGGGAGGAACGCCACACATCGGTCGACCCCTTGACAGCCCGCAGTTTACTCTGGGATGCCACGCCACTCAGCAGCCAACATCCCAATCAGCTTACGGCGCAACACCAGCTGCTGGTCGCGAGCCGTAAGGCCGATCTCCAAAGCCGGGGCGTCGATTGCCCCTTTGGCCAGCCTGTCTACACGTTCGTTCCCTGGGATGCCAACATGATCGGGCGTCCAAACCATGACCACCGCACGACCAGAACGGGCAATGGCGGAAACCGACTCCTGAATGGAGGACACCAGAGGAGAGGAGGGATAGCAGCGGTCGATGGCCTGAAGGCTGCTCAGGGAGTCACTGCAGATCACGATGGACCTACCTGAGCAGAAACGCATATGCTCAAGAGCACGCAATATGGCCACCAGCTCTGCAGTAAAAATACTGCAGCCAGCCGGCAAGGAGCGCTGCTCAACATGGGCAGCATGAGCAAAAGAGTAGGCAGTGCGACCATCAACCAGGGAACCATCAGTGTACACAGTCTCACAGTCCGAAAATGAGGCGAGGAGCGCAAGAAAACGGCGACGGAGGGCCACAGGCGGAACCGAGTCCTTGGGTCCCTGTGCCAAGTCCAGACAGACGGACGGACGGGACAAACACCAGGGAAGCGTAGGTGCACGGACCCGGAAGGGAGGTGGAAGTGGGAATGAACCCAATTCCGACAGCAGGGACTGAACGCGGACAGCGACGGAAAGCCCAGACCTAAGTCGCCGTTCAGGCAGATGGAGGACCATGGCAGGGAAAAGCAGGCGACGATTGGGATGGCCTGGCGAGCAATGCACGTGGACAGCATAGTCGGCGAGCAGTCGATGGCGGCGAATCCGCAGTGGGGGAACCCCGGCCTCCACCAGTAGACTACCCACGGGGCTCGTACGAAAAGCGCCAGTTGCAAGCCGGACCCCACACTGGTGTATGGGGTCTAACAACTTCAACACTGAGGGTGATGCAGACCCATAGGCCAGGCTCCCATAATCAAGCCGAGACTGCACAAGGGCTCTGTACAATCGCAGCAGCGTGCAGCGATCCGCACCCCAAGACGTGTGGCTAAGGCAGCAGAGGACGTTGAGGTGCCGCCAGCATTTTTGCTTCAGCTGAGTAATATGCGGAACCCATGTGAGCCGGGCATCAAACACGAGTCCCAAGAAGCGGCAAGTGTCCACCACTTCAAGCAGGTGGCCGTCGAGGTAAAGTTCAGGATGAGGGTAGACCGTCCGACGCCTGCAGAAGTGCATAACTCGAGTCTTGGCTGCAGAGAACTGAAAACCGTGAGTCTGAGCCCATGATGCTGCCTTCCAAACGGCTACCTGCAGCCTGCGTTCGGCGACTCCCGTAGTCGTGGAGCTAAATGAGATGCAGAAGTCGTCGGCATACAAAGAAGGAGACACCGTCGACCCCACGGCTGCAGCCAGACCATTAATGGCCACTAGAAATAAGGACACACTCTACACCGAGCCCTGCGGGACCCCATTTTCCTGTGTATAAGAAGAACTAGAGGCGGCACCGACTTGCACCCGGAAAGAGTGGTGCAATAGAAAGGTTTGAAGAAAAGCCAGGAGCCGACCACGAAGACCCCACTCATACAACGTGGCGAGGATGTGATGCCTCCATGTGGTGTCATACGCCTTCCGCAGATCGAAAAATACAGCAACGAGATGCTGACGTCGGGCAAAGGCCGTACGAATAGCAGATTCCTGCCGCACCAAATTGTCCGTGGCAGACCGGCCCCGACGGAAGCCACCCTGGGATGGAGCGAGGAGACCGCGCGACTCAAGGACCCAACACAAACGCCGCCCCACCATACGTTCGAGCAATTTGCACATAACGTTGGTGAGGGTAATGGGACGATAGCTGTCCACCGCCAGTGGGTCCGCACCGGGCTTCAAGATGGGGACAATAACACCCTCTCGCCATTGCAACGGGAACACGCCTTCGCTCCAAATGCGGTTAAATACCGCGAGAATGTGTCTCTGGCAGTCCCGGGAGAGATGCTCCAGCATCTGCGCGTGGATGCAGTCCAGTCCTGGTGCTGTATCAGGGCAATCGGCGAGGGCAGCGAGGAATTCCCTCTCGCTGAAAGGAGAATTGTATTTTTTAGAACGACGCGTGTGAAATGAGAACTACGTTCGCTCGGCTCACTCCTTTAGAGAGCGAAAGGCGGGGGGATAAGATGCAGTCGCCGAGCTCGTCGCAAAGTGCGCGGCAAGCTGTTCAGCAATGGCGGCAGCGTCCGTGCAGACAGCGCCGTCCAAGGAGAGCCCAGGTACACCCATAGGGGTCTGGTATCCATAAATCCGCCGGATCCGGGACCACAAGAGCGAGGGGGGACACGGGAGCCCAAGGAGGAGACATACCGCTCCCAGCACTCTTGCTTACGCCGTGCAATAAGACGGCGGGCCAAGGCACGGAGCCTCTTAAAGGCGACGAGAGTCTCCAGAGACGGGTGCCGCCTATGACGCTGGAGAGCCCGCCGATGGTCGCGAATAGCCTCAGCAATCTCCGGCGACGACCAGGGTACAGCCCTCCTCCGAGGGAGTCCAGAAGAGCGGATGATGGCAGCCTCGGCCGCCGAAATGATGGATGTGGTTAAGACACGGACCACCCCGTCAATGTCACCTTGGGGGGGGGAGACTCAATGGTTGCAGCAGAAGTAAAAGCCGGCCAGTCAGCCCTGTGGAGAGCCCAGCGGGGCAGGCGCCCAGATGAATGACACTGGGGCAGTGACAAGTAGATGGGAAAATGGTCACTACAACATAGGTCAGGATGCACTCACCAGTGAGGGATGGGACAAGTCCGGGGCTGCAAAGAGTGGGATCAATGGCCGAGAAAGAGCCATGGGCCACACTGAAATGCATACGAGCACCGGTATTCAAGAGGCTAAGGTCGAGCTGAGCCAACACATGCTCCACGGCCCGACCGCGGTCATCGGTGGTGGTGGTTGTTGGGATGTTTAAGGGGGACTAAACAGCGAAGGTCATCAGTCCCCCATTCCAAAATCAGGCGAGCCGAAAATCTACGGAGCAGATAAAAAACCAAAGGGGGAGGAGACGTCCCCCCAGGCGCTAAAACAACACAAATGCAGCAAGAAACACAACAAACAAGAACAGGACAGAGGAACACCAGACAGAAAGAAACAGAAGAAAGGAGGATGGCCGGAGACTGGTTGACTGACCATGAGAAAAAAAAAGGGAAAGAGTCAACCATCTGACGGCACACCAGAACAGCAACAGACACAAGGACAAAAGACACAGAAAGGGAAAGGCGCAGGACATCCCTAAATCGAACCATAAAAACGACTACTACGGATAAAATGTAAAACATTGTCAGCCATGGAGGCATCGTCGGATAAAACCAAAGCCAAAGTGCCCGGGAGATTAAAAGATTGCCAGAGTGTGCGCAGTCAAGGACACTCCAGCAAAATGTGGCCGACCGTCAGCCGGGACCCACACCGACACAAGGGGGGATCCTCCTGACGCAACAGATGGCCGTGCGTCAGGTATGTATGGCCGATGCGCAGCCGACACAGGACTACCGAGTCGCTGCGAGAAGCCCGCAGGGAGGAACGCCACACATTGGTCGTCCCCTTGACAGCCCGCAGTTTATTCGTGGCTGTCATGCCACGCCACTCAGCAGCCCACATCCCAATCAGCTTACGGCGCAACACCATCTGCTGGTCGCGAGCCGTAAGGCCGACCGCCAAAGCCGGGGCGTCGATCGATCCTTTGGCCAGCCTGTCAACACGTTCGTTCCCTGGAATGCCAACATGATCGGGCGTCCAAACCAAGACCACCGAAAGACCAGAACGGGCAATGGCGGAAACAGTCTCCTGAATGGAGGACACCAGAGGAGAGGAGGGATAGCAGCGGTCGATGGCCTGAAGGCTGCTCAGGGAGTCACTGCAGATCACGACGGACCTACCTGAGAAGAAACGCATGTGCTCAAGAGCACGCAATATGGCCACCAGCTCTGCAGTAAAAATACTGCAGCCAGCCGGCAAGGAGCGCTGCTCAACATGAGCAGCATGAGCAAAAGAGTAGGCAGTGCGACCATCAACCAGGGAACCATCAGTGTAGACAGTCTCACAGGCCGAAAATGAGGCGAGGAGAGCAAGAAAACGGCGACGGAGGGCCACAGGCGGAACCGAGTCCTTGGGTCCCTGTGCCAAGTCCAGACGGACGGACGGACGGGACAAACACCAGGGAGGCGTAGGTGCACGGACCCGGAAGGGAGGCGGAAGAGGGAATGAACCCAATTCCGACAGCAGGGACTGAACGCGGACAGCGACGGAAAGCCCAGACCTAGGTCGCCGTTTGGGCAGATGGAGGACCATGGCAGGGAAAAGCAGGCGACGATTGGGATGGCCTGGCGAGCAATGCACATGGACAGCATAGTCGGCGAGCAGTCGATGGCGGCGAATCTGCAATGGGGGAACCCCTGCCTCCACCAGTAGACTATCCACGGGGCTCGTACGAAAAGCGCCAGTTGCAAGCCGGACCCCACAGTGGTGTATGGGGTCTAACAACTTCAACACTGAGGGTAATGCAGACCCATAGGCCAGGCTCCCATAATCAAGCCGAGACTGCACAAGGGCTCTGTACAATCGCAGCAGCGTGCAGCGATCCACACCCCAAGACGTGTGGCTAAGGCAGCGCAGGGCGTTGAGGTGCCTTCAGCATTTTTGCTTCAGCTGAGTAACATGAGGAACCCATGTGAGCCGGGCATCAAACACGAGTCCCAAGAAGCGGCAAGTGTCCACCACTGCAAGCAGGTGGCCGTCGAGGTAAAGTTCAGGATGAGGGTGGACCGTCCGACGCCTGCAGAAGTGCATAACTCGAGTCTTGGGTGCAGAGAACTGAAAACCGTGAGTCAGAGCCCATGAAGCTGCCTTGCGAATGGCGACTTGCAGCCTGCGGTCGGCGACTCCTGTAGTCGAGGAGCTAAATGAGATGCAGAAGTCGTCGGCATACAAAGAAGGAGACACCGACGACCCCCCAGCTGCAGCCAGACCATTAATGGCCACCGGAAATAAGGAGACGCTCAACACTGAGCCCTGCGGGACCCCATTTTCCTGTATATAAGAGGAACTAGAGGTGGCACCGACTTGCACCCGGAAAGAGCGGCACAATAAAAAGCTTTGAAGAAAAGCCGGGAGCTGACCACGAAGACCCCACTCATGCAACATGGCGAGGATGTGATGCCTCCATGTCCTGTCATACGCCTTCCGCAGATCGAAAAATACAGCAACGAGATGCTGACGTCGGGCAAAGGCCGTACGGACAGCAGATTCCAGCCGCACCAAATTGTCCACTGCAGACCGGCCCCGACGGAAGCCACCCTGGGATGGAGCGAGGAGACCGCGCGACTCAAGGACCCAACACAAACGCCGCCCCACCATACGTTCGAGCAATTTGCACAAAACGTTGGTGAGGGTAATGGGACGATAGCTGTCCACCGCCAGTGGGTCCGCACCAGGCTTCAAGATGGGGACAATAACACCCTCTCGCCATTGCAACGGGAACACGCCTTCGCTCCAAATGCGATTAAATATCGCGAGAAGGTGTCTCTGGCAGTCCCTGGAGAGATGCTTCAGCATCTGCGCATGGATGCAGTATGGGCCTGGTGCTGTATCAGGGCAATCGGCGAGGGTTGGTTGGTTGGTTTGGGGGTTTAAAGGGACCAGACTGCCATGGTCATCGATCCCTTTTTCCAAAGCCAAAGAACACCCACAGAGAATAAAAACAAGGAACAGAAGAGATCACAGACGATACAGAACAAGAGATACTGAGACAAAGACAAGACAAAACAAACTAAAACCACATATAGTTGGACGGTGGTTGGCCGACCATAGACATAAAAAAGGAAAGGCCAACCACTTAGAGACACATTAAAAAATCAGTGTAAAACCATAGGCCAAAGGCCAGAAGCAACACAAAACAATAAAATAAAACAGAAACACTCAGAGTAAATGATAAAATCCCCCTGCCCGAATAAAACGTAAAACTAAGTCAGCCATAGTGGAGTCGTCTGTTAAAAGGGCAGGGAGCGTAGCAGGCAGCGCAAATGTCTGCCTGACCACAGCTAAAAGGGGGCAGGCCAGGAAAATGTGGGCCACTGTCAAAGCTGCCCCACAGCGACATAGAGGAGGGTCCTCCAGGCGCAGTAAATAACTGTGTGTCAGCCGGGAGTGGCCAATGCGGAGCCAGCAAAGAACTACTGAGTCCCTGCGAGTGGCTCGCAGGGATGACCGCCACACAGCCGTCGTCTCCTTGACAGCACGGAGTTTATTGCGCATTGTCAGTTCGCGCCATTCATCGTTCCATAGCGCCAAGATTTTGCGGCGGAAGACTGCCTGCAAATCAGTCTCTGGGAGGCCAACGTCCAGAGATGGCTTACTGGTGGCCTCTTTCGCCAGGCGGTCAACATGTTCGTTACCCGGGATACCGACATGACCGGGGGTCCACACAAAGACCACAGGGCAGCCGCAACAGGCGAGAGTATGCAGAGGCTCGTGGATAGCCATCACCAAACGAGAACGAGGGAAACACTGGTCGAGAGCTCGTAAACCGCTCAGGGAATCGCTACAGATAACGAAGGACTCACCTGAGCAGGAGCGGATATACTCTAGGGCACGAAAGATGGCGACCAGTTCAGCAGTGTAAACGCTGCAGCCATCCGGCAAGGAACGTTGTTCGGAAAGGTCCCCTAGAGTGAGCGCATATCCGACACGACCAGCAACCATCGAACCGTCAGTGTAAACAACACCAGAGCCCTGATACGTGGCCAGGATAGAATAAAAGCGGCGGCGGAAGGCCCCTGGAGGGACTGAGTCCTTAGGGCCCTGTGCCAAGTCGAGCCGAAGGCTAGGGCGACGAACACACCATGGGGGTGTATGCAAAGTAGCCCGGAAAGGAGGTGGAACAGTGAAACCCTGGAGCCCAGAGAGAAGCTCTTTGACGCGGACCGCTATTGTACAACCAGACCGGGGCCGACGTTCTGGCATACGGACGACCGACCGCGGGAACAGAAGGCGATAGTTTGGATGCCCGGGCGAGCTTAGAACATGGGCAGCATAAGCGGCCAGCAAACGTTGGCGTCGGAACCACAGTGGAGGTACACCTGCCTCCACTAGTACGCTGTCCACAGGGCTGGTGCGGAAAGCACCAGTGGCAAGGCGTATCCCGCTGTGGATAATCGGGTCCAGCATCCGTAACGCAGATGGGGATGCTGAGCCATAAGCCAGGCTCCCATAATCCAGACGGGACTGGATTAACGCCTGGTAGAGCCGCAACAGTGTAGAGCGGTCGGCGCCCCAGCGGGTGTTGCTCAAGCATCTCAGAGCGTTTAGATGCCGCCAACACGTCTGTTTCAGCTGCCGGATATGAGGCAGCCAAGTCAACTGGGCATCGAAAACCACCCCCAAAAACCTGTGGGTCTCCACCACAGCAAGGAGTTCGTCGGCAAGATAAAGCCGCGGCTCAGGATGGACTGTTCGGCGCCGGCAGAAATGCATAACGCAGGTCTTGGCTGCCGAAAACTGAAACCCATGCGCTACAGCCCAAGACTGCGCCTTACGGATAGCGCCCTGTAGCTGACGTTCAACAGCTGCAATGCCAGTAGAGCTGTAATAAAGGCAGAAGTCGTCAGCATACAGGGAAGCGGAGACAGAATTTCCCACGGCCGCAGCAAGCCCGTTAATGGCTATTAAAAACAGACAGACACTTAAAACAGAGCCCTGTGGCACACCGTTCTCCTGGACGTGGGAGGAACTATACGAGGCCGCGACTTGCACGCGGAAGGTACGACACGACAGAAAATTGCGGATAAAAATCGGCAGAGGACCCCGAAGACCCCATCCATGAAGCGTACAAAGAATGTGATGACGCCATGTCGTATCGTACGCCTTCCGCATGTCGAAAAAGGCAGCGACCAGGTGCTGACGGCGGGCAAAAGCACTACGGATGGCCGACTCCAGACTCCCCAGTTTGTCGGTGGCGGAGCGGCCTTTACGGAACCAACCCTGAGACGGAGCCAGAAGGCCCCGAGACTCCAGTACCCAATGCAAGCGCCGGCTCACCATCCGTTCAAGCAACTTACAAAGAACGTTGGTGAGGCTAATGGGACGGTAGCTGTCCACCTCCAGAGGGGTCTTCCCAGGTTTCAAAACGGGGATGACAATGCCTTCCCGCCATTGCGACGGAAACTCCCCCTCGACCCAAAGACGGTTGTAAAGATCGAGAAGGCGCCGCTGGCAGTCCACTGCAAGGTGTTTCAGCATCTGACAGTGGATGCCATCTGGCCCAGGAGCGGTATCAGGGCAAGCAGCTAGGGCACTGCGAAATTCCCACTCACTGAATGGAGCATTGTAAGATTCCGGGTGGGTGCTGCGAAACGAAAGGCTCCGACGTTCCAGCCTCTCTTTAATGGAGCGGAAGGCCTGGGGGTAATTCGAAGAAGCGGAACTCATAGCAAAATGCTCTGCTAAGCGATTTGCAATGACGTCGGAGTCGGTACAAACGGCTCCATTCAGTGAGAGCGCAGGGACGCTGGCAGGGGTCCGATAGCCGTAGACGCGTCGAATCTTGGCCCAGACCTGCGAGGGAGTGACATGGAGGCCAATGGTGGACACATACCGCTCCCAGCACTCCTTCTTGCCTTGGTGCATAAGGAGGCGGGCCCGCGCACGCAGCCGTTTGAAGGCGATAAGGTGGGCTAAGGAGGGATGTCGCTTGTGACGCTCGAGCGCCAGCCGGCGATCTTTAATCGCTTCAGCGATATCAGGCGACCACCAAGGCACAGCCTTCCGCCGAGCGGACCCAGAAGAACGGGGAATGGCAGATTCGGCGGCAGTAACGATGCCGGTGGTGACAGATTGAACCACCGCATCAATGTCATCAGTAGAGAGAGGCTCAAAAGCGGCAGTGGAGGAGAACAAATCCCAGTCAGCCTTATTCATAGCCCATCTGCTAGGGCGCCCAGAAGAGTGACGCTGTGGTAGTGACAAAAAGAGCGGAAAGTGGTCACTACCACACAGGTCGTCATGCACACTCCATTGGACAGACGGTAAGATGCTATGGCTACAGATGGAAAGGTCAATGGCGGAGTAGGTGCCATGCACCACACTGAAGTGTGTGAAGGCGCCATCATTTAACAGCGAGATATCGAGCTGCAACAACAAATGTTCAATGATGGCGCCTCGACCTGTGGCCACTGACCCACCCCACAGAGGGTTATGGGCGTTAAAGTCGCCCAATAGCAAGAAAGGTGGCGGCAATTGGGCGACCTGTGCAGCCAGGACATGCTGCGAGACATCACCATCCGGTGGAATGTAAAGACTGCAGACGCTAACAGCCTGTGGCGTCCATACGCGTACAGCGACAGCCTCTAAAGGCGTCTGGAGAGGGACAGACTCGCTGTGCAGAGTGTGAAGGACATATATGCAGACGCCACCAGACACCCTTTCATAAGCTGCTCGGTTCTTGTAATAACCCCGATAGCTACGGAGGGCGGGGGTTCGCATCACTGGAAACCAAGTTTCCTGGAGAGCAATGCAGAAGAAAGGGCGAAGGCTGAGAAGTTGGCGGAGCTCAGCTAAATGGTGGAAAAAACCGCCGCAGTTCCACTGGAGGATGGTATTGTCCATGGCTGAGAAAGGCGTGAAAGGACTGGGAAGGCAATTTACGCCGCTTGTTGACTCACTGCCACCGATTCAGTACCCGTACGAGAGGCAGCCATGGCGTCTGAGGGACCAGTGAGATCAAGGTCCTCAGCGGACGCTAGAATCTCGACCTCATCCTCAGACGCAGAGCGCGAAAGGTGCGGTGGGGCTGGTGCCACCGCAAGTTCTTTGGCCTTAGAGGTGTTTCTCTTGGACTTCTCTCGCTGAACCTTTGGATTCACCGGCTGGGAAGGCTTCACCGATTCAGTCTCCGGGACAGAGGAGGATCGTGAAGCCCTACGCCCGGCCGCTGGTGAGGACTTATGCCACTGGTGGCCGTCATCCTTCCCGCTGGTGGAACCCTGGGAAGGGAGGGTCCCAAGGGAACTCTTACGGGCGAGAGGAGCCGAAGAAGTTAGACGCTTCTCCAGATGAGAAGCGGGGACGGACGTCCCCGACGGGTGGGAGGAGGTTGCTCCTGAGGTAGGTGGTGCAGCAGCAACCTGTTGGGTAGAGCCCCCCACGGGCAAGGGGGCAGGAGGAGTCTTACTGCTTATCGAGCTGGCTGGAAGTCTCGAAACTGATGGAGCTGGCACAGTTGTTGCAGCAGCTGCATAAGAAGATGTCATTCTCACAGGATGGAGTCTGTCATATTTCCGTTTGGCCTCAGTATAGGTCAGCCGGTCCAGGGTCTTATATTCCATGATTTTGCGCTCTTACTGAAAGACTTTGCAGTCAGGCGAGCAAGGTGAATGGTGCTCCCCGCAGTTGACGCAGATGGGAGGCGGGGCACATGGAGTATCGGGACGAGATGGGCGTCCGCAATCTCGACATGTGAGGCTGGAAGTGCAGCGGGAAGACATATGGCCGAACTTCCAGCACTTGAAGCACCGCATCGGAGGAGAGATATAGGGCTTGACGTCACATCGGTAGACCATCACCTTGACCTTTTCCGGTAACGTATCACCCTCGAAGGCCAAGATGAAGGCACCGGTAGCAACCTGATTGTCCCTCGGACCCCGATGAACGCGCCGGATGAAATGAACACCTCTACGTTCTAAGTTGGCGCGCAGCTCGTCATCAGACTGCAAAAGGAGATCCCTATGGAAAATAACACCCTGGACCATATTTAAACTCTTATGTGGTGTAATAGAAACGTTAACATCTCCCAACTTGTCACAAGCAAGTAACCTGCGGGACTGGGCGGAGGATGCCGTTTGTATCAGTACTGACCCAGAGCGCATTTTAGACAAGCCCTCCACCTCCCCAAACTTGTCCTCTAAATGCTCGACGAAGAACTGAGGCTTTGTGGAGAGAAAAGACTCCCCATCAGCTCTCGTGCAAACTAAGAATCGGGTCGAATAACTGTTACCTCCATCCTGAGACTTACGCTCTTCCCACGGCGTGGCCAGGGAGGGGAACGTTTTCGGATCGTACTTCTGAGCATTAAATTGAGCCCGAGAACGCTTAGAGACTGCTGGCGGCTGGCCGCCAGCGAGAGATGATGTACCATGCTTCATTGCGGGTCATCCGCCCTGATGCCACCTACTCTGACCAAGGGCCCTCCCCACGGGCGCCACCCAGCCACAGCAATAGCCACCTGGCAGGATGGCCATTGCCGGGAGTCCTGATGCCCCTGGGAGATGGGCATCTACTCCTTGGCATACGTGGGGAGTGAACGGCGCAGGCATCAGTAGAGCGATCCCTGTGTTGTCAGGGGGCTACAACCAAGAGGGTACATGGCGGCCCCACCACAACGGACTGGCTACCGTGCTGGATGTTAGGTGACATGTGGTCCATGGGCGTCGTCAGTGCAGAAAACGGCCCTGCACAGTGCTTGGCAGAAAGTGCACGCAGGGGCGCATCGATGCCCAAGAGATGGAGAGCGGGCAAGACTGCAATGCAACGACGAATAAGATGGCGAAAGTTCTCAACACAACACGGACACAATGCACCAAGTATGGCTCCCTTCCCCAATCGGCTCGCTCTTCGGAAAAATTTTGAGATATGGAGGTCAAACCCGACAGGGGACCATCACATAAGGCCGAAACGTTTGAGACTCCTTTTAGTCGCCTCTTACGACAGGCAGGAATACCGCGGGCCTATTCTTACCCCCGAACCCGCAGGGGGGAATCGGCGAGGGCAGCGAGGAATTCCCTCTCGCTGAAAGGAGCATTGTATGTTTCAGAGCGACGCGTGGGGAATGAGAACGGCGTCCGCTCGGCTCGCTCCTTTAGAGAGCGAAAGGCGGGGGGATAGGAGGCAGTCGCAGAGCTCTGAGCAAAGTGCGCGGCAAGACGTTCAGCAATGGCGGCAGCGTCCGTGCAGACAGCGCCGTCCAAGGAGAGCCCAGGGACACCCATAGGGGTCTGGTATCCGTAAATCCGCCGGATCCGGGACCACACGAGTGAGGGGGAGACATGGGAGCCCAAGGATGAGACACACCTCTCCCAGCACTCCTCCTTACGCCGTGCAATAAGACGACGGGCCAAGGCACAGAGCCTCTTAAAGGCGATGAGGGTCTCGAGAGACGGGTGCCACCTATGCCGCTGGAGAGCCCGCCGACGGTCGCGAATAGCCTCAGCAATGTCCGGCGACCACCAGGGTACAGCCTTCCTCCGAGGGAGGCCAGAAGATCGGGGGATGGCAGCCTCGGCCGCTGAAATGATGGATGTGGTTAAAACACGGACCACCTCGTCAATGTCACCCTGTGGGGGAGACTCAATGGCAGCAGCAGAAGTAAAAGCCGGCCAGTCTGCCCTGTGGAGAGCCCAGCAGGACAGGCGCCCAGAAGAACGACTCTGGGGTAGTGACAAATAGATGGGAAAATGGTCACTACCGCACAGGTCAGGGTGCACCCTCCAGTGGAGGGATGGGACAAGTCCGGGGCTGCAAAGAGAGAGATCGATGGCCGAGAACGAGCCATGGGCAACACTGAAATGCGTGGGAGCACCGGTGTTCAAGAGGCTAAGGTCGAGCTGAGCCAACAAATGCTCCACGGCCCGACCGCGGTCATCAGAGACAGTCCCACCCCATAGAGGGTTGTGGGCATTGAAATCGCCCAGAAGCAGCAATGGTGGCGGGAGTTGAGCCAGCAGTGCAGCCAAGACATGTCGGGGGGAGCTCCCCATCCGGAGGAATGTAAACAGAGCAAACAGTAATAGCCGGCGAGAGCTCAACCCTGGCAGCAACTGCCTCTAAAGGCGTCTGAAGGGGTACAGGCGAACTACAGACAGAGTGGTGCACAAAGAGGCAAACCCCACCTGACGCTCGATGACAGGCAGCACGGTTCTTATAGTATCCCTGATAACCGCGAAGGGCGGGGGTCCGTAGTGCAGGAAACCAAGTTTCCTGCAGAGCAATGCAGAGAACATGGGAATCACTCAGAAGCATCCGGAGCTCAGGCAGGTGGCGGAAATAACCGCTGCAGTTCCATTGGAGAATGGAATCAGGAAGGGACTGGGAGGGCGTGAATGCGACTAAGAGGCAGACAGCACTTCAGAGCCAACTGCCGCCACTGGGGGAGAGTCAGCTGAGTCCATAGGAGAGGCCCCCAAGGGTTCCGTGAGGGCGAGATCCGCGGCAGAGACGAGGATCTCCACCTCATCCCCGGAGCCAGGACTATGTACAGCAGGCGGTGCTGAAACCGCCGGAACGTCCTTCTTCTTGGACACATTCCGTTCCTTCTTCTCGCGTCTGCCCTTAGGGTGAGAGGGCTGGGAGAGCTTCTCTGAAGGAGCGTCGGAGGCTGACGACGACGCAGAAGCCCTACGATCAGCAGGTGGCGGAACCTTCAGCCACTGGCTGACATCTGGCTGGGAAGGAGAAGAAACGGAGGAAGGGAGAGCCCCGAGGACCCCTTCCGCGAGAGAGGAACCGGCGGAGAAGGAGGGGGAGGGGGAGGGATCGAGCCTCCCGGTTGTGGAGCAGATGTCACTCCCGAAGTAAGCGTGGGGGGAGCGACAGAAGAGGGTTTGCCCCCAACTGCTAAGGGGGCAACAGAGGACGGCTTGCCCCCAGGCATAAGGGGGGCAGACAGAGATACACGGCCCTGAGGGCCCACTGAAGGCGGCACAGATGAGGCGACAACCGTCGCTCGCGTGGGCGACGATAACGTGGCTGCAGCATTAGATGTTCGAATGGAAGCAGGATACAACCTTTTATATTTCTGTTTAGCCTCTCGATAAGTAAACCGGTCCAGGGTCTTAATTTCCATTATCTTCCGCTCCTTATGAAGAATGGAGCAATAAGGTGAGCATGGAGAGTGGTGCTCCCCACAGTTGACACATACAGGCGGAGGCGCACATGGAGAATCAGGATGAGAGGGGCGTCCGCAATCTCGACATGTAGCGCTGGATGGGCAACGGGAGGACATATGCCCAAACTTCCAGCATTGGAAGCACCGCATCGGGGGAGGCACGTATGGCTTGACGTCGCAACAGTAAACCATCACCTTGACCTTCTCGGGCAAGACATCACCCTCGAAGGCTAAGATAAAAGCACCGGTGGCCACCCTGTTTGTCTTGGGTCCTCTATGTACACGACGGTCAAAATGCACACCACGTCGTTCCAAGTCGGCTCTCAGCTCGTCATCGGATTGCAACAAGAGGTCACGATGGTAAATAATCCCCTGGACCATATTTAAGCTACTGTGGGGAGTGACGGTAACAGGGACGTCACCCAGCTTATCACACAAGAGCAACGCTCGTGACTGGGCTGGGGAGGACCTCTTGAGGAGGATGGACCCATTCCTCGTTTTTGACAACCCCGCCACTTCCCCAAACTTATCCTCCAGGTGTTCCACAAAAAACATAGGCTTCGTCGTAAGAAAGGAGTCGCCATCAGTTCTGCTGCAGACAATGTATTGTGGTACGTAAGGCTCCCGCTTGCCACTAGATCGGCGTCCCTCCCATGGCGCAGCCAACGAGGGGAACGTCTGAGGGTCATATTGCGCAGCATCAAAGTCGACTCTACCTCGCTTAGAGACGCTGGTGGCCGTGCAACCACCAGCTTGGTGTGATTTATTGCGCTTCATTGCGCCACATCCGCCCAGATGCCACCTACTCCGAACGAGGGCTCTCCCCAAGGGCGCCACCCAGCCAAAGCAACGGGTACCTGGACGATATCCCATTGCCCGGAGTCCCCGTGCCCCAGACAAGATGGGCACATACTCCTAGGCATGCATGGGGAGGAAACAGCTCTGGCATCTGTAGTGCGATCCATGCATGGTCAGGGGGCTACCACCAAGAGGGTACATGACGACCCCACCACAACGGACTGGCTAGCGTGCTGGAATTTAGGTGTTGAAAAGGTCCACAGTTGTCGTGGGCGCTAAGAAGAAGAGTGCGCAGAAGGCGAGAAGGAGACAACCCAGAAGATGTTCGGCGTAGTCCCCCCCCACACGACAATAGGTAACATGCAAGATGGTGGAGCATGATGGACCAATAGAAAAACACTACGTAAGGGGTCCTTCCCCCAAATGGCACGCACTAACAACGGAAATTTGGAAAAAAAATAGGTCAAACCCAAGAGGGGACCATCACAGAACGCCAAAACGTTTGAGACTCCTTTTAGTCGCCTCTTACGAAAGGCAGGAATACCACGGGCCTATTCTTACCCCCGAACCCGCAGGGGGGTCACTCACGATGCTCGCTGTTTGTGTAGTTACTACAAGCTAAGAACATCGCATTTCCTATATAACCATGTAAGAACTATTTCAGAAAGGAGCTGCAGAGTGCTTCTGTCACACTGCTCTCTGAAGGTAGGGTGCAACAACGCCAGGATTATCACATTTGATAAATAACCATAGGTGAAATAATCCAAAACGAAGCTGCAGAAAGCTTCTCTCACGTTGCTCGCTGTTTGTGTAGTTACTACAAGCCACGAACATCGCATTTCCTATATAACCATGTAAGAACTATTTCAGAAAGGAGCTGCAGAGTGCTTCTGTCACACTGCTCTCTGACGATATGGTGCAACAACGCAAGGATTATCACATTTGATAAATATCCATAGGTGTAATATTACAAAACGAAGCTGCAGAAAGCTTCTCTCACCGTGCTCGCTGTTTGTGTACTTACTACAAGCCACGAACATCGCATTTCCTATATATCCATGGAAGAACTATTTCAGAAAGGAGCTGCAGAGTGCTTCTGTCACACTGCTCTCTGAAGGTAGGGTGCAACAACGTCAGGATTATCACATTTGATAAATAACCATAGGTGATGTATTCCCAAACGAAGCTGCAGAAAACTTCTCTCACGTTGCCCGCTGTTTGTGTAGTTACTACAAGCCACGAACTTCGCATTTCCTATATAACCATATAAGAACTATTTCAGAAAGGAGCTGCAGAGTGCTTCTGTCACACTGCTCTCCGAATGTAGTGTGCAACAACGACAGGATTATCACATTTGATAAATAACAATAGGTGAAATATTCCCAAACGGAGCTGCAGAAAGCTTCTCTCACGGTGCTCGATGTTTGTGTAGTTACTACAAGCCACGAACATCGCATTTCCTATATAACCATGTAAGAACTATTTCAGAAAGGAGCTGCAGAGTGCTTCTGTCTCACGGCTCTCTAAAGGTAGGGTGCAACAACGCGAGCATTTTCACATTTGATAAATAACCAAAGGTGAAATATTCCAAAACGAAGCTGCAGAAATCTTCTCTGACAGTGCTCGCTGTTTGTGTAGTTACTACAAGCAACGAACATTGCATTTCCTATATAACCATGTAAGAACTATTTCAGAAAGGAGCTGCAGAAAGCGTCTGTATCACTGATCTCTCAAGGTAGGGTGCAACAACGCAAGGATTATCACATTTGATTAATAACCATAGGTGAAATATTGCAAAACGAACCTGCAGAAAGCTTCTCTCACGATCCTCGCTTTTTGTGTAGTTACTACAAGCCACGAACTTCGCATTTCCTATATAACCATGTAAGAACTATTTCAGAAAGGAGCCGCAGAGTGCTTTTGTCACACTGCTCTCTGAAGGTAGGGTGCAACAACGACAGGATTATCACATATGATAAATAACCATAGGTGAAATATTCCAAAACGAAGCTGCAGAAAGCTTCTCTCACGGTGCTCACTGTTTGTGTAGTTACTACAAGCCACGAACATCGCATTTCCTATATAACCATGTGAGAACTATTTTAGAAAGGAGCTGCAGAGTGCTTCTGTCACACTGCTCTCTGACGATATGGTGCAACAACGCAAGGATTATCACATTTGATAAATATCCATAGGTGTAATATCACAAAACGAAGCTGCAGAAAGCTTCTCTCACTGTGCTCGCTGTTTGTGTACTTACTACAAGCCACGAACATCGCATTTCCTATATAACCATGGAAGAACTATTTCAGAAAGGAGCTGCAGAGTGCTTCTGTCACACTGCTCTCTGAAGGAAGGGTGCAACTGTGGTGTCACCGCCAGACACCACACTTGCTAGGTGGTAGCTTAAATCGGCCGCGGTCCATTTAGTACATGTCGGACCCGCGTGTCGCCACTGTGTAATCGCAGACCTAGCGCCACCACCAAGGCAGGTCTCGTGATACGAGAGAGCACTCGCCCCAGTTGTACGAGAACCTAGCTACCGCCCAGTTGTTCGAGAACCTAGCTACCGACCAGATGTATGAAGCCTTTCTCTCTCATTAGCCGAGAGACAGAATAGCCATCAGCTAAGTTAATGGCTACGAACTAGCAAGGCGCCAATTGTATCAGTGCCTATAGCTTACGAGTATTCAAGAGAGATGTATTCCAACAACTAATAAAAAGATAAGTAATAAGCATCTACATACTTTTCTTCTTATTCATTTATAAGTTCTCATGTTCCAGACTTCACGCCCGTTTCCGTAGTCATAGCGTGCGTTTTCAGCCATCTCAACTTCACGGTGTCGGCCCAGCTACCGACACAACATTGGCGACGAGATAAAGTTTCTTTCTGATTGCTTACATTTAATTGTGTAATGGCTTCGCCACATTCTCCAGATGTACTGTCCGAATTTTATCGCTTGCAGAATCAGCAGACGCAGGCGTTACTGGATGCCCTTGGACAGCTCGTCCAGGGTCAACGTACCATTCAAACCGATGCGGCCGCCGCCGCTTCTTCGCTACCGCTGCCACTAAACGCTGTTGCACCTCCCTTTCGACCATACGTGGCAGCCGATGAGACCTGGCACGAGTGGTCTCGCCAGTTCAACTTTCATCTAGCTGCCTACAGAATTCAAGGTAATGAGCGGCAGCCGTTTTTGCTTTCTTGTGTCGGTGTGTCCACATACCGTGTGATAGTGAAATTGTTTCCCCGACGCGACGTAGCAACTCTGTCCTACGAGGAAATTTTGTCTGCATTAGATGCCTATTTCAAAGAAACAGTTAATGTGGTTGCAAAACGGTATACGTTCTTTCGTACAAAACGTACGGCCGGTCAAACTAATAGGGAGTGGGTAGCAACATTGCAAGGACTTACTAGGGACTGTGCCTTTGAATGTGACTGTGGTCTTTCTTATTCAGATACAATGGTGCGTGATGCAATTGCACAGAACGTTTCTGATGTTCGCATATGGGAGCAAATTTTGAAACTAGTTAATCCCTCCCTTCAACAAGTGATCGACATATTGGATAGACAGGACACACTTGACTGTGCTCAGGAATCTTTTGAAACTTCGCCAGCCGTGTGTAACATTAACCGGCCCGCCGCCGCGCGCTAAGCCACGTGTGCCGCGCCAGCCCACAAATGTAGTGAAATCATGCCCGCGGTGTGCTACTAGACATTCGCGTGAACATTGCCCGTCACGCCAAGCTATTTGCTTTTTCTGCAATAAGAAAGGACATGTTCAAAGTGTTTGCCAGACAAAGCTCAGATCAGACAATCACAATCATTCCAGGCCCTTTGCTTCGCGCCGGAATCGAACCCAGGACACTCAGGCTCGTGGACCTTCGCCTATGGACATTCATGTCGTTAATTCCGCTTCGTCCAGTGACACTTTCTCTAACAGTGACTGTGATCGTCCCACACAAACTGTGCGTCGACGTCGCCGGAAATCACGTCAATTAGCAAGTGATTCTGTACCAGTGTCTGTTCCAATTGCACAAAACAGTCGCTCTTGTCGTCAGCAGAACAATAAACTTTTTGTGGACTTAGACTTTGCAGGCAAAGTGATACCATTCCAGCTCGATACCGGAGCTGCAGTTTCATTGCTCAATCATGACACGTACAAACAACTGGGCAAACCTCCGTTGCGTTCGGCAAATGTTAAGCTAACTACATATTCCGGACAGAATATTTCTGTGTTAGGACAGTGCAGCCTTCTTGCAACATACAAGGGACAAACAAAACTTGTGTCATTTTACGTTCTTCGTTCTTCTTCTGCAGTGAACTTGTTTGGTCTAGACTTGTTTCAGTTGTTTAACATGTCTATTGTAAATCAGGTCCTATCAGTGAATCAGACTGTGCCTACAGACAGTGTTTCTCGGCTGTGTGACGAATTTGCAGACATTTTTGCACCGGGCTTAGGTTGCGCTAAAAACTATGAAGCACATTTAGAACTGAAGGTAAACGCGCAACCGAAATTTTTCAGGGCGCGCAATGTTCCCCACGCATTGCGTGATGAGGTCGCAAGAACGTTACACGATCTCGAATCACAGGGTGTAATTGAACGTGTGCAAGCTTCTCTCTGGGCCTCACCCTTAGTAATTTTGCCAAAACCTTCCGGAAAATTGAGACTTTGCGTGGACTTCAAGGCCACAGTGAATCCACAGCTAGTGACTGCTACTTTTCCTTTGCCCCGCCCGGAAGATCTTTTTGCTAAACTGTGCCCGGGAAAATATTTTTCAAAGTTGGACCAAGCCGATGCGTACTTGCAAATACCGGTGGACGACGAATCCCAGCGCGTATTGGTGGTTAACACGCATCTTGGATTGTACCGCTTCAAAAGACTGCCATTCGGGTGTGCATCCGCCCCTGCCTTGTTTCAGCAATATTTACAAACTATTTGTGCGTCGGTCCGTACTGCAGCAAACTATCTGGACGATATAGTGATCTCCGGACAGACAGAGGAAGATCATCTTGCGAACTTACGAACATTATTTCAGGTCTTGCGGCAAAATGGTCTTCGCTTGAGGAAGGACAAATGTGTGTTTTTTGCTCGTGACTTACCATACCTGGGACATGTCATTAATGCCCACGGCATACATCCGAGTCCAGAGCACCTCCGTGCCATACAAGACTTGCCTTCCCCTCAAAATGTGAAACAGCTACAGAGTGTGTTGGGTAAAATTAATTATTACAATCGATATGTGCGCAATGCCTCTTCCATTTCAGCTCCGCTTCATCGCTTACGCCGTAAAGGTGTTCCGTTCGTCTGGACGACGGAATGTGAACGCGCCTTTCGCCAGTTGAAATCGGCGTTGCTTTCTAATACTTGCCTTACGCCATTCGATCCCCAGAAACCCCTTTTGTTGATGGTAGATGCATCGGATTTCGGGATCGGTGCTGTGCTTGCGCACAAAGTTGGCTCCCATGATCGCCCTATTGCCTTTGCGTCCAAATTGCTCTCGTCTGCGCAAAGAAATTATTCACAGATAGAGAAAGAAGCTTTGGCTCTCGTGTTTGGTGTTACTAAGTTCCATGATTTCTTGTATGGTCGTCACTTTACCATCATCACAGACCACAAACCTTTGACATCGCTTTTTCATCCGACCAAGCCTGTACCTCCACGTACAGCGCAGAAATTCATTCGCTGGTCTATTTTCCTCTCGCAGTACCGCTACGATATCTTGTATCGGTCCACTGCTAAGCACGGAAACGCAGATGCGTTGTCCCGTTTGCCTGTGGCTGAGGATAAAGCATTCGATTCTTCCGAACTTGCTTGCATGTTCATTGATTCGGAAACCGATGAAGTGGTCGAATCGTTTCCGATTGATTTTCGTCGTGTCGCTATAGCCACAGCTGCTGACCCTGTCCTTGCTACTGTTTTACGTTTTGTTGCTACGCAATGGCCTTTGTCAAAGTCTCGGATCGAGGATTCGTTGGTTCGCCAATTTTTTGCTCACAAGGAGAGACTTTTTGTTCGACGTGGTGTTTTGTTGTTGCGTTCTGATAATGATCAGTCCAGAGTCGTGGTCCCACGTTCGTTACAGTCCTCTGTTTTACGGCTTCTTCACCAAGGACATTGGGGTATAGTGCGAACCAAACAACTTGCTCGTCAGCACTGTACTTGGTTCGGAATCGATGCTGCGATTACGAATATGTGTTCTTCGTGCCCGGCGTGTGCCGAACACCAGTCCGCACCGCCGCGGAAAGTCTTTGCGTGGCCAAAAGCCACTTCCCCTTGGCAACGCTTGCACATTGATTTTGCTGGTCCATTCTGGAATGCTCGATGGTTGGTTCTGGTCGACGCCTTCAGTAATTTTCCTTTTGTTGTCCGGATGTCTTCCACGACGTCCTCCGCCACCATCCGAGCGTTGTCTGCTATCTTTTGCATTGAAGGTCTTCCGCAGACTATTGTTTCCGACAATGGCCCACAATTCATGTCCGCAGAATTTCAGTCATTCTGCCAGGCCAATGGTATTCAACATCTGACATCCGCGCCGTTTTCGCCTCAGTCCAACGGTGCCGCTGAACGATTGGTCCGGACTTTCAAGTCACAGATGTTGAAATTGAAAGAGTCGCATTCTCGGGAAGACGCATTGTTGCTCTTTTTGTCTTCGTATCGCTCTCAGCCCCGAGATGGTCGCTCGCCGGCTGAGTTGCTCCACGGTCGTCCTCATCGCACCTTGATGTCTTTGCTGCATCCGCCGCATCAGGTTCCTGTGCAGCGGCAGACTCCTGCTTTTGCTCCAGGCGACGTTGTATTTTATCGCAACTATCGAGGTTCACGGCGTTGGCTCGCAGGGCGCATTCTTCGCTGCCTCGGCCGCGCGATGTATTTGGTTTTGGGGGCCTCTGGTGAGGTGCGTCGGCATCTCAATCGGCTGCGCCTCTGTCGTCGCTCGGGTTCTGCCGCTCCCCGTCTGCTTTCAGCGACGGTGCCGTCCGGTCAGCGCCCTGGGGACCCATCTACTGGCTCGCCTCATCCCCAGGTGTTACCGACGATGCCTTCCATTTTGCCCCATGGCGACGCGCCGCCGCAGCCGCAGCAGCAGCAGCCGCCGCCGCCGCCGCCGCCGCCGCTTGTTCTCCCGCCGGCGCCGCCCGCATTTGACGCTTCGTTGCAGCCGCCAAGCGCCTCCCAGGGTCACGCGCCGCCGATCGCTTCCCGTGACCAGCTGTCCTCCGCCATGGAACTCCCGACCGCTCCGGACCACATGACGTCATCGCGCGTCGGCTACCCCGACGCAATGGAGGTTGATCCTTCGGTCACTCCTGTCTCTTTACGGGCGCATACACCGCATGTTGACGTGCACCCTGGACTAGTTTTGCAGGCGTTTCCTAGCTCCCCTTGGACCGAATGGCCGGGTGCGGGTGGCACAGCCTCGCCTGTTGTTAGGCTCCCCACCTCATCACATACGTCAACATGTGGTCCTCCCCACGGCGGGCGGAAGCCTTATCTCACGACCGTTCGCCGATTTGCGGGGGAGGAATGTGGTGTCACCGCCAGACACCACACTTGCTAGGTGGTAGCTTAAATCGGCCGCGGTCCATTTAGTACATGTCGGACCCGCGTGTCGCCACTGTGTAATCGCAGACCTAGCGCCACCACCAAGGCAGGTCTCGTGATACGAGAGAGCACTCGCCCCAGTTGTACGAGAACCTAGCTACCGCCCAGTTGTTCGAGAACCTAGCTACCGACCAGATGTATGAAGCCTTTCTCTCTCATTAGCCGAGAGACAGAATAGCCATCAGCTAAGTTAATGGCTACGAACTAGCAAGGCGCCAATTGTATCAGTGCCTATAGCTTACGAGTATTCAAGAGAGATGTATTCCAACAACTAATAAAAAGATAAGTAATAAGCATCTACATACTTTTCTTCTTATTCATTTATAAGTTCTCATGTTCCAGACTTCACGCCCGTTTCCGTAGTCATAGCGTGCGTTTTCAGCCATCTCAACTTCACGGTGTCGGCCCAGCTACCGACACAACAGCAACAACGTCAGGATTATCACATTTGATAAATAACCATAGGTGATGTATTCCAAAACGAAGCTGCAGAAAACTTCTCTCACGTTGCCCGCTGTTTGTGTAGTTACTACAAGCCACGAACTTCGCATTTCCTATATAACCATGTAAGAACTATTTCAGAAAGGAGCTGCAGAGTGCTTCTGTCACACTGCTCTCTGAATGTAGTGAGCAACAACGACAGGATTATCACATTTGATAAATAACAATAAGTGAAATATTCCCAAACGGAGCTGCAGAAAGCTTCTCTCACGGTGCTAGATGTTTGTGTAGTTACTACAAGCCACGAACATCGCATTTCCTATATAACCATGTAAGAACTATTTCAGAAAGGAGCTGCAGAGTGCTTCTGTCACACTGCTCTCTGAAGGTAGGGTGCAAAAACGCCAGGATTATCACATTTGATAAGTAACCATAGGTGAAATATTCCGAAACGAAGCTGCAGAGAGCTTCTCTCACGGTGCTCGCTGTTTGTGTAGTTACTACAAGCCATGAACTTCTCATTTCCTATATAACCATGTAAGAACTACTTCAGAATGGGGATGCAGAGTGCTTCTGTCACACTGCTCTCTGAAGGTAGGGTGCAACAACGTCAGGGTTGTCACATTTGATAAATAACCATAGGTGAAATATTCCAAAAAGAAGCTGCAAGAAGCTACTTTCACGATGCTCGCTGTTTGTGTAGTTACTACAAGCCACGAACATCGCATTCCCTATATAACCATGTAAGAACTATTTCAGAAAGGAGCTGCAGAATGCTTCGGTCTCACTGCTCTCTAAAGGTAGGGTGCAACAACGCGAGGATTATCACATTTGATAAATAACCATAGGTGAAATATTCCAATACGAAGCTGCAGAAATCTTCTCTCGCAGTGCTCGCTGTTTGTGTAGTTACTACAAGCCACGAACATCGCAATTCCTATATAACCATGTAAGAACTATTTTAGAAAGGAGCTGCAGAGTGCTTCTGTCACACTGCTCTCTGAAGGTAGGGTGCAACAACGCTAGGATTACCACATTTGATAAATAACCATAGGTGATATATTCGAAAACAAAGCTGCAGAAAGCTTCTCTCACAGTGCTCGCTGTTTGTGTAGTTACTACATGCCACGAACATTGCATTTCCTATATAACCATGGAAGAACTATTTCAGAAAGAAGCTGCAGAGTGCTTCTGTCACACTGCTATCTGAAGGTAGAATGCAACAACGAGAGGATTATCTCATATGATAAATAATCATAGGTGAAATATTCCAAAACGAAGCTGGACAAAGCTTCTCTCATGATGCTCGCTGTTTGTCTAGTTACTACAAGCCACGAACTTCGCATTTCCTATATAACCATGTGAGAACTATTTCAGAAAGGAGCTGCAGAGTGCTTCTGTCACACTGCTCTCTGAAGGTAGGGCGCAACAACGCCAGGATTATCACATTTGATAAACAACCATAGGTGAAGTATTCCAAAACGAAGCTGCAAAAAGCTTCTCTCATGATGCTCGCTAATTGTGTAGTTACTACAAGCCACGAACATCGCATTTCCTATATAACCATGTGAGTACTATTTTAGAAAGGAGCTGCAGAGTGATTCTGTCTCACTGCTCTCTAAAGGTAGGGTGCAACAAAGTGCGCAATTTCACATTTGATAAATAACCATAGGTGAAATATTCCAAAACGAAGCTGCAGAAATCATCTCTCACAGTGCTCGCTGTTTGTGTAGTTACTACAAGCCACGAACATCGCATTTCCTATATAACCATGTAAGAACTATTTCAGAATGGAGCTGCAGAGTGCTTCTGTCATACTGCTCTCTGAAGGTAGGGTGCAACAACGTCAGGATTATCACATTTGATAAATAACAATAGGTGCAATATTCCAAAACGATGCTGCAGGAAGCTTCTCTCACGGTGCTCGCTGTTTGTGTAGTTACTACAAGCCACGAACATCGCATTTCCTATATAACCATGGAAGAACTATTTCAGAAAGGAGCTGCAGAGTGCTTCTGTCACACTGCTCTCTGAAGATAGGATGCCACAACGAGAGGATTATCACATTTGATAAACAACCATAAGTGAAATATTCGAAAACCAAGCTGCAGAAATCTTCTCTCACAGTTCTCGCTGTTTGTGTAGTTACTACAAGCCACGAACATCGCATTTTCTATATAACCATGTAAGAACTATTTCAGAAAGAAGCTGCCGAGTGATTCTGTCACACTGCTCTCTGAAGGTAGGGTGTAACAACACCAGGATTATCACATTTGATAAATAACCATAGGTGAAATATTCCAAAACGGAGCTGCAGAAAGCTTCTCTCACGGTGCTCGCTGTTTGTGTAGTTACTACAAGCCACGAACATCGTATTTCCTATATAACCATGTAAGAACTATTTCAGAAAGGAGCGGCAGAGTGCTTCTGTGACACTGCTCTCTGAAGGTTGGGTGCAACAACGCCAGGATTATCACATTTGATAAATAACCATAGGTGAAATATTCCAAAACAAAGCTGCAGAAAGCTACTCTCACCATGCTCGCTGTTTGTGTAGTTACTACATGCCATGAACTTCGCAATTCCGATATAAGTGTGTAAGAACTATTTCAGAATGGAGCTGCAGATTGCTTCTGTCACACTGCTCTCTGAAGGTATGGTGCAACAACGCCAGTATTATCACATTTGATAAATAACCATAGGTGAAATATTTCAAAACGAAGCTGCAGAAAGCTTCTCTCACGTTGCGCGCTGCATGTGTAGTTACTACAAGCCACGAACATCACATTTCCTACAAAACCATGGAAGAACTATTTCAGAAAGGAACTGCAGAGTGCTTTTGTCACACTGCTCTCTGAAGGTAGGGTGCAACAACGCCAGTATTATCACATTTGATAAATAACCAAAGGTGAAATATTACAAAACGAAGCTGCAGAAAGCTTCTCTCACGGTTCTCGCTGTTTGTGTAGTTACCACAAGCCACGAACATCGCATTTCCTTTATAACCATGTCAGAACTATTTTAGAAAGGAGCTGCAGAGTGATTCTGTCACACTGCTCTCTGAAGGTAGGATGCAACAACGAGAGGTTTATCACATATGATAAATAACCATAGGTGAAATATGCCAAAACGAAGCTGCAGAAAGCTTCTCTCACGATGCTCGCTGTTTGTGTAGTTACTACAAGCCACGAACTTCGCATTTCCTATATAACCATGTAAGAACTATTTCAGAAAGAGGCTGCAGAGTGCTTCTGTCACACTGCTCTCTGAATGCAGTATGCAACAACGACAGGATTATCACATTTGATAAATAGTAATAGGTGAAATATTCCCAACCGAAGCTGCAGAAAGCTTCTCTCATGGTGCTCGCTGTTTGTGTAGTTACTACAAGCAACGAACATCGCATTTCCTATACAACCATGTAAGAACTATTTCAAAAGGGGCTGCAGAGTGCTTCTGTCACACTGCTCTCTGAAGGTAGGATGCAACAACGAGAGGTTTATCACATATGAGAAAAAACCATAGGTGAAATATTCCAAACCGAAGCTACAGAAAGCTTCTCTCACGGTGCTCGCTGTTTGTGTAGTTACCACAAGCCACGAACATCGCATTTCCTTTATAACCATATGAGAACTATTTTAGAAAGGAGCTGCAGTGTGCTCAAGTCACACTGCTCTCTGAAGATAGGGTGCAACAACGCAAGCATTATCACATTTGATAAATAACCATAGGTGTAATATCACAAAACGAAGCTGCAGAAAGCTTCTTTCACCATGCTCGCTGTTTGTGTAGTTACTACAAGCCACGAACATCACACTTCCTATATAACCATGTAAAAACTATTTCAGAAAGGAGCTGCAGAGTGCTTCTGTCACACTGCTCTCTGTAGGTAGGGTGCAACAACGTCAGGATTATCACATTTGATAAATAAACATAGGTGAAATATTCCAAAACGAAGCTGCAGAAAGCTTCTCTCACGATGCTCGCTGTTTGTGTAGTTACTACAAACCACGAAGTTCGCATTTCCTATATAACCATGTAAGAATTATTTCAGAAAGGGGCTGCAGAGTGCTTCTGTCACACTGCTCTCTGAATGCAGTATGCAACAACGCCAGGATTATCACATTTGATAAATAACCAAAGGTGAAATATTCCAAAACAAAGGTGCAGAAAGCTTCACTAACGGTGCTTGCTGTTTGTGTAGTTACTACAAGCCACGAACATCGCATTTCCTATATAACCATGTAAGAACTATATCAGAAAGGAGCTGCATAGTGCTTCTGTCACACTGCTCTCTGAAGGTATGGTGCAACAACGCCAGTATTATCACATTTGATAAATAACCATAGGTGAAATATTTCAAAACGAAGCTGCAGAAAGCTTCTCTCACGTTGCGCGCTGTCTGTGTAGTTACTACAAGCCACGAACATCACATTTCCTATAAAACCGTGTAAGAACTATTTCAGAAAGGAGCTGCAGAGTGCTTCTGTCACACTGCTCTCTGAAGGTAGGGTGCAACAACGCTAGGATTATCACATTTGATAAATAACCATATGTCAAATATTCCAAAATGAAGCTGCAGAAAGCTTCTCTCACGGTGCTCGCTGTTTCTGTAGTTACTACAAGCCACGATCATCGCATTTCCTATGTAACCATGTAAGAACTATTTCAGAAAGGAGCTGCAGAGTGCTTCTGTGACACTGCTCTCTGAAGGTAGGGTGCAACAACGCCAGGATTATCACATATGATAAATAACCATAGGTGAAATATTCCAAAACAAAGCTGCAGAAAGCTTCTCTCACGGTGCTCGCTGTTTGTGTAGTTACTACAAGCCACGAACATCGCATTTTCTATACAACCATGTAAGAACTATTTCAGAAAAGAGCTGCAGAGTTCTTCTGTGACACTGCTCTCTGAAGGTAGGGTGCAACAACGCCAGGATTATCACACTTGATAAATAACCATAGGTGAAATATTCCAAAACAAAGCTGCAGAAAGCTTCTCTCACGGTGCTCGCTGTTTGTGTAGTTACTACAAGCCACGAACATCGCAATTCCGATATAAGTGTGTAAGAACTATTTCAGAATGGAGCTGCAGAGTGCTTCTGTCACACTGCTCTCTGAAGGTATGGTGCAACAACGCCAGTATTATCACATTTGATAAATAACCATAGGTGAAATATTTCAAAACGAAGCTGCAGAAAGCTTTTCTCACGTTGCGCGCTGTCTGTGTAGTTACTACAAGCCACGAACATCACATTTCCTATAAAACCATGTAAGAACTATTTCAGAAAGGAGCTGCAGAGTGCTTCTGTCACACTGCTCTCTGAAGGTAGGGTGCAACAACGCAAGCATTATCACATTTGATAAATAACCATAGGTGTAATATCACAAAACGAAGCTGCAGAAAGCTTCGTTCACCGTGCTCGCTGTTTGTGTAGTTACTACAAGCCACGGACATCGCATTTCCTATATAACCATGTAAGAACTATTTCAGAAAGGAGCTGCAGAGTGCTTCTGTCACACTGCTCTCTGAAGGTTGGGTGCAACAACGTAAGGATTATCACATTTGATAAATAACCATAGGTGACATATTACAAAAAGAAGCTGCAGAAAGCTTCCCTCACGATGCTCGCTGTTTGTGTAGTTACTACAAGCCACGAACATCGCATTTCCTATATAACCATGTAAGATCTATTTCAGATAGGAGCTGCAGAATGCTTCTGTCTCACTGCTCTCTAAAGGTAGGGTGCAACAACGCGAGCATTTTCACATTTGATAAACGACCATTGGTGTTATATTCCAAAACGAAGCTGCAGAAATCTTCTCTCACAGTGCTTGCTGTTTGTGTAGTTACTACAAGCCAAGAACATCGCATTTCCTATATAACCATGTAAGAACTATTTCAGAAAGGAGCTGCAGAGTGCTTCTGTCACACTGCTCTCTGAATGTAGTTTGCAACAACGACAGGATTATCACATTCGATAAATAACCATAGGTGAAATATTCCAAAACGAAGCTGCAGAAAGCTTCTCTCACGGTGCTCGTAGTTTGTGTAGTTACTACAAGCCACGAACATCGCATTTCCTATATAACCATGTAAGAACTATTTCAGAAAGGAGCTGCAGAGTGCTTCTGTCACACTGCTCTCTGAAGGTAGGGTGCAACAACGCCAGGATTATCACATTTGATAAATAACCATAGGTGAAATATTCCAAAACGAGATTGCAGTAAGCTTCTGTCACGGTGCTCGCTGTTTGAGTAGTTACTACAAGCCATGAACTTCGCACTTCCTATATAACCATGTAAGAACTATTTCATAAAGCAGCTGCAGCGTGCTTCTGTCACACTGCTGTATGAAGGTAGGGTGCAACAACGTAAGGATTATCACATTTGATAAATAACCATAGGTGAAATATTCCGAAATCGAAGCTGCAGAAAGCTTCTCTCATGGTGCTCGCTGTTTGTGTAGTTACTGCAAGCCACGAACATCGCATTTCCTATATAACTATTTCAGAAAGGAGCTGCAGAGTGCTTCTGTCCACTGCTCTCTGAAGGTACTGTGCAACAACGCCAGGATTATCACATTTGATAAATAACCATAGGTGAAATATTCCAAAACAAAGCTGCAGAAAGCCTCTCCCACGGTGCTCGCTGTTTGTGTAGTTACTACAAGCAACGAACATTGCATTACCTATATAACCAAGTAAGAACTATTTCAGAAAGGAGCTGCGGAGTGCATCTGTCACACTGCCCTCTGAAAGTTGGGTGCAACAACGCCAGGATTATCTCATTTCATATATAACCATAGGTGAAATATTACAAAACAAAGCTGCAGAAAGCTTCTCTCACAGTGCTCGCTGTTTGTGTAGTTACTACATGCCACGAACATTGCATTTCCTATATAACCATGGAAGAACTATTTCAGAAAGAAGCTGCAGAGTGCTTCTGTCACACTGCTATCTGAAGGTAGAATGCAACAACGAGAGGATTATCTCATATGATAAATAATCATAGGTGAAATATTCCAAAACGAAGCTGGACAAAGCTTCTCTCATGATGCTCGCTGTTTGTCTAGTTACTACAAGCCACGAACTTCGCATTTCCTATATAACCATGTGAGAACTATTTCAGAAAGGAGCTGCAGAGTGCTTCTGTCACACTGCTCTCTGAAGGTAGGGCGCAACAACGCCAGGATTATCACATTTGATAAACAACCATAGATGAAGTATTCCAAAACGAAGCTGCAAAAAGCTTCTCTCATGATGCTCGCTAATTGTGTAGTTACTACAAGCCACGAACATCGCATTTCCTATATAACCATGTGAGTACTATTTTAGAAAGGAGCTGCAGAGTGATTCTGTCTCACTGCTCTCTAAAGGTAGGGTGCAACAACGTGCGCAATTTCACATTTGATAAATAACCATAGGTGAAATATTCCAAAACGAAGCTGCAGAAATCATCTCTCACAGTGCTCGCTGTTTGTGTAGTTACTACAAGCCACGAACATCGCATTTCCTATATAACCATGTAAGAACTATTTCAGAATGGAGCTGCAGAGTGCTTCTGTCATACTGCTCTCTGAAGGTAGGGTGCAACAACGTCAGGATTATCACATTTGATAAATAACAATAGGTGCAATATTCCAAAACGATGCTGCAGGAAGCTTCTCTCACGGTGCTCGCTGTTTGTGTAGTTACTACAAGCCACGAACATCGCATTTCCTATATAACCATGGAAGAACTATTTCAGAAAGGAGCTGCAGAGTGCTTCTGTCACACTGCTCTCTGAAGATAGGATGCAACAACGAGAGGATTATCACATTTGATAAACAACCATAAGTGAAATATTCGAAAACCAAGCTGCAGAAATTTTCTCTCACAGTTCTCGCTGTTTGTGTAGTTACTACAAGCCACGAACATCGCATTTCCTATATAACCATGTAAGAACTATTTCAGAAAGAAGCTGCCGAGTGATTCTGTCACACTGCTCTCTGAAGGTAGGGTGTAACAACACCAGGATTATCACATTTGATAAATAACCATAGGTGAAATATTCCAAAACGGAGCTGCAGAAAGCTTCTCTCACGGTGCTCGCTGTTTGTGTAGTTACTACAAGCCACGAACATCGTATTTCCTATATAACCATGTAAGAACTATTTCAGAAAGGAGCGGCAGAGTGCTTCTGTGACACTGCTCTCTGAAGGTGGGATGCAACAACGCCAGGATTATCACATTTGATAAATAACCATAGGTGAAATATTCCAAAACAAAGCTGCAGAAAGCTACTCTCACCATGCTCGCTGTTTGTGTAGTTACTACATGCCATGAACTTCGCAATTCCGATATAAGTGTGTAAGAACTATTTCAGAATGGAGCTGCAGATTGCTTCTGTCACACTGCTCTCTGAAGGTATGGTGCAACAACGCCAGTATTATCACATTTGATAAATAACCATAGGTGAAATAATTCAAAACGAAGCTGCAGAAAGCTTCTCTCACGTTGCGCGCTGCATGTGTAGTTACTACAAGCCACGAACATCACATTTCCTACAAAACCATGGAAGAACTATTTCAGAAAGGAACTGCAGAGTGCTTTTGTCACACTGCTCTCTGAAGGTAGGGTGCAACAACGCCAGTATTATCACATTTGATAAATAACCAAAGGTGAAATATTACAAAACGAAGCTGCAGAAAGCTTCTCTCACGGTTCTCGCTGTTTGTGTAGTTACCACAAGCCACGAACATCGCATTTCCTTTATAACCATGTCAGAACTATTTTAGAAAGGAGCTGCAGAGTGATTCTGTCACACTGCTCTCTGAAGGTAGGATGCAACAACGAGAGGTTTATCACATATGATAAATAACCATAGGTGAAATATGCCAAAACGAAGCTGCAGAAAGCTTCTCTCACGATGCTCGCTGTTTGTGTAGTTACTACAAGCCACGAACTTCGCATTTCCTATATAACCATGTAAGAACTATTTCAGAAAGAGGCTGCAGAGTGCTTCTGTCACACTGCTCTCTGAATGCAGTATGCAACAACGACAGGATTATCACATTTGATAAATAGTAATAGGTGAAATATTCCCAACCGAAGCTGCAGAAAGCTTCTCTCATGGTGCTCGCTGTTTGTGTAGTTACTACAAGCCACGAACATCGCATTTCCTATACAACCATGTAAGAACTATTTCAAAAGGGGCTGCAGAGTGCTTCTGTCACACTGCTCTCTGAAGGTAGGATGCAACAACGAGAGGTTTATCACATATGAGAAATAACCATAGGTGAAATATTCCAAACCGAAGCTACAGAAAGCTTCTCTCACGGTGCTCGCTGTTTGTGTAGTTACCACAAGCCACGAACATCGCATTTCCTTTATAACCATATGAGAACTATTTTAGAAAGGAGCTGCAGTGTGCTCAAGTCACACTGCTCTCTGAAGATAGGGTGCAACAACGCAAGCATTATCACATTTGATAAATAACCATAGGTGTAATATCACAAAACGAAGCTGCAGAAAGCTTCTTTCACCGTGCTCGCTGTTTGTGTAGTTACTACAAGCCACGAACATCACACTTCCTATATAACCATGTAAAAACTATTTCAGAAAGGAGCTGCAGAGTGCTTCTGTCACACTGCTCTCTGTAGGTAGGGTGCAACAACGTCAGGATTATCACATTTGATAAATAAACATAGGTGAAATATTCCAAAACGAAGCTGCAGAAAGCTTCTCTCACGATGCTCGCTGTTTGTGTAGTTACTACAAGCCACGAAGTTCGCATTTCCTATATAACCATGTAAGAACTATTTCAGAAAGGGGCTGCAGAGTGCTTCTGTCACACTGCTCTCTGAATGCAGTATGCAACAACGCCAGGATTATCACATTTGATAAATAACCAAAGGTGAAATATTCCAAAACAAAGGTGCAGAAAGCTTCACTCACGGTGCTTGCTGTTTGTGTAGTTACTACAAGCCACGAACATCGCATTTCCTGTATAACCATGTAAGAACTATATCAGAAAGGAGCTGCATAGTGCTTCTGTCACACTGCTCTCTGAAGGTATGGTGCAACAACGCCAGTATTATCACATTTGATAAATAACCATAGGTGAAATATTTCAAAACGAAGCTGCAGAAAGCTTCTCTCACGTTGCGCGCTGTCTGTGTAGTTACTACAAGCCACGAACATCACATTTCCTATAAAACCATGTAAGAACTATTTCAGAAAGGAGCTGCAGAGTGCTTCTGTCACACTGCTCTCTGAAGGTAGGGTGCAACAACGCTAGGATTATCACATTTGATAAATAACCATATGTCAAATATTCCAAAATGAAGCTGCAGAAAGCTTCTCTCACGGTGCTCGCTGTTTCTGTAGTTACTACAAGCCACGATCATCGCATTTCCTATGTAACCATGTAAGAACTATTTCAGAAAGGAGCTGCAGAGTGCTTCTGTGACACTGCTCTCTGAAGGTAGGGTGCAACAACGCCACGATTATCACATTTGATAAATAACCATAGGTGAAATATTCCAAAACAAAGCTGCAGAAAGCTTCTCTCACGGTGCTCGCTGTTTGTGTAGATACTACAAGCCACGAACATCGCATTTTCTATACAACCATGTAAGAACTATTTCAGAAAAGAGCTGCAGAGTTCTTCTGTGACACTGCTCTCTGAAGGTAGGGCGCAACAACTCCAGGATTATCACACTTGATAAATAACCATAGGTGAAATATTCCAAAACAAAGCTGCAGAAAGCTTCTCTCACGGTGCTCGCTGTTTGTGTAGTTACTACAAGCCACGAACATCGCAATTCCGATATAAGTGTGTAAAAACTATTTCAGAATGGAGCTGCAGAGTGCTTCTGTCACACTGCTCTCTGAAGGTATGGTGCAACAACGCCAGTATTATCACATTTGATAAATAACCATAGGTGAAATATTTCAAAACGAAGCTGCAGAAAGCTTCTCTCACGTTGCGCGCTGTCTGTGTAGTTACTACAAGCCACGAACATCACATTTCCTATAAAACCATGTAAGAACTATTTCAGAAAGGAGCTGCAGAGTGCTTCTGTCACACTGCTCTCTGAAGGAAGGGTGCAACAACGCTAGGATTATCACATTTGATAAATAACCATATGTGAAATATTCCAAAACGAAGCTGCAGAAAGCTTCTCTCATGGTGCTCGCTGTTTGTGTAGTTACTACAAGCCATGAAATTCGCAATTCCGATATAAGTGTGTAAGAACTATTTCAGAATGGTGCTGCAGAGTGCTTCTGTCACACTGCTCTCTGAAGGTATGGTGCACAAGGAGAGGTTTATCACATATGATAAATAACCATAGGTGAAATATTCCAAAACGAAGCTGCAGAAAGCTTCTCTCACGGTACTCGCTGTTTGTGTAGTTACCACAAGCCACAAACACCGCATTACCTTTATAACCATGTGAGAACTATTTTAGAAAGGAGCTGCAGAGTGCTCAAGTCACACTGCTCTCTGAAGATAGGGTGCAACAACGCAAGTATTATCCATTTGATAAATAACCATAGGTGTAATATCACAAAACGAAGCTGCAGAAAGCTTCTTTCACCGTGCTCGCTGTTTGTGTAGTTACTACAAGCCACGGACATCGCATTTCCTATATAACCATGTAAGAACTATTTCTGAAAGGAGCTGCAGAGTGCATCTGTCACACTGCTCTCTGAAGGTTGGGTGCAACAACGTAAGGATTATCACATTTGATAAATAACCATAGGTGACATATTACAAAAAGAAGCTGCAGAAAGCTTCCCTCACGATGCTCGCTGTTTGTGTAGTTACTACAAGCCACGAACATCGCATTTCCTATATAACCATGTAAGATCTATTTCAGATAGGAGCTGCAGAATGCTTCTGTCTCACTGCTCTCTAAAGGTAGGGTGCAACAACGCGAGCATTTTCACATTTGATAAACGACCATTGGTGTTATATTCCAAAACGAAGCTGCAGAAATCTTCTCTCACAGTGCTTGCTGTTTGTGTAGTTACTACAAGCCAAGAACATCGCATTTCCTATATAACCATGTAAGAACTATTTCAGAAAGGAGCTGCAGAGTGCTTCTGTCACACTGCTCTCTGAATGTAGTTTGCAACAACGACAGGATTATCACATTCGATAAATAACCATAGGTGAAATATTCCAAAACGAAGCTGCAGAAAGCTTCTCTCACGGTGCTCGTAGTTTGTGTAGTTACTACAAGCCACGAACATCGCATTTCCTATATAACCATGTAAGAACTATTTCAGAAAGGAGCTGCAGAGTGCTTCTGTCACACTGCTCTCTGAAGGTAGGGTGCAACAACGCCAGGATTATCACATTTGATAAATAACCATAGGTGAAATATTCCAAAACGAGATTGCAGTAAGCTTCTGTCACGGTGCTCGCTGTTTGAGTAGTTACTACAAGCCATGAACTTCGCACTTCCTATATAACCATGTAAGAACTATTTCAGAAAGGAGCTGCAGCGTGCTTCTGTCACACTGCTGTATGAAGGTAAGGTGCAACAACGTAAGGATTATCACATTTGATAAATAACCATAGGTGAAATATTCCCAAATCGAAGCTGCAGAAAGCTTCTCTCATGGTGCTCGCTGTTTGTGTAGTTACTGCAAGCACCGAACATCGCATTTCCTATATAACGATTTCAGAAAGGAGCTGCAGAGTGCTTCTGTCCACTGCTCTCTGAAGGTACTGTGCAACAACGCCAGGATTATCACATTTGATAGATAACCACAGGTGAAATATTCCTAAACGAAGCTGCAGAAAGCTTCTCTCACGGAGCTCGCTGTTTGTGTAGTTACTACAAGCCACGAACATCGCATTTCCTATATAACTATGTAAGAACTATTTCAGAATGGAGCTGCAGAGTGCTTCTGTCACACTGCTCTCTGAAGGTAGGGTGCTACAACGTCAGGATTATCACATTTAATAAATAACAATAGGTGAAATATTCCAAAACGAAGCTGCAGAAAGCTTCTCTCACGGTGCTCGCTGTTTGTGTAGTTACTACAAGCCACGAACATCGCATTTCCTATATAACCATGAAAGAACTATTTCAGAAAGGAGCTGCAAAGTGCTTCTGTCACACTGCTCTCTCAAGGTAGGATGCAACAACGAGAGGATTATCACATTTGATAAACAACCGTAGGTGAAATATTCGAAAACCAAGATGCAGAAATCTTCTCTCACAGTGCTCGCTGTTTGTGTAGTTACTACAAGCCACGAACATCGCATTTCCTATATAACCATGTAAGAACTATTTTAGAAAGGAGCTGCAGAGTGCTTCTGTCACACTGCTCTCTGAAGGTAGGGTGCAACATCTCCAGAATTATCACATTTGATAAATAACCATAGGTGAAAAAGTCCAAAACGAAGCTGTAGAATGCTTCTTTCACAGTGCTCGCTGTTTGTGTAGTTACTACAAGCCACGGACATCGCATTAACTATATAACCATATAAGTACTACTACTGAAAGGAGCTGCAGAGTTCTTCTGTCACACTGCTCTCTGACGGTAGGGTTCAACAACGCCAGGATTATCACAATTGATAAATAACCATACTTGAAATATTCCAAAACGAAGCTGCAGAAAGCGTCTCTCACGGTGCTCGCTGTTTGTGTAGTTACTACAAGCCAGAAACATCGCATTTCCTATATAACTGTGTAAGAATTATTTCAGAATGGAGCTGCAGAGTGCTTCTGTCCCACTGCTCTGTCAAGGTAGGGTGCAACAACGCCAGGATTATCACATTTGATAAATAACCATTGGTGAGTTATTCCAAAACGAAGCTGCAGAAAGCTTCTCTCACGGTGCTCGATGTTTGTGAAGTTACTACAAGCCACGAACATCGCATTTAATATATAACCATATAAGAACTATTTCATAAAGGAGCAGCAGAGTGCATCTGCCACACTGCTCTCTGAAGGTAGGGTGCAACAACGCCAGGATTATCACATTTGATAAATAATCATAGGTGAAATATTCAAAAACGAAGCTGCAGAAAGCTTCTCTCACGGTGCTCGCTGTTTGTGTAGTTACTACGAGCCACGAACATTGCATTTCCTATATAAACATGTATGAACTATTTCAGAAAGGAGCTGCCGAGCGCATCTGTCACACTGCTCTCTGAAGGTAGGGTGCAACAACGCCAGGATTATCACATTTGATAAATAACCATAGGTGAAATATTCCAAAACAAAGCTGCAGACAACTTCTCTCACGGTGCTCGCTGTTTGTGTAGTTACTACAAGCCACGAACATCGCATTTAATATATAACCATATAAGAACTATTTCATAATGGAGCAGCAGAGTGCATCTGCCACACTGCTCTCTGAAGGTAGGGTGCAACAACGCCAGGATTATCACATTTGATAAATAATCATAGGTGAAATATTCGAAAACGAAGCTGCAGAAAGCTTTTCTCACGGTGCTCGCTGTTTGTGTACTTACTACAAGCCACGAACATCGCATTTTCTATATAACCATGTAAGAACTATTTCAGACAGGAGCTGCAGTGTGCTTCTGTCACACTGCTCTCTGAAGGTAGGGTGCAACAACGCCAGGATTATAACATTTGATAAATAACCATACGTGAAATATTCCAAAACAAAGCTGCAGAAAGCTTCTCTCACGGTGCCCGCTGTTTGTGTAGGTACTACAGGCCACGACATCGCATTTCCCATATAACCATGTAAGAACGATTTCAGAAAGGAGCTGCACAGTGCTTCTGTCACACTGATCTCTGAAGGTAGGGTGCAACTAAGCCAGGATTATCACATTTGGTAAATAACCATAGGTGAAATATTCCAAAACGAAGCTGCAGAAAGCTTCTCTCACGGTGCTCGCTGTTTGTGTAGTTACTACAAGCCACAAACATCGCATTTCCTGTATAACTGTGTAAGAATTACTTCAGAAAGGAGCTGCAGAGTGCTTCTGTCCCACTGCTCTCTGAAGGTAGGGTGCAACAGCGCCAGGATTATCACATTTGATAAATAACCATAGGGGAAATATTCCAAAACAAAGCTGCAGAAAGCTTCTCTCACGGTGCTCGCTGTTTGTGTAGTTACTACAAGCCACGATCATCGCATTTCCTATATAACCATGTAAGAACGATATCAGAAAGGACCTGCAGAGTGCTTCTGTCACACTGCCCTATAAAGGTAGGGTGCAACAACGCCAGGATTATCACATTTGATAAATAACCATAGGTGAAATATTCCAAAACGAAGCTGCAGAAAGCTTCTCTTTCGGTGCTCGCTGTTTGTGTAGTTACTAAAGGTCACGAACATCGCATTTCCTATATAACTGTGTAAGAATTACTTCAGAAAGGAGCTGCAGGGTGCTTCTGTCACACTGCTCTCTGAAGGTAGGGTGCAACAACGCCAGGATTATCACATTTGATAAATAACCATAGGTGAAATATTCCAAAACCAAGCTGCAGAAAGCTTCTCTCATGGTTCTCGCTTTTTGTGTAGTTACTACAAGCCACGAACATCGCAATTCCTATATAACCATGTAAGAACTATTTCAGTAAGGAGCTGCAGAGTGCTTCTGTCACACTGCTCTCTGAAGGTAAGGTGCAACAACGCCAGGATTATCACATTTGATAAATAACCAAAGGTGAAATATTCCAAAACGAAACTGCAGATAGCTTCTCTCACGTTGCTCGCTGTTTGTGTAGTTACTACAAGCCACGAACATTGCATTACCTATATAACCATGTAAGAACTATTTCAGAAAGGAGCTGCAGAGTGCTTCTGTCACACTGCTCTCTGAAGGTGGGTGCAACAACGCCAGGATTATCACATTTGATAAATAACCCTCGGTGAAATATTCCAAAACGAAGCTGCAGAAAGCTTCTCTTACGGTGCTCGCTGTTTGTGTTGTTACCACAAGCCACGCACATCGCATTTTCTATATAACCATGTAAGAACTATTTCAGAAAGGAGCTGCAGAGTGCTTCGGTCCCACTGCTCTCTGAAGGTAGGGTGCAACAACGCCAGGATTATCACATTTGATAAATAACCATAGGTGAAATATTCCAAAACGAAGCTGCAGAGAGCTTCTCTCACGGTGCTCGCTGTTTGTGTAGTTACTACAAGCCACGAACATCGCATTTCCTATATAACTGTGTAAGAATTATTTTAGAAAGGAGCTGCAGGGTGCTTCTGTCACACTGCTCTCTGAAGGTAGGGTGCAACAACGCCAGGATTAACTCATTTGATAAATAACAATATGTGAAATATTCCAAAACGAAGCTGCAGAAAGCTTCTCTCACGGTGCTCGCTGATTGTGTAGTTACTACAAGCCACGAACATCGCATTTCCTATATAACCATGTAAGAACTATTTCAGAAAGGAGCTGCAAGTGCTCCTGTCCCACTGCTCTCTGAATGTGGGTGCAACAACGCCAGGATTATCACATTTGATAATTAACCATAGGTTGAATATTCCAAAATGAAGCTGCAGAAAGCTTCTCTCAAAGTGCTCTCTGATTGTGTAGTTACTACAGGCCACGAACGTCGCATTTCCTATATAACCATGTAAGAACTATTTCAGAAAGGAGCTGCAGAGTGCAACTGTCACACTGCTCCCTGAAGGTAGGGTGCAAAAACGCCAGGATTATCACATTTGATAAATAACCATAGGTGAAATATTCCAAAACGAAGCTGCAGAAAGCTTTTCTTACGGTGCTCGCTGTTTGTGTAGTTACCACAAGCCACGCACATCGCATTTTCTATATAACCATGTAAGAACTCTTTCAGAAAGGAGCTGCCGAGTGCTTCGGTCCCACTGCTCTCTGAAGGTACGATGCAACAACGCCAGGATTATCACATTTGATAAATAACCATAGGTGAAATATTCCAAAACGAAGCTGCAGAAAGCTTCACTCACGGTGCTCGCTGTTTATGTAGTTACTACAAGCCACGAACATCACATTTCCTATATAACCATGTAAGAACTATTTCAGAACGGAGCTGCAGAGTGCTTCTGTCACATTGCTCTCTGAAGATAGGGTGCGACAACGCCATGATTATCACATTTGATAAGTAAGCATTGGTGAGTTATCACAATTCAAAGCTGCAGAAAGCTTCTGTGACAGTGCTCGCTGTTTGTGTAATTACTACAAGCCACGAACATCGCATTTCCTACATAACTGTGTAAGAACTATTTCAGAAAGGAGCTGCAGAGTGCTTCTGTCCCACTGCTCTCTGAAGGTATGGTGCAACATCGCCAGGATTATCACATTTGATAAATAACCATAGGGGAAATGTTCCAAAACAAAGCTGCAGAAAGCTTCTCTCACGGTGCTCGCTGTTTGTGTAGTTACTACAAGCCACGAACATCGGATTTCCTATATAATCACGTAAGAACGATATCAGAAAGGAGCTGCAGAGTGCTTCTGTCACACTGCTCTCTGAAGGTAGGGTGCAACAACGTCAGGATTATAAAAATTGGTAAATAACCAGAGGTGAAGTATTCCAAACCAGAGCTGCAGAAAGCTTCTCTCACGGTGCTCGCTGTATGTGTAGTTACTACAAGCCAGGAACATCGCATTTCCTTTATAGCTGTGTAAGAATTATTTCAGAAAGGAGATGCAGAGTGCTTCTGTCCCACTGCTCTCTGAAGGTAGGGTGCAACAACGCCAGGATTATTACATTTGATAAATAACCATAGGTGAGTTATTACAATTCGAAGCTGCAGAAAGCTTCTCTAACAGTGCTCGCTGTTTGTGTAGTTTCTACAAGCCACGAACATCGCATTTCCTATATGACCTTGTAAGAACTATGTCAGAAAGGAGCTGCAGAGTGCGTCTGCCACACTGCTCTCTGAAGGTAGGGTGCAACAACGCCAGGATTATCACATTTGATAAATAACCATGGGTGAAATATTCGAAAACGAAGCTGCAGAATGCTTCCTTCACGGTGCTCGCTGTTTGTGTAGTTACTACAAGCCACGAACATCGCATTTCCTATATAACCATGTAAGAACTAATTCAGAAAGGAGCTGCAGAGTGCTTCTGTCACACTGCTCTCTGAAGGTAGGGTGCAACAACGCCAGAATTACCACATTTCATAAATAACCATAGGTGAAATATTCCAAAACAAAGCTGCAGAAAGCTTCTCTCACGGTGCTCGCTGTTTGTGTAGTTACTACAAGCCACGAACATCGGATTTCCGATATAATCACGTAATTACGATGTCAGAAAGGAGCTGCAGAGTGCTTCTGTCACACTGCTCTCTGTAGGTAGGGTTCAAAAACGTCAGGATTATCACATTTGATACATAACCATAGGTGAAATACTCCAAAACGAAGCAGCGGCAAGCTTCTCTTTCGGTGCTCGCTGTTTGTGTAGTTACTACAAGCCACGAACATCTCATTTCCTTTATAACCATGTAAGAACTATTTCAGAATGGAGCTGCAGAGTGCTTCTGTCACACTGCTCTCTGTAGGTAGGGTGCAACAACGTCAGGATTATCACATTTGATACATAACCATAGGTGAAATACTCCAAAACGAAGCAGCGGCAAGCTTCTCTTTCGGTGCTCGCTGTTTGTGTAGTTACTACAAGCCACGAACATCTCATTTCCTTTATAACCATGTGAGAACTATTTCAGAATGGAGCTGCAGAGTGCTTCTGTCACACTGCTCTCTGAATGTCGGGTGCAACATCGCCTGGATTATCACATTTGATAAATAACCATACGTAAAATATTCCAATACGAAGCTGCAGGATTGTTCTCTCACAGTGCTCGCTGTTTGTGTAGTTATTAAAAGCCACGAACATCGCATTTCCTATACAACAATATAAGAACTATTACAGAAAGGAGCTGTAGAGTGCTTCTGTCACACTGCTCTCTGAAGGTAGGGTGCAACAGCGCCAGGATAACCAAAATTGGTAAATAACCAGAGGTGAAGTATTCCAAACCGAAGCTGCAGAAAGCTTCTCTCACGGTGCTCGCTGTATGTGTAGTTACTACAAGCCAGGAACATCGCATTTCCTTTATAACTGTGTAAGAATTATTTCAGAAAGGAGATGCAGAGGGCTTCTGTCCCACTGCTCTCTGAAGGTAGGGTGCAACAACGCCAGGATTATTACATTTGATAAATTACCATAAGTGAGTTATTATAATTCGAAGCTGCAGAAAGCTTCTCTAACAGTGCTCGCTGTTTGTGTAGTTTCTACAAGCCTCGAACATCCCATTTCCTATATGACCATGTAAGAACTATGTCAGAAAGGAGCTGCAGAGTGCGTCTGCCACACTGCTCTCTGAAGGTAGGGTGCCACAACGCCAGGATTATCACATTTGATAAATAACCATGGGTGAAATATTCCAAAACGAAGCTGGTGAAAGCTTCCTTCACGGTGCTCGCTGTTTGTGTAGTTACTACAAGCCACGAACATCGCATTTCCTATGTAACCATGTAAGAACTATTTCAGAAAGGAGCTGCAGAATGCAGCTGTCACACTGCTCTCTGAAGGTAGGGTGCAACAACGCCAGGATTATCACATTTGATAAATAATTATAGGTGAAATATTCCAAAACGAAGCTGCAGCAAGCTTCTCTCACGGTGCTCGCTGTTTGTGTAGTGACTACAAGCCACGAACAACGCATTTCCTATATAACCATGTAAGAACTATTTCAGAAAGGAGCGGCGGAGTGCTTCGGTCCCACTGCTCTCTGAAGGTAGGGTGCAACAACGCCAGGATTGTCACATTTGATAAATAATTATAGGTGAAATATTCCAAAACGAAGCTGCAGAACGCTTCTCTCACGGTGTTCGCTGTTTGTGTACTTACTACAAGCCACAAACATCGCATTTCCTATTTAACGATGTAAGAACTATTTCAGAAAGGAGCTGCATAGTCCTTCTGTCACACTGCTCTCTGAAGGTAGAGTGCAACAACGCCAGGATTATGACATTTGATACATAACCATAGGTGAAATATTCCAAAACGAAGCTGCAGAAATCTTCTCTCTCAGTGCACGCTGTTTGTGTAGTTACTACAACACCACGATCATCGCATTTCCTATATAACCATGTAATAACTATATCAGAAAAGAGCTGCAGAGTTCTTCTGTCACACTGCTCTCTGAAGGTAGGGTGCAACAACGCCAGGATTATCACATTTGATAAATAATCATAGGCGAAATATTCCAAAACGAAGCTGCAGAAAGCTTCTCTCACGGTGCTCGCTGTTTGTGTAATTACTACATCTACATCTACATCTATACTCCGCGAGCCACCTTACGGTGTGTGGCGGAGGGTACTTATTGTACCACTATGTGATCCCCCTTCCCTGTTCCATTCACGTATTGTGCGTGGGAAGAACGACTGCTTGTAAGTCTCCGTATTTGCTCTAATTTCTCAGATCTTTTCGTTGTGATCATTACGCGAGATATTTGTGGGCGGTAGTAATATGTTGCCCATCTCTTCCCGGAATGTGCTCTCTCGTAATTTCGATAATAAACCTCTCCGTATTGCGTAACGCCTTTCTTGAAGTGTCCGCCACTGGAGCTTGTTCAGCATCTCCGTAACGCTCTCGCGCTGACTAAATGTCCCCATGACGAATCGCGCTGCTTTTCGCTGGATCATGTCTATCTCTTCTATTAATCCAACCTGGTAAGGGTCCCATACTGATGAGCAATACTCAAGAATCGGACGAACAAGCGTTTTGTAAGCTACTTCTTTCGTCGATGAGTCACATTTTCTTAGAATTCTTCCTATGAATCTCAACCTGGCGCCTGCTTTTCCCACTATTTGTTTTATGTGATCATTCCACTTCAGATCGCTCCGGATAGTAACTCCTAAGTATTTTACGGTCGTTACCGCTTCCAATGATTTACCACCTATGGCATAATCGTACTGGAATGGATTTCTGCCCCTATGTATGCGCATTATATTACATTTATCTACGTTTAGGGAAAGCTGCCAGCTGTTGCACCATGCATTAATCCTCTGCAGGTCCTCCTGGAGTACGTACGAGTCTTCTGATGTTGCTACTTTCTTGTAGACTACCGTGTCATCTGCAAATAGCCTCACGGAGCTACCGATGTTGTCAACTAAGTCATTTATGTATATTGTAAACAATAAAGGTCCTATCACGCTTCCCTGCGGTACTCCCGAAATTACCTCTACATCTGCAGATTTTGAACCGTTAAGAATGACATGTTGTGTTCTTTCTTCTAGGAAATCCTGAATCCAATCACAAACCTGGTCCGATATTCCGTAAGCTCGTATTTTTTTCACTAAACGTAAGTGCGGAACCGTATCAAATGCCTTCCTGAAGTCCAGGAATACGGCATCAATCTGCTCGCCAGTGTCTACGGCACTGTGAATTTCTTGGGCAAATAGGGCGAGCTGAGTTTCACATGATCTCTGTTTGCGGAATCCATGTTGGTTATGATGAAGGAGATTTGTATTATCTAAGAACGTCATAATACGAGAACACAAAACATGTTCCATTATTCTACAACAGATTGACGTAAGCGAAATAGGCCTATAATTATTCGCATCTGATTTATGACCCTTCTTGAAAATGGGAACGACCTGCGCTTTCTTCCAGTCGCTAGGTACTTTACGTTCTTCCAGCGATCTACGATAAATTGCTGATAGAAAGGGGGCAAGTTCTTTAGCATAATCACTGTAGAATCTTAAGGGTATCTCGTCTGGTCCGGATGCTTTTCCGCTACTAAGTGATAGCAGTTGTTTTTCAATTCCGATATCGTTTATTTCAATATTTTCCATTTTGGCGTCCGTGCGACGGCTGAAGTCAGGGACCGTGTTACGATTTTCCGCAGTGAAACAGTTTCGGAACACTGAATTCAGTATTTCTGCCTTTCTTCGGTCGTCCTCTGTTTCGGTGCCATCGTGGTCAACGAGTGACTGAATAGGGGATTTAGATCCGCTTACCGATTTTACATATGACCAAAACTTTTTAGGGTTCTTGTTTAGATTGTTTGCCAATGTTTTATGTTCGAATTCGTTGAATGCTTCTCTCATTGCTCTCTTTACGCTCTTTTTCGCTTCGTTCAGCTTTTCCTTATCAGCTATGATTCGACTACTCTTAAACCTATGATGAAGCTTTCTTTGTTTCCGTAGTACCTTTCGTACATGATTGTTATACCACGGTGGATCTTTCCCCTCGCTTTGGACCTTAGTCGGTACGAACTTATCTAAGGCGTACTGGACGATGTTTCTGAATTTTTTCCATTTTTGTTCCACATCCTCTTCCTCAGAAATGAACGTTTGATGGTGGTCACTGAAATATTCTGCGATTTGTGCCCTATCACTCTTCTTAAGCAAATATATTTTTCTTCCTTTCTTGGCATTTCTTATTACACTTGTAGTCATTGATGCAACCACTGACTTATGATCACTGATACCCTCTTCTACGTTCACGGAGTCGAAAAGTTCAGGTCTATTTGTTGCTATGAGGTCTAAAACGTTAGCTTCACGAGTTGGTTCTCTAACTATCTGCTCGAAGTAATTCTCGGACAAGGCAGTCAGGATAATGTCACAAGAGTCTCTGTCCCTGGCTCCAGTTCTGATTGTGTGACTATCCCATTCTATACCTGGTAGGTTGAAGTCTCCCCCTATTACAATAGTATGATCACGAAACTTCTTCACGACGTTCTGCAGGTTCTCTCTGAGGCGCTCAACTACTACGGTTGCTGTTGCAGGTGGTCTATAGAAGCATCCGACTATCATATCTGACCCACCTTTGATACTTAACTTAACCCAGATTATTTCACATTCGCATTCGCTAATAACTTCACTGGATATTATTGAATTCTTTACTGCTATAAATACTCCTCCACCATTGGCGTTTATCCTATCCTTGCGGTATATATTCCATTCTGTGTCTAGGATTTCGTTACTGTTCACTTCCGGTTTTAACCAACTTTCCGTTCCTAATACTATATGCGCACTATTTCCTTCAATAAGAGATACTAATTCAGGAACCTTGCCCTGGATACTCCTGCAGTTTACCAATATTACGTTAACTTTTCCTGTTTTTGGTCTCTGAGGACGGACGTTCTTTATCAACAATGATAATGTCCTCTCTGGTAAGCCGTCAGGTATTTTATCGTTTCGCCAAGGGGGGGTCCCTCTAACCTAAAAAACCCCCGTGTGCACGCCACACGTACTCTGCTACCCTAGTAGCTGCTTCCGGTGTGTAGTGCACGCCTGACCTGACTAGGGGGGCCCTACAGTTCTCCACCCAATAACGGAGGTCGATGAATTTGCAACCATTATAGTCGCAGAGTCGTCTGAGCCTCTGGTTTAGACCCTCCACACGGCTCCAAACCAGAGGACCGCGATCGACTCTGGGCACTATGCTGCAGGTATTAAGCTCAGCTTGCACTCCGCGTGCGATGCTGGTTGTCTTCACCAAATCAGCCAGCCGCCGGAAGGAACCAAGGATGGCCTCAGAACCCAAGCGGCAGGCGTCATTCGTTCCGACATGTGCTACTATCTGCAGCCGGTCACACCCAGTGCGTTCAATAGCTGTCGGAAGGGCCTCCTCCACATTACGGACGAGACCCCCCGGCAAGCACACCGAGTGCACACTGGCATTCTTCCCCGACCTACCCGCTATTTTCCTAAGGGAAAAGGAACTACAACGCCACGATCGTCGCATTTCCTATATAACCATGTAAGAACTATATCCGAAAGGAGCTGCAGAGTGCTTCTGTCCCACTGCTCTCTGAAGGTAATGTGCAACAACGCCAGGATTATCACATTTGATAAATAAACATAGGTGAAATATTCCAAAACGAAGCTGCAGAAAGCTTCTCTCATGGTGCTCGCTGTTTGTGTAGTTACTACAAGCCACGAACATCACATTTGTTATATAACCATGTAAGAACTATATCAGAAAGGAGCTGCAGAGTGCTTCTGTCACACTGCTCTCTGAAGGTAGGGTGCAACAACGCCAGGATTATCACATTTGATTAATAACCATAGGTGAAATATTCCAAAACGAAACTGCAGATAGCTTCTCTCACGTTGCTCGCTGTTTGTGTAGTTACTACAAGCCACGAATATTGCATTACCTATATAACCATGTAAGAACTATTTCAGAAAGGAGCTGCAGAGTGCTTCTGTCACACTGCTCTCTGAAGGTGGGTGCAACAGCGCCAGGATTATCACATTTGATAAATAACCATAGGTGAAATATTCCAAAACGAAGCTGCAGAAAGCTTCTCTTACGGTGCTCGCTGTTTGTGTAGTTACCACAAGCCACGAACATCGCATTTCCTATATAACCATGTAAGAACTATTTCAGAAAGGAGCTGCAGAGTGCTTCTGTCACACTGCTCTCTGAAGGTAGGGTGCAACAACGCCAGGATTATCACATTTGATAAATAACCATAGGTGAAATATTCCAAAACAAAGCTGCAGAAAGCTTCTCTCACGGTGCTCGCTGTTTGTGTAGGAACTTCAAGCCACGAACATCGCATTTCCTGTATAACTGTGTAAGAATTACTTCAGAAAGGAGCTGCAGAGTGCTTCTGTCCCACTGCTCTCTGAAGGTAGGGTGCAACATCGCCAGGATTATCACATTTGATAAATAACCATAGGGGAAATATTCCAAAACAAAGCTGCAGAAAGCTTCTCTCACGGTGCTCGCTGTTTGTGTAGTTACTACAAGCCACGAACATCGGATTTCCTATATAACCATGTAAGAACGATATCAGAAAGGAGCTGCAGAGTGCTTCTGTCACACTGCTCTATGAAGGTAGGGTGCAACAACGCCAGGATTATCACATTTGATAAATAACCATAGGTGAAATATTCCAAAACGAAGCTGCAGAAAGCTTCTCTTTCGGTGCTCGCTGTTTGTGTAGTTACTAAAAGCCACAAACATCGCATTGCCTATATAACCGTGTAAGAACTATTTCAGAAAGGAGCTGCGAAGTGCTTCTGTGACACTGCTCTCTTATGGTAGGGTGCAACATCGCCAGGATTATCACATTTGATAAATAACAATAGGTGAAATATTCCAAAACGAAGCTGCAGAAAGCTTCTCTCACAGTGCTCGCTGTTTGTGTAGTTTCTACAAGCCACGAACATCGCATTTCCTATATAACCATATAAGTACTATTACTGAAAGGAGCTGCAGAGTGCTTCTGTAACACTGCTCTCTAAAGGTAGGGTGCAACAACGCCAGGATTATTACATTTGATAAATAACCATAGGTGAAATATTCCAAATCGAAGCTGCAGAAAGCTTCTCTCACGGTGCTCGCTGTTTGTGTAGTTACTACAAGTCACGAACATCGCATTTCCTACATAACTGTGTAAGAATTATTTCAGAATGGAGCTGCAGAGTGCTTCTGTCCCTCTGCTCTCTCAAGGTAGGGTGCAACGACGCCAGGATTATCACATTTGATAAATAACCATTGGTGAGTTATTCCAAAACGAAGCTGCAGAAAGCTTCTCTCACGAAGCTCGCTGTTTGTGTAGTTACTACAAGCCACGAACATCGCATTTCCTACATAACCGTGTAAGAACTATTTCAGAAAGGAGCTGCAGAGTGCTTCTGTCACACAGCTCTCTGAAGGTAGGGTGCAACAACGCCAGGATTATCACATTTGATAAATAACCATTGGTGAGTTATTCCAAAACGAAGCTGCAGAAAGTTTCTCTCACGGTGCTCGCTGTTTGTGTAGTTACTGCAAGCCAGGAACATCGCATTTCCTATATAACCAAGAAAGAACTATTTCAGAATGGAGCTTCAGAGTGCTTCTGTCACACTGCTCTCTGAAGGTAGGGTGCAACAACGCCAGGATTATGACATTTCATAAATAACCATACGTGAAATATTCCAAAATGAGGCTGCAGAAAGCTCTTCTCACGGTGCTCGCTGTTTGTGTAGTTACCTCAAGGCACGAACATCGCATTTCCTATACAACCGTGTAAGAACTATTTCAGAAAGGAGCTGCAGAGTGCTTCTGTCCCACTGCTCTTTGAAGGTAGGGTGCAACAACGCCAGGATTATCACATTTGATACATAACCATAGGTGAAATATTCCAAAACCAGGCTGCAGAGAGCTTCTCTAGCAGTGCTCGCTGTTTGTGTAGTTACTACTAGCCACGAACATCGCATTTCCTATATAATCATGTAAGAACTATTTCAGAAAGAAGCTGCAGAGTGCTTCTGTCACACTGCTGACTGATGGTAGGGTGCAACAACGCCAGGATTATCACATTTGATAAATAACCATTGGTGAGTTATTCCAAAACGAGGCTGCTGAAAGCTTCTCAAACAGTGCTCGCTGTTTGTGTAGTTACTACAAGCCACGAACATCGCATTTCCTATATAACCATGTAAGAACTATTTCAGAAATGAGCTGCAGAGTGCATATGTCACACTGCTCTCTGAAGGTAGGGTGCAAAAACGCCAGGATTATCACATTTGATACATAACCATAGGTGAAAATTCCAAAACGAAGCTGCAGTAAGCTTCTCTCACGGTGCTCGCTGTTTGTGTAGTTACTACAAGCCACGAACATCGCATTTCCTATATAACTGTGTAAGAATTATTTCAGAAAGGAGCTGCAGGGTGCTTCTGTCACACTGCTCTCTGAAGGTAGGGTGCAAAACCGCCAGGATTATCACATTTGATAAATAACCATAGATGAATAATTACAAAACTAAGCTGCAGAAAGCTTCTCTCACGGTGCTCGATGTTTGTGTAGTTACTACAGGCCACGAACGTCGCATTTCCTATATAACCATGTAAGAACTATTTCAGAAAGGAGCTGCAGAGTGCAACTGTCACACTGCTCTCTAAAGGTCGGGTGCAAAAACGCGAGGATTATCACATTTGATAAATAACCATAGGTGAAATATTGAAAACGAAGCTGCAGAATGCTTCTCTCATGGTGGTCGCTGTTTGTGTAGTTACTACAAGCCATGAACATCGCATTTCCTATATAACCATGTAAGAACTATTTCAGAAAGGAGCTGCAGTGTGCTTCTGTCACACTGCTCTCTGAAGGAAGGGTGCAACAACGCCAGGATTATCACATTTGATAAATAACCATAGGTGAAATATTACAAAACGAAGCTGCAGAAAGCTTCTCTCACGGTGCTCGCTGTTTGTGTAGTTACTACAAGCCACGAACATCGGATTTCCTATATAACCATGTAAGAACGATACCAGAAAGGAGCTGCAGAGTGCTTCTGTCACACTGCTCTCTGAAGGTAGGGTGCAACAACGCCAGGATTATCACATTTGATAAATAACCAAAGGTGAAATATTCCAAATCGAAGCTGCAGAAAGCTTCTCTTTCGGTGCTCGCTGTTTGTGTAGTTACTAAAAGACACGAACATTGCATTGCCTATATAACCGTGTAAGAACTATTTCAGAAAGGAGCTGCGAAGTGCTTCTGTGACACTGCTCTCTGATGGTAGGGTGCAACATCGCCAGGATTATCACATTTGATAAATAACAATAGGTGAAATATTCCAAAAGGAAGCTGCAGAAAGCTTCTCTCACAGTGCTCGCTGTTTCTGTAGTTACTACAAGCCACGAACACCGCATTTCCTATATAACCATATAAGTACTATTACTGAAAGGAGCTGCGGAGTGCTTCTGTCACACTGCTCTCTGAAGGTAGGGTGCAACAACGCCAGGATTATCAAATTTGATAAACAACCATAGGTGAAATATTCCAAAACGAAGCTGCAGAAAGCTTCTCTCACGGTGCTCGCTGTTTGTGTAGTTACTACAAGCCAGGAACATCGCATTTCCTATATAACTGTGTAGGAATTATTTCAGAAAGGAGATGCATAGTGCTTCTGTCCCACTGCTCTCAGAAGGTAGGGTGCGACAACTCCAGGATTATCACATTTGATAAGTAACCACTGGTGAGTTATCACAAATCGAAGCTGCAGAAAGCTTCTTTAACAGTGCTCGCTGTTTGTGTAGTTACTACAAGCCACGAACATCGCATTTCCTATATAACCATATAAGTACTATTACTGAAAGGAGCTGCGGAGTGCTTCTGTCACACTGCTCTCTGAAGGTAGGGTGCAACAACGCCAGGATTATCACATTTGATAAATAACCATAGATGAATAATTACAAAACGAAGCTGCAAAAAGCTTCTCTCACGGTGCTCGCTGTTTTTGTAGTTACTACAAGCCACGAACATCGCATTTAATATATAACCATATAAGAACTATTACAGAATGGAGCTGCAGAATGCTTCTGTCACACTTCTCTCTGAAGGTCGGGTGCAACATCGCCAGGATTATCACATTTGATAAATAACCATAAGTAAAATATTCCAAAACGAAGCTGCAGAAAGGTTCTATCACAGTGCTCGCTGTTTGTGTAGTTATTACAAGCCACGAACATCGCATTTCCTATATAACCATATAAGAACTATTACTGAAAGGAGCTGCAGAGTGCTTCTGTCACACTGCTCTCTGAAGGTAGGGCGCAACAACGCCAGGATTATCACAATTGTTAAATAACCAGAGGTGAAATATTCCAAAACTAAGCTGCAGAAAGCTTCTCTCACGGTGCTCGCTGTTTGTGTAGTTACTACAAGCCACGAACATCGCATTTCCTATATAACTGTGTAAGAATTACTTCAGAAAGGAGCTGCAGAGTGCTTCTGTCCCACTGCTCTCTGAAGGTAGGGTGCAACAACGCCAGGATTATCACATTTGATAAATGTCCATAGGTGAGTTATTACAAAACAAAGCTGCAGAAAGCTTCTCTCACGGTGCTCGCTGTTTGTGTAGTTACTACAAGCCACGAACATCGCATTTCCTATATAACCATGTAAGAACGATTTCAGAAAGGAGCTGCAGAGTGCTTCTGTCCCACTGCTCTCTGAAGGTAGGGTGCGACAACGCAATGATTATCACATTTGATAAATAACCATTGGTGAGTTATTACAATTCGAAGATGCAGAAAGCTTCTCTCACGCTGTTCGCTGTTTTTGTAGTTACTACAAGCCACGAACATCGCAATTAATATATAACCATATGAGAACTGTTTCATGAAGGAGCTGCAGAGTGCTTCTGCCACACTGCTCTCTGAAGGTAGGGTGCAACAACGTCAGGATTATCACTTTTGATACATTACCATAGGTGAAATATTCCAAAACGAAGCAGCGGCAAGCTTCTCTTTCGGTGCTCGCTGTTTGTGTAGTTACTACAAGCCACGAACATCTCATTTCCTTTACAACCATGTAAGAACTATTTCAGAATGGAGCTGCAGAGTGCTTCTGTCACACTGCTCTCTGAAGGTAGGGTGCAACAACGCCAGGATGATCACAATTGATACATAACCATAGGTGAAGTATTACAAACCGAAGCTGCAGAGAGCTTTTCTCACGGTGCTCGCTGTTTGTGTAGTTACTACAAGCCACGAACATCGCATTTCCTATATAACTGTGTAAGAATTATTTCAGAAAGGAGCTGCAGGGTGCTTCTGTCGCACTGCTCTCTGAAGGTAGGGTGCAACAACGCCAGGATTATCACATTTGATAAATAACCATAGATGAATAATTACAAAACGAAGCTGCAGAAAGCTTCTCTCACGGTGCTCGATGTTTGTGTAGTTACTAGAGGCCACGAACGTCGCATTTCCAATATAACCATGTAAGAACTATTTCAGAAAGGAGCTGCAGAGTGCAACTGTCACACTGCTCTCTGAAGGTAGGGTGCAAAAACGCCAGGATTATCACATTTGATAAATAACCATAGGTGAAATATTCCAAAACGAAGCTGCAGAAAGCTTCTCTCACGGTGGTCGCTGTTTGTGTAGTTACAGCAAGCCATGAACATCGCATTTCCTATATAACCATGTAAGAACTATTTCAGAAAGGAGCAGCAGAGTGCTTCTGTCACACTGCTCTCTGAAGGTAGGGTGCAACAACGCCAGGATTATCACATTTGATAAATAACCATAGGTGAAATACTCCAAAACCAAGCTGCAGAAAGCTTCTCTCACAGTGCTCGCTGTTTGTGTAGTTACTACCAGCCACGAACATCGCATTTCCTATATAACCATGTAAGAACTATTTCAGAAAGGAGCTGCAGTGTGCTTCTGTCACACTGCTCTCTGAAGGTAGGGTGCAACAACGCCAGGATTATCGCATTTGATAAATAACCATAGGTGAAAAATTCCAAAACGAAGCTGCAGAAAGCTTCTCTCACGGTGCTCACAGTTTGTGTAGTTACTACAAGCCACGAACATCTCATTTCCTTTATAACCATGTAAGAACTATTTCAGAATGGAGCTGCAGAGTGCTTCTGTCACACTGCTCTCTGAAGGTCGGGTGCAACATCGCCAGGATTATCACATTTGATAAATAACCATAGGTGAAATATTACAAAACCAAGCTGCAGAAAGCTTCTCTCACAGTGCTCGCTGTTTGTGTAGTTACTACCAGCCACGAACATCGCATTTCCTATATAACCATGTAAGAACTATTTCAGAAAGGAGCTGCAGTGTGCTTCTGTCACACTGCTCTCTGAAGGTAGGGTGCAACAACGCCAGGATTATCGCATTTGATAAATAACCATAGGTGAAAAATTCCAAAACGAAGCTGCAGAAAGCTTCTCTCACGGTGCTCACAGTTTGTGTAGTTACTACAAGCCACGAACATCTCATTTCCTTTATAACCATGTAAGAACTATTTCAGAATGGAGCTGCAGAGTGCTTCTGTCACACTGCTCTCTGAAGGTCGGGTGCAACATCGCCAGGATTATCACATTTGATAAATAACCATAGGTGAAATATTACAAAACGAAGCTGCAGAAAGCTTCTCTCACGGTGCTCACAGTTTGTGTAGTTACTACAAGCCACGAACATCTCATTTCCTTTATAACCATGTAAGAACTATTTCAGAAAGGAGCAGCAGAGTGCTTCTGTCACACTGCTCTCTGAAGGTAGGGTGCAACAACGCCAGGATTATCACATTTGATAAATAACCATAGGTGAAATACTCCAAAACCAAGCTGCAGAAAGCTTCTCTCACGGTGCTCACAGTTTGTGTAGTTACTACAAGCCACGAACATCTCATTTCCTTTATAACCATGTAAGAACTATTTCAGAAAGGAGCTGCAGTGTGCTTCTGTCACACTGCTCTCTGAAGGTAGGGTGCAACAACGCCAGGATTATCACATTTGATAAATAACCATAGGTGAAATACTCCAAAACCAAGCTGCAGAAAGCTTCTCTCACAGTGCTCGCTGTTTGTGTAGTTACTACCAGCCACGAACATCGCATTTCCTATATAACCATGTAAGAACTATTTCAGAAAGGAGCTGCAGTGTGCTTCTGTCACACTGCTCTCTGAAGGTAGGGTGCAACAACGCCAGGATTATCACATTTGATAAATAACCATAGGTGAAATATTACAAAACGAAGCTGCAGAAAGCTACTCTCACAGTGCTCGCTGTTTGTGTAGTTACTACAAGCCACGAACATCGCATTTCCTATGTAACCATGTAAGAACTATTTCAGAAAGTAGCTGCATAATGCAGCTGACACACTGCTCTCTGAAGGTAGGTTGCAACAACGCCAGGATTATCACATTTGATAAATAATTATAGGTGAAATATACCAAAACGAAGCTGCAGAAAGCTTCTCTCACGGTGCTCGCTGTTCGTGTAGTGATTACAAGCCACGATCAACGCATTTCCTAATAACCATGTAAGAACTATTTCAGAAAGGAGCTGCGGAGTGCTTCTGTCAGACTGCTCTCTCAAGGTAGGGTGCAACAACGCAAGGATTATTACATTTGATAAATAACCATAGGTGAAATATTCCAAAACAAAGCTGCAGAAAGCTTCTCTTACGGTGCTCGCTGTTTGTGTAGTTACTACAAGCCACGAACATCTCATTTCCTTTATAACCATGTAAGAACTATTTCAGAATGGAGCTGCAGAGTGCTTCTGTCACACTGCTCTCTGAAGGTCGGGTGCAACATCGCCAGGATTATCACATTTGATAAATAACCATACGTAAAATATTCCAAAACGAAGCTGCAGAAAGGTTCTCTCACAGTGCTCGCTGTTTGTGTAGTTATTACAAGCCACAAACATCGCATTTCCTATATAACCATATAAGAACTATTACTGAAAGGAGCTGCAGAGTGCTTCTGTCACACTGCTCTCTGAAGGTAGGGTGCAACAACGACAGGATTATCACATTTGATAAATAACCATAGGTGAAAAATTCCAAAACGAAGCTGCAGAAAGCTTCTCTCACGGTGCTCACAGTTTGTGTAGTTACTACAAGCCACGAACATCGCATTTCCTACATATCCGTGTAAGAACTATTTCAGAAAGGAGCTGCAGAGTGCTTCTGTACCACTGCTCTCTGATGGTCGGGTGCAACAACGCCAGGATTATCACATTTGATAAATATCCATAGCTGAAATATTCCAAAATGAGGCTGCAGAAAGCTTCTCTCACAGTGCTCGCTGTTTGTGTAGTTACCACAAGCCACGAACATCGCATTTCCTATATAACCATGTAAGAACTATTTCAGAAAGGAGCTGCAGAATGCATCTGTCACACTGCTCTCTGAATGTAGGGTGCAACAACGCCAGGATTATCACATTTGATAAATAACCATAGGTGAAATATTCCAAACCGAAGCTGCAGAAAGCTTCTCTCACGGTGCTCGCTGTTTGTGTAGTTACTACAAGCCATGAACATATCAATTTCCTATATAACCATGTAAGATCTATTTCAGAAAGGAGCTGCAGAGTGCTTCTGTCACACTGCTCTCTGAAGATAGGCTGCAACAACGCCAGGATTATGACTATTGATAAATAACCACAGGTGAAATATTCCAAAACAAAGCTGCAGAAAGCTTCTCTCACGGTGCTCGCTGTTTTTGTAGTTACTACAAGCCACGATCATCGCATTTAATATATAACCATATAAGAAATATTTCAGAATGGAGCTGCAGAATGCTTCTGTCACACTTCTCTCTGAAGGTCGGGTGCAACATCGTCAGGATTATCACATTTGATAAATAACCATAGGTAAAATATTCCAAAACGAAGCTGCAGAAAGGTTCTATCACAGTGCTCGCTGTTTGTGTAGTTATTACAAGCCACGAACATCGCATTTCCTATATAACCATGTAAGAACTATTACTGAAAGGAGCTGCAGAGTGCTTCTGTCACACTTATCTCTGAAGGTAGGGCGCAACAACGCCAGGATTATCACAATTGGTAAATAACCACAGGTGAAATATTCCAAAACGAAGCTGCAGAAAACTTCTCTCACGGTGCTCGCTGTTTGTGTAGTTACTACAAGCCACGAACATCGCATTTCCTATATAACTGTGTAAGAATTACTTCAGAAAGGAGCTGCAGAGTGCTTCTGTCCCACTGCTCTCTGAAGGTAGGGTGCAACAATGCCAGGAATATCACATTTGATAAATGTCCATAGGTGAAATATTCCAAAACAAAGCTGCAGAAAGGTTCTCTCACGGTGCTCGCTGTTTGTGTAGTTACTACAAGCCACGAACATCGCATTTCCTATATAACCATGTAAGAACGATTTCAGAAAGGAGCTGCAGAGAGCTTCTGTCACACTGCTCTCTGAAGGTAGGGTGCAACAACGCCAGGATTATCACAATTGGTAAATTACCAGAGGTGAAATATTCCAAAACGAAGCTGCAGAAAGCTTCTCTCACGGTGCTCGCTGTTTGTGTAGTTACTACAAGCCAGGAACATCGCATTTCCTTTATAACTGTGTAAGAATTATTTCAGATAGGAGATGCAGAGTGCTTCTGTCCCACTGCTCTCTGAAGGTAGGGTGCGACAACGCCAGGATTATCACATTTGATAAATAACCATTAGTGAGTTATTACAATTCGAAGCTGCAGAAAGCTTCTCTCACGAAGCTCGCTGTTTGTGTTGTTACTACAAGCCACGAACATCGCATTTCCTACATAACTGTGTAAGAACTATTTCAGAAAGGAGCTGCAGAGTGCTTCTGTCACACTACTCTCTGAAGTTAGGGTGCAACAACGCCAGGATTATCACATTTGATAAATAACCGTAGTTGAAATATTCCAAAACGAAGCTGCATAAAGCTCCTCTCACAGTGCTCGCTGTTTGTGTAGTAACTACAAGCCACGAACATCGCATTTCCTATATAATCATGTAAGAACTAATTAAGAAAGGAGATGCAGAGTGCTTCTGTCACACTGCTCTCTGAAGGTAGGGTGCAATAACGCCAGGATTATCACATTTGATACATAACCATAGGTGAAATATTCCAAAACGAGGTTGCAGAAAGCTTCTCTAACAGTGCTCGCTGTTTGTGTAGTTTCTACTAGCCACGAACATCGCATTTTATATATGACCATGTAAGAACTATGTCAGAAAGGAGCTGCAGAGTGCTTCTGTCACACTGCTCTCTGAAGGTAGGGTGCAACAAAGACAGGATTATCACATTTGATAAATAACCATAGGTGAAAAATTCCAAAACGAAGCTGCAGAAAGCTTCTCTCACGGTGCTCACAGTTTGTGTAGTTACTACAAGCCACGAACATCGCATTTCCTATATAACCATGTAAGAACTATTTCAGAAAGGAGCTGCAGAGTGCTTCTGTACCACTGCTCTCTGAAGGTAGGGTGCTACAACGCCAGGATTATCACATTTGATAAATAACCATAGGTGAAATATTCCAAAACGAAGCTGCAGACAGCTTCTCTCACGGTGCTCGCTGTTTGTGTAGTTACCACAAGATACGAACATCGCATTTCCTATATAATCATGTCAGAACTATTTCAGAAAGGAGCTGCAGAGTGCTTCGGTCCCACTGCTCTCTGAAGGTAGGGTGCAACAACGCCAGGATTATCACATTTGATAAATAACCATAGGTAAAATATTCCAAAACGAAGCTGCAGAAAGGTTCTATCACAGAGCTCGCTGTTTGTGTAGTTATTACAAGCCACGAACATCGCATTTCCTATATAACCATATAAGAACTATTACTGAAAGGAGCTGCAGAGTGCTTCTGTCACACTGCTCTCTGAAGGTAAGGCGCAACAACGCCAGGATTATCACAATTTGTAAATAACCAGAGGTGAAATATTCCAAAACGAAGCTGCAGAAAGCTTCTCTAACGGTGCTCGCTGTTTGTGTAGTTACTACAAGCCACGAACATCGCATTTCCTATATAACTGTGTAAGATTACTTCAGAAAGGAGCTGCAGAGTGCATCTGTCCCACTGCTCTCTGAAGGTAGGGAGCGACAATGCCAGGATTATCAAATTTGATAAATAACCATTGGTGAGTTATTACAATTCGAAGATGCAGAAAGCTTCTCTCACGAAGCTCGCTGTGTGTGTAGTTACTACTAGCCATGAACATCGCATTTCCTATATAACCATGTAAGAACTATTTCAGAAAGGAGCTGCAGAGTGCTTCTGTCACACTGCTCTCTGAAGATAGGGTGCAACAACGCCGGGATTATCACATTTTATAAATAACCATAGGTGAAATATTCGAAAACAAATCTGCAGAAAGCTTCTCTCACGTTGCTCGCTGTTTTTGTAGTTACTACAATACACGAACATCGCATTTAATATACAACCATATAAGAACTATTTCATAAAGGAGCTGCAGAGTGCTTCTGCCACACTGCTCTCTGAAGGTAGGGTGCAACAACGTCAGGATTATCACATTTGATAAATATCCATAGCTGAAATATTCCAAAATGAGGCTGCAGAAAGCTTCTCTCACAGTGCTCGCTGTTTGTGTAGTTACTACAAGCCACAAACATCGCATTTCCTACATATCCGTGTAAGAACTATTTCAGAAAGGAGCTGCAGAGTGCTTCTGTACCACTGCTCTCTGATGGTCGGGTGCAACAACGCCAGGATTATCACATTTGATAAATATCCATAGCTGAAATATTCCAAAATGAGGCTGCAGAAAGCTTCTTTCACAGTGCTCGCTGTTTGTGTAGTTACTACAAGCCACGAACATCGCATTTCCTATATAACCATGTAAGAACTATTTCAGAAAGGAGCTGCAGAATGTATCTGTCACACTGCTCTCTGAATGTAGGGTGCAACAACGCCAGGATTATCACATTTGATAAATAACCATAGGTGAAATATTCCAAACCGAAGCTGCAGAAAGCTTCTCTCACGGTGCTCGCTGTTTGTGTAGTTACTACAAGCCATGAACATATCAATTTCCTATATAACCATGTAAGATCTATTTCAGAAAGGAGCTGCAGAGTGCTTCTGTCACACTGCTCTCTGAAGATAGGTTGCAACAACGCCAGGATTATGACATTTGATAAATAACCATAGGTGAAATATTCCAAAACAAAGCTGCAGAAAGCTTCTCTCACGGTGCTCGCTGTTTTTGTAGTTACTACAAGCCACGAACATCGCATTTAATATATAACCATATAAGAAATATTTCAGAATGGAGCTGCAGAATGCTTCTGTCACACTTCTCTCTGAAGGTCGGGTGCAACATCGTCAGGATTATCACATTTGATAAATAACCATAGGTAAAATATTCCAAAACGAAGCTGCAGAAAGGTTTTATCACAGTGCTCGCTGTTTGTGTAGTTATTACAAGCCACGAACATCGCATTTCCTATATAACCATATACGAACTATTACTGAAAGGAGCTGCAGAGTGCTTCTGTCACACTGATCTCTGAAGGTAGGGCGCAACAACGCCTGGATTATCACAATTGGTAAATAACCAGAGGTGAAATATTCCAAAACGAAGCTGCAGAGAACTTCTCTCACGGTGCTCGCTATTTGTGTAGTTACTACAAGCCACGAACATCGCATTTCCTATATAACCATGTAAGAACGATTTCAGAAAGGAGCTGCAGAGAGCTTCTGTCACACTGCTCTCTGAAGGTAGGGTGCAACAACGCCAGGATTATCACAATTGGTAAATAACCAGAGGTGAAATATTCCAAAACGAAGCTGCAGAAAGCTTCTCTCACGGTGCTCGCTGTTTGTGTAGTTACTACAAGCCACGAACATTGCATTTCCTATATAACTGTGTAAGGATTACTTCAGAAAGGAGCTGCAGAGTGCTTCTGTCCCACTGCTCTCTGAAGGTAGGGTGCGACAACGCCAGGATTATCACATTTGATAAATAACCATAGGTGAAATATTCCAAAATGAATCAGCGGCAAGCTTCTCTTTCGGTGCTCGCTGTATGTGTAGTTACTACAAGCCACGAACATCTCATTTCCTTTATAACCATGTAAGAACTATTTCAGAATGGAGCTGCAGAGAGCTTCTGTCACACTGCTCTCTGAAGGACGGGTGCAACATCGCCAGGGTTATCACAATTGGTAAATAACCAGAGGTGAAATATTCCAAAACGAAGCTGCAGAAAGCTTCTCTCACGGTGCTCGCTGTTTGTGTACTTACTACAAGCCACGAACATCGCATTTCCTATATAACCATGTAAGAACTATTTCAGAAAGGAGCTGCAGAGTGCTTCTGTCACAATGCTCTCTGAAGATAGGGTGCAACAACGCCAGGATTATCACATTTGATACATTACCATAGGTGAAATATTCCAAAACGAATCAGCGGCAAGTTCTCTTTCGGTGCTCGCTGTATGTGTAGTTACTACAAGCCACGAACATCTCATTTCCTTTATAACCATGTAAGAACTATTTCAGAATGGAGCTGCAGAGTGCTTCTGTCACACTGCTCTCTGAAGGTCGGGTGCAACATCGCCAGGATTATCACAATTGGTAAATAACCAGAGGTGAAATATTCCAAAAGGAAGCTGCAGAAAGCTTCCCTCACGGTGCTCGCTGTTTGTGTAGTTACTACCAGCCACGAACATCGCATTTCCTGTATAACCATGTAAGAACTAATTCTGGAAGGAGCTGCAGAGTGCTTCTGTCATACTGCTCTCTGAAGGTAGGGTGCAACAACGCCAGGATTATCACATTTGATAAATAACCATAGGTGAAATATTCCAAAACAAAGCTGCAGAAAGCTTCTCTCACGGTGCTTGCTGTTTGTGTAGTTACTACAAGCCACGAACATCGCATTACCTATATAACCATGTAAGAACTATTTCAGAAAGGAGCTGCAGAGTGCATCTGTCACAATGCCCTCTGAATGTTGGGTGCAACAACGACAGGATTATCTCATTCGATAAATAACCATAGGTGAAATATGCCAAAACGAAGCTGCAGAAAGCTTCTCTCACGGTGCCCGCTGTTTGTGTAGTTACTACCAGCCTTGAACATCGCATTTCCTGTATAACCATGTAAGAACTATTTCAGAAAGGAGCTGCAGAGTGCATCTGTCACACTGCCCTCTGAAGGTTGGGTGCAACAACGTTAGGATTATCTCATTTGATAAATAACCATAGGTGAAATATTCCAAAACGAAGCATCAGAAAGCTTCTCTCACGGTGCTCGCTGTTTGTGTAGTTACAACAAGCCACGAACATCGCATTTCCTATATAACCATGTAAGAAATATTTCAGAAAGGAGCTGCAGAGTGCTTCGGTCCTACGGCTCTCTGAAGGTAGGGTGCAACAACGCCAGGATTATCACACTTGAAAAATAACCATAGGTGAAATATTCCAAAACGAAGCTGCAGAAAGCTTCTCTCACGGTGCTCGCTGTTTGTGTAGTTACTACAAGCCACGAACATCGCATTTCCTATATAACCATGTAAGAAATATTTCAGAAAGGAGCTGCAGAGTGCTTCGGTCCCACTGCTCTCTGAAGGTAGGGTGCAACAGCGCCAGGATTTTCACATTTGATAAATAACCATAGGTGAAATATTCCAAAACGAAGCTGCAGAAAGCTTCTCTCACGGTGCTCGCTGTTTGTGTAGTTACTACCAGCCACGAACATCGCATTTCCTGTATAACCATGTAAGAACTATTACTGAAAGGAGCTTCAGAGTGCTTCTGTCACACTGCTCTCTGAAGGTAGGGCGCAACAACGCCAGGATTATCACAATTGGTAAATAACCAGAGGTGAAATATTCCAAAACGAAGCTGCAGAAAGCTTCTCTAACGGTGCTCGCTGTTTGTGTAGTTACTACAAGCCACGAACATCGCATTTCCTATATAACTGTGTCAGATTAATTCAGAAAGGAGCTGCAGAGTGCATCTGTCCCACTGCTCTCTGAAGGTAGGGAGCGACAACGCCAGGATTATCACATTTGATAAATAACCATTGGTGAGTTATTACACTTCGAAGATGCAGAAAGCTTCTCTCACGAAGCTCGCTGTTTGTGTAGTTACTACAAGCCACGAACATCGCATTTCCTATATAACCATGTAAGAACTATTTCAGAAAGGAGCTGCAGAGTGCTTCTGTCACACTGCTCTCTGAAGATAGGGTGCAACAACGCCAGGATTATCACATTTGATAAATAACCATAGGTGAAATATTCGAAAACAAATCTGCAGAAAGCTTCTCTCACGGTGCTCGCTGTTTTTGTAGTTACTACAATACACGAACATCGCGTTTAATATACAACCATATAAGAACTATTTCATAAAGGAGCTGCAGAGGGCTTCTGCCACACTGCTCTCTGAAGGTAGGGTGCAACAACGTCAGGATTATCACATTTGATACATAACCATAGGTGAAATATTCCAAAACGAAGCTGCAGAAATTTTCTCTCACGGTGCTCGCTGTGTGTGTAGTTTCAAAAAGGCACGAACATCGCATTTCCTATATAACCATGTAAGAACTATTTCAGAAAGGAGCTGCAGAGTGCTCTGTCCCACTGCACTCTGATGATAGGGTGCAACAACGCCAGGATTATCACATTCCATAAATATCCATAGGTGAAATATTCCAAAATGAGGCTGCAGAAAGCTTCTCTCACAGTGCTCGCTGTTTGTGTAGTTACTACAAGCCAAGAACATCGCATTTCCTATATAACCATGTAAGAACTATTTCAGAAAGGAGCTGCAGAATGCTTCTGTCACACTGCTCTCTGAATGTAGGGTGCAACAACGCCAGGATTATCACATTTGATAAATAACCATAGGTGAAATATTCCAAACCGAAGCTGCAGAAAGCTTCTCTCACGGTGCTCGCTGTTTGTGTAGTTACTACAAGCCATGAACATATCAATTTCCTATATAACCATGTAAGATCTATTTCAGAAAGGAGCTGCAGAGAGCTTCTGTCACACTGCTCTCTGAAGATAGGTTGCAACAACGCCAGGATTATGACATTTGATAAATAACCATAGGTGAAATATTCCAAAACAAAGCTGCAGAAAGCTTCTCTCACGGTGCTCGCTGTTTGTGTAGTTACTACAAGCCATGAACATATCAATTTCCTATATAACCATGTAAGATCTATTTCAGAAAGGAGCTGCAGAGTGCTTCTGTCCCACTGCTCTCTGAAGGTAGGGTGCAACAACGCCAGGATTATCACATTTGATAAATGTCCATAGGTGAAATATTCCAAAACAAAGCTGCAGAAAGGTTCTCTCACGGTTCTCGCTGTTTGTGTAGTTACTACAAGCCACGAACATCGCATTTCCTATATAACCATGTAAGAACTATTTCAGAAAGGAGCTGCAGAGTGCTTCTGTCACACTGCTCTCTGAAGATAGGGTGCAACAACGCCAGAATTATCACATTTGATAAATAACCATAGGTGAAATATTCGAAAACAAATCTGCAGAAAGCTTCTCTCACGGTGCTCGCTGTTTTTGTAGTTACTACAATACACGAACATCGCGTTTAATATACGACCATATAAGAACTATTTCAGAAAGGAGCTGCAGAGTGCTTCTGTCACACTGCTCTCTGAAGATAGGGTGCAACAACGCCAGAATTATCACATTTGATAAATAACCATAGGTGAAATATTCGAAAACAAATCTGCAGAAAGCTTCTCTCACGGTGCTCGCTGTTTTTGTAGTTACTACAATACACGAACATCGCGTTTAATATACAACCATATAAGAACTATTTCATAAAGGAGTTGCAGAGTGCTTCTGCCACACTGCTCTCTGAAGGTAGGGTGCAACAACGTCAGGAATATCACATTTGATACATAACCATAGGTGAAATATTCCAAAACGAAGCTGCAGAAATTTTCTCTCACGGTGCTCGCTGTGTGTGTAGTTTCAAAAGGCACGAACATCGCATTTCCTATAAAACCATGTAAGAACTATTTCAGAAAGGAGCTGCAGAGTGCTCTGTCCCACTGTACTCTGATGATAGGGTGCAACAACGCCAGGATTATCATATTCCATAAATATCCATAGGTGAAATATTCCAAAATGAGGCTGCAGAAAGCTTCTCTCACGCTGCTCGCTGCTTTGTAGTTACTACAAGCCACGAACATCGCATTTAATATATAACCATATAAGAACTATTTCATAAAGGAGCTGCAGAGTGCTTCTGCCACACTGCTCTCTGAAGGTAGGGTGCAGCAACGTCAAGATTATCACATTTGATACATAACCATAGGTGAAATATTCCAAAACGAATCAGCGGCAAGCTTCTCTTTCGGTGCTCGCTGTATGTGTAGTTACTACAAGCCACGAACATCTCATTTCCTTTATAACCATGTAAGAACTATTTCAGAATGGAGCTGCAGAGAGCTTCTGTCACACTGCTCTCTGAAGGTCGGGTGCAACATCGCCAGGATTATCACAATTGGTAAATAACCAGAGGTGAAATATTCCAAAACGAAGCTGCAGAAAGCTTCTCTCACGGTGCTCGCTGTTTGTGTACTTACTACAAGCCACGAACATCGCATTTCCTATATAACCATGTAAGAACTATTTCAGAAAGGAGCTGCAGAGTGCATCTGTCACACTGCCCTCTGAATGTTGGGTGCAACAACGCCAGGATTATCTCATTCGATAAATAACCATAGGTGAAATATTCCAAAACGAAGCTGCAGAAAGCTTCTCTCACGGTGCTCGCTGTTTGTGTAATTACAACAAGCCACGAACATCGCATTTCCTATATAACCATGTTAGAAATATTTCAGAAAGGAGCTGCAGAGTGCTTCGGTCCCACTGCTCTCTGAAGGTAGGGTGCAACAGCGCCAGGATTATCACTTTTGATAAATAACCATAGGTGAAATATTCCAAAACGAAGCTGCAGAAAGCTTCTCTCACGGTGCTCGCAGTTTGTGTAGTTACTACCAGCCACGAACATCGCATTTCCTGTATAACCATGTAAGAACTAATTCAGAAAGGAGCTGCAGAGTGCATCTGTCACACTGCCCTCTGAAGGTAGGGTGCAACAACGCCAGGATTATCTCATTTCATAAATAACCATAGGTGAAATATTACAAAACGAAGCTGCAGAAAGCTTCTCTCACGGTGCTCGCTGTTTGTGTAGTTACTCCAAGCCACGATCATCGCATTTCCTCTATAACCATGTAAGAAATATTTCAGAAAGGAGCTGCAGAGTGCTTCGGTCCCACTGCTCTCTGAAGGTAGGGTGCAACAGCGCCAGGATTATCACTTTTGATAAATAACCATAGGTGAAATATTCCAAAACGAAGCTGCAGAAAGCTTCTCTCACGGTGCTCGCAGTTTGTGTAGTTACTACCAGCCACGAACATCGCATTTCCTGTATAACCATGTAAGAACTAATTCAGAAAGGAGCTGCAGAGTGCATCTGTCACACTGCCCTCTGAAGGTAGGGTGCAACAACGCCAGGATTATCTCATTTCATAAATAACCATAGGTGAAATATTACAAAACGAAGCTGCAGAAAGCTTCTCTCACGGTGCTCGCTGTTTGTGTAGTTACTCCAAGCCACGATCATCGCATTTCCTCTATAACCATGTAAGAAATATTTCAGAAAGGAGCTGCAGATTGCTTCGGTCCCACTGCTCTCTGAAGGTAGGGTGCAACAGCGCCAGGATTATCACACTTGATAAATAACCATAGGTGAAATATTCCAAAACGAAGCTGCAGAAAGCTTCTCTAACGGTGCTCGCTGTTTGTCTAGTTGCTACAAGCCACGAACTTCGCATTTCCTATATAACCATGTAAGAACTATTTCAGAATGGAGCTGCAGAGTGCTTCTGTCACACTGATCTCTGAAGGTAGGGTGCAACAACGCCAGGATTATCACATTTGATAAATAACCGTAGGTGAAATATTCCAAAACAAAGCAGCAGAATGCTTCTCTCCGGTGCTCGCTGTTTGTGTAGTTACTACAAGCCACGAACATCGCATTTCCTATATAACCTTGTAAGAACTATTTCAGGAAGGAGCTGCAGAGTCCTTCTGTCACACTGCTCTCTGAAGGTAGGGTGCAACAACGTCAGGATTATCACATTTGATAAATAACCATAGGTGAAATATTAAAAACAAAGCAGCAGAAAGCCTCTCTTTCGGTGCTCGCTGTTTGTGTAGTTACTACAAGCCACGAACATCGCATTTCCTGTATAACCACGTAAGAACTAATTCTGAAAGGAGCTGCAGAGTGCTTCTGTCATACTGCTGTCTCAAGGTAGGGTGCAACAACGCCAGGATTATCTCATTTGATAAATAACCATAGGTGAAATATTCCAAAACGACGCTGCAGAAAGCTTCTCTCACGGTGCCCGCTGTTTGTGTAGTTACTACCAGCCACGAACATCGCATTTCCTGTATAACCATGTAAGAACTATTTCAGAAAGGAGCTGCAGAGTGCATCTGTCTCACTGCCCTCTGAAGGTTGGGTGCAACAACGCCAGGATTATCTCATTTGATAAATAACCATAGGTGAAATATTCCAAAACGAAGCTGCAGAAAGCTTCTCTCACTGTGCTCGCTGTTTGTGTAGTTACTACAAGCCACGAACATCGCATTTCCTATATAACCATGTAAGAACTATTTCAGAAAGGAGCTGCGGAGTGCATCTGTCACACTGCCCTCTGAAAGTTGGGTGCAACAACGCCAGGATTATCTCATTTCATATATAACCATAGGTGAAATATTACAAAACGAAGCTGCAGAAAGCTTCTCTCACGGTGCTCGCTGTTTGTGTAGTTACTACAAGCCACGAACATCGCATTTCCTCTATAACCATGTAAGAAATATTTCAGAAAGGAGCTGCAGATTGCTTCGGTCCCACTGCTCTCTGAAGGTCGGGTGCAACAACGTCAGGATTATCACATTTTATAGATAACCATAGGTGAAATTTTAAAAACAAAGCAGCAGAAAGCCTCTCTTTCGGTGCTCGCTGTTTGTGTAATTACTACAAGCCACGAACATCGCATTACCTATATAACCATGTAAGAACTATTTCAGAAAGGAGCTGCAGAGTGCATCTGTCACACTGCCCTCTCAAGGTTTTGTGCAACAACGCCACGATTATCTCATTTGATAAATAACCATAGTTGAAATATTCCAAAACGAAGCTGCAGAAAGCTTCTCTCACGGTGCTCGCTGTTTGTGTAGTTACTACAAGGCACGAACATCGCATTTCCTATATAACCATGTAAGAAATATTTCAGAAAGGAGCTGCAGAGTGCTTCGGTCCCACTGCTCTCTGAAGGTAGGGTGCAACAGCGCCAGGATTATCACATTTGATAAATAACCATAGGTGAAATATTCCAAAACGAAGCTGCAGAAAGCTTCTCTCACGGTGCTCGCTGTTTGTGTAGTTACTACCAGCCACGAACATCGCATTTCCTGTATAACCATGTAAGAACTAATTCAGAAAGGAGCTGCAGAGTGCTTCTGTCACACTGGTCACTGAACGTAGGGTGCAATAACGTCTGGATTATCACATTTGGTAAATAAACATAGGTGAAATATTCCAAAACGAAGCTGCAGAAAGCTTCTCTCACAGTGCTCGCTGTTTGTGTAGTTACTACAAGCCACGAACATCCCATTTCCTATATAACCATGTAGAACTATTTCAGAAAGGAGCTGCTGATTGCTTCTGTCACACTGCTGTCTGATGGTAGGGTGCAACAACGCCAGGATTATCACATTACATAAATAACCATAGGTGAAATTTTCCAAAACGAAGCTGCAGAAAGCTTCTCTCACAGTGCTCCCTGTTTGTGTAGTTACTACAAGCCACAAACTTCGCATTTCCTATATAACCATGTAAGAACTATTTCAGAGAGGAACTGCAGAGAGCTTCTGTCTCACTGCCCTCTAAAGGTTGGGTGCAACAACGCCAGGATTATCTCATTTGATAAATAACCATAGGTGAAATATTCCAAAACGAAGCTGCAGAAAGCTTCTCTCTTGGTGCTCGCTGTTCGTGTAGTTACTACCAGCCACGAACATCGCATTTCCTGTATAACCATGTAAGAACTAATTCAGAAAGGAGCGGCAGAGTGCTTCTGTCATACTGCTCTCTGAAGGTAAGGTGCAACAACGACAGGATTATCACATTTGATAAATAACCATAGGTGAAATATTCCAAAACAAAGCTGCAGAAAGCCTCTCTCACGGTGCTCGCTGTTTGTGTAGTTACTACAAGCAACGAACATTGCATTACCTATATAACCATGTAAGAACTATTTCAGAATGGAGCTGCAGAGTGCTTCTGTCACACTGCTCTCTGAAGGTCGGGTGCAACATCTTCCGGATTATCACATTTGATAAATAACCATAGGTGAAATATTCCAAAACAAAGCTGCAGAAAGCTTCTCTCACGGTGCTCGCTGTTTTTGTAGTTACTACAAGCCACGAACATCGCATATAATATATAACCATATAAGAACTATTTCATAAAGGAGCTGCAGAGTGCTTCTGCCACACTGCTCTCTGAAGGTAGGGTGCAACAACGTCAGGAATATCACATTTGATACATAACCATAGGTGAAATATTCCAAAAAGAAGCTGCAGAAATTTTCTCTCACTGTGCTCGCTGTGTGTGTAGTTTCAAAAAGGCACGAACATCGCATATAACATATAACCATGTAAGAACTATTTCAGAAAGGAGCTGCAGAGTGCTCTGTCCCACTGCACTCTGATGATAGGGTGCAACAACGCCAGGATTATCACATTCCATAAATATCCATAGGTGAAATATTCCAAAATGAGTCTGCAGAAAGCTTCTCTCACAGTGCTCGCTGTTTGTGTAGTTACTACAAGCCACAAACATCGCATTTCCTACATATCCGTGTAAGAACTATTTCAGAAAGGAGCTGCAGAGTGCTTCTGTACCACTGCTCTCTGATGGTCGGGTGCAACAACGCCAGGATTATCACATTTGATAAATATCCATAGCTGAAATATTCCAAAATGAGGCTGCAGAAAGCTTCTCTCACAGTGCTCGCTGTTTGTGTAGTTACTACAAGCCATGAACATCGCATTTCCTATATAACCATGTAAGAACTATTTCAGAAAGGGGCTGCAGAATGTATCTGTCACACTGCTCTCTGAATGTAGGGTGCAACAACGCCAGGATTATCACATTTGATAAATAACCATAGGTGAAATATTCCAAACCGAAGCTGCAGAAAGCTTCTCTCACGGTGCTCGCTGTTTGTGTAGTTACTACAAGCCATGAACATATCAATTTCCTATATAAGCATCTAAGATCTATTTCAGAAAGGAGCTGCAGAGTGCTTCTGTCACACTGCTCTCTGAAGATAGGTTGCAACAACGCCAGGATTATGACATTTGATAAATAACCATAGGTGAAATATTCCAAAACAAAGCTGCAGAAAGCTTCTCTCACGGTGCTCGCTGTTTTTGTAGTTACTACAAGCCACGAACATCGCATTTAATATATAACCATATAAGAAATATTTCAGAATGGAGCTGCAGAATGCTTCTGTCACACTTCTCTCTGAAGGTCGGGTGCAACATCGTCAGGATTATCACATTTGATAAATAACCATAGGTAAAATATTCCAAAACGAAGCTGCAGAAAGGTTCTATCACAGTGCTCGCTGTTTGTGTAGTTATTACAAGCCACGAACATCGCATTTCCTATATAACCATATAAGAACTATTACTGAAAGGAGCTGCAGAGTGCTTCTGTCACACTGATCTCTGAAGGTAGGGCGCAACAACGCCTGGATTATCACAATTGGTAAATAACCAGAGGTGAAATATTCCAAAACGAAGCTGCAGAGAACTTCTCTCACGGTGCTCGCTGTTTGTGTAGTTACTACAAGCCACGAACATCGCATTTCCTATATAACTGTGTAAGAATTACTTCAGAAAGGAGCTGCAGAGTGCTTCTGTCCCACTGCTCTCTGAAGGTAGGGTGCAACAACGCCAGGATCATCACATTTGATAAATGTCCATAGGTGAAATATTCCAAAACAAAGTTGCAGAAAGGTTCCCTCACGGTGCTCGCTAATTGTGTAGTTACTACAAGCCACGAACATCGCATTTCCTATATAACCATGTAAGAACGATTTCAGAAAGGAGCTGCAGAGAGCTTCTGTCACACTGCTCTCTGAAGGTAGGGTGCAACAACGCCAGGATTATCACAATTGGTAAATAACCAGAGGTGAAATATTCCAAAACGAAGCTGCAGCAAGCTTCTCTCACGGTGCTCGCTGTTTGTGTAGTTACTACAAGCCACGAACATTGCATTTCCTATATAACTGTGTAAGGATTACTTCAGAAAGGAGCTGCAGAGTGCTTCTGTCCCACTGCTCTCTGAAGGTAGGGTGCGACAACACCAGGATTCACACATTTGATAAATAACCATTGGTGAGTTATTACAATTCGAAGATGCAGAAAGCTTCTCTCACGCTCCTCGCTGCTTTGTAGTTACTACAAGCCACGAACATCGCATTTAATATATAACAATATAAGAACTATTTCATAAAGGAGCTGCAGAGTGCTTCTGCCACACTGCTCTCTGAAGGTAGGGTGCAACAACGTCAAGATTATCACATTTGATACATAACCATAGGTGAAATATTCGAAAATGAATCAGCGGCAAGCTTCTCCTTCGGTGCTCGCTGTATGTGTAGTTACTACAAGCCACGAACATCTCATTTCCTTTATAACCATGTAAGAACTATTTCAGAATGGAGCTGCAGAGAGCTTCTGTCACACTGCTCTCTGAAGGTCGGGTGCAACATCGCCAGGATTATCACAATTGGTAAATAACCAGAGGTGAAATATTCCAAAACGAAGCTGCAGAAAGCTTCTCTCACGGTGCTCGCTGTTTGTGTACTTACTACAAGCCACGAACATCGCATTTCCTATATAACCATGTAAGAACTATTTCAGAAAGGAGCTGCAGAGTGCTTCTGTCACACTGCTCTCTGAAGGTAGGGTGCAACAACGACAGGATTATCTCATTCGATAAATAACCATAGGTGAAATATGCCAAAACGAAGCTGCAGAAAGCTTCTCTCACGGTGCCCGCTGTTTGTGTAGTTACTACCAGCCTCGAACATCGCATTTCCTGTATAACCATGTAAGAACTATTTCAGAAAGGAGCTGCAGAGTGCATCTGTCACACTGCCCTCTGAAGGTTGGGTGCAACAACGCCAGGATTATCTCATTTGATAAATAACCATAGGTGAAATATTCCAAAACGAAGCATCAGAAAGCTTCTCTCACGGTGCTCGCTGTTTGCGTAGTTACAACAAGCCACGAACATCGCATTTCCTATATAACCATGTAAGAAATATTTCAGAAAGGAGCTGCAGAGTGCTTCGGTCCTACGGCTCTCTGAAGGTAGGGTGCAACAACGCCAGGATTATCACACTTGAAAAATAACCATAGGTGAAATATTCCAAAACGAAGCTGCAGAAAGCTTCTCTCACGGTGTCCGCTGTTTGTGTAGATGCTACAAGCCAGTAACATCGCATTTCCTATATAACCATGTAAGAACTATTTCAGAATGGAGCTGCAGAGTGCTACTTTCACACTGCTCTCTGAAGGTAGGGTGCAAAACGTCAGGATTATCACATTTGATAAATAACCATAGGTGAAATTTTAAAAACAAAGCAGCAGAAAGCCTCTCTCTCGGTGCTCGCTGTTTGTGTAGTTACTACAAGCCACGAACATCGCATTACCTATATAACCATGTAAGAACTATTTCAGAAAGGAGCTGCATAGTGCATCTGTCACACTGCCCTCTGAAGGTTTTGTGCAACATTGCCACGATTATCTCATTTGATAAATAACCATAGTTGAAATATTCAAAACGAAGCTGCAGAAAGCTTCTCTCACGGTGCTCGCTGTTTGTGTAGTTACTACAAGGAACGAACATCGCATTTCCTATATAACCATGTAAGAAATATTTCAGAAAGGAGCTGCAGAGTGCTTCGGTCCCACTGCTCTCTGAAGGTAGGGTGCAACAGCGCCAGGATTATCACATTTGATAAATATCCATAGGTGAAATATTCCAAAACGAAGCTGCAGAAAGCTTCTCTCACGGTGCTCGCTGTTTGTGTAGTTACTACCAGCCACGAACATCGCATTTCCTGTATAACCATGTAAGAACTAATTCAGAAAGGAGCTGCAGAGTGCATCTGTCACACTGCCCTCTGAAGGTAGGGTGCAACAACGCCAGGATTATCTCATTTCCTAAATAACCATAGGTGAAATATTACAAAACGAAGCTGCAGAAAGCTTCTCGAACGGTGCTCGCTGTTTGTGTAGTTACTACAAGCCACGAACATCGCATTTCCTATATAACCATGTAAGAACTATTTCAGAAAGGAGCTGCAGAGTGTTTCTGTACCACTGCTCTCTGAAGGTAGGGTGCTACAACGCCAGGATTATCACATTTGATAAATAACCATAGGTGAAATATTCCAAAACGAAGCTGTAGACAGCTTCTCTCACGGTGCTCGCTGTTTGTGTAGTTACCACAAGATACGAACATCGCATTTCCTATATAATCATGTAAGAACTATTTCAGAAAGGAGCTGCAGAGTGCTTCGGTCCCACTGCTCTCTGAAGGTAGGGTGCAACAACGCCAGGTTTATCACATTTGATAAATAACCATAGGTAAAATATTCCAAAACGAAGCTGCAGAAAGGTTCTATCACAGTGCTCGCTGTTTGTGTAGTTATTACAAGCCACGAACATCGCATTTCCTATATAACCATATAAGAACTATTACTGAAAGGAGCTGCAGAGTGCTTCTGTCACACTGCTCTCTGAAGGTAGGGCGCAACAACGCCAGGATTATCACAATTGGTAAATAACCAGAGGTGAAATATTCCAAAACGAAGCTGCAGAAATCTTCTCTAACGGTGCTCGCTGTTTGTGTAGTTACTACAAGCCACAAACATCGCATTTCCTATATAACTGTGTAAGCTTACTTCAGAAAGGAGCTGCAGAGTGCATCTGTCCCACTGCTCTCTGAAGGTAGGGAGCGACAACGCCAGGATTATCACATTTGATAAATAACCATTGGTGAGTTATTACAATTCGAAGATGCAGAAAGCTTCTCTCACGAAGCTCGCTGTTTGTGTAGTTACTACAAGCCACGAACATTGCATTACCTATATAACCATGTAAGAACTATTTCAGAATGGAACTGCAGAGTGCTTCTGTCACACTGCTCTCTGAAGGTCGGGTGCAACATCTTCCGGATTATGACATTTGATAAATAACCATAGGTGAAATATTCCAAAACAAAGCTGCAGAAAGCTTCTCTCACGGTGCTCGCTGTTTTTGTAGTTACTACAAGCCACGAACATCGCATATAATATATAACCATATAAGAACTATTTCATAAAGGAGCTGCAGAGTGCTTCTGCCACACTGCTCTCTGAAGGTAGGGTGCAACAACGTCAGGAATATCACATTTGATACATAACCATAGGTGAAATATTCCAAAACGAAGCTGCAGAAATTTTCTCTCACGGTGCTCGCTGTGTGTGTAGTTTCAAAAAGGCACGAACATCACATTTCCTATATAACCATGTAAGAACTATTTCAGAAAGGAGCTGCAGAGTGCTCTGTCCCACTGCACTCTGATGATAGGGTGCAACAACGCCAGGATTATCACATTCCATAAATATCCATAGGTGAAATATTCCAAAATGAGGCTGCAGAAAGCTTCTCTCACAGTGCTCGCTGTTTGTGTAGTTACTACAAGCCACAAACATCGCATTTCCTACATATCCGTGTAAGAACTATTTCAGAAAGGAGATGCAGAGTTCTTCTGTACCACTGCTCTCTGATGGTCGGGTGCAACAACGCCAGGATTATCACATTTGATAAATATCCTTAGCTGAAATATTCCAAAATGAGGCTGCAGAAAGCTTCTCTCACAGTGCTCGCTGTTTGTGTAGTTACTACAAGCCACGAACATCGCGTTTCCTATATAACCATGTAAGAACTATTTCAGATAGGAGCTGCAGAATGCATCTGTCACACTGCTCTCTGAATGTAGGGTGCAACAACGCCAGGATTATCACATTTGATAAATAACCATAGGTGAAATATTCCAAACCGAAGCTGCAGAAAGCTTCTCTCACGGTGCTCGCTGTTTGTGTAGTTACTACAAGCCATGAACATATCAATTTCCTATATAACCATGTAAGATCTATTTCAGAAAGGAGCTGCAGAGTGCTTCTGTCACACTGCTCTCTGAAGATAGGTTGCAACAACGCCAGGATTATGACATTTGATAAATAACCATAGGTGAAATATTCCAAAACAAAGCTGCAGAAAGCTTCTCTCATGGTGCTCGCTGTTTTTGTAGTTACTACAAGCCACGAACATCGCATTTAATATATAACCATATAAGAAATATTTCAGAATGGAGCTGCAGAATGCTTCTGTCAAACTTCTCTCTGAAGGTCGGGTGCCACATCGTCAGGATTATCACATTTGATAAATAACCATAGGTAAAATATTCCAAAACGAAGCTGCAGAAAGGTTCTATCACAGTGCTCGCTGTTTGTGTAGTTATTACAAGCCACGAACATCGCATTTCCTATATAACCATATAAGAACTATTACTGAAAGGAGCTGCAGAGTGCTTCTGTCACACTGCTCTCTGAAGGTAGGGCGCAACAACGCCAGGATTATCACAATTGGTAAATAACCAGAGGTGAAATATTCCAAAACGAAGCTGCAGAAAACTTCTCTCACGGTGCTCGCTGTTTGTGTAGTTACTACAAGCCACAAACATCGCATTTCCTATATAACTGTGTAAGAATTACTTCAGAAAGGAGCTGCAGAGTGCTTCTGTCCCACTGCTCTCTGAAGGTAGGGTGCAACAACACCAGGATTATCACATTTGATAAATGTCCATAGGTGAAATATTCCAAAACAAAGCTGCAGAAAGGTTCTCTCACGGTGCTCGCTGTTTGTGTAGTTACTACAAGCCACGAACATCGCATTTCCTATATAACCATGTATGAACGATTTCAGAAAGGATCTGCAGAGAGCTTCTGTCACACTGCTCTCTGAAGGTAGGGTGCGACAACGCCAGGATTATCACAATTGGTAAATAACCAGAGGTGAAATATTCCAAAACGAAGCTGCAGAAAGCTTCTCTCACGGTGCTCGCTGTTTGTGTAGTTACTACAAGCCACGAACATTGCATTTCCTATATAACTGTGTAAGGATTACTTCAGAAAGGAGCTGCAGAGTGCTTCTGTCCCACTGCTCTCTGAAGGTAGGGTGCGACAACGCCAGGATTATCACATTTGATAAATAACCATTGGTGAGTTATTACAATTCGAAGATGCAGAAAGCTTCTCTCACGCTGCTCGCTGCTTTGTAGTTACTACAAGCCACGAACATCGCATTTAATATATAACCATATAAGAACTATTTCATAAAGGAGCTGCAGAGTGCTTCTGCCACACTGCTCTCTGAAGGTAGGGTGCAACAACGTCAAGATTATCACATTTGATACATAACCATAGGTGAAATATTCCAAAACGAATCAGCGGCAAGCTTCTCTTTCGGTGCTCGCTGTATGTGTAGTTACTACAAGCCACGAACATCTCATTTCCTTTATAACCATGTAAGAACTATTTCAGAATGGAGCTGCAGAGAGCTTCTGTCACACTGCTCTCTGAAGGTCGGGTGCAACATCGCCAGGATTATCACAATTGGTAAATAACCAGAGGTGAAATATTCCAAAACGAAGCTGCAGAAAGCTTCTCTCACGGTGCTCGCTGTTTGTGTACTTACTACAAGCCAAGAACATCGCATTTCCTATATAACCATGTAAGAACTATTTCAGAAAGGAGCTGCAGAGTGCATCTGTCACACTGCCCTCTGAATGTTGGGTGCAACAACGCCAGGATTATCTCATTCGATAAATAACCATAGGTGAAATATTCCAAAACGAAGCTGCAGAAAGCTTCTCTCATGGTGCTCGCTGTTTGTGTAGTTACTACAAGCCACGAACATCGCATTTCCTATATAACCATGTAAGAACAATTTCAGAAAGAAGCTGCAGTGTGCTTCTGTCACACTGCTGTCTGAACGTAGGGTGCAACAACGCCAGGATTATCTGATTTGATAAATAACCATAGGTGAAATATGCCAAAACGAAGCTGCAGAAAGCTTCTCTCACGGTGCCCGCTGTTTGTGTAGTTACTACCAGCCTCGAACATCGCATTTCCTGTATAACCATGTAAGAACTATTTCAGAAAGGAGCTGCAGAGTGCTTCTGTACCACTGCTCTCTGAAGGTAGGGTGCTACAACGCCAGGATTATCACATTTGATAAATAACCATAGGTGAAATATTCCAAAACGAAGCTGTAGACAGCTTCTCTCACGGTGCTCGCTGTTTGTGTGGTTACCACAAGATACGAACATCGCATTTCCTATATAATCATGTAAGAACTATTTCAGAAAGGAGCTGCAGAGTGCTTCGGTCCCACTGCTCTCTGAAGGTAGGGTGCAACAACGCCAGGTTTATTACATTTGATAAATAACCATAGGTAAAATATTCCAAAACGAAGCTGCAGAAAGGTTCTATCACAGTGCTCGCTGTTTGTGTAGTTATTACAAGCCACGAACATCGCATTTCCTATATAACCATATAAGAACTACTACTGAAAGGAGCTGCAGAGTGCTTCTGTCACACTGCTCTCTGAAGGTAGGGCGCAACAACGCCAGGATTATCACAATTGGTAAATAACCAGAGGTGAAATATTCCAAAACGAAGCTGCAGAAAGCTTCTCTAACGGTGCTCGCTGTTTGTGTAGTTACTACAAGCCACGAACATCGCATTTCCTATATAACCATGTAAGAACTATTTCAGAATGGAACTGCAGAGTGCTTCTGTCACACTGCTCTCTGAAGGTCGGGTGCAACATCTTCCGGATTATCACATTTGATACATAACCATAGGTGAAATATTCCAAAACGAAGCTGCAGAAATTTTCTCTCACGGTGCTCGCTGTGTGTGTAGTTTCAAAAAGGCACGAACATCGCATTTCCTATATAACCATGTAAGAACTATTTCAGAAAGGGGCTGCAGAGTGTTCTGTCCCACTGCACTCTGATGATAGGGTGCAACAACGCCAGGATTATCACATTCCATAAATATCCATAGGTGAAATATTCCAAAATGAGGCTGCAGAAAGCTTCTCTCACAGTGCTCGCTGTTTGTGTAGTTACTACAAGCCACAAACATCGCATTTCCTACATATCCGTGTAAGAACTATTTTAGAAAGGAGATGCAGAGTTCTTCTGTACCACTGCTCTCTGATGGTCGGGTGCAACAACGCCAGGATTATCACATTTGATAAATATCCATAGCTGAAATATTCCAAAATGAGGCTGCAGAAAGCTTCTCTCACAGTGCTCGCTGTTAGCGTAGTTACTACAAGCCACGAACATCGCATTTCCTATATAACCATGTAGGAACTATTTCAGAAAGGAGCTGTAGAATGCATCTGTCACACTGCTCTCTGAATGTAGGGTGCAACAACGCCAGGATTATCACATTTGATAAATAACCATAGGTGAAATATTCCAAACCGAAGCTGCAGAAAGCTTCTCTCACGGTGCTCGCTGTTTGTGTAGTTACTACAAGCCATGAACATATCAATTTCCTATATAACCATGTAAGATCTATTTCAGAAAGGAGCTGCAGAGTGCTTCTGTCACACTGCTCTCTGAAGATAGGTTGCAACAACGCCAGGATTATGACATTTGATAAATAACCATAGGTGAAATATTCCAAAACAAAGCTGCAGAAAGCTTCTCTCATGGTGCTCGCTGTTTTTGTAGTTACTACAAGCCACGAACATCGCATTTAATATATAACCATATAAGAAATATTTCAGAATGGAGCTGCAGAATGCTTCTGTCACACTTCTCTCTGAAGGTCGGGTGCCACATCGTCAGGATTATCACATTTGATAAATAACCATAGGTAAAATATTCCAAAACGAAGCTGCAGAAAGGTTCTATCACAGTGCTCGCTGTTTGTGTAGTTATTACAAGCCACGAACATCGCATTTCCTATATAACCATATAAGAACTATTACTGAAAGGAGCTGCAGAGTGCTTCTGTCACACTGCTCTCTGAAGGTAGGGCGCAACAACGCCAGGATTATCACAATTGGTAAATAACCAGAGGTGAAATATTCCAAAACGAAGCTGCAGAAAACTTCTCTCACGGTGCTCGCTGTTTGTGTAGTTACTACAAGCCACAAACATCGCATTTCCTATATAACTGTGTAAGAATTACTTCAGAAAGGAGCTGCAGAGTGCTTCTGTCCCACTGCTCTCTGAAGGTAGGGTGCAACAACGCCAGGATTATCACATTTGATAAATGTCCATAGGTGAAATATTCCAAAACAAAGCTGCAGAAAGGTTCTCTCACGGTGCTCGCTGTTTGTGTAGTTACTACAAGCCACGAACATCGCATTTCCTATATAACCATGTATGAACGATTTCAGAAAGGATCTGCAGAGAGCTTCTGTCACACTGCTCTCTGAAGGAAGGGTGCGACAACGCCAGGATTATCACAATTGGTAAATAACCAAAGGTGAAATATTCCAAAACGAAGCTGCAGAAAACTTCTCTCACGGTGCTCGCTGTTTGTGTAGTTACTACAAGCCACGAACATTGCATTTCCTATATAACTGTGTAAGGATTACTTCAGAAAGGAGCTGCAGAGTGCTTCTGTCCCACTGCTCTCTGAAGGTAGGGTGCGACAACGCCAGGATTATCACATTTGATAAATAACCATTGGTGAGTTATTACAATTCGAAGATGCAGAAAGCTTCTCTCACGCTGCTCGCTGCTTTGTAGCTACTACAAGCCACGAACATCGCATTTAATATATAACCATATAAGAACTATTTCATAAAGGAGCTGCAGAGTGCTTCTGCCACACTGCTCTCTGAAAGTAGGGTGCAACAACGTCAAGATTATCACATTTGATACATAACCATAGGTGAAATATTCCAAAACGAATCAGCGGCAAGCTTCTCTTTCGGTGCTCGCTGTATGTGTAGTTACTACAAGCCACGAACATCTCATTTCCTTTATAACCATGTAAGAACAATTTCAGAAAGGAGCTGCAGTGTGCTTCTGTCACACTGCTGTCTGAACGTAGGGTGCAACAACGCCAGGATTATCTGATTTGATAAATAACCATAGGTGAAATATGCCAAAACGAAGCTGCAGAAAGCTTCTCTCACGGTGCCCGCTGTTTGTGTAGTTACTACCAGCCTCGAACATCGCATTTCCTGTATAACCATGTAAGAACTATTTCAGAAAGGAGCTGCAGAGTGCATCTGTCACACTGCCCTCTGAAGGTTGGGTGCAACAACGCCAGGATTATATCATTTGATAAATAACCATAGGTGAAATATTCCAAAACGAAGCATCAGAAAGCTTCTCTCACGGTGCTCGCTGTTTGTGTAGTTACAACAAGCCACGAACATCGCATTTCCTATATAACCATGTAAGAAATATTTCAGAAAGGAGCTGCAGAGTGCTTCGGTCCCACTGCTCTCTGAAGGTAGGGTGCAACAACGCCAGGCTTATCACATTTGATAAATAACCATAGGTGAAATATTCCAAAACGAAGCTGCCGGAAGATTCTCTCACGGTGCTCGCTGTTTGTGTAGTTACTACCAGCCACGAACATCGCATTTCCTGTATAACCATGTAAGAACTAATTCAGAAAGGAGCTGCAGAGTGCTTCTGTCATACTGCTCTCTGAAGATAAGGTGCAACAACGCCAGGATTATCACATTTGATAAATAACCATAGGTGAAATATTCCAAAACAAAGCTGCAGAAAGCCACTCTCACGGTGCTCGCTGTTTGTGTAGTTACTACAAGCCACGAACTTTGCTTTACCTATATAACCAGGTAAGAACTATTTCAGAAAGGAGCTGCAGAGTGCATCTGTCACACTGCCCTCTGAAGGTTGGGTGCAACAACGCCAGGATTATCTCATTTCATAAATAACCATAGGTGAAATATTAGAAAACGAAGCTGCAGAAAGCTTCTCTCATGGTGCTCGCTGTTTGTGTAGTTACTACAAGCCACGATCATCGCATTTCCTCTATAACCATGTAAGAAATATTTCAGAAAGGAGCTGCAGATTGCTTCGGTCCCACTGCTCTCTGAAGGTAGGGTGCAACAACGCCAGGATTATCACACTTGATAAATAACCATAGGTGAAATATTCCAAAACGAAGCTGCAGAAAGCTTCTCTAACGGTGCTCGCTGTTTGTCTAGTTGCTACAAGCCACGAACTTCGCATTTCCTATATAACCATGTAAGAACTATTTCAGAATGGAGCTGCAGAGTGCTTCTGTCACACTGATCTCTGAAGGTAGGGTGCAACAACGCCAGGATTATCACATTTGATAAATAACCGTAGGTGAAATATTCCAAAACAAAGCAGCAGAATGCTTCTCTCTGGTGCTCGCTGTTTGTGTAGTTACTACAAGCCATGAACATCGCATTTCCTATATAACCATGTAAGAACTATTTCAGGAAGGAGCTGCAGAGTCCTTCTGTCACACTGCTCTCTGAAGGTAGGGTGCAACAACGTCAGGATTATCACATTTGATAAATAATCATAGGTGAAATATTAAAAGCAAAGCAGCAGAAAGCCTCTCTTTCGGTGCTCCCTGTTTGTGTAGTTACCTCAAGCCACGAACATCGCATTTAATGTATAACCATGTAAGAACAATTTCAGAAAGTAGCTGCAGAGTGCATCTGTCTCACTGCCCTCTGAGGGTTGGGTGCAACAACGCCAGGATTATCTCATTTGATAAATAACCATAGGTGAAATATTCCAAATCGAAGCTGCAGAAAGCTTCTCTCACAGTGCTCGCGGTTTGTGTAGTAACTACAAGACACGAACATCGCATTTCCTCTATAACCATGTAAGAAATATTTCAGAAAGGAGCTGCAGAGTGGTTCGGTCCCACTGCTCTCTGAAGGTAGGGTGCAACAACGTCAGGATTATCACATTTGATAAATAACCATAGGTGAAATTTTAAAAACAAAGCAGCAGAAAGCCTCTCTTTCGGTGCTCGCTGTTTGTGTAGTTACTACAAGCCACGAACATCGCATTACCTATATAACCATGTAAGAACTATTTCAGAAAGGAGCTGCCGAGTGCATCTGTCACACTGCCCTCTGAAGGTTTTGTGCAACATCGCCACGATTATCTCATTTGATAAATAACCATAGCTGAAATATTCAAAACGAAGCTGCAGAAAGCTTCTCTCACGGTGCTCGCTGTTCGTGTAGTTACTACAAGGCACGAACATCGCATTTCCTATATAACCATGTAAGAACTATTTCAGAAAGGAGCTGCAGAGTGCTTCGGTCCCACTGCTCTCTGAAGGTAGGGTGCAACAGCGCCAGGATTATCACATTTGATAAATAACCATAGGTGAAATATTCCAAAACGAAGCTGCAGAAAGCTTCTCTAACGGTGCTCGCAGTTTGTGTAGTTACTACCAGCCACGAACATCGCATTTCCTGTATAACCATGTAAGAACTAATTCAGAAAGGAGCTGCAGAGTGCATCTGTCACACTGCCCTCTGAAGGTAGGGTGCAACAACGCCAGGATTATCTCATTTCATAAATAACCATAGGTGAAATATTACAAAACGAAGCTGCAGAAAGCTTCTCTCACGGTGCTCGCTGTTTGTGTAGTTACTACAAGCCACGATCATCGCATTTCCTCTATAACCATGTAAGAAATATTTCAGAAAGGAGCTGCAGATTGCTTCGGTCCCACTGCTCTCTGAAGGTAGGGTGCAACAACGCCAGGATTATCACACTTGATAAATAACCATAGGTGAAATATTCCAAAACGAAGCTGCAGAAAGCTTCTCTAACGGTGCTCGCTGTTTGTCTAGTTGCTACAAGCCACGAACTTCGCATTTCCTATATAACCATGTAAGAACTATTTCAGAATGGAGCTGCAGAGTGCTTCTGTCACACTGATCTCTGAAGGTAGGGTGCAACAACGCCAGGATTATCACATTTGATAAATAACCGTAGGTGAAATATTCCAAAACAAAGCAGCAGAATGCTTCTCTCCGGTGCTCGCTGTTTGTGTAGTTACTACAAGCCACGAACATCGCATTTCCTATATAACCATGTAAGAACTATTTCAGGAAGGAGCTGCAGAGTCCCTCTGTCACACTGCTCTCTGAAGGTAGGGTGCAACAACGTCAGGATTATCACATTTGATAAATAACCATAGGTGAAATATTAAAAACAAAGCAGCAGAAAGCCTCTCTTTCGGTGCTCGCTGTTTGTGTAGTTACTACAAGCCACGAACATCGCATTTCCTGTATAACCATGTAAGAACTAATTCTGAAAGGAGCTGCACAGTGCTTCTGTCATACTGCTGTCTGAAGGTAGGGTGCAACAACGCCAGGATTATCTCATTTGATAAATAACCATAGGTGAAATATTCCAAAACGAAGCTGCAGAAAGCTTCTCTCACTATGCCCGCTGTTTGTGTAGTTACTACCAGCCACGAACATCGCATTTCCTGTATAACCATGTAAGAAATATTTCAGAAAGGAGCTGCAGAGTGCATCTGTCTCACTGCCCTCTGAAGGTTGGGTGCAACAACGCCAGGATTATCTCATTTGATAAATAACCCTAGGTGAAATATTCCAAAACGAAGCTGCAGAAAGCTTCTCTCACTGTGCTCGCTGTTTGTGTAGTTACTACAAGCCACGAACATCGCATTTCCTATATAACCATGTAAGAATTATTTCAAAAAGTAGCTGCAGAGTGCTTCGGTCCCACTGCTCTCTGAAGGTAGGGTGCAACAACGCCAGGATTATCACATTTGATAATTAACCATAGGTGAAATACTCCAACACGAAGCTGCCGAAAGCTTCTCTCACGGTGCTCGCTGTTTGTGTAGTTACAACCAGCCACGAACATCGCATTTCCTGTATAACCATGTAAGAACTAATTCTGAAAGGAGCGGCAGAGTGCTTCTGTCATACTGCTCTCTGAAGGTAAGGTGCAACAACGCCAGGATTATCACATTTGATAAATAACCATAGGTGAAATATTCCAAAACAAAGCTGCAGAAAGCTTCTCTCACGGTGCTCGCTGTTCGTGTAGTTACTACAAGGCACGAACATCGCATTTCCTATATAACCATGTAAGAAATATTTCAGAAAGGAGCTGCAGCGTGCTTCGGTCCCACTGCTCTCTGAAGATAGGGTGCAACAGCGCCAGGATTATCACATTTGATAAATAACCATAGGTGAAATATTCCAAAACGAAGCTGCAGAAAGCTTCTCTAACGGTGCTCGCAGTTTGTGTAGTTACTACCAGCCACGAACATCGCATTTCCTGTATAACCATGTAAGAACTAATTCAGAAAGGAGCTGCAGAGTGCATCTGTCACACTGCCCTCTGAAGGTAGGGTGCAACAACGCCAGGATTATCTCATTTCATAAATAACCATAGGTGAAATATTACAAAACGAAGCTGCAGAAAGCTTCTCTCACGGTGCTCGCTGTTTGTGTAGTTACTACAAGCCACGATCATCGCATTTCCTCTATAACCATGTAAGAAATATTTCAGAAAGGAGCTGCAGATTGCTTCGGTCCCACTGCTCTCTGAAGGTAGGGTGCAACAACGCCAGGATTATCACACTTGATAAATAACCATAGGTGAAATATTCCAAAACGAAGCTGCAGAAAGCTTCTCTAACGGTGCTCGCTGTTTGTCTAGTTGCTACAAGCCACGAACTTCGCATTTCCTATATAACCATGTAAGAACTATTTCAGAATGGAGCTGCAGAGTGCTTCTGTCACACTGATCTCTGAAGGTAGGGTGCAACAACGCCAGGATTATCACATTTGATAAATAACCGTAGGTGAAATATTCCAAAACAAAGCAGCAGAATGCTTCTCTCAGGTGCTCGCTGTTTGTGTAGTTACTACAAGCCACGAACATCGCATTTCCTGTATAACCATGTAAGAACTATTTCAGGAAGGAGCTGCAGAGTCTTTCTGTCACACTGCTCTCTGAAGGTAGGGTGCAACAACGTCAGGATTATCACATTTGATAAATAACCATAGGTGAAATATTAAAAACAAAGCAGCAGAAAGCCTCTCTTTCGGTGATCGCTGTTTGTGTAGTTACTACAAGCCACGAACATCGCATTTCCTGTATAACCATGTAAGAACTAATTCTGAAAGGAGCTGCAGAGTGCTTCTGTCATACTGCTGTCTGAAGGTAGGGTGCAACAACGCCAGGATTATCTCATTTGATAAATAACCATAGGTGAAATATTCCAAAACGAAGCTGCAGAAAGCTTCTCTCACGATGCCCGCTGTTTGTGTAGTTACTACCAGCCACGAACATCGCAATTCCTGTATAACGATGTAAGAAATATTTCAGAAAGGAGCTGCAGAGTGCATCTGTCTCACTGCCCTCTGAAGGTTGGGTGCAACAACGCCAGGATTATCTCATTTGATAAATAACCCTAGGTGAAATATTCCAAAACGAAGCTGCAGAAAGCTTCTCTCACTGTGCTCGCTGTTTGTGTAGTTACTACAAGCCACGAACATCGCATTTCCTATATAACCATGTAAGAATTATTTCAAAAAGTAGCTGCAGAGTGCTTCGGTCCCACTGCTCTCTGAAGGTAGGGTGCAACAACGCCAGGATTATCACATTTGATAATTAACCATAGGTGAAATACTCCAACACGAAGCTGCCGAAAGCTTCTCTCACGGTGCTCGCTGTTTGTGTAGTTACTACCAGCCACGAACATCGCATTTCCTGTATAACCATGTAAGAACTAATTCTGAAAGGAGCGGCAGAGTGCTTCTGTCATACTGCTCTCTGAAGGTAAGGTGCAACAACGCCAGGATTATCACATTTGATAAATAACCATAGGTGAAATATTCCAAAACAAAGCTGCAGAAAGCCTCTCTCACGGTGCTCGCTGTTTTTGTAGTTACTACAAGCAACGAACATTGCATTTCCTATATAACCATGTAAGAACTATTTCAGAAAGGAGCTGCGGAGTGCATCTGTCACACTGCCCTCTGAAAGTTGGGTGCAACAACGCCAGGATTATCTCATTTCATATATAACCATAGGTGAAATATTACAAAACGAAGCTGCAGAAAGCTTCTCTCACGGTGCTCGCTGTTTGTGTAGTTACTACAAGCCAAGAACATCGCATTTCCTCTATAACCATGTAAGAAATATTTCAGAAAGGAGCTGCAGATTGCTTTGGTCCCACTGCTCTCTGAAGGTAGGGTGCAACAACGTCAGGATTATCACATTTGATAAATAACCATAGGTGAAATTTTAAAAACAAAGCAGCAGAAAGCCTCTCTCACGGTGCTCGCTGTTTGTGTAGTTACTACCAGCCAGGAACATCGCATTTCCTGTATAACCATGTAAGAACTAATTCAGAAAGGAGCTGCAGAGGGCTTCTGTCACACTGGTCACTGAACGTAGGGTGCAATAACGTCTGGATTATCACATTTGGTAAATAAACATAGGTGAAATATTCCAAAACGAAGCTGCAGAAAGCTTCTCTCACAGTGCTCGCTGTTTGTGTAGTTACTACAAGCCACAAACTTCGCATTTCTTATATAACCATGTCAGATCTATTTCAGAGAGGAACTGCAGAGTGCTTGTGTCCCACTGCTCTCTGAACGTAGGGTGCAACAACGCCAGGATTCTCACATTTGATAAATAACCATAGGAGAAATATGCCAAAACGAAGCTGCAGAAAGTCTCTCTAACAGTCCTCGCTGTTTGTGTAGTTACTACAAGGATCAAACTTCGCATTTCCTATATAACCATGTAAGAACTATTTAAGATAGGAACTGCAGAGTACTTCTGTCCCACTGCTCTCTGAACGTAGGGTGCAACAACACCAGGATTATCACATTTAATAAATAACCATAGGTGAAATATTCCAAAACGAAGCTGCTGAAAACTTCTCTCATGGTGCTCGCTTTTTGTGTAGTTACTACAAGCCACGAACATCGCATTTCCTATATAACCATGTAAGAACTATTCCAGAAAGGAGCTGCAGAGTGCTTCTGTCACACTGGTCACTGAAGGTAGGGTGCAATATCGTCTGGATTATCACATTTGGTAAATAAACATAGGTGAAATATTCCAAAACGAAGCTGGAGGAAGCTTATCTCACGGTACTCGCTGTTTGTGTAGTTACTACAAGCCACGAACATCCCATTTCCTATATAACCATGTAGAACTATTTCAGAAAGGAGCTGCTGAGTGCTTCTGTCACACTGCTGTCTGATGGTAGGGTGCAACAACGCCAGGATTATCACATTACATAAATAACCATAGGTGAAATTTTCCAAAACGAAGCTGCAGAAAGCTTCTCTCACAGTGCCCCCTGTTTGTGTAGTTACTACAAGCCACGAACATGGCATTTCCTATATAACCATGTGAGAACTATTTCAGAAAGGAGCTGCAGAGTGCATCTGTCTCACTGCCCTCTGAAGGTTGGGTGCAACAACGCCAGGATTATCTCATTTGATAAATAACCATAGGTGAAATATTCCAAAACGAAGCTGCAGAAAGCTTCTCTCACGGTGCTCGCTGTTTGTGTAGTTACTACCAGCCACGAACATCGCATTTCCTGTATAACCATGTAAAACTAATTCAGAAAGGAGCGGCAGAGTGCTTCTGTCATACTGCTCTCTGAAGGTAAGGTGCAACAACGCCAGGATTATCACATTTGATAAATAACCTTAGGTGAAATATTCCAAAACAAAGCTGCAGAAAGCCTCTCCCACGGTGCTCGCTGTTTGTGTAGTTACTACAAGCAACGAACATTGCATTACCTATATAACCAAGTAAGAACTATTTCAGAAAGGAGCTGCGGAGTGCATCTGTCACACTGCCCTCTGAAAGTTGGGTGCAACAATGCCAGGATTATCTCATTTCATATATAACCGTAGGTGAAATATTACAAAACGAAGCTGCAGAATGCTTCTCTCACGGTGCTCGCTGTTTGTGTAGTTACTACAAGCCACGAACATCGCATTTCCGCAATAACCATGTAAGAAATATTTCAGAAAGGAGCTGCAGAGTGCTTCGGTCCCACTGCTCTCTGAAGGTAGGGTGCAACAACGTCAGGATTATCACATTTGATAAATAACCATAGGTGAAATTTTAAAAACAAAGCAGCAGAAAGCATCTCTTTCGGTGCTCGCTGTTTGTGTAGTTACTACAAGCCACGAACATCGCATTACCTATATAACCATGTAAGAACTATTTCAGAAAGGAGCTGCAGAGTGCATCTGTCACACTGCCCTCTGAAGGTTTTGTGCAACAACGCCACGATTATCTCATTTGATAAATAACCATAGTTGAAATATTCCAAAACGAAGCTGCAGAAAGCTTCTCTCACGGTGCTCGCTGTTTGTGTAGTTACTACAAGCCACGAACATCGCATTTCCTATATAACCATGTAAGAAATATTTCAGAAAGGAGCTGCAGAGTGCTTCTGTCACACTGGTCACTGAATGTAGGGTGCAATAACGTCTGGATTATCACATTTGGTAAATAAACATAGGTGAAATATTCCAAAACGAAGCTGCAGAAAGCTTCTCTCACAGTGCTCGCTGTTTGTGTAGTTACTACAAGCCACAAACTTCGCATTTCTTATATAACCATGTCAGATCTATTTCAGAGAGGGACTGCAGAGTGCTTGTGTCCCACTGCTCTCTGAACGTAGGGTGTAACAACGCCAGGATTATCACATTTGATAAATAACCATAGGTGAAATATGCCAAAACGAAGCTGCAGAAAGTTTCTCTAACAGTGCTCGCTGTTTGTGTAGTTACTACAAGGATCAAACTTCGCATTTCATATAACCATGTAAGAACTATTTCAGATAGGAACTGCAGAGTGCTTCTGTCCCACTGCTCTCTGAACGTAGGGTGCAACAACGCCAGGATTATCTCATTTGATAAATAACCATAGGTGAAATATTCTAAAACGAAGCTGCAGAAAGCTTCTCTCATGGTGCTCGCTGTTTGGGTAGTTACTGCAAGCCACGAACATCGCATATCCTATATAACGATGTAAGAACTATTTCAGAAAGGAGCTGCAGAGTGCTTCTGTCACACTGCTCTCTGAAGGTAGGGTGCAACAACGCCAAGATTGTTACATTACATAAATAGCCATAGGCGAAATTTTCCAAAACGAAGCTGCAGTAAGCTTCTCTCATGGTGCTCGCTTTATGTGTAGTTACTACAAGCCACGAACATCGCATTTCCTATATAACCATGTAAGAACTATTTCAGAAAGGAGCTGCAGAGTGCATCTGTCACACTGCTCTCTGAAGGTAGGGTGCAACAACGCCAGGATTATCACACTTGATAAATAACCATAGGTGAAATATTCCAAAACGAAGCTGCAGAAAGCTTCTCTAACGGTGCTCGCTGTTTGTCTAGTTGCTACAAGCCACGAACTTCGCATTTCCTATATAACCATGTAAGAACTATTTCAGAATGGAGCTGCAGAGTGCTTCTGTCACACTGATCTCTGAAGGTAGGGTGCAACAACGCCAGGATTATCACATTTGATAAATAACCGTAGGTGAAATATTCCAAAACAAAGCAGCAGAATGCTTCTCTCCGGTGCTCGCTGTTTGTGTAGTTACTACAAGCCATGAACATCGCATTTCCTATATAACCATGTAAGAACTATTTCAGGAAGGAGCTGCAGAGTCCTTCTGTCACACTGCTCTCTGAAGGTAGGGTGCAACAACGTCAGGATTATCACATTTGATAAATAATCATAGGTGAAATATTAAAAGCAAAGCAGCAGAAAGCCTCTCTTTCGGTGCTCCCTGTTTGTGTAGTTACCTCAAGCCACGAACATCGCATTTCCTGTATAACCATGTAAGAACAATTTCAGAAAGTAGCTGCAGAGTGCATCTGTCTCACTGCCCTCTGAAGGTTGGGTGCAACAACGCCAGGATTATCTCATTTGATAAATAACCATAGGTGAAATATTCCAAAACGAAGCTGCAGAAAGCTTCTCTCACAGTGCTCGCGGTTTGTGTAGTAACTACAAGCCACGAACATCGCATTTCCTATATAACCATGTAAGAATTATTTCAGAAAGGAGCTGCAGAGTGCTTCGGTCCCACTGCTCTCTGAAGGTAGGGTGCAACAACGCCAGGATTATCACATTTGATAAATAACCATAGGTGAAATACTCCAAAACGAAGCTGCCGAAAGCTTCTCTCACGGTGCTCGCTGTTTGTGTAGTTACTACAAGCCACGAACATCGCATTTCCTCTATAACCATGTAAGAAATATTTCAGGAAGGAGCTGCAGAGTGCTTCGGTCCCACTGCTCTCTGAAGGTAGGGTGCAACAACGTCAGGATTATCACATTTGATAAATAACCATAGGTGAAATTTTAAAAACAAAGCAGCAGAAAGCCTCTCTTTCGGTGCTCGCTGTTTGTGTAATTACTACAAGCCACGAACATTGCATTTCCTGTATAACCATGTAAGAACTAATTCAGAAAGGAGCTGCAGAGTGCATCTGTCGCACTGCCCTCTGAAGGTAGGGTGCAACAACGCCAGGATTATCTCATTTCATAAATAACCATAGGTGAAATATTACAAAACGAAGCTGCAGAAAGCTTCTCTCACGGTGCTCGCTGTTTGTGTAGTTACTACAAGCCACGATCATCGCATTTCCTCTATAACCATGTAAGAAATATTTCAGAAAGGAGCTGCAGATTGCTTCGGTCCCACTGCTCTCTGAAGGTAGGGTGCAACAACGCCAGGATTATCACACTTGATAAATAACCATAGGTGAAATATTCCAAAACGAAGCTGCAGAAAACTTCTCTAACGGTGCTCGCTGTTTGTCTAGTTGCTACAAGCCACGAACTTCGCATTTCCTATATAACCATGTAAGAACTATTTCAGAATGGAGCTGCAGAGTGCTTCTGTCACACTGATCTCTGAAGGTAGGGTGCAACAACGCCAGGATTATCACATTTGATAAATAACCGTAGGTGAAATATTCCAAAACAAAGCAGCAGAATGCTTCTCTCCGGTGCTCGCTGTTTGTGTAGTTACTACAAGCCACGAACATCGCATTTCCTATATAACCATGTAAGAACTATTTCAGGAAGGAGCTGCAGAGTCCTTCTGTCACACTGCTCTCTGAAGGTAGGGTGCAACAACGACAGGATTATCACATTTGATAAATAACCATAGGTGAAATATTAAAAACAAAGCAGCAGAAAGCCTCTCTTTCGGTGCTCGCTGTTTGTGTAGTTACTACAAGCCACGAACATCGCATTACCTGTATAACCATGTAAGAACTAATTCTGAAAGGAGCTGCAGAGTGCTTCTGTCATACTGCTGTCTGAAGGTAGGGTGCAACAACGCCAGGATTATCTCATTTGATAAATAACCATAGGTGAAATATTCCAAAACGAAGCTGCAGAAAGCTTCTCTCACGATGCCCGCTGTTTGTGTAGTTACTACCAGCCACGAACATCGCATTTCCTGTATAACCATGTAAGAAATATTTCAGAAAGGAGCTGCAGAGTGCATCTGTCTCACTGCCCTCTGAACGTTGGGTGCAACAACGCCAGGATTATCTCATTTGATAAATAACCATAGGTGAAATATTTCAAAACGAAGCTGCAGAAAGCTTCTCTCACTGTGCTCGCTGTTTGTGTAGTTACTACAAGCCACGAACATCGCATTTCCTATATAACCATGTAAGAATTATTTCAAAAAGTAGCTGCAGAGTGCTTCGGTCCCACTGCTCTCTGAAGGTAGGGTGCAACAACGCCAGGATTATCACATTTGATAATTAACCATAGGTGAAATACTCCAACACGAAGCTGCCGAAAGCTTCTCTCACGGTGCTCGCTGTTTGTGTAGTTACTACCAGCCACGAACATCGCATTTCCTGTATAACCATGTAAGAACTAATTCTGAAAGGAGCGGCAGAGTGCTTCTGTCATACTGCTCTCTGAAGGTAAGGTGCAACAACGCCAGGATTATCACATTTGATAAATAACCATAGGTGAAATATTCCAAAACAAAGCTGCAGAAAGCCTCTCTCACGGTGCTCGCTGTTTTTGTAGTTACTACAAGCAACGAACATTGCATTACCTGTATAACCATGTAAGAACTATTTCAGAAAGGAGCTGCGGAGTGCATCTGTCACACTGCCCTCTGAAAGTTGGGTGCAACAACGCCAGGATTATCTCATTTCATATATAACCATAGGTGAAATATTACAAAACGAAGCTGCAGAAAGCTTCTCTCACGGTGCTCGCTGTTTGTGTAGTTACTACAAGCCACGAACATCGCATTTCCTCTATAACCATGTAATAAATATTTCAGAAAGGAGCTGCAGATTGCTTCGGTCCCACTGCTCTCTGAAGGTAGGGTGCAACAACGTCAGGATTATCACATTTGATAAATAACCATAGGTGAAATTTTGAAAACAAAGCAGCAGAAAGCCTCTCTTTCAGTGCTCGCTGTTTGTGTAGTTACTACAAGCCACGAACATCGCATTACCTATATAACCATGTAAGAACTATTTCAGAAAGGAGCTGCAGAGTGCATCTGTCACACCGCCCTCTCAAGGTTTTGTGCAACAACTCCACGATTATCTCATTTGATAAATAACCATAGTTGAAATATTCCAAAACGAAGCTGCAGAAAGCTTCTCTCACGGTGCTCGCTGTTTGTGTAGTTACTACAAGGCACGAACATCGCATTTCCTATATAACCATGTCAGAAATATTTCAGAAAGGAGCTGCAGAGTGCTTCGGTCCCACTGCTCTCTGAAGCTAGGGTGCAACAGCGCCAGGATTATCACATTTGATAAATAACCATAGGTGAAATATTCCAAAACGAAGCTGCAGAAAGCTTCTCTCACGGTGCTCGCTGTTTGTGTAGTTACTACCAGCCAGGAACATCGCATTTCCTGTATAACCATGTAAGAACTAATTCAGAAAGGAGCTGCAGAGTGCTTCTGTCACACTGGTCACTGAACGTAGGGTGCAATAACGTCTGGATTATCACATTTGGTAAATAAACATAGGTGAAATATTCCAAAACGAAGCTGCAGAAAGATTCTCTCACAGTGCTCGCTGTTTGTGTAGTTACTACAAGCCACAAACTTCGCATTTCTTATATAACCATGTCAGATCTATTTCAGAGAGGAACTGCAGAGTGCTTGTGTCCCACTGCTCTCTGAACGTAGGGTGCAACAACGCCAGGATTCTCACATTTGATAAATAACCATAGGAGAAATATGCCAAAACGAAGCTGCAGAAAGTTTCTCTAACAGTCCTCGCTGTTTGTGTAGTTACTATAAGGATCAAACTTCGCATTTCCTATATAACCATGTAAGAACTATTTAAGATAGGAACTGCAGAGTACTTCTGTCCCACTGCTCTCTGAACGTAGGGTGCAACAACACCAGGATTATCACATTTAATAAATAACCATAGGTGAAATATTCCAAAACGAAGCTGCTGAAAACTTCTCTCATGGTGCTCGCTTTTTGTGTAGTTACTACAAGCCACGAACATCGCATTTCCTATATAACCATGTAAGAACTATTCCAGAAAGGAGCTGCAGAGTGCTTCTGTCACACTGGTCACTGAAGGTAGGGTGCAATATCGTCTGGATTATCACATTTGGTAAATAAACATAGGTGAAATATTCCAAAACGAAGCTGGAGAAAGCTTCTCTCACGGTACTCGCTGTTTGTGTAGTTACTACAAGCCACGAACATCACATTTCCTATATAACCATGTAGAACTATTTCAGAAAGGAGCTGCTGAGTGCTTCTGTCACACTGCTGTCTGATGGTAGGGTGCAACAACGCCAGGATTATCACATTACATAAATAGCCATAGGTGAAATTTTCCAAAGCGAAGCTGCAGAAAGCTTCTCTCACAGTGCTCCCTGTTTGTGTAGTTACTACAAGCCACAAACTTCGAATTTCCTATATAACCATGTAAGAACTATTTCAGAGAGGAACTGCAGAGTGCTTCTGTCCCACTGCTCTCTGAACGTAGGGTGCAACAACGCCAGGATTTTCTCATTTGATAAATAACCATAGGTGAAATATTCTAAAACGAAGCTGCAGAAAGCTTCTCTCATGGTGCTCGCTGTTTGGGTAGTTACTGCAAGCCACGAACATCGCATATCCTATATAACGATGTAAGAACAATTTCAGAAAGGAGCTGCAGAGTGCTTCTGTCACACTGCTCTCTGAAGGTAGGGTGCAACAACGCCAAGATTGTTACATTACATAAATAGCCATAGGCGAAATTTTCCAAAACGAAGCTGCAGTAAGCTTCTCTCATGGTGCTCGCTTTTTGTGTAGTTACTACAAGCCACGAACATGGCATTTCCTATATAACCATGTAAGAACTATTTCAGAAAGGAGCTGCAGAGTGCATCTGTCTCACTGCCCTCTGAAGGTTGGGTGCAACAACGCCAGGATTATCTCATTTGATAAATAACCATAGGTGAAATATTCCAAAACGAAGCTGCAGAAAGCTTCTCTCACGGTGCTCGCTGTTTGTGTAGTTACTACCAGCCACGAACATCGCATTTCCTGTATAACCATGTAAGAACTAATTCAGAAAGGAGCGGCAGAGTGCTTCTGTCATACTGCTCTCTGAAGGTAAGGTGCAACAACGCCAGGATTATCACATTTGATAAATAACCATAGGTGAAATATTCCAAAACAAAGCTGCAGAAAGCCTCTCCCACGGTGCTCGCTGTTTGTGTAGTTACTACAAGCAACGAACATTGCATTACCTATATAACCATGTAAGAACTATTTCAGAAAGGAGCTGCGGAGTGCATCTGTCACACTGCCCTCTGAAGGTTTTGTGCAACAACGCCACGATTATCTCATTTGATAAATAACCATAGTTGAAATATTCCAAAACGAAGCTGCAGAAAGCTTCTCTCACGGTGCTCGCTGTTTGTGTAGTTACTACAAGGCACAAACATCGCATTTCCTATATAACCATGTAAGAAATATTTCAGAAAGGAGCTGCAGAGTGCTTCTGTCACACTGGTCACTGAATGTAGGGTGCAATAACGTCTGGATTATCACATTTGGTAAATAAACATAGGTGAAATATTCCAAAACGAAGCTGCAGAAAGCTTCTCCCACAGTGCTCGCTGTTTGTGTAGTTACTACAAGCCACAAACTTCGCATTTCTTATATAACCATGTCAGATCTATTTCAGAGAGGGACTGCAGAGTGCTTGTGTCCCACTGCTCTCTGAACGTAGGGTGTAACAACGCCAGGATTATCACATTTGATAAATAACCATAGGTGAAATATGCCAAAACGAAGCTGCAGAAAGTTTCTCTAACAGTGCTCGCTGTTTGTGTAGTTACTACAAGGATCAAACTTCGCATTTCCTATATAACCATGTAAGAACTATTTCAGATAGGAACTGCAGAGTGCTTCTGTCCCACTGCTCTCTGAACGTAGGGTGCAACAACGCCAGGATTATCTCATTTGATAAATAACCATAGGTGAAATATTCTAAAACGAAGCTGCAGAAAGCTTCTCTCATGGTGCTCGCTGTTTGGGTAGTTACTGCAAGCCACGAACATCGCATATCCTATATAACGATGTAAGAACAATTTCAGAAAGGAGCTGCAGAGTGCTTCTGTCACACTGCTCTCTGAAGGTAGGGTGCAACAACGCCAAGATTGTTACATTACATAAATAGCCATAGGCGAAATTTTCCAAAACGAAGCTGCAGTAAGCTTCTCTCATGGTGCTCGCTTTTTGTGTAGTTACTACAAGCCACGAACATCGCATTTCCTATATAACCATGTAAGAACTATTTCAGAAAGGAGCTGCAGAGTGCATCTGTCACACTGCTGTCTGAACGTAGGGGCAACAACGCCAGGATTATCACATTTGATAAATAACCATGGGGGAAATATTCCAAAACGAAGCTGCAGAAAACTTCTCTCACGGTACTCGCTGTTTGTGTACTTACTACAAGCCACGAACATCGCATTTCCTATATACCATGTAGAACTATTTCAGAAAGGAGCTGCTGAGTGCTTCTCTCACACTGCTCTCTGATGGTAGGGTGCTACAACGCCAGGATTATCACATTACATAAATAACCATAGGTGAAATATTCCAAAACGAAGCTGTATAAAGCTTCTCTCGGTGCTCTTTGTTTGTGTAGTTACTACAAGCCACGAACATCGCAATTCCAATATAACTATGTAAGAACTATTTCAGAAAGGAGCTGCTGAATGCTTCGGTCCCACTGCTCTCTGAAGGTAGGGTGCAACAACACCAGCATTATCACATTTGATAAATAACCATAGGTAAAATACACTCCTGGAAATTGAAATAAGAACACCGTGAATTCATTGTCCCAGGAAGGGGAAACTTTATTGACACATTCCTGGGATCAGATACATCACATGATCACACTGACAGAACCACAGGCACATAGACACAGGCAACAGAGCATGCACAATGTCGGCACTAGTACAGTGTATATCCACCTTTCGCAGCAATGCAGGCTGCTATTCTCTCATGGAGACGATCGTAGAGATGCTGGATGTAGTCCTGTAGAACGGCTTGCCATGCCATTTCCACCTGGCGCCTCAGTTGGACCAGCGTTCGTGCTGGACGTGCAGACCGCGTGAGACGACGCTTCATCCAGTCCCAAACATGCTCAATGGAGGACAGATCCGGAGATCTTGCTGGCCAGGGTAGTTGACTTACACCTTCTAGAGCACGTTGGGTGGCACGGGATACATGCGGACGTGCATTGTCCTGTTGGAACAGCAAGTTCCCTTGCCGGTCTAGGAATGGTAGAATGATGGGTTCGATGACGGTTTGGATGTACCGTGCACTATTCAGTGTCCCCTCGACGATCACCAGTTGTGTACGGCCAGTGTAGGAGATCGCTCCCCACACCATGATGCCGGGTGTTGGCCCTGTGTGCCTCGGTCGTATGCAGTCCTGATTGTGGCGCTCACCTGCACGGCGCCAAACACGCATACTACCATCATTGGCACCAAGGCAGAAGCGACTCTCATCGCTGAAGACGACACGTCTCCATTCGTCCCTCCATTCACGCCTGTCGCGACACCACTGGAGGCGGGCTGCACGATGTTGGGGCGTGAGCGGAAGACGGCCTAAGGGTGTGCGGGACCATAGCCCAGCTTCATGGAGACGGTGGCGAATGGTCCTCGCCGATACCCCAGGAGCAACAGTGTCCCTAATTTGCTGGGAAGTGGCGGTGCGGTCCCCTACGGCACTGCGTAGGATCCTACGGTCTTGGCGTGCATCCGTGCATCGCTGCGGTCCAGTCCCAGGTCGACGGCCACGTGCACCTTCCGCCGACCACTGGCGACAACATCGATGTACTGTGGAGACCTCACGCCCCACGTGTTGAGCAATTCGGCGGTACGTCCATAAGGCCTCCCGCATGCCCACTATATGCCCTCGCTCAAAGTCCGTCTACTGCACATACGGTTCGCGTACACACTGTCGCGGCATGCTACCTGTGTTAAAGACTGTGATGGAGCTCCGTATGCCACGGCAAACTGGCTGACACTAACGGCGGCGGTGCACAAATGCTGCGCAGCTAGCGCCATTCGACGGCCAACACCACGGTTCCTGGTGTGTCCGCCGTGCCGTGCGTGTGATCATTGCTTGTACAGCCCTCTCGCAGTGTCCGGAGGAAGTATGGTGGGTCTGACACACCGGTGTCAATGTGTTCTTTTTTCCATTTCCAGGAGTGTATTCCAAAACGAAGCTGCAGAAAGCATCTCTCACGGTGCTCGCTGTTTGTGTAGTTACTACAAGCCACGAACATCGCATTTCCTATATAACCATGTAAGAACTATTTCAGAAAGGAGCTGCAGATTGCTTCTGTCACACTGCTCTCTGAAGGTTGGGTGCAACAACGCCAGTATTATCTCATTTGATAAATAACCATAGGCGAAATATTCCAAAACGAAGCTGCAGAAAGCTTCTCTCACGGTGCTCGCTATTTGTGTAGTTACTACAAGCCACGAACATCGCATTTCCTATATAACCATGTAAGAACAATTTCAGAAAGGAGCTGCAGAGTGCTTCTGTCAGACTGCTCTCTGAAGGTGGGGTGCAACAACGCCAGGAATATCACATTTGATAAATAACCATACGTGAAATATTGCAAAACGAAACTGCAGAAAGCTTCTCTCACGGTGCTCGCTGTTTGTGTAGTTACCACAAGCCACGAACAACGCATTTCCTATATAACCATGTAAGAACTATTTCAGAAAGGAGCTGCAGAGTGCTTCTGTCACTCTGCTCTCTGAAGGTAGGGCGCAACAATGCCAGGATTATCACATTTGATAAATAACCATAGGTGAAATATTCCAAAGTGAAGCTGCAGAAACCTTCTCTCACAGTGCTCGCTGTTTGTGTCGTTACTACAACCCATGAATATCGCATTTCCTATATAACCATGTAAGAACTATTTCAGAAAGGAGCTGCAGAGTGCTTCTGTCACTCTGCTCTCTGGAGGTACGGTGCAACAACGCCAGGAATATCACATTTGATAAATCACCATACGTGAAATATTCCAAAACGAAGCTGCAGAAAGCTTCTTCCACGGTGCTCGCTGTTTGTGTAGTTACTACCAGCCACGAACATCGCATTTCCTGTATAACCATGTAAGAACTAATTCAGAAAGGAGCGGCAGAGTGCTTCTGTCATACTGCTCTCTGAAGGTAAGGTGCAACAACGCCAGGATTATCACATTTGATAAATAACCATAGGTGAAATATTCCAAAACAAAGCTGCAGAAAGCCTCTCCCACGGTGCTCGCTGTTTGTGTAGTTACTACAAGCAACGAACATTGCATTACCTATATAACCATGTAAGAACTATTTCAGAAAGGAGCTGCGGAGTGCATCTGTCACACTGCCCTCTGAAGGTTTTGTGCAACAACGCCACGATTATCTCATTTGATAAATAACCATAGTTGAAATATTCCAAAACGAAGCTGCAGAAAGCTTCTCTCACGGTGCTCGCTGTTTGTGTAGTTACTACAAGGCACAAACATCGCATTTCCTATATAACCATGTAAGAAATATTTCAGAAAGGAGCTGCAGAGTGCTTCTGTCACACTGGTCACTGAATGTAGGGTGCAATAACGTCTGGATTATCACATTTGGTAAATAAACATAGGTGAAATATTCCAAAACGAAGCTGCAGAAAGCTTCTCCCACAGTGCTCGCTGTTTGTGTAGTTACTACAAGCCACAAACTTCGCATTTCTTATATAACCATGTCAGATCTATTTCAGAGAGGGACTGCAGAGTGCTTGTGTCCCACTGCTCTCTGAACGTAGGGTGTAACAACGCCAGGATTATCACATTTGATAAATAACCATAGGTGAAATATGCCAAAACGAAGCTGCAGAAAGTTTCTCTAACAGTGCTCGCTGTTTGTGTAGTTACTACAAGGATCAAACTTCGCATTTCCTATATAACCATGTAAGAACTATTTCAGATAGGAACTGCAGAGTGCTTCTGTCCCACTGCTCTCTGAACGTAGGGTGCAACAACGCCAGGATTATCTCATTTGATAAATAACCATAGGTGAAATATTCTAAAACGAAGCTGCAGAAAGCTTCTCTCATGGTGCTCGCTGTTTGGGTAGTTACTGCAAGCCACGAACATCGCATATCCTATATAACGATGTAAGAACAATTTCAGAAAGGAGCTGCAGAGTGCTTCTGTCACACTGCTCTCTGAAGGTAGGGTGCAACAACGCCAAGATTGTTACATTACATAAATAGCCATAGGCGAAATTTTCCAAAACGAAGCTGCAGTAAGCTTCTCTCATGGTGCTCGCTTTTTGTGTAGTTACTACAAGCCACGAACATCGCATTTCCTATATAACCATGTAAGAACTATTTCAGAAAGGAGCTGCAGAGTGCATCTGTCACACTGCTGTCTGAACGTAGGGGCAACAACGCCAGGATTATCACATTTGATAAATAACCATGGGGGAAATATTCCAAAACGAAGCTGCAGAAAACTTCTCTCACGGTACTCGCTGTTTGTGTACTTACTACAAGCCACGAACATCGCATTTCCTATATACCATGTAGAACTATTTCAGAAAGGAGCTGCTGAGTGCTTCTCTCACACTGCTCTCTGATGGTAGGGTGCTACAACGCCAGGATTATCACATTACATAAATAACCATAGGTGAAATATTCCAAAACGAAGCTGTATAAAGCTTCTCTCGGTGCTCTTTGTTTGTGTAGTTACTACAAGCCACGAACATCGCAATTCCAATATAACTATGTAAGAACTATTTCAGAAAGGAGCTGCTGAATGCTTCGGTCCCACTGCTCTCTGAAGGTAGGGTGCAACAACACCAGCATTATCACATTTGATAAATAACCATAGGTAAAATACACTCCTGGAAATTGAAATAAGAACACCGTGAATTCATTGTCCCAGGAAGGGGAAACTTTATTGACACATTCCTGGGATCAGATACATCACATGATCACACTGACAGAACCACAGGCACATAGACACAGGCAACAGAGCATGCACAATGTCGGCACTAGTACAGTGTATATCCACCTTTCGCAGCAATGCAGGCTGCTATTCTCTCATGGAGACGATCGTAGAGATGCTGGATGTAGTCCTGTAGAACGGCTTGCCATGCCATTTCCACCTGGCGCCTCAGTTGGACCAGCGTTCGTGCTGGACGTGCAGACCGCGTGAGACGACGCTTCATCCAGTCCCAAACATGCTCAATGGAGGACAGATCCGGAGATCTTGCTGGCCAGGGTAGTTGACTTACACCTTCTAGAGCACGTTGGGTGGCACGGGATACATGCGGACGTGCATTGTCCTGTTGGAACAGCAAGTTCCCTTGCCGGTCTAGGAATGGTAGAATGATGGGTTCGATGACGGTTTGGATGTACCGTGCACTATTCAGTGTCCCCTCGACGATCACCAGTTGTGTACGGCCAGTGTAGGAGATCGCTCCCCACACCATGATGCCGGGTGTTGGCCCTGTGTGCCTCGGTCGTATGCAGTCCTGATTGTGGCGCTCACCTGCACGGCGCCAAACACGCATACTACCATCATTGGCACCAAGGCAGAAGCGACTCTCATCGCTGAAGACGACACGTCTCCATTCGTCCCTCCATTCACGCCTGTCGCGACACCACTGGAGGCGGGCTGCACGATGTTGGGGCGTGAGCGGAAGACGGCCTAAGGGTGTGCGGGACCATAGCCCAGCTTCATGGAGACGGTGGCGAATGGTCCTCGCCGATACCCCAGGAGCAACAGTGTCCCTAATTTGCTGGGAAGTGGCGGTGCGGTCCCCTACGGCACTGCGTAGGATCCTACGGTCTTGGCGTGCATCCGTGCATCGCTGCGGTCCAGTCCCAGGTCGACGGCCACGTGCACCTTCCGCCGACCACTGGCGACAACATCGATGTACTGTGGAGACCTCACGCCCCACGTGTTGAGCAATTCGGCGGTACGTCCATAAGGCCTCCCGCATGCCCACTATATGCCCTCGCTCAAAGTCCGTCTACTGCACATACGGTTCGCGTACACACTGTCGCGGCATGCTACCTGTGTTAAAGACTGTGATGGAGCTCCGTATGCCACGGCAAACTGGCTGACACTAACGGCGGCGGTGCACAAATGCTGCGCAGCTAGCGCCATTCGACGGCCAACACCACGGTTCCTGGTGTGTCCGCCGTGCCGTGCGTGTGATCATTGCTTGTACAGCCCTCTCGCAGTGTCCGGAGGAAGTATGGTGGGTCTGACACACCGGTGTCAATGTGTTCTTTTTTCCATTTCCAGGAGTGTATTCCAAAACGAAGCTGCAGAAAGCATCTCTCACGGTGCTCGCTGTTTGTGTAGTTACTACAAGCCACGAACATCGCATTTCCTATATAACCATGTAAGAACTATTTCAGAAAGGAGCTGCAGATTGCTTCTGTCACACTGCTCTCTGAAGGTTGGGTGCAACAACGCCAGTATTATCTCATTTGATAAATAACCATAGGCGAAATATTCCAAAACGAAGCTGCAGAAAGCTTCTCTCACGGTGCTCGCTATTTGTGTAGTTACTACAAGCCACGAACATCGCATTTCCTATATAACCATGTAAGAACAATTTCAGAAAGGAGCTGCAGAGTGCTTCTGTCAGACTGCTCTCTGAAGGTGGGGTGCAACAACGCCAGGAATATCACATTTGATAAATAACCATACGTGAAATATTGCAAAACGAAACTGCAGAAAGCTTCTCTCACGGTGCTCGCTGTTTGTGTAGTTACCACAAGCCACGAACAACGCATTTCCTATATAACCATGTAAGAACTATTTCAGAAAGGAGCTGCAGAGTGCTTCTGTCACTCTGCTCTCTGAAGGTAGGGCGCAACAATGCCAGGATTATCACATTTGATAAATAACCATAGGTGAAATATTCCAAAGTGAAGCTGCAGAAACCTTCTCTCACAGTGCTCGCTGTTTGTGTCGTTACTACAACCCATGAATATCGCATTTCCTATATAACCATGTAAGAACTATTTCAGAAAGGAGCTGCAGAGTGCTTCTGTCACTCTGCTCTCTGGAGGTACGGTGCAACAACGCCAGGAATATCACATTTGATAAATCACCATACGTGAAATATTCCAAAACGAAGCTGCAGAAAGCTTCTTCCACGGTGCTCGCTGTTTGTGTAGTTACTACAAGCCACGAACATCACATTTCCTATATAACAATGTAAGAACTATTTTAGAAAGGAGCTGCAGAGTGCTTCTGTCACACTGCTCTCTGAAGGTCAGGTGCAACAATACCAGGATTATCACATTTGATAAATAACCATACGTGAAATATTCCAAAACGAAGCTGCAGAAAGATTCTCTCACAGTGCTCGCAGTTTGTGTAGTTACTACAAGCCACGAACAGCACATTTCCTATATAACCATGTAAGAACTATTTTAGAAAGGAGCTGCAGAGTGCTTCTGTCACACTGCTCTCTGGAGGTAGGGTGCAACAACGCCAGGATTTTCACATTTAATAAATAACCATAGGTGAAGTATTCCAAAACGAAGCTGCAGAAGGCTTCTCTCACAGTGCTCGCTGTTTGTGTAGTTACTACAAGCCATGAACATCGCATTTCCTATATAACCATGTAAGAACTATTTCAGAGAAGAACTGCAGAGAGCTTCTGTCACACTGCTATCTGAAGGTAGGGTGCAACAACGCCAGGATTATCACATATCATAAATAGCCATAGGTGAAATATTCCAAAACGAAGCTGCAGAAAGCTTCTCTCACGGTGCTCGCTGTTTGTGTAGTTACTACAAGCGACGAACATCGCATTTCCTATATAACCATGTAAGATTTATTTCAGAAAGGAGCAGCAGAGTGCTCCTGTCAAACTGCTCTCTGACGGTAGGGTGCATTAACGCCCGGATTATCACATTTGATAAATAACCATAGGTGAAATTTGCCAAAACGAATCTGCAGAATGTTTCTCTCACGGTGCTCGCTGTTTGTGTAGTTACTACAAGCCACGAACATCGCATTTTGTATATAACCATGTATGAACTATTTCAGAAAGGAACTGCAGAGTGCTTCTGTCACACTGCTCTCTGAAGGTAGGGTGCAACAACACCAGGATTATCACACTTGATAAATAACCATAGGTGAAATATTCCAAAACGAAGCTGCAAAAAGCTTCTCTCACGGTGCTCGCTGTTTGTGTAGTTACTACAAGCCACAAACATCGCATTCCCTATATAACCGTGTAAGAACAATTTGAGAAAGGAGCTGCAGAGTGCTTCTGTCACACTGCTCTCTGAAGGTAGGGTGATCCAACGATAGGATTATCACATTTGATAAATAACCATATGTGAAATATTCAAAACGAAGCTGCATAAAGCTTCTCGCCTTGCTCGCTGTTTCTGTAGATACTACAAGCCACGAACATCGCATTTCCTATATAACCATGTAAGAACTATTTCAGAAAGGAGCTGCAGAGTGCTTCTGTCACTCTGCTCTCTGGAGGTAGGGTGCAACAACGGCAGGAATATCACATTAGATAAATCACCATAGGTGAAATATTCCAAAACGAAGCTGCAGAAAGCTTCTTCCACGGTGCTCGCTGTTTGTGTAGTTACTACAAGGCACGAACATCACATTTCCTATATAACCGGGTAGGAACTATTCCAGAAAGGAGCTGCAGAGTGCTTCTGTCACACTGCTCTCTGAAGGTCAGGTGCAACAATGCCAGGATTATCACATTTGATAAATAACTATAGGTGAAATATTCCAAAACGAAGCTGCAGAAAGATTCTCTCACGGTGCTCGCTGTTTGTGTAGTTACTACATGCCAGAAACATCGCATTTCCTATATAACCATGTAAGAACTATTTCAGAAAGGAGCTGCAGAGTGCTTCTGTCACACTGCTCTCTGAAGGTCAGGTGCAACAATGCCAGGATTATCACATTTGATAAATAACCATAGGTGAAATATTCCAAAACGAAGCTGCAGAAAGATTCTCCCACAGTGCTCGCAGTTTGTGTAGTTACTACAAGCCACGAACATCGCATTTCCTATATAACCATGTAAGAACTATTTTAGAAAGGAGCTGCAGAGTGCTTCTGTCACACTGCTCTCTGGAGGTAGGGTGCAACAACGCCAGGATTATCACATTTGATAAATAACCATAGGTGAAATATTCCAAAACGGAGCTGCAGAAGGCTTCTCTCACGGTGCTCGTTGTTTGTGTAGTTTCTACAACCCACGAACACCGCATTTCCTATATAACCATGTTAGAACTATTTCAGAGAGGAACTGCAGAGTGCTTCTGTCACACTGCTCTCTAAAGGTAGGGTGCAACAACGCCAGGATTATCACATTTAATAAATAACCATAGGTGAAATATTCCAAAACGAAGCTGCAGAAGGCTTCTCTCACAGTGCTCGCTGTTTGTGTAGTTACTACAAGCCATGAACATCGCATTTCCTATATAACCATGTAAGAACTATTTCAGAAAGGAGCTGCAGAGTGCTTCTGTCAAACTGCTCTCTGACGGTAGGGTGCAACAACGCCAGGATTATCACACTTGATAAATAACCATAGGTGAAATATTTCAAAACGAAGCTGCAGAAAGCTTCTCTCACGGTGCTCGCTGTTTGTGTAGTTACTACAAGCCACGAACATCGCGTCTCCTATATAACCATGTAAGAACTATTTCAGAAAGGAGCTGCAGGGTGCTTCTGTCACACTGCTCTCTGAAGGTAGGGTGCAAGAACGCCAAGATTATCACATTTGATAAATAACCATAGGTGAAATTTTCCAAAACGAATCTGCAGAAAGTTTCTCTCATGGTGTTCGCTGTTTGTGTAGTTACTACAAGCCACGAACATCACATTTCCTATATAACCATGTAAGAACTATTTCAGAAAGGAGCTGCAGAGTGCTTCCGTCACACTGCTCTCTGAAGGTAGGTTGCAACAACGCCAGGATTATCACACTTGATAAATAACCATAGGTGAAATACTCCAAAACGAAGCTGCAGAAACCTTCTCTCACGGTGCTCGCTGTTTGTGTAGTTACTACAAGCCACAAACATAGCATTTCCTATATAACCGTGTAAGAACTATTTCAGAAAGGAGCTGCAGAGTGCTTCAGTCACACTGCTCTCTGAAGGTAGGGTGCAACAACGCCTGGAATATCACATTGGTATATAACCATCAGTGAAATATTCCAAAACGAAGCTGCAGAAACCTTCTCTCAGTGCTCGCAGTTTGTGTAGTTACTACAAGCCACGAACATTGCATTTCCTATAGAACCATGTAAGAACTATTTAAGAAAGGAGCTGCAGAGTGCTTTTGTCCCACTGCCCTCTGAACGTAGGGTGCAACAACGCCAGGATTATCACATTTAGTAAATAACCATAGGTGAAATATTCCAAAAAAGCTGCAGAAGGCTTCTCTCATGGTGCTTGCTGTTTGCGTAGTTACTACAAGTCACGAACATCGCATTTCCTATATAACCATGTAAGAACTATTTCGGAAAGCAGCTGCAGAGTGCTTCGGTCCCACGGCTCTCTGAAGGTAGGGTGCAACAACACCAGGATTATCACATTTTATAAATAACCATAGGTGAAATATTCCAAAACAAAGCTGCAGAAAGCTCTCACGGTGCTCGCTGTTTGTGTAGTTATTACAAGCCACGAACATCGCATATCCTATATAACCATGTAAGAACTATTTCAGAAGGGAACTGCAGAGTGCTTCTGTCAAACTGCTCTCTGAAGGTAGGGTGCAACAATGGCAGGATTATCATATTTGATAAATAACCATATGTGAAATATTCCAAAACGAAGCTGCAGGAAGATTCTCTCTCGGTGATCGCTGTTTGTGTAGTTACTACAAGCCACGAACATAGCATTTCCTATATAACCATGTAAGAACTATTTCAGAAAGGAGCTGCAGAGTGCTTCTGTCACATTGCTCTCTGAAGGTAGGGTGCAACAACGCCAGGATGATCACATTTGATAAATAACCATAGGTGAAATATTCCAAAACGAAGCAGCAGAAAGCTTCTCTCACGGTGCTCGCTGTTTGTGTAGTTACTACAAGCCACGAACATCTCATTTCCTATATAACCATGTAAGATCTATTTCAGAAAGGAGCAGCAGAGTGCTTCTGTCACACTGCTCTCTGACAGTAGGGTGCAACAACGACCGGATTATCACATTTGATAAATAACCACAGGTAAAATTTTCCAAAACGAAGCTGCAGAAAGGTTCTCTCACGGTGATCGCTGTTTCTGTATTTACTACAAGCCATGAACAACGCATTTCTTATATAACCATGTAAGAACTATTTCAGAAAGGAGCTGCAGAGTGCATCCGTCGCACTGCTCTCTGAAGGTAGGGTGCAACAACGCCGGGATTATCACACTTGATAAATAACCATAGGTGAAATATTCCAAAACGAAGCTGCAGAAAACTTCTCTCACGGTGCTCGCTGTTTGTTTAGTTACTACAAGCAATGAACATCGCATTTCCTATATAACCGTGTAAGAACTATTTCAGAAAGGAGCTGCAGAGTGCTTCTGTCACACTGCTCTCTGAAGGTAGGGTGATCCAACGCCTGGATTGTCACATTAAATAAATAACCATATGTGAAATATTCCAAAACGAAGCTGCATAAAGCTTCACTCGTTGCTCGCTGTTTGTGTAGATACTACAAGCCACGAACATCGCATTTCCTATATAACCATGTAAGAACTATTTCAGAAAGGAGCTGTAGAGTGCTTCTGTCACACTGTTCTCTGAAGGTAGGGTGCAACAACGCCAGGATTATCACATTTGGTAAATAACCATAGGTGAAATATTCCAAAACGAAGCTGCAGAAAGCTTCTCTCACGGTGCTCGCTGGTTGTGTAGTTACTACAAGCCATGAACATCGCATTGCCTATATAACCATGTAAGAACTTTTTCAGAAAGGAGAAGCAGAGTGCTTCCGTCACACTGCTCTCTGAAGGTAGGGTGCACCAACGCCAGGATTATCACACTTGATAAATAACCATAGGTGAAATATTCCAAAACGAAGCTGCAGAAACCTTCTCTCACGGTGCTCGCTGTTTGTGTAGTTACTACAAGCCACAAACATAGCATTTCCTATATAACCGTGTAAGAACTATTTCAGAAAGGAGCTGCAGAGTGCTTCTGTCACACTGCTCTCTGAAGGTAGGGTGATCCAAGGCCAGGATTATCACATTTGATAAATAACCATATGTAAAATATTCCAGAACGATGCTGCATAAAGCACCTCTCGTTGCTCGCTGTTTGTGTAGATACTACAAGCCACGAACATCGCATTTCCTATAGAACCATGTAAGAACTATTTAAGAAAGGAGCTGCAGAGTGCTTTTGTCCCACTGCTCTCTGAACGTAGGGTGCACCAACGCCAGGATTATCACATTTAGTAAATAACCATAGGTGAAATATTCCAAAAAAAAGCTGCAGAAGGCTTCTCTCACGGTGCTTGCTGTTTGCGTAGTTACTACAAGTCACGAACATCGCATTTCCTATATAACCGTGCAAGAACTATTTCAGAAAGGAGCTGCAGAGTGCTTCTGTCACACTGCTCTCTGAAGGTAGGGTGCAACAACGCCAGGATTATCACACTTGATAAATAACCATAGGTGAAATAATCCAAAACGAAGCTGCAGAAAACTTCTCTCACGGTGCTCGCTGTTTGTTTAGTTACTACAAGCCATGAACATCGCATTTCCTATATAACCGTGTAAGAATTATTTCAGAAAGGAGCTGCAGAGTGCTTCTGTCACACTGCTCTCTGAAGGTAGGGTGCAACAACGCCAGGATTTTCACATTTGATAAATAACCATAGGTGAAATATTCCAAAACAAAGCTGCAGAAAGCTCTCACGGTGCTCGCTGTTTGTGTAGTTATTACAAGCCACGAACATCGCATATCCTATATAACCATGTAAGAACTATTTCAGAAGGGAACTGCAGAGTGCTTCTGTCACACTGCTCTCTGAAGGTAGGGTGCAACAATGCCAGGATTATCATATTTGATAAATAACCATATGTGAAATATTCCAAAACGAAGCTGCAGGAAGATTCTCTCTCGGTGATCGCTGTTTGTGTAGTTACTACAAGCCACGAACATAGCATTTCCTATATAGCCATGTAAGAACTATTTCAGAAAGGAGCTGCAGAGTGCTTCTGTCACATTGCTCTCTGAAGGTAGGGTGCAACAACGCCAGGATTATCACATTTGATAAATAACCATAGTTGAAATATTCCAAAACGAAGCAGCAGAAAGCTTCTCTCACGGTGCTCGCTGTTTGTGTAGTTACTACAAGCCACGAACATCTCATTTCCTATATAACCATGTAAGATCTATTTCAGAAAGGAGCAGCAGAGTGCTTCTGTCAAACTGCTCTCTGACAGTAGGGTGCAACAACGACCGGATTATCACATTTGATAAATAACCACAGGTAAAATTTTCCAAAACGAACCTGCAGAGAGGTTCTCTCACGGTGCTCGCTGTTTGTGTATTTACTACAAGCCATGAACAACGCATTTCTTATATAACCATGTAAGAACTATTTCAGAAAGGAGCTGCAGAGTGCATCCGTCACACTAATCTCTGAAGGTAGGGTGCAACAACGCCGGGATTATCACACTTGATAAATAACCATAGGTGAAATATTCCAAAACGAAGCTGCAGAAAGCTTCTCTCACGGTGCTCGCTGTTTGTTTAGTTACTACAAGCAATGAACATCGCATTTCCTATATAACCGTGTAAGAAATATTTCAGAAAGGAGCTGCAGAGTGCTTCTGTCACACTGCTCTCTGAAGGTAGGCTGATCCAACGCCTGGATTGTCACATTAAATAAATAACCATATGTGAAATATTCCAAAACGAAGCTGCATAAAGCTTCTCTCGTTGCTCGCTGTTTGTGTAGATACTACAAGCCACGAACATCGCATTTCCTATATAACCATGTAAGAACTATTTCAGAAAGGAGCTGTAGAGTGCTTCTGTCACATTCCTCTCTGAAGGTAGGGTGCAACAATGCCAGGATTATCACATTTGATAATTAACCATAGGTGAAATATTCCAAAACGAAGCTGCAAAAAGTTTCTCTCACGGTGCTCGCTGTTTGTGTAGTTACTACAAGCCATGAACAACGCATTTCTTATATAACCATGTAAGAACTATTTCAGAAAGGAGCTGCAGAGTGCAGCCGTCACACTGCTCTCTGAAGGTAGGGTGATCCAACGCCTGGATTGTCACATTTAATAAATAACCATATGTGAAATATTCCAAAACGAAGCTGCATAAAGCTTCTCTCACGGTGATCGCTGTTTGTGTAGTTACTACAAGCCACGAACATCGCATTTCCCTTATAACCATGTAAGAACTATTTCAGAATGGAGCTGCAGAGTACTTCTGTCACACTGCTCTCTGAAGGAAGGGTGCAACAACGCCAGGTTGATCATATTTGATAAATAACCATTGGTGAAATATTCCAAAACGAAGCTGCAGAAAGCTCCTCTCACATTGCTCGATGTTTGTGTAGTTACTACAAGCCACAAAAATCGCATTTCCTATATAATCATGAAAGAAGAATTTTAGAAAGGAGCTGCAGAGTGCTTCTGTCACACTGCTATCTGAAGGTAGGGTGCAACAACGCCAGGATTATCACATTTGATAAATCACTATAGATGAAATATTCCAAAACGAAGCTGCAGAAAGCTTCTCTCACAGTGCTCCCTGTTTGCATAGTTACTACAAGCCACGAACATCGCATTTCCTATATAACCATTAAGAACTATTTCACAAAGTAGCAGCAGAGTGCTTCTGTCTCACTGCTCTCAGAAGGTAGGGTGCAACAACGCCAGGATTATCACATTTGATAAATAACCATAGGTGAAATATGCCAAAACAAAGCTGCAGAAAGCTTCTCTCACAGTGCTCGCAGTTTGTGTAGTTACTACAAGCCACGAACATTGCATTTCCTATAGAACCATGTAAGAACTATTTAAGAAAGGAGCTGCAGAGTGCATTTGTCCCACTGCTCTTTGAACGTAGGGTGCAACAACGCCAGGATTATCACATTTAGTAAATAACCATAGGTGAAATATTCCAAAAAAAAGCTGCAGAAGGCTTCTCTCACGGTGCTGCTGTCTGCGTAGTTACTACAAGTCACGAACAACGCATTTCCTATATAACCTTGTAAGAACTATTTCGGAAAGCAGCTGCAGAGTGCTTCGGTCCCACGGCTCTCTGAAGGTAGGGTGCAACAACACCAGGATTATCACCTTTTATAAATAACCATAGGTGAAATATTCCAAAACAAAACTGCAGAAAGCTTCTCTCACGGTGCTCGCTGTTTGTGTAGTTATTACAAGCCACGAACATCGCATATCCTATATAACCATGTAAGAAATATTTCAGAAGGGAGCTGCAGAGTGCTTCTGTCACACTGCTCTCTGAAGGTAGGGTGCAACAATGCCAGGATTATCATATTTGATGAATAACCATATGTGAAATATTCCAAAACGAAGCTGCAGGAAGATTCTCTCTCGGTGATCGCTGTTTGTGTAGTTACTACAAGCCACGAACATAGCATTTCCTATGTAACCATGTAAGAACTATTTCAGAAAGGAGCTGCAGAGTGCTTCTGTCACATTGCTCTCTGAAGGTAGGGTGCAACAACGACAGGATGATCACATTTGATAAATAACCATAGGTGAAATATTCCAAAACGAAGCAGCAGAAAGCTTCTCTAACGGTGCTCGCTGTTTGTGTAGTTACTACAAGCCATTAACATCGCATTTCCTATATAACCATGTAAGAAATATTTCAGAAAAGAGCTGCAGAGTGCATCTTTCACACTGCTCGCTGAAGATAGGGTGCAACAACGCCAGGATTATCACATTTGATAAATAACCATAGATGAAAAATTCCACAATGAAGCTGCAGAAAGCTTCTCTCACGTTGCACGCTGTTTGTGTAATTCCTACAAGCCACGAACTTCGCATTTCCTATATAACCTTGTGAGAACTATTTCAGAAAGGAGCTGCAGAGTGCTTCTGTCACACTGCTCTCTGAAGGTAGGGTGCAACAACGCCAGGATTATCACATTTGATAAATAACCATAGGTGAAAAATTCCACAACGAAGCTGCAGAAATCTTCTCTCACGTTGCACGCTGCTTGTGTAGTTACTACAAGCCACGAACATCGCATTTCCTATATAACCATGTAAGAACTTTTTCATAAAGGAGAAGCAGAGTGCTTCCGTCACACTGCTCTCTGAAGGTTGGGTGCAACAACGCCAGGATTATCACACTTGATAAATAACCATAGGTGAAATATTCCAAAACGAAGCTGCAGAAACCTTCTCTCACGGTGCTCGCTGTTTGTGTAGTTACTACAAGACACGAACATCGCATCTCCAATATAACCATGTAAGAACTATTTCAGAAAGGAACTGCAGGGTGCTTCTGTCTCATGGCTCTCTGAAGGTAGGGTGCAACAACGCCAGGATTATCACATTTGACAAATAACCATATGTAAAATATTCCAGAACGATGCTGCATAAAGCTCCTCTCGTTGCTCGCTGTTTGTGTAGATACTACAAGCCACGAACATCGCATTTCCTATATAATCATGAAAGAAGTATTTTAGAAAGGAGGTGCAGAGTGCTTCTGTCACACTGCTATCTGAAGGTAGGGTGCAACAACGCCAGGATTATGACATTTGACAAATAACCGTAGGTGTAATATGCCAAAACGAAGCTCCAGAAAGCTTCTCTCACGGTGCTCGCTGTTCGTGTAGTTACTACAAGACACGAACATCGCATCTCCAATCTAACCATGTAAGAACTATTTCAGAAAGGAACTGCAGGGTGCTTCTGTCACATGGCTCTCTGAAGGTAGGGTGCAACAACGCCAGGATTATCACATTTGATAAATAACCATAGGTGAAATATTCGAAAACGAATCTGTAGAAAGCTTCTCTCACGGTGCTCGCTGTTTGTGTAGTTACTACAAGCCACGAACATCGCATTTCCTATATAACCATGTAAGATCTATTTCAGAAAGGAGCAGCAGAGTGCTTCTGTCAAACTGCTCTCTGACAGTAGGGTGCAACAACGACCTGATTATCACATTTGATAAATAACCCCAGGTGAAATTTTCCAAAACGAAGCTGCAAAAAGTTTCTCTCACGGTGCTCGCTGTTTGTGTAGTTACTACAAGCCATGAACAACGCATTTCTTATATAACCATGTAAGAACTATTTCAGAAAGGAGCTGCAGAGTGCAGCCGTCACACTGCTCTCTGAAGGTAGGGTGATCCAACGCCTGGATTGTCACATTTAATAAATAACCATATGTGAAATATTCCAAAACGAAGCTGCATAAAGCTTCTCTCGTTGCTCGCTGTTTGTGTAGATACTACAAGCCACGAACATCGCATTTCCTATATAACCATGTAAGAACTATTTCACAAAGTAGCAGCAGAGTGCTTCTGTCTCACTGCTCTCTGAAGGTAGTGTGCAACAACGGCAGGATGATCACATTTGATAAATAACCATAGGTGAAATATGCCAAAACAAAGCTGCAGAAAGCTTCTCTCACAGTGCTCGCTGTTTGTGTAGTTACTACAAGCCACGAACATTGCATTTCCAATAGAACCATGTGAGAACTATTTAAGAAAGGAGCTGCAGAGTGCTTTTGTCCCACTGCTCTCTGAACGTAGGGTGCACCAACGCCAGGATTATCACATTTAGTAAATAACCATAGGTGAAATATTCCAAAAAAAAGCTGCAGAAGGCTTCTCTCACGGTGCTTGCTGTTTGCGTAGTTACTACAAGTCACGAACATCGCATTTCCTATATAACCTTGTAAGAACTATTTCGGAAAGGAGCTGCAGAGTGCTTCGGTCCCACGGCTCTCTGAAGGTAGGGTGCAACAACACCAGGAGTATCACATTTTATAAATAACCATAGGTGAAATATTCCAAAACAAAGCTGCAGAAAGCTTCTCTCACGGTGCTCGCTGTTTGTGTGGTTATTACAAGCCACGAACTTCGCATATCCTATATAACCATGTAAGAACTATTTCACAAAGTAGCAGCAGAGTGCTTCGGTCCCACGGCTCTCTGAAGGTAGGGTGCAACAACACCAGGATTATCACATTTTATAAATAACCATAGGTGAAATATTCCAAAACAAAACTGCAGAAAGCTTCTCTCACGGTGCTCGCTGTTTGTGTAGTTATTACAAGCCACGAACATCGCATATCCTATATAACCATGTAAGAAATATTTCAGAAGGGAGCTGCAGAGTGCTTCTGTCACACTGCTCTCTGAAGGTAGGGTGCAACAATGCCAGGATTATCATATTTGATGAATAACCATATGTGAAATATTCCAAAACGAAGCTGCAGGAAGATTCTCTCTCGGTGATCGCTGTTTGTGTAGTTACTACAAGCCACGAACATAGCATTTCCTATATAACCATGTAAGAACTATTTCAGAAAGGAGCTGCAGAGTGCTTCTGTCACATTGCTCTCTGAAGGTAGGGTGCAACAACGACAGGACGATCACATTTGATAAATAACCATAGGTGAAATATTCCAAAACGAAGCAGCAGAAAGCTTCTCTAACGGTGCTCGCTGTTTGTGTAGTTACTACAAGCCATTAACATCGCATTTCCTATATAACCATGTAAGAAATATTTCAGAAAAGAGCTGCAGAGTGCATCTGTCACACTGCTCGCTGAAGATAGGGTGCAACAACGCCAGGATTATCACATTTGATAAATAACCATAGATGAAAAATTCCACAATGAAGCTGCAGAAAGCTTCTCTCACGTTGCACGCTGTTTGTGTAATTCCTACAAGCCACGAACTTCGCATTTCCTATATAACCTTGTGAGAACTAATTCAGAAAGGAGCTGCAGAGTGCTTCTGTCACACTGCTCTCTGAAGGTAGGGTGCAACAACGCCAGGATTATCTCTTTTGATAAATAACCATAGGTGAAAAATTCCACAACGAAGCTGCAGAAATCTTCTCTCACGTTGCACGCTGCTTGTGTAGTTACTACAAGCCACGAACATCGCATTTCCTATATAACCATGTGAGAACAATTTCAGAAAGGAGCTGCAGAGTGCTTCTGTCACACTGCTCTCTGAAGGTAGGGTGCAACAACGCCAGGATTATCACATTTGATAAATAACCATAGGTGAAATATTCCAAAACGAAGCTGCAGAAAGCTTCTCTCACATTGCCCGATGCTTGTGTATCTACTTCAAGCTACAAACATCGCATTTCCTATATTACCATTTAAGAACAATTCACAGAAGAACTGCAGAGAGCTTCTGTCCCACCGCTCTCTGAACGTAGGGTGCAACAACGCCAGGATTATCACATTTGATAAATAACCATAGGTGAAATATTCCAAAACGAGCTGCAGGAAGCTTCTCTCACGGTGCTCGCTGGTTGTGTAGTTACTACAAGCCATGAACATCGCATTTCCTATATAACCATGTAAGAACTTTTTCAGAAAGGAGAAGCAGAGTGCTTCCGTCACACTGCTTTCTGAAGGTAGGGTGCAACAACGCCAGGATTATCACATTTGATAAATCACTATAGGTGAAATATTCCAAAACGAAGCTGCAGAAAGCTTCTCTCACAGTGCTCCCTGTTTGCATAGTTACTACAAGCCACGAACATCGCATTTCCTATATAACCATTAAGAACTATTTCACAAAGTAGCAGCAGAGTGCTTCTGTCTCACTGCTCTCTGAAGGTAGGGTGCAACAACGCCAGGATTATCACATTTGATAAATAACCATAGGTGAAATATGCCAAAACAAAGCTGCAGAAAGCTTCTCTCACAGTGCTCGCTGTTTGTGTGGTTACTACAAGCCACGAACGTCGCATTTCCTATATAACCATGTAAGAACTATTTCAGAAATGAGCAGCAGAGTGCTTCTGTCACCCTGCTCTCTGAAGGTAGGGTGCAACAACGCCAGGATTATCACATTTAGTAAATAACCATAGGTGAAATATTCCAAAAAAAAGCTGCAGAAGGCTTCTCTCACGTTGCTTGCTGTTTGCGTAGTTACTACAAGTCACGAACATCGCATTTCCTATATAACCATGTAAGAACTATTTCGGAATGGAGCTGCAGAGTGGTTCGGTCCCACGGCTCTCTGAAGGTAGGGTGCAACAACACCAGGATTATCACATTTTATAAATAACCATAGGTGAAATATTCCAAAACAAAGCTGCAGAAAGCTTCTCTCACGGTGCTCGCTGTTTGTGTAGTTATTACAAGCCACGAACATCGCATATCCTATATAACCATGTAAGAACTATTTCAGAAGGGAGCTGCAGAGTGCTTCTGTCACACTGCTCTCTGAAGGTAGGGTGCAACAATGCCAGGATTATCATATTTGATGAATAACCATATGTGAAGTATTCCAAAACGAAGCTGCAGGAAGATTCTCTCTCGGTGATCGCTGTTTGTGTAGTTACTACAAGCCACGAACATAGCATTTCCTATATATCCATGTAAGAACTATTTCAGAAAGGAGCTGCAGAGTGCTTCTGTCACATAGCTCTCTGAAGGTAGGGTGCAACAACGCCAGGATGATCACATTTGATAAATAACCATAGGTGAAATATTCCAAAACGAAGCAGCAGAAAGCTTCTCTCACGGTGCTCGCTGTTTGTGTAGTTACTACAAGCCATTAACATAGCATTTCCTATATAACCATGTAAGAACTATTTCAGAAAGGAGCTGCAGAGTGCTTCTGACACACTGCTCGCTGAAGATAGGGTGCAACAACGCCAGGATTATCACATTTGATAAATAACCATAGACGAAAAATTCCACAACGAAGCTGCAGAAAGCTTCTCTCACGTTGCACGCTGTTTGTGTAGTTACTACAAGCCACGAACTTCGCATTTCCTATATAACCTTGAGAGAACTATTTCAGAAAGGAGCTGCAGAGTGCTTCTGTCACACTGCTCTCTGAAGGTAGGGTGCAATAACGCCAGGATTATCACATTTGATAAATAACCATAGGTGAAAAATTCCACAACGAAGCTGCAGAAATCTTCTCTCACGTTCCACGCTGCTTGTGTAGTTACTAGAAGCCACGAACATCGCATTTCCTATATAACCATGTGAGAACTATTTCAGAAAGGAGCTGTAGAGTGCTTCTGTCACACTGCTCTCTGAAGGTAGGGTGCAACAACGCCAGGATTATCACATTTGATAAATAACCATAGGTGAAATATTCCAAAACGAAGCTGCAGAAAGCTTCTCTCACGGTGCTCGCTGTTTGTGTAGTTACTACAAGCCACGAACATCGCATTTCCTATATAACCATGTAAGAACTATTTCAGAATGGAGCTGCAGAGTGCTTCTGTCACACTGCTCTCTGAAGGTAGGGTGCAACAACATCGGGATGATCACATTTGATAAAAAACCATTAGTGAAATATTCCAAAACGAAGCTGCAGAAAGCTTCTCTCACATTGCTCGATGTTTGTGTAGTTACAACAAGCCACAAACATCGCATTTCCTATGTAACCATGAAAGAACTATTTCAGAGAGGAACTGCAGAGTGCTTCTGTCCCACTGCTCTCTGAACGTAGCTTGCAACAACGCCGGGATTATCACATTTGATAAATAACCATAGGTGAAATATTCCAAAACGAAGCTGCAGAAAGCTTCTCTCACGGTGCTCGCTGTTTGTGTAGTTACTACAAGCCACGAACATCGCATTTCCTATATAACCATGAGAGAAGTAATTTAGAAAGGAGCTGCATAGTGCTTCTGTCACACTGCTATCTGAAGGTAGGGTGCTACAACGCCAGGATTATCACATTTGATAAATAACCATAGGTGAAATATTCCAAAACGAGGCTGCAGAAAGCTTCTCTCACGGTGCTCGCTGTTTGTGTACTTATTACAATCCAAGAACATCACATCTCCTATATAACCATGTAAGAACAATTTCAGAAAGGAGCTGCAGGGTGCGACTGTGACACTGCTCTCTGAAGGTAGGGTGCAAAAACGCCAGGATTATCACACATTTAGTAAATAACCATAGGTGAAATATTCCAAAACAAAGCTGCAGAAGGTTTCTCTCACGGTGCTCGCTGCTTGCGTAGTTACTACAAGACACGTACATCGCATTTCCTATATAACCATGTAAGAAGTATTTCAGAAAGGAGATGCAGAGTGCTTCAGTCACACTTCTCTCAGAAGGTAGGGTAAAACAACGCCAGGATTATCACATTTCATAAATAACCATAGGTGAAATATTCCAAAATGAAGCTGCAGAAAGTTTCTCTCACGGTGCTCGCTGTTTGTGTAGTTACTACAAGCAACGAACATCACAATTCCTATATAACCATGTAAGAACTATTTCAGAAAGGAGCTGCAAAGTGCTTCTGTCACACTGCACTCTGAAGGTAGGGTGCAACAACGCCAGGATTATTACATTTGATAAATAACCATGGGTGAAATATTCCAAAACGAATCTGCAGAAAGCTTCTCTCACAGTGCTCGCTGTTTGTGTAGTTACTAGAAGCCACGAACATCGCATTTCCTATATAACCAAGTAAGAACTATTTCAGAAAGGAGCTGCAGAGTACTTCTGTCTCACTGCTCTCTGAAGGTAGGGTGCAACAACGCCAGGATGATCACATTTGATAAATAACCATAGGTGATATATTCCAAAACGAAGCTGCAGAAAGCTTCCTTCACGGTGCTCGCTGTTTGTGTAGTTACTACAAGCCACAAACAAAGCATTTCCTATATAACCATGTAAGAACTATTTCAGAAAGGAGCTGCAGAGTGCTTCTGTCACACTGCTCGCTGAAGGTAGGGTGCAACAACGCCAGGATTATCACATTTGATAAATAACTATAGGTGAAATATTCCACAACGAAGCTGCAGAAAGATTCTCTCACGGTGCTCGCTGTTTGTGTAGTTACTACAAGCCACGAACTTCGCATTTCCTATATAACAATGTGAGAACTATTTCAGAAGGGAGCTGCAGAGTGCTTCTGTCACACTGCTCTCTGAAGGTAGGGTGCAACAACGCCAGGATTATCACATTTGATAAATAACCATACGTCAAATATTCCAAAACGAAGCTGCAGAAAGCTTCTCTCACGGTGCTCGCTGTTTGTGTAGTTACTACAAGCCACAAACATCGCATTTCCTATATAACCATGTAAGAACTATTTCAGAAAGGAGCTTCAGAGTGCTTCGGTCCCACTGCTCTCGGAAGGTAGGGTGAAACAACACCAGGATTATCACATTTGGTAAATAACGATAGCTGAAATATTCCAAAACGACGCTGCAAAAAGCTTCCCTCACGGTGCTCGCTGTTTGTGTAGTTACTACAAGCCACGAACATCGCATCTCCTATATAACCATGTAAGAACTATTTCAGAAAGGAGCTGCAGAGTGCTGATGTTACCCTGCTCTCTGAAAGTCGGTTGCAACTACGCCAGGATTATCACATTTGATAAATAACCATAGGTGAAATATTCCAAAACGAGGCTCCAGAACGTTTCTCTCACGGTGCTCGCTGTTTGTGTAGTTACTACGAGCCACGAACATCGCATTTCCTATATAACCATGTAAGAACTATTTCAGAAAGGAGTTGCAGAGTGCTTCTGTCACATTGCTCTCTGAAGGTAGGGTGCAACAACGCCAGGATTATTACATTTGATAAATTACCATAGGTGAAATATTCAAAACGAATCTGCAGAAAACTTCTCTCACAGTGCTCGCTGTTTGTGTAGTTACTACAAGCGACGAACAACGCATTTCCTATATAACCAAGTAAGAACTATTTCAGAAAGGAGCTGCAGAGTACTTCTGTCACACTGCTCTCTTAAGGTAGGGTGCAACAACATCGGGATGATCACATTTGATAAAAAACCATTGGTGAAATTTTCCAAAACGATGCTGCAGAAAGCTTCTCTCACATTGCTCGATGTTTGTGTAGTTACTACAAGCCACAAACATCGCATTTCCTATGTAACCATGTAAGAACTATTTCAGAGAGGAACTGCAGAGTGCTTCCGTCCCACTGCTCTCTGAACGTAGCTTGCAACAACACCAGGATTATCACATTTGATAAATAACCATAGGTGAAATATTCCAAAACGAAGCTGCA